>NC_092127.1:21819660-23069660 GCF_043159975.1 Macaca nemestrina | reverse complement strand
ATAATTTGCCCTTGAAGGCATGTATATGTAATGTGCCTAACATGAGTCATGGCTCACTGAATATTGATTCCCTAAAATTGTCTTACTTATGATTTACTTAATTTTATTCTTTTTTAAAAATTTATTTATTATTATTATTATACTTTAAGTTCTAGGGTACATGTGCATAATGTGCAGGTTTGTTACATATGTATACTTGTGCCATGTTGCTGTGCTGCACCCATCAACTCGTCAGCACCCATCAACTCGTCATTTACATCAGGTATAACTCCCAATGCAATCCTTTCCCCCTCCCCCCTCCCCATGATAGGCCCCAGTGTGTGATGTTCCCCTTCCCGAGTCCAAGTGATCTCAACCTATGAGTGAGAACATGCGGTGTTTGGTTTTCTGTTCTTGGGATAGTTTGCTAAGAATGATGGTTTCCAGCTGCATCCATGTCCCTACAAAGGACACAAACTCATCCTTTTTTATGGCTGCATAGTATTCCATGGTGTATATGTGCCACATTTTCTTAATCCAGTCTGTCACTGATGGACATTTGGGTTGATTCCAAGTCTTTGCTATTGTGAATAGTGCCGCAATAAACATATGTGTGCATGTGTCTTTATAGCAGCATGATTTATAATCCTTTGGGTATATACCCAGTAATGGGATGGCTGGGTCATATGGTACATCTAGTTCTAGATCCCTGAGGAATCGCCATACTGTTTTCCATAATGGTTGAACTAGTTTACAATCCCACCAACAGTGTAAAAGTGTTCCTATTTCTCCACATCCTCTCCATTAAAACATTCTTGTGAGATAGTTCCTACTATCATTAAAATTTTGTTGTATAGCCAATTAAGAAATCAATTAATATGAATTAAAAAATGGAGAAGCCATGATACAAGGTCTGGTGGTCCATTCAGATGTGAGATTGAACCTAAGAAACTGGAAATTATCATCCCTAACAGACTGTAAATATTATAAACCCTGCCCATGTATAATAATATGAAACAAATATAAAATAAAACAATATTATATATAATATATATATTTATATAAAAATAATATAAAACAAAACAATAATAGCAAAACAAAACAGAAAAACCAGAAGATAAAGGGAAGAGATGTGGGACAATAGGTGATCATTCTAATTACCATATGTCTTATAGCAAAATGAATTAATTCAGATTGTCAAATTTGAGGCATAGAAATTTAAAAAGTTTGCCAATCTCAAAAAAAAATGTATTGTGCAGATGAGTAAATTGAGGCTCAGAAGTAAAATGACTTACCCAAAGAATCAAAACTCTTAGATTGAAAGCCACACCTAAAACTTAGCTATATAACCTCAGGTGGTATATTTTTTTACTATAGACTATTGCAAAAAATGCCATTGGAAAGCATAATTCATTTTTGCAATTGTGATAAATTGATGAATATTATGTCAAATTATTATGTTGAGGACATGCTGGGAGTGAAGTTTCCCCATGGTTAATCACAGATGCTGTCGTGCCAGGCTGCAGGCCTAAAACATGAAGAGTCTCCTGGAGCAGAGGTTTTTACAAAAACCACCATGTAGAACTACTTTAAATGATTACATTTTTTCCTTTGCTGCTGTCCCATTTTCCAATTAGTTTCGCTGGATGTGTGCCCCTTTCCCCTCTAGACCAATCAGTCCCTGGCCACTGGGCAAGGAATAGATAACATGAGAAGCGAATTCTATTTTAGCTAACAAATCCTTATTTCCAAGTCCTTACTCTCAATTAGTTTTGAATTTGTGGGATTGGGTAAATATAAGCTTGACAAATGTTCATGAATAACAATAAATCAGTGTTGCATTTAACTGGTGATAAATCTGAATTTTTAAATGACCAGATGGTTAAAGAGGAACATGAAGTTAGTACGGAAGTTTCAGTTGGCACGAGGCATTGGTAACATGCTCAATATAAAGCCAAACAAGGGTCACATTTAAATAAGTCTAATACTTTTATTTTTTTTTTTCAACTAAGCTATAGAACTGAAGGAAAAAGTTCATAGATATTTAAGATTGAGTACAAAGCCACTCAGGTGAGAGATTATCAAATTGAGAGATGTCTGCTCAAAAGTAGGTACTTACTAAAATAATTCCTGGGGTTATCACTGTGGAAAATGACAAAGTGATTATCTTTTAAAAGTGAACTATTTTAGAGAGGCATTTTCCATTACTACTGTGGAGGGATTGAGTTTAACCTTGTGGAAAAACAGTAAGTGCGGGGTCAGAAAATGTCTACAATTTGGGGAATGACATAAACTGTGTCAATCTGTTCAATTTTGGAACAGACATCTCATCTAAAATTTCTGAGACTGGATTTTTTTGCCATTTGAAAATGGAAATTACATATACGGCTTCATATATGGATTAGTATGTATGAGTTTTAGACCCCACTAGTATATACAAGTCATCGATCCTAACATATTTTCATTGCTTCTCACATATGGATTATTATTTATGAGTTTTAGACTCCACTAGTATGTACAAGTCATCAATCCTAACATATTTTCATTGCTTCTCACATATGGATTATTATTTATGAGTTTTACACCCCGCTAGTATATACAAGTCATCGATCCTAACATATTTTCATTGCTTCCTTATTGTCTCACTCCTCTCTATAAATAGCTGAAATTCCAAAACCTCACTTTTGCCTTAGGTTCCCTGTCGAATACATGGATGCGACAAATCTTCATTTGAAACGTAATCTCATCTCCTCCTAGCCTATAACTACACCTGTGCATTCAAATATGATAGGAGAACAATACACAGCCATCATCTTAGTCCATTTGTTTTGCTCTAAAGGAATACCTGAAGCTCGGCAAGTTATAAAGAAAATAGGTTTATTTGGCTCATGATTCTGCAGGCTGTACAGGAAGCATGACACCAACATCTTCTGGTGATGGCATTAGGAAGCTTTCATTCACAGCGGAAGGTGAAAGGGAGCAGGCATCACATGGCGATGGAGGAAAGAAGATAGACGAAGAGGTTCCAGGCTCTTTTCAACAACCTGTTCTCACAGTAACTAAGTGTAAGAACTCAATCACTCCAGTAGGAATGGCAGAGAGCCATTCAGGAGATATCCACCCCATGATTCAAAAACCTCCCACCAGGTCCCAACTTCAGCACTTGGGATCAAAGTTCACATGAAATTTAGTGGGGCCGAAGAAACCATATCTGAGCCACAGCAGGCATGCTGACTATCATGCTTTAAATGTAGGACATCTAACTTCAAATTGGCCATTATTGCTTTCCTGTAATTTTAGTACAAGCCTCTATGTAGTTCACTCACTCTCCTCCTCTCATGGATGATGATTTTACATGTTCCTCTTCTCAAAACCCTAAGATTTCCAGTCCTATCTTCACTCTTAGGAGATAACCTGAAATCCAGTTGACTCATAAAATACAATAGAAGAGATTCCCACAACCTTCCACCATTGCATCCACACTTCTACGAGCACCTGTGCCCACATAACCTGCCTCCAATTCCATTGCTATCTACTAAAACTTCGCATCCTTTTCTACCATTGTCCTTTTTCTCCTCCCTTTCCTAAAATAGTTGTTATTACTCACTGATTCCAGTTACTTCCTCCCCCTAAATTTACTCTTGAACCTTTTCCTGGATATTGCTGCTGAATTGGCTCTTGCAAAATCACCGATAATTTTCACATTGGTAAATGAAATGATTCATTCTCAAATTACTCGAACCTTTATTGACATTCTTATATTTGACTATTTCTTCCTTCTTAAACTATTTTTCTCACACTGATTCCAAGAAATTTATTCTCTTTATTGCTCCTGTTACACTACCCCTCATTCTCAGCTCTTTTTGCTTGTTCTTTTTCTTCCTCAATGCACTAGCATGGATATGTCCCAAGGCTCAGTTCTCAGATCTCTATATTTCTCTACCCAATTTCCCTCCTGTAGTAATCCACTCTTACCCAAAGCTTTTTTTTTTTTTTTTCCATGTATGTCAAATCTTTTTTTTCAATTTAACTTAATTTGATTTTAAGTTCTGTATTACATGTGCAGGACGTGCAGGTATGTTACATAGGTAAACATGTGCCATGCTGGTTTGCTGCACCTATCAACCCATCACCTAAGTATTAAGTCCCACATGCATTAGCTGTTTGTCTTGAAGCCTTCCCTCCCCCTCTCCTCTGACAGGTTCCAGTGTGTTGTTCCCCTCCCTGAGTCCATGTGTTCTCATTGTTCAGCTCCTATTTAGAAGTGAGAACATGTGGTATTTGATTTTCTGTTCCTGTGTTAGTTTGCTGAGGATAATGGCTTCCAGCTCCATTCATGTCCCTGCGAAGGACATGACCTCATTCTTTTTAAAGGCTGTATAGTATTTCATGGTGTATACGTACCACATTTTCTTTATCCACTGTATCATTGGTGGGCATTTGGGTTGATTCCATGGCTTGGCTATTGTGAATAGTGCTGAAATGGACATACACATGCATGTATCTTTATAATAGACTGATTTATATTCCTTTGGGTGTATACCCAGTAATGGAATTGCTAAGTCAAATGGTAGTTCTGGTTCTAGGTCTTTGAGGAATTGTCACACTGTCTTCCACAATGGTTGAACTAATTTACATTCCCACCGACAGTGTCAAGGTGTTCTTATTTCTCCACAGCCTCACCAGCATCTGTTGGTTCTTGACTTTTTAATACTCGCCATTCTGACTGGTGTGAGATGGCATCTGATTGTGGTTTTGATTTGCATTTCTATAAAGATCAGTAATGCTGAGCTTTTTTGCATATGTTCATTGGCTGCATAAATGTCTTCTCTTGAGAAGTGTCTGTTCATGTCCTTTGCCCACTTTCTAAAGTTTGTGTGTGTGTGTGTGTGTGTGTGTGTAGGTGTAAGTTTAAGTTCCTTGTAGATTCTGGATATTAGACCTTTGTCAGGTAGATACATTGCAGAAAATTTCCCCCATTCTGTAGGCTGTGTGTTCACTCTGATGATAGTTTCTTGTGCTGTGCAGAAGTTCTTTAGTTTAATTAGATATACCATTTGCCAACTTTTGCTTCTGTTGCAATTGCTTTAGACGTTTTGTCATGAAATATTTGTCCATGCCTATGCCCTGAATGAGATTGCCTAGATTTTCTTCAAGGGTTTTTAGAGTTTTGGGTTTTACATTCAACTCTTTAATCCATGTTGAGTTAATTTTTGTATAAGGTGTAAGGAAGGGGTCTAGTTTTAATTTTCTGCGTGTGGCTAGCCATACGCAGCATGGCCATTTCCACGACATTGATTCTTTCTATGGGCATAGAATGTTTTTCCATTTGTTTGTGCCCTCTCTGATTTCCTTGAGCAGTGGTTTGTAATTCTCCTTGAAGAGGTTCTTCACTTCTGTTGCTAACTGTATTCCTAGGTTCCTAGGTATTTTATTATCTTTGTGGCAATTGTGAATAGAAGCTCATTCATGATTTGACTCTCTGCTTGTCTATTGTTGGTGTATAGGAATGCTTGTGATTTTTGCATGTTGACTTTGTATCCTGAGACTGCTGAAGTTGCTTATCAGCTTAAGAAGCTTTTGGACTGAGACAATGAGGTTTTCTAGATATATGATAATGTCATCTGTAAACAAAGAGAATTTGGCTTCCTTTCTTTCTATTTGAATACCTTTATTTCTTTCTCTTGCCAATTACCCTGACTAGAACTTCCAATATTATGTTGAATAAGAGTGATGAGAGGGGGCATCCTTGTTTTGTGCCAGATTTCAGGGGGATGCTTCTTGCTTTTGCTTATTCAGTTTGATATTTGATGTGGGTTTGTCGTAAATGGCTCTTATTATTTTGAGTTATGTTCTGTCAATATCTAGTTTATTGATAGTTTTTAACATGAAAGGATGTTTAATTTTATTGAGGGCCTTTTCTATGTCTATTGAGATAATTGTGGTTTTTGTCTTTAGTTTGGTTTATGTGATGAATTACATATATTTAGTTGCATATGTTGAACCAGTCTTGCATCCCAGGGATGAAGATGACTTTATTGTGGTGCATAAGCTTTTTGATGTGCTGCTGGATTTGGTCTGTCAGTATTTTATTGAGGATTTTTGCACTGATTTCCACCATGGATATTGGCCTAAAGTTTTCTTTTTGTTGTTGTTGTTGTATCTTTGTGAGGTTTTGGTATCAGGATGATGCTGGCCTCATAAAGTGAGTTAGGGAGAAGTCCCTCCTTTTCATTTGTTTGGAATAGTTTCAGAAGAAATGGTACCAGCTCCTTTTTGTAACTTTCATAGAATTCAGCTAGCAGACTGTCTGGTCCTGGACTTTATTTTTTATTTATTTATTTATTTTTGGTTGGTAGTGTATTTACTGCCTCAATTTCAGAACTTGTTACTGGTTTATTCAGGGATTCAGCTTTTTTTCTGGTTCAACTGTAGAAGGCTGTATGTGTCCAAGAATTTATTCATTGCTTCTACATTTTCTGGTTTATTTGCATAGAGGTTTTTATAGTATTTTCTGAGGGTTGTTTGTATTTCTGTGCCTACCCAAAGCTTTAAATGCTACTTATATGTTCATGGTTGCCAAATTATACTTCTAACCTAATCACCTCCACAGAACTCCAGGCAAACATGTATGTCCATGGTTTTAAAATATCAACTTCCATCTGTATTTGATCTCTCAAACTTGAAGCATTCAGAAATAAATTCCTTATCTTTCTCTCAAGACATACCTCCTGCAGTCTTCCCTATTGCAGTTCATGGCCAAATCCAATCTTCAAGTTGATCTGGCTCACCAAGACTCACTCTTGATTAATCTCTTTCTTTCATGCCCCATAACAAATCCAGGAGTCAATTCTTTTAAAATATATCACAGCCGGGTGCAGTGGCTCACATCTGTAATCCTACTTTGACAGGCCGAGGTAGGCAAATCATTAAGTCAGGAGTTCGAGAGCAGTCTGGCTAATGTGGTGAAACCCCATCTCTACTAAAAATACAAAAATTAGCTGGGCATGGTGGCACGTGCCTGTAATCCCAGCTACTCAGGAGCTGAGGCAGAAGAATCACTTGAACCCAGGAGGAAGAGGTTGCAGTGAGCCGAGGTCATACCACCGCACTCCAGCCTGAGTGACAAAGAGGGACTCCGTCTCAAAAATAAATAGATAAATAGACAAATAAGTAAATAAAACATGTCACTAGCTCCACCTACACTGCTTTTATTCACGTCATCACCCTTTTTCTTTTATATATCACATAAAATTCTAACTCATTTGGACTAGTTAACAACTCAAGTTCCCCCAGTGGTTTCCCACTCAGACCTAAAGAAAGACAGATCTCTTATGGTGGATTGACATGATTTGGCACTACACAAGTCTCTCTATGACGTATTCTACACTGTATCCAGGTTTAATCTCACCTCAGGTTCTTTGAACTTGCATTGCCCATTGCCTAGATGCTGTTCACCTAGAGATCGGGACTTCCTCTTTTCCATCAAGACCTTGATTATAAATTGCTCTCTATGGAGGTCTTTTATGATCACAATGCTTAAAATTGCAACCATTTTCACACTCCTCATCTCCCTCCCTTTAATGTTTAAAACATTACAACTAATTTTTTTGTTTTCCTCATTATACTTATCATTATATGACATAAAAATATATTTTTTGTATTCTGCAGTATTGATTTTATTTGTATTGACAGTACTTCCTGTTATTATAATGTAAGCAGACATTGCATCAATGCAGATTTATTTTTCTGTTTGATTCATTAACACTGTAATCAGTGTCTAGAATGAGACTTGACACATAATGCTCAAAATCATTCTTAAAATAATGATAATATACAAAAAAGCACTTTGGAAATTATAAAGTTTCATTAAAATTTGACATTATTATAACATCAACTAATTTAGTCAGATATTCTTCCTTTTAAATTTGATACCTGGTCTTATAAATATCCATAATTATCATTAAATTTATTTCCTATGTTTCAGGCACTGAGCTAAAAATGACATTAAAACTCTAACTCAGGTGACAGTGAGAACAAGGTCACATAGTGAAAAACACATGAAGAAATACAATGTTAATGGTTCATTTATGTATTAAAAATCATTTAAAAAATAATAATGATATACCTGTGGAAGTTAAACATATAAACTAATTTTAGCTAAGGTGAATGCCATCTTTAATTATAGTGGTTTTCACATAGGGCAATTTTTAATATTTTTGACTTACAGCTTACATGCAACAATTCTCAGTAATTATATATAATAACAGAGCATTTGCTTATATTTAAATGGCAAGACAATTAAAAAGTTATTACTCCTCAGTGTTTCAATACTAGCACGATCTCAATAATATGATTCCATCTGTCATTATTAAAAATTCTAGTCAGAGTCATAGTACTTAATTTATAATCTAATTTTATAAAAATAGTTGACTTTTTATTTCTTAAATATGTGAGAGAAGGTTAGTGAATTTATCTTATGTTGAGAACAACCTAATCTAGAGATACCATGCATTTCGAATATAAATAGATAAGAGATAATATCTCCAAAAATGTTTTGTAAATTTATACACTGTATATCAATTTACAGTGCTATAGTAAATAAAGTTTTGTTTAATAAAATCAGTTCAAATTTTTATGTTTCATTCCAACTAAGGTAAGATGGAGGTAAGAATTATTTTAATGGGAAAAACCCTTTTGGAGAAATTCTATTAAAAAAGAGGAAATAAATTTACATGTCATGAAAATGAGTAACTTTTTTTTTCTGTTGCAATATGCCTTTTATAAAGTTTCCTCCTTTTCTGGAAAAAAAAATATGTCTATTGCTCAATTCAAAATATTTGACTACATACCCCTGTTAAGACCAATATAAGGTCACTAATCATTTAAAACATAATGTAATAGTTTTTGTTTTTTTGTTTGTTTGCTTGTTGAGACAGGGTATTTCGCTGTCACCCAGGCTGCCCAGGAGTGCAGTAGTATGACCATAACTCACTGCAGCCTTGACCTCCCAGGCTCAAATGAACCTTCTGCCTCAGCTTTCCAAGTAGCTAGGGCTACAGGTGCATGCCACCACACCTAGGTATACATTAATTTTTTTTTTTTTTTTTTGTAGAGACAGTGTATCATTATGTTGCCCAGGCTGGTTTCCATCTCCTGGACTCAAGCAATTCTCCCTCCTCAGCCTCCCAAAGTGCTGGGATTACAGACATGAGTCACCATGTCTGGCCTAACATTTTTATCAATTACATTTCAGTACAGATATTTAGCGGGGTCTGTGCTAAGAAAGACCATACACTTAGGGTGTAATGCTTTTCGGTTTCTGTCTTGACATTTTAAATAATTTTATCTTGAAATAACAACTTGTCAAATTTTGCCTTTCTGTCATGACCATCATAAGGGGGAACTTGTCAATTTGTGAAAGAAGCTCACATTACTTAGAGTGATTTACTGTTGAGTCATTGATTTACAGCTCTCCCTCGCTTCAGCTTGGTCTCAAAATGTTTGCCACTATCCGCAACAGTTTACTTTTCAATAATCATGACCACCCCATGGTCACCTGTTTCATTTGCCATTTGTGTTTCTATGACAGGGAGTCTATGCCAAAGTCTCAACTCCTCCTAGAACTATTTCCTGTATAAATCACACTGTGACCCGAAGTCTCACTCTTTCCTTACTAAACGGCAAACTTACTCTGATTTATAATATCGATGTCTATTATGGGGCAATTTTCTTATGTCAAAATCAATGAATGGATGTATTTAAGAGAAATCCTAAAAATACTAGGAATGAAAACAATAAACATTTAATAGTTAACATGTGGACAGCATGCTAACGTCTGAAAACAAAATTCGAACTCTATGAGAGTCCCCTTCAGAGACTCGATCTCTTTTTAAATCCTATTCAACTCACATCTCTCTCTCTCGTACTCACTTTATCTGAGCAACCCATTAATTTTTTTTTCTATTCCTTCTGTTCCTTTACCTGACCTTCCAAATGTCACCCTTTCTTTAGGATTTTCAAAGGAAAATAATAATCACCTTTTAAAATTTCTAGACCAGTAGCAGACCTAGAGGAGGTGAATTAAAGCCATGGTCTAGAACAAAAGTATCTCCATAATCGAATATTTTTCTAATCTTTGGAGATATGGGCTGAAATTTGTTACAGAATTAATAATTATGTTAGATACGAATTGTGCTGGCCTAAAGGTCTACATCAATTAGTCCCATTAACTGTTGCTCTATTTTTTAAGCATTTTAAAAACAAAATTTTTAAGCATTTAAGAATTTAAGAAATGCTTAAATTTTTAAGCATTTAAGAAATGCTTAAAAATAAGTTAAGATTAAAATTTAAATAATCCATTTGTATTAAATTTTAAAATAATTCCCTTTACAAGCTAATAAAAATAAAATACACCACGTAAAGCAATTTGAGAACATTTTAAGATTAGACTAGACAAAAGCTCAAAGTTGTAAACTAAAACTAGATGCCAGAAAGCTTTCAAACATTAAAAGTTTCAGTATTACAGGGTAGGACCCAGCAACTGGAGTAAAAATGTTATTTCTTCTTTCTTCGTAAACCTGAATTAGGGGTTTTAAAAAATAAAATAAAATCCTTGAATTTCCAGTGTGTGGATGGACATTTTCAGAAATTTAGAAAGTAAACAAATTGATAATTGGCAAAACTTTTGGCTCTTTAAACAAAATAACTCTTCACTCCAGGGGAAAAAAAAAAAAAAAAAAAGATTATCTGTGTGAAATGGGAACTGTGACATACGGAAACTAGTACATACCATGAACAAAAGTCCATTAAAGAAACCAATTTTCCATGATGGCTAAGAAACACAAAGAGAACTGTCCAAAATCTGTCCAATGATATTGCTTCTAGGGAAGCATAAGCACCCAAAAATTCCATGACCTTTATCTAAATTTCCAAGGAGAATTTGTTGATAACTATGTAAGGACAATACCCTTTCTTGTTGCTATGTGTGCCACTATAATCAACCATTCATCCCAGCTCTATATATCAGATCCCTTAGAGTAAAATACAGACCTGAAAAGCTAGAGGACACATTGACTGATAGCGAGTGAAAGGAAAAGAAGTTTTGACTAAAGAAAAAAAATCACTGTTGTCAGATTATGAAAGAAGATAATAAAAGATATACTTGTAATCTAGTAGATTATAGATAGCGAGAGGAAAAATGCACTTCATTTCATTCATTTACTTCATTTTCTTCAATTTGCTAGAGCCATTTAAGTATTGAGTATTTTTCACCATCCTATGTCCTTTCCAAAGTTCCAAATTCTGATATTTTGGCTTCATTATAAGAATACGCACTTATTCGTCGTAACACATTACTACAAATATAATAGGTAATATCTCATTTCATAAAAAATATGCTTCAATCCCAAGTCATGATTAGATCAAAATGGATCTAGGCATCATTATACCTATAGTATTCATGACTTGATTAATTACCAGAAAATTAGCTATAGTCCCAGAATCCTAAGGACAAAACACTACAACACTACAGGTCTGGACAGATTAATTAAAGTAGAGCATATAAAAATTCAGATTATCAAAAATCTGTTGAGCAAACATGAAGAGATTAGAGCATCTACAAGAAGTGTTATCTCAAAAACTTGATACACGTCAAAAACCCATCCAAACTAAATGCTTGAGGGGATGGATACCCCATTTTACATGATGTGATTACTATGCATTGCATGCCTATATGAAAACATCTCATATGTTCAATAAATATATACAAATACTATGTGCCCACAAAAATTAAAATAAAAAATAGAAAATAAAGTCAAATAAAAACCCATCTCTCATTTCGTCTATGTAACCTGCATTTTTGTACTAATTAGCCAAACTCTTTTCATCCTCCCTCCCTGCTACTCCATAAATATGTGTAATTATTATGCATCAATAAAAGTGACCCAATCTCCCAAAAAAAAGAAACTAACTTTGATCCAGTAGCCAAGGTTTAACTTGCTTGCCTCCAAAAAATTCAGGCTGTAATTAAATTAATTAAAGCATCTTTAGATTTTGTAACAGGATCACTTGTAAACCTGAGGTTACTATAATTAGCAAAATTTTATGTTCCTAAAAAAACACTCAATATATTTCTACTAACTAACAAATGATTGATTACTGTGACTTTCTCTTTCTCATCTTACTATCTCCTGATGTAGCATTTCTAATACACCAAATCTGTAACACCAGTGATGGAAAATTACACAGTTGTATATCTGTAATTAAGGAATTGTCCATGCTCCCAACAGATTTTTTGTACATCCCAAAATCCAAATGTGACTTAATGTTTTTGAATAGGTGGCTTTTATATTAAATATGTAAAGGAAAATATGAGGATTCATTAAAATATATAGTATAATCATTCCTGTAGAATCCACTTCCTTACCAGAAGTTCAATTGACAGAACTGTTACATTTTCTAGGGCACATCAAATTACCTAAATACAATAGATCTATATATTAGTGGTAGGTATAATTTTGGGATAATTCACTTATCTGAAATTATATAGAAACAAAAATATTTCATCAGACTCCTCAGGTACCATTTAAAAATTAAAAAAAAAAAAAAAAACAAGAATTACTTGATACCTTGATTCTTCCATAAAAAATTGTCATAAAGGTAGATTCTCATGGTAAATAACATATTATAGGATCTAGTGTCTTATACTGTGAAGAGTGTAGACATACTGTAGACTTACTATATTAACATATATACATACTTTAGGAAATCCTTTAGCAGGTTTTTATCTTTGGCTGTTCCAAATAAAGTACCTATAAAAGACTTTCTTACACATCAAAAACAAGTAGCAAATCTACAGAGATTTATAGACACACAAAATCTAGACTGATAAACTTGGGGAAAAAATGCCATGGAGGAATGATAGAGTTGTGAGAACTCAACATAGAAGGACATCACCTGGTAAAACCAGAATGACCACTTACAGCATCAGATAAAACCCCAGACTGTGTTTGGGTAAAATTTGTCTACACAGCAGCCTCTAGGGAAAAATTAGTGTGGAAATGATGCCAACAGGGTAGTGTAGATCATCATGTAGTTTGTGAGCAATAGAAATCACCTGAGGGGTATGTGTACACATATACATGTGTATACAAATGCAACTTTTCTCACTTGAGAAGTATGTGCAATTATATATATATACACACACAAATATATATATATACACACATATATATATGGATAAAAAGAGAGAAATAGAGAGAGAGAGGGAGGAAGGAAGTGAGACACTTATGAGCAGTAGAAGATAATTTAGATGGCCTAAAAAGAGTGAGATTTTTAAAATCAGTAGAGCCTAGAGGTGCCAGGTCTGTCCTGCAGACCCTGGCTGAGCGACAGATGAAAGGAGTACTCAGGTATGCCGTGTAAGAGCAGCCAGAGGACTGCTGGGCACTTAATAGATGGAGACTGAGCAGTCTCGAACAACCGGAGCTGCTTGCTTTTATTCAGTATGGATATAATGCCGAAATCCTGGAGTCAACACAATCAAACAACATGATTGTTCCTCCATTCAGGGAGCAGTTTTGGGTGTGGATGATCAAAAGTCAGTTTCCAGACAACATAAGTTAGCAAGCCTATTTAAGATAAATTCCCCTACACTCTCTTGTACCCATTCCTTGCCCTCTGCCTCAGGGTAAGAGAAGAGCTGCCTTCAGTTTATTATCCCCAAAAGCTGTGCAGAGCCTTCTGACCTTTCAGAATACCTGCTCATTTTCCTGTAGTTTCTCCCACCACCCTGACTGATCTCCTCCATGGAGGTCTAGGAAAGAGATGTCTGGATAGATCTATAGAACTGGATGCATAATGGGAAGCTCTTTATATTTGGAAAATTGTTAATGCCCATCAGCAACTATCCATTATAGAAGAGCACTAAACAACCAGGTGGATAGGATGACTTGGCCAATAGGTATCAGTTTCTATCCTCACACTCCACAGTATTAATACAATAGACTCATGAATGGAATAGCTGTGTGGCAGAGATGGAGGCTATCCATGGGGCCAACACCTTGGATTTCTCTCACAAATTCTAATCTAGTCACTGCCTCTGCTGAATTTTGATCTGTCATGAGAAGATACTGAGGTTGAATCTCCGATACAGTACCATGTCTCAAAGAAATAAATAAGCTTTCTGATGGCAACTGAATGACATGGAATATTTTCCAGCCAAGCAATAGCAATGATTATTCTGATCAGGACTGTTATTTACTTTGGATATAAATATGCATATCTAACCTGCAATGCCTCAGCCAACATCACTATTCAAGGGCTCACAGAGTATGTGCTACTGACATGGGAGCCCACATAACATCATAGCAATGATTTGTTGGTGACAACAAAACTATAGGATTGAATGGTTCTATTACAATATGACCCACCCAGAAATGACTGACTTAATAGAGCAGTAGAAAAGATTCTTGAAAACGTAGCAGAGAAACCAGCTTAGAGACGATACCTCAGAGAATAAGGTGCCACCCTTCAGGATAGGTAATATACCTTAAACAAATTGCTATTATATCTTTATTTGCCCTCCATTGACAGACTACATGAGTCTGGGAAACAAGGGGTAGAAATAAAAGTGACCTTCACTTTTAAAAACCCATTGAGGGTATTTGTATTTATCCCACAGCTTCTTAAACTCTATATAACTAGATGGCCTGGTTTCCAGAGAAGAGGCAAATGTATCAAGGGATATGGTCAGAATCTCAACAATTTTATATCAGGAATCTGAGCTCTTCATTCCAGTAGGCCAGCAGTCTCAAAAATGAGTTACAATACTAGCAGGAGTAATTGAAGCTGAATATCCTAAGACTGTAGGACTACTCCTTCTTAATAGGGTCAGGAAGGAATATTTGGTATTCATATAATCTGCTGAACATCTTTTGCTATTCTTATGTACAGTGTTAAATGGAAATATTCAAGTATAGCAGCCATAGCCAGATAAAAGCAGAAAAAACAGGCTCAGATCTCTCAATGATGTGGGTCTGAGTCACCCCACCAGGAAAGCCACTTCAACAGTGGAAGGGCTACCCAAAGGTGAGAGGAAAATAAAATAAGTGGTAAAAGAGGGATGTGATGAATATATCCTACGGTTTTAGGATTAGCGATAACATTTGGGGCTATAGTTTATTCCACTAAAGCAACTTCTTCCAAAATGAAATTCTGACTAACTGGACTCTTGTATAGATGTTTCCCTAATGTAGTAAATGTAATGTGAGTGCAAGGAATAGACTGATGTAGATGATGTTGATATTCTTTCCAGTTCTTATTTTCCAGTTAGCATGCCCATTCCTTAGTGGTTGCAAGTGTCGTGGCTAATGGTTTACGCCTATGACCTTCTTGAAAGGAATTCCTTGGCTGATGGGGATTAACAGCACCAGGAAGACCTGGGAGGTTACACCTTTCACCAGAAGAGTAGCCACTGTCTGACTAACAAAGGGATACAAAACTCAAAGCCCTCAATGAAATAGGGGCCAAGTCTCTGTTGTAATATAGGCTTTAGAATACAATCTCTATGCTTTGGATAAGGCCAATACTAGAACTGAGGCCACATTCTTGCTTAGCTTCTTGACTTCCTCCTCTTACTTTGTTCACTCCCTTAACAGAATTTTTCCCCTGAATAGTACTTCTCCAATAAATCATGTTCCCTTGAAACCCAGTATCAGTCTTTGCCTCTGGAGCACCCAATGTAAAACAGTGATAATCTGGATATAAATGCTTATATCGTGCCTCTATTTTACTATGTGACTGAGTCAAAGGAAAATAAAAGTTGATAGCAAATAAACCTGACTTTGCCTGAATTAAGCTATTTTATGGCCTAAGGCTAATTCACAAGGGTTATATGAAGATTTTCTTTACTGCCTGCAGATGATCAATTGCAGGTAATGATGGTTAATGTCTAGAAGATAGCTTTGAGTAATAAGAATTTATAATACTGTCAAAAACTTAAAAGAGTATATGCAAACTAAGCAGCAATGAGGACAGATGAATAAGTAAGTTCCAGATAATATTTCTTAAAACTAAAACTATGACTTAGTAGGTGATTTTTTTTTTTTCAGGTTTGTGGAAGCAAATGGCCTTCTCATGTATTTTTGAACTGTCATGTGGTTGATTTTTTGACCTGAAATAACTTGAGGCAGAAATCATTTATGGTTGATCCTTGTGGTATTGAGATTTTAATATTTTCATATTTCTCTAAGTTCTTTCTCTGAAAGGATGAGCCTAAGATATACCATTTAACAAAAGTAGACTCAAATTGAGAATGTGAAACACCAACAGGGATTTCAGTCAGTTGTCTTGTTCTGCACTTTTAGAGCCATTCGAATGGTTGTCAGTGTGACAAACCTTGGCTTTCTGCTTCACTTGTTTGTGTGAAGCTGTACTGGTGTGTAACTGAAAGTTGAAGTTGGAGGATATCTATTAATTTCCTAAATAAATATTGTAGGTATGAACTTACCATTCTTTGAAGCATGTTTCAAACTATATGGTTCTTTCATGCCCACAGAATCACTAATTGTCTCTGTGGGAGATTTTAAAACAGCACTGACAAAAGATGTGTGAAATAGACTCAAATATTAATTAAGCAGTATGTAAACTTTTTAAGGCTAAGGCCCAGCACACCAACCCAAGTTATTATGGAAATAAATTATCCAATCAAATAAAATTGCATATAAAAATTCAAACATATATTTCACATGAAAAGGTTTTAATATCATTAGTGTATTAATTGAAAGAAAATATAATAGCTCAGTTAGTCTACTTATGCACATTTTGAAATAAAACTTTAATTAATGTAATTATTACTCCTCTACCCAGGATATGGCTCTTTATTTTACCAAAATTTTTCCAATTTCTATGCTCATATTTATATGTATATCTCAGATATTATTGCTGCAATCATATTTCTTCATTCTGTAGTGTATTAGTCACTTATACTGTCATTCATTAACTCAACAAATATATATTGAAGAATATTGAATATTTAATATGGTCAGGTACAGTTCAACAGTCTGTAAATACATTGTAGAATGCTACAGATAGAAATCTCTATCCTTGTGGGATTTTATTGACCGAAAAGAGTCAATAAAAAGGATTAAATAGTAGAAATAGCAATCTTGTTTAAGGGCTCATGAGAAAACTAGAGCAAGGAAGGCCAAAGGTGATGTCATGATAAGGGAAGAAATGCCATTTTAAATATTGTAGACAGACAGCCAACTTTTGGGTTGATATTTGAATGAAGACCTAAAAAGATGAGAGGGTGAGCTATTCATTTGAAACATTTATTTTATTTTATTTTATTTTATTTTATTTTATTTTATTTTATTTTAAGAGAGGGTCTTGCTATGTCACCCAGGCTGGAGTTCAATGATACAATCATTACTCACTGCAGCCTCTACCTCAACCTCCCAGACTCAAGTGAGCTTCCTGCCTCAGCATCCCAAGTAGCTAGGACTACAGACGTGAGCTACCATGCTTGGCTAATTTTTGTAGTTTTTGTAGAAACCGGGTTTCATCATGTTGCCCGGGCTGATCTCAAGGTCTTGGACTTAAGTGATCTGCCTGCCTTAGCCTCCTAAAGTGCTAGGATTAGAGGCATGAGCCACCACCCCCAGCCAATGTTGGCTTTCAATAAGTTAACTAGACAATTATTGCATGACTTCAAGGAAAAAAACACATTTATTTAGCTAGGATTAACCAGATCACTTTAGCTGCTAAATTGAAGATAAATGAAAAAGGATAATAGTAGAAGTTAGGGAGAATAGATATGGAGCCCTTCCAGTCATCTACAATACATGGAATGATAGATTAGAGAAGAGTAGTAGCAGTGGGGGTTGAAAAAATAAATTGGATTCTGGACAGATTTTGACGATAAAACACACAGAATATGGCAAGAAAGAGAGCAGATCAGAAGAACATTCCGTATTTCGGTCTGAGCTACAGGTTGAATGTTGTTGTCATTTAATGAGTTTGAAAAACTGTAAGAATAACAGGGTTGGCAATTAAATATCAGAAGCTCATTTTAGGAAATGTTAGGTTTTAGAAGTAGTAGTTTTAAACAATTCTAGTTAGTCAGCTCATGCAAAGGTACCAAGTGGGCAGTTGATATTCTGTCCTGATATTCAGGGGAGAAGAGTTGCCTAGTGGTATATATTTGGTGGCCTTGAGCGCATAGATTACACCTAGTATCTTGAGGCTGGATGAAATAACCAACGGGGAGAGTATAGTGAGGGAAAATAGATGAGATTCAAGAACTGAGCTGTGGGGAACTCCAATATTTAGACAATACAGTGAAAGATCTGGCAAGTAAGACTGCTAAAGCAGCAACAGCAATAAAAAAGAAACCTGAGAATATTTTGTCAGAAACTAAGTGAAGAAATAGTTTGAAAAAGGAGAGAGATCATTGTGTCTACCACCTACCATTCCACCACGAACAACAGTAGATGTCCTCTAAATACCTAATTTTAATATAGAAACTTTATCTTTCAGTTCTACGTAATTTCTAAGTCTCTTTTTTTCTTTGACTCATGAGTTATTTAGAAGCATGTTTGTCAGTTTCCAAATATACATGATTTTAAAAATTATTTTTATCTTAATTGTCTAATAATAAAAAACATAGCCTATATTCAGGGCTGACGTTCAGCCAGTATCACATGACAGGATGTATAGTCATCCCTCAGCATCTGAGGAATTGGTTCAGGACCCCCTCAGATACCGAAATCCATGGATGCTCAAATCCCTCATATAATGGCACCATATTTGCATATAACTTACACACATCCTCCCATATACTTTAAATCATCTCTAGATTATTTATATCTAATACAATGTAAATGATTTGAAAGTAATTGTTATACTATGTATTGTAATTTTTTTTTTTTTTTTTTTTTTTTTTTTTTGAGACGGAGTCTCTCTCTGTAGCCCAGGCTGGAGTGCAGTGGCCAGATCTCAGCTCACTGCAAGCTCCGCCTCCCGGGTTCACGCCATTCTCCTGCCTCAGCCTCCCGAGCAGCTGGGACTACAGGCGCCCACCACCTCGCCCGGCTAGTTTTTTTGTATTTTTTAGTAGAGACGGAGTTTCACCGCGTTAGCCAGGATGTAATTGTTTTTTAAAATATTTTCTGTCGGCCGGGCGCGGTGGCTCAAGCCTGTAATCCCGGCACTTTGGGAGGCCGAGACGGGTGGATCACGAGGTCAGGAGATCCAGACCATCCTGGTTAACACGGTGAAACCCCCATCTCTACTAAAAAAAAAAAAAAAAATACAAAAAAAAAAAAAAAAAAAAAAAAAACTAGCCAGGCGAGGTGGTGGGCGCCTGTAGTCCCAGCTACTCGGGAGGCTGAGGCAGGAGAATGGCATAAACTGGGGAGGCGGAGCTTGCAGTGAGCTGAGATCCGGCCACTGCACTCCAGCCTGGGCGACAGAGCCAGACTCCGTCTCAAAAAAAAAGAAAAAAAAAAAAACATTCTGTCTATGGTTGGTTAAATTTGTGGTGGGAAAGCCACAATTATGGAAGAGCTGACTGTATTACTTTATGATTGTTAATCAAGTATTCATCTAACTTGCCAGGCATCTTTTTCAATTTATCAGTCCCATGGTGTAACAGTTGATAAATATTTTGAATATTACTTCTATCTGTATGAAACTGTTCTTTGAACTTTGTTGGGATTTTCTTAGTGGTCTAGTGCATGATTAATTTTTGTAAATGTTCTAGATTTCCTTGAGAAGAACATGTACTTTCTAATAAGCTCCACTGATATTTTATATGTTCATTAGATTAAGCATGTTTATTATGTCCAAATATTCTATAACCATTGATTTTTGTCTCTTTTTAAAATTATTATATATTTATTTGTTTTGGGGATATAGACAGGGTCTCATCATATGGAAAGGGTTATGGTAAAACATCCTACTATTATCAGTTGCTCTCTCTAGTTTTATTAATTTTTATTCCATGTACTATCAGAAATTCATGTGTCTTAAATTGTTAAATCTTTTGTCTCACTAATGCTTTTAAAATTAGTTAGTGGTATTCTCTATATCTAATAATGATGTATTTTTTCTTATAGTCTACTTTTTGTTTTGTATTTACAGAGATACACCCACTTGATTGCTTGTGCCAATAAATACCTTATATAATCATGCAAAAATTCCCTCCGGAAAAAGAAAATGTTAGCCTAGTTTCCGAAATTATTTAGGCAAAAACAATGTTAACCAAAGATAAGACAAAATTGAATATAAATGAAAACAATCAAAAAGGAAAGTCAGTGAAAACTAACTTAAAGTGACTCTTGAGATTGAAATTAGGGGAACATCACACACGGGGCCTATTATGGGGAGGGGGGAGCGGGGAGGGATGGCATTGGGAGTTATACCTGATGTAAATGACGAGTTCATGGGTGCTGACGAGTTGATGGGTGCAGTACACCAACATGGCACAAGTATACATATGTAACAAACCTGCACATTGTGCACATGTACCCTAGAACTTAAAGTATAATAAAAAAGAAAAAAAAAAGAGTATAAAAAAAAGAAATTAGTATACTGACTATTGTTAAAATACACCTCAGGAGACAAACACAATGAACTCTCTGGCTAAAAACAGACATAGTAAAACTACAAAACAGAACCAAATGGTCATGGCAGAGTGAGAGGCTGGTCACATATCCCTGGGCTCACAAATAAAATACATGTCACTACCTGTCACAAGGTTTTTATTCCTATAATTAAGCAGAACCAATTTCTCAAAAACATGTCAAAACAGCTATGGCTGAAAGATTCCCCAGCTGACCTCAGACAGAACACTTGGTGGTGACGGACTGACCACCTGGAACCTGCTAATTAAAAAACGTGTAGCTTCCTGCTTCGAGACTACCCAATGCAGGCTTTTCTCCTTACCCTTCTGATACTTTCTCCCGCTTTGCAGTCCTGCCACAACTCTCAAAAGACTAAGGATGAGCCTTACAAACATTCTTTCCTGATAAACTGCTACAAACCTCCAGCCAGTTTCCTCTGGCTTATAGAGGATATGCAAAAACCTCCTTTGTGCCCAGTAGTTCACCATATGACATGTTGAGCCAAAATCTCCCTAATTTTAATATTGAAATCCCACCGCAAAGTGAAGGGAGAATGTAAGCTACACATGTTTAGCGGTTACACAAGTGCTTAACTTTCTCAAAAATATACATAATTTTTCACAAACTCCTCCACAAATCTCCTGTTTGTGTTTGTTGTTGTTGTTGTTGTTGTTGTTAACACTGTAAAGTAAATATGCTTTAAAAGTTCAGGAAAATAACCATTAAAAATGAATAATTTTGGCTGAGAACTGGAAACTGTAGAAAGGAAATGACACTTTTTTTTTTTTTTTTAAGAACTGAATTGAAACTCTGGCCAAAAAAAAAAAAAAAAAAAAAAAAAAAAATTAACCAAAATTAAGAACTCAGTGAATGATGTTTTAAGATGCATTGTAACCTCCAAAAAAAGAAATATTGAAGTTTTATTCCTCAGTATTCAGAATGAGATATTAAATGAAAATAGTATCATTTCAAAGGCATTCAAGTTAAAATGTGCTCATTAAAATGGGCCCTGATACATGTTAATGGATTCCTTAAAAAAGAAAGATTTGGACACAAAGACAACCATACGTGGAAAACAATGTAAAGCACAGTGAGAAGACAGTCATCTATAAGCCAAGAAATACCTGAGGCTACCTGTTTGTCTAAATACCCAGTTTGTGGCATGACAATCCCAGAAAAATAATACAACGTTTGTATTTGGTTGGTGCACCAACCTTATATAACTGTGTATTACACAAAACTGAAGAGATAATTACCAACACAGGAGAGAACTCACAGTAATCCATCTGGAATAAAGGAGAGAGGTTCAAAACAATAAAACAAGAGAAGATAAAAGATATAGAGAACATAGTGAGAAGTACTAAAAATAATGTTCAATTATAGCCCTACTAGCAAAAAATATAGAAAATAGGGGAAGTAATATTTGAAGAAATAATGACTAAGCTTTTCAAAAACCAATGAAGGCCAGTAATCCAAAAATTCAAGATGTTTAATGAAACACAAGCAAGATGAATGAAAGTAAAGCTTTAAAAAACTGTAGTAAGACAGCAAAACCCCTAAATCAAAAAATAAAAATAAAAGAATAAAAACCATATCTGTAACAACAAAATAATTTAAAATCTCATAAAAATATTTCTCAATATGTTTTGTAAGAGCCAAGCACATGTAATAAGAAAGGTATTCAATGTCTTAACTGAATGTATCTACTGTCTTAAAAATCAACACTTTCTCCAGAATCTTTACAAAACAATAGTAAATAAAAATCATGTTCTAAAAAAGAAAAACAGGAAATTATGAAGATATCCTTAACTAGAGAATGAGATTCTCAGAAGCCTTGTTGGAGATGCATAAAGGAATAAAAATATAAAACTATTAGATATTGGTGATACATGTAAATAGGTGTTTGAATAAATTTAGTCAACAGAATCTATATAATCTGTCTTTCTATATATACATATATGTAATCAGAAAACATAAGAAAAATAGCATGTAAGTCATAAAGTTAAAGTATTCTAATTTATTTGCTTTCTTCTTTTCCAAAAGGAGTATAAAATTCCTATTATCATGATACCTTTATTAGTAGAGAATAAAACTTGTAAGGGTAGCGTAAGACACGTGTGTGTGTGTGTGTATATACACACACATATATATAAAATATGTATTAGAATTCGTATATATTATATTATTGATATATACATTAGTATATATTCAATATAAGAATACATACTTAAAATGTTACAAGAATTTATATTAACCACATATTAAAATATTAAAGGTGAATAGTTATCAAAATACAACAAGTAAAGAGAAAATTTAAAAATACCTTGCTAAAGTGAAGAAAAGTAATATATGAGAAGGGAAAACAGATATAGAACTGAATAGCTGAACCAAACAGAAAGACTACAGTAAGATGGTAAATTCAAATATAAATATGTCATTAAATACATTACATGAAAAGGGAATAAGTACATTAAATGTAAATAGAATAAACACAAATTAAAGAACAACAATTACTGCTCATTGTAAAACAATCAGTTTGTTGATAACAAACATTATAACACATATATGCATAAATATATAGAAAATATAGTGAGAAATACTAAAAAAGTTCAATTATAGTCCTACTAAGAGAAAATACATGGAATATGCAGAAATAATATTTGAGGAAATAATGACTTTCCATTTCTTTTAAAATGAACCAATAAAAAGATATACAATAAAAATTATCAAATAATGATAGTAATGTTGTTAATGTCAGGCAAATTAGATGTTGAGACAAAAAAGCATTCATAGGAAAAATGATTTCCTAATAAAATGTTCAATTAACTAATAATACGAAATAATTATATATTTATTTATTTATTTTTATTTTTATTTATTTTTATTTTTTGAGACAGAGTCTTGCTCTGTCACCCAGGCTGCAGTACAGTGGTACGATCTTGGCTCACTGCAACCTCCACCTCCTGGGTTCAAACTAAGAATTGTTATTCATACGCACGCAATTCCATGGTCTCAAAGAGTTAAGACAAAAGTTGTAAAATTGAAAGATGAAATCAGTCTAAATCATATTGCAGATTTTAACATAAATCTCTCAGTAACGAATGAAACAATCAAATAAAACTTCAATAAGAATACAAATGTTATAAAAATTAATAAAGCTCACCTAAGGGTCTCCTAACTATGACACTACACCCAAGACTTTCAAATAATGTATTATTTTCAAGAACACATAGATAATTTACAAATATTGGCCACATATTGAGTTATAAATACAGTAACAATACGTCCAGTTTGCCTGAGATACTTTTGGTTCTTTCCTGTTGTTTCAACATTAATTATTATTTCCCCCTTTCACCCTTTAAAGTGTGCTTGTGTGGATATAATTTATATGGGTACTTTAGTCAAAAAACAAGTATCAACAAATTTTGAAGAGTTGAAATCCTATAAGGTAAGATTGCTGACCCCACTGCAAATAAGCTAAAAATCAATACAATTTTATAAAAAGAAATGCCCATAAATTTAGAAATTATAATATAGATGTTAAACTAACCCATTGATGAAATAATGAACCATAATACAAATTGAAAAGTATTTTAAAAATAAGGATAATGAAAAGATATATCAGTTCTTTCTTTGTGCAATTAAATCTATTCTTAGAGAAAAATTAAGGTAGTAAATGTATAATGAAAAGAAAACAAAGCCTTAAAATTGGTAAGCTAAACATATGTGAATTTTATAAAGACGTATCTAGGTAACTCAAAGAGAGTAGGAGAGAGGAACAAATGGAAATAGAGCATACATTCATAAAAGAGAAACAGGCATAAAATAGAGTGGATAAAATAAACCAAACTGAGCATACACTTTATGACTGTAAACTACTCAATGGTTTATAGTTTGTATAGGGCTGAAATAATATATCCTGGCAAATTTGGCCCAGATTTATCCCTTCAGTTTCAACTCTTAACACATTCCACCTCACAAAAGTCAACCAGACTGAGCTTTCTATTTCCCCATACACTCTCGTATCTCAGACCCCTTCTTAATACTACTTCCTCTGTTTGGGATAACTTCCCACTTCTAAGTAATTCTTCTGTTGAATAATTCCTACTTGTCTTCTGGAGTAAGTTGACAGCCCACCATATCCAAGAAGCTTTCTATAATTCATGAGCTTGAAATAGGCATCTCTCCCATATATCTGCACAACATCATGAACTTTACAATAATGATAATAACACTGTATGGTAGTTTCCTGTGCACTTCTATGTGTCTTCCACCAAACTATTTATTCCAAAAAAAAGTAGAAAGTATGTCTATGTTGAGCAAATGAATAAAAGAATAAAGCTATAAGAGCTACATAAAATAGACAATGCAAGTACAGAAAAAAAGTGTAGAGATTAAAGTGGTTCAAGGAATTCTATACATGGTGACATTAAGTGGAAAGGATTAGAAAATACCCACCAAATTATACTATTTGAATGCTATTGTTAGTTATATTGACTGCTGAGTTTCAGGAAGTTAAATGTGAATAATAAAGTTCACTAAGAAGTGAAGGAGAAATATCAATTATATACTTATTTTTTTGAGAAATTTTGATGAGAAGCAGAAAGTGACTGGATATTAGTGGATAAAATAGTGAGCAAATACATCTAAGCATGACTATTAGTATTTCCGTAAAAGAGACTGGGTATAAACCTTTTTATGTTTAAACCAGAAAAATAAATTTGAGCTATTCATACACGAATGTTTTATTGATAAAAGAGAGAATGGAGATTATCATTGCACTGATTTTCAAATTGAGTTGTCCAGATTCACTGTAGTTCCTAAAAGTTTATGGAGAGAGAAGATTTAGGTATAAATTAAACCCTAAAACTGACTCCTGGTTCTTTTACTAGCACAAACCTGAAAAAATACAGTTTTATCTGTCTTATTTGTCTATAGTTTCACCACATATAGATAAAGACAAGAATGTTCACATTAAAGAACATAACTTCTGCTGTTATAAAACATTCAGAGATGTGATAAAATGAACACCAAATTCTCCAGATCAGTATAACAAATACATATTCTAGTTACTTCAAGTAGTATATTCAGCTAAACTGTGAGGAACAAAAGTCTTTTGGATCATAAATGTTCACCCCAAACTCTCTGTATTATTGTTAACCACATGAAAAATGAAATATAACTAAAACAATGAGATTGTTATATTTCAACCTGTTAAACATTTTAGGAGTCAAATAACACACATGTGTGATGATACATCTCAATATATTAAAAACGAAAATATTTCAAAATTAAATGTATTAAAGATCTTTCCTTCTTAATATTTAGAGGAGTTTATCATCAGTTTCATGTTATATGGCATTCTATGGTACTTTTGTATCTGAAATAATTTAAAGAATTTCTTATTTTTTGACATCATAATTGTGTTTTTACACTTGTACAAGTTACTTACCATACTTCTCATAGAAATGTAGAGTCTCTATGTCTTCTTCTTCAATATTGAAATACCTTTGTTATTGTCTGTGTGGAAAGATTAAGATGGAAATGACGCTGAGTGATTATCAAGGCTACATTGAGGAAGGTAATATAATTTCCACGTGGTTTCCTCTCTCTCTCCCTCTCTCTCTTTCCCTCTGTAAGAGTCAGGCACCTAGGAAGCTACCTTGCTGGAGATATCACAGAAAGAGGCCACACACAGATAAAGGGGTTGACTGAGGAAACTCAGCTATTCCATTCCTCAACTCCTTGAGACACTGAACCTGAGGTGCCAGACATATGAGCAAACATAAAGATGATTCCGGCCCTAGTCTGTATCTGAAAGTCATGAAGTGAGATACTGAGTAAGAAATGCCTAATGATTTGAATTTCTTTGATTGCTATTGCTATCTAACTCTTCCCACACTGTTTTTGAAACACACACACACACACAGTTTATGCATTTTGAAATATTTATGGGAAATGTGGTCAAAATTTATACACATATTTCTCTTCCCATTAACTTTATGGAAGGGAAAGTCAAAAGTGAAAAACATTGTAAAAATATAAATTAACACATGAGTTAAGACTAGGTAGGACTTAAGATTAGATTGAGATAAAGATCGAATTATTTCAAAATAGATTAACTGCCAAATTCCCAGGCTCATGTGATTTGAAGAGAGGTTATATCTTGAAAATCATCCTTATAAAATGCATTGAAACAGACCTCGCTTGCCCTTCAATATGTGTGTTTTCTTTTTTAAAATGATAATTTTTAGAAAAGAATTTGTTCTTACGAAGCCATTACTGTTGTATTTACACTCTACCTTTGTCAAAGGTTGACCATTATTGCAGAAATGTCCAATTCCGTACACAGTCACAGTGGAAGCCTGAGGGAAAAGTGTAGTCCTGGTTTACTAGACACTTAGAGAATATTGGTTTTATTGTTATAGAACATTGAAGAGACATGGAGGACACTAAAACTTTTATACATCCTTACCAGGAGGGTGCTTTTGTAAGCAGGACTCAGAAACCATAAAGAATAAAACCAACAAAAATGAAGGCAGAACAGATTACCTAAAGTTAAATTTAAATCTTCAAAAATAGATCATAAATATATTCAAAATAAAAATTAAAAAACGGAGAAAACTTTTACCACGTGGGAGCGGGGGCGGGGGGAAACAAGAGCTAATATCCCTAAAGTCCAAAGAGCTCCTATAAAATAAAATTTTAAAGATATTCAACTCAACTGATAAATGCATATGAAAATTACAGGATTATTATCTTTCAGAATGATCAACAAAATGTAAAAACACTAATGATATTTCATTTTACTGATTAGAAGATATTTTTAAAAGATTGAGAGGTTTAGTGCTGGGAAAGACAATTGTATTCTTGGTAAGAATTTAACTTGTTATAATCATTTTAGAGAACAATTTGAAAATAGTTATTAAAGTTTAAATAAGACAAATATGCAAACATATGCAAGCAAGCATGCAATAAAGCATAATTTGGAGTAGAAAAATATTGGAAAACAATATTTCAAAATTGGGAAATGGTTGATTATTATATGAAACATGTGCTTCACACAAAAGATACTACAAGGGCAAGCTTCCAACAATCAACACTGTATTCAACAGTATTAGTTGAGCTAAGAGAAAAGAGAAAAAGGAGGTATTATAATTAGAATTTGGCATATGTCTCTCTTTAGATCCTTAATTAAACTCCATAAGGTTGGTGCAATTATTACCAGTTAGGAGCATAATTTTCAATACATAAATTAACAGGCAATGTCATATATCTAGTATGTAAGAAAAGTAGATTTAAAATCAGAAAATCTGACAACTTAGTGGATGATTAGTATATGAGTACTATTAGGAGAAAATTATGAAGTAACTTTTGCCAAGTTGGGTGGTAGGAAAAAGTGTGTGTGGATGTTTGACTATATGATTTGTGGTAGGGATAAGTGGAAGTCAGTATTTTAAATAGAGAGAGAGTGTGTGTGCTTCATAAATGGTTAGAACATGGGTGATGCTTTTTACTTAAAAGTAGTTTCAGGGTTAATAGAACAACATAAAAATGTTTTAAAATTTTGTCACATCACTTGTTTTCAGAATGATTCTATTTGGTGTCTCTGTGTTTTTTAGGATTATGGAACCAGAAAGAATAGCACATTGTGAGTCTGATAATATGTTTAATATGAACTTAGATATGATAACATAATGCAGACATTTTCCATACATATTTTAAGATTTCTAAAAGTTAACATGAAAATATCTTGAATTATTAGTGTAATTCTCAGTCTAAAAACATTTTTGGCATTTAGATTTATCATACTGACCAAAAATATCACCATTTATGTACAACATCAGTTTTATATCAATGACTACAATATAAAGTCTACGTAATGTTTAGTTTTGTATAAAAAATGAAATAATATTACTATTACATGGTTTTAATTGATTTTATTCTGCTTACAATCTATTCTAAAATGAAGTAAGACACTTCTCAAAAGCCTCTGTGATATATATATTCAATGTCTAGCATGGCGATGGTTTGAAACTTGGGTTTTGTTTTCTAAACATTAAATTTGATCTACATTTTCACAGAAGATAAGCTGTATCAATTAGTGATTATACTCTAGTGTAAGATGGAATTTGCTAAAGTTAGAAGAAGGTTGAGAGATGGTGACATCTCAAAGAATTCAGAGTATTATACATATTAAGAGACAAGTAACAAATATTATAAAAGGTTTGGAAAATAGACCCTAATGTAAAAAGTTCAATGACATTAAGCCTAGTAAAAGAAAATAAAAATTTATAAATATAGAAAAATATTTTTTAAAAACTGTTCAAGCATTTGAGAAAAAAATTTACTCTCTGAAGCTGAATTAATAAATAATAGGATTACTAAGCATTTTTTTCTGGGATGGCTTACATGTGACTAGGACTATGCTAACTGTCATAAAATTCTCACATGGTTCATGGAAAGAAAACTTAAAGCTTACTAAATATATTCCACCTACATTGTAAGTGAAGATATGCCAAATCAGGTTACTTTCCATGATCGTACATTAAATTATGGTAACAAAAGTAGAGCCCAGTTCTCTTGGATCTCAGTTTTGTCCTACTGCATATGCTATGATTTACTTTGTGTTTCTTCCTACTTCAGATTAAGTGCCATTTTTTACTAAAAATGATGAAAAAGCACCTACACTCAATTCAAGTGAATACAGAAATATCTGAACAGAAAAATCAAGAACTGAGGCTGATGGAAATGGTGCATGGTAGTGTTATCAGATCCTAAAGGTATTTAGGATTTAGCATTTGGCTTTCAGCAAGTTAAAAAATATTTTAGCTGTATCTTTATGAAAAAATAGAAAGATGAATTGAAAAATGCTCAGACACAGATAATATGCCTCTCATATTATCTAACAGAGTACAAAAGCTTAGTGACAAGATCCATTCTGTTCTCCTATAAAAATTACTGGCTTTGGCCAGAATAATAGAAGATACTTGACACTAGTGTCTTAATGCTAAATTGAAAGAACTACCCAGTTGTTTTAATTTTGTGATAATGAACTCTAAAGAATGTCTTCTTCCTCTAGTACACATATGGTAGATTGTATCTCAGAATGCTTTTCTGTCTAAATATGCAGAATAAATACTAAATAATGTCACTATTATTATGCAAAAGCAGCATGATGTGAAGATTGAGGTACATGAAATACAGCAACATGGTACTTAGAAAAGCTTTTACTGAGCCAACTTTCATTCCCACAAAATGAAAACAAAATCAATTCTGCTTAAGATAACATAAGTGAGGCTATAATTGAGGCAATCTTTACAATACAGCTTGTGTAGTGACAAGAGGAAATGCAAGCCATTTTTATTTTGTTGGAAAATGGCTCAAAGGCAAAGAGATTCTAGCCCTTGGAGACTCGCAATAACCTATAATGAGGGCAACAGCCATCATACAAGAAATATAACAGATGGCAGCATGGTTGCCTCACTCAGACACAGGTTACAAAACAGATGAATATAGGATTTTAATAGTTAGAATATATGAAGGAGATGGCTCTTAGACCAGGCAGTAAAACTAAAAGACATATAGCACCAACAATATCAAAACTATTATAAATATTTTTCAATATATATTACTCTACATGTGATTTGAGTTTCTTATCAATTTGATCCAAAACCATCACTAGAGTTTAAAGTCTTTGAAGAAAGAAAACACATTTTGACCAATGTTATAAAAATAAAAGTTACATAGTGTGTATTCAAAATATATAAATATAAATATATAAATATATTTGAAATGAATTAAAATGTAGCAGAAAATATCAGATAGAAATAAATTTCCCATTGTATCAAACTGCAAAAAAGCTTGGAAAGACCTATATCTATAACTGACCAAAAAATGTAAAACAGGATGAAAATAAAAACATCTCTTTAGTTTCATTGTTAAGTAAATGCAGCCACTGAGACATGGAGTGAGGGAAGAAAGCAAGATCCAAGAAATGACAGAAACTCATTTATGTGAGATTCACATTAACTGTCACTTTTCCGCTGGGGCATTTCCCATTACCTGTCTGAGGCCATTGAAGTTTAGCTGAAATTGTGGTCCAGAGTTGTTGGCAGTCTTGCTGGCATGGAAGGCAAAAATTAAAATGTATAAGTACTAAGAAGACAGAACTTGGACAAAATGCTTGACTAACTGGATTACTGGAGGAGTGAACTGGACATTCTGCCCAGGTTTGTCCTCAATGTTATTTGGTGAATCTTGAGATGCTCGGGTCAAAAAGGGAAGAAGCTTAGTAGAAACCTGCTGTTAAAAGGTTAAACAAGAAGCCTAAGCTTTTGTTCATCTCACAGACCCAGGAACGAACACACACACACACACACACACACACACACACACACACACACAAATGTACCTTAGAATGTTACAAGAAAGAGAAAACACTTCACTTTACAATTAAAACCAGAGAAAGAAAAAAACCTTAAACTACTTGCAAACTAGAATAAACCCTCTGAAAATTAAGCTTCAGATCACCTTCATTACTCTTTTAATAAGTTAATCTGTCTTCCAGAGAAATTAAATTTTCTCTGGAAGAAGGAAATACGATCTTCAGATCCTGAAAGTTTTCACACACAATGTATAACATTCAACCAGAAATTACCATGCATAAAATAATAGCACTGTTTTGGTTATCAACTATTACATAGCAGGTAATCTAAACATTTGGTGGCTTTTCCATCTAAAACAACAACAATTTTTTTTTTTTTTTTTTTTTTAAATCCAGAATGTTTCTGTGCATCAGCAACTGGGGTAGGGATTGGCCGGGCTTTTCTGGCAAAGGCCTTTTACATACTTGTGGTCAGACTGTTGAGGAAGCCTCTAGTGTGGGCTGCAGCAGCTGGGGAATAGCTGAGTATCTCCCTCTCCACGTAAACTCAGAGAAGAACTTGGCCTAGAGTGGCACAAGAGAGGGGCTTAGGATGCAAAATTTAAGAAGGCATTCCCGCTGAGGGTCATGAAAGTGCAGGTGTGGCACTTCCAAGGCCCTGAGAGAGAGTGTACAGTATAAAACTCAAAAGCACATTCCTTTTTTTTTTCTTTATATAAAAAACCTTCACTTGCAAGACTTTAACAGTGAATATTTTCTTAATTGTTTGTATTTTGCTCTAGGCATCTCTTTTGCCTCTTGTCCCGTGTCCAAACTCTGACTTAGAGCTCACAATGTATTATAGTTCTATGTGACTTAATTTGGCATTCTTGGGAGTATGGTGGTCTTAGGATACATGACATAATCTATGGTGATCAAAGGCTTCAAGATAAGTTATTATTCTGAGGAATCCAGGTGGAAACTCTATCGCCATTTCTAACATAGGTTCGACTTCTATATAGTGTCATTTCCACTGTATTTTATTGAATATAAGTGAGTCACTAAGGTGTGGTAGTTCCAATGGGAGATATATCACCACTTGATGAGAATAGTATCAAAAAATCTGGAGATTGTCTTAAAATATACTGTCTGGATCATTAACAAAATCCATACTAAAAATGAAACAGACCTAAGAGTAGTCCAGAGTTTAAAATAATTAGACATAAACTTTGGAAGGATTAAAATAATTATTTTTAAGGAAGTCAATAAAAAGACCGAGAATTTCACTAGTAAATTGTAATCTACAAAGAAAATCAAGAATCAAGAACAGAAAATGCAGTAACTCAAACTAAGAACTCATTTTTGAGTTTAACTGCAGATCATTAACATTGGAATAGAAGATTATTGATCGAAACTGAAAGACAGAAAAAAGTACTTGGAATAAGAAATAAAATAAACATAAGAGACAGTGCCAATAGATGTGAAATCCATGTAATTAGAATAACAGAAGGAAAGGAGAAAGGAAATGGGTCAGAAGCAATATTTAAGAGCTACTGACTAAAAATTTTTTAAAACCTATGAAAGACATCAAACCTGAGATCCAAAATTATCAATGAGCTCAAAGGAAGACATACATCAAGAAAACCACACCAATAAGTATTCTGTTAAATTGCTGAAAAAGAAAGATAAAAAGAAAAATCTGTAAAGCAATTGAAGGAAAAATGTCATGTCACCTTTAGGGTAGCAACAACAGGACTGACAAATAACTTCCTATCAATAATTATGGGCATCAGAAGACAACAATTTGACATTATCAAAACACTAGATGAAATTAGATTTTTATATTCAGCAGAAATAATCTTTCCTTATAAATATAAATAACATTTCCTTACCCTGGTGTAACGTGTCTACCAAAAACCTGCAGTTAACCTCATAACTAACAGTGAAATATTGAAAGTTCTTGTTCTATATTGAAAAATCAGTCAGACAATCTACTTTCACTATTTCTATTAAACGTATACTAGAGTGCCTAACCTGGACAATAGACATTTGTTTATATGTATATTTGTGTGTGTGTGTGTGTGTTTGTAAATATGTAAAACATGTAAGTTCATGTGTATGTGTGTCTACACAGTACTACATACAATTTGAATATGGCAACATTGTTTAAATAGAAAGTAATACATATTGTATAAATTAATATTATTATTAAGTAAATTAACCAAATCTGTTGGATTTAGTGTCAATATAAAACTCAAATCTGTATATAATCGCAACAAAAAATAGCACATTTAATATATACACAATCTAAGAAAAAGTTTAGCAAACATTCCACTCAATATGTCAATTTTTGGGGGAGCGTGGGGACAGAGTCTCTCTCTGTTGCCTTGGCTGGAGTACCATGGTGCAATCATGGCTCACTGCAGCCTTGACCTCCAGGGTTCAAGCAATCTTCCTGCCTTAGCCTCCTGAGTAGCTGGGACTAAAGGCATGCACCACCATGCTCAGCTAATTTTTGTATTTTTTGTAGAGACAGGGACTTGCTATGTTGCCCAGGCTGATGTCAAACTCCTGGGCTTAAGCAATTCTCCAGCCTCGGCCTCTCAAAATGGTGGGATAACAGATGTGAATCGCAGTGTGTGGTCAAAATATGTCAAAATATTAAAATTATTTTAAAAATTAAAGACCGCTTTAATGATTATAAAATTAGCCATTTATGATTGTTAGGCTTAACATATTGAAAGTTTAATTTTTCCCAAAGTATAGTTTCAAGAAAATTGCACAAAAAAGAAATCCTGCATGTTTTTGGTGGCTATTTACAAGTTGATCTAAAATATACATGGAAATTCAAAGCGTTCAGAACATCCAGCACAGTCTTCAAGAAGTAGAACACCATGAAGGATTTACCATTTTAGATAACATAACTTACTACAAAGCTATAGTAATTTAAACTATATAGTAATATTTCAATAATAGATACATGAATGAAATATAAATGAGTCTCAGAACAAATATTTATGTATTTTTTCACCTGCTTAACAACAAAGAATATTGTGGTAAGAGTAATTACAAGATTATTATATTGATACATGGTGCTGAGTGAACTGATACCCATATGCAGACAATAACCTTGCCTTTAATCTGTTATATAATATCAATTTCAAATAGATTTTAAATGTAAATGTAAATGTCCAAGCCACAGTGTTTCTAATATATTGCACTGAAGAATATCCTCCTGATCTTAGGATTTGTACAAATTTCCTAATTATAATTCAAAGAGCAGTAACCACAAGAGGTTGATAAATTAGATTTAACAAGAAAAGGCATAGCATTACTTTGGATGACTATTCACCAATAAAAATAAGTGAACTACTGATCAAATAGTAATAAGGAGATGAAGCTGAAACCCATTCAACTGAGAGACAGACTTCACGCACAAAAGAATACACACAGTATGATTCCATATGAAACTCTAAAAACGACGAAGCAATCTTTAGTGACAAAAAGCAGTCCAGTAGTTTTTCAAGGTCAGACATGTGTACAGTTGTCTGGGAAGTGCTGTAAAGAAAGTTGAGGTTAATATAAATATTATGTGTATTATTTTTTCTAGTGGTTACACAGGTATATGAATTTTTCAGATCTCATCAAAATATATGCTTAATGCAGTGCATTTTGTTAAATGTAAAGTATATCTCAGTAAAGCTGATTTTTAAATGTATGTAAATATATATATCTAAATTATATATATGTATAAATATATAAAGAATTAAGTAAAATAATTTTTGAAAATAAGACTTAAATTGTAATGCTTCAATTTCAGCTTATTTAAAATCTTTCTGCTTTGCTACAAAGGCAGTCTACTTAATACACTATTAGTTTGTATCTTTTAATCCCCAGTTGTTCTAAATGCAAAAAAAAAAAAAAAAAAAAAAAAGGAAGAAAAGGAATAAGGCTAAGATTTCTATCAGTTTAAGCCAATAATGGCAAAATATCAACTGAGAGAAAACAATGCAGTTGTAATAAATATACTGCAGATAAAAACCTGAAGGGAAGGAATGATGTGTAGTGCAGATAGCAGCCATCTGGATTGTTTGTTTTTTGAGCCTTTCAACAACAAAGAAATGCTCATTTCCCAAAGAGACCTACAAATCAAGATGGATTGACAGCTTTCTTTTTTAAAGTGGCAAATGTTCAAAGGCGCTCTTGTGAGGGCACAGTAAACAAGCAACATCATCAGACCATGATTCAATTTAACTTGGTGCTGCTATGCAGAAAAAAGTGAGCAAATCCACATAATTCCAACTCACTTATTGAAATATTTTTAGTAGGACCCCTTCTTCTATCAAACAATTTGGTATTAACTCACACAATGGTATCTGGCTAGTGTCAACCAACAGTAAGAAAATTTCAACAAAATATTATTCTCCCGAATATCAAACACCTATTCCAAATAATACTTAATGCCAAATATTTTCTTAATATTGGATTTTGTTTCAAATCTTTCAGATTAAATTCTTGCCTTCATTTGACATAAGAGATACAGCTTGTTTTCTGTAACCAAACCCCAATTGATAAAGTAGATGAGAAGTCCACAGTGTGCATACTAAAATACCTTTTTGAATTTTGCAGTGTGTGTATCATGTATCAAATGTATGTGAAGTCTCGGGGGAATGAAAGAGAATTCTAGGCAGGTAAAGCAATAAGAATGGCCACAATTTGAAGCAAAAGTGTATTGGGGAAGGTTTTCTGTCTTGTATCATCTATTCTCTTACTTTATTCAAGTCAACAATGCCATTGCAAGACTGAAAAGGGGAGATATTAATGTATATTAAAATAGAGAGTTTTGATTCACTCTTTGATATAGTTTGAACATATGTCCCCATCAAATCTCTTCTTGAATTATAATCCCCAGTGTTGGGAGTGGGGCCTTGTGGGAGATGTTAGGCTAATGGGGTCAGATCCTCTGTGGCCTGATGCTGTCCTCACAATAGTGAGTGAGTTCTCAACAGATCTGGTTGTTCGTTACACCTCTCTACTCACTGTCTCTCTCCTGCTTCCATTCTCCCATGCGAGACACCTGTTCCCCCTTCATCTTTCACCATAATTATTAGCTCTCTGAGGCCTCCCAAAAACAGATGCCAGCATTCTGCTTCCTGTACAGGCTACAGAACCGTGAGTCAAAACGTCTTTTCTTATATATTACCCAGTCTCAGGTATTTCTTTATAACAATGCAAGAACAGCCTCATGCATCCAGAGAAATAAAAAATGTGTCTCATTCAGTTAATGGAATTTAAAGGAAACAGAGATCCTCTGTTGAGTAGAGGACGTACCATTTCTGATCTTTCCTTGTCAACCCAAAAGACTTCTACGTCTACTACAGCTCTAATAATACATTAGGAATAAGAATAATAAGCATTCTCTGGGAAATCTTCCTGCAGAGGATCAGCCTTAAATCATTTTTCTCCCAGTCTACCCCGATGCAAAATCATAGCTTCTAAACATCATGCAACAGTCTTCAAGGACTGTGAGGCTAGTCACTGACATTTTTACTGAAGACAAGTTGAAGATGAGTAGACATGACAAAAAAAAGTCTTCGAAAGAATGGCCCAGAGAATCACATTATCCAATCCGGTATGTGCAAAAAGGCTATATCTGCAGCTGAACTGTGAGCTCAAGAGAAAGCTGACCAGAGCCTACAGTGCTGCTTCCACACCTCTTCCTCTGCCTGAAGAAAGTATATCAGTCCTGGAGAGTGGAACAGACACTGACTTGACTTGCTCACACTTATTACAGAATTCGTTGATGACAGTTATTTCCATTGGCAGCAATTGTGTAACCACATTCTTTTTGAGCCTGACACTTACAAAATTTGAGAGCCCTTTGAGGAAATAATATTTATAATATATATTAGATACAATGGCCTCTTGGAGGTAAAGCCAAAGCTCAAACTACCTTACCATCTCAATAAATCTATTTCTGAGAACCAGGTCCTGAATTCTGTAACTATGTGGAATTTTCAGGTTTGGCTGCATCAGGAACAGAACAGCAAATTAGAAAACACTGAAATGGGTCCCTGTCACCCCACAGGCATGTCCAGTACAAGATGGCAAGTCAGTGTTATAATAGATTCGTGATGAATGCCGTTGCCTGAAGGAGACACTTCAAGGAATTCAAGGCAGCCTGGCAGTTTTCCCGGAAGGTTTTAGGACATAAACTACAACACACATCTTTACTATCTCACATTGTATGCTTCATATATGCCCTTTATGATAGCAAGAGTTTTCCATGAAAAGTATTCATTCCATATGACTATATCCACTAAGACCACCCCAGTGAACACTGACAAGTCATCCAGGCACCAAAACTCTTCTACTCCCGTGCTCCTCTGGCAGTTGAGTGCATGCATCCGCACCTTCACTAAAGAGTAAACAGCTAGCAGAATGTCCATATGGCAAGAAATATTGATCCAGAAATTCGATATGGCATTGCAAAGGTAAAGGAAATAGATGTGGTCCTATTCAGTTTGCCCTTTTTAACCAGTCTGGAGTTAAACATGTGCCCCTGCTGGCATCAACTTGACGCTGAGAACAGAAGCAAATGGCCCAGCAGCTCCCACTCTAGACCTGCTGGAGTAGCATTATTGATAAAAAGTAATGCAAATGGAATAGTATCAGTAGGTGTTTATGTCCTACGTTTTCAATTGCCTTCTAGAGTGGTACAGATGTTCAACTCCAGGCATGGGTTTCGAGCTACAGGAGTTTTTAGCACTAGGACTAGAAAGGTACTGATACAACCTCTTATAGGATCCAGGTCCAGGATATAGTAACAATATGACATCACAGAACCTGCCAGCTCTGTGTTTATAGTTCAAGGGAGCCACTCGTCCTGCATCTGAAATCATCAGAAGATCTGGGCTCGAGCATTCCAGTTGCAGTTGCATTATATTGGAAACGACTCTCAGGGTTTGCTGCATGAGACTTCATGGTTGTGAAAGGACAAACCTCTCCCCTAGAGCAATCAGGGAGTGAACTCCAAGCTTTATGTTTGGTTACTACTGATTGCTTTAACCACTCTGCTGTAGTTGATTTATGGGGGCATTTCATTGGGTGACCAATCTGCAAGGAATCAAATTTGGATGTGTTATCACTTACCTTTCACACTCACAGCTGGTATGGCAACATCACACATTCTTCAAGTAATGTAAATTGATTTTTAAAGTCAGGATCTTTTCCTAGTATCATAGTACAGTGACAATTTTGATTATATATTAAAATATTATATATCATACCTAAATATAAAATAAAGTTGAATCGATTTTATGTAATAAGTTTAATTTTTATATTTGGTAGGCACTAAAATTAATGCTGCAAAGTCTTATATACAAAATATATTTAACAGCAGATTACATTTTTCTCTCATCCAAAGAAGAAGAAAATCATGGCACTAACAATAGGAAGTGATATCAGCTGAGTCTGGGCTTCCAGGATCTGAGGACAGCAGTCTGTATGAGGAGTAGAAGATACAGACTCTGATTTCCAGGGAAGGGAATTGAGGAAGCAATAAGAAATCTGAAATTTGAAGTCAGTGGGCACATAGAGAGGCTAAGCCCTAAGTGAAGTGAAGTGTTTGCAATAAGCAACAGCCAATAGGCAAAACAATAAAACGGAGTTTGCCAAATTAAATCTAGAATGAGTGCCAGAGCTTAGAAGGGGTGCCGGTCTTTTATGAGATGTCTGTAGAAGAACCTGTAGGCTGAGAAAGAGCCATAAAGAGCATCCCTAGCTTAGAATGGAATCATCTAAGGCAGTGATTTTAACCTATTGCAATCACCGATCCCTTCAGTAATCCAAAGAAAACTATGAGCCATTCTCAACCTGTTCCACACTGAAAATGCACATAGACTTCAACAATGAGTTATTGTAAAATTAATTATTGCCTTTCCTTTTTGCTTCACTCCATTTATCAGAAAAGAAACAGCATGAACGAGATTGTAAATATTTTCTCTCACTTGAGGGAATTTTGTTTTGTTTTTTTGAGCTCAGGGTTTCCAACCATTCCAGTCTTTAAAGTGGAATGGAGTTAAGTTGTCTCAGAAGAGGAGAAGAGGGAAGATTCTGTACTTTGAATTAAGAGATGACTCTGACAAACACATGGAAAGGGTTAGGGTTTCAGAGACTCAGAATACAGTTGATTATTTTCCCAGTACCGATGAATAAGACTTGAGATGTCAGGTCTACTGATGAGGGCAGCTGCAGGTATACTTGGCACCAGAAATCAAAGAAGCTTATTGACAGTAAGTGATTCTAAAATATGGCGTAAAGGAGGAGCTGTCCACATAGTCTTGGAAATTAGTATTTCATCAGTGACCATAAGAAAACTGATCAGAGGTCTTTAACAATTTTTCATAAATTCCATCATGTGCAAGTTTTGCACAATAAGAAAGGAGAAGGGGTTATAATGGATATGGGGGATTGAGGTGCAGCAAAAATCCCAACTTTCTTTGAATATTTGTTCATTCCTGTACCACATACTGGAAAGGCTAAACATTAACATTGCCTTGACCTCAGTGATTTCAGAATGTGGTTCAGATTCGTACTAAATCAGACGCATTGTAAGATGAGGAGAAACTGAGGAAGAAGTAGTACTCCCAGAGCTTCTGTTACTTGTCACATAAGCCTACTCTTACAGACATTTACTCATTCAACTACTGTGTTAGCAGATACTTATTGCAATGCATCTACTTTTCTGATGTGTAAGATAATGGTTTTGTGGCTTGACGTAGTGAGAAGCTTCCTGAATGTGAAGGATTCCTGATGAGCAACAGGGTATGGCTCTAAAGCCATGGAGCAGCAGTTTCTCAATTTGAAGACAGTAACTACTTTGATAGACCACCCAGGGAATCAAATTAAAAATTTCTCCCAGCGTCTATATCTGTAACCCTATCAGTCATTCCAGAAACATCAATATCTTGGAACAAATCCCTTTCTAAGGATTATATTTTCTGCAGTGTAACTGGAACCACTGTGACGAACAATCACCAGATGACTGAAATTAGATGGTTCATCAACTGGGCTGTTAGGACTAAATCCATATTTGTGGAATTTTTTTAAATTGTGTCATGTCTTGAAACCAAGTGTAGTGTACTAGTAGTTCATGTTCATCATGTAATTGTCCAACAAAACTTTACACACTATGTCAAAAAATTTACAGAGTTCTATCAAGTTTTGTCCAAGGAATCACATGCCAAAAGGAGGAATCCAGTGCAAGAAAGCATGAAGAAAACAGTATAAGAAGTTTTATGTTAGATGTTGTCCATGGATAGCTATCGTAGGGAAGAGTTCATACACAAACACATGATAAAACAAACAAAAGCTTAACCAAATATGAGAAAGATAAACTTTTTTTTCTTGCAGTCACAGCCTCAGAGGAGAAGGTAAGAACACATTTGGATGAGTGGGCATATGTATCTAGATATTAGAGCTGAAAAATTAAAAATAAATAAACCCACTTAAACCGAACAGCTTAGTTTTCTGATTTGATGTGGAAGTTTGCCTCTCTCCAATTTTAGACTTAATGCAGTTACTTGAGAGACTTCTCAGCTCTACAGCCACAATTCACCAGAGTGTCCCAGCTGTCACAAATCTTGACTAAAAATAATGTGTAAGAATGTAAGGAAGTATGGTCAAAGGAAAGGAAAGAAGTAAGAAGAAAAAGAAAATCATACTTCTCTGATTCCTTATGCTGGAATATGTAGTAGCCTGTTATTTTTCAGGTAATTTCCTGAATCTTAAAAAATAAGAAAATTAAAAAGTAAGAAAACAAATAACAAACAAATGAAAACCTAGTATCAGAAAGGGAAAAGTCAAGGATTGAGAGAAAAAGAGAGCGGAGAAGTGTAATAGTGTTTTCTTCAATCCCAGGGATCTTGAACATTCGTAGAATATTGCTCAAGATTTGCATTTATTGCCCACTTTTGACTTGATTCAGAAGTATTGTCTAATCCACTATCTCATTCCTTTTCTCCCAACAATATTTAGGAAAAGTCTCATTTATCAAAATGCTTTTCAGTCTTGTCCATAGCTCTTTAAACACAATCCCATAAGGCCTTAGTCCAAGAAAGCCTAAACCAAAATGCGTCGCTCTTTGAACCTTTCCCAGAGATCTCAGCCCATCCTCCCACCACCTTTTACCTAGTGCCCAGCTGATCGTGCATTTGCAAAACTTGGGTTTCTCTGGACTTAGCTTCAAATACTTCAAACACTGAGTCCTGACCTCAGTTCTACCCTCGACTCTCTGGTCTCTGCAGACTTTTTGTGTTTCAGCTGTTTGAACCTTGGGTTGCTCTTCTAGATTTACGCTGTCTGACTCATGAGGGCTTTTTAAAATGATCCATAGACATAGAAATCTCCTTGGTTCTTTAATTCCAGATAACTTTGTTGGAGTGTTAAAATAGTTATGTCTTTTATGTACATAGTCTTCAAACAAATCAATGTGTTTCTATTTTATATACCTCAAAGACGTAATAGTTTGAAAAGCATAGGTCACTGATGGGTTGGCATATTTTTTCATTTTTTACAAAACACGGTGGTGACTTTCAATGTCAATTTTCCTTATATCTCATGGCAAATTTACCATCTTCTTTGGTAGCAAGATATAAACATATGAACATAACAGAAGGTCAATGGCCAGCATAGGACTTGGAAGAAGGATCACTCACTTTGGAAGCTTATAAAATAATGTCAATAAGAAATATAGCACCATTATTTTAAATTAAATTTGCACTGTTTTTCAAAGTTATTGCCCTCAAAACTGTAGTCTTGTTTGCTTTGTATTGCTCTAGACTGAATGATCATATTCTTATACAAATGACAGAAATACTTTTAAAAAATTTAACCGCACTTAAATGTTTTCATGGTGATATAAATCTCACATACCTCCATGTTTTAGTTCCATTCAATAAAGTTGTAATAACCCAAAATTTACATAGGCATATTTTATTATTTACCTCTCTTTGGGATCCTGGAAAAACACATTCCTTTTCAGAATAAAAATTCATTCTTCATTTTTGCAAGAATATTAGTTATTATTTGCAAAATTAAAATATCCATAAAAGTAAGCATCCTGAACTTTAACGTCTGATTTGTTCCATTTGTGTTCAGGATGTCTTGGTAGAAACAAGATGCCATTTCAAACTAGATCCTCCTAATTGTGCTAAATTCATTATTTTATGAATGAAAAACCACATTAAAAAATTCTTGAAAGAATTATCGACCCAAATAGCCTATAAACTGCTCAAAAGAAAATATTTTTTCTTACAACATAGTTTTCTTTATTCTCCCTGAAAAAGCCTGTTAACTGATCTTTTGTCTTTTCTTTCAAATATTCATCTGACATATAATGTTTATTATTATCAACAAAAACCGTTATTAAGTTTTGAGATATTATCCCAAGGTAATGAACTATAGCTTTCCTCATTTTCTTAAAACTAGTGACATAATACAGTGGGAATTTAATGGGTTTGGAATTTGGCAGACCGGCAAATGTGAATTTAATCCTATTTCACTATGCATTCTGTATCTAGAAAGATAACTGTAGTAACCTGTTTCCTCATCTGTAAAATGTTCACAATAATAACCAATAGATTGTGATGGGGGTAAAATAAGGCAGCATAGGAGAAAGCAACCAACAATTTTTGCTCATAGTAGATGTGCAATGATTCGTAATTTATATTCTTTTCATTAGTCATGCATTTTGTATACTTGTCTTTTCCCTCAACAATGTTCTCTCTCTCAATCTCTCTGTATCTTTCTGTTTCTGTCCCTCTCCCTTGTCCCTCACTGTAGAATCCTCTCCTACCCACAGACACAAGTACACACACACACAGCATCAAAAATGAAAAACTTTTAAAGATACAGAAGGCATACACAATCATGTTAATGGACTTAGTCCAATTCAATTCTCTCATTTCAGTATCCATATAAATGCATGTACAGATAGCTAGACAAATTTACTTGATTGTGAACGACATGAGATCAGAAGCGTAATGCTTGTAATTTAATCCAGTCACGCTACTGTCTGACCAAAATTATACTGAACTTTTTCCAAGAGACACACAGCTTTAAACCAGCCATCATTTTGCTTGAAAAAGCTGCCTGTGCTACCCTATGTGTCTGTGTGGTTGCAATCATACAGAGACGTTATCCATTTATATAATTGAGGATACAAATGGATAGAAATTTGCTTAAAATATGAATTCATTTATAGTTAGCATAACACACACACACACACATACACACACGGTTTCTTTTTTTCTTTTCTTTTCTTTTTTTTTTTTGAGACTGAGTCACCCGCTGTCACCCAACCTGGAGTGCCGTGGCCTGATCTCGGCTCACTGCAAGCGCCATTCTCCTGCCTCAGCCTCCCCAGTAGCTGGGATTACAGGCGCCTACATCCACGCCCGGCTAATTTTTTTGTATTTTTAGTAGAGACGGGGTTTCACCATGTTAGCCAGGATGGTCTCGGTCTCCTGACCTTGTGATCCACCCACCTCGGCCTCCCAAAGTGCTGGGATTACAACAGGCGATATGTAATCCCAAATACATATCGTCCTCCCAAAGTGGACGATATGTCCTCCCAAAGTGCTGGGATTACTGGGATATGAGCCACCGCGCCCGGCCACACGTTTTCTTTATCAACCTTAAAAAACCCTCATTGTGTCACTTCAAGGTTGCCCAGACGGAAGCAGATCTCTCTCTTCTCTCTTAATGAATGCCAAATCATTCATTTATCATTTAGGTTCCTCCCTATCAGCCTTGAAGAATAACATATATAAATCTAAAGTGAAGAAAAAAAATTAAATAAGTGATAATAAAAACTATGGCTAATTTCATGCTTCATATATTTAAATAAAAATGGTATGCCTTATGCATAAACAACAACTCCTTGGAAGCAGGCAGTTGATTCAGCAGGTAATAGTCCATTTCAATAAGAATGTTATTTTCTCTGGGGATTTGTATGACTCTGTGACTCTGTGAGATGCTGGTAGCCATGATTGACGTACTACAAATTATGTGGAATTGGGCAAGTGCCATCATACAAAATAACCCACAGTTTCAAGTGCTGAATATAAGTCATTCGAGCAGTATCTATCTTAAAAATGTTGACTCTATCTATAACATACATTTTGGGGTATCATGTTTATGGGGATCGGGGTCATATACTGAGGAATAATATTGGGAGAACAAAAACTCACTGGTGGTCTCTTTCTCTAACTAGCCACATCATTTAGCAGTAAGTTTTTGTTCTCCCAATATTATTCCTCAGTATATGACCCCGATCCCCATAAACATGTTCCGGAGTACTGTACTTGTGCATATTTGAAGTTCAAATTTCAGGTCACTTTCACAATCACTAAGGAGGGCAGAGTACTCTTAGCCAAAAGTCTGCCCTAGTTGAAGTATTGAATTAAAACTGAAGTTTCTGAGTAGAGTTAGCTACAGTATTAAGTCATAGCTACCTGATCCAGTTGGAAACTAAGAGTATAGAAGTGGGATAGGATATATTCTTAGGTCAGTATTGATGTTAAGCATTGAACACCAGCATTGGCAGAGGTTCTGATACTTGTAATTATTTTTCTGCATAGAATATTCACCTAAATGGATTGAAAATTATTTTCAACAAAACCTCATAAGTATTTTTTTTCTATATATTCAAATTGTCCTTCCTACATCCTCAGGAATACTTGAACTAGTTGCTGCTGGAACTGTTATTTTTTCTCCTTTCATCAGTGACAAACAGCCTTAGTACCAAATGATAGGCCTCACACTTTTCTTTCTCTTTCTTTTTGTTTCTCAGGTATAAGGCAAGAAGGACAAGCACTAATTCTGCCTTTGTTCTAGTTCTTTCATAATTGTGCTTTTGATAAACCTTATCTGCTGCATAAAAAGATATAAGGGAAACTTGATTAGTACACTTAAATTCTATGCTTATGTGGAGATCTTGATACAGACATCTAATGCACTGTTCTCTCTGTAATCTATTCATCTCTGGCCTTAAATAAAAGTCTCTCAGCCTAATAAATCTGTCTACGGTCTATCCAACATTGTCGAGATTAATGCCGAGACTATCAATTGACATGTCAAAGCACCTCTTCCTTTGAGGAGGATTACACCATGATTTGCTTGAATCTCATCAAAGTCATACTACATATTATATTTTATAAAACATATATAGATGCTCAAATAAGTCCTCAAATGTACATTCATTATATTCTTTCCAGATTGAATTTTCGTTTGAATGAAAAAGAACTTTCATCAAATAAAATACCAAATATATTTATTTTATAAATAGTGAGCTTAACTACATTTTGCCATCAATTATTTTGCCATCAATAGTTGCAATCTTTTCTCTATAATATTTTCATAATTTTTTTAAAATGATGGAATGCATTTCTTTTTTCTTGTTATTTTGGTGGATCTTAATTCTAATCCATCTATTACAATATTCCTGCTTTTGCTTTTTATTAGACCACTCTATAGCACTAGAAAAATACATATTATTATACATAATATTGTATTATTATGAATAAATGTTTCAATTTGATATCTTTTTTTAGCTTGCACCCCCTACTTATAATCTACTCCTTGAATTTATTTCTTAAATGCAACTAAAGGGTATCAATTTATCACCATGTTTAAGTAAGGACAATGCTTTATTGGTTTTCCCACATGTACTCAACAGTTTTCCAATCCATTCTCCAAGCTACAATGATGATAGTCTCTTTAAAAAGGTAAATGTTCTATTGTGAGAATCCCTTACCCTTAAGACATTTACTATCTTTCCACTGCTAATAAGTTAAATACACATATCTTTAGTGTAGTGTACAAAGTGCATTCTCTCTATTTATATGTGTAAATATAGATGTATATATACACACATATTTATATTTTTCCATAAGGCCATGTACACTTCTAGAGTCTAGAGTTTACAAGGACATGAGAGTGAGTTCTACTTACCTTTCCAGCCCTAAATTGCACTATTGTCTCTTTCATGCTCTACAGACTACTTCAGTCATTCCACATGCTGGTTTTTCACCTGTGCTTCACTTGTCTTTTAAATCTCAGGCAAAATGCCTCTTAGGAAAGACATTTTCTAGACTCTAGAGTGGAATCACTTTCTCAGACTTTAAATCTTTACAACATTTTTATCTCTCTTTTGTAAGTCTTATCTCATTTTATAGTTATTCCTTATATAAGGAATCATCTGCTTAATATCTATTTGAGCCACAAGCTCCTCAGCTCTGTGAATGCAAAGATAAAACTGATTTTGGTCACCTTTATATTTCCATTACTTAGAGAGGTACTTGGCCCTTGGTAAGTACTCAATAAATATTTTGAAAAATATTTATTATGAATGAAAAGGGAAAAAAAATTGGAAAGAAACAAATTTCAAAATAGTGAAATTAGCATGTGAAGAAACAGATGTGGATGGGGACACTGACGCCAGCACCCACGTCTGGTGGTTTGGTGATTACCTGTACATAAACACCAGCTGGTAGCTCATGATCTGTGCAATCAAATCAGAATACTTCAGGTTTATCCCAAAGTTGAAAGCCATTATGGACATAGCAGTCTGCAGGAAATCATGAAAATATGTGAAGATTCAGTTAGATCTTGGATACTTTGATTATTCTTATAGCACTATATGCAACATCCTATCCTTAATAACCAGCTTTTCCCTCCTCTACATTAATGAACATATGCCTTCCCAAAGATAAGTTCCTCCTGACAAGTCTAGCCTACTGTTTGTTAATATTCAAAAGCAGTCCTTCTTGCTGTGTCTGTATAGTTTGCGAATTGTCCTAACTTCTGTCTTAAGGCAACACAAAGAAATTAACTAACTTGCTTAGTCTACAGAGTGCTTGGTGGAAATACCTCATGAGATGACTTTCATTAATTTGTCATTTTTCACTGCAAAACAGGTGAAAAGCCCTAAGAATCAACAGTATCTTTGTCTAGAAGCCATTAAGGAATTAAGAATTAATTTCTCTTGTGGATGTTAAAGACATTCACTTATCCTTTGAACAAGAATAATCTGTTTTAAAATGCATTACAAATGTAGTGATGGTGTTGATCCCAAAATTCCTAAAACTTTCATTACTATGGCAAGTGTATATTTAGTTTGAAGGAAATAAGTCTCATATAGGCAGTTTCTCATTATTTTATTTTAGAAAGCTAAGTCTGAAATGACTTTCATGCTGGCAATGGTAATATTGGTATTCTTGATTATATGTTTATATTTTTATCAGACACTTATAATATTATAAACCTATAATATATATAAGCCTATTCTGTAGTTGACTAGATGATTTTAGATTTCATATCAAGGCATTTAGAGAAATATTACTAAATGGAAACAGATCAGCCTTAAACTTGGTACCAAATTGTCAGCTAATGGACTGAATATGTCACTTTTGGCATTCTGCTATTTATATGGGTTGAAAACTGACTACAATAATCTTACTGGAATTATTTTCAGTGAAAGCTGGGACATGGAGGCAGTCCTTAGAATTTACATAAAGCCTAAACATCATATGCATATGGACTTGTTTAAACAAACTGCCCAAATCCAGAGCTTTACTTGGCAGTTTAATACCTCAGCAAACGTTTACTGAGGGTCCAGCTTGTGCTACCCAATATGCTAGTCAATGGGAATATAAAATTGGAAAAGACACGTTTTGGCTGTCCAAGCCCTTACTGTCTTGTGGAGAAGGCAGAGAAATAAACATATCCTATTGAACAGCATGGTAACTTACATGATATGGGTAAGCTAGGAGTGCCCTGGAAGACAGGAAAAGCCTTCACTCCACTCTAGACGTGAGCTGAATCAGGAAGCATGAAGGAGTACAAAGTAGCAACTGAAAAGTGGAAGGAGAGGAGTGCATTTCGAAAGTGGGAAAGAGTTTCAGCATGAAGATAGGAAGTTAATAGGTTGAGAATATCTTAATGCTCCAGAAGAGAGATGTCACCAGATGTGAGGATGAAGAGTTTTTCAAGGACGGTTCATGATCTCTTCTAAGCCAACCCTCAGCTTGTCACTGTGGACACACCTCAGTCTTCAACCCCAAGAGACAGGTCTTTCTAGCAGAGTCATTTTCTTCTTGAGCCTGCTTCCTGATTTGCTAATCTAGCTGTACTCTGAGTTCCCTTTGAAAAATGCACAAAGATTATTTTAGTCATTCGGTTCCCAAGAACCACAATCTATCCATTTCTATTTATATCCATGCTTTTTAATCCAATAAAAGTATGGTAAAAGGGAGTAAAGAAAAGGCTGAAAGTCAGTCTTGTGTTACTCTACTGAATTTGGGCAGTTTATCCTTAAATTACTAAAACTCACTGAACTTGTTTCATTTTCAAGTATTTTCAAGTCATTCTTAGCATTTGTAGAAAGTAGTACTCAGTAAAATTGATGTTTTCACTATGGCATATTGGTAATATGATTTACAATCAACTCTCAAAGGGAAAAAAATCAAAAATAAGCCTTGATTTGTAATGTTTTCCATAATGATGGCATAATATTCTAACTATGACCAACTAAACTCTGACATCTATATTGATATCACTGAGTTCAAAGTTGATAAGAGATTTGGTGAATTAAAAAAAAAAAAGAATTTGCAAATCATTTTGAATTAATGAATACATTCACAGGCTTACTAAGAAAAAAATAAACTAGTAAACAAATTAAAAATGTAATTTGATTTTTCTTCTGCTAAAAATTTCAAGCACCACATAAATTGTTAGAAGACACATTACCATTTTGCAATTTAAAAAAGGTGTAAATCTTAGGAAACAAGCAAAACTTGATGATCTATGACCATGCAGATATAGGTATCAATATACTTCTTGTTGTCATCCTCATAACCATCGAAACTTCAATTCATTTATTATGTTTATACATCAATTTTCTCAATACAAAACTGGAAAATATTATCCAACATTCAGATATTACGGAATATTCAGAAATCTTTAAATATGGAGCACTCTAGAATCATTAAAGAGAATTGGAGTTCTGGCCACCTTTATATGAATAATATTATTAAACATTAGCATGTTAACTATGATTTATCTGCTATCCAAAATATGGAGCTTAACTTTTTACAAACTTTGTTTATTGTGATATTTCATTGATACTTGAAGTCCATTTGTTTTCTCTTGTCAGATAACGATTTCACCAATAAAACATGCCAATTGTTATACATGCTTTTTAATTCACAAATAAAATAATTATAATGAATTATAAACTAAAAATGTTTTGTTAATATTACATAATATGTTGAAAGGCTAATCTATGGCATAGAGGAAATAGTTTACAATTTTAGAAGAGTTTACAATTTTAGGAGGAGGATCTAAATATACAATAATAACAACAAAGACTTTGATCAATAACATTTCTAAACAGCCAGTTTTGCCCAATGCAAATAGGATGTAACCCACACATGTATTTTAAATATGTTAGTAGCCAATTTTTTTAAAGTTAAAAAAGAGTGGGGGAAGTTAATTTTCATAATATGTTATATAATAAAGCATACCCCAAATATTATCATTTTAACATATAATTAATGTAAACATTTAAAAATATTTAATTGTTTCCTACTCAAAATTTAAAACCTGATGGGTATTTTACTCTTACAGTATATCCCGATTTGATGCAAATTTGTCTTAAAAAGTAATCTTTATTTAGATTTCCTGACATTTACAGATGAAAAGTAAGACTCAAGTACCCATGCTTTTGCAACCATACTTAAAACTTTTCCCATAATAAGTTCAAACACATTTTTTTTTATTATTTGCATATACACTAACAAACCTGGTTCATATTTTTTAGGAAACTTGATTTGTCTTTGAAGTTGTCTTATATTTAAAAATTCCAATAATTCTGGATCTTTGATCTAATAGAGCTGGAGCACTGTGCACATAAGTGAAAAATTTTTTTCTGGTTAAAGCTATTCTTTAACATATATAAAAGATTGAAAATATCTTTGCAAGGATATTAATTATTTAGTCTGCAAAATAACAACATTTCTTTGTATATTTAGAAGCCCTTTCAGACAAAGCATACCAGTATGTTAACTAGATGGTCTCTCGTATGACACATCTAAGGTTAACTATTTTCGAGTTTTCAGAATTTGAATCCATTAAACTTTGATATTATTAGAATGGTTTTATATTCTATGGAAAATTATTTGATGGCTTCATTGAAGATGCTTCAGTTTCGTAAAATATCTTTTTTAGTTTTTTCATCATAATTTTCTCAAAAAAATTATAACTAAAATAATTTTTTTCTTTTACCATATCTTCACCTAAAAATGTGGTGGATTTTTGTGCAAGAACTCTGCCACATTTTAACTGGCCAAAATTATAGGCTGATGACCTACAGTTTTAAATCATCAGTATTTTTTGTTGCTCACTTTATTGTGATTTTAGACAACTAGTTTGTTAATAGTTTTTGAAGGTTGGGAGAAAATTCTTCATCAAATTTTTATCTATCTGCCAAAAATGTCTTTTAATATTTTCCCCTTTGTCAAATTTAGCCTATTTGTTTCACACAACACACAACTTTTCTATTTTTGCTCTACTGTACCAGGTTATAATTATCTTTAATCCTGAAATGGGCAAAGTGCTCTTTCTCTCTCTCAACTGTTCTGGTAACAGTTCTAGCTTTTGCATCTTCATTTGATCTTTGCCTCAGAATCACTCATATGTTTAAAATAAAATAGTTTCCTGCACCACTTAATTATCAAGCTGAATCTATGTGTTTCCATAAGTGTAGTACTAGAAATGATATATGTCCTAAACATCCTACAATGCACCAAAATGTCTTATGCAATGCAAGTTTAAAATGGCATACAGTCCAGGAAAACAACAAAACTATGTTTAACAGAAGAATTTTTTTTTTACAATATACTAGTCATGGTTTCAGGAGAGACAAGATCAATAGGAGATATATCTAGATATAGATATAGATGTAGATATATAGATATAGATATAGATATATAATGTATATAGAGGGTGTATATATCCTATATATAGTAGCTATATCTATAGCTCCTAAGTATAGTAGCTATATATATTTCATATATATAGGAGCTATATATTTGTAATATATGATATACATGAGAGGAGATTTATTAGGGAGATTATCTCATGCATTTATAGAGGCTTGGAAGTCACATGACAGTCTACAAGCTGGTAGTTGGCTCAGTTCAAGTCCAAAGAAGCAGGGAAGCCGATGTAACTGTCTCAGTCTGAGGCCAAAGACCTGGCAATCCAGGGGCCTGCTGTTGTGTGTCCTGAAATGCATAGGCTGAGGAGTTTAAGCAAAGAGATCAACACATTCACCTTTGCGTTTTTCACCTGTTTCTTTTTTTCTCTGCAGATCACCAGCAAATTGGATGGAACCTGTACACCTTTAGGATGTATCTTCCCAACCTAGCCCTCTCAGACTCACTTGCTCATCCCCTCTGCAAAGACTCTCACAAAGACACACCCAAAAATAGTGCTTTCTCAGTTTTCCAGGTATTCCTTAATTCAGAAAAGTTAACACATAAAATTAATAATCACACACTGCCTTCGTATTAAAACTTAATAAAAATATAAAAATTTAGTTGTTCCTCAGATGTACCAGTCTCCTTTGAAGTCCTCAACAGCAACATTGGCTAGCGATGACTGTATCAGACTGTACAGATCTTAGGACAAATTACCCTATAAGACTGCACAGATTTTAGAACAAACCACAAAATAGACACAGTAACAAGGTATTCTAAGTTTATAAAATTTTAAGCCAAGAATTTTCTTGGGTTGTTTGAACACTATTTCACTTAAGGCACGTTAAAAACAATAGAGTTTGCAATGTATGTGCCCTAGATTCGAAGACAGACATCCTCCTCCAATGGGACAAGGATGACCACAGTCTTTTTGCTAAAAGTATTAAAAGAATAATCATTCTAAAGAGTGTGACAGTCAAATGTGGGCAGTGTCCTTTTCAAGTACCTCCTATGGCACTTCTAACTTAGATCTACAAATATTTTCCAGGATTTATAATAAAATGATCCATTAAAATCAATACAGCACTGATTAAAATATCCTTTTTATCATTTCAATGAGGTACATACATATCTATACATATGTCCCTTTTTAGGATGTCTAAATACTCAATAATTACTATACAGTTTCAGTTTTTATATTTTTATTTATTTTTTAAAACATTTTGTTGACAAGTTCTCACTTGAAGTAATAGCAAGTAACTTCAAATAAGTATTTCATAATTTAGGTCTTGCATATCCTGTCAAATATGCCTGGGAGAAATGGTGCCCTATTAATTCAGAGCTTTACACACTTATAACAATAACCTTCCACTTACTAACTCTTAAGTATTATGTGTATTTGCTTCAGTCATAGTCATAACACTTTCCAAAATAGAAAAGAGGAGCTATGGCTTCCTTAAAACATAAAGAAATAAAGGGCAAATGGTGAGACCAGTGTGTGAATGGATGTTTTTATTTCTATTTTAGTGCTTAATCTCTGCACGACTTTGTCCTTTGGGGAAAACAGCCACTGTGACTGCACACGATGTAACCTAGATCATAAAACTTTGCAGAAAGAATCCCCACCTTTTACCCTTCATGCCTTTATAAATCCTTCAACCCATGTTATTATAGTAAATATTTTTTTAAAATTCTAATATGTCACTGACTTGCAACTACTCTTTCCAAGTGACCTAAGGCTGTTCTGCCAATGCAGTTTACTGTGCCATAAGTTGTATCATCACAATTTTACTCACATCAGATCCCAATGGGACCAAAAACTGCAAGAAGATTGTCAAACATTTCAATTTGTCATTCTGTCACCTAGATCCCTTTTCCCTCAGGCCCCAAATAGCTGTGTGCAACGGGATCTCAAAGAAGATAAAGTGGTAAACAGGAATCTTGATACACATCAAAACACTCTGCCACACGTAACAAAATGTTATTACCCTGAAGCAGACAAACTTATTAAAAGAGAAATATGTAATACCAAAGAGTGAAAAATGGCCTTTTGTGTTATGACAATATCTCTTATCTGGAAATACCCTAAGGTGCTTTTGCAAGATGCGCTATTTGAATTACTTTGCTATATTAAAATACAGGGACATATTGATTAATTTCTCAGTAGTGGAAGAATATATTTTTTTTAGAACGTGTAAATTTAAAAAAAAAAATTATTGTCCTTTAAGGTCTTCTCACCTTTTCTGTCAAGCTTTATATCTTGTCTTCCCATTCCTCCTGTATAATTGCTTCCTCCTGAAATGACTGCTTGTATGAAGTTTATGTGAGTTATTGATCACATATTGCTATCAATGTACGATCTGTTTTAAGATCTTTTTTTTAATGAAGAGCAGAAACAATCTCATGTCTCATAATGGATGGATTATTTTAAAGACATAGGAAGAGATGTAGGAGACAGGTATGTTGCTTGAAGGAGTGAAGAAGCCATGGTCGAGATGGAGCTCATGCAAGCAGGAGGTGGAGGAAAGACGCATGAAGGGACCTACGCAGCAAGTTTGCAAGTGTCCCGCAACAGACATGAATCGCCCATTTCCACCCAGCCGTTATCAGTCACTCCAGAAAATATATATTTGTCGCTACCCTTCATTGAGTTTGTCTCCTGGTAAATTTGATTACCATCACCACCTCACATCATCTGCTTCAACTGTAGTTGAAAATTTCTTACCACTTTTGAAATTCTTAAGAAAGAAGATATGCATGCCCCAGCTCATCTTTTTTTAAACACAAGGCCACCTTTTAAAATCTTGTTTATGTCTTTAGTTTCACTGTCCTCACCATCTGCATCTATTCTCCACATACCAATAGAATGCAACTCCTATATCACAAATTTGGTCTCATAACTTTCTAATGAAAAATGTTCAATGCTTTCCTCAGTGCATTTGTGATAAATGCACTGGATGTGGCACATTAGTGCGCGGTGATGTGGTCTGATTACTACTCCAGCCCCATGCTAACCACTCATGCCTCACATCTTACTCATCAGTTCCATGTTCTACTTCATAGTCTCTGCTTTCCCTTGATTCTGGGCCTTGATGCCCGCTGCTTCTTCTAACTAAAATGCCTGACCTGCTCTTTGTACCTGAATAAGTCGTACTAACTCTTGAATGTTCTTTCGATGATTTTCTTCATTGTGGTGATCATATTCTACATTAAATGCTCATTACACTAGCCCATTTTTTCTCCTAGCACTGCCCAATGCACTCCTTGAGTGCAGGGTTTCTATCCATCTACAACAATGCCTACCATGTGCTTGGTAAATGAGAGACACCAATAAGTGATTGTTGAAGAAATGAAAACAAATGCATGTGCTTAAATCTGTCTACCTAGTCTCTATTAAATCTAAACAAACTAGTTGCAGGGAATCAAAATGCTGATTTATCGTGTAAGTGAAAAATTATTGAAGTTTTATCTGCATCCCAGAGTTGCTAGAAGAGCTGATTTAACTTTCTACAACAAATCTTTATTCTCATTTCTTCTTTCAACATTTATTTCCTTCCTTTAATGCTTGATGCATTGTACTATTTGCTATTTAAAAAAAAAAAGAGTTGAAAATTGCAGTTTCTTTCTTCAGACTTCGAAGGCCAGTGGAGAGACATAATGAAAAACAACAATAAAGCTATCAATTACAATGCTGAAATAGATAATGCATCAGTCATGGCAGTTTAGTTCATGCTGTAGCAACAAAGCACCGAAAAAATCTCAGTGGCTTCTGTGCTACCTATTACAGGTCAGTTATTATCCTGGTCTGTATCATCTTCACTCGGATACATAAAGTGATGGAACAGCCACTATTTGTATTGTCCTCCATCTCATAGTATAGGGAAAGGATCACGGAGTATTATGCTTATTCTGACTCTATAAGTTCTCGCCAAGTCTGCATTCATGTAATTAGGCAAAGCAAGTCACAATTTCAATTTAGTCAAGCAGGCTGGGCCTGTATCCTCCTCCCACAAGGATAAGCATCCCAAGGAGAAGCATCGAACATGGGTGAACTGAATCCTGTCTTGACTTGTACTGAGTCTTGAAAAATGAGTTGGAGTTATATAGAGGGAGAAGAAAGAGCGCTATTCCTAACAAAATGCCAGGACACAAAGGCAAATGACAGCAGGACATACTATTCTGGCTAACCAAAGTATACAATGTAGGGACACACACATGTCTGCGTAGATTGGAGGGGCCATGCTAAGGGTTTGGAAGTGACTGAAAATCATTAAATAATCCAAGCTGAGAGAGTAAACCGGTGCACATTTTAGTAAAAATAGCTGCAGTCATTTGAAGAAGATGTTAATGGAAGTTGGAGTTAGGATAATCTGGAAAAAAAATAGTGATCTGTTAGAAGACAATTACAGCAATCGTGGTAAAAAAAAAAAAAAAAGTGAACAGAAGAGAGGAAGGCAACAAGAAAGGTTCTGTTTTCTTAAGCTGCTTCAATTTTATTCGGTACCTTATGAGTAGGTTCAACTAATTTACCTTCAATATAATGGCAAGTTTCCTATTTCAGAACATAGAGGAAGTTATTCAATTGAGACAAACTAAAACTTTGGAAAAAAGGTCGTTGTAACTTTTGTTTTTATAGCAAATTACTCTTGTTGACATTTATGTCATACATTATCATTCTTAATTGTCCTACAAAATCATTGTATCATTTTAATCTATAATGAAACATGAGAGACTGTAGTCTTGAAAAATAATGAGGAGAGAGATGGCCAAAGTTATCTTAATATTCTTTTCCCTAGATCTTGGATAGTAAGGTTACAGAAATAACATCTCCATTCGTATGTTTAAGAGTTTTATCTAAAACAAAAAAGAGAAGTTACTCTAGGAAACTCTTACAAAACTTTACTGACACCTAATCACAATGAGTTTGGAATTGTTTTAAGATTTGCCATTTCTATTCTCAATGTTGTTTTGGTATTCTAGGTTTCACACCTTTAGCATATCTAGGTGCTTTGATTTTTCAAAGGAAATTTAAAAATTAGAGTGCTATTCACAGCTTCTGGGGATAACAGTTAAGAGAGTTTTAAGTACATAAATAGTTACTTTAATTGCTATATTTTAATCCAGAATCCAGAAATCTTGAATGTGGCCAATGTATTAGATGTCTTTGTAAATTTTGGTAAATTAAGTAATGATATATGATAAGTTTTCTCTTCCAACCCTATAAACTAAAAACTGCTCATGCAAACTCTCTTTTAAGATGTTTTCTATATCCTCACATATATTAGTGTGCTTTATAAAATCTCTGAATAAATTAGCATCAGGGACCAGTGTCATAAAATAAACTCTTTTGGAAGGAATAATATCATCATCTATTCAACAAGATGTGCCATTTTAGTTGGTTTGAAAATATTTGATAAATATTCATATAGCATAGCTGATATAACTAAATGAAAATAGGGAAGTAAAAACATATTATTTTTTGTTATGTTATTAAAGCAAGTATTTGAAATATACTTTCGATTTTTAAAATATTCTGGTTAGCCTGCTCCTTGCAAAAAGCTAAGAGTAGCTTGGTTTATCTAATAGAGCTTATTACCAAAGTGTAAAGATAGGGAGAGTAGTATCAAAGGAACAAGTGAACCTGAGGGTCAAAGGAAGCAGAAAGACAAATAAAGTCAATCAGAACAAGAGTCTGATTGAGGCATGGAACTAGGAGGAATTATGAGTCAGCATGGTGAAAAATCAAGAGGCAGAGGGGCAGTCATGAGAAATCGCGGGGGGAAAACTTATCTTCCATGCAATGAACTATCTTTTATGTGGTGAAAAATTGACACTTTAAAAGTGAAAAGGAAATATGGTTTTTAAAAAATCACCTCCTGTTCCTCTGTAGAAGCACTCAAGAAAAAATTGTTTCATTTACACAATAACTATTGAAAGACCTAGCAAACTATAGTAAAGTGGAAAATCTAGAATTCCTCATATTCAGTTCCCCAACCAATCCAAGATTATAAAATTAGAGACACTGCAGTACATTTCAAAAACTTTATATAAAGTTTAGAATCTATTGAAGAGTACAAAATAGCATAAAAATAAAAGAAAACTCATTTAAAATTTCACCACTAAAAATGCACATGTAATTGTTCAATATGGTAAGTGAAATATAGTGATTCTCTCTTACAGATATAAGTATATATGTAATACATATGTATATCCATATATAAACATACTATTTTATTTATGATAAACATTCTTATGTATTTATGTGTGCATATATGTGTGTATATATAATTGTGTAACTATGTATATTAGTCCATTTTTGTATCACTATAAAGAAATACCTGAGACTATATAAGGTGTAAGGAAGTGGTCCAGTTTCAATTTTCTGCATATGGCTAGCCAATTTTCCAAGCACCATTGATTAACTAGGAAATTCTTTCCCCATTGCTTGTTTTTGTAAGGTTTGTCGAAGATCAGATGGTTGTAGATGTATGGTCTTATTTCTGAGGTCTATATTCTGTTCCATTGGTCTATGTATCTGTTTTAGTACCAGTACCATGCTGTTTTAGTTTCTGTAGCCTTGTAATATAGTTTGAAGTTGGGTAGCATGATGCCTCCAACTTTGTTCTTTTTGCTTAGGTTTGTCTTGGCTATATGGGCTCTGTTTTGGTTCCATATGGGTTTTAAGGTATTTTTTTTCTGATTTGGTGAAGAATATCAATTCTTTGATGGGAATAGCATCAAATCTATAAATTACTTTGGCAGTATGGGCATTTTCACTATATTGATTCCTCCTATCCACAAGCATAGGATGTTTTTCCATTTGTTTGTGTCCTCTCTGATTTCCTTGAGCAATGGTTTGTAGTTCTTGAAGAGGTCTTTCACATCCCTTGTTAGCGGTATTGCTAGGTATTTTATTCTCTTTGCAGCAATTGTGAATGGAAGTTAATTCATGATTTGGCTCTCTGCTTGTCTATTGTTTTATAGGAATGCCAAAACCAACACAAGTTGTGTTAAAGACTTAAATGTCTCAGGAGGCTGAGGCAGGAGAATTGCTTGAACCCAGGAGGCAGTGGTTTCAGTGAGCTGAGATCGTGTCACTGCACTCCAGCCTGGGTGACAGAGCAAGACTCTGCCAAAAAAAAAAAAAAAAAAAAAAGACTTAAATGTAAAACGCCAAACTATGAAAACCCCTAGAAGAAAATCTAAGCAATACTATTCAGGACACAGGCATGGGAAATGAATTCATGACAAAAACATCAAAAGCAATTGTAACAAAAGCAAAAATTGACAACTGAGACCTAATTAACTAAAGAACTTCTGCACAGCAAAAGAAACTATCATCAGAGTGAACAGATAACCTATGGAATGGGAGGAAATTTTTGCAGTCTATCTATGTGACAAAGGTCTAATATCCAGAATCTACAAATAACTTAAACAAATTTACAAGAAAAAACAAACAACCTTACCAAAAATTGGGCAAAGGACATAAAAAGACACTTCTTAAAAGAAGACATTTATGCAGCCAACAAACTTATGAAAAAAAGCTTAACATAATTGAGCATTAGAGAAATGAAAATCAAAACCATAGTGAGATACCATCTCACACCAGTCAGAATGGTGATTATTAAAAAGCCAAGAAACAATAGATGGTAGTGAGGCTGTGGAGAAATAGGAATGCTTTTACACTGTTGGTGGGAATGTAAGTGAGTTCAACCATTGTGGAAGACAGTGTGACAATTCCTCAAAGACCTAGAACCAGACATACCATTTGACCCAGCAATCCCATTACTGGGCATATACTCAAAGAAATATAAATTATTCTATTATAAAGACATATGCACACATGTGCTCATTGAAGCACTACTCACAATAGCAAAGACATGGAATTAATCCAAATGCCCATCTATGATAGACTGGATAAAGAAAATGTGGTAAATATACACCATGAAATACTCTGCAGTCATAAAAAGGAACAAGATTATGTTCCTTGCAGGGACATGGATGAAGCTGGCAGCCATTATCCTCAGCAAACTAACACAGGAACAGAAAACCAAACATTGCATGTTCCCATTTATAAGTGGGAACTGAATGATGAGAACACATGGACACAGGGAGGGGAACAACACACACTGGGCCATGTTGGGTAGGGGGGTGGGCACATCAGCATAAATAGCTAATGCATGCGGAGCTTAATACCTAGGTGATGGATTGATAGGTGCAGTAAACCACCATGGCAACGTTTAACTATGTAACAAGCCTGCACATCCTGCACATGTATCCTGGAACTTAAAACAAAATAAAACTATATATATATACACACACACGTATATATTATATATAATATACATATATTATATATAATATATATTTTATATATATAAAATACATATATATAAAACTGAGGAGACTGGGCAATTTATAAGAAAGAAAGTTTAATTGGCTTACAGTTCTGCAGGCCATACAGGAAGCTTAGTGGCTTCTGCTTTTCTAGAGGTCTCAGGAAACTTACAATAATGGTGGAAGGCAAAGGGGGAGCAGGCACATCACATGGCAAAAGCAGGAGCAAGAGAGGGGTGGGAGGTGCCCCACACTTTTAAATGACTAGATCTCACATGAATGCACTCATTATCATGAGGACAGCACCAGCACCAAGGGGATGGTGCTAAGTTCTTCATGAGAAATTCGACCCCATGATCCAAACACTTCCCACTAGGTCCCACCTTAAACATTGGGGATTACATTTGAACATGAGATTTGGGCAGGGACACACATCCAAACTAAATCAAAATGTATGTGTATCTATTTCAATATATCTTGTTTTATATGTGAATAATTATACAACGTCTATACATAGAAAATTTATATGTATTCTTTTTATGTGTATATATAAATTGTTTAAAAATCTATATGAATATTATATGGTCTTTATATGTGTAAAAATAGTACTGTTTATATATACAGATATATATTCATTTTATTTACTATACTGTGAACAATTATACATGTCATCAAGTATTTTCCTCAAGTCTCCAGTTTATGGACTGCATGATATTCCTTCTTTTGTTTTTGTTTGTTTGATGTGCACCAACACTGATTTACCATTTTGCTGGCATTAAGACATTCAGCTTGTTTTTGATTATCTGTATTACAAATAGCACAACGTTGCTCATATTGTAGATAAATTCTTCACAAACATTTACATGATTTTATTGATACGTATTTAAGACTTTAGATGAAGTTTTCCATATTATCCTCAATTTTTTATCCCATCTTTACAGTATAGGCACATTACTATACCTGAGTCTACGGTTTTTTTTTTTTTTAATTTAATTTAATTTAATTTTTTTTTTTAATTTATTTGTTATTATTATACTTTAAGTTGTAGTGTACATGTGCATAACGTGCAGGTTTGTTACATATGTATACTTGTGCCATGTTGCTGTGCTGCACCCATCAACTCGTCATTTACATCAGGTATAACTCCCAATGCAATCCCTCCCCCCTCCCCCCTCCCCATGATAGGCCCCGGTGTGTGATGTTCCCCTTCCTGAGTCCGAGTGATCTCATTGTTCAGTTCCCACCTATGAGTGAGAACATGTGGTGTTTGGTTTTCTGTTCTTGTGATAGTTTGCTAAGAATGATGGATTCCAGCTGCATCCAAGTCCCTACAAAGGACACAAACTCATCCTTTATGATGGCTGCATAGTATTCCATGGTGTATATGTGCCACATTTTCTTAATCCAATCTGTCACTGATGGACATTTGGGTTGATTCCAAGTCTTTGCTATTGTGGATAGTGCCGCAATAAACATATGTGTGCATGTGTCTTTATAGCAGCATAATTTATAATCCTTTGGGTATATACCCAGTAATGGGATGGCTGGGTCATATGGTACATCTAGTTCTAGATCCTTGAGGAATCGCCATACTGTTTTCCATAATGGTTGAACTAGTTTACAATCCCACCAACAGTGTAAAAGTGTTCCTATTTCTCCACATCCTCTCCAGCACCTGTTGTTTCCTGACTTTTTAATGATTGCCATTCTAACTGGTGTGAGATGGTATCTCATTGTGGTTTTGATTTGCATTTCTCTGATGGCCAGTGATGATGAGCATTTTTTCATGTGTCTGTTGGCTGTATGCATGTCTTCTTTTGAGAAATGTCTGTTCATATCCTTTGCCCACTTTTTGATGGGGTTGTTTGTTTTTTTCTTGTAAATTTGTTTGAGTTCTTTGTAGGTTCTGGATATTAGCCCTTTGTCAGATGAGTAGATTGCAAAAATTTTCTCCCATTCTGTAGGTTGCCTGTTCACTCTGATGGTAGTGTCTTTTGCTGTGCAGAAGCTCTTTAGTTTCATGAGATCCCATTTGTCAATTTTGGCTTTTGCTGCCGTTGCTTTTGGTGTTTTAGACATGAAGTCTTTGCCCATGCCTATGTCCTGAATGGTACTACCTAGGTTTTCCTCTAGGATTTTTATGGTATTAGGTCTAACATTTAAGTCTCTAATCCATCTTGAATTAATTTTCGTATAAGGAGTAAGGAAAGGATCCAGTTTCAGCTTTCTACTTATGGCTAGCCAATTTTCCCAGCACCATTTATTAAATAGGGAATCCTTTCCCATTTCTTGTTTCTCTCAGGTTTGTCAAAGATCAAATGGCTGTAGATGTGTGGTATTATTTCTGAGGACTCTGTTCTGTTCCATTGGTCTATATCTCTGTTTTGGTACCAGTACCATGCTGTTTTGGTTACTGTAGCCTTGTAGTATAGTTTGAAGTCAGGTAGCGTGATGCCTCCAGCTTTGTTCTTTTCACTTAGGATTGTCTTGGAGATGCGGGCTCTTTTTTGGTTCCATATGAACTCTAAAGCAGTTTTTTCCAATTCTGTGAAGAAACTCATTGGTAGCTTGATGGGGATGGCATTGAATCTATAAATTACCTTGGGCAGTATGGCCATTTTCATGATATTGATTCTTCCTATCCATGAGCATGGTATGTTCTTCCATTTGTTTGTGTCCTCTTTTATTTCACTGAGCAGTGGTTTGTAGTTCTCCTTGAAGAGGTCCTTTACATCCCTTGTAAGTTGGATTCCTAGGTATTTTATTCTCTTTGAAGCAATTGTGAATGGAAGTTCATTCCTGATTTGGCTTTCTGTTTGTCTGTTACTGGTGTATAAGAATGCTTGTGATTTTTGCACATTAATTTTGTATCCTGAGACTTTGCTGAAGTTGCTTATCAGCTTAAGGAGATTGTGGGCTGAGACAATGGGGTTTTCTAAATATACAATCATGTCATCTGCAAACAGGGACAATTTGACTTCTTCTTTTCCTAACTGAATACCCTTGATTTCTTTCTCTTGCCTGATTGCCCTAGCCAGAACTTCCAACACTATGTTGAATAGGAGTGGTGAGAGAGGGCATCCCTGTCTTGTGCCAGTTTTCAAAGGGAATTTTTCCAGTTTTTGCCCATTCAGTATGATATTGGCTGTGGGTTTGTCATAAATAGCTGTTATTATTTTGAGGTACGTTCCATCAATACCGAATTTATTGAGCGTTTTTAGCATGAAGGGCTGTTGAATTTTGTCAAAAGCCTTTTCTGCATCAATTGAGATAATCATGTGGTTCTTGTCTTTGGTTCTGTTTATATGCTGGATTATGTTTATTGATTTGCGAATGTTGAACCAGCCTTGCATCCCAGGGATGAAGCCCACTTGATCATGGTGGATAAGCTTTTTGATGTGTTGCTGAATCCGGTTTGCCAGTATTTTATTGAGGATTTTTGCATCGATGTTCATCAGGGATATTGGTCTAAAATTCTCTTTTTTTGTTGTGTCTCTGCCAGGCTTTGGTATCAGGATGATGTTGGCCTCATAAAATGAGTTAGGGAGGATTCCCTCTTTTTCTATTGATTGGAATAGTTTCAGAAGGAATGGTACCAACTCCTCCTTGTACCTCTGGTAGAATTCAGCTGTGAATCCATCTGGTCCTGGACTTTTTTTGGTTGGTAGGCTATTAATTGTTGCCTCAATTTCAGAGCCTGCTATTGGTCTATTCAGGGATTCAACTTCTTCCTGGTTTAGTCTTGGAAGAGTGTAAGTGTCCAGGAAATTATCCATTTCTTCTAGATTTTCCAGTTTATTTGCGTAGAGGTGTTTATAGTATTCTCTGATGGTAGTTTGTATTTCTGTGGGGTCGGTGGTGATATCCCCTTTATCATTTTTAATTGCGTCGATTTGATTCTTCTCTCTTTTCTTCTTTATTAGTCTGGCTAGTGGTCTGTCAATTTTGTTGATCTTTTCAAAAAACCAACTCCTGGATTCATTGATTTTTTGGAGGGTTTTTTGTGTCTCTATCTCCTTCAGTTCTGCTCTGATCTTAGTTATTTCTTGCCTTCTGCTAGCTTTCGAATATGTTTGCTCTTGCTTCTCGAGTTCTTTTAATTGCGATGTTAGAGTGTCAATTTTAAATCTTTCCTGCTTTCTCTTGTGGGCATTTAGTGCTATAAATTTCCCTCTACACACTGCTTTAAATGTGTCCCAGAGATTCTGGTATGTTGTATCTTTGTTCTCATTGGTTTCAAAGAACATCTTTATTTCTGCCTTCATTTCGTTATGTACCCAGTAGTCATTCAGGAGCAGGTTGTTCAGTTTCCATGTAGTTGAGCGGTTTTGATTGAGTTTCTTAGTCCTGAGTTCTAGTTTGATTGCACTGTGGTCTGAGAGACAGTTTGTTATAATTTCTGTTCTTGTACATTTGCTGAGGAGTGCTTTACTTCCAATTACGTGGTCAATTTTGGAGTAAGTATGATGTGGTGCTGAGAAGAATGTATATTCTGTTGATTTGGGGTGGAGAGTTCTATAGATGTCTATTAGGTCTGCTTGCTGCAGAGATGAGTTCAATTACTGGATATCCTTGTTAACTTTCTGTCTCGTTGATCTGTCTAATGTTGACAGTGGAGTGTTGAAGTCTCCCATTATTATTGTGTAGGAGTCTAAGTCTCTTTGTAAGTCTCTAAGGACTTGCTTTATGAATCTGGGTGCTCCTGTATTGGGTGCATATATATTTAGGATAGTTAGCTCTTCCTGTTGAATTGATCCCTTTACCATTATGTAATGGCCTTCTTTGTCTCTTTTGATCTTTGATGGTTTAAAGTCTGTTTTATCAGAGACTAGGATTGCAACCCCTGCTTTTTTTTGTTCTCCATTTGCTTGGTAAATCTTCCTCCATCCCTTTATTTTGAGCCTATGTATGTCTCTGCGTGTGAGATGGGTCTCCTGAATACAGCAGACTGATGGGTCTTGACTCTTTATCCAGTTTGCCAGTCTGTGTCTTTTAATTGGAGCATTTAGTCCATTTACATTTAAGGTTAAGATTGTTATGTGTGAACTTGATCCTGCCATTATGATATTAACTGGTTATTTTGCTCGTTAGTTGATGCAGTTTCTTCCTAGCCTCGATGGTCTTTACATTTTGGCCTGTTTTTGCAATGGCTGGTACCGGTTGTTCCTTTCCATGTTTAGTGCTTCCTTCAGGGTCTCTTGTAAGGCAGGCCTAGTGGTGACAAAATCTCTAAGCATTTGCTTATCTGTAAAGGATTTTATTTCTCCTTCACTTATGAAACTTAGTTTGGCTGGATATGAAATTCTGGGTTTAAAATTCTTTTCTTTAAGAATGTTGAATATTGGCCCCCACTCTCTTCTGGCTTGGAGAGTTTCTGCCGAGAGATCTGCTGTTAGTCTGATGGGCTTCCCTTTGTGGGTAACCCGACCTTTCTCTCTGGCTGCCCTTAAGATTTTTTCCTTCATTTCAACTTTGGTGAATCTGGCAATTATGTGTCTTGGAGTTGCTCTTCTCGAGGAGTATCTTTGTGGCGTTATCTGTATTTCCTGGATTTGAATGTTGGCCTGCCCTACTAGGTTGGGGAAGTTCTCCTGGATGATATCCTGAAGAGTGTTTTCCAACTTGGTTCCATTTTCCCCCTCACTTTCAGGCACCCCAATCAGACGTAGATTTGGTTTTTTTACATAATCCCATACTTCTTGCAGGCTTTGTTCATTTCTTTTTCTTCTTTTTTCTTTTGGTTTCTCTTCTCGCTTCATTTCATTCATTTGATCCTCAATCGCAGATACTCTTTCTTCCAGTTGATCGAGTCGGTTACTGAAGCTTGTGCATTTGTCACGTATTTCTCGTGTCATGGTTTTCATCTCTTTCATTTCGTTTAGGACCTTCTCTGCATTAATTACTCTAGCCATCAATTCTTCCACTTTTTTTTCAAGATTTTTAGTTTCTGTGCGCTGGGTACGTAATTCCTCCTTTAGCTCTGAGAAATTTGATGGACTGAAGCCTTCTTCTCTCATCTCGTCAAAGTCATTCTCCGTCCAGCTTTGATCCGTTGCTGGCGATGAGCTGCGCTCCTTTGCCGGGGGACATGCGCTCTTATTTTTTGAATTTCCAGCTTTTCTGCCCTGCTTTTTCCCCATCTTTGTGGTTTTATCTGCCTCTGGTCTTTGATGATGGTGATGTACTGATGGGGTTTTGGTGTAGGTGTCCTTTCTGTTTGATAGTTTTCCTTCTAACAGTCAGGACCCTCAGCTGTAGGTCTGTTGGAGATTGCTTGAGGTCCACTCCAGACCCTGTTTGCCTGGGTATCAGCAGCAGAGGCTGCAGAAGATAGAATATTTCTGAACAGCGAGTGTACCTGTCTGATTCTTGCTTTGGAAGCTTCCTCTCAGGGGTGTACTCCTCCCTGTGAGGTGTGGGGTGTCAGACTGCCCCTAGTGGGGGATGTCTCCCAGTTAGGCTACTCAGGGTTCAGGGACCCACTTGAGCAGGGAGTCTGTCCCTTCTCAGATCTCAACCTCCGTGTTGGGAGATCCACTGCTCTCTTCAAAGCTGTCAGACAGAGTCGTTTGCGTCTGCAGAGGTGTCTGCTGCGTTTGTTTAGTTTACTGTGCCCTGTCCCCAGAGGTGGAGTCTACAGAGAAAGGCAGGTTTCCTTGAGCTGCTGTGAGCTCCACCCAGTTCGAGCTTCCCAGCAGCTTTGTTTACCTACTTAAGCCTCAGCAATGGCGGGCGCCCCTCCCCCAGCCTCGCTGCTGCCTTGCCGGTAGATCACAGACTGCTGCGCTAGCAATGAGGGAGGCTCCGTGGGTGTGGAACCCTCCCAGCCAGGTGTGGGATATGATCTCCTGGTGTGCCTGTTTTTTAAAGCGCAGTATTGGGGTGGGAGTTACCCGATTTTCCAGGTGTTGTGTGTCTCAGTTCCTCTTGCTAGGAAAAGGGATTCCCTTCCCCCTTGCGCTTCCCAGGTGAGGCAATGCCTCGCCCTGCTTCAGCTCTCGCTGGTCGGGCTGCAGCAGCTGACCAGCACCGACCGTCCGGCACTCCCCAGTGAGATGAACCCAGTACCTCAGTTGAAAATGCAGAAATCACCGGTCTTCTGTGTCGCTCGCGCTGGGAGTTGGAGACTGGAGCTGCTCCTATTCGGCAATCTTCTCTTCCTCATCTATTGTTATCAGAGGGGTGTGTAAGTGTATTTTGTCTTAGAAAGGTAGTCATTAAAATATATTATTTATGTCATCAAGGGATAGTTGTTAATAGAATATTAACCCTCTGTGTATGTCATTGCTACAACTCTTTGTCAAATATGTTGAGTTTAAAAAAGGTTTACAGTATTTTGTTTCATATAAAACTAAAACAGTTATATTATTTTAATATTTTAATATAATGATATCTACCTATCTTTCTTTTAGAGTCTCTGATTTTGGAAATATTAGAAGGTCTTATTCTATGCAGAGGTCCTATAAGTAGTCACTTATATTTTTCCTTTAGAACTTTTATGGGTTCATTTTAAAAGTTAATCATTTCTTAATTTTTATATTTAATAATCAAACTTTTATTAATTTATTTTTTGTACATGTGACTTAAGGTGTGAATTATATATTTTTTCCAGGAGACTTACTAATTATGCTACTTGACTTATGAATTATTGCTGTACTAATTTTCCATATCATATATGTGTATGATATGTAAATAGATACTGTAGATATAGATATATCTCTCTATACAGGCTCTTGCACTCTGACAGGCTGGAGTGCAGTGGTGCAATCATAGCTCACTGCAACTTCAAAATCTCAAAATCTTGTGCTTAATCAATCCTCCTCCCTCAGCCTACCAAAGTGCTGGGATTACATGTGTAAGCCACTGTGCCTAACAAATACATTTTATTTTTTTTTTTTATGTCTTTTGGATCTTTTTAAAAATTTTGTATTGAAAGGATTACAGTATTTTCATCAGAGTAGCTTTATGGGAACATTTAATGTAAAATAGAACATGTCCAGATATTTACTATTTTCTAAACTAACATTGGTTATACTCATCACTCCCAAGACGTTTACTTGGAAGTGATAGGAACTTATCTTTCATTCACTTATATTAAAGAAATTAAGTTTTGATTATTTAAATTATTAATAGAGCTTAAAAAGGTTGTAATAGAACCTTTATTTTCTTGGTTATCTGAAATACGAATTAAAAGATGGCCCACTGTGAGTGAGCTGGAAATGCCTAATTGCCCTTGGTTTAAAGTAGAGGAGGGGATCCAAAGGCTTAGGGAAATCGGGAGGTTGGAGTGGATTAGTCACTTTAGACCTACTCATCCCAGCTGGGAGAGTCCAGAAGATAGACCCTTGACCAATACTTTGTGAAACAGATTTGTGAGGGCAGCACCTGCATCCTTGAAGAGTTATGTAATTGCTCTTCTCTCATATAACAGACACTTCTTTTCACTCAACTGCAAAATGTAAATGCAATGGGATCCCTAGGTGGCAGAGGCCAAGTGACGGCACTCAACCATCAAAGTAAGGTGGGTGTAGCTACCCTAATGAACAGCAGAGGCAAAGTGGCAATCAGAATAGTGTGACTCATGTAGAACCCTGGCACTGGCTAATGAATCACAGAATTCCCAGAAGTGAAGATGTTAGGAAGCCTACTGCATTCTAACTTAATTTATATAAGCAGAAAGCTTCCAGGTCAAGTGGACAAAAGACTAATTTAAATTATAAAAACATAATCGTCAGGCGCGGTGGCTCATGCCTGTAGTCCCAGCACTTTTGGAGGTCAAGGCCGCCGGATCACCTGAGGTCAGGAGTTAGAGACCAGCCTGCCCAACATGGTGAAATCCCATCTCTACTACAAATACAAAAAATTAGCCAGGCGTGGTGGTGGGCACCTGTAATCCCAGCTACTCGAGAGACTGAGACAGGAGAAAAGCTTGAACCTGGGAGGCAGGAGATTGCGGTGAGCTGAGATTGCACCACTGCACTCCAGCCTGGGCGACGAGTGCCAGTTTCAAAAAACAAAAAACAAAACAAAACAAAAGAAACAACAACAACAACAACAAAACAAACAGAGAATCAGAACCCCTCAATCCATTTTCAGATTTGAACCAGTTTACAGACACAGAACCCTTTGAATGAAGAGGAGACCAGCTCCCCTTGAGGAAGGCCCCACTATACTACCGACAATATATGCTGTTAATCTTTCTCCTATCTTTTCCCAAGGAGACCTCCAGCCTTTTACCAGGGTAACTGTGCATTGAGGAAAGGAAAATAATCAGACATTTTGAGGACTCTTTAATAAACTTGCCTCTATCTGTACATCTATCCTATTAGTTCTGTCCCTCTGGAGAACCCTAATACAACATTCTTTCCATGCCTAATTTTGTGAGAGTTTTAATCATGAGTGGTGTTGAATTTTGTCAAATGTTTTTTCTGCACCTTTTGGGACCATCGTATGGTTTTTTCTTCTTCTTCTTTCTTCTAATATGGTGAAGCATACATACTGATTTGCATGTGTTGAATCAACCTTGCATTCCTGTGATATATCCCACAACATCATGATGATTAATCCTTTTAATATACTGTTGAATACAGTTTGCTAGTATTACATTGGTATTTGCATCTATATTCATCAGTGATATTGGTCAGTAGTTTTCTTACAGTGTTGTTGTCTGATTTTGGTGTCAAGGTGATACTGGCCTCGTAAGTTTGGAAATATTCCCACTTCTTCAATTTTTGAAGGAGTTTGAGAAGGATTGGTATTAGTTCTTTTATAAGTTTTTTGTAGAATTCATTTGTGAAACCTTAAGCTTTTCTTTGATGTAAGGTTTTAAATTACTAATTCAACTTGCTTACTCGTTATTGGTCTGTTCAGATTTCCAAGTTATTCTTTGTTCACTCTAGGTAAATTATGTTTTTAGAAATTTATCTATTTCTTTTAAGTTGCCCATTTTTTTCCATAGTGTCTGCCATAATCATTTGTTTTTTTTGTGTGTTATCAGTTGTAACATCTCATGTTTCATATTTTATTTTATTTGAATTTTTTTTCTCTTTTTCTTAGTCTCACTAAGGGTTTGTCAATTGTTCTTAGCTTTTCGGAAAAACAATTCTAACTTCTGTTTATCTTTTCTGTTGTTTTTCTAGTCTTTATTTCCGCTATTTCTGCTCCGTTATTTGTTATTTCCATCCTTCTACTAATTTTGGGCTCATTTTAAAAGTTTCTTGAGGTATATTCTAAAGTTGTCTAGTTATTTGAGGTTGTTCTTTTTTGATGTCTTTATTGCAATGAACTATCCACTTAGAACTGTTTTTGATGAATTCTATAGTTTTGGCAGTTTGTATTTTCATTTTCATTTGTCTTAAGACATTTTCTCCTTTAATTTCTTCTTTGACCAATAGTTGTTCAATATCAAGCATATTGCTCAATTTTTACTTATTTGTTAATTTCCCATAATTTGCTCACTTATTAGTTTCTAGTTTCATATAGTCTTAGAAAATATACTTGAAAGATATGATTTCAGTCTTCTTAAAATTGTTAAGACTTGTTTTGTGGTCTAAATATTCTTGAGAATGTTTTACATGTACTTGAGGAAAATGTGTTTATATGTACTCGAGGAAAATATGTTTTCTGTTGTTAGTACAATGTTTGGCATGTCTGTGCAGATCCATTTGATCTAACGTGTGTTTGAAGTTCAATGTTTCCTTATTGGTTTTCTGTCTGGATGACCTGTTCTATGTTGAAAGTGAGGTTTGAAATCCTCAATTATAATTGTGTTCCAGTCAGTCTATGTTTACTTTTAGATCTTTTAATGCTTGCTTTATATACTTATAAATATATAAAGATGTTCTGATGTTGTGTGTGTGTGTATACATATATAGTATACACTTACATATATATATTTACAATTATGTCCTCTTGATGGATTGACTTCTTTATCACCATATAATGACCTTTATTTTGTCTCTTTTGCCCTAAAATTTATTTTGTTTGAAATAATCATAGCTACACTTGCTCTCTTTTTGTATCCATTTGCATAAAATATATTTTCCCAACCCTTCACTTTCAGTCTATCACTATCCTCTAAGGTTAAGTGAGTCTTCTGTAGGCAGAATATACCTGGGTCTGTGTGTGTTTGTGTCACGGGGGTCTGTGTGAAGAGACCACCAACAGGCTTTGTGTGAGCAACAAGACTATTTATTTCACTTGGGTGCAAGTGGGCTGAGTCTGAAAAGAGTCAGCAAAGGGAGATAGAGGTGGGGCAGTTTTATCGGATTTGGTTAGGTAGTGGAGAACTACAGTTAAGGGTGGTTATCTCTTGCAGGCAGGGGTGGGTATCACAAGGTGCAGGGTGGGGAGATCATGAGACTCATTGTCCGAGGGGGAAATGTCACAGGGTGACTGATTAGTTAGGGTGGGGCAGAAACAAATTACAATAGTGGAATGTCATCTTTTGTGGTTCTTCAGTCACTCCAGGCCATCTGGATGTATATGTGCAGGTCACAGGGGTTATGATGGCTTAACTTGGGCTCAGAGGCCTGACATTCCTGTCTTCTTATATTAATAAGAAAAACAAAACAAAATAGTGAAGTGCTGGAGCATTGAAAATTTTGGTGGCTACTATGGAGAGATAATGGGCGATGTTTCTCAGGACTGCTTTGAGTGGGATTAGGGGTGGTGTGAGGAACCTAAAGTGGGAGAGATTAAACTGAAGAAAGATTTTGTGGTAAGGGGTAACATTGTGGAGTTGTTAGAAGGAGCAGTTTTGCCTGACAAAGGTCTCTTCTTCTTCTGTTACTCCTACATCTATGTGTGTCTGCCTATTAATTGGACAGGCATATGTACACCAGTTTTCCTTACTCCCCAAAATCTGTTTGCAAATAGGACCAAACAGCTTCCTGTTCCCCTCATGACACCAACACTTTATCACTATTTTGTTTTATTTTTTGTATTAATATAAGATCACAGGAATAGGCCTCAACTTACTCACTGCTGAAAAAGTAGGACTCTGTATATTTTTAAATGAAGAGTGTTGTTTTTACCTAAATCAGTCTGGCCTGGTATATGACAACATAAAAAGCTCAAAGATAGAGCCCAAAATCTCACCAACCAGGCAAATAATTATGCTAAACCTCCCTGGGCACTTTTTAATTGGATGTCCTGGCTCCTCCCCATTCTTAATCCTCTAATACTTGCTTTACTCCTTCTCTTATTTGGACCTTGTGTCTTCCGTTTAGTTTTTCAATTCATACAAAACCACATCCAGGCCATCACCAATCCTTCCATATGACAAATACTCCTTCTAACAGCCCCACAATGTTACCCCTTACCACAAAATCTTTCTTCAGTTTAATCTCTCCCACTCTAGGTTCCCCACGCCACCCCTAATCCCACTTGAAGCAGTTCTGAGAAGCATCGCCCATTATCTCTCCATAACACCCCCCAAAATTTTTGATGCCCCAACACTTCATCACTATTTTGTTTTGTTTTTCTTATTAATATAAGAAGACAGGAATGTCAGGCCTCTGAGCCCAAGCTGAGCCATCATAACCCCTGTGACCTGCACATATACATCCAGATGGCCTGGAGCAACTGACAAACCACAAAAGATGACATTCCACCATTGTGATTTGTTCCTGCCCCAACCTAACTAATCAATCGACCTTGTGGCATTCCCCCACTTGGAAAATGAGTCTCATGATCTCCCCACCCTGCCCCTTGTGACCCCTGCCCCTGCCCACAAGAAGTAACCTCCTTTAACTGTACTTTTCCACTACCTACCCAAATCCTATAAAACTGTCCCACCCCATCTCCCTTCACTGACTCCTTTTTCAGACTCAGTCTGCCTGCACCCAGGTGATTAAAAAGCTTTGTTGCTCACACAAAGCCTGTTTGGTGGTCTCTTCATATGGATGTGCATGACAGTTTGTATGAGTTTGCATATATATCCATTTTGGCCACTCTATGTTTTTTGACAGAATAATTTATTACATTTACATTTAAAGTAATTACTGATAGGTAAGGAACTTACTGGTACATTTTTAATTGTTTTCTGATAGTTTTATAAACTTTTTGTTCCTTTCCTCCTCTCTTGTTTTCTTTCTTCGTGATTTGATGACTCCTAGCGGTATGCTTTAAATATTTTCTTTTTATCTTTTGTGTATCTATTATAGGTTTTCATTTATTGGTTGCCCTAAGACTTGCATAAAATATTTTATATTACAGTAGACTATTTTAAGTTGATAAGTTAATTTTAATTGCATATATAAACTGCACGCTTGTACTCTTCCTCCTCCCACATTTTATGGTTTTGATGTCACATTTTACATCTTTTTGTAATTTGCACCTCATAACAAGTTATTGTAGCTTTAATTGCTTTTAATAGTTTTTCCTTTAACTCTTATTCTAGAAATATAATTGATTTACCTACTTCCTTTATGGTATTAGAGTGTTTTGGATTTGACAATGTACTTCCTTTACCAGTGAGTCTTATACTTTTATATGTTTTCATGTTACAGCTAATGTCCTCTTCCTTCAACCTGAAGAGTAACCTTTAGCATTTTGTGTAGGGCTGGCCTAGTGGTGATAAACTGTCTCAGCCTTTGTTTGTCTAAGAAAGTCTTTATTACCTATTTATTTTTGAAGGACAAGAATTCTTGGTATGATATTTTTGATTGGCACTTTTTTTTTTTTTTAATTTCAGGATGTTGAATTTACTATTCTATTACCTTTTGGCCTTCAAGGTTTCTGCTGAAAAATTCTTTGATAGTCTTATGGACATTCCCTTATATGTAATAATTCATTTTCTCCTTGCTGCTTTCAACTTAGTCTAATTTTTAGTAATTTGATTATAATATCTCTTTTTGTGGATCTTTCTGGTGCATCCATATGTGGAGGAAGTCAGGAGCTTCCTATTTCTAACATGTTGCTGATGTCACTCTCGGCAAGCACTATCTGATGTTTTCTTAAGATTAAATTGCCGTAGATGTGTGGTATTATTTCTGAGGACTCTGTTCTGTTCCATTGGTCTATATCTCTGTTTTGGTACCAGTACCATGCTGTTTTGGTTACTGTAGCCTTGTAGTATAGTTTGAAGTCAGGTAGCGTGATGCCTCCAGCTTTGTTCTTTTGACTTAGGATTGTCTTGGAGATGCGGGCTCTTTTTTGGTTCCATATGAACTTTAAAGCAGTTTTTTCCAATTCTGTGAAGAAACTCATTGGTAGCTTGATGGGGATGGCATTGAATCTATAAATTACCTTGGGCAGTATGGCCATTTTCACGATATTGATTCTTCCTATCCATGAGCATGGTATGTTCTTCCATTTGTTTGTGTCCTCTTTGATTTCAGATCTTTGACAAACCTGAGAGAAACAAGAAATGGGGAAAGGATTCCCTATTTAATAAATGGTGCTGGGAAAATTGGCTAGCCATAAGTAGAAAGCTGAAACTGGATCCTTTCCTTACTCCTTATACGAAAATTAATTCAAGATGGATTAGAGACTTAAATGTTAGACCTAATACCATAAAAATCCTAGAGGAAAACCTAGGTAGTACCATTCAGGACATAGGCGTGGGCAAAGACTTCATGTCTAAAACACAAAAAGCAACGGCAGCAAAAGCCAAAATTGACAAATGGGATCTCATTAAACTAAAGAGCTTCTGCACAGCAAAAGAAACTACCATCAGAGTGAACAGGCAACCTACAGAATGGGAGAAAATTTTTGCAATCTACTCATCTGACAAAGGGCTAATATCCAGAACCTACAAAGAACTCAAACAAATCTACAAGAAAAAAACAAACAACCCCATCAAAAAGTGGGCAAAGGATATGAACAGACATTTCTCAAAAGAAGACATTCATACAGCCAACAGACACATGAAAAAATGCTCATCATCACTGGCCATCAGAGAAATGCAAATCAAAACCACAATGAGATACCATCTCACACCAGTTAGAATGGCAATCATTAAAAAGTCAGGAAACAACAGGTGCTGGAGAGGATGTGGAGAAATAGGAACACTTTTACACTGTTGGTGGGATTGTAAACTAGTTCAACCATTATGGAAAACAGTATGGCGATTCCTCAAGGATCTAGAACTAGATGTACCATATGACCCAGCCATCCCATTACTGGGTATATACCCAAAGGATTATAAATTATGCTGCTATAAAGACACATGCACACGTATGTTTATTGCAGCACTATTCACAATAGCAAAGACTTGGAATCAACCCAAATGTCCATCAGTGACAGATTGGATTAAGAAAATGTGGCACATATACACCATGGAATACTATGCAGCCATCAAAAAGGATGAGTTTGTGTCCTTTGTAGGGACATGGATGCAGCTGGAAACCATCATTCTTAGCAAACTATCACAAGAACAGAAAACCAAACACCACATGTTCTCACTCATAGGTGGGAACTGAACAATAAGATCACTTGGACTCAGGAATGGGAACATCACACACAGGGGCCTATCATGGGGAGGGGGGAGGGGGGAGGGATTGCATTGGGAGTTATACCTGATGTAAATGATGAGTTGATGGGTGCAGCACACCAACATGGCACAAGTATACATATGTAACAAACTTGCATGTTATGCACATGTACCCTACAACTTAAAGTATAATAATAATAAATAAATTTAAAAAAAAAGATTAAATTGCCATCATGAAGTTTTGCAAGAAGGTCACAGAAATGATATTGTACCTTTTTTATTGTAGTGCATATCAGGAGACATAGATTGTAGATATGTCTTATTTTTAAGAGTATTAGCCATGACTTCATTGTTAACATGGTGTCTGCTCTGTTTATCCAATATAAAGTTAATTTTTTTCTATGCAATTAAAATAAGTACCTTGTGAGAGATATTCTGTGTACATATCCTTTGCTTTTGCTCACTTAAAAACTGTATCCTGAAAATTACTTCACTTAACTTCAAAGAAGTCTTCTTCATTTGTTTTTTCAAACCCTCAATGTACTTCATTACATGGATATGCTGTAGGTTAATTCCACCACTCTCTTGAACCGCCTTTTTGACTCTTGCCTTTATGGATTCAAACTGGCTTTGAATTGTCTACCCTGATTTAAAGTCTATAAAAAGAAACACATTCTATTATTGGGCTGTGAAAAAACATGCACTTTAACACATTGCTGGTGGGACTGCAAAGTGGTACAACCTTTTGGCAGTAAATTTTGAAATCCTAACAAATACCTACACATCTACTTACTGTTTAACCAACAATCCCACTTCTAAGAATCTTCCCTGAAAATACCATTTAAAAATCCAAAAGTACATATGCACACATTATTTGTAATTGCAAAGTGTTGGAAACAATATAATAAATGTTCATACATAGGTGATTGAAAATATATAAAAGTATAAGACTCACTGGTAAAGTGTTTTTAATAGTCTTTCCTTTAACTCTTGTTCTAGAAATCTTTTAGAAATAAATTCTTACACAGCTCTCTATTAAAGTATTTCTAGAACTCAGCAACTAGCAGACTTGACTTTTCCTAATTGGTTCAATTGCCAGCTTCTCTTCCCCATCTCAAGCTCTAGCTTACTGTCATCCTACCTTGCATTATGGTGTCCCTTTAGCATTATGAGCTGTTTGCTTTCTGCCTAATAATTTCATTTCTTAACACGTGTTCAGCATCAGCTATATCTAGCGGTGGTGTTTATTGCTGTGATTTAAAAGAGTAAGCCATTCTCATGTCTATGAAATTGTTATGCAAATGATAGCTACATTCCAGCATTCCACGAGAGTGGGGTGAGTTCCATGAGAAAGGGGTGAAAGGTGTTATAGCTCACTGTGAAAACACAGAGAAGGAGCAGAATACCTGTCTAAAAAGGGGTAGTAGTTTATGGGAAAGGCTTCATGGCTAACATGAGACTTGAGTGGAAGTTTAATTTTCTATTTGCTTGAAAATTTTCTCCTTTGTTGCCATATCTAGGGCTTCCAATTTTTTGTAAAATAAAAATAGATTAAATATTTTGGTTCATAAATTTGCCAAATGCTTTTCTCTATGAAATTATATATCAAGATCACTTTTGCTTTGTAGTTAAGTATATTGAGTACTTCAGTTAAGCACTTGCTTTTATGAAATTGTTATTATTATTATTTTTAGGAATAGAGTTTTACTCTTTATCAGGCTGGAATGCAGTGGCATGACCATAGCTCACTGCAGCCTCCAAATCCTGAGTTCAATCTTCCCACCACAGCCTCCAAAGTAGTTAGGACTATAGGTACATGACATCATGCCCAGCTAATTAAAAAGAAAAGAAAAATTTTTTTATAGAAACAAGGTTTCACTACGTTGTCCAACTTGTGTTTTTAAAAAACAATTAAAGAAGTCAGATAATTCACATTATTATACTAGAACTATTGTTACGTAGGCTTGGTAGATTATTTACTAATAGTTTTACTATTCGTATTACTATTACTATTGGTAGTTATAGGTATTTATATAAGAATGTAAAATAATCAGCCAGGCACGGTGGTTCACGCTTGTAATCCCAGGACTTTGGGAGGCCAAGGCAGGTGGATCACGAGGTCAGGAGATCGAGACCATCCTGGCTAACACGGTGAAATGCCCTCTGTACTAAAAAGTAAAAAAAAAAATATTAGTCAGACATGGTGGTGGGCACCTATAGTACCAGCTACTCGGGAAGCTGAGGCAGGAGAATGGTGTAAACCCAGGACGCGGAGCTCACAGTGAGCCGAGATCACGCCGCTGCACTCCAGCCTGGGAGACAGAGCGAGATTCCATCTCAAAATAAATAAATACATAGAAAGAATATAAAATAATCACTCAGTATTTTACTTTAGTACCCAATCATTTATTTCCCCATGAATTTTATGAAGGAGTTATCTTAGAACTCAATTATATTACAGCGTATGCTTTTGTGATTAAGCAGGTGGTAATGCTTGGACTGCACGCTCAGTCTGTCAAAAAGAAACTTCCTCCTACAATGAGAAATTAATGTGCTTGTAAGGCAACAGCAATTTGTTTATGGCCTTTTCATGCAAGGAAGACATCATTACAGGCTCCATCAATACCAGCACAACTTTGATAGAACCTTCAGCATAATTAGTTTTCAACATATTGAAATTGATGAATAACTTTCTAAGTGTCATTATATTCTATATATGTGCTCATTACATGTGCTTTGGAAGGAAGAATAAAAACTTCAAAATGTTTCAAAGTAAGTTCTCTGATTATATGAAAATAAATGTTTGGGTATTTTCTTTATTGTGCACAGGTGTAGGAAACTGTGTGTCTGTGCGTGTGTGTATGTGTGCAATGGCACACATGTGCTTTGGAAACTGACTCATAATTTCTAACACTTTGCAAGAAGAGAGAAGTAGAAAAGAGAGGTAACAACCTTCAGCCATTTCTGAGATAGCTAGAACTTGAAGGAAAATAATGAATCATCATGTTTAACAGAAGTTTGAGGGAGTATGGCATAGCATAATCAATTATTTTGCAGCCAGTTATAAATATCCATGTGGAAATATTAACAACATATACTACCATTAAGCAAGATGATATTTAGTCATTCTTTTTGTTTTTTGATGAAAAGAAACACAAACGAATTGTTGGAGTGATAGAAAGTTTTAAATCAAGGCCTCACCTGGTCAGCAAATCTGATGAACTGTTCACTAGCCAACATGCTGCTATAGGGGACTGATAAGATAAAGGAGGAGATCAATTAAAAATAAGTTTTCACAACTTTGTTTGAATTGCATATGTCAAGTGTCATATAATTACTATCAGGATAAAACTGTGTGCTTGACATGAAACACGCTTAAGAAAGACTATTTTCTTCTTCCGTTAGATGGTGGCTAGGGCAATACTTTTGACTAAAAGTGAAAGAGGAAAAAAGGAAGGCCTATGAACATAGTTCTTTAATCAAACAACTTTGACTTTATTTAATTTGGTAGCCATTGAACACTGCAAAGCTGCTTCTGCTAAGTCTGGAGAGTACGACTTTTTGGACTCAGGCCACAATTATACTAGCCATTTGTTGCTCACCTCTGGCTCTAGGGACTCAGCTATTTTCTTTTTCTCTTAAAGGGATATCACTATTCATAGAATTCCTTGCAATCTCTTTCCCCATGAAGACCTTCTGGCTAATAGCCTGTATTTTTCACAAAGAGTTCCATTTATAATGGCCATTTGCTAGGATATATATGCTATTGGGGTATAAAAATTACAAAGGTCATGAAAATCCAATAGAACTTGCCTAGATTAATTATATGTATTAATATTACCCTCTGTTCATTTGGGCACTGACAAGTGTTAAATTGACTGATGTGTTTTCTCTTCTTTCATATGTCATTTTTATTTTCAGAAGTCAGTATTGGAGACACAAAAGATTGCGTGGAGCATTACACATCCAGGTGTAGCCGCATCCATAATAATGCATGCATGAGCAATGCCCTAGGAATGCCCTTTGAAAATGATTAATACAGATGCTATATTTTTAACTAGGTACTACAGAAAGAGCATGCAATATCTATTACATAAATTTAATTTTCATTTTGGGCTTTATTATTTGTCATTCTTTTCCTTGAGCATGAAGGATTAAAATAGACTGTGATATTTATAAATGTTTAACAGATCTTCCTTATAGCATGCCCTAGACCATGTTTTAACTGAACAGCTCTTTGAATGGAGCCCCATCAAAGTCCAGGGCTAAAATTAATCTGCCTGAGGTACTACATGAACAGAGTGTGGTTCTTTTGGCGAGGTTTGACAATGTCTTTCCTGGCATTAAAGAGGCTCGGGTTGTAGCCACCCTGGGAAGAATACAACTGAGCTGCTATATCAACTGTGCTTTCACCTTGCAAGATTCTGGACCAGATTCTGGCACAACTGTTCCTATAATCACACCAGAGGATATGTTATTATTATCCAGCTAAAACGAGTCATAAAGTCACTTCCTGTTAGAGATCATTATAAAGACAACTAGAAACTATTGGCGGTAGTTTGGTATACACTGAGCATTCTTCAAAGGTATTTGTCAAAGTTTTCTGTATACCCTATGGTTTGCAGTTATCTTTCTTTTTTAAAAAAAAAATATTTTAAGTTTCTGGATACATGTGCAGGATGTGCAAGTTTGCTATGCAGGGAAATGTGTGCCATGGTGGTTTGCTGCACCTACCAACCCATCACCTAGGTATGAAGCCCCACATGCATTAGTTATTTATCCTGATGCTCTCCCTCTCACTGCCCTTCCCTGACAGGCCACAGTGTGTGTTGTTCGTCTCTCTGTGTCTATATGTTCTCACTGTTCGGCTCTCACTTAAAAGTGAGAACATGTGATGTTTGATTTTTTTGTTCCTGTGTTTGTTTGCTGAGGATAATGACTTAGTACTTTAACCTTGTCCCTAAAAAGGACATGCTTTCATTCCTTTTTATGGCTGCATGGTATTCCATGGTGTATATTTACCACATTTTCTTTATCTAGTCTATCACTGATGGGTGTTTTGATTGATTCCATATCTTTATTATTGGGAATAGTGCTGCAATGAACATATGTATGCATATGTCTTTATAATAGAATAATTTATATTTCTTTGGGTATATGCTCAGTAATAGTATTGCTGGGTCAAATGGTATGTCTGGTTCTAGGTCTTTGAGGAATTGCCACCCTGTCTTCCACAATGGTTGAACTAACTTACATTCCCACCAATAGTGTAAAAGTTTTCCTATTTCTCTGCAACCTCACCAGCATCTGTTGCTTCTTAACTTCTTAATAATCATCATTCTGACTGGCATGAGATGGAATCTCATTGAGGTCTTGATTTGCATTACTCTAGTGATCAGTGATGTTGAACTTTTTTCATGTTTATTGACCCAGAATTTCCTTAAGTTGATAAACAACTTCAGCAAAGTTTTAGGATACAAAATCAATGTGCAGAAATCAAAAGCATTCCTATACACCAACAATAGACAAACAGAGAGCCAAATCATGAAGGAACTCCTATTCACAATTGCAACAAAGAGAATAAAGTACCTATAAATACAGCCAAAAAGGGAAATGAAGTTCTCCTTGAAGAGAGCTACAAATCGCTGCTCAAAGAAATCAGAGAGGACACAAACAAATGAAAAAACATTCCATGCTCATAGATGGGAAGAATCAATATTGTGAAAATGCCGTACCACCCAAAGTAATTTATAGATTCAATGCTATTGCCACTAAACTACCATTGACATTCTTTACAGAATTAGAAAAACTACTTTACAATTCACATGGAACCAAAAAAAAAGCCCATATAGCCACAACAATCCTAAGCAAAAAGAACAAAGCTGGAGGCATCATACTACCTGACTGCAAACTATACTGCAATTTTCCTAAAAAAAAAAAAATAAATAAAAATAAAATGGGATTAGGCCTGACACGGTGGTTCATGCCTGTAATCTCAGCGCTTTGGGAGGCCAAGGCGGGCAGATCATGAGGTCAAGAGATAGAGACCATCCTGATAAACATGGTGTAACCCTGTCTCTACTAAAAATACAAAAATTAGCTGGGCCTGGTGATGTGTGCCTGTAATCCCAGCTACTCGGGAGGTAGAGGCAGGAGAATCGATTGAACCTGGGGAGGTGGAGGTTGCAGTGAGCCGAGATTGAGCCACTGCACTCCAGCCTGGCGACAGAGTGAGACTCGGTCTCCAAAAAGAAAAAAAAAGTGTGTGTGGGGGGGCGGGGGATTAAAACACAAGTAAGAGTTTGTCACTAGTGAAAAAAGGAAGAGATAGGTTTTGTAAAGCTATGTTGAAATTGGATGCTGGGTGAATGGCTAGGTTTCCTTACTAGCCAATTGTCTTAGTCAGTTTGTGCTGCTATAAAGGAATACCTGAGGGTGGGTAATTTATAAAGGAAAGAGGTTTGTCTGGCTCATGTTCTACAGGCTATACAAGAAGCATGGTGCCAGCATCTCCTGGTCAGAAAGTCAGATTGCTTCTACTCACGGTGGAGGGAGAAGGAAAGAGGTATGGGAAGAAATCACATGGCAAGGAAGAAACAAGAGAGAGGGAAGGAGGTGCTGGATTTTTTTCAAAAACCACTTCTTGTCACTCCTGCAAGAATCTCACCAAGTCATTGATGAGGGATCCACCCCCATGACCCAAACACCCCCAAGCATCCCCTACCACCAACACTGGAGACCAAATTTCAACATGAGACTTGGCAGAACCAAGCAGACCATATTTAAAGCATAGCACCAAGAGAGCAGTTTATTCTCATCTGCTTGGAGTAGGAGTGATTCAAGTTAAAAATGCATTTGTGGCACTGGAACACTTTAAGTGTATTAAATGTCAAGTGTATGTGATAATTAATGTAAAATATAATATAACATAACTTACTTATAGTTATTGACTTCTGTTTCTCCTCACTCTAAACTGTCAGCATGCAGTTTTATTTCAAATAATAATCCTTCTAGGTATGCCCAATAAAAAATAATAGCCAGATGACTCACACGGAAACAAAAATTTATTCAAATTATCTCAAATTTTAGAAACTAAACTAAGATTGACATAGTTACGCATTGCTCTTATAATTATGAGGTTGACACCAAATACACATTAATCAATCAAATAAAGAGCCTCAATAGTCTGAGATTCACATGACCAACTGAACCAACCTTGTACAAAATCATTCATTTTTTTTCTTCCGCCAAATGTAACATATACACAATCTATTTTGCTATCATTTAATTGTATAAGAAGAAAGTTTTTATAAAATAGTTTTTAAATTAGAAGAATTCTTTTTTAAAAAAATTATGTTTTTTCTTTTAAATCTAGTAAGTTCTAAATTACACTTTGATGCAACCTCTGGTAAGCTCTAAAACAAACTTATAGTCTCTATTTGTTGTTTTCATTTTCACTCTGGTACTTCTACTCTGGTACTTTTTTGCCCCATGGGGCAAAAAAGAACATTGAAATTTAGCACTATTTAACATATCAATTAAAAAGACACATTAAAAATTAGAATTATGGCCAGGTGCGGTGGCTCACACTTGTAATCCCAGCACTTTGGGAGCTGAGGCAGGCAGATCTCTTGAGGTTAGGAGTTCAAGACCAGTCTGGCCAACATGGTGAAACCCCGTCTCTACTAAACATACAAAAAATTAACTGGGAGTGGTGACAGATGCCTGTAATCCCAGCTACTGGGGAGGTTGAGGCAGAAGAGTCACTTGAAATCGGGAGGTGGAGCCTACAGTGAGCCAAGATGGCACCACTGCACTCCAGCCTGGGCAACAAGAGTGAAACTCCGTCTCAAAAAAAAAAAAAAAAAAAAAAGAATTACGGTGAAATTACATTAAGAATTTTCTATTAATAACCATTCTTTTGGATAAGACATTGTGGATAATCAATGTTTTGAAAATGTTAGCCCTTAATTAGGAATTGCATTTTAAGAGAGAACATTTATGAGAGCTCAAGAACAAGTTGATATTGGACTGCATTGAGCTGATGTTTCTTAAGTTTGGGCTTTAGTTTCTACATTGATATCCCTGGTGACCTTTAGAGATCACCTTATTTCTCTGGACTAACTGTTTCCTAACACAGAAAACAGGAATAACAATTTCTATATTCTCATCTTAAAAATATAATGGATCTAAAATAGTGGCTGGTTTATTGATTTTATTTTTCTTCATTTCCCTCTTCTTAATAATAACTATTATTCAGTGCTGACTATGTGGCTAGACATTGTTTTAAGTGTTTTCATAAGTATTAAAGTTTGTAATCCTCTGCCACATGTGCTAGGGTGAGAATTAATCTCATACCTATTTCACTGATGAGAAAACTAAGCCATGGAGATGTCAAGTAACTTCCCTAAAGTCACGCAGTCCATGAGTGCCAGAGCCAGGATTCAGACCTGGTAGACTATACTGTCCATGGCTTTTACCACTACACTTACTGTCTTTTTATTATTATTATTATTATTGTAGCTAAATTTTTTGAGCTAGGTATTTTACTAGAATGTCCACTGAAGCATTATTATAGCCTTATGGATTAAATCCTAATACTACTATTACTTTACACATGATAAAAAACAGTTACAGCAAAGTTCATTATTTGCCCAACATCACAAAGCAGCATCAGATTGAGCTCAGAGATTTGACTCCAGGAATTGCATTTCCTGGACTGCTACACAAATATATTTCATTAAACAACAGAATTAACTTGTTTATGTTCTGCTTCCCTTTGCAAGGATTTGAGATGGCTTCAAAACATGTTGCATGTTGTTTAAGAAGAAGGCATTAGTTTTGGATAGTTGTTGCAAATGTAACTGTGGAAGTCGCATGACATGGTTCAATAACCAGTGGAACTGAGAGACACGGGTAAAGATACAGTAGTGTCACTGTTCCATCCCAACTGCCTGTAAACTGACGGCTGTGACACTTGCCTTGTCAAGAGTCATACATGTGACTTCAACTCACATTCAGTTGGCCAGAACTAGTTGCATGACCTCAATTTGACTGTGAAGAAAAAAGGAAGGTATAACGTGTTTAGAAAGGAGAGAGGAACCAGGAATGATGAGTATTAGTGATTTCTAGGATACTTCATCTCTATTATAAGAAAAAATAATACCCATCTCCTAGTTGATTGCTTGAATTTAATGTATATGACAGTTAATGTATGGTACATATAGTAAGTTGACATCAACTCTAGTTCATGTTTCTCTTGAAATATATCTATTCAAAAATGAATAATTACTTAGGGAAGCCAACTAGTTAAGATACTTGGGTTTGAAGTTTATTTTTTCATTTCTTCATATGACTTTTACTATGCCTCATAAGCTTCCATAAGTAACAAAAATAATTACATTTATTTGGTATTTACTATGTTCCAGACACCATGAATTAACTCATTTCATCGTCACACCGACTCTATGATGTGAGCACGATTTATTATGTCTATTTAGTATATGAGAGTACTATCAACTGGATCATTTGTTTGAATTACTGTGAATAAAGCTGTAAAAAGAGAAGATAATTCTACAGCACATCTTGAAAACTTCAGTAATACTGTTGTTGTCAACCTATTTTAAAGATCTGAAAAAAAAAATCAGCGTTTAGTGAACATTTACTACAGGATAAACACAGTGCTCCTGCTTTAACTTTGTGTTGCATATAACCTTCACATAAATTGGGGCCAGGATAAATACATTAAGCTACATTTGACAGATAAGAAAGATAAGGCATGTAGACTTCAAACCTAGAAATATGTGTATTTGTATATTTAAGGATGAATGGGATGGTTCATGATTAAAATATATTAAAAATGTATTCCCCAAGGATGTCTTTGAAAGAGTTGAATATGGATGTGATGGGGTTTATTGGTTGTTGCAATTTAAAAAACATCTTTCCACCTACAATGGTTTGCTTTGCCATTTTAAATCAAGTTGGACCATATATATCATTTATCTTAATTTTACTTGCTGAGCTTTTAACTGAGACATAGAAATTAGGTAAAGATATTAAGTAGAATAATGACAACAGATATGCATATACAATTGAGGAAAGAAAATAATTACTATTCAAAAAGACTATTCTGATTTGTCTTGTCCCAGGAGGGATGACATATATATTGTATACAGCAAAAGCTTAAGATGTTCTTTCTGAAGTGTTCATTGACTTAATCATTAATAAAAGTTTCATGAAGCTAAGTTATAATTCATGAAATACTTTTAAAACACAGAATTAAACAGTTGACATTATTTTCTATAAAAACGTGTACTAGAAAGAGTGAAAATGTTGCCTTTCATTATATTAACCTTCATATCAGCTAGTAGGTTTAAAATAATGTCAAATAGAATAAGCTACAAGGAGCTCATATCATCATTTATTTATATCTTCATACCACTTTAAATGTTCTAGATTTTTAAATTTTCTTACTTCATCTGAGCAATGTATGATATGGTCTAGTACTTTTCATTCATCATGAACAAAATATAAGAGAAATAAATGTGAATCAATGTACTGAGTATTTTAAATTCAAAGAAAACACTGGGCTAATCTGTGTGCACACATGTGTTTGTGTGTGCATATGTGCACACTTGTGTCTGGCAGAACAAGCACATTACTTATAATGGCTGTATTCAGTGTGGCTCATTCTCCACTTTCCCCCCAAGTTATTAGAAATCTCTAAAAGTAGACTGTGTATGGAGGCCTTAATAATCTATTGCATACAGCTAACAACGACACTTCATTAATTTTATATAAAACAATTCATCAAAATGTTTGTTACAAAATGTGTATTTATTCCTGCAATTCTGTAAATATGCTCTAAATAAACTATCACTAGCCTATAAGGATCAATGCTTATGAGTTACTTTTCACATAATCAGTTTCATGTAAAATAAAAATACTGTAAAAATGTATACACAGAATAAAGTACTCTTAGCAGCTGTTTTATTAGAACATTTTTGCTAATGATTTTGATATTTTGGTTCAATGGATGTTTTCTATTAAATGATTGGCAGAAATACAGAGTTTGAATTAAGTCACATATCATTTTGATCAATATTAAAATGTTTCATGTTTATTTTAAACTTAGCATTTTTCCCTCAATAGTATTAGGCAGAATTACCATCCCCGATAGGCACAACAATAAAGCATCATTAATTTCCATATTAGATTTTGGCATAAAAGGAACACTTGCTATTTTATTTATATGTTTCTTCTACTCATTTCCTCTATGTTTCAGTTTTCAATTTGCTGTGATTCCGAATGTCTTGTAATTTTTGAGTCGCATGTGTGCTTTCTAAATAACACAGATGAGAAAGATAAGACACTATTATAGACTGTATTGTATGACTTTATACCTATGAATCAGATTTCAATTTAAGAAAGAACAAACTGTTGAGATACTTGGATTCTTTTTAATTAAAATGTTAAGATTTGGGGTTTCTATCAAAGACTCTCGTTGGGGGGTTCAAAATACCTTGTTTCTTATTCAAATTAAATCTAGTAAATATCTTTCTTTGGTTTATTCCAATGGAGATTATAGCCATATTGTATTATGGGCCAGGAATAAATGTATTGCCTGTCTTTACACTTCATAGTTAGTTTGTTCATTAATCAATATCTAGTGTGTAGAATACTGTCTGATTTACAGCAGCTGTCCAATATTTATATTTTGGGGGGATAAATGTATAGGTATAATTGTATTGTATCAAAATATTTAAAATGAATTAAATGATGATGAAAAGACCTAATATACATTACAAATAGAATTTTTATACACGCACAAATATATATTGTATACAAATAATTTACATAAAGTTTTATAGTGTAATTTTTTTAAATTTTCTATTTGCTGTTGATTTAATTGCTTTCTTGGGAGTCTAAGAGACACTTCTTTAGAAAAACAGCCTAACTTCAACATTACTATATTTGTTATGTTACATTCATTTGCTAAACCTCTGTATATAATTTGTTTTTGTCTCTTCCCAATCAGTTATATTTATATACATTTGTTAAATAGACAAGGCTATCTGACCACTCTTCAAAATGCTGTTGCTATAGAAATTTAGCCAAATATGTTAAGTATGACACTATAAAAGTGGGTTTTAAAATACAGCCTTGACAAAGATATGATCCATTTTACAATATTACGACAAATGAAACAAAACAAACCACCACCAACAAAAAAACATTTTTAACATACATTGAAAAATAATATTCAAGATTCCAAGGGCTCTAATTTTGAAATTCTAAAATTTCAGGAAACTCCCCTAGCTAGTTTGTGATGCATTCATTTTAAAAATCAAAGACTAGATTAAGAAACCTTCATGCTACTATGTGTATTCCGGAAAAACCATTGAGGAACAGTTCAATTTGGTTATAAGATTCTTTATTTTGTAAACTATACATAAACAGTAAAAAAGAAAATGCATTATACTTTAAATATTACATAAAGTCAACATTAAAGTTTGTACTGAGTGTGTATAAATTAAATTGAAATAATTCATCAATTTTGCTTTCAATGAATTGTATACTGGGAAACCAGTTTACCCACTGTTGAAATTAAAGATACCAATATGTAACATTCAACAGGATTTTCCATTTTTATTATGGGCACAAAACCATTGGTCTGATATAGTTAAAAGTGATGGTGTGCCAAAATGTCTACACAATTAATTAACATGCTAACTTAAACACAGCAGTTAAAGTAATTTTTGCTACAGTTAAATCTTAAATGCTACTCTACACAATAATCATAAACAAGTCCACATGGCAATTATGTAACAATAGAAAAAAAGGAAGAAACATATCCCGTTTTCTTCATTCCAGCAGCAGTACCTTTACTGTTATTAATCTGTTAATTAGGTGTGCTTATATATTGCGTAATATACTATATTGGTATGCATGCTAAAATCTTTCTATTTCTATTTTTGCAAGGCACCATACAATACGTTCTCTAGGTTTCGGCACTACTAACAAAAATAACATAATTCGAAGATTAAATGTAAATTTTTATCTAAAATGGGAAATAAAACGAAAATTAAGAATTTAAAATTTGACCTTGGGGCAAATGACAAACTTTGTAAAAATACGGTTTAAATCAATCTTTCCCTTTGTCTTCCTAATTTAAATTCTGAAACCTAAGTTGCTGGTCAGAGAGATAAAGAAATCTAGAAAGGCAAATAAATCATGTTATTAAAAAATATTTTAAAAAATCTGCATGAGACTGCCATCCAAATTAAAATACACATTGGAAAGAACAACTAAATTTTTAACTTTCAGAATCCATGGTTTTCCATACTTGCCATTTTGTAAAATGTACTATGAGATCCAGAATAATTTCATAGTTAAAAACACCACTATTAACGTAAACACAACGGAGGACTCTACAATTGTCACTTCACTTTTCTTGCCATATGGTATCTCTCTGTTATCCTGACTCATCTAGGTCTAGCAAGATGCTACTTTGGAAATGCAATTAAAGCATGCATATTTTTCTTAAATCTTCAGGACCCAGGTCATTAATAATTTATTCATTTTAAATTTCACTTAGAATTATCTTTCAAAAAATTAACATGTACGATCCCAAGCACTGGCTGTCATTTCGCTTATGGAAGATTTACGAAGTTTGTTCTCATGAAAAATTTATTATAGTAGCACTTCAAAACTTTATTTTCTCTGACTAGACTGCATATGTATTTTCTTGTTGTGTAAGGAATATAAAAACTCAAAGCAAATCATTCTTATTTAAACACAAAGTTCTATAACTTTAGCTGCAATTTTTCAAATAATTATACAAAATATATGTGAGGTTTAGAATCATTTTGTTATTGGGGAAGAAGATAATTTTAAATAGGCTATCATTTTTGTAAATATTAGAAATGTAGAATTTATTGATTTCAACTGTCATCAATCAAATGTATCCATCATGATCATCACCACCATCATCATCATCCCCTTCATCTTCATCATCATCTTCAATTTCATCTTCATCATTCATAATATCGTCTTCATCATCCTCATCATCAGTCCATTCATGGAAATCTCCACTAGCAAAATCTCCAGAGATCTCAAAATCTATAGCTTGAAAAAAGTGAACATAAACATTACCTTTATTTGACTGAATAGTGTTAATTACTGAAAGACAAAATCCTTACAAAAATTAAGAATATTTTTTAAAAAGTAATTGCTTTTCTCTCTTATTTATCAAAGATAAGGAAAGATCCATTTTCTGGAAAATTATCACATGTTAAAAATCTATCATTTGTTAAAATGTATGTGCTAAAAGCAGAATCATTATCGAGGTGTGTTATGCAAGATTGATCTCAGCCCAGTTTTTATAGAAGTTCATGTCAGACTGTGCATTTTAATTTAAAATTTCTTCTACAAGTGTGACAGAAAAAGTGCCCCACCAAGTATGTCCATTTCCTAATCTCCAGAACCTATAAATATGTTACCTTACATGAAAGAGTGACTTTGCAAATACGGCTAAGTAAAGGAATTTGAATTGGAGAGATTATCCTGAATTATCCAGGTGGATCCAAATTGTCACTTAGGTTCTTAAAATAAGAAAATGTTTTCCAGATAGAGTGGGAAGGAGCTAGGACTACAGAGGAATGATCAGAGACACCATGTTGTCAGCTTAAGATTAGAGGAAAGAGTCCATGAACCAACGGATGCAAGCTGCCTCTAAGAGGTGAAAAGGGCAAGGAAATAGATTTTCCCCTAAGGCCTCCAGAGAGGAGCACCCTCCTGCTGACATCTTGATGTTGAGCTTAGTGAGACCTGTGTTGAACTTCTGAGGTACGGAACTGTAGGATAAACGTTTGTTGTTTTAAGCCACTAAGTGGGAATTTGTTACTACAGCAACAGAAAACTAATATTTTACAAAATATTTTAAAAATAACTATTAATATTTATGGAGGCAATAATGCACATACATATTAGCATTCACCACGTATTGACTTTTCAACTCCTCCAGTGCTCGTGTGGATTTATTTTCTACTCTTTCTAATATTTTATTCTTATAATTCTTTTGTATCTAATTATAACAAATCCAATTGATGTACTTCAAGGTTTATAAATTGGTTGATCTCACGAGACAACACACTAAAATTCCCATCTTAACTGAAGAAAATATTGTTTCATTCTCCAACTTCATCTGCTGTATTAGTTATACAATGTTAAGAAAACTCAGATGTCCACGTTCCAAAAACAATGTTCTTGTTCACTTAAGGAACTCATCTCCATATAACTTTTACTTACAACATAAAAAACTTATGTATCCATCATTGTTATCAATGACAACTGAAGTAATTTATAATGCAACTACTTTACAGTACATATTACAAAGATGTGTTCCCTCTATGTAAAATTTATGTAAGATAGCTACTGAATCCTCTTTCTTCCTACTTAAATCTAATTGCATTGGCCAGGTCAGCAAACAAAACTAAGCTATTAAAAATGTTATGAACAAATGGATTCAGAGCAGGAATTTAAAGATTAAATGAGACTACTTTTATTGTTTATCTTTTTTCTTAACAGTCTTAGTTTATTAGTCTAAAATTTGCTTGAAGAATACATCTAAATATTTTCTAAAATGCAAGACTAAAAAGTACTTTATTTTCATTTTTGATCATTTATATTAATTGAAACACAATGAATTAATTCCTGGTGCATGTGTGTGTGTGTGTGTGTGTGTGTGTGTACAATGAAGTGGCTTTTGTCATGAAAACTGTCTATAATACAAACAAAATTGACACTTGCATTCTAGAAAAATGTTTTATGAAGTACAAATGGTACTACAATGGAAATTTTAAAATGCATGTATGTTATGTTCAACTAATTGTTACATTCTATTTTAAATATATACAAAGGCCGGGCTCAGTGGCTCAAGCCTGTAATCCCAGCACTTTGGGAGGCCGAGACGGGAGGTTCACGAGGTCAGGAGACCGAGACCATCCTGGCTAACATGGTGAAACTCCATCTCTACTAAAAAATACAAAAAAAAATAGCTGGGCGTGGTGGCGGGCACCTGTAGTCCCAGCTACTCGGGAGGCTGAGGCAGGAGAATGGCCTAAACCTGGGAGGCGGAGCTTACAGTGAGCTGAGATCTGGCCACTGCACTCCAGCCTGGGCAGCAGAGGGAGACTCTGTCTCAAAAAAAATAAATAAATAAAAATAAATAAATAAATACACAAAAAATGCATGTTCCTAAAAAAGAATTTGAATATTAACTATAATTCCCTTTAAACAATCAAATTACATTTTCCTCACTCAAGCACAAGGAAACATGCTCATATAGCTGTAATTTATGAACTTTTACTTTAAAAAGGTTTGTATTTCTTTGGCTGGTGAACCCACATATTCCCTAAGTCACCATCTCCAGAGGTATACAGACAAAAGGGTGTCATCTGAAGACATGATAAATAGAGTTTATTGACTTGCAGTAGGATGAATGAAAAAGGTCTGCTTCAGCTGAGAGGAAAAGAAGTACCTCAACCACTTTCTGAATTTGAAGTAGGAAAGGAACCCAGCTTTTAATTAATCTCTCTAGAAAATCTAAATTATGCAATGACCACTTATTATCTATCCAGGTTTTTAACATGCTAGGAGTAAGTTTTTTTGTCACTTCCTCCACCCTATATATTCTATAGTCTTTGCATAGAGTAAGTACTGATTAAATGCTTGAACAAACGAATGAGGCTCTAAAGCACTTAATTCTGTGCTTGGGGAATTATGAAATAAGTAACCCTTCTCCTTACCACAATCTGCAACACCATTTATTCTGGATCCCATGACTTCATTTCCGTATCTGTCAACACACCAGCACTGTCCAACACTGCCGTGGCATTGTGTTGGCTTGTAGTAACCATCTTCATCACACAGGGGGATATACTGTCCTGTTGAAACAAGCCACAGGCATACAAACACACACATGTAGTTTATGAATAAGCTGTGATCCTTTTTGATAGGCACCAAATTATGCATTAATGAATTAAAGACATACACATATGGAGTGTCCACTGTATTCCAGGATAGATACCAGTGACGCCTTAGACGAAATCAAGGAAGTCTTTTCTGTCATGGAGCTGGCCATTGCCACAGTGAACTGCTTATAGTTCAAGGATTCATTTCCTTTGTTAAGCAAATTACTATTTCATTAGTTCTCACTGTGCAAAGGGTAGTGTTTCAGAGGCACAATACAGAATTAACATCTGATTAGTGCCATGCTTATATTAAATCACCCAGACCACTTAGCATGGCAGAAGACCTGTCACCATCTGCCTCCATCACTGGAAACTTTCTACTGTCATTTCCCCAAATGTTCATTCTTATATTCCAAGCTCTTTCCAAATCAAACTCTCTGTTTTTCCCAAACTCAATGCTGTTTTGTCTCTTTACACATTGTTTATGTCAACTAGAATCTCTCTTCTCTCTTCCATTTTAAGATGTGACTTAAATGTGACCCACAATCTAAAGTCTTCTTTTCAAGTGATTCCTGATTACTTCTTCTGTTCTCTGTGTGTGTGTGTGTGTGTGTGTGTGTGTGTGTTGACTGTCCCTGCGTACTTTCACCACTATATTGTGATATCATCTATAGTTAGAAATATTTAGGTTCTCTTCATTTTCATTGTTGTATGAACAACATCTCAAACCCATGGTCTAGAGGGAACACAGTCTATTGGGAATAGTAGAACAGATAGACAAATTTATTTATTTCTTTATTGAGACAGAGTCTTGCTCCATTGCCCAGGCTGGAGCACAGTGGCACGATCTTGGCTCACTGCAACCTCTGCCTCCCAGGTTCAAGTGATTCTGCTACTTCAGACTCCTGAGTGGCTGAGATTACAGGCTTGCACCACCACACCGGGCTAATTTTTGTGTTTTTAAATAGAGATGGGGTTTTGCCATGTTGTCAAGACTGACCTCAAACTCCTGACTTCAAGTAATCCTTCCACCTCAACCTCCTAAAATACTGCGATTACAGGCATGAGCCATTGTTTCCGACCAGAGACTGATTTTTATATCTATAAAATCTAACATACTCCATGGCACAATGCTCATGATAAATGCTTAATTAGTAATTTAAAAGTGAAATCATGTTCTTTATAAGTACTCCAAACAGAATTTAAGTTCTAGGAGATAATAATATTTTATTTTATTTTCTAACTATTTTTTCTTCTGTGACCAGAAGCATGATAGTTATTGGTGAATTAAAATAAATAAATAAATAAATAAATAAATAAATAAATAAGTGGATAAAAGACAAAATTTACTTAGTCTTGTAACCATATGGCATCAAAATTTCACTACCTCAAAAAGTTTGAAAATTGTTATATGCAAATTATTAACAGTTAACAAAACTATATTTATTCAAATAGCTGAACTGCTAATCTTTCAATGAGATATACAAAATATCATTAACTACAGAACACTTTCTATGGATTCAAGGCCAGAAAAAAAATAAGGAAAAAAATTCAACGTTGTTACATCTACAGCTTTTACAACTACCATGATTTGACATACTTGACATATACATGTTATGATGTATAGTTAATGTGACCATAGTTGATACTTTATGCCAGTAAAGTTGGTTGATGTCTGCAGTTTTAGCATAATTCTTAAGAGTACTCTCTTTTCCTTTCAAAGACTGAATCTCTAAATCAGGACATGTGGCACCATACTCGTATATAACAAGTGATCAATTTCAGACGCATATAATACCCCACCCGAATTAGAAGAAATGCTTAAAGCCTTTAGTGTTCTCTATAAAAATTTTCATTTATATTATGAAAGAATAATGAAGGTAACTCTTCCCAAATGGGCACAAAGTATTTTTTTATACCTTCAAATAATAAAAACCTGTATTCTAACAGATTTTTGTTACTAATAGACCTTAAGTAGAAAATACTTTTCAGTTTAATTTCAATGGCTTACTTTATAGTACACGGCTAAACTTTGGTTTGCCAAGACAAACCTATATAAGAACGTATTGTTATTATTATTATTTTTTTGAGATGGAATCTTGCTCTGTTACCCAGGCTGGAGTACAGTGGCACCATCTTGGCTCACCGCAACATCTTACTCCCTGGTTCAAGCGATTCTCCTGCTTCAGACTCCAGAGTAGCTGTGATTACAGGCACACACCACCATGCCAGGCTAATTTTTGTATTTTCAGTAGAGGTGCGGTTTTGCCATATTGGCCAGGGTGGTCTCAAACTCCTGAACTCAGGTGATGTGCCTACCCTGGCCTCCCAAAGTGTTGGGATTACAGGCGTGAGCCACTGTGCCCAGGCAGAATGCATTGTTTTCATTTGTGAGCTATGATATCTCCTGCATCTTGTAACAGGGTTAAAAGAAACATGACACATTGTAGCATTTATCATTAGTAATTTTCACACCTAAAAATGTTTTATTACAAAACACTAATTTTTAAATTCTGTACAATGGCCACTGAAACAAGGATTTGCAAGTAATGTGAAAAATCCTGTTATTTAAACATAATATATTGTAATTACAAAGATGGTAAGTCAAAATATAAAACAGATTAATCAGATCCAGAGACATTAGAGTTATGTGCCACTAAATACACAAGTATGTTAATATATGTGAAAATAAATATTGCATATGTGGTGTCACACTTTGGATTCCAAAATAGAAAAAGAAGAACAGTGGCAAAACTGGTGATATCCAAATAAATTCTGAAGCTTACTTAATAGGACTATAGCAATGCTAATTTCTTAGATTTTTACAAATATTCCATCATTATTTGGCACATGCAAGACGCTATATTTAGAGGAAGCTGGGTGAAGAATGTTTGGAAGCTATATACCTTTGTCGCCATTTTTATAAATTTAAGACTATTCCAAAAATAGTTTATTTAAAAATTGTATGGTTATATGAATAAACCACTCATATGTAATAGTTTAATAATCTGTTTATATCCAAACATTTAAATATTTCAAAGCTTTGAATAAAATCTGAAATATCTATCTATCTACTTATACATTTATTTATTAAAAGTAGGGTAGTAAAAAATACTAATGAAAAATACTAACAAGTCTGTTCAAATTTTCCTGAGGTACTCAGAGCACCTTTTCACCCAATTTATAAAACTACTTGCTTTAAATAGCACACATACATATATATATATATTTGCCATCAATTCTTAAATCTTAACCATAGAATTAGAACTGAATTTTCTGCTGATGTTTTAACTTTAGCATTGCTTAAATCTCTCTTTTTACTTAATAACTTTCAAAATGAACATTATATTAGGGTAATAAAACAGACATAATATCTTTCAATAGGTAAGGTAATAAAAGTAAGTTTAATGGCTTTCAAAAAGTTCATAAATTTTGTTGCTGAAATTTAGTGCAGTCTATCTTTGTTGGATTAATATTGATTTTATGTTGCTGTTTCCCTGGGGTTATTTATGTAAGCAATAAAGCCTTCAGAAGAATGATCTATTACTCACCTAGGAGCTTCTTTACCCCTTGCCGCTTCTGAATATTGCTGAGCTCCGTCTGGCAAGGTGGGTCTGCAATGACATTAAAAATGTTACTTAGAGGATTGTAGTTAAACAAAGAAAGTGTAATTTCTATGTTATCAAACTTCACTTGGTCTTTGCGTGCCTTCAGAAGACACGTATTACATATTAATTGGTTTACTTATGAAGATACATTCATATAGATACATACATGTGTCTGTCTATCATCTATCTATCAATCATCTATCTATCTATCTATCTATCTATCTATCTATCTATCTAATATCTATCTATATATAGAGAGAGAGCACTCATGCTACTTTCCTAATTGTCAATATATCTATCACCTTGGTTTTCCTCAGAATGCCTGGATCAGATTTTTTAAAAGTATAAGAGATACTTATATGATGAAAAATACTTCTTATTTACTTTTAAAAGGTCAATCAAGTCAGAAATGTGAATTCAACTAATTGACTGCTACTGAAGCAATTAACTGATTATGTTTTCCCCTAATTTAAAAGTTTCTATGATATAGACAAATAACTTTGTGTTACAAAAGTAACGTATAAAAGTGTTAATGCTTCTTTCCAGCTTTGTTAAAGATCTTATTATAAATTTTAATATTGTATAATGGTAAGAGATATTGATCTTTTTAGTTTCATCCATATATGCAATTTAGGAACAGGATATAATATAAAATTATTTCTGATAAGCCATCATTTAAAAATAAGCTGAAAACATTTAAACCAATTTGGAAATAATCTTTGCCTATTTTCAAACTTAACCACTTGAAGGAAGACATTTGTAGAGAAATGTAAAATTCTAAATAGTCACAATATAGTTTGTCTTATATTGTTACTCTTATATTTACTATTGGCCCTTCATATCTGTGAGTTCTGCACTTATAGATTCAACCAACCGCTAATCGAAAATTTTCAAAAAATAAAAAAAACAGAGATGATTTAAAGTATATAAGAGGACGTGTGTAGGTTATATGTCAATACTTTGCCATTTTATAGAAGGGATTTGAGTGACTTGATTTTAGTGTTCACAAATTGTCCTGACATCGATACCCCTTGGATATCAAGAGATAACTGCATATAATTATATACATACATAATATGTAAAATATATAGTCTTATCTGAAAGCAGTTTAATGTATTTTGTATTCATAGTCTAAACACTTGCTGTTAATGCTTGCTATATAAAAGTGGCATTATAAAATCGTAAAACTGCAAAATAATATACTATATCTTATTGTCCTGTGGTATAACTTTTTAGTAAAAAGGTAAAGTATAATTAATTTAAATGATTTTAAAAGTATATAATACATTGAATTCAAAATATTCAGTTATTACATTTTATGTAAAAAAGTGGAATAAAGAATGAGATAGGTGCTTAATATATATTTTGTAGTTTAATATGTGAATTTAATCTTGCAAAATCTAAAAAAAAATTCATCTTACAGAATCTAAAATGGAAAGAAAGAGAATCATTCCAAGATGGCCAAATAGGAACAGCTCCAGTCTACAGCTGCCAGCGTGCACGACGTAGAAGGCAGGTGATTTCTGCATTTCCAACTGAGGAACGGCATTCATCTCATTGGGACTGGTCAGAAAGTGGATGCTGCCCACAGAGTATGAGCCAAAGCAGAGCAGGGCATCACCTCCCCAGGGAAGCACAAGGATTCAGAGAATTCCCTTTCCCAGACAAGGGAAGTCATGACAGACAGTACCTGGAATATTGGGACACTCCCACCCTGATAATGTGCTTTTCCAATGGTCTTAGCAAATGGCACACCAGGAGATTATATCCTGCACCTGGTTTGGCGGGTCCCATGCTGAAGGAGCCTTGCTCACTGCTAGCACAGCAGTCCGAGATTGAACTGTGAGGCAGCAGAGAGGCTTGGGGAGGGGTGTCCACCATTGCTGAGGCTTGACTAGGTAAACAAAGCAGCCAGGAAGCTTGAACTGGGTGGAGCCAACTGCAGCTCAACAAGGCCTGCCTGCCTCTGTAGATTCCATCTCTGGGGGTGGGGCATAGCTGAACAAAACATAGCAGAAACTTCTGCAGACTTAAACGTCCCTTTTTGATAGCTTTGAAGAGAGCAGTGGTTCTCCCAGCATGGAGTTTGAGATCTGAAAACAAAGAGACTGCCTCCTCAAGTGGGTCCCTGACCCCCGAGTAGTCTAACTGGGAGACACCTCCCAGTAGGGGCTGACTGACACCTCATACAGCCAGGTGCCCCTCTGAGATGAAGCTTCCATAGGAAGGATCAGGCAGCAACATTTGCTGTTCTGCAGTCTCCACTGATGATACCCAGGCAAACAGGGTCTGGGGTGAACCTCCAGCAAACACCAGCAGACCTGTAGCTGAGGGTCCTGGCTGTTAGAAGGAAAACCAACAAACAGAAAAGCATAGCAGTAACATTAACAAAAAGGACATTCACACCAAACCCCGATGTGTAGGTCACCATCATCAAAGAACAAAGACAGATAAAACCACAAAGATGGGGAGAAACCAGAGCAGAAAGTCTGAAAATTCTAAAAACCAGAGCGCCTCTTCTACTCCAAAGGATCTCTCTCAGTTCACCAGCAACAGAACAAAGCTGGATGGAGAATGACTTTGATGAGTTGACAGAAGTAGGCTTCTGAAGATCGGTAATAACAAATTCCTCTGAGCTAAAGGAGAATGTTTGAACCCACCGCAAGGAAGCTAAAAAAATTGAGAAAAGATTGGACGAATGGCTTACTAGAATAAAGAGTGTAGAGGAAACCTTAAATGACCTGATGGAGCTGAAAACCATGGCACAAGAACTACACGACGCATGCACAAGGTTTAGTAGCCGATTCGATCAAGTGGAAGAAAGGGTATCAGTGATTAAAGATCAAATAAATGAAATGAAGTGAGAAGAGAAGTTTAGAGAAAAAGAGTAAAAAGAAATGAACAAAGCCTCCAAGATATATGGGACTATGTGAAAAGATCAAATCTACGTTTGATTGGTGTACTGAAAGTGATGGGGAGAATGGAACCAAGTTGGAAAACACTCTTCGGGATGTTATCCAGGAGAACTTCCCCAATCTAGCAAGGTAGGCCAACATTCAAATTCAGGAAATACAGAGAATGCCACAAAGATACTCCTCAAGAAGAGCAACCCCAAGACACATAATTGTCAGATTTGCCAAGGATAAAATAAAGGAAAACATGTTAAGGGCAGCCAGAGAGAAGGTCAGGTTACCCACAAAGGGAAGCCCATCAGACTAACAGCAGATCTCTTGGCAGAAACTCTATAAGCCAGAAGAGAGTGGGGGCCAATATTCACCATTCTTAAAGAAAAGAATTTTCAAACCAGAATTTCATTTCCAGCCAAACTAAGCTTCATAACTGAAGGAGAAATAAAAGCCTTTACAGATAAGCAAATGCTGAGAGATTTTGTCACCACCAGGCCTGACTTACAAGAGTTCCTGAAGGAAGCACTAAACATGGAAAGGAAAAACCAGTACCAGCCACTGCAAAAACATGCCAAATTTTAAAGACCATCAATGCTAGGAAGAAACTGCACCAACTAATGGGCAAAATAACCAGCTAACATAATGAAAGTTTCAAATTCACACATAACAATATTAACCTTAAATATAAATGGGCTAAATGGTCCAATTAAAAGACACAGACTGGCAAATTGGATAAACAGTAAAGACCCATCAGTGTGCTGTATTCAGGAGACCCATCTCTTGTGCAGAGACACATATAGGCTCAAAATAAAGGGATGAAGGAAGACCTACTAAGCAAATGGAAAACAAAACAAAACAAAAAAGCAGGGGTTGCAATCCTAGTCTCTGATAAAACAGACTTTAAACCAACAAAGATCAAAAGAGACAAAGAAGGCCATCACATAATGGTAAAAGGGATCAATTCAACAAGAAGAGCTAACTATCCTAAGTATATATGCACCTAATACAGGAGCACCCAGATTCATAAAGCAAGTCTTAGAGACCTACAAAGAGACTTAGACTCGCATACAATAATAATGGGAGACTTTAACACATCACTGTCAACAATAGACACATCAATGACACAGAAACTTAACAAGGATATCCAGGACTTGAACTCAGCTCTTCACCAAGTGGACCTAATAGACATCTACAGAACTCTCCAACCCAAATCAACAGAATATACATTCTCCTCAGCACCACATAACACTTATTCTGAAATTGACCACATATTTGGAAGTAAAGCACTCCTCAGCGAATGTAAAAGAACAGAGATCATAACAAAATGTCTCTCAGACCACAGTGCAATCAAATTAGAACTCAGGATTAAGAAACTCACTCAAAACTGCACAACTACATGGAAACTGAACAACCTGCTCCTGAATGACTAGTGGGTACGTAACGAAATGAAGGCAGAAATAAAGATGTTCTTTGAAACCAATGAGAACAAAGACACAACGTACCAGAATCTCTGGAAGACATTTAAAGCAGTGTGTAGAGGGAAATTTATAGCACTAAATGCCCACAAGAGAAAGCAGGAAAGATCTAAAATTGACACCCCAACATCACAATTAAAAGAACTCGAGAAGCAAGAGCAAACACATTCAAAAGCTAACAGAAGGCAAGAAATAACTAAGATCAGAGCAGAACTGAAGGAGATAGAGACACAAAAAATCCTTTAAAAAATCAGTGAATCCAGGAGCTGGCTTTTTGAAAAGATCAACAAAATAGACTAATAGCAAGACTAATAGCTAGCAAGACTAATAAAGAAGAAAAGAGAGAAGAATCAAATAGAAGCAATAAAAAATGATAAAGGGGATATCACCACCAATTCCACAGAAATACAAATTACCATCAGAGAATACTATAAACACCTCTATGCAAATAAAATAGAAAATCTAGGATGGGCGCGGTGGCTTACTCCTGTAATCCCAGCACTTTGGGAGGCCAAGGCAGGTGGATCTCGAGGTCAGGAGATCGAGACCATCCTGACTAACACGGTAAAACCCGGTCTCTACTAAAAATGGAAAAAATTGGTCCGGCACAGTGGTGGGCGACTGTAGTCCCAGCTAGTCTGGAGGCTGAAGCAGAAGATTGGCATGAACCCGGGAGGTGGAGCTTGCAGTGAGCCGAGATTGCGTCACTGCACTCCAGACTGGGCGACAGAGCAAGACTTCATCTCAAAAAAAAAAAAAAAAGAAAAAAGAAAAAAGAAAATCTAGAAGAAATGGATAAATTCCTGGACACATACACCCTCCCAAGACTAAATCAGGAAGAAGTTGAATCCCTGAATAGACCAATAACAGGCTCTGAAATTGAGGCAATAATTAATAGCCTAACAACCAAAAAAAAGTATAGGACCAGATGGATTCACAGCCAAATTCTACCAGAGGAACAAAGAGGAGCTGGTACCATTCCTTCTAAAACTATTCTAATCAATAGAAAAAGACGGAATCCTCCCTAATTCATTTTTTCAGGCCAGCATCATCCTGACACCAAAGCCTGGCAGAGACACAACAAAAAAAGAGAATTTTAGACCAATATACCTGATGAACATCGATGCAAAAATCCTCAATAAAACACTGGCAAACTGAATCCAGCAGCATATCAAAAAGCTTATCCACTAAGATCAAGTCGGTTTCATCTCTGGGATGTAAGGCTGGTTCAACATATGCAAATCAATAAATGTAATCCATCACATAAACAGAACCAAAGACAAAAAAAAAACACATGATTATCTCAATAGATGCAGAAAAGGCCTTTGACAAAATTCAACAGCCCTTCATGTTAAAAACTCTCAATAAACTAGCTATTGATGGGACAAATCTCAAAATAATAAGAGCTATTTATGACAAACCCACAGCCAATATCATACTGAATGGGCAAAAACTGGAAGCATTCCCTTTGAAAACTGGCATAAGATAAGGATGCCCTCTCTCACCACTCCTATTCAACATAATATTGGAAGTTCTGGCCAGGGCAATCAGGCAGGAGAAAGAAATAAAGGGTATTCAGTTAGGAAAAGAGGAAGTCAAATTATCTCTGTTTGCAGATGACATGATTGTATTTTTAGAAAACCCAATCATCTCAGCCCCAAATCCCCTTAAGCTGATAAGCAACTTCAGCAAAGTCTCAGGATACAAAATCAATGTGGAAAAACCACAGGCATTCTTATACACCAATAACAGACAAACAAAGAGTCAAATCATGAGTAAACTCCCACTCACAATTGTTGCAAAGAGAATAAAATACCTAGGAATCCAACTTACAAGGGATGTGAAGGACCTCTTCAAGGAGCACTACAAACCATTGCTCAATGAAATAAAAGAGGACACAAACAAATGGAAGAACATTCCACGCTCATGGATAGGAAGAATCAATATTGTGAAAATGGCCATACTGCCCAAGGTAATTTATAGATTCAATGTCATTCCCATCAAGCTACCAATGACTTTCTTCACAGAATTGGAACGATACTACTTTAAAACTCATATGAAACCAAAAAAGAGCCCACATTGCCAAGGCAATCCTAAGCCAACAGAACAAAGCTGGAGGCATCACGCTACCTGAATTCAAACTATTCTACAAGACTACAGTAACCAAAACAGCATGGTAATGGTATCAAAACAGAGATACAGACCAATGGAACAGAACAGAGCCCTCAGAAATAATACCACACATCTACAACCATCTGATCTTTGACAAACCTGAAAAAAAACAAGAAATAGGGAAAGGATTCCCTATTTAATAACTGGTGCTGGTAAAACTGGCTAGCCATATGTAGAAAGCTGAAACTGGATCCCTTTCTTACACCTTATACAAAAATTAATTCAAGGTGGATTAAATACTTAAAACCATAAAAACCCTAGAAGAAAACCTAGGCAATACCAGTCAGGACATATGCATGGGCAAGGACTTCATGACTAAAACACCAAAAGCAATGGCAACAAAAGCCAGAATTGACAAATGGGATCTAATTAAACTACAGAGCTTCTTCACAGCAAAAGAAACTACCATCAGAGTGAACAGGCAACCTACAGAATGGGAGAACATTTTTACAATCTACCCATCTGACAAAGGGCTAACATCCAAATCCACAAAGAACTTAAAGAAATTTACAAGAAAAAATCAAACAACCCCATCAAAAAGTGGGTGAAGGATATGAACAGACACTTCTCCAAAGAAGACATTTATGCAGCCAACAGACACATGAAAAAATGCTCATCATCACTCCCCATCAGAGAAATGCAAATCAAAACCACAATGAGATACCATCTCACACCAGTTAGAATAGCGATCATTAAAAGATCAGGAAACAAGTGCTGGAGATGATGTGGAGAAATAGGAACACTTTTACATTCTTGGTGGGACTGTAAACTAGTTCAACCATTGTGGAAGACAGTGTGGCAATTCCTCAAGGATCGAGAACTAGAAATACCATTTGACCCAGCCATCCCATTACTGGGGATATACACAAAGGATTATAAATCATGCTGCTATAAAGATACATGCACATGTATGTTTATTGCAGCACTATTCACAATAGTCAAGACTTTTTGAAAAAATCACCATATAAATTAATAGTTACTTTTTAATAAAATTACTTATTGAACTAAAAGAATACATAAAAATGAAGTTGTATCATATCACTAGCACGCCTTCTCAGTTACCCTGAGAACTTTTGTAACTTCTTGCAATTAAAGTAATGAAATGTTGGCTAAGAGTTTACCCAAACCATTCTAAGTGTTAGAGAAGCTGTATAAGCTCTTTTACTAGCTTAGGTACCATTTATTAAACTATTTCTGCTACGCACTAAATGAATCAGAGTGTAAATCTTCTTATGGCTATACAAAACACTTTCGGAGAATGGTGGTCTTTAAATGAAACATAATAAAGTAAAACTTTGCTATGGGTACCTTTAATCAATCCTACAAATATTGCTACAAACCCCAAGAATATTCTCAGATAAAAGTATTTTTCTGTTTCTGTAGACGAAGCATTCAGCGTTATTCAGAATATTTTAAATGTTTGTGTATAGACACCAAAAATATGCTATCATAACACCAAAAAATAAAAATAAAAAACTAAAATAACATTTGCCATCATAAGAAAATAGTACATGACTACATGTATTTTTCTGGCAGTTTAGCTGGATTTACTACTTTTTATTATTTAAATTATTTAAATGCACACTTATCATTAATACTAGGATGTAGGCTTTTAAGAGTATTTAACTAGAAAGCACATATGTAATATAGCCAACAATGTGTGTTTGTGTGTGTAATACATATTTTAATACAGTAAATGTATTTTTTAAACTTTTTTTTAGAGTGGTTCATAAACAGTTAAGTTACTGTACTCAACTAAAGCTTCTGTTGACTTACCACTAATCAATTTATGCATATTCATTTCACCCCTAATTACTGAACTATTACTAAATATGGAAAAGTAATTGAGATAATAAAATACCCCATATAATGTGCTGGTTTTCCATATCGAAGACTAAGAATCATTGATATAGTAAAGTATCTTGTTCTGTCTCTTAGGTGTCAAGAATTTAAAAAAGCATTGACAAGGCAGGATTTACCACATTAATTCCCAGGGTATTTTCCTAAATTAACATCAACATTACACTTACCATTGTTTCTTTAGTTTCTCAAAACTTTATAATAATGTGAGTTTCTTGTTTTTTCCCCTATACATATTTAATATAAACTATCAATTGATTCCGTAAGCGTGATTCCAATTTTACATTATGTTTACATTTCCTAATATACAAAGATGCAGAAAGAATTGGTATCATTCTAACTTTTCACTTGCCTGACCTCCTGCTTAGTATTAAGAGATGCTTTTTCTGCTTGTGAATTTTATAAAAGCTAAGCTATTTTGAAAAGTTTGAAAGACTAAATCATTTTAAAATCACAGGAGTAAAAATAACTTTATTGTGAATGCTCTGGTTCACTCAACTCATTTAATACGATCACAAAATAGAACATTAAAACTCCACAGTATAGTGATAAAAAACTTATTATTTTACATTGTGGGCAAAGCAGATAGCAAATTAATTTTAATGATTACTTTTAATATCTATGTTCTTATATCTCTATGTGCTTCTTGGTGGCTCATAATGGAAACTATAATGCAGTGCATTAATATAAAATATTAATTACTATTTTTCATCTTATTTAGCATGTGTTGCATCTCTGGCAGAGTTGTTTGCTCAACAAGCTGCTTATTTGCTCTTTTATTAAACACTTGAATTACAAAAACGTATATAAAATGAATGAGCATAGTGTACTGTTTTATTATCATAAAAAATAAGTAAAATTTGACATGCAGGTCAACTATTTGCATCTGTAGGGGTCTCATCTTTTACCTTGCTGTCTCTGGAAGCAGTAGCACCATTCATTGTTAGATATTAAACTGTCCTTGTATGTGTCACAAGAATTGAAGAATGCCTTGGTACACTGTTCATTCTTATCAAGGTAAATGCTTCTGAGCTCTGACTGGTCCAATAGAAGGTCATAGTTTGTATCAAGTCTGTTAAACATCCAGCCAAGTGAGTCCTTGCAAATTGGCAAGATACTGGTATCAAATCCTAAAAGCAAAGGGAGAAAATGATTAGTTAAATATGAAAGACACCATTAGCAGAAAGCAAAATAAGTCAACATAGCAGGTAGCTAGTGTAGGATATCTAATGAATAGTCAGAGAAGTAGAGCATTAAATTCATCATGAGGAATTTGTTTCAAATTAAAGTGGATATAGTAGTTTCTACATTTCAGGATAGTTGTGAGAATTAATTAACCAGAAAGCATCTTGTACTAATTAGTCATTCATTCAATGGCAGTTACCATTATAATTATATATTATTTATATTACTTTACTGATCAAATGTCTTTAAATAAACAGTATATCATGATAAACATCTCATTAGATATATGTAAATAGTATTTTTAAATATCCTATAAACAAAAAATATATATATTTACTCACAGAACTGAAAATCATATCTTAAAAGCATACTTTACACAAAATAAGTAATAACTTTAATAATGCCCTATATGTTGGTCACTGTGCTATTTCACATAAACCTGTTGACCAGAGAAAGAATAGTCATCACGTAATTTACACAGCTACTTGGTCTCCTGCTTCCCTCAAGGAAATTTTACAAATGCAAATGTGTTGTTATGGGAGGCCAGATGGTGCACTGGATAGAGCAGGTATAGAGAGATGATGGAACTGGGTTTGTATTCAAGCTACACACTATTCCACATGGGTAACCCCTGGTAAGCTGCAGACCTCACTAACCTCAGTGTCCTAAATAGCATCAGATGCAACACCAGTGTTTTGAACTATTTTAAAAATTTGCTTTTAACAATTCTTATTTTTAGGGATTCAGTGAGCTCTAATTTGTATGTTGCTCATCTAGTTGTTTAATTTTCTCTTTCCTACTCATTACAAGTGAAAGTAAATGAATAACTCAGTTACTTGCATGGAAGAGAGGATGTAATGGAGACATGGGGACTTATGAAAAGAGTATCAAAAGATGTAATCTTCAACAACAGTGTTTGAAGAGTAGTTTAAAGATTCATGAGTGCAATTCTCTCAGATTTTGTAGCTAATTTTATGTTCTAGTAATACAAAATCTATTTTGATAGTTTTTTTCTTGTTAAACTTTGAGTTATAAAAATGATAGAAATAAAAATATAAATTCTTAGGATTAAAAATTAAATTGGAGATTTGGGGGCTTGAAAAATGTACAATTTCACAAACTTTTGGGAATTTATTTTATTATTTTTCAGAAGATGTTTAATGCTATCTGTGAATCACCATATTAGAAAATGGGAATACGTAGATGAAAGAGGTATTTCTGGCATTTTCATAAAAGTTTAGAGAAAGAATTGCAGTGTTTATTTTTTTGTGTGTGTTGTTTAAATTCTCTTTGTAAAATTGTTTATAGAATCAAAACAGAGTTATCCTACTCAAACAAAGACTAAATATTAATTCCTTATTTCCTATTTACTGTGTAAGCATTTACCTTGGTTCTGGAAATGTAAGGTTAAAAATGTAGATTATGTCCCTATTATCTTGAAGCAAATTTTTAAAACAGCATATTTTGAGATATTGGTTTAAACTACTGTTATTACCAGAAGTTGACAAATGCTCAAGGATTACATGAATAAAGCAAACTTGGTGTGAGATTTCTAGTGTGCCCTTGATCCAAAGTATACAAGGGTCTGCATAGAGAAATGGCCATCTCATTCCAAAATGAGTATCTGTTATCTATCTTATAGCTGGCAGGAAAAGAGCACTGGGGAAAGAGAGTTGGGTACAGCCAAACACATGAAAGACAAAAACTTCTCTGGGATTCAACCAATTCTGAAAGGCTAGACTCAGTTTGGAGGGTGCAGAAGTAGATGAGATATGTGTTACAGGGTTTTGTAGGTTGAAGGAACTGCCCAGAGAAACTGAGCAGAATAGCATGAGCTAGGGATTTGCCAATTAGGGTTTTCTGTCTGGAGACTATATGCAACATTCTAACTAGAATGTCTAGAAATGAAACATGCAATAAATGAAACAAAACCCATGCTGGATGGTATTGAAAGCACATTGGACACTGCAGAAGAAAAAAAATCCTTGAAACTGAAGACATGTGAAAGACATTATCCAAAATAAAGCACATAGGAGAAAGAATATGAAAAAGAAAAACCATGAGCCTTATTGAACTGTGGGACTATGTCACTTGCCTTAACATATAAGATATTGGGGTCCCAGAAGAATACTCAAAGTGTGGGGGTTCAGAAAATTATATGAAGAAATAATGACTTACAACTTTTTGCATTTGAAAACTATTACAAATGCACAGATACACAAAGTACGATTAACATCAAGCAGCAGAAAGAAAGAAAACGAAACTAAAGCACACCATAAACAAACTGGTGAAAGCCAGCATCAAAAAGAAAAACAAAAACTTTACAAGTAGCCAGAACAAATACCGAAACAGGAGAAATTTTATACAGAGAAACAAAGATGAGAATGGCAGCAAGCTTCTCTTCAGAGGCTATGAAGCCCAGAAGACAATGGAATATTTCTAACGTGCTTAAACAAAGAAAAAAGCTATACCTGGCAAAATCATCTTTCAAAAATTAAGCTAAAAGAAAGATCTTCTAAACACAATGTAAAGCTGAAAGATTTCAAGGGTTGTTAAAATAATTTCTTGACAGATAATGTAATAATACCACATGGAAATTTGGATCTACATCTAGAAATGAAGAGGGCAAGAAATGCTACATATATAGGTAAACAGAAAACTTTTTTCACTTCATTTTAATCACTTTAAAAGCTAATGAGTTGTTTAGAGCAAAAACTATAACAAAGTACTGTGGAGTGTACAACATATGTAGAATTAAAATGAATGAAACTAATAGCACGAAATGTGTGTGTGCTGGGGTAGGGAGGGAAGTGAATTCTGGTAAATTTCTTACAGCATATGTGAAGTGCTACAATAGTATTTGAAGGTACATTGTGATAAGTTAATGATGTACATTGTAAACCCTAGGGCAAAAACCTAAAAGTAAAATATAGTTAATTAACTATGTTAGTGTGTTATTGTTGCTGTAATAGATGACCATGAAATTTAATACCTTAACATTAATTCATTATTTCATAATTCTGTAAGCTAAACGTCCAACAGAGATCTCAAAACGCTAAAATCAAGGTATCTGCAGTTCCTTTTTTGGGGCCGTGGCAAAGAATGTTTCTTTGTTCAGTGGGTTATTGGTAAGATTTAGTTCTTTGAAGTTAGAGTATTGGGGCCCCTATTTCCTTGATGGCTACCACTGGAGGACAATTTCCAACTAGCCACCATCCATATTTCTAGGCATGTGGTCTCTCTCCTCATCTTCAAAGCCATTTCTTCCACTTCCTTTTCCATCTCATTTCTTTTTTAATACAGGTGGGAAAAGATGTCCACTTTTAAGAATTATATGATTAGATAAGCCCTATCTGGATAATCCAGGATAATCTCCTTATTTAAAAGTCAGGTGATTCATAACTTTAATTCCATCTGCAATCTTAGTTCCATTTGCCATGTAATATAACAGGTCCAGAGATTAGAATATGAACATCTTTGAGAAGTAATTTTTTGCCTCCCATCTAAACCAATTGTGGAGCTGAAATGTGAATCATGAAAAGATATAAAACTGATAGGTCTAATTGAAAATAAGGCAAGATGAGAGAAAAAGAAAAAGAAAATAACAGCAAGAAAATAAAATAATAACAAGATGAAAGTTCTAAACACAACTGTATTGACAATCATTAAATTAATATGGTCTAACCCTTACATAAAAAGGTAGAGACTGTCAGACCAGACAAAAATATCAAACTCAATGCTATACTGCCTCTAAGAGACCCATTTTAGATATAAAAATACAGACTGGTTAAGAGTAAAATAACGGAATATTTAATCACAAAGGCTGGAATGACTATGTTTACATAAGACAAATTAGACACCAGAAAATGAACTAAAAGTCTAATTTTCATTGTGGTGACAAGAATGAGATTTTAGGTTAGAACTTCAGTTTCCTTTTTATGTCTATTGATTTTGTTTATAAATATTTATCATATAATACAATGTATACAATGCTATATATAATATATTATACATAGTGACTGTATGGTAGATTATATAAATATAATATTATATATTTGTATTGTATCATATAGTGATGAAATGATAGCACTAGTCAAGAGCTCTCAAAGTCACCAAATAGTAGCTATTGTCTAAAAAGTTCAGAATAAGAAAATTTTTCCCAAAATTTGTTTCATTTTATATTTGTAGCATCAAAAGAATCATATTTGAAAGGTATACATATAATTTACAATACTGCAATCATTTAATAGCTAACATTCTTCTTAGCATTTATTGCTTCATCATCCTGATGACTCTTGTAACACAATTTTATTTATTGAGATATTCAAACTATAACAAAAATATAAGCTTGCTCTATCTTTGAATTTCAAGGTAAATAGATTATTTTGAAGAATCCCCACATTATCTAGATGTGTACATTAAGGCCTAGGTATATTAATAACAAACAAAGCAAGGTAGTGGCAGAACACAGCCCAATGACCTAAATCTAAGTTAGGTAGACATCCTCCACCAAACCATTATTATTACATTTCATCAAATTGACTTTTTACCAAGCATGCAGACTTACATGACTTTCACTTATTTTTAATATAAAAGATAAACTCTGAGTTCTAATATGTCATGTCATTAAATATCTGTGCATATCATATGTTTAGAAATATTCTTTTATATTGATATGTGAATTGTGGAATAAGCTTTCCTCAAATAGAGTGAAAAAAATTATTGTAAGTTTAAATATACTTTCATTTCACACTATATTGACAAAAACAATACTTAACAATGTATTTAAACTGTCAAGGATGTTTACATGGTACATCATAAAATTATTTATATTAGCTGTTTTAAATTCTTTATCCCATAACCACTGTTATTTCTGGTAATATTTTCAGGACTTATATTTCACCTAAATATAGATCATATTTTTATAGTTCTTAGCATGCTTGGTAAAATTGCAATGAAGAATATTCAGTCAAAATTGCCTCAAAATAAATTCCATAAAACTAAAGATTTTGAAGAAAATCATGCAAAATCAGTATATTTATGGATTATTATAAATAATCTCATTTTATTTTATAGTCAGTCTTTAAACTACCATGAAGATAATGTTATATGAGGAAAGTTAAACATAAACAGTAATAATTTATTATTGATCTTTACTTTTTTCACTTAAGATTTTAGAACTAGTGAACCAAATACTACAAATAATACAGTAGAATGTCAAATGAACAAAAAGTACATAAGATATATGTTTAAAGTATGCAATGCTATCTGCTGTATTTCCAAAAATGCCATATTCCATGTGGAATATGGAATGAAATTCTGTATGGAATATGGAATGAAATTCCATATTCATTTCTTCTATTATATTATTCTGAATGTGTCTATATTGTGTCTGAATTGGAATGTGACCTCGTAAGTATATCAATGAAAACTTTACTTTCCCTAAAAGACTCTGTGTCCAATTTCCAGGAACATACAATTCACATAATTATAATAATGGTGAAGAAATTACATATGAAATATTATCTAATAGCCATCTAATACAATCAAATCTACTATTCTATCAAATTAGAAGAAAGGAAAAAACTAGTGGAAAATTTAAATTTATACAATGAAATATGATATTATTGGGAAATTGATACAACAGAATATTCACAAGCAGTTTTTAGGAGTCTGAATATTACTTAAAATGAACTTTTAAATAATTTAGAAACAACATACTGTAGAGCTGTGCAAAAATTACTTTTAGAGTGAATTCAGATTGCTACATATGATTCTAACTGCACTCATGTTGAGGTTTCTTTCTTGTTTGTTTGTTTGCTTTTGAGACAGGGTTTTGCTCTGTCACCCAGGCTGGGATGTAGTGGTGTAATCATGGCTCATTGCAGCCTCAACCTCCTGGGCTCAAGTGGTCTTCCTACCTCAGCTTCCCAAGGATAAAACTATAGGCACATGCCACCACGCCTGGCTAATTTTTTATTTTTTATTTTTTGTGTTTTGTAGAGATAATCTCACTGTGTTGCCCATGCTGGTCTCGAACTCCTGGCCTCAAGCAATTTACCTGCCTTGTCCTGCCAAAGTTCTGGGACTACAGTCATGAGCCACCATGCCTAGCTTCATCTTAAGGTTTCTGCCATCCCTTGACTTCATTAAAGTTACTTCTCAAATTATTGTTTCTATAAGGATCTCCTCTATTCATTAAGATTATTTTCACAAACTTTTGTAATAATTTTTCTAAATGGAGGTAACCAGTTCTCAAATCTTATAAGAAATATCATACCGGAAAATAAAAGAAAATCTTTTTAAGCAAAACCTTTGTAAGTTATCTGTGTTGCAAAAGTCAAGTAATTATGATAAAGATGTTCAATATTTAAGCTAAAATTTTAATTTTGTTATGAGACTCTAAAAAAGGTGTGAAAAAACTGATACTTTATTTTGCAGTGTAATAAAAGTAACTTTTTTTTTTTTTTTTAACTTAGATGTTGTTTGGCAATCAATACCAGGATTCTAGAGTTTAAAGCTAGATCACACTGTGTTGAAAAATTTATACCAGGGATTGTATAAGAAGATAATACTTAATTTTTAAGACATTTTACAACATTCTATTCTCGTATGTATTCACTTTTTCAGTCTTCTTCCTATATTCTTTTACTTCTTAGTTCTTAAATATTGCCATTCTCAGTGTTCATTTCTCAGCTGATTTTTTTCTAGTCTACATCAACTCTTTACGGGTGCTGATTCAATTACACTGTTTCAGCTAACATTCCAATAGCTCACAATCTTTATCTCTAATCCACCTACCTCATTTGAGCTTCACATTACATGTATATAACCACAGGCACACACACACATTTTATATTAACTAGTATATTGATCACACAATGCACATATATGCATATATTGAACAAATAAGGCTTACAGGATATAATCTAAAACCACCCTTTTTTTTTCCTCTTATACTCTGTAAATATGTGTTTATTGGTAAAGGTTTTCTCCTATCTCTGGAAGAAAACTCAGGAGGTCCCACAATTTGTTCATCTCAGCTTTCAGTAACAAAAAGTTGTATCGTCCTTGTAAGGTACAAATGTAAGATAATTGGCATTGCAAAATGTCTAATGTTATATAATAATCACGATTCCAAATGTGATTCTTCCTTTCTGTAGCTGGATATTTTGCTGGTGCAAAGTCAGGTAAGGAGAAAATGATGTTTCCTTAATCCTTCTCTGCTTTTACTTCTAACTCTCCTCCTCCATCTTTTTTATGACCACCTCCAGTTTTTATGTGGATGAATGAAAGATACATAAGAGTGGACAGGGAGTTTCTTACCAAATTGATAACTGTCTTAGGAACACTGTGTGCTGTATGGGCTTATCAGGTTTTAAAGGCTTCATCTATTTTTATACTCCTAGATCCCTTTTTTGGTCTTCCAGGGGTCTGAAGAGTAAACATACAAGCATATGTCTTGTCAAATGTGAATTTTTTCTCCAGCTACCGCCTCTTTGTCCCTGGGTATCTATGATCCATGTTTCCACTGCAGTTTACTCTGTGTTCCCAAGAGTCGTCTTGGGTAGAATGTACATTTGTTCTCACCCGTGGCATTCAAGTCTGGTCCACAGTAAATATTACTGTATTTCTTCCCCAGACCGTTAATTTCAAAGCAGCAGCAACTTTGCTTTGACACGAAATACGTAAGCAGATCATGCCTACCTCTGACTTTTAGATTTTTCTGGTGAAATTCAGGCCACAGTCTGCTTGTCTGGGAACACATATAAAGCTCTCTGAGTGGTTCTGTTGAAATATCTGTTGAAAATTTCTGTTGAAATTTGAAGTTATAATCACCCTCATCCGTCCTTATAGGAATGGTGGAATCATAGCATAGCTCTTTCCAAAGAAACCCTCTTCATAAATTCTGTTGCCACCTTTGCTGTCTTTACTCTTTTAGATTTTCCTTTTGGATATGTTAATAGTTTTAAGTGCGACTTGCTTACATTTGCAAATACCTTCACATCATAGCAGTAACTAGACTACTGTGTGGCTGAATAACGAAGAGTCAGGAATCTTGGGAGGAACATCTAGAATTCTTCCTACCACAATGTCTCTAAATTTGAGCAGAAATACAAAGAAAGTGAGATTATGACTAATGCGGGGGAATGAGGGAAGGGCATTCCAGGTAGAAGGAAGAGGAAGAGTAACGGATCTATGGTCAGAGCATGATTAATGTCGCTGCAGGAAAAAAATGAACCAGCGTGACTGGAGTAGAATGGATGAGGAGAAGGTGGCAGGTGATGGGGTCACAGCATGAGTGGTCTGCTCACTCACATAGGTCACAGTAAAGATGCAATTTTTACCTAGAGATCACCCATCTTCCTCTCTGCTTCTTTTTCTCAAGGATGGCTTCAGGTGATTGACCTGATCCACTGATATAATGGACTCGATATTTACTGAGTTGAGAAAGACAGCAGAAGAGTGAGTTTGTGTGGGGTATCTGGCTTTGGGTATGTTAAGTCTGAAATGCCTGTTGAACTTTCAAGAGACGATTGGAACACAAAGTTAAATGTAAGATTCTGGGAATCAAAGCTACAAGTATAAATTTGAAGATCATCTGTATACAGCTGAGTTTCTAAATGGGATACTGAACAACATCTTAAAGGTAATGATTACAGCTAGAAGAAAAAGTATGAAGTCTTTGGGACTACAAACATTTAGATATCAAACAGGTGAGAAGAAATCAGGAAGGCAGACTCAGAGGGTGACCCATGAAGTGAAAAAGGTCTGTTTATTCACTGTTGGAATCCTGAATGGCCCGGGCAATGCTTGGCAAATAGTACGAATTTCAAAATATTTTGTAAAACTGATTAAATGAATTAAGTGCGAAGTATATGCCAAACACTGTAAAGGGTGGAGCACATGCATGAAGAATACAATATGGAACAGATATAAATGTGCACTCAAACAACAACAACAAACCCAAAGTGACAAGTGGTAGAGCAGGTACTTTAAGAACAGAGAAAAAAGAAAATAGTGCAGAGTGTCAGGAATGCTCAATAAAGGATGAAACACATGAGGTGAAATTTGAAAATCTAAAAGGAGTTAAACCAGTAATAGTACTTTGTGATGGAGAGAAGTTTGACAGAGGGACAGAAGGAGAGGAGGAAGGAGATAAAAAACATTTTCTGGGCTGGGCGAGGTGGCTCATGCCTGTAATCCCAGCACTTTGGGAGGCCAAGGAGGGCGGATCATGAGGTCAAGAGATTGAGACCATCCTGGCCAACATGGTGAAACCCCCTCTCTACTAAAAATACAGAAATTAGCTGGGTGTGGTGGTGCCTGCCTGTAATCCCAGCTACTGGGGAGGCAGAGGCAGGAGAATCGCTTGAACCAGGGAAGTGGAGGTTGCAGTCAGCTGAGATTGTGCCACTGCACTCCAGCCTAGTGACAGAGTGAGATTCCATCTCAAAACAAACAAACAAATAAACAACAACAACAAAAACATTTTCTGCTGGGATTCAAAGGACATTTTCAAAATTATTTTAAAATATGGATTGGAAGCAAATATTCCATTAACTCATCATCTTCTTAGATAACATTGACAACTTTGGATGCTAAAAACTAAGTGAGATTACAGGTAGTGAATGCAACCCAAACAGTACAAATTTATCATTATTAGCTGGCAGCTACAGCTTAAGAAAGGGATCTAGGAAGGAAAATACTTAACAACACTCACTCAAGGACTAATCTAAGGAAAAAAACCAATATCCTACATGTTATCATGAAAATAATGTTAGAAAGAGAAGAGATAACTCTTTAATTGTAAGAAGAAAGTAATATAACCACCTAAAAATCTGCTGCTACATGCAGATGTCATGACTTATGGAATACATTAACATAAGAAAATTCACTTAAAGGCATAGAAAATTATCAAGGAAATAAAAAATAAGTAAATAATTGTATTAAAAGTAATGATTTAAAATAATTCCTTTAGGCAGAAATACAAAGACTGAGGGACTTTGAGAAAACATTTTCAACTGTGGAAAATATGAATATTACAAACATGTTTGTAATTATTAAATGTCAGAATTCTAAAACTCAGAAACATTTTGTAAATTTTGAATAGTTAACACACAGACCAATAATAAACGCAAGCAAACAAAACACAGAAATAATTAAATGAACAAAAATCTTTCTCTAGAGAGTTGATTGAGGTTTTTAATATAATTCATTTAATAGTTTTATATGCATATATTGATCTATCTCAATCTAAGTTATTTTTTATTTATATGGAAAGAACGAAAACATTGAGAAACAGTATAATACAAGCAAAATAATTGTTATTAATATTTTATAAACATTCCCAAGCTAGGTAAAATGCAGTAGGAAAACATTCTCTGTGCAAGCATGTATATGTGCCAGCATGTACATGTATACCAGAGGCAGTTATTGCAACCTAGCTGAGTCACATACTTGATACTGGCTATTACTTAGATTCTGAGAGATTGACTGGGAGATTACATAATTAGTGAAAGTATAGGTTTCAAGCCCACTCTGGTGGCTCAAGCCATTAATCCTAGCACTTTGTGAGGCAAGGTGGGAGGATCACCCATGTCTTTATAAAGAATAAGAAATTAAGCCAGTTGTGGTAGTATGCACCTACAGTCACAGCTACTACTAAGAAGGTTGAGGCAGGAAAATCACTTGAGCCCAGGAGTTTGGAGCTGCAGTGAGCTATGATTGCACCACTGCACTCTAGCCTAGGTCACAAAGTGAGGCCTTATCTCAAAAAAAGTATATAAATACATAAAAGTTACGTTTCTTAGACCCAAAAAACCCGGGGTTAAATCCTAGCTCTACCATTTACTGTGCGACTTTGGGTTTTCCCTCTCAACCATTTCAACTATAAAGTGAAGTAAATAATAACTACTTTGCAGAATTGTAAGGATTACATGAAATAAGGCAAATACTTATTTTTAATTGCTGAATCCTATGGTATCGGTACTATTAAAAGATTACAAATTCCAGGTCCAGACCACAGTGTGCTTATTAATATTGAAAATGCTTTTGCTTGTCTTGCCTTCTCATCCTCCCACACTCACCAATCTTTGTAATCCCTTGGAAAGCACCAGAGCCCCCATAAGACATGTCATCTTTTGTAAGAATTGTCAAGCAATGTCTCTTCTCTTCAAAAATATTTCAAAAAATTCTGAAAAGCAGAAGCTATCAAATATATTTACAATAAAAAATTCAACATTTCCTGATTATTTATGTTATCGTAGTAAATGAGGTTATTTACTTCTAGAATGTAGATACATAAAGAGTAGAGTTCCCAATCTAATGAACTAGCAGGCCTATATTATCAATTTTACTTGCTTAGTCCTCAAGTAAATCAATAGCATAGCTGAGATGAACATAAATCAGAGTAAAATCATTCAAATGAAAGCAAAATCTGGGTAAATGTGCATTTCAAAACCTATTCTGAATTACTGAATTGTCCTCACTCACGAAAGTTCAATATTTTTAAAGTACTGTAATACCGTCAGATTTGGTGAGGGGAAGGGGTCAACAGCAAGTAATGCAAAGAAAAGCACCATTCTGGTCCACACAAGATTCAATACACACTACTAGGCCTTGGTTATTCAAGGACAAGTAAGACAAAATTCCTCTCTTCAAACTGTCATTTAAAAAATTATTTTAGATTCCACTTTCAGTAATTGTTGAATATGGTCTTATAGAATGAACACAGATGCAGATAAATAATTAAATTCCAGACTTTTTTTTTTCTCTCTAAAGCAAGAAGGGTATGAAGAGTTAATAGAGTAGGCAGATTCTTGTTGTAGTCTGCATGTTGAGGAAGGAAGTTATGTGTAGTGAATTTCCAGTTTTTGCTGTTTTTTTAACTTGGGGGTAGGCAGAGCTTTCATGGTGCAAGGTAGCAATAACACTGGAAAAAACAAACAAACAAACAAACAAAAACAACGCAGACTTTTTAGCCTGGAGAATCAGAAAGTTGTGTATAGCCGCTGAGGAAAGAGGATGAAATCCAAGAAGAAAATGGGATAAATTATCACCAAATACCACCTACCCAAAACTCGGATGATCTATCAGCCACATATGTATTCCACAGGCTTCAATCACCTCTGCTAAACACTAGAACACTGAATGGAGATTGAAGCTGGCACCCAAGAAAGTGAGTTTCCATTTTGAGACCAGCCAAGTTAATCATCTGTTAAATCAATCGAGCAACACTCTCTGGGGAAAATAATGCAACGCAGCATCACACAACTCCATATTCATAAGGTCCAGAACACCATCCTGAATTTTGAGACATGTTAAAAACAGAAATATGGAACTCATTCTCAAAAAAAGTAAAAATAATCAATTAAGAATAAATTTGAGATGATCCAGTTGTTGGGATTAGCAGATATTATTTTAAAGCAACTAACACTGTTACATTCAATAAGGTAAAAGAAAACATGCTCATAATAATTGCAACAATAGAAACTAAAAGTAGAGAAATAGAAATTATAAGAATGAACCTAATAGGAATGTAAGAATGACAGTAACAAAAAAAAACACAAAAAACAAACAAACAAAAAAACCTTGTAAATTAAACTAAATTGACAAAGGAAAAGGTAAGTAAACATGAATAGAGATCAATCAAAATTATCTAATTTGAAAGAAAAAGATTGAGGGAAAAAAACTAAATAGAACCTCAGGGAACTGTTAGGTAATATCAAGTGCTATTATGACATAGACAATTGAAGTTCCAGAAGAAAGAAGAAAGATAATCATGTAAGAAAATATTTGAAGAAATAATGGCAGAAAATTTGCTTAAATGCTTACATTTACAAAATAAAGATATGCAGAATTTTTCAAGCAGAATGACACAAAGGTCATTCCTAATCATAGTCAAACTTTCGAGAGCTAAAGATTAAGGCCAATTTTGAAAGCAGTAGGAAGAATATGCCACATAGAGGTAAACAATAATTCAATTTGTCTGGCACCTCGTCAGAAACTTTAGAGACCAAAAATGAGTTGAATAACATCATTAAGTCAAGAAAAAAAAATTGAAAACTTTCAACCCGATAATCTCCATTCATGAAAATACCATTTAGGATTAAAGGCAAGGACTCACACCTAGAATGTGAGAAGTTGAAAAGAGTATTGCTCACAAATAAACAATAAGAAAAGTCTGAGTAATTAGCAAAACTACAATTTTCTTGAATCCATAAGTGAGTTTATGTCCCAGAGCAATGAAGTAACCCAGAATCTAAAAAGAGACATGTGCCTCCAAGAAAGGATGGAATGCGAACACTGGCTTACTTGAGACAGATACCAAATGCCATGTAAGCTAATAAGAAGAATTCTATTTATATTTTCAGTGAATTGCTAAAGGCTGAGTGTAGGCTAACATGACAGTAAATAACCTCTGGAAACCACAAAAAGAGGAGGAATTCATAAACATTGACAGAATGACTCCAGGATCTCAGTGTGTGCTCTCAAAGAAGACTTAGGGCAAGATAAGAGACCCAAGAAACTACCTGAGAAGCAGAAGCTGCTGTGGGTAAGGTATGAACTCCCATCTGCATCCATCTTCCCTACATACCTTATGGAAGAAAACCTTAAATTCCTGGGGGTGAGCCCAATATCCTGTCACTCTCTAGATATAGGTGAGGATCCCTTGCATCAAAGGGAAAGAGTTAAAAACCAAGCTGTACCTGGGAAAGGATCAGGAGAATATCCTGAGTACAGACCATCAAAGAACCTCTTCCACTAGGGTGGCAATAGGATTTCTGAGAAAGTCCCACTTTTGAGATTCAGATATGCATTATCTTCCTAAAGCTGTAGCTTAACAGAAATATGAAGGATGTTCCCACTACCAGGGTATCAAATGTTGCTTAAGAAGTGCCAACCTTCTATCAGTGGTGGAGGGGTACAATCAAGAAGGGGGACCTTCTCTGAGGCTCAGCTGCAAAGGAAAAATCAGTAAGAAACAAGTGGAGAAAAACGCTGTGGCAAGCCAGTCTCATGCTAAGCACAAGGCAATGCTATAGTTACTTGAAGTCTGGGATATGCTGAGGATAACAAGAATAAAATCAAAGCCAAAACTTAGTTTAATTATCAGAATAGATTGGCTCAACTGCTGTATAAAAGCCATGCAAAAGAGAAGGCATCACGATTTCTAGGCACAAATGTTATTTACATCCATCCCTACTGCTCTACACAATATATCCAGTTTTAACCAAAAAGATAGAGACATGTATTAAAGGAAGAAGAAAATAAACCAACAATAAACACTGCCAAGAGACACAGCATTTGATAGAACCAGATTAGAAATAACAGATGTACACATAATCAGAGAAATGATTTAAAATTACAATGATTAATAGGTTAAAGGCTGTAGTATAAATGGTGAACACTTGCATTAAAACTACAGATGGAAACTATAGGAGAAAAACAAATAGAATTGTTTGGGAGAAGGAGGCAGAGGAAATTAAGGAGAAAGAGAAGAAAAGGAAACAGAGGAGGAGGAGGAAGACAGGAGGAGACAAAGGAGGAAGAAGAAGAAGGTGAAAAGGCGTAGGAGGACAACAGAATATAATAGAGCTGTGGTTGTTATCAAACAATCTAAGAGAGAAGTAATTAAAATATCAGAAGAAGAAAGAGAGAAAAATGGGGTTGAAGAATATTTCAATGATTAATTTAGAATTCTCCAAAATTGATGAAACACATCAAACCACAGAGATAAGAATCTTAGAGAACACCAAACAGAATAAACACCAACCAACCAAATAAACAGACGTACAAACAAAAATTAGGTGCACCATATTCAAACTGTTTAAAGGGTGATGAGGAGAAGCATCTCTAGAATAGATACATATTTCACTAGAGTAGTAAAGAAAATGGTGGATTTGTCAGCTGAAACCCACAAGCCAGAAGCAGTGGGGTGACAGGGGTAACGTGCTGAAACAAAACAAAACAAAACAAAACACAAAACTCTCAACCCAGTATACTTTACCCAGTGAAACTATATTTTAAAAAAAGAAAGATGAATATATTTTTTAAGTTTTATGGATATATAATATCTTTACACATTTACGGGTATATGTGATATTTGGATACAAATATACAATGAATAATGACCAAATCAGGGTAACTGGAGTATCCACCATCTCAAAGATTTATCACTTCTTTGTTTTGGGAGCATTCCAAGTCCTCTTCTCTAGTTATTTTGAAACATACAATAAATTACAGTTTACTATAGTTCCTCCACTGTGCTATCAAACGAGATCTTATTACTTTTTATTTGTGTTTTTGCATGCATTAACCAACATACATCACAAAATAAGGAGTTCAATAAGAAGATATAGTAACCCTAAATGTATAATGTATCTTAAAAGAGTCTTCAGAATACCTGAGAAAAAAACCTAATAGAACTGAACACAGAAACAGACATTTATATCTGAAAATGTCAACGCTGTTCTAAAAGTATTCACTAAAGTAAATAGATAGAAAAACAGTAAGGGTATAGATCTGAAAATCATTGTCAACAAACTTGGCATAATTTATATTGGCAGAATAGTCCAACAAATAATAACAGGATACATGCTCCTTTTAGGTGCAGATGGAACATATGCTGGGCCATAAAATAGACCTCAACGAATTTAAAGAACTAAAATCATTCAAAGTCTGATACCAAAACTAACCAGAATTACAGTAGAAATCAATAACATAAAGAAATATGAAAAAAGTAGCATTTAAAAAGAAAATGCAACGTAAGAATAAACAAAAATTAACTGCAAAGATATTATTTTTAATTCAATAAGGGTACATAATTTATTGCCAGAATCCTAGCTCACATTAATAAATTGTAAATAGGTTTAAAGATTTAAGTGCAAAAAAATATACATTAGGAGAATATACACGTCAGTATTTTTGTAAGAAAGACTTTCTTAAAGAACATGAACTAAGAGATATTCTAAAGTCAAAATAGAAAGGATGTAGTGAGAAAATATTTGCAACACAATGAAGTGTTAAAAGGTTAAAATAAAGTTATAATAAGCGAGCTGGCACATACTGTGTATAGTATGATCTTCTATTTGTTTTAAATAGGTCTGTTTATGTAAATAAATATCTTTGTACGAAAATGAAGTACATTTGGTGGGGCATGGTGGCTCCCTTCTGTAATCCCAGAACTTTGAGAGGCTGATGTGAGTGCATCACTTGAGGTCAGGACTTCAAGACCAGACTGGCCAACATGGCAAAACCCTGTCTCTACTAAAAACACAAAATTTAGCTAGGCATGGTGGCGCATGCCTGTAATCCCAGCTACTCGGGAGGCTGAGGCAGGAGAATAGCTTGAACCTAGGAGATGGTGGTTGCAGTGAGCTGAGATCATGCCACAGCATTTCAGCATCGGCAACAGAACGAGACTCTGTCTCAAAAAAAAAAAAAAAAAAAAAAAAAAAAGCAGCATTGGAAAATCATATAAATCAGGCTGCTAACAGTTTCTACCTCATGAAAAAGGCAATGAATGGAGTTGGTGAAAAGATACTCTCTTAATTATATCTCCATATGTTATTTTTTAAAATAAGCATGCATTACTTATGCAATCAAAATGCAAAATATAAAAATAAATAAAATGGAAAATATACAATGTTATATGGACTCTTCCTTGCTGTGATATGTTGAAAATCAGTTAACATTCATTAATGTCTCAAAGGAATCATCATAAAATTAATGGCTTTTTATTGGCTAGCATATGGTTCAAGGACTGCAGTGGTATATAGAGTCATTTGTTTTCACATTAAACAACCCAAAATAATTTTTTAAAATTATTTTACTTGTTTTTATGTATACTTTTTCTGTTGGTTTTAACTATCACTTCTTGATGCTTTCAAGACACCTATTTTGCAAACATTCAAGAATTTATGTATTACTCAACTGGCATTGGAGTAAAGTTTAACAGGAATAATGTTTATAATTGACTATAATTGACTAAATATATGTGGTAACATAAAATTGTGTGTTTTATTTTATTTTTCTGTAGATGTCTTTTCTTAACCTCTTCATTGTCTTTTTTTGTGAAGGGTGTTGTTTCATTTTGAATAGGTTCTGATAGTTCAGATGACTGGTGAAAATTGCTTGAACAGTCTACATGGCTTTATTTTGAAATTAAATATTTACATTATTGAAAACAGAATGTAATAAAGTTGACAACATTTCATTCATCCAGTGAGAAATGTTAAAAAATAGCCAATGCTGATAGCAATTGCCATTGTTTGGAATAATACAGTTCCTTAAAGGATGACCAAAAGTTTGGTTCCTAGTAGATCCAATGCAGTAATTTCGCAGGACACGATAATGTAACAAAATAATTTCACTGCAGTACATCAATCACTTAGTACTTTTATTTTATAGCAATACTTTTAAGCTGCATGGGATTACATTAATTTAGCTATATATGAAATACATAATTTCAGCAAAATTAAAATGTACAAATCTTAACATAATACCTTAGTAATACTTAAGTATATAATTAAATTTTATCATAGGGAGTTAGAATCTACAGAATAAAAGAGAAGAAAGTGCCAGATGTCTCAATAATTAGAACCAAAATAAGCAATGATCTGGATCTCTCATTTTATTACTTGAAATAAGAAAATTTATCTAATTTTCTCAAATATTTTGTTTTCAAAAGATGAAGTCTCCTGCTATACCTAGAAGACTCCTAATTGCATTAAAATGTGGCATTTAAACCATTTGATTCCAAATTCAATCTTTCTCTTAATGTGAAGACATCATGACATAAAGTGAGCAATATCTGGGTAAGAAATTAGAATGTATGCATTTACCTTGGAGGTTTAAATAATTCTATCATTTTCTCTGACTGAGGAGAACATTTGGCATGTAGAAAAGCAGAAATAAGACATTATCTTAATCTGAGTCAGACTCTGCTAATCTGGGGATTTTTCATATGATGCTAATGTCCCGATGTTCTCCAAATTGTTAAAGGGGAAATTAGTACAATGTCACTTTCACGAACTATATATTCTCGACTGCAGCCATATTTTTAAAAGCCTGGGTATAGTATTTCTGCTATGCAATTTTTGGAGATTTAAATAATAAAACAAAATCGAGGTATATTGATAATAATGGGCACAACATATTCTTATTGGATAAAGCATCACCAAGCATTTTCATGCTAATAATAATAGGATGAGAGGCTAAATAGCTCCATTTCCTTCAACTTGTTACCGTAAAACACATTTTAAGACTTTTACCATCTTAGTTACTTTTCTGTGATCATTTCTTTGTTTTTCAGTGATAGCTCTAAAACAAATCCAAACAAAATATATTCAAGAAGCCTGAATTTATAAAATAAAAATTAGGTGTCCGTTGTCAAAAAATAGTGACAGACTGTATAAACTTCATTTTTTTAAAGCTATGACATTTTTGACCATTTTATCAACTCAAATCATTTAGCTATGAAATATTTACACTGTCCAAGATTCAAGTAAAATACAATTCTTGAGTAATGACTGTGGAATTCTGTATGCAAATGCTGTAATACAATTTGGTTGATTAAAATCTCAGGTTACTATCATAATGGGTTTAAGAGTTAAGTACAATTACTAAAATAGCTACTAAAAAAAACTACATTTCATTATACTTTAAATATTAACTAATGCAAAATATATAGCATTGTTGATTTGATGGTATGTGAGGCTAGAAAATCACCCTTTCTTTATAAAACTAAATTCCACTTTCAAGGTTCATTGACTTTTTTGAAAAAGCAAAATATCTTTCCATTTAAATGTCATTAAGCTTTTACCCTTTTAATCCAATTCTGCTATCATCAGAATCTTGTCCTTTTGGAACCTATGTTATGTACCAAGTATAAGCAAGCAGCTACAGGCTAATTTATCACTCTTCTGAAGTCAGGGCATTGTCTAGGTAACAATTTGTGATTAGACTTCTTAGTTTATTCATTAAACAAATTGTTATTGAATCCCTACCATATGCCAAGGCCTTTTATAGTGCCTGCAGGTTCTACAGTGGAAAACTATTGACCTTAGAGTGCTTATATTTTGTTTGGAAGAGATAAAAAATAAACTAGTAAACATTTGTATATCAGGTAGCAATATTTGCTAGAAAGAATAATAAAGCAGTGTAAAGAGGAAGTGAATGCTCTGTGGTGCCGTTGCTATTTTAGATGGGGTGGAAGGGAAGGCACCTAGTGAGGAATGTTTGGACAACAAGCTGGATGAAGAGAGGGAGCGAGCCATACAGCTACCTGGGGGAAGAGTGTTCTAGGATAAGTAAAAGGCAAATATGAAGGATGTGCCTTTACTATGAGGAATTATACTAATCAAACATTCTATAATACTTTCTGGAAGTCACAGAGAAGTCAGTAGGCAATGATTAGTCCTAAGAGTAATCTGTACTCACAGTTTTTAGCAATCTGGCTTATGATTAGGAAACAAATGAAGTTAGAGAGCATGCTACCCATTCTGCACTCAGCCTACCATTAGCGAGATCATTAGCTACCATGCAGTTAGGATATAAATACTAAGAATGAGATTATTATCCTGGATCATGAGATTAGGATGAATGAGAAAAAAAGCATGGCTTAATTTGTATCCTTACCCGTTATAACACAACTGGGAAATTAAACACAAATAAAAGGTATGTGTTACTCAGTGAAAGAAAATAGGTTAAAGTCTAAAGACTAACTTAAATATAACAAGTAGTCGATTCTTAGATGACTTATATCAGGTTGACCTCTAAAAGCTATTGTTTTGTAGTTCCAAAATTGGTAATTTCATGAGGTTCAACTTAATATTTGCATTCATTCTCAACAATGTTTGGCAAAGCATTGGCCCTTGTTTTGGCCACTATTTCCAGCCAACTTTTCTGGATTGTACCTATGGCCTTTATTGCTCTATATTTGGGGTTGGAAAAGATCACATATCTAGGACTTTGTGGTGAAACAGAGTGCTGAATTTTTCAGATTATTTAAGGAGGTAAAAGTATCGACAAAGCAGACACATGCTAGCATCCTTTCTGCTCTCTTCTCCTGTGTGCCAAGAAGCTCAGCATCAGCTCAGATGCACCTCTTGAAGTCATTCATTAACTTTCCAACTGTATATTAGTCTCTGAAGTTAGACTAAACAGATGTAAATATTAAGAATTACTTTTTTAGGAAACTATATATTCTATTCACACATATTCTAATATTATAGAAAACAAGCTCCGTGGTATTTCTAGAGAGTAAAAAGTGACCATTTTAATGAACATTACATTAATAATTTAAATGTAATTGGAGATACAGATTCATCAAAAGGCAAAGATCTATCTCAAAGGTAATATTCTACACATTAAACAAAATATATTAGCATTTAAGCATTCTTCTTTGCACAACCAGAAAAAGGTGTGATTTGGCCCTCTCTTGCATGTTTGCCCCTAATATCACTATTCTGACACTAAATACAAACAAGAACAAAATACTTTGTAAGTAATCACTAATAAAAATAGAGATGGCTATTAGGAGAAACAGGTGATTGGGTTATTTTTTTTAATTTTAATTACTATTCAAGAATATATAGTTCTCTTTGCTGGGCATCAATAATAACTAATTTTAAAATTAAGTAAATAATAAAATAAACAACTTTTAATAAAAAACACAAACAAGCATTTTTATACATTATTATGCAGGCCCATTGTCATGTTTTCTATATTAAAATGGAATGGTTAGGCATAGGATTACTAAGAATAACTCTCATGTTTTAAAAATTCAATTCACATAATTTTAAAAAGACTGGTAAAAATGACTGGTTTAATGTTATTTAATAAAATGTAGCTATGATTCTAGTGTTATCAGCATTAAATATAACACAGCTTACATTTTTATTCCATTTGGATATATTTTTCCTAAACTTATATAGGTATACTGATGCAATTAGTTAGCATTACATCTACTAAGTGTTTGAGATTATAAAAAACATAAATTTGGCCAGGAGCTGTGGCTCACACCTGTAATCCCAGCACTTTGGGAGGCTGAGGTGGGCGGATCACCTGAGGTCAGGAGTTTGAGACCAGTCTGGCCAACATGGTGAAACCCCATCTCTACTAAAAATACAAAAATTAGCTGGTGTGGTGGAACACACCTGTAATCCCAGCTTCTTGGGAAGCTGAGGCAGGATAATTGCTTGAATCCAGGAGGTGGAGGTTGCAGTGAGCTGAGATGGCACCACTGCAGTTCAGCCTAGACAACAGAGTGAGACTCCATCTCAAAAAAAGGAAAGAAAAAGAAACCATGAATTTGTTTTTAACCAAATTAAATCACGTAAATGACAAGCTTTATTTCAACAGTAATTGTGTTTTTTAATAAAGCCAACTTAAAAAAGTCTCCAAGAATTTTTGATAGTTTAAAATGTTATATGTATATTAGATTAAATTAGTTAATAGGTATTCCTTAATCAACATCTAATCTAATATCTAGATCATTTTTAAAAAGATAAAACACAAAAGCATGCTTTGTAATTTATATACTTTTAACTCTTATTTTTATAGTTTAGAGAAGCTGTATGTACTTGGTTCTGTTAATAAATATGTCATTCTTGCCACATTAAAATGATATTCTACAAAGAAGTGTATGGATATTAAACAAGTATAAAATTTATATTCATAATGTCTGCTTATTTACTACAAAATGCTGACAAACCTTACAATTATCCACCTCATAATTACAGCTATAAAGTGAAAATTTAATTAAAAATTATAAATGATTTTCTTAGGAAAAATCATGACATAAGGCAACTTTGTCAACAAGATACACAAGACATTATTTTTTAAAAAATATAGTGCTATCTTAATAGAAAATGACTAATCTTCCTAAAAATGTGAAAAATGTGTAAACAAATGAATAAAATGTAAAAAGTGTAAAAGATTCATGAAAAGCATTATTTTTTCATGGTCAATGTTGGCTAATTTTTAAAGTTTCTTATAATATTTTTAATAATAGCATCAAATTTTATTTTGATGCAAAACTAAAATTTGATTTTTGTCTCTTTATTAAAATGACAAAATGTTATTGGATTTTTTGTTTGCTATAAATAAGAGATTGTAAAATATATTTTTATTTGGCTTCACTATAAAATGCCTGAAGACAAATATTCTATACCTTATCAGAATATTTTTCTCTGCCTTATATTGACTTAACCACATTCTTAATTATTAAAAATACAAAAAGTAGCCGGGTGTGGTGGCTCACACCTGTAATCCCAGAACTTTGGGAGGCTGAGGCAGGCGGATCACCTGAGGTCAGGAGTTCAAAACCAGCCCAACCAACATGGAGAAACCTTGTCTCTACTGAAAATACAAAATTACCCGGGCGTGGTGACACATGCCTGTGATCCCAGCTACTCAGGAGGCTAAAGCAGGAGAATCACTGAACACTGGAGGTGGAGGTTGCAATGAACCGAGACCACTCCATTGCAATCTAGCCTGGGCAACAAAAGCAAAACTCCATCTCAAAACAAACAAACAAACAAAAAAACTAAAACACCCCAAGTTTGCTCACTGTTATATTAAAAGATCAAAACCAAACTATGGGTTTTCACAAGAGAGACACTTAAATGAATATAATAAAGAAAAGTTGATTGAAATTTTTAGCAAAGATATTAAACAAATGTGATAAAATGGAATGTAGGGGTGATAACATTAATATCAGATAAGTTGAAAACTGCTTTTTAGTCTCCCCCCATTTTTTAATGTTCAAATTCACTGCTAATAAAGAATATACAAATTTAATTAACAATGAAAAACAATAGCATATTTATCAGAATGGAAAAGTTAAAATGAATGGCAATTTTTTTTTGCTATTAGGCATGAAGGCAAAAGTTAACTCTCATGTCTAGCTGGTAAAAATGCAAAATGCCCTAGGCTTTTTACAAAGCAGTCTGGCAATATCTATTATCTTATGTAATTTAAAATACATGCACATTTTGACTCATTGCTTCCACTGCTTGTGATCTTTCTCACAGAAATAAAAGCATACAAATTGACTACAGTAATAACTGCCATGATGAAAACAATGAATATTATCAATAATCATTCCTAGGGCACCAATTGAGTGACTCAACTATGGTATGGGTACACAATGTAGTATATTGATTGCTTCTTTGCTTCATTCATTCATTAACTCCTTTCAGTTTTATTTAGTGAATACTATATGTCAAACTCTATCCTAGGTTCTGGAAATACAGTGGTGAATAAAGACCTCTTACTGCTTTGAGTTTAAGTAGTCTGGTTGGGGGAGAGAGAGAGAGAGAGAGAGAGAGAGAGAGAGAGAGAGAGAGAGAATTAAATAAACACTAGATTATCACTATATTAGAACTGATAAATGCTAAGAAGGGAAAATAAAAATAGAAAGGAGATGGGAGTCTGATATTGGAGGATTGATTCACAAATTAAATAAGATAGAGCCAAAGAGGGATTCACCCAGAGGGTGCACAGATCTGAAGAGCTGAGGGAGCCAGCCATTTCTTGTCTATGGATTTGTCGTATCTATTCTAATGAAAAACTTCCCTTTGGAAATTTTTTTCTAGCTGGCCTCTGACTCCTTCAAGCAGTATACATAATCATTTGGCCCACTTTTTCCTGTCCTGTCCAAAGATATTCAACTCTAAAGAAGTTTCTTATAATTAATCTACTACCTTTAGAGAGTCTCATGGAATTTATTGACAGAAAAAGCTAGAAAGGAAAATATCTGTGAATGTGTACAATTACCCAGGCACCTTGCTGAGTGTTGCAAATGTTCTCCATTATCTATCTCCGTATCTGGAAGGACACATCAGTCTGAACTCAAGCTTAGCTTAAAGGAGAAATTTTAGAGAAAGCAATAAAAATGTTCAACTATGAATATTGGGAGTGGATATGAATTTTAAAAACAGTTGTGAACATGAATCTTTAAAAAATCAATATGTAAGGGTGTGGAAGAAACCTTCTCCCCACTCCAGTAGGGAGGCAATAAATACAGAGGCAAATATATGGAATCATTATTTCTATTGGGCAAGTTCAAGCTAAAAGGCATCAAAATATTTACATTTGCCAAAAAATTAACCAATAAATCCAGAGATAAGTCTGAGGAACTCTACTGCAGGAAATGAAAAATACTACAATTTTTTTCGTGAAATTCATAAAAGGAAATATATGGATAGTCAGCATACATTCACAGACAATTACTAATCTAAAAGTAATGGCTTAATTGCACTTCTGCATTAAATTATTTCACTATGTAAATTAGATTCATAACTACAATTTGTTGAAATTGTAGAAAACTCCTTAATGTGAAAAAAAACAAAGCATTTTAGGAATCTAAAGAGGATTGTGTTATCTTACTACATCATTTTGTTAGAAACTGCACTTTGAGGGTAGCAGGTGAGAATGGATGGGTCACATCACGACAGGTGATGAATGTCACACATCTGGCTCTTCTTTGCCAGCCAAGAGATATGGCTTGTAATTGCTACTCCTCCCCCTTTTCTTGTGTTTTGGAGCACATGCTTCAATCTTTGAAAGATTCAGCCCATGTTTCCATATCCTTTTATATGTATTAAATAATAAACAAATTTTTATACATATGAAAATAATATAAAATGAAAAGTTTATAAAATTATTCATAACAAATACCCTATTTCAATTTGTATTTCTTATTTCCAAGGAATTAAAAAAAAAAACTTTTAGAGAATTATACTGATAATTAAAAAAACTTGTAAGACGTATATGCTCTTTAATTCCTTCTGCATTTTATTTATTTAATTTGCAGATATCCTCTCTTGTCTACTGATCCATTTCACACTGGCTCAAAATAGAGACACCAGCAAAGCAATCTCGGAAAGGCTACCATATGGGGGAGTTCCGCTGTATTCTTTTAAAATCTAAGCGCTCCAAATTTTTTACCTTTATTTTCTGTGTTGTTCTATTCTTTACCACCTTAATAAAACACTGAAGAATATTCTCATTCTTTCTGCTCTACTGAAAGCTAAACACCCTCTGAGGAGACATTCCCTTTTCCTCCAATCAGAGTTGTCCCAAATGCCTTATTTCCCTGCAAAATAATACAGGTGTGCTTGGAAGTAATCATGTTCTGATTTTTATTCAGTATATATGCAGTGAATAAATACTGAAATATGTGTTTTGTTCTACGTGGTTCATTGGAAATAAAACTTCATATCAGATACAGTAGCAATTATCAACTTGAGAAATCTTACTGCTTCTCTCAGTCCTCAGCAATGTTTTTGTCTTCTTGTTTTGACTTCCACTTTCATGAAGGGCCTTGAACCAGTCCCGCAATCTGTTTGCCACTTCCCTGAACTCCAGGTCACTGCATGCTAAAAACAGAGAAACAACACAAGTCTTGAATAATATCTTAGTATAACGTTAGTGCTTTTTCTCTCATTATTCCCATAAATTGAAAGGTAATGACGACTAAAAGAAAAAGGTGTGACTCTGTTTCAGCTTTTTCAAAGTTAAATACATGCTTTAAAATAAGATGTAATATGACAAAAACATTTTATTCAATAAAGAAGTATTATTAGTGGAATTCTATTTGCATTCTTCATTAGAATATGACACTTGGAGGATTTGTATTGATAACACCACAAAAGTTGAGCCATAATATTTATGTCATAAATACTTTTTTATGCTGGGGTGATAGGTTATCAGAGAAAATACAGGGTTGAAAATCCAAAATGATTATTATACATTTATTGTTGGCCATACCTATTGTAAGATGTCACAATTTATAATTCTTTATTCATATACTCAGTATATGTAGGAATGCACTATTATAAATATATACTGTTCCTATTTGATTTAATGCTATATATTTGTTAATCACAGAAAAGAAACAGCTATATAACTTGTGATTAGAAAAAAACTATAAAATATTTAAGAAAGTACTATAATGTTTCTATTGTAAAAAGACTGTACTGGAAAACCTTGCCATTTGGAACTAAAATAACTTCCTCTTTATTTTTTAAAGATACCATTGTTAGCAGAATATGTTATGTGTGTGTGACTAGCATTAAAATATAGTATTCAAATTTAGTAATTTACTGCAAAAATATTTTGAAAATATATTTTAAAAGCCACCAATTTAAATTGCTTAGAGGACATTGTTATTGCAGACCAATCCTCTGTGCATGCTGTAAATGTGCAATTTCCTCAACTAACAAGTAATTCATGCTAATACTCATTTGTCCATTTGGTTAAAACACTATGCAATTATGGTATGTTTTATTACATTTAATATATACCATATGCATTATATGTATCATAAATAACATAATGTAATGTAATTGGATGTAATACCATCCCAGACCATTTCCTAGTTCTCAAGTAGGAGTATCCAATCTTTTGGCTTCCCTGGGCCACATTGGAAGAATTGTCTTAGGCAACAAATAAAATACACTAACAATAATGATAGCTGCTGAGCTAAAAAAAAAAAAAAAAAAAAAAAAAAAAAAAAAATTGCAAAAACATCTCATAATGATTTACGAAAGTTTACAAATTTGTGTTGGGTCGCCTTCAAAGCTGTCCTGGGCCACATGTGGCCTGTGGGCCATGAGTTGGACACACTTGCTCTAAAGGAAATCAGCTCCTAAATTAAAAGGAATCTCCCAGTACCTGGTATGGTGGGATGACCAAATTAGCCAATCATTGTGACATTTTAGAACACTGGAGACAAAATGATGATCTTATAAACTTCCATGGGGGAGGGCAACTAAAATTGTTACATACAAAGAATAAGGAATCAGAAATGTCTTCCAATATTTAAATAACATTGAAAGGCAGCATAGCAACATAAAAATTATTTCATATTTCTAAGAGAAATCAGGTGGGAAAGTAAGGTAAAGTAATTTTTACATAAACAGGGTCTGCAAAACTAAAAATCCACATAATCTTTGCCCAAGATGCTACTACAATATGTGATACACCAGAGAGAAAATCAGCAAGAGGATGTCTGAGTCACAGGAACTAATGGAAGAGAGGGGTGAAGGACATTCTAGGAAGCTGGCAAAAGGTAATTACAGAGTGTGTACTGTGTGCCCAGTGCAGAGCAAGATGGCAGTAAGATTGAGATTTCTAGGCCAGGGACAGAGCAATGTACAGAATTCATTACTATCCTTTCATCCAGGGAAAAGAATAAGTTACAGTGAAAATCAAAGAAAAAAATCACTTTTACTGATAAGGTCCACCACGGCTGAGGCTGAGGTGATGAGGCAAAAAAATAGCATACTCTTGATATGAATGCTTACACTCTAGCCTGGAGTCTCTGTTTAAGCCATCTTGACATGGGTCTTCCGCTCCCCTTAAAGGGATAGGCACAAGAAAACAAAATCCTACTTGAAAAAGAGGAATTCTACGTATTCATACATACCTGTGTAAATATCACATATTTCTAGAAGGATTTATATAAAGACATGACTCCCAAGGGAACTGGATTAATGGAAGAAAGTGGTGTGAGAGAATTTTATTTTTACCATTCATCTCTTTCTCTTTTTGAATTATGTACTATATAGCTGTATTAATATTCAAAAGTCAACAAAATTTTAAAATTAAAAAAAATTACAAATGCATCTAACCCTTGACCCAGTAATTCTTTTTCTCCCTTTCCTTTCCCTTCCCTTTCCTTCCCTTCCCCTCCCTTCCCTTCCCCTCTCCTCCCCTCCCCTCCCCTCCCTTCCCTTCCCTTCCCTTCCCTTCCCTTCCCTTCCCTTCCCTTCCCTTCCCTTCCCTTCCCTTCCCTTCCCCTTCCCCTTCCCCTTCCCTTCCCCTTCCCTTCCCCTTCCCTTCCCCTTCCCTTCCTTTCCCTTCCTTTCCTTTTTTTTGACAGAGTTTCACTCTTGTCACCCAGGCTGGGATGCAGTAGTACAATTTTGGTTCACTGCAACCTCCGCCTTTCAGGTTCAAGCTATTCTCCTGTCTCAGTCTCCCGAGTAACTAGAATTACAAGCCCCCGCCACCATGCCCAGCTAATTTTTGTATTTTTAGTAGAGACGGGGTTTCGCCATGTTGGCTAGGCTTGTCTCGAACTCCTGACCTCAGGTGATTCACCTGCCTCGGCCTCCCAAAGTGCTAGGATTACAGCCGTGAGTCACCGTGCCCAGCCCCTGTTTCTTAAAAATGTATCATACAGGTATACTACATGTATACAAACACAGTCATTTAAATTGTGTTATGTGGTGTATTCAACACTTTTTTAATAGCAAGTTTGTTAACAGCATAACACTCCATCATGTACACTATGGAGGTGAGATCTGAGAGAAAACAATGAACATTTATTGATCATATTCATCAACTCAAACATTGGGGTATCCGCTTCTTTTATAACACCATCAGCTAGTGAATTCATGTTACCTTGTCCAAATCATAGGTATTTGGTAGCACATCTGGTACTCCTAATTTAAAACAATTTCTATTATTTCAAATTAACATCTTTTCCTACCAAAAAACAGTATACCAGTAATATATCTACACAAGAATACTGTATAGTCACATTCCAAATTCTTAGTATTTATTCTTCAGAAAGGTTCATATATAATGAGAATTGTTGTAGAGATTTCAGGAACATTTCAGTAACTTCCATAAGCCCAGGACATCTTAGTTTTGAGTATTATTAAAAATAATACTTTATATATAAAACTTTTGAAAACTTTTTAAATAATTTTTCAATTTAATTTTAATTTGCCAACAATTAACTGATTTACTTTAAAATTGGCAATAATTTATCTGAAACCATTGGCCCAAACGGGGATTCTTGCCAAATTAGAAAGTTTAAACCATACACTTCCGGAAATTAATTAAATTTGATAAATACAAAATTTAAAAATTAACAAAGTTGATATATTTTATAACTATTAAATGAAGTATTTATTAATAGTTATTATTTTCATGTTATAGTTGAAAATCAATAAATATTTTTTTCAGGTCTCTAACTTTTACATAAGTTCTTACATTTTAATAGGCACAAAACTCTCTGCCGATTACAAAAATCGCTTAAAATGTCCCCTCAGTCCCTCAAATTGTATTAACTGAATGTTTATGTTCCCCCAGATTCATATGTTAACACCTAATCCAGTGTTACGGTATTAGAAGGCAGGGACTCTGGGAGGTGATTAGGCCATGAGGGCAAAGGCTTCATGATTGGGATTACTGCTCTTTTAAAATGGAATCCAGTCAGATCCCTCTCCCCTTCCACCATGTCAGAACATAGCGAGAGGAAGGCCATCTATGAACCGGGACCCGGGCTTTGGTCAGACACTGAATTTGCTGGTGCTGCTCTGATCTTGCATTTCCAGTCTCCAGAATTGTGAGAAATAAATATCTGTTGTTTATAAGCCTGTGGCATTCTGTTATTCTTAGTAGCCTAAATTGAGTAAGACACACTATAACATACTTAAATGTAGTTATCAAGAACATGAATTTATTAAAGAATGAATATACTCATATCTGGCAATATGAGTTGTTAATTGTTTATGATTATGTTATACAACAAGGAAGCTCAGATGTAAATACAGAGGTCCAAGCAGAGGGGATGCTCTGGGAAGTTTCAAATCAGAGGCAGAGTCCACATTTTATTGTGCATTATCTGTCAGAAAATTTTGTAAGTTTTGTTCCAATACTATATTTAACAAGCTGTCTCCTATCTCTACTAGGCTTGATTCATAAAGTTTTTTAAAGCACTCCTAAGGTCACCATTCATTTTTGCTTAATGTTAGAAAATAATACTTTATGTCACAGATGATGAAATGAAGTAGTATAGGCATTTGTTATTTAAAGAAATTTAGTAAATTTAGTTCACAAAATACCAGGCATAATTTATTATTTTTTCCCTTATGAAATCTGGTAAAGAGATTTTTCTAAGTCTGATCTATGAGGTGAAGAAACGAAACACATCATTCCTTACTCTTCATCAATAAAAACTATTTGCTACCACCACCTTCCAACAATGTAATGTTTAGGAATTTTGACGGTCTTCCTGATGGGATTGGTTTGTATGTGAGTGTAGTACAGTTAAAATCTGGCAGAATACAACTACTCTAAAAGCAAAAAAGGCTTAGGTTGGTTCCAAAGTGATTATTTTCTTTCAAGATATGTCCATTACAAAAAGAAAAGTCCAAAGAACATGTCTCTCAGTGTCAACTCCAATCCTCCTATTACATAGGGCCACGATGTCCTAGAGACATGAAAATGACAATATAAGACAAAATGCTCTGACGGCACAATGTTTATTTCACATTGAAGAGGAGTAAGGAGGGAGGATTATTATTTTTTTATTTATTTATTTATTTTTTTTTTTTGAGATGGAGTCTCGCTCTGTCGCCCAGGCTGGAGTGCAGTGGCACCATCTCGGCTCACCTGTAGCTCCGCCTCCCGGGTTCACACCATTCTCCTGCCTCAGCCTCCCGAGTAGCTGGGACTATAGGTGCCTGCCACCACGCCCGGCTAATATTTTGTATTTTTATAGAGATGGGGTTTCACCGTGTTAGCCAAGATGGTCTCAATCTCCTGACTTTGTGTTCCGCCCACCTCGGCCTCCCAAAGTGCTGGGATTACAGGTGTGGGCCACTGCTCCTGGTCTAAGGAGGATTACTTGTTGGGCTCTACTCTTAATTATTCAAGTACAGATAATCATATATTCTTGAATTAGCTCTATTTTTATACTTCACTGTGACAGAAGGCAATAAATATTTATAAACAATTAATATATAGTCTGTATTAATTAATAAGTATAATATAATATCAATATAATATATTAAATATTAATTTAATATAATAAATTAATATTTATAATTTAAGTGGCACAGATTTCCACCTTTATTTCTAAGTGGTGCTTTTTTAAAACAAATCTTTGTTATTTGCTTTATTTGATCTTTTTTATTGAATACATGTTCAGATAAACCTGGCTACAAATATGTAAATAAGAAGAAGAAATTACATAATCTTGAATAACTCTTTTGGCTTTTTATATATTTTTGGTGACTTTTAGATTATGATAGCCTTCCAAGAGTCTCTATTTCCTTTTCCTAGGCTCGAATCTTCCATAATCATGGTTTCTTTCTTTCATTTGAAAGGTCATTTATGAATCATCTAGTTGTTAGAAATTTTAAACTCTACATTACATGAGTAATGGAAACATTTTACCATTTTTTATAACAGTATTAAAAACTTACTTTTTTCTGACTACACAGTAAGAGATGCCAATTTTGTAAATGTAGATTATAATGTATATTAACAATAATAAAAATAAACCAGTATATTTAACACTATAATCAATAAGTAGTTACTATAAAATATTTATTGTGTATATCTGCTATGCATATTTTGCATAGCTTGAATAATGTTAGATAAACAATATTTACTCTTACGCCTTTTCATTGTTTTAAAATGATAATTTTTAGGTTGTTAAAATATCTGAAAACAAAATACAGTCACATGCTGTATAACAGTGTTTTGTGCAAAGGACATCATATACAATGTTGCTCCCACAAGATTACAATGGAGCTGAAACATTCCTATTATCTAATAATGTCATACTATAGCACATCACTCATGTTTGTAGTGATGTTGCTGTAAACTAATCTACTGTGCTGCAGTGGTAAGAAAATCCGATACATATAATTATGTACAGTATATAATACCTGATCATTATAATAAACAACTATGCTAGTGATTTATGTATTTATTATACTCTACTTTTTATCAGCACTTTAAAGTGTAATCCTACTTACTAAGCAAAAAGTTTCCATTAAGACAGTATGCTGTGTGAAGCCCACAGAAGCCTCACACATCTCATGTTTACTGCATCCCTTGACTGTGTAACCTCAGTGGATTTATTCTCTTGTTTTGTTCATCATGGTCCCTAACAATACAAAAGCCACTGCTAATGCTGCCCATAAGAGGCCCCTTAGAGTGACTGTCATGGAGACTAAATGAAAAGTGATTAAGAACTATGAAGGTGGAAAACCAGTGGTGGTTATTGCTCTTCGGGCAGGCATATTCCATTCCACCATAGCTATGATCAACAACAAGAACAAAGTGACAGAATCTGTTAGAGAATCTGCTTCTTGGAGGCAACAAGACTAACAAAAATTCAAGAATGGCCTATATCGGATATGGAGAAGCTGCTGATGAACTGGATTAAAGAGCAGACACAGAAACATATCCCTCTTGGCACCATGATAATTATAACCAAAGCAAAATCTGTTTGCAATATTGTAAGAAAAGACAGTATCCAACTACAATGTGAAATTTACTGTTAACTCTGGGTGGTTTAAACAATTCATGAATAGTTATTCATTATATAATGTAAAAGTGAGTGGTGAGTATGCAAGTGCTGATGTGACAGCAACTGAGGAATTTTTGGAACTTCCAAAAATCAGATTGTATGATTCTACAATAAGATAAGCTGGTTGTGCAGAAAAAATACTTGCGAGAGCAAATCTTCAATATGGATGAAAACTCCCTATTCTGGGAACAAATGCCTGAAAGAACTTTCATCCCTACGAACACCAACTTAATGCCAAGATTTTTTAAGGACGGGATAAGAGTCTTATTTGGTGGCAATGTTACAGGCTACAAATTGAAACCGTTTGTGATCTGGCACAGTGAGAATGCCAGGACTTTCAAGCTTATTATCAATAAACACACACTCCCTGTGTACTACAGGAGCAATAGTTTGTGGATGACCCAGCTCCTCTTCCAAGATGCCCGTCAGAATTGCTACACGAGCAAAATGGGGAAGTACTGTTTGAAGAATAGCATGCCTGTCAAGATTCGGCTTATTGTTGATAATGCTCCTGTACAGTCTCCTTTTATTGGTGACCTTCATGTCAATATCAAAGTGAGGTTTTTTTTCTTCCTAACATCACCTTTTTCATCCAGCCAATTGATCAAGGAGTAACGGCAGCTTTGAAGCCCGACTACCTGAGGACATTTGCCCAGGCTATTGCTACAACTGAGGAAGACATTCGGAAGACATTGATGCTACTCTGGAAGGATTATGCCATCTGTGACTCTACCCTGGACCTTGCTTGGGCATAGGGTGATGTTGCCAAGGAGTGTATAAATGGCATCAGGAAGAAGATACTTAAAAGCTTCATCCATGATTTTAAACAATTTTCCAAGAATAGAAGGTTGCAAAAACCAACAAGTCTGTAGTTGAGACGACAAACAACTTTAATCTGCGTGTAGATGAGGATGACGTTGAGGAATTCCTAGAAGTCATTCCTGAGAAATTGACTAATGGGGACTTGTTGGAACTGAAGCAGAAACACAGAGGTAAAGAGGCAAAATAAAAGCACACTGAGAAGAAAAAGAAGAGGAACCCCTTGACAAGAAAGTTCACAGTGAAAGATTTGGCAGAAGGCTTTGCAGACCTCAACAGGTTCCTTAAAAAGTATGAAAACAGCCGGGCGCGGTGGCTCACGCCTATAGTCCCAGCACTTTGGGAGGCCGAGGCAGGCGGATCACGAGGTCAGGAGATTGAGACCATCCTGGCTAACACGGTGAAACCCTGTCTCTACTAAAAATACAAAAAAATTAGCTGGGCGTGGTGACGGGTGCCTGTAGTCCCAGCTACTCAGGAGGCTGAGGCAGGAGAAAGGCGTGAACCCAGGAACCCGGGAGGCGGAGCTTGCAGTGAGCCGAGATCGCGCCACCGCACTCCAGCCTGGGCGACAGAGCGAGATTCTATCTCAAAAAAAAAAAAAAAAAAAAGGTATTAAAACATGGACCTCAACATTGAAAGGTCCTTATTAATAAAGAGGAATATTCATGGTGCATCATCTGCTTACAAGCAAATCTATGATGAAAGAAAAGAAAAGAAATAAACCAAGCAAACAAACCACTATAGACATATTTCTGAAAAGAGTGACACCTCCTCAAGAAAAGCCTCGGTCAGGTCCTTCAGGAGGTATTCCAGAAGAATACCAGAAGGTATTTCAGAAGAAGGCATTGTTATCATAGGAGATGACAGCTCTATACCTGTCAATGCCCAGGAAGACCTTCTAGTGGGACAAGATGTGGAGGTGAAAGGCAGTGATATTGATGATCCTGACCCTACGTAGGCCTAGGCCAATGTGTGCGTTTGTGTCTTAGGTTTATCAAAAAAATGTTTTAAAAGTAAAAAACAAAAAATAGAAAAATATTTATAGTACAAGGATGTAACGAAAGTGAAATTTGTTTACAGTGTACAATGTGTTGTGTGTTAAAGGAAATATACGGTATCAAAAAGTTAAAACAAGTAAAATTGTATAAAGTAAAATGGTTACAGTAGCCAAGGTTAATTTTGATGAGTGAAAGAAAATATTTTTAAATATTTACTATAACCCAAATATGCAGTCTACAGTAGTGACTTAGGCCTTCACATTCACCACTACTCACTCAATGACACCCAGCGCAACTTCCCATCATACATGCTTCATTCATGGTAAATGTCCTATATACATGTATCATTTTTAATCTTTTATACCATATTTTGACTGTACTTTTTCTATGTTTAGATATGTTTAGCTTTACAAACACTTACCGTTGTGTTACAATTGCCTACAGTATTTAATACATTGCCGTGATGTACAGATTTGTAGCCTGGGAGCAACAGGCTATACCATGTAACCTAGGTTTTTAGGAAGTTACATAATGTAGATTGGTTTAACTATGCTCTATGATGTTCCCACAATAACAAATGATAAAATATATTATTGATCACATTCATCAACTCAAACATTGGGGTGTTAGCTTCTTTTCTAACACTATCAGCTAGTGAATTCATGTTACCTTGTCCAAATCACAGGTATTTGGTAGCACATCTGGTACTCCTCATTCAAAACAATTTCTATTATTTTAAATTAACATCTTTCCCTACCAAAAAAGGGGAATATATTCCTGTCATCAAACAACACATGACTGCATCTGATAGATACAAAAATTCCATTATATGAATATATCATAACGTGTTACAAATTTCCACAATAAATATTGTGTCAAGAATATAGTTCCTCATTTATGAGCTTATTAAAAAGATCCAGGATTAACTTTTATTCAACAAATTATTACTGTATCTTATTACTGTGTTTTCTTTGAAAAACCTTAAAAATTCAGTTACTGGATCAAATAATATAAATATTTAAAGGCTCTCAGTACATATAGTCAACTTGTTTCTGTAATATACAAACTTTAAATTCCAGAAAATATTTCAAATATATTTAAAATGTGCATTGTTTTATTTATAATTTATTTTTTTATAACTGAATTGTTGAGAAATGAAGTAGTATAGGTATGAAGCAATTGAAACAACTCAATGAAGGTTAGAAAAAGTTCTCCAGTATAAAGCAGCATAAATGGTAGGAATTACATATTAATCTAGGACAATCTCACTAAAAATAAATGTAGAATGTGTAGTCCACAGAATAGCAGACACTGAACAATGAAAGCAAGCCAGAAACAGAGAGATTCCTGAAATCCCCCCAGGAATATGTTCATGAAGCTTTAAAGTAAATGTCAGTTTCTACATTCTGTTCAATTGTGAGATATGTTTTCAACACAGAGCCAAGTCAGAAAGTTTTTCCCAAAGCAAAATTAAAAAATATATTAATCACTGCCTTGAGGTAGACAATACATGTACAAAACACCAAGAACACATAAATTAGAGAAAAAATAAATTAGAGAATATGCAAACATTTTCTGGCTAATAAGTAAATGATGCTGAACATTTGCAGGTATACTTGAGTTTTTGTCTTTAAAAATCAATGAATAAAGATTTTGTGAGAAAATAAACAAGCAGAGGCTCAAGACATTAGGAAAAGATTGAAGGGACAAGAATAGGTATGAATGAAGGGAAAAGGACCAGCATGTCTTTGGCCTGATGAACAGCAATTCTTTTGATCAGCTGTAATAACAGCCGTTTTGACTGAGTGGCTTATAAACAGAAACATATTTCTCCCAGTTCAGATGCTGTGCCAAGGTGCTGGCAGATTTAGCAGGTTCAGTGTCTGGTGAGGGCCCCCTTCCTAGATGGCATTTTTTTATTGTTATGTTTTCACATGGCAGAAGTGCTAACAAGCTCCCTTGGGCCTCCTTTATAAGGGCACTAATCAAATTCACATGGGCTCAGCCTTTATGACATAATCACCTCCCACAGGTCCCACCTCCTGGTACCATTGGCTTGGGGATTAGGATTTGAATGCAAGAATTTGAAGGGGACACAAATGTTCAGCCCTAGCGCTATTCTAGAAGCTTATCCTGGTAAATGAAGAGGAACTGAAAATCCAAAGCAGGATATATGTGTAAAAAAATATGTCCACACATATGTGTGTGTGTGTATACAACTTACAACTAATTGCCTGATTTTAGAGTAAATTGCACATAAGCCTCATTCCAGGGCAGATTTGAGCAATTCTAAATGTTCTTTCTTAAAAAACTCAGTTTAAAAATTCCTGCAGGAATTGTCATAGAGGGACAGATCTGGAGTAGAGTCCGCAGTAGTGGTGTTTCTGTTGCACAAAAGTGTAAAATCAGATAACTTGGTCTCCAATTGCTCTCTGACAAATAAAGCACACACACATGAGCACACATGCACATATATCTTCAAAATTATTCCTTACCAAGGATTATTTCAGTCTGAGTGTGCTCTGTATTAAAGCCACACTAAAATTTTTAAGTGATAAATTCTGAAAGTAAAACCATGGGTCTTCAGCATTGTTATAAATCACGCAGTTTTATTAAAACATGAGGTATAATTTCTGTAGCCAGTAAAGAATATTGATGTTCACAAGTGTTTCTGAAACTTTGATTCATAAATAATTTGCCTTTTGAAGACCAGCCTAAGGATGGAGTTGTTCTGTTCTGAAGGCATTTTGTTCAGACATTAGAGAGTACAAGTTGAATAGATGAGTCTCCAAGCAGGCATTTTGGCAGTAGTAATACATGATTCATTATGTTCTGACAGCCAGTGGCATTTGAGGTTATAAAAAGGTCTCTCAAAAAGCAGGAGTAACTAGGGACAAGACCAAGTGAAAAAGTGGCATTCCAGGCAAACGTCTTAAAGATGACAAACTTTGTTGGGATATGTAATGTCCTGCAAAACATAGATAAATCAATGTATGTCCTGAGGATAGCGATAGAATGAATATTAGCTTGTGCCAATATACTTTTTAACCTAAAACATTTGAATCAATCTATTTGAGGCTTCAAATATCTGCTGATATTTTCTGCTAGTAGAACATGACCCTAAAACTTAAATTTATCTATGACATTTAATAATGCAACCAAAAGGCTATTACAATTCTATGCCTAGAGTTATTACTAATTTGTATTTCTGGAAAGAGCAGTGAGATGTACTTATCTAATTCATCTGAACATATAAAGGATTGTTCTTCTTATTTTGTTAAATGTAATTTAACTGTATTGTTCATCAGAGGAACAAGCTTTCTCCAACTTTAATAGCTACCCTATATTCTCAAAGAAACCACAGAAACATGCAGTAATAAATAAAACTGAAAGAAAGAGGGGTTCACTAGCAGCTTCTATGGGATGATGGGGGTTCGAAGATTTTTTTTTATTGGCAAAGGGGTGAATGCAGCATTGCACTGTGACCTTTCTCTTGGTTTGGCCCAATTCATGCTTAGGAGTAGTAGTAAGGTTTCTTAGTAAGTATAAGTTTTGTAAGAAGTAGGAATTCTGGGGCTGCCATAACAACGTACCACAGGTTGGGTAAAAGATAAATAACAGAAATGTATCTTCTTACAGTTTGGGAGGGTGGAGTCCAAGATCAAGGTGTCAGCAGGTTTTCTTTGTCCTGTGGTGTCTATTTGGCTTGCAGAAGACAATCTTCCCCTCTTTGCAGGTCATGAGTCAGATAGGATTAGGGCCCACCCATGTGACCTCAGATTACCCTATTTACCTCCTAAAGGGCCTATCACCAAATGCAGCCAAATTCTGAGGTAGAAGAGGTTAGGGATTCAACATATGACACAATTCAGGCCATAACAGTAGATAAGCCCTGAGCTGGAGGCACATTATCACAATGTCACAGGATGTGACTGTTACCATCTAAAACTTGCATTGTGAACATTAAGAAGCTCTTTTTCTCAAATATATGTTTTTAGATGTATTTTAAATCTTCATATACATTTAGAAATCTTTGTGTTGCTTGTGGAATCTTAAATATTACATGTCTTAAATATGACAATTATCTCTCATACTCGCATACTGAATAAAGTGATGGGAAAACCAAATGTACTTGTCTCCTTTGTCTCCAAGCGTAACTGATGATGCTATGTCTAGAAATAATGCATTTGTCTCTAGCCATCCTGAGAAAAATACACTGATTAGGCAGCCAGTTCTAGTACAGCATTTCCCAAGACATCCTCAAGAATTACTATTCTGTGGAGTATTGTGTTGTTTCATGAGGAAATGTTCCAAAGTCAAGTAAGTTTAAAAAATGCCAGAGCTGAAAATGTGTTAAACTAACTTATTTGGGCCTAATTTATTTAGATATTTAAGATGCTTTCAAACAATATGCATCTCTAAGATTGATGTAATATCTAGTATCATCAAAACTTCATTTTTTAAATTACAACAGAACAATATTTTCTTCTGGGCAATAATATTCTATGGATATGTGTGTGTGTAACATATGCCCTTTTTTTTCAAATGATACTTCACAAAAGAGAAATTGAACTACACCTATTATATATTTTTCATGAATACCTAATTTTCACAATAGAAGTACACTGATAATAAATAGATCTCTAAAATTAATGGATGGATGGATGAATAAAACAATGGAAAATACAATGTTACTCTTTTTAAAAGAAACATTCCTTGAGATTCTTCTTTTGTAGGTCTGGCAAATTTTAAATATCCAGAAAATATGTTTTATAATACATATAAAACAAACATTGCATTCTAGTAGGTTTTCTTTCCTACTTGATGGTAATTTAATGGTCACATATATCTACAATGGGTAAAAATAATAGTCTGATATGATTTCATAGATGAGGTAAAGTCATACAGATCCATTCAGATTATTATTTTATCTGATAGACTGGCAGATTAATCTTTAATGGCAAAAGACAGACAGTAGAGGTTGCAGAAGGTTAGACGGTAATCAAAAAATGAATATTTAATCAGATGAATTCCATTCAGGAACTGCCAAGAACTGCTTTTACCCCTGCATAATATTGATAAAAGGCATGCCTACTATTACAATCAATTCTAGTGGCCATTAAGAAAATTACTGTGGGGTAAAAAATGAAGTCGTAAGCTCAAAGGTTGGTACACTTGGCAATCATCTGACATAATAAAAACTGACTGGCTTTGCTAGAACAAAATATGTAAGTCTGAAACAAGTAGACACATTTTCCAGTTCATAAAGTACCATAAGTACATGTTTCAGAAAATTGTTTACAATAAATATTATTTAAATAGTTTAGCCAGTTTTCTTCCACATAGTAAAAGGTCTAATCTGAAACTGCATTCAAGTGTAGTTGCTGTTTGTGGGAAAGCACAACAAGATGTTAATGAGTTTATACTTCATACGCTGGATTCAAAGGTAATTAAGAGTTGTAGGAAAGTAATGTCATTTAAAAGCAATGTTGAAAAAAAGGCTTAAATTATGTGATATTGTTAAAACAAGATTTTTCTTAATTGCCACCTCATTGCTATTTAAATTTCATGTATATAAACAATATACAAACATTTAGATGTATGTCACTTTTTAATTTGAATCCGCAAATTAGGAAAGGTTCTTTATTAGTGTCTCAAATACTTCACATGGCTCAAGTCTTTGGCAAGACCTCAATAATAAATTATGCAAGCTTTTTGATTGCAATAAATACATAATGCTACATTTTTTATATATTCTATTTTACAATTTACCATAAGTGAGTAATTTTGTTTAAACAAGGTCATCTCCCTGGAGATTATTTCTTTCTTTCTCAGGCAATTAACCTATAATTGATACTTCTATTTTGCATGTTAATGAACTAAGTTACACAATGGCATTTAAAAAGGCTATTTTCATGACTTCTCATGAAAATATTATTTTTTATAAAATGAAATATATTTTTAAGAAATCTTAAACAGTATTGGTCCTATGTATATATTAAATATGTGAATGTATTATGTAAAGTAGGTAACAATATTTTAGTAAAATTTGGAAAAATACAATTGCTTGTTTGGATTATTAGTGTTTCACACTATTAATACATTTGTCTTAAAGTATGCACCCCTATAAGTAAGGTTCAGATACTTAAAACACTAACTCAAGGAAGTTCTGATAGTATAGTAGTCCCTCAACTTTATTCATGTGGGATGTATTCAAAGACCCTCAGTAGATACTTGAAACCTTGGATAGTACTAAAGCCTATATATACTGTGTTTTTGTATACATACATACATGTAATCAACTTTAATTTACAAATTAGGCACAGTAAAAAGTTAACAATAATATTAAAATAAAATTATATACTTTAATAAGAACTGTTTGAATTTGATCTTTATCTCTCAAAATATTTTATCGTATTATAACTGTACTCATCTATTTTAGGACTGTAACTGAAACTGCAGAAAGTGAAACTGCAGATAAGGGGGAGAATACTTTATAGTTATATCAGATAAAAGATAAATGAGAATTTAGCTAAGCATTGTAGCTAAGACCAAGAATATATACTTTATTGTTGAGTTTTGCAAGTAATAAGCAATCTGTAGTGAGGTGATGCAGCTGGCTTGGAGAATAGAAACTGGACATAAAATGTTCAAAGAGTTGTATGGCTAGTTGTGGGACTGAGTGACTATGCATAAAGCCTTAAAAAAAAAAAAAAAAAAAAAAAAAACAACCAGGGTCAGTGGATTCTCGAGGTATGATGGATCATGTTGTCTCGTCTTCATCACTTAAGGAGTTTCTTACATGTTTAAGTGCAGAGTGACTGATTAGCAAAGTCAGGCCTGGAGCACTGAGAGCTTCACCATGCTGTTGCTAGGCATGTTGTGTTGTTGTCTGCCCTGTGTTCTTTAATAAAGCAAAGTAAATGTATATTAGTTAAAACCTGACCTGTCTCATTATTTTCTTCATCAGTGTGAACTCAAGACCACTGCTGCCAGTTGAGCAGAGTGAGTGAGGTACTCAAGAATACCTTTTTGATTAAACTCGTTTCCGTCAGTTGCTTTTCCCAATGCTAAAGTTTGAATAGGACACATACTATAAAAAAGAAATCAAAATTTAATGATCATCTGCTTCAACTCTTCTATTTATCACGTAAGAGGAAAAAATTCTTACTATTTGTATTCCTTCCTAGATTATATATACTTTCCAATTCTTGATCTCAGACGGCATTTGAGTTATATAATATTTTCTCTGCTCCTAAATTTTCTTTGCGTAGAAGTTCACAGTTTTCTTGAGATTTTTCTTCTCTATAAGAATAGAGAAGCATGTTTCGATAGCATGTCAATGACATAATAACTACTTGTAGTTCGGGACCATTTTATCTTGCTATGTTCTCTATTATAAAGCCGCAAAACTGAAAATCACATTTCCAGAATCCCTGCAGCGTATTTCCAGAGCAGATTTTACCTTAACAGGGACTCAAGCTATATTTGAAACACAGAAAAAGGGCAGTCATAGTATTTTTATTCCTCTAGTAGGAGCAAGTAGACCAATGAGCATTGTTAGATGTGAAATTTTGCAGCTGCCCCTTTTTTGTTTTTGTTTGTTTGACTGTTTTCTCATTTTTTCAAAAAAGTTACTGACCTCTAGTTGATTTTGTAGCTGATTTTGGTATCTACCATCTCTCTCCCTGCTGTGGACTGAATTATTTCTCTCCCAAACTCCAACATTTAAGTCCTAACTGCCAGTGTGACTGCATCTGCAAATAGGGTCTCTGGGAGGTAATTAAAGTTAAATGAGGACAAATAGGTGGGGGCCCTAATATGATAGGACTGTGGGTTCATACAAAGAAGAAATTATCTCTCTCTCTCTCTCTCTGCCATGTGAGGGCACAGCAAGAAGGCTGCCATCTGCAAACCAGGAAAGGAGCCCTCACCCGTACTCCCCCATGCTGAGTGGCACTCTGATCTCAGACTTCAGCCTCTAGAATAGTGAGAAAAGACACTTCTGTTGTTTGTCATCCAGTCTATGGTATTTTACTATGGCAGCCTGAGCTAACTAATGCACTTCCTGAAAGCTAGTAAAAATCTGATTCCACTATCTGTCACCCTTGACTTTTGTTTCTCCAACATTTTCAGTGTTATGACAACATATAATATTACCTTGAAACACCTAGAGTGATTCCTGCATTTCTAAGTCTTGTCTATAAAGTCGTCATCTACAAACAGAGGCAAAATTGGATAGGTTCTCATGGACTAGGAATATTTCTGTTTTATGATGTGGAAACCTCATTATTTCTCAAATGAAGTCACTTTGCTCTCACTTCAAATCAGAATCAGTACTGCAGAAGACTGATTTCAATGATCTTTTAAACAAATATCTTTTACTAGGAAACGGATATAAATTTGCTTCTTACACATCTTTGGAGAATAAAAACCAGAGTTACAAGAAAACATGATAATTAAAGTACAGTTAGATCAAATATTACATGGTTTACAGATTCTGTCATACTTCTTTCATTAACAATGAACTTAAACAGTAAAAAATAAATAAGCAGATATTAGAAGACTAATGTGCTCAAAATGTTATTTATCCCATCCTCCTGCTTGCCTTCCATCCTTCATTCCTTCCTAGTTTCCTTCCTTTTTTTGATTCCCCTACTATTCTTATAAAGTGTCAGTGTGGACAGTTGGTCAGGAAATTCAAAAATCTCTTCTTAAACAGATTATATATTGTAGGGTCACTTCCATTTATGGCTTAAGCGATACTATTCCAAATAATATCCCTTTTCAATTCTTGTTCCAAATCTTTAGGCCATTCTCCTCTGTTCAATGATTAACATCATCCTATGACTAATGAATAAATGAAGATAATTTTAAATATTAACAAACAATTCTGATACATATTTATGTTCATTCCATGAACTCTGACCCCAAATGAAGAGATGTTGCAATAGAATAATACTTTGAGTCAGAGAGTCAATGTTCAAATTCTGGGTTTGATTTAGACAAATTATTCTTTCAGGTTTTGTTTTTGCTTCATCAATATGATAAAGCTAATGACATTTACTTTGCTATGTTGATATAATAATCAACTGATAGAATATGAGATAAAGAGATAAGCAGCCCCTGATAGCTGGAGATGACTGGGTGCCAATTGTGAAGCTTTGGTGTTCCTAAGTTGTTCTGGCCTCCCAACTAAGCCATGGTGCTTCTCAGAACATCAGCATCAGACAAGGCCACTCCGTGACCATGATGGATCAAGACAAAAATTAAGTTTACTCTGTAATCATGTATGAGCACAGACAAAAACAAAAATTTCTTCATACCATGAAATTAATCAAATATATCTCTCCAATACCTTTCCTGACTAATACTAATAACAATCACAAATTTATCAATTATAGTTTTAGGTCTACTTCATTCCTACCCGCTTCTCCATAAAAATTATTAAGCAACCCAAACATCCAATTATCTTCTCTTCTGCCAATATCCAATCCAGAGTCAAGCCCCACTTTGTTGAACCCTTCCCCAAATCAGTATCACAAATCCAAATGTGTCTTGTCCTTTATTGCAGTAAGCCAATCAACATTCCTTTGTTCAACACCATGTGTGTCCCTGATAGTCTTCAACTAGAGGGAACTGACATGTGCATAAAGCAAATAAAGCATAATAACATATAACTAACATTAGTTTTATTTAATTTCCCTCCACATACCAAACTCAGTTAGATAAAATGTTGAATGCAAGATATTACAAAGTGTGTCCTTGTACTCATTGTTAAAAACAATATTTTCAATATCTCATTAATAGAAATATTTGCTATATATGTTTGTATAGATATTTATTTTCAGATTAAGGAATTTCCATTTTTTAAGTACTAATTCCTTGAGCTTTTTGCCATCAATGGGTATTGAAATTTATTAAATAATTTCAAGTATGTGATTCACAATGCATTTTTTTCATTGTTATAAACAAAACTGATTTTTTAATGTTAAAACTTTCTTCAAATCCTGGAATTCATCTGACTTTGTTGTGATATATACTTTCTTAAAAAATATATTCCTAGATTGTTACTTTTTATTATTAGTTTAGGGTTTTTATAACTATGGTTATGGATGAGAAGGACCTATTAATTTCTTTTATATTTTATTACCAAATAACATTGAGCATATAAAATAAACTGGAGTGTGCCACTTCATCTTCTATCATTTATGTGTAAATAAAACTAGCATTTTAAAAAAAATCTGGGCCTAAGTTTTTATTTGTAGAAAGCTGTAAATTTATAACTTTACTTCTACAAATAGGATTGAATAATTTAAATTTTACATTTCTTGTTTGTCAATTTAAGTAAGACTTTTTTTCAGTATTTATCTAGTTCAACTTCATATTCAAATGTATTGACCAAAAGTTTTAAATTTTATTGTATTTTTATTTCTGATTACTCTATTGTGTTATCCCCTTCTCTATAAATGATATTATTCATTTGTGCATTTTTTCTATTTCATATTCTCATTATGAATTGTTTTACATTATCAATCATTTTACCTAACTTTTGTCTTTTGCAGTCCTCTGAATTGTATTTTTATTTGACATTTTTATTCATTTGTCCTCTTGTCTTTATTATTTTCTTTCTTTTTGGGTTTAATGTTATTTTCTTTTAACTTCCTAAGATAGATTATTTGCTCACTGATATTCTGCTTTTCTTTTATTTTACATCTAAAGTTTGCAGGCCAAAGATTTCTTTCTAAGCACTGTCTTAGCTCTATCCCATAAATTATGATACCTAGTATTTTTATTATCCTATAGTTTCATGTTTTTTCACTCCATTGTGATTTCTTCTTTGACCTGTACATTATTTGGTAGTATATTCCTTAATGTGTAATGATGTGGGAGATTTTAGTATCATCTTTGATATTGATTTCTAGTTTAATTGCACCATGATTAGAGACTATGGAATGATTCACATATGAGAGTGGCAAAGTTACTTATATAGAATGCTCCTCAGAGATCAGTTAAGATAAGAGATTGGTGATTGCTAAATTTAGTAATATGGAATGTAATGCTAACGTTGAAACAGCCATCCCAGGAAAATAATGGAAGAGAATTGCTATTATTTGCAACACGGTACACTTATTCATAGTGATAAAATTACCTCATTTAATTTTCAAAGCTATACTTTATTACATCTCAATCAAATTTTACTTTTCAAATATACCAGTTCTCAATAATCTTTTAGTAATTTTTTTTTTCCTACCTGGAAAGAGTATTTTAGGAAAATGTTTTCATTTTATTATTTAGATTGAGACTGCCTAGATTGGATAATAAGGATGTTTAATTCTTAATTTTTTCAAATTGTTTAAAGATAGTAAGTGATAGTCAACTCTCAAAATTAAAGATCTGTGTTTTGCTCATTTTGTTGGATATTTTAACAAATATTTAATTGGAACATTAAAGAATATAGAAATGTTCATTTCAAATACTGGTTAGTGCTTCCAATCAGTATTTTCCTGTATTAATCATTATTTTACGCAATATCTTTGATTTAACACATTCATTGATAATTTAACTCCTATTCTTAATAAGTTTAGGGTCTCACCCAAATCACAGTAATGCACAAAATTAATCAAGTATTTATTCCATAATGATGATTTTCTATGACCCAATATATGAGATTACCATTTAATATTTGACTCACTTTCAACTAGGTCTTCAATATTCTAATAAATGCTGTTTAATTTAAATTTAAACTCTAATCGGGCTTATGCGAAAAGTAAAGTTAACATAAGAATTAAAGTTAACATAGAGTAAGATAACACAGGCAAAGTCAACACAAAGTAATTGTTCATTCATATAAGAATAAAGTGGTACATGTGATTCCCCTTAAGGGAAGTAGGCAGATGATAGAGATTTCACTTAAGATAAATTGTCATACTCAAGATAACAAATTCGTCATAAACATTTCACTCTAAATGTAGAAAGAGATTCCAACTGAATGATATTGGACAACTTTTTAGAAATAGTGCTTCTATTTCCATTGTATTTCTATTTGTATTAGTTCAACTAAAATATTTAAAATATGTCAACAATATGATATTGGAATGAACTTTTCTATTTTGGGATATACTTCCATCAGATCATAATTCTTCACTGGGACGAATTAAATTTATTATTTACAAATCTTAAAGGTTATATATTTTCAAAGTTCACACATACACACATATACTCACACACATATACATACAGAGTAACAACACATTGTGATTTCTTTCAAGTTCATTGGTCACATGCTATCATCAAAGGTATTATGGGTTTTGGGGGATTGGTGGGAGTTTACTCTAAAACCAATAAATATTTGCACTTTTATTTCCTCTCTCTTTAATGTAGCATAATGAATTTTCTATTCCAATGATTCCATTTCATTGCATAATTAACATAAATACTATAGTTATCGTATCAGGCAAACACAGCTGCTTATTCTTACTGCTTCAGACTAATGTTCCATACACACATTCTGTCTATGATTAATGTAACATAAACCTTAAAATGATTTAAATTAAAACATATTTTCATAACGTAATTCTGATCTGATTGTCTCTCCACAACTGGGAAGACCACTAATGGCCTGTAGGACAAAGGCTAAATAACTGTACAATCAAATAAGCAATAAATATCCAGGGAAGGTTTAGAAAGTGTTTGCAGCATATTCTCACATAACATATCATAGTCACAGCCTGAGATTCAAACCTGAAGATAGAAATGAAAACTCAAGGATTAGGCAGGCTCTGAGGAATGTAACTGAAGTAACATCAATGCATCACTTACTTCAAATTGAAGAACAGCAACTCTAAAATTATTACATCGCAACTAGAAGTTTATTATCAAATATTTATTCATTCAAATAATAATCCATTTCAGTGAGGAATTATTATGACAAAAAGAAATATCCAAAAATATAATTGGGAAAAAGTAGAGGAATAGATACAACTATATCTTTTTATAATATAATATATGCTTCATATACAATATAATATTGTAAAATATAATTATATATCAATTAAATTTGAGGGAAAGGAGAAAATATATGTATTTGAAATTGCATATTGAGGAGTCTTCAGTAAGTTTATGGAAATAGCATATTATGAAAAACACTGCATAGATTTCAAAATTCTTTTGTACTAAAATAAATTCATATTCTCAGAGAGAGTATTTAAAAAAGTGAAATATAAAATACAAATAAATAAACTGATACTACTTGTTATAACATTTCTGAATAGACTCTAATCTGAGGCACTAAGGAGGATAAGGTATTGGTTTTCAAAGAGTCCCTATCAGAGTAACGTGAATTCTGCTAAAACTGAAGTGCAAATAAACATCAAATTGATGGTAAAACTTGGGTAAAAGAACAGTGAAATTACTGATGCCTTACAAAAAGTTGACAGGAACAATGTCCCCCACCCTAAAACCAACAATTTACACATTGATAACCTTCCGTTTTAGCAGAAAAGAACCCTGAAAATCTTCACTAGTGAGTCCTTCTTCACTATGAAAATGCTCCTACTCATTCTTCTTATCAAACAACGGCAATTTTGTGAGAGTTTTAGTGAGAAATCGTTAGGCATCCATCTTAGAGTCGAATATGGCTCCTTCTGACTTTTTTGTTTTCTAATCTTAAAAAATCCTTAAAGGGTTCTTCACGGTTAATGTTAGGTGTCAATTGGATTGGACTGAAGGATGCCTAGATGGCTGATAGGCAAAGTGTTGTTTTTAGGTGTGTCTGTGAGGGTATTGCCAGAGGAGTTTGACATTTGAATCAGTAGACTGGGAGAGGAAGAGCCTCATTAGGTGGGTGAGAATCATCCAATAGGCTGCCAGCTTTGCTAGAACAAAGCAGGTGCAAAAAGGTGGGATAAGCTGGCTTGCTGAGTCTTCTGGCTCTCAGTTTTCTCCCTTGCTGGATGTTTCCTTCTGTTCCTCCAGCCCTTGGACATCAGACTCAAGGTTTTTTGACCTTTGGACTCTTGGACTTACATCAGTGGTTTGTTAGGAGCTCTCACATCTTTGGCCACAGACTGAAGGCTGCACTGTTGGCTTCCCTGCTCCTGAGGATTTGGGTGGACTGAGCCACTACTGGCTTCTTTCTTCTCCAGCTTGTAGATGGCCTATGCTGGGATTTCGCCTTGCGATTGTGTGAGCCAATTCTCCCCCATAAACTCCCTTTCATATATATGTATATCCTATTAGTTCTGTCCCTCTAGAGAACCCTGACTAATACAGCACCCACTTTTCTCTAGTTAAAAATGTAAAAAGACTCCATGGTAAATTCCCAGAGCCCCCTCAGTTATTTAGGGATGGACTCAATGATGGCTGATATCACTGCTATAAATGTGTTTTGAACTTGATGGAGCTTATGTTGAAAAACAAAATCCATATTTTTTACATTTCTTCTTTTGATTCCATTTTTCCATGAACTTTTTGAAGTTTCCTTGTGTACGTATATTCATTTCTTAAAATGACTGTTAGAATGAGTATGGAAGGGCTTAATTTTAAAACTTCATGATATTTTTTTTTTCTTTTTCAAGACTAAGATCTAATTGATGTACGGAGAAACCCTTTCTGTATTTGGGAATTTTCCCCACATTGTCAGACTGACGATAGTGGGCCCATCAACTAATTAGTTAAGAAAAAAAAAAAAAAAAAAAAAAAGACTTAGGACCACAAAACTGTATAATTACAAAAAGTGAATAAAAATTATAATGGTATTAAATGTAGCTTAAATACTGACCATACTGACATTATTAGTAATGGAAAGCTATATATTTATTTGATGTGATTATAAAATTGTGAATAAATCATGTCTTTCATAAAACACCTACATACATTGAATATGATCTGTTAAAAAGGTGTGCATATTTTTAGGATTTAACACATGTAGGGCAAGCAAGGTGGCTCACACCTATAATCCCAGAACTTCAGGAGGCGAAGGTGGGAAGATCACTTGAGGCCAGGAGTGGGAAACATAGCGAGACCCTACTTCTATCCAAAATAACAAAAATTATCTGGGCGTGGTGGTGGGCACCTATAAGCCCAGCAACCTGGGAGCCTGAGGCAGATTACTTGAGCCCAGTAATTCCGGGTTACATGAGCTATGATGGTGCCACTGCACTCCAGCCTGGGCTACAGAGCAAGACCTTATCTCTTAAATAATAAATAAATAAATAACAAAAAAGTGTTACCTCTACTAATAGACTTTTAGCATAATTAACCCATTAATCAATCCTAAGAAGCATTATCACTGTTTTAAAGATGAGGAAACTGAGGCTTAGACTATGTGCATAGTTAACTCAAATCTATACAGCTAGCTAAATTGCATAACAATGCAACAAATCCTGTTATTAAAGACTTTGCAACTCACATTGTTCTTACTATTATGCTATTGCATTCTTACAATTACAGAGGTTAAAAACCTAACAACATAATCTGGTAGGGACTGTTTAATAATTCCTCTATTAAGATAAAGTAATTATCTAGAAAATGAATTTAAATAATTTCTACTTTAATTGCAGTTCATTTTGTGCTTTTCTGTCTTCTTTGGAAATGAAAGTAATTCATTTCAAATTCATTTAATGTTATTTTTATATAAAGAGTCCCTGTCTTGCTAAAAATTAAGTTACCCTTCAAATTTTTTTAGCTTTAAGAATGAATAGGCTTTGTTCGTAGATTCTATTTCAACTGGGTATATTTACGTAATTTTTAGTATGTGCTGTCCTTCTAGGCTGTCTCAAACTTCTTTATATATCCTGGGTAATTGGTGCTAAATACTGCATTATTCATTCTGCTAATTCATGCCAAAATGATTCTTATGTATGTGTACATTTTGGTCCTGAGGATTTTTAATTAATTTCATTGCCGTCAAGTAGCATTTTTATAAAGCATTTTGTGTGTTTCGTAAGAATGCAATTTTCCAGTCTGCCAAATATGTTTTGTTTTGTTTTGTTTTTTTCCCTTCAAGGACAAGCTTCCTCTGGAGCCACATAATATCACTGTGCTGATTGGAAAGGATATTGTATACAAGTCAAGCACTTTGTGTTAAGATGAATGCATAACTAATTTTAAACCACATAAATTCTATGCAGTCTGACAAAATATTGAGAAGGCACATAATCTTTATTCTCTTCCAGAGCCCAAAGCTAGAGAAACCACAGAAGTAAGAAATAAATAAAGATAAAAACATTAGGGGAAACACTATTAAAAATCTTCTAGAAGATAGAAGGCCTCTGTGGTATGGTGTTAAGCAGAAAAACTTAGCCTAGAGGTCGAGGGTCCATGCAGTGGGAGGGGTTTGATGCCCTTTTATCTTAACTTTGCACTGGGCGTGCCATTTTATTATTCTTTCCACTTTGTGGTAGAAGAATAGTGTCAAGAACATGATGAGTCTGAATGTTTACCCTACTTACCCAGTAGCCTGACATAGTTTTATGAATATTGGCAGAAGACCCAGACTCTGGGCAAGAAACCAAGGTCAGTTTATTACCCATAGCGATAGGAGCAGTCAGAGGATAATCATTTTCTTGCTATTTCCCGAAGGTCTGATGCACAGGGCAATGTGGTAAGGGCCAGATGACACAACAAAGACAGGTGATATCTGCCTGTAGAGTGTGTTTCACTACAGGAAAGGAAACTTGAGCTTAGGAAACCTGTATCTTTTGTAATAGGCTGTAGACAAACCTTCCCTTTTCACTAGGTGAGAAACATTACCTCTTACTTTCCAGGACATAAGCAAACCTGCCTTTTAGTCTCAAGGGAGACACTTTCATCTTCTTCTAAGGCTGTTCACCATGTAGACATCCTTGAAAAGGCATTCCAGAATGAGGGCAGACAGTGCCTTCGCTCATAATATGGGCATAAATGTGAAGGACCCATAGAGTGTTGCATCCCAACTGATAGTAGCAGAAGTTCAGGGTCACAGAGTTATATCAAGTAAAGCGAGAATCAAAATGGGGTGAAAAGTAGATTTTGTTTCATACAAACACAATATCCACTGCTGAGAGTCCCCTGGTCAACATTTCCTCATCCTGAGTCTGGAGACATTAAATCAAGAGAAAGAGGAGCTCTAAGAAAGAATCCAATTTAAGGCATGTAAAAAGAAAAACAGGCAATTAAAATCTAAAGAAAACCAAGGTAACAACATTTATATCAAATAAAAGAGAACATAAGAAGAAAAATAGCTTCAAGGGCAGAGAGAGATATAATACAGACTTCAGGAGGAAGAGTGGATTAAGAAACTGTGACAGTAATTGACAGATACACACATAGCTATACAGCCCTAAAACACAAAATAAGGGCATTTAGTTAATGCATGTAATGTGTCTGGTCTTGTTCTCAACTCTTTAAAATTACAATTTTTTAAATAATATCAGTAACCATAGACTTAGGTTACTATTATAATGTTCATTTTTTAAAATTAAAAAAGATACAAAGAGTTAAATAATATGTCCAAGATGATGCAAGTATCACTTTTGTCAGATAACTGTTTTGAAAATAAAAGAAGCTAGCGCTCTCATAGATGAGTGAAAATATGTCATATTTATCTTTCTGTTCCTGATCTATGTCACTTAACATAATATTCCCCAGGCTCATTACTGTTGCTGTGAATGACAGGATTTTATCCTTTTTTTTTGTGGCTGAATGGTATTCCATTGTGTGTGGTGTGTGTGTGTGGTGTGTGTGTGTATTATTATGTGCCAACTAAAAATAAAAGAGGATCCTTTTAAATATCTCAGTATAGTGCCTATAATTATAAAGGTGTTCAATAAATGTTAGCTTTTATTATGTGATTCAAAACTCTTGTTTAGTATAGTACACCAATACCTTAACTAGCATTATAGTAAAAACATTTTGATGAGTATTATGCAGTAATCTTTTAAAAATAAGCAGTTTCAATTTTTCTTCCCTTGGCATGATTAAGTTTAACTTACTTTTGATTTATGGAATTTTATATGGATCATAAATTACTAGCTATACTTGCTTTCTATACAATATAAACTTAAAACATCATATCTACTAAGTTTCTCTTTTTCTCTCTTGTTACAATTAAAATAGGCACATACTTCACTTATCACAACTAATGCTAAAAGCTGTTGTTGAAAATTGCACCTAAGACTTGTAGTTCTTTTAAAATTTCTTCTGTTAAAGTATAACTTATATCCATACTAAACTTGATTTTAAAACATTCCAGCTTAGTTTAAGTCTTATTGCAACTACAGATAAGACTCTTAAAATGCTTTTCAATCAACAGGACTTAAAACAGAACCTTGCGAATTTTCTATTTTTATAACTGAAAGAGACTAATAAATGAAGCTTTAATAGGAACACAAGATACCTTTAAAAGTCTCTAGACTTTTTAATAATTTGAGACATAAAAGTCTATTCCCACACATTGTATACTGGTGAAATTACCACTGATTTTTAGCATATCATATAAGTACTCTCCTGGTAATATTTGGACAAACAATAAAGCAAATTCAAATCCTTGCTTATCCTTGTCATTATTTTTAAATTGCACATATTAAGGAAACAAGATCACATGATTATCTCAATAGATGCAGAAAAATCATGCAACATATCGAATACCCATTCATTCATTCTCAAGAAAAATGCTCAAAAACTAGGAATAAGAGGGAGCTTCCTCAATCTGACAAAGGGCACCTACAAAAAAATTACCTACAACTAACATCATAATTGAAGATGTAAGACTAAATGCTTTCCCTCTAACATAAAGAACGATGCAAGATATCTGTTTTTACTACTCACACTCAATATAGTGACGAGGCTTTGAGTCAGAGAAAGGAGGCAAGGGAAATAAACATAAGGTATCAGAATTTAAAAAGGAGAAAGTAAAACAGTCTTCATTTACAGACAATATGATCTGTATAGAAAGTCCTAAGGAATACACATAAACATGCACACAATTAATAGAACTAATAAAGGAGTTCAGTAAGGTCACAGGATACAGAATCAATATACACAAATATAATTATATACTCCTAACAATGAACAATCAAAAAAAGTAATCAAGAACACAATTCTGTTCACAAAAGTATCAAAATGAATGCAATAAGAATAAATTTAACAGGTACACACTAAAACTACACAAGTTGCTGCAAGAAATTAAAGATTAAAGAAATTGAGAGATACCCACATTCATGAATTAGAAGATTCTTTTTTTTTTTGAGACAAGGTCTTACTGTGTCACTCAGGCTGAAGTGGCAGCCTTGAACTCCTGGGTTCAAGCAATCCTCCTGCAACAGCCTTCCAAGTAGGTGGGACTACCGGCATGCACCACCGTGCTCAGCTTAATATTTATCATTTTTCATAGAGACAGAGTCTGGCCATATTGCCTAGGGTATTCTTGAACTCCTGGCCTCAAGTGACCTTCCTGCCTCACCCTCTCCAAATACTGAGATTACAGGCATTAGCCACTGTGCCCAGCCTGGACAATGAATTTTTAAGATGGTGATTCTCTTCAAATTCATGTACAGATGGAAAGCAATGCCTATCAAATTCTCAGGAGAGTCTTTTTCAGAAACAAGCAAATTGACTCTAATTAAAACAGTGAACAGCATAGTGACTACAGTTAATAATGATATATATTTTGACAGTTATTTATAAAAACACACTTTATATATTCTCACCACAAAAAAGTGATGACACAATGGATATGTTAATATGTTTGATTTAGTCATTCCATATACATATATCAAAACACTGTACTTCATAAATAGATAAAACTATTATTCATCAACTAAAAATAAAGTTAAAATAAACAAAACAATGTAGTACTGGTATAGTACAACAGTAGAGGTTTATACAGATACACATTTAGATTAATGGAAGAAAATTGAGAGTCTAGATATAAATCCTCACATTTAGGATCATATAAATTTAAAATTTATGGTCAATTGATTTTTTTTACAAAGATGCCAACTCTCACACTAAACATTAACTTGAAGTGAATGCATCCCCAGCTTTAAGAGTTAAAACCTAGCACTTTGGGAGGTGAAGGTGAGTGAATCACTTGAGCCCAAGAATTTAAGACTAGCCTGGGCAACATGGCAAAACCCCATCTTTACAAAAATGTAAAAATTAGCCGGGTGTGTTGGTGTGTACCTGTGGTTGCAGGTACTTGGGAGGCTGAGATGGGAGGATCGCTGCAGCCTGCAAGGTGGAGGCTGCAAAGAGTGGAGATCATGCCACTGTACTCCAGTATGAGTGACAGAGTGAGATCCATCTCAAAAATTTGTTTAAAATAATTAAGACTATAAAGTGCTTCAGAAAAAAAAGAAGTAAATCATTGTGACCTTTGGTTAGATGATGACATCTTTGCTACAAAACCAAAAACACTAATAATAAATGAAATAATTGACATACCTCATAAAAACTAAAAATGTCTGCACATCAAAGACATTATCAAGAATGTGAAAAGATAGGTCACAGTTTGAGAGAAAGACAAAATGTTTTCAAATGATATATCTGATACTGAACTGCCAGAAAACACAAAGAAATATTATAATTCAATGAGACCTAAAATAATCCAGTTAAAATAGAAAAATCAAATTAAAAATATAAAACATATGAATGAATATTTTATTAAATAAGAAATGCAAATTTCTGATAAGCACATGAAAAGATGCTCAACATAATTAGTCACTAGGGAAATGCAAATAAGAAATAAAATGAAATACAACTTCACAGCTACAATTTGTTATGGAGTATAATAAGTGTTGTCACAACTGGAACTCTCATACGCTGCTGGTGAAAATGTAAAATGGTGAAGACATTTTGAAAAACAGTTTGGTAGTTCCTTAAAAATTTAACTGTAAACTTGCTGTATGACTCAGCAATTCCACTGTTAGAGAGATGAAAACATACGGGAACACAAGGACTTGCATGGAAACGTTCATAGCAGTATTATTGACAACAACCAAAAAGTGGAACCTATCCAATTTTCATTTCCTGGTAAATGGATAAACAAAATGTAGTATATCCACGAAAGGAAATACTATGCAGCAATAAAAAGGAACAAAGTACTGAAACCTGTTACCATACAGATGAACCTCAAAACAAGTGACACCAAGAAGAATCCAGACACCAGAGATCAGAAAGGAAAATTTATAGAGACAGAAAGTAGATTACTGGTTGCCAGGAGATGGAGATGGGAATTAACAATGTCGACAAATGAGCATGAGGTTTCTTTGGGGATAATGTAAATGTTCTAAAATTAGATGGTGGTGAAGTTTCCACACATTTGTAAATTTACTAGAATTAACTGTATATGTGAAATGAGTGAACTTTATGGTATGTCAATTATCTAAACATAACTGTTAAAATTGCAGCACACCAACATGGCACATGTATACATATGTAACAAACCTGCACGTTGTGCACATGTACCCTAGAACTTAAATTATAATTTAAAAAATCACATGTGTTATTGTTTATTAGGACAGATCAATTAACTATCAACTGTTTGAAAAAAATATATACAAATGACCGAGTAGGCATTTAAATAGAACAGCATTTTAAAAATGCTTTTTGAGATAGAATATTCTGGAAATATTTCTGTCTTTATTTAAACCTACTTTGATCCTAACAATAAAAACAACATTGAAGTTTGATTTTGAATTCTATGATCACACTAATCATATCAGTGCTTATCTCACAATGAAGCTGCCATATTTCCCTAGTGAGAGTCTACGTAGCACAGTCATGAATTGTATTTGCTCTGAAGCTTAATGCTGGACCTTCTTATCCTTTTTTTCCCACTGACTAATAAAATGAACTCAAGCAAATTGCTTAGTGTTGCTGTCTCTTAATTTTCTCTCTGAAAATGTGGATCAGTATTTGTCACACAGAGTCATTATTGGAATTATAGGAGCTATCCCCTGTAAACCTCTTTGAACACTCTTTGGCCATCAGAAGCCCTCAATAAATTCTGGCTATTATTTTTAAATGTCTCAGAGATTTTTCTGCCCTAAGGATGCATAGAGTCAGCCATAGAAGCAGTTTCATAATTTCTTTGAGAAATTTTTTGGCACTCATAGGATGTCTGATCGCTCATGTGGAGAACTGGCAGCTAAGCTGATTGTTTCTTGGATCGAATAACAGTCATTTTCAAAGGCACTATTGCACTCCATACACTCCAAGGTGTCTTTTTCAAACAGGATTGAGTAGAAATCCTGATAACAATCGGTTCCTAAAAATCTTTTATTCTTGTAATTTATCATCCTTTTTTCCCCTTAAGTACATATGTCTTCTGTTCAGTCCATCTAGAAAAATGTGAATAAGTTCTGGGCCTTTAACCGGAGAAAGTTAATATAAAAGTATAGATGTTAAGGATTTGAATTTATCTTGTTTATTAAGCAGCTTTCATTTGGTTTAATATCTTCTTTTAAAAAGTGAGAGAAGCTTAAATTTTTTCTCTTGCTGTTAATGGTACAAAAAGAGAAAACAATTAAGTTAAACTAGCAAAAAATAAATTTATCTTGGCTAACAACTACCCAAAAATGTATAGTTAGGAAGCCACATGCATATGTGGCTGGAGTTGATACTCAGGAATTCAACTCATTCCTTTCCAAGAGTTCACATTGTGATGGACGCTCACATTCTTCTTTGGACTTTATGAAAAGGTTGTTAATTTTGCAACACATTTAAAACCTTCATTGTGAAAATATAAACATTTGATTTGTTTCAAAAACAATCTTGTGTTTTCACCAATGGAACGTGAGTCAAAGTGATAAACACTTTCAAGCTGGGACAATCGAAAATAGCTTTACCTTTTCTCTACCTTCATCCTCTGACCAAATCCAGAGGACTTGACACAGGACTCTGAAGGAGAGACACTAGATAAAAAAAAAATCCTGGGTGCCTGAGTCACAACATAAGTTGACTGATGTACATTCTATTGGACTGCTATGTGAGAAAGAGGTAAACTTTCATTGTGTGAAGTTGCTGAGATTTAGGTATTGTCGTATTGCAATACTTAGCTTATGCTGACTGACATAAGTCATTTTATAATTTCTGTGAAAATTCTGACTCACTCTTTACCAAAGCAACAACAACAACAAACACGATTGAAGGGTCAGGGAACACTGGCAGCAGCACTGTGATCCTGCAGCAAGTGACTAGGGAGAAGAATGAATTCTCACCAATATTAAAATATGAATATCCATTATTTCCTTTGTGAATGTGCATTGCGTCTACATCCCTTGTTTCATTTGGTCCTAACTCAATGACGTTATGAGATAGGTGTTATAGAAATAAGCCAAAGATAACTTCTATTTTTTTGCCTCTAGGTTATTGATTCCTTGATGGCAGGCTGAGACTCATTACCTCCAAAGCCCACTGGCACCAAGCTCAAATTTATAAACATCCAATTATTTTAGAAAAATAGTCTAACCAAACAAATTTTTGCCTTTAGCACCTCCCTGGTTTGCATAATCTACCAAACCTCATCCAACAGTTGTTATTGGTTAATGAGATAGGGCCTTGCAGTATTAAGTCCCTAAGCTGCTGCTTCCAGGGAGTTCCCTGACCCAGTGTCCCCTGTCCTGCTCCTGAGTGACATCACCAAGACAGGTCAGTCCCCTTCCACTGCCCCTCTACAGTGATTTCCTTTCTAGATAGTGACCCCTGGGAGCCGTAGCCTCTCAACTATCTCATGCTGTGATGGATTTCTCATCTTATGCAACCTGTTCAATTGCTACCCAGTAAGTTTGTTTGTTACTACCTCTAGTGACCACATCTTTTTCCTTGATCAGCCTCAAATCCCTTGAAGTATTCTACAATACATCCAATAGATTATCCCATGTATAACCAAAGAAGTAGAGCCTTTGGACCATTGAGTTGCTGAAGCCAACCCTGATTGCTGCCATCCCAAAAGTTGTTTCCCTTTTATTCCACTCTTACAGAGCCTAGATCTTATTCCAGAGTATTTCTTCTCTCTCTAGTATGATAAGATCTGAGTGATCTAAATTAATTTGCTACGGTCACATTTCTGAATGAGCATGTGATTCAGTTCTGGCCAAAGACACAGAACACTAAGTCTGCTGGGAGCGTCTGTGAAAGGTTTCTTTGGTTAACACAAAAAAATGAAATAAAGACATAAGAAAGAATCAGGCCTTTTCTTTTATTGATCATTGCTCTTTCTTCCCATGATTCCTGAACTAGCAGGGGCCAGGATTTGGTTACATGTTAGCTTGAGAAGACTAAAGATACAAGAATAGAAAAATAGAAAGAACCTTCCCCTTTGATGACAGTGTAAACTAAATTCATCAATCCCAGATCACCAATCTCTATACATACTATGAGAGATCATCAATCCCATTATTTTTAGGTAATTATTCAGTAATTATCTGGAGTTCTCATATCCTTGCAGGGAAAATTACACTAATCGATACATTTTACTAAAGTTGTATTGTCAATGGGCAAAAAAGCAATTTAAACCTGCGCTATGAAGATGAATACATGAAATTAGCAATATTAGTCTCCTGTAAGAATGGAATCACATTTAATTAGATGAAACTATGGAATAATAATTTGGCCTTGAAACATTTCATTTATTCAGACATTATGTTGTCCATGATGTTTTTATACTCATAAGTAATCTAAAGATTTCAAATACATATGACCCATGGAAATAAAAATAGTCACTATTATGTGACCAAGTACTTAAGAAAATAATCCACTTGATGAAGGTCTACGTCTCAAGTAATATTAGATTTGATCTTGCCCTAATTTTAGCATAGGTTCCAGTGTTTTTCTTTTATATTTTCTGACCTGAAAAGTAAAACTATTAAGATTACATTGTTGTTACATTAATTTACTATAATAATATCCTATTATTGTATAGTTAAGGTATTTTGCTGCAAAGCTTATCTATACTCATCTGAAATAGAACAGACGTCAAAAAACACCTTTCACAACTAAAGGAAACAATTTTACACTGCAGGTGGGAATGTAAACTGGTACAACCACTGTGGAAAACAGTATGGAGATTCCTTAAAGAACAGTAAAACTACCATTCTATCTAGTAATCCCAATACTAGGTATCTATCCATAGGAAAAGAAGTCCACATGAAAAAGACACCTGCACATTCATATTTATAGCAGCACAATTCACAATTGCAAAAATATGGAACCAGCATAAACGCCCTTCAACCAATGAATGGATAAAAAATGTGGTATATATGGGATGGAATACAATTCAGCCATAAAACAACTGCAGAATGGCCTTGGCAACAACTGGATGGAGCTGGAGGCCATTATTCTAAGTGAAGTAACTCAGGAATGGAAAATCAAATATTGTATGTTCTCACTTACAAGTGGAAGCTAAGCTATAAGGATGCAAGGGCATAAGAATGATAGAATGGACTTTGGGGACTCGGGAGGAAGGTTGGAAGGGAGGAGTTAGGAATAAAAGACTGTGTATTGAGTACAGTGTACACTGCTTGGGTGACAAGTGCACCAAAATCTCAGAAATCATCACTAAATAACTTATTCATGTAACCAAAACCACCTGTTCCCCAAAAACTATTACATTTTTCAAGAAAGAAAGTAATATAGTAGAGTTATAGGATCCAAGAGCCAAGATGTGGGTACAGGTTAGATACAAAGCACAGAGTACTCATATTTCAAATAAACAAAAGCAGTACAGAGATTACAAACATTTTTAAAAATAACTCGCAAAAAATGATATATTTTTCCATAATCTGCAAAACAGACATCAATATCGAGCTGTATTTTGTATTGTGTATTACTGTATGTCATCAATTCTAAGATGCAATTTGTTTTTCTCACTTAAATGTTTTACAATTTGGCAACTGGAGGTGCTTCAGAAGTAAAGTGGGCAACTTCTTAATGGCATATAAAGTAACGGTGCATCATCTGTTAACCTCTGAGTCAATGGAATATGATAATTTAATAAGTTGTCAAGTCAAAATTTATGTATTCATTCACTCATTCATTGAAATCACAAGAAAGAGCAAAAATTTCAAAAAGAGAATGGCCAAACTAGTTGTTCTGGGCTCCACATCATGTGGTGTGGCTAACATTTTTGTGGAGAATTCTCCAAATGGATATTGAGGATAATTTCCAAGCCATGAAATTAATAGGCCAAAGAGTATGTATAATTTTACAGTCAATAAATAAATTTTTTTTTTCAATTTACATTCTAACCTTGGATTATGTGGGAATGAACATATCCCGTATTTCTGGGAGCACAGTACCTTAATACGAGTATGATTTCTGTCTTTGTGGCATTCCTTTTTTGGTCTTTTCTTTAAATCTATCTTACTCTCCCCTTTGTAGTCATCTCGTGTTTTAGGTGAAGTTAGGTCTGATTCACCTTTGAGAGGGCAAATGGCCTGGAGAGAATCAGATTGTCCAGTCTTACTTGACTCCAAAGACCAGATAGAGAATGAGAATAAGACAAAACTGAAATAATTAGAGATCTTCTTAAACATTTTGCTGGGTCCATTAAGAAAATAAAAACATGACTTTATTTTATTTTGCTTTGTTTGTTTAGTTAGTAATCCAAAGTTTGAAGGAAGTACAGACTCTGTCAGTGGTCCCTATATTCAATCAAACTTTATCTTTCTAATGGTGTTTTTCATTTTGCTATTACTTTGCCAACATTTTCTGGAGCATATAGCCTCAAAATTAGAATTAACTTACTTGTTGATAAAGAACCAATATTGTCAAACTATATGAAGTAATTCTAAGCGAAGTTTTCCTTGAATACCTAATCTTTCACAAGTGATTTAATTACTATATATCTCCTTCCTAAGAGCCACCTCCTGCCTTTTGGAAAGGAGATAAGAAGAGGTAATTAAGAGATTTGCTGTTTACCTGAGATAAGGGTATGTACACCAGCTGAGAACACTGCCTGGCATGAGACAAGCACCCAAAGAATGGCAGTCATTACAATTGTTCACTGAGTTTAAAATTGAGAAACATTTATTCAACGCTTACTGTGCCATGGACTTGGATTCTCTAGTAGCAAGTTTTATTTTGTTTACAGCAACACAGAGCTGCCCTCAGTTACCACTAGGCTTTCGCATGGGAAAAATAAATGGCTCAGGTCAGTATTTAGAGAAAACAACAGCAAAAACAACTACAACGGCATCATTTTAAGTGAGAAAAATATGTTAGGACTGTACATTCTGGTCAGCTTGACTTGGCTGTTACTTGCTCTGATCAGCAGTAAATCTGTAGAGTTTGCTGAAACCAAGTGTGCTCCCCACACATTACAGCATTTTGCACCTGAAACCCACTTCAAATCTGGGAGTGAGAATAACGGCCCTTATACATACTTTACTCATCATGGGAAAACAAAACTATATGACCGAATGGAAATCATTCTAAGACCACATTATGAGGAACATATGCCAAATATGTCTCATCTATTACAGAGCATCTCCCTTTTTAATGAAAAACTTTTAGCAGCCCATAAATATGATTTAAATTTCTCCAAATCATTTAATCTGAATTGTTATTTAAAAGAAAATACATCAGAAAAATACTTAAGCAGCACAGCATTCAATGGTTTAATCATTTCCCCTTATTTTGTTTTTTTATAATTACAAGCTTAATTAGTTTTAGTATAATATCTTCAGCTTTTTAAAATTTGTTGGTTGATATGTCCAATAGATTTCTTCTTACATATATTTTAAATACCATAGAACTAGACTGAATATTAATTCCTGATAAATGGAAAAATATAGAGAAAAACTAGTCACAGTTTATAAATTTAGTACCATGATATAAGATTTGTTCTATAATTTCAAACTTCAATAATACATTTTTATAAGCCAAATTTTTCAAAATTTCCTTTGTATTCAATTAGAAAATTAGATTTTTTTCCAAATGTAATTTAGCTTGGATTTACACATTTTTGTTTGACTATTTCCAGAGGAGAAAAATATTTATTATCAGCAATACTTAGGAATTAGATAATATTGTGTAGCTTATCATATTATGTAGGGAACAATTTTTCCCACTTTTTATTTTACACCCAGAGTTGTCTCACAGCATCATATTACTTATCTCCCAAGGCACACACACTAGTATGATATTATCATAGAGTTTAACCACATTTCTAAGATAAAAAGCTTCCTCTTTGACATTGTGGTGGTAGGAAATGATTGTTTTGCATTGTGAAAATGCAGAATAAGCATTTATCTGGGTCAATTCTTTGTTCATTTTAACACATTAGGAAAAAAATGTCTACAGAATATAGGGCATCACATACACAGTGACTGTGGATTTACAAATGTTACAGTTCAATGAAATAAGTATTTCTTTTGACCATGGATCTTTATTTCACTCAAGCTTGTCCAAAAAGGCTTGAATCCCCCCAACAGAACTGTATCTTGCTTTTCATAGAGAGGAATGTGCTGAGATGCAATATTTCTACTGAAAAGACTGATGATGCATCTACTGTTTCTCTATTAAAAATAATGTTATCTGAAATATTGAAAATATTGTATGTTTGCTTATGAGGATTTTAATTAGCCAATTTAAATGATATAATAACTGATAGCGGGTCTACCTGGTTTTCACAAGTGGTTTCCAAAAAACTTTACAGAAATGGTGTAACCTCACTGCACAGACAGAGACAAACATAAACACAGACATAGATTAGATTAGATACTGCTGATATAGATTATAAAGTATACATAACATACCAGATTAACATGGATCAACACATCCAAAATCATTGTAATTTTGTTTAACTGGAGATTACACTATGTAAAGGTTAGCAGATAATTTAAAGACTACCTTTGTTAAATCATTTTTGAATTTGCTTATTAATGTTTGTAGTTTTCATTTAATATAGTAAGTTGTGTCAAGACAATGTTAACCTCATAAGGGGAGCTGGCATATATTCCTTTCTCTTGTATTGTCTAGCAAATTTGGGGTAGAAACTGGTAACATTTTTAATTTTTTCTTAAATGTCTGTTAGAAACTGCCAGTGAAGCTATCTGTGTCTAGAGTTTTCTTTGTGGGATACTTTTTAATTACAAACTAAATTTTATTAAAATATATAGGATAAAAAAGAAGACTATTCAATATATGAATTTCTTCTTGAGTAAGCATTGGTAATCTATGCTTTTGAAATTATTTGTCTATCTCATTTAACATATCAAATTCATTGAAATTAGTTGTTCACAACATACTCTCATTATCCTATTAAATAACATCTATGGTGATAATGGTAATATGTGTTTTCTTTTTTATTTTCTTGACCAATCTGAGTAGAGTCTTGTCTATTATATGGACCTACTTTTTTTGAAAACACTTTTTGGCTTGATCAATGTTCTCTATTTTTGTTTTTTAATTTCATTTATTTCTGCTCTTATCTTTATTATTCCCTATCCTCTGCTTGCTTTATACTTAATTTCCTCTTCTTTCTCTAAGTTCTTAAGGGAAAAGCTTAGACTGCTTGCATGTCTTCGTTTGAGACTCATCTGTTCATGTTTCTTGCCTCCTTTTTAATGGGGTTGTTATTTGGTTTTTGCTTGTTAAGTTCCTTATAAATTCTGAGTACTAGATCTTTGTCAGATATATAGCTTGCAAATGTTTTCTCCCATTCTGTAGATTGTCTGATTAATCTGTTGATAGTGTCTTTTGCTGTGCAGAAGCTCTTCAGTTTAATTAGGTATAATTTTTCAATTTTTGCTTTTGTTGTAATTGCTTTGGAAAACAGTCATCAATTACATCGCAAGGCCAATGTCCAGAATGATGTTTCCCATGCTTTCTTCTAGGATTCTTAGTTTGAGGCCTTACATTTAAATCTTTAATCGATCTTCAGTTAATTTTTGTATATGGTAAAAGGTCGGAGTTCAGTTTCTTTCTTCTGAATATGGCTAGCCAGCAATGAAATGCCCAACATCAGAGAAATGCAAAGCAAAACAATAATGAGACACCATCCCACACCAATCAGAATGGCTATTATTAAAAAGTCAAAAAAGCAACAGATGTTGGTGAGACTGAGGAGAAAAGAGAACATGTGTACATTGTTGGTGGGAATGTAAATTAGTCCAGCTACTGTGGAAATCAGTTTGGACATTTTCCAAAGAACTTAAAACAGAACTAACATTCAACCCAGTAACCCCATTACTGGTATATATTCAAAAGAAAATAAACTGTTCTACCAAAGGCACATGTATTTTCAATATAGTACTAGTCACAATAGCAAAGACATGGAATGAACCTAGATATCCATCAATAGTGGATTAAAGAAAATGTGGTAGATACACATCATGGAATACTATGCAGTCATGAAAAAGAACAAAGTAATTTCCTTGCAGCAATGTGGAGGCAGCTAGGGGCTATTATCTTAAGTAAATTAATGCAAGAACAGAAAACCAAATAGGGCATATTCTCACCTATAAGTGGGAGGTAAACACTGGGTAAGCATGGACATAAAGATGACAATAAACTCTGGGTCCTACTAGAGTGGGGTGGGAGGAAGGAGGACGAGGATTGAAAAACTATTAGGTACTATACCCACTACCTAGGTTTCAGGATTGATTGTACCAAATACCTCAGCATCATGCAATACACCCTTGTAATAAACCTGCACATGTACCCTGAATCTAAAATTAAAGTTGATATCATCTTTTAAAAAAGCAAACAAATACATATACGTGTGTGTGTTTGTATGTGTGTGTGTGTGTCTGTGTGTGTGTGTCTTTAATTTCACTTATGACTACCACCTTAATCCATGGCTTATTTAGAAGTTTAATTTCCAAATATTTAATAATTTCTAGTTTAATTATATTTTTGTCAGATAATATACATCACGTGATTTCAATTCTGTTGAAGTTTGTTCAATGATCCAGATATGGGTTACTAGGTGATTATCATGTGTGCACTTAAAAAGAATGTGTATTTTGCTCTTTGGGGATGATATGTTCAATAAATGTCAATTTCGTTAAGTTGGTTGATAGTATTATTCAGGTCTTCTATACATTTATTGATTTTTTCACTTTTTGTAGTATTGGGTACTAAGAGACAAACGTTGCAGTTTCCAACTCCAATAGTGGATATGTGCATTTCCTTTTGGTTCCTATCAGTTTTTGCTTTGTATGCATTAAAATTATGTTGTTAGGTGCAAACACATTTGGCATTACATTTAGATTTATTGTAATTTTAATATCGTTAGATTTAAAGCTACCATATACTAGTTACATATTCTCATTACATTCTATTTGCCCTACATATTCCCCAATCTTTTTTTGTCTTTTTTTCTGCCTTTTGAATTAACTGAATTTTTATGATATAACTTTTTCTCCACTAATGGCTTCTTAGTTATATCTCTTAGTCTTGCCTGGTGCACCTAGGACCTGTGGTGTGTCCCTTTCAGCATTCTTGCTTCTCCTCCCAGTGCTAGCCAAACTCTGTCTTCTATCTGTGGTTGCCTTTGGGCACGTGTTGTGTCACCTGCCCTCTGTTGGAGGAAAAATGGTTCTTCTGCTCAAGAGAGGTCTGTTCCTCTGCTCAAAGGTGGTCTTGTCTTTCCTCAACCAGACAGATTTTGCTTCTACCTCAGCTTTAGAAGGAAACTTGCTAAGATGGTTTCCAATATCTTACCCAGAACAAAAGCGTTTTCCTTCTACTCCTCCCCAAGAAGCAAGAGCTTTTTTCCTGCTTTGGGGAAGAGGGGTGAGAGAATGTGTTCCCCCAGAGACTTAACATTATTGCACACTTCTCTGGTCTTTTGCCCTGTCCCAAATCTTTCTCTTGAGCACCAATAAAAGTCCATGGAAAATAACGTAGCATTGATTGCAACTCTTTTTGTTTCTGTGGCCCCCAACTATCTCAAACCAACTCATCTTGCTGTAATTGGGATTTGCTAGCTCATCCAATTCCCCAGCTTCTGATTGCTTATAGGCAGCCATGTTTTTCTCATATGCTCTGCCAAATCTGAAACAGGCTATGTCACCTGTCTTCATTGGAGAGATCTTGCTCCTCTTTGAAATTCAGTTTATTTGATGGCTTCACCACCACAGCTCTCTGATGAGCTCAAGAAGATTATAAATGTAGAGAGAACCAGGCTTCTTCTCTATGGTCAGGTGAGAAAATTCAAGTGGGATCCATGTTCTCTTAGGACTTTCTACTGCCAAGTAGAAGCCCAAGTCTTCTTTCTCGTGTGAGATTAATAGGACATTTTCTTTGGTATCTTTTACTGAAGTGTGTTTCACAGAATACCTGAACTGCTATATAATTCTGGAAATTAGATGAGAAAAAAACAAACAAATGAACAACAAAAACACAAAAGTCTAGTAAATGAATCCCATGTTTTCCAAAATATATATGACCACTGAATTCTATATTTTACTTGAGAAGCTTTTTTGAGTGAGGAATTCTAAGTATTTTTCCCTCTCTCTTTCTCCTGCCTTCTTCTTTATCTCTCTTTTAATTAGAAAAATTTGACTATGTTTCAGTCAATCTGTACTTCTACTGTACTCTGATTTCTCAATAATAGTTATATAAACAAATATTTGCTTTTTTGTTTACTATTGCAACACCTTCTTAGGTAAATTTGGATGGTTTTTACTCTTCCCAAAATCGATCTACGAAGATTTACCATTAATATGTAAAAATCTGAATTTGCAAAGTATAAATCGATTACCAATAAAAATGTTCTTCTGTTAATTTACTGTGATATTTATATAAGTACTGTTAATAAAAATGATGTCTTACATTTATCTATAAAATCGTTATTCATCATAGAATAGTAAATATTTCTGAACTAATCGGCTACACTGACTTACACATCAGATTGTAAAGAACTATTATCATCACTGAGATTATTTCTTCCTACAATTTAAGCATCCATTAAATATTATTATAATGTCCAAAAAAACTTTCGTCTATTTACAGAATTCATGAAGCCAAGAATGATTATAATGTCGACAATGACATCAGAATTTTGTTAGAAAGGTTCAAAAACAATATTTAAGTAGAAGATACCAAAGGAAACAAAACAAATTCTTTATTTTTTTAAACATCTGAGGTAATTTTTTGTGTTATATCTTAAACTATTCAAAAAAAGGCTGAAAGGGAGTAGCTAATGTGAAACTAGTCCTTCATTTTTCATACATCTGTATGAAACCTTCACTATTCCTTTTCTGTCAAACTATTTCTTGAATAATTTGTTATTTATCTTATGTGTTATTCTGTATTTCACCTTTAGTGGGCTATACTTTTGTGGGTTTTAAACACTGTTTATCCTTTGTAGACACTTTTTCTTCATCATCAGAGGAATTTCATGAGACAATATAAATATTCCTTAAAAAAATTCTGTTTTGGCCAGGCACAGTGGCTCACGCCAGAACTTTGGGAGGCTGAGGTGGGCGTCACCTGAGATTGGGAGTTCAGGACCAGCCTGACTAACATGGAGAAACCCTGTCTCTACTAAAAATAAAAAATAAAAAATAAAATAGCTGGATATGGTGGTGCGTGCCTGTAATCCCAGCTACTCAGGAGGCTGAGGCAGGACAATCGCTTGAACCTGGGAGGTGGAGGTTGCGGTGAGTCAAGATCATGCTACTGTACTCCTCCATCCTAGGCAACAAGAGTGAAACTCTGTCTCAATAAATAAATAAATAAATAAATAAATAAATAAATAAATCTGTTTTATTATTGAAGCCTTTGAGATGCCTTCAAAAAAGTGTATTGTTATATTAGCTATATGAACCTTAGCAGAGTAAACTTTTATTATAACTTTTATTCTTGGTTTTTCTGCTTTCAAGTTGTCTGCGTCCAATAAATAGATAAAATGAGGACCCACTATATCCTAAATTGAGTACTTTAGCTAATTTTAGTACACCTTCTCAGTTTTTTGAGTTATTTTCTGAAAGCTTAAAGCACAAAACAGTGCAAGAATAATATAACAAAGATTCATATATTAAATTCCCAACACAATTTTATCATTTTTTTCAGCTTTCTTAGAAATATTTTTAAAATAGCACATAACTAATATTTTGGTTGGCCATTCTTTTTATTTTCTTTCTCTAATGGCGTAAAGAAACAACTACAATGAACTTATATTAAAACTGCCACAAGGTATTGTTTTTTGTAGAGCTTGAGAGGAAATTTTGTTGTTGCTTTCTTTTCAGTTGAATCTACTGACAGGTATTCTTTATGTGACTTGAGATTTTTTGCCCTGTGAATTTACCTCAGTGAAGACTGTTTTTTAAGGCAGTTTCCTAGGTGGTAAAGATGGCCCCTATGGAGTGGTTTTTGTTTTTGCCTCATCTAGAGCCCTATGGATTTCTGTTGAACACGGCACTCCATTCCTGAAAAGACTCTTTCCATCAAACCTTTAGTAATTCTCCTTTGAGTACTTTCTGACCAGGTTTGACCTTAGCCTGAGAAAGAATTCTGCTAAACCAATTTAGTGAAAATCCCCCGATCTTGGTATCTGACCACCATCCATATCTTATTACCCTGGCCTACTTTCAGAGAATTCTGATGAGTCAAACTAAAATCTCCCTTACTCCTGATGTTTTATCTTAGTAATTTTCCATGCATTAATTGAGCCTTGCTACTTGGCTATCAATTCCCACTTGTACATACTGTATTTGGAATTGAGTTCAATCTCACTCCCATTGCAAGACCCCATTGCCATGGTTCCTGTACCTGTTGCAATGACACCTCTTGAATAAAGACTGCCTCACCATCTTTACTAAGTGCCCAGAGAGGACTTTCTCCTTCATTACTGCATCTACAAAAAGCTGGCAGGAATTTTATTTATTCTTCTTTAAAGACTAGGAAGTCTTTAGATTCCTGGCTGACTTTAGGTAAGTTTTAGTTCTTTTCTTTCTGAGTGGTGTGAAGTTAGACACACCAGCTTTGACCATTAAACCTAGCCTTAAATGTTAAATGCCCCTGTGAATAATTTCAGAATAAGCCCACCAATGCCTTCTAGACTTGAGCTGTATTTTATTTTAAGGTAGAGATGGTGTTTCACCACGTTCCCCAGGCTGGTCTCAAACTCCTGGACTCCAGCGATCCTCCTGCCTCAGTTTTCCAAAATACTGGGATTAAAGGCATGAGCCACCACACCTGGCCTGAATAGCTTTTTACTGCTTGCTCTAGCCATTACATTGTATATACAAAGCATCAATAGATTGCACTGATATTATCATTTCACTAGTTGGAAAGAACTATAGAAATTGTACTTCCCATTACATGACTTTACCTTCCCTTATATGAGATATAGTGTAGTTTTTTTCCTGTGGACATTTAGAATCATTTTAGACAGTTACAATGATTACCTCTGTCCTGAAACATAATCTGGAACACTAGATAGGAAAAGGAAAGTCAATTGTATCTACTCATACTTTTTCCTACCAAGTCCTTTCTTCCTTTCTGATGTTCCAAGATTGGTTCCTTTAGCATTTTCTTTCCTTTTCCAGACTTTCTTATAGTTATTCTTTCAGGGAAGCTGTGGTTGCTACAATTTTTTTTAGGTTTCCTTCATCTGAAAATGTTTTGATGTTCCCTTAATTCTTGAAAGATATTTTCACTTGACAAAGGATTCTGGGTTGACAGTTCTTTTCTTTCATCTCATGATATATATTGTGTTGCTTTCTTCTTGCCCTCATTGTTTCTAATGTTAGGTCCATTGCCAAACAAATTGTTTTTCCTTTATAGATAAATGTTGTTTCTCTCTCATTGCTTTCCAGATTCTTTCTTCATCTTTAGTTTTGCAGAAGCTTGACTTTGATTTGTCTTGGTGTGGATTTCTTTAGTTTTATCTTGTTTTGGGTGTGCTCAGCTTCTTGAATAAGTTAATTTATGTCATTTGTCAAATGTGCCATTTTCCACTGTTATTTTCTCAAAAAGTTTTTAACTCCACTTGGTTTTCCTTTTCTGGCAAAGGCTCAGATGACATAAATGTCTTTTGTTGTAATCTCACAGATGCCTAAGGATTTGGGTGTTTTTGTTGTTTTTTGTTTTGGTTTATTTACTCTGTGTTGCTTAGATTGTATAATTTTATTACTCTATTTTTAAGTTCACTGATTATTTTTTCCTTTGTCTTCTATATCATGCTACCGAGTCAACCCACTGAGTTTTTCATTTTATTTTGGTTTTTATATTTTTTAATCCCAGAATATCCTTTTTTTTTTTTTTTTTTTTTTTTTTTTTTTTTTTTTTTTTTTTACGTTTTCCATTTCTTTGCTGAGACTTTCTATTGATTTGTTGGGACTTTAGAAAAACTATTTGTTTCAAGTATGTTCATACTTGGTCACTGAAATATCTTTATCATCGCTACATTAAAATCTTTGTCATAGAACGGTGTGGTGGCTCACACCTATAATCCCAGAACTTTGGGAGGCTGAGGTGGGCAGATCATGAAGTCAGGAGATCGAGACCATCCTGGCTAACAAAGTGAAATCCCACTTCTAACAACAATAATAAAAAAAAAATACAAAAAATTAGCCAGGCATGGTGGCAGATGCCTGTAATCCAGCTACTTGGGAGGCTGAGGCAGGAAAATCGCTTGAACCCAGGAGGCGGAGGTTGCAGCGAGCCGAGATCGTGCCACTGCACTTCAGCCTGGGCAACAGAGTGAGACTCCATCTTAAAAAAAAAAAAAAAAAACCTTTCTCATATAGTGCTAACATATCTGTCTTATGAGGATTAGTGTCTGTTGTTACATTTTTCATTCAATCTGTTGTCTTCCTGGTTGTTGGAATGATGAGCAGCTTCCTCTGAAACCTAGACATTTGGGGCACTATTTTATAAGTAGGATCTGATTCATACTTCATTTTAGTTGGCTTTTTCTGAGACTACTCCGGCAGAAGTGAGAGGGCCACCATCTCATTACTACCAGGTGGTGTCAGAAGCCTGCTTCACTGTTCCATCACTGTTGACACTGAGGAGTTGTCCTTCCTGGTTACAGATGAGTGACAGGGGAGTTCTTATTCCCTAGTAGGCCACCACTCATACGGAACGTCTCACTGTTGTTGCTAAAATAACCTCCACTGACAACAGGAAGAAGGGGTCTCATTACTACTAGGTGGTAGTGAAAGTCTTGACTTTCCACTAGGCTTCCTCTTATACCATTCTGTTTGGTAGTTAGACATTAGCAAGGCATAAGAGAAGAGAGCAAAAAAGGTTGTCACTAAGGCAGCCCGTGGCTGGCCCACCTAAGTAGAGTCCCAGAACTGCCCTAACTCCACACTAATGGATGAAGTTCCTGGTAAAGTCTGTGGCCAGAACATCATGGAGAACGAAAAACTAGGGAAAAATCTCCTAAAATGTCGCAGGCCCAGTAACATAGAACTGTGTCCTCAACTTCACCCCAAGCTCATTTACCATCATTATAATCAATTTACATCTGGTTTTACCTCCTGACTGTGGGCTTTTCTTAACAAATTACGGGTATGAATGTGCACAGTTTAATTTTAGCTATATAACCAGAAACTGCCAATCAAATGCCATCATCCTGTCATTCCGACACAGCCCAAACCTCAACTCTTCCCCACAAAACCCCCATAAAAATCCCCTGGGTTTTGTAAAGAGGGGCTGATTTCACTTCAGGAAAATCAGTCCACTCTCCCTCTGAGGGTGTATTACTGTGCTTCAATAAACTTTGCTTTGAGCTTGCATTTTAGTGTTAGTTTGCAATTCTTTGCTCACTATCACAAGAACTGAGATTGCTGGTCCAGAGCTTCAGCTCCATTGACCTCCTCAGTTAAAGGGTCTATCCCAGTGCAGAATTCCCAGTACTATCTTCAGTAGGAAAAAGGAGTGGTGTCTCATTATCTCCAGGGGAAGTGAAGTCTAAGTATTGACACTTGAGTGTAGGGAGACTCATTTCCACCTAGTGGAGAGGAAAATTCCAGCTCCCTACATAGCATTTTTTCATAGTACTTAGGTACATAGATGGGGTGCTTCACAATCACTTGAAAATGTTGGAAGTCCAGGCTCCCTATTCGGCTTTGTCTGATTTGGGTGAATATTGGCTACATTATTTTTAAAATCTTATTTAGATGCAAGAGAGCAATTATTGTCTAAAGTTTTCTCTCTTGCTAGATTTATCTTGTCCTTGCCCTTTGGCTACAAAGAGAAGAGGGTTTAATTGGACTTTTTTGTTTGTTTATTTTATCTGTGCCCATCATATCTAATGTTTCTGGGCTTTCTAGTTTCTGGATTTTCTAGTTTGTCAGCTCCAAGTCTTGTTTATACAATGCAAAAAAAAAAAAAAAGAGATAAAATAAAATAAAATAAACCAGGGAACTTACCTATTCCTTGGTTCCTGAGGTCCCTAGCTGGTTGGCCAGCTTCTCCCTACATTTCAGAATCATGTTTTTCATAGACATAATTTTCAAGTTTCTAATTGCACTTAGAAGAATGAATAGGACAAACTATGTCTAATTCATCTTTCCAGAAGCAAAAGTTTTAAACTAATTTTAGAGTGATTCTTTGAGAGGAAAGAAGCAAGCCTAAGTGTTGTGGGTCTGAAGTTTACCTCTTCAATTATTAGAGACTGATAAAAACACGCTAGAAATTTGGGTGCAAAAAGGCTTTAAACATGGAGTTGTGGCTATTTAACTGAAGATCAGTTATCAATTCCTAATTTCTTCAATCATTTCCATTTCTGGCTGTGGAGTGCCAGATGTTAGCTATACCAGTAGGATGTCATAGAATAATAAGAATATTGAGTGTAGATTTGAAACTAGGCCTCATAATTCCTAAGCCTCATAAAATTTAAAAAGCTTGGCCATCGTGAAACTTAAACCCCAGATGGCCACGGATAGCCCCCCGATGTTCCCAGAACCCAAACAGAAAGACAATTCTGGGAAATAGCCTCATGGGGTCCCACCCTGATAGCCTCATGAGGTCCCACCCTGATAGCCTCATGGGGTCCCACCCTGCCTCAATGTCCCTGATGTTCCCGGAATCAGCAATTCCAGGAAAGAACCTCCTAAGGTCCCGCCTCAACCAATCAGAACAAGATACCTTGCTCAGGCCATAGACAGACCCAATTACCACGCGCCTAAAGCTTTGTTTGAATTTCGCGCCCTAAGCTGTGTTTGAACTTGTGTTTGCCTATATAAACAACCTGTAACAAGCACTCGGGGTCCCAGGGCCAACTTAGAGCTTGGGACCCTAGCGCGCTAGTAATAAACAACTCTCTGCTGTGAATCTCATGTCGGTGATCCTTCGCGGCGACCCCTGCCCAGGAGGGAATCGACAGTTCGGTTCCAACAGATTCAAGCAAAAGAAAAACTATTTCACTTAAATTTATACAATTATAAAGTGCCAGTTTACAATTTTTTTTAAATGTCTTAAAGTAAGAAAAAATAAAGATTCTTTTACATTATGCTTCTGGCTTCTACTGTTAAAAAATAAGGAATCATTCTCTACTTCTTCAAAATTTAAATCTACTTAGTTTTCCCGTACTTTCTAGCTCTTATTTTTGTGTCCATCACTTTTCAGTAGTTCTTATAAATATGCGCTTCCTTAATTTGTTTTCATTTCTTAGTGTGGAAAATTATAAAAAAATAAAAAATATATAGTGTTCATAAGTGCCCCTTTTTTTGCATACATGTTATTGAAAAGTAATATTACAAATCCACCCCTCTGTCTGTGGAAGGCAGAATTCAAAGAAGATCTCAACCATTCCTACCTCCTGCTCTACACAGCCTATATGATGTCTTCTTGAGGATGAGCAATATCAGTGACTAGGATGAAATATTTCTCCCATGATTAGGTTATGTTATCTGGCAAAGGTGAAGGGATCTTTCAGATACAACTAAGCCTCTAATCAGTTGACTGTGAGTTAATCAAAAAGGACATCAGTACATTTGAACCTCACCTAATAGGTGAGTCCTTTAAAAATGGTATAGAAGTAAGGGACAAGATACAGCAGCAAAAATTATCTTACTAGTCTTGAAAAAAGAAGCCACCATGAATCTTGTAGTTTCAAGGAAATAAACTCTGCCAACCATCTGGGAGCTTGGAAGACAGCCCTGAGACTCCCACACAACCCTAGCCCTGGCCCATGCTTGATTGCAGCCTTGTAAGTACTCAAGCAAAGGATCCAGTTGGCTCTGAATCTATAGAAAGGGTGACAGTATTAAATGCATGTTGTTTGAAACCACTAAGTCATAATTTGCTATGCAATAAGAAAATAACTAATATGTGTCCCTCTCTCTATCCCTTGAATTTAGTTTGACAATATAACTTCGTTTGTCAATGGGATGTTGCCAAAGGTGACATGAACAGAGGCTTGAAAGCATCCTAAATGATGGGGCTTGAAACTCTGAGATCCTTATGTAGAAAAGGCTGAGCTAGTTTGCTAGGTGATGAGAGACATGGCCTAGCTATCCTCATCATCCTAGATTACATTGAGCTAATGACCGGGTATGTGAATGTGTCCATTTTAGACAATTCAGCACCAGCCCAGCAACCAGCTAAGCATAACCACTATGTGGGCCAACAGCGTGTGACTGAGCCAGCCCAGACTGAAAGTGGTTCTAAGCCACTACAATTTTGGGAAGTTATTTAGAAAAGCCCACTGATGTCTTGTGTTTCTCTGGGTCAAAAACAAACAAATAAACAAAAATGGCTACCTGAGTTCAAATTCTATCACCGTCCTTTACTAGTTACTTGACTTGTATTAACCACTTTTCCCCATCTTTGAGTAGGGTATGATATGACTACCTTAGAGTATTTTTGTAGTGACTACAGGAAATTGATGTAATACATGTGTTAGCATATACTCTATGTCATGGTCTATTCTATGAATCAACCTGGCTATTCTAGATGGTTCTGTGAAGGCTTTTTTTTTTTAGATGCAATTAACTATTAAATCAGTAAACTTTGAGAAAAGAAATTACCCTTCATAGTGGGACTGAGCCTCATCCAATCAGCTGAAGACCATACAAGCAAAAGGCTGACTTCTTGCCAGTAGATCACCTTGGACTCAAACTGCAGTGCTTTTCTGGGTGTCTTGCCTGCCAGTGTCTGTCTGTCTGTCTATCTGTCTCTTTCTTGATATATGTATAGATAGATATCTCTATCTATCTATCTATCTATCTATCTATCTATCTATCTATCTATCTAGATCCTACTTGTTGTTTCTTTGGAGAACCCTGGCTAATACCAGTGTATATACAATGGTTAACTATCATCACTTTTCCTGACTATAGTTGCTCAAAATATGCTGAAATAGCTCTGTGCTTAGTGATATCTGGTTCTAATCTTATTGTCCTTGGGTTTTTTCTTTGTTGATATTTGGATTGCTGGGGCAGAATACAAATGCATGTGCTGTTATCAAAAGTAAAATATTTGTGAATAGGTGTAACCTAGTATGAAAATTCACAAACATGATTGAATTTGCTATAATCTAATATGTTAAACAAATATAAAATATTTTACTGTAACCCACACTATTCAGTAATATTATACCACGTTCAATAATTTATGAATCTTTCTGACATTACAGATAAGGATAAATTAGCTACAAGAAATCATATTTTATAATTCTAAAATGTTGAAATTATATATTAATTAGTAATTTAGGACTGAATCATTTGGCAAAAAGAACAATTGGTAAACCAAAATAAATTTTTCCTCTCAATAAATGTTTATTAATCTAAAAAAAGTGACACTGGGCATATGAAATTTTAGCAAAAAAACCATGTGCCCTATACAACTACACTTCCTTGTACAAAAAAAATGACAAATCTAATTGTGGCTTTAATTTATGTTAAATATTTCACTTTGTGCTGTAACTTATAATCTTACATGTTTTCTTGAATTTCAGAAAAAAAATACTTCCTGAGTACTGTTTAAGTAATTGAAGGAATTTTGAAGTAGTTTCTATTTTGTAAACAATGTCTCTAGGAGAACAAACAAACCAACTTTACCGGAGGGTAGAAAACAGGTTTGGGAGCTCAGTTCGCAAATGGCCAGACCATCTCCTTTATAATTACCAAGCAATAGTTCAACAACTTCAAACTCATAATCCAAAATGCCCTGTTCTGAATTTTTCCCACCACGTTATTAACTAGGTGATTTTTAAAGCGATGGGACAAAAATTACTCTAAGACGCAATAAAATTAGCTATACAATGGTATACAGTCACATGTCACTGAACTATGGGAATAGGTTCTGAGAAATGCATCCTGAGGTGACGTGGTCCTTTTGGGAACATCACAGAATACACTTACCTAAGCCTAGAGAGTATACCCTATATGGTAAAAGCAATTGCTGCTAGGCTACAAACCTGCACAGCATGCTCCTGCACTGAATACTGTAGGCAATTAAAACACAATGGGAACTATTTGTGCATCTAAACACGTCTAAACATAAAAAAGGCAATGCTTTGAGCTAAGACTAAATGAGGGCTACAACCTCACTAAGAAATAAGAACATTTCAGCTCCATTATAACCTATGAGACCATCTTTATATATGCCATCCACCCTTGACTGAAACGTTGATATGTGGCAACTGACTTTTTTTGATCTGCCAGGGATTATGGCTAAGAAGGAAAATGAGAGAAATGCTATTACTATACTAAAGGTATAAGAATATAGCAAAAAAAGTTTAGTATGTTTCTATAATTTGCCTTTTAAGTGACAGATTCATATTGTAAAAAATATGTTCATATTGTAAAAAATACATGATATAAATGCAAGTAATATTATCATATATAATTTTAGATTATTAGATTATATTGTAGATTAATAGATTATCCTTTTAATTAATTTGGACTAATATTGTAGTTCAAACATTCTAACAGTGAATAAGAATAAACAAGGCTGAAAAAATATGGGATTCATCCCAAGTGAAAAAAAAATGATGTCTAATGTTTAATATTTCAGACACAAACCGAAACATCATTGGTCATACATTTTTGTCAGACAGTTGGTAAAATACTTTAAAGCCTGCTTTTATTTTTGGACATTAGCTCACTTTACTTTACATACCTGAAATTGGTATACTCTAAAACCCTATGTAAATAATAGGAGCTTAATAATGTACTGTGCTAGTGTTATGTTTTATTTATATTTTAATGATTTGGGTATAATTTCTTAGGTCTCTGGTAATTTGCAAGGCAATTTAAAAATTTTCAACAGCCTAACAGAATATTGTAGTCTTTAATGACATATTTAAGAAACAAACCAGAAGATTTAAGAAGAAAATTGATTCCTAATTTTCCAAGAAATATATACAAAACAGTATCAACCCAGGTAAATGTTCCTAAAATGTGGTTAAATCATAAAGTACATTAAACCAAATCTATGTAACAAGAAGAAAGACTGTGCTTAATTTCGTCAAAAAGTTGTCTTTTGACAAAAGTATATGCTACCCTGTGAGTAAGCAAAATAATCCCAGTAGTCATCAAGAGATCTATTTAAAAAAAAAGTGAAAGAAGAAAACAAAAATCAAGCATTCATTTACATCAAAATGGAAGACTGATATGACATCCTGTATTACAAAATTCTGGTCATATAATAGATTAAATAAGACAGATATAAGTTTCTTTTTCAAGCTAAGTGTTTTTCATTTACCAGTTTACAGGCCATTTGGGAGGAGTTAAGCAACTTCGGAAATTCCTTTTATTTTATTACTCAGTCAGATATGTAGTATAGGGAGACTTGTTAAACATTTATTGAATTTCTGCCTTCAGGCCAATTATTTATATAAATTAAAGGTTTCTGAGGAATGCAACATATCAAGATGTTATATTTTCTAATATCATAAGGCATCTGAATACACTAAACTTGCAATTCTGAGGGAAAACAGTATTGATTCTTTGTTCAGGAATATGCAGATATTTACACCTGGACACAGTGTTGTGACAGAACAATCAGCAATGGAGATTATGCTCATAACACATTATTAGTAAGCTACCTTCATGCTGTCCTAGAATCTGGAGAAAGTAGAGCATTTTGGGGTAAAACTAAGCTACAATTCAAAAGGAAAATCCTAGTTTTTTTTTTTTTTTTTTTTTTTAAATAAGACTCATGTTTACTTTTTTTACAGCTTGCAATGACAATTTTCAGGATTATTTTAATAATCCAACACCGGGCATCTTGGTATAGGTCAGCTTTAAAAAAGACTGATTAGGCAGAAATTGCTCTACATACAATGAAATAAACAGAAAAACAAAAGCAAGATCACTAAAGTTTTGATAATTCAGATATCAAGCACGTAATAATTCAAAGACTTCTAGTTATGCAGCCAAACTGGCAAAAGATTTGTATCATCTGCATTCTGTGAACATTTCATGAAACTACTAAAATCAAAGCTAGGAACCATCTGGCTTGTAACCCAAAATAAATCACAATCAAGTTTCCTACAAATTACACACAATCGTTCTTAAAATTCAGAATGTTGGATGGTGGTGTTCTCCTGGAAACTTCTAAAAAATTGTAACAACCAAAACTTCAGTTCTGAAGCAGTACCTTATAGCTTCCATAGTAATTTCAGTATTTATTTGCATTAAAGTTTATAAATGCTCATATTGCAAATTACTTACAAACTGATGGAGTACAGTAGAGCTTTGATCAATGAACTGTTGAAATGACTACAGCATAGATGTACTTTTATTGACTAGAAAAGGGAGTCAGAAACTTCAAATTTGAGGTAAAGGGGAAAAATACTAAAACATTTGCCTGCCGTTTACCTCTGTCAGGGTTTCCAGCATCCTTGTGGCCAATCAGTTGGCTTTAAGGCAGACAGAATTCTTTTTGCTACAGAGTGATGTTTTGAAATGCTCTGAGATATAAAACACAATGTAGAGAAATGGTCAATAAGCATCTTTTGCTGGATGTACTAGGAAAGGATTCCCATTTGAAATGTGTGGTGTGCTGCCAGCTGCTTTGAGTGTGCCAGGCTGGATACCTCATGAAACAAGTACTTGCCTTCAAAAACAGTCTGATGAACAAAAGTGAGCCAACATTTGAACTCTCGTGTATGTACTAACAGAATATATTATATTTACCTTTGCTACTCTTTGGTTCAGAGCTTAAATGTGAGGCACTTGTGCAGGTGGTCACTGATAAGATTCTGGAAGCCATCATGCCGGCCAGTGTTTGAGGAGAGCATGTGCATAGTTCCTGGTGTAATTTCTTCCTGTATGCTACTGCTTTCCTCTTTTTTTTTTTTTTTTGGTTACTCCCTTAGTTCCAAGTGCAATGCTGTACCCTTTCTGTATTATCACATGGATAATTTTGTTTACTACTTTATTCTGACAGGTGATGTAAACTACACCACGGGTTGCTGTTCAATATTTACCAACACCATGGGCGTCATTAGACTTCATTTTATTCAGAAAATCAAGAAATCATTTAAGTACAGAAGTCAACATTTGACCAACTTGAATATACTGAGGGAATTTAGAAATATATGAATATCTAAAACACAGGCCTTGCCATTGAGACTATAGTTTGTGGAAGTGAGGCATATAGTCCTTCAAATACGTTAGAAAAATACTGTATACAAGCAATATTAAAGGGCTGGTAACTAACTGGTATCTTGATCAGTAAATTTTTTGTATTCATTCCTGTTTCTACACACATCATTTATGTGTGTGCATTTGTATTTCTGTCAGTCTGTATATTACATATATTGTATGCATATATAATACATATTATATTACATATATTACATTATATTACATATAAAGGAGATGGTAATTCCTTCATTTAGCAAAAATAAAAAGAAATTCAAATCTGCTCATTCTGTACTATAGTGGATTGGTTTATTTGGTTGATGCAAAAGTAATTGTGTGGTTTTTTTTGTTTGTTTCTTTGTTTTGTTGTCATTAAAAGTAATGTAAGTAACCTGGAGTCTGCACCCCACAGGAGAGACCACTAATAATAGGCACAATTAGAGAAAAATCATTTAATACTTGTTTGGCCAGGGAAGATTTCATAAGAGAGCATGAAATTTAAAGGCATCTAGATTCATTTACTATTATAAAACATCTTATTTTAACTGTGCTAAAATACAACATAACATAAAATTTACCAGAGTCATCATTTTTTATACACACATTTCTGTAGAATTAAGTACATTCACATTGTTGTATTATTACAACAATGTAATTTTCATCATGTGAAACTGCAACTCTGTACTCATTAAACAGCAACTCTCCATTCACCCCTTCTCCCCCAGTTCCTGGCAACTGCCATTCTACTTTCTGTCTCAATGAATTTGTATTAGCTACCTCATGTAAGTGGAATCATAGTACCTGTCTTTCTGGGACTGGCATTAGCATAATGCCCTGAGATTCATCCATATTGTAGCATGTACCAGAATTCTGTAACTTTTTAAAGAATTAATAATATTTCGTTTATGTATATATCACATTTTGTTTATTCACTTATCTCTCGATGGACACCTGGATTGCTTCCCACCTTTTAGATAATGGAAGGAATGCTACTATGGACACAGTTCTACAAATTTTTCTTTGATACTCTGCTTTCATTTTTGCGGGAGTATATCCCAGAGGTGGAATTGCTGGATCATATGGTAATTCTATTGTTAACTACTTTAGGAACTGCCATACTGTTTCCCATAGCAATTGCATCTTTTTACGTTCCCATCAACTGCATACAAGGGTTTCTCTGCATCTTTATCAACACTTATTTTCTGTTTTATAACAGTAGACAGTAGACATACAAATGTGTCTAAGGTGGTGTATCTCAATGTGGGTCATTTGCTATGTTTTAATAAAAAAATTTGAACGGAATAAAAGATCTCTATAGTTAAAGTGCTATGCAATAAATTTGTGATATAATAGGATTCTGGATTTTGAAGTACTCTGAATGTGATGCTAAGAAATTTGAATTTTATTTTAAGGAAAATAAGTGAAAAATAAAACCCTAAACTTTCCAGTCAGTGGAATGAACCGGACTTTCTCCTGGCGAAGGGGGTTCCAGAGAAACCTTGAAAACTGAGTTGCTGCCATGATAGGATAGGAGGTCAGACAGGCCCCATTAAAGCCCCTCCATCCCTAACCACCATTAGGCTTTCTTCACTAAGAGTTAAACAGAAAGGAACCCTTTGGAAAGACCTGTACCCCTCCTGACACTGCTCTGCTCTCCTGTGGTTTCCATAAAACAACCAACTAGCATTCTTTTCCAGTAAGAGAGCACCAACCATAGAGGGGTTCTGTCCAGTCATAAATCCCCATCTTGTTCTTTCCTTCCTCAAAGTCTTTGCTTCTGGCTTCTGACCAGAGGCTATGCTTCCCAGGCTGTCAGTACAGACCCCTGCATGCTACAACCCTTAATGAGAAATAAACCTCTCCTTTCCAAGTCTAGGAACTTCGTTCTTTAGATGACAGAAGTCAGTAGAGGTTTTACAGAAAAGAGGTACATATGATATATGGAAACACTATGCAGGATTGAATAAAGTAGAAGGAAGTCTCAAAACATATTGTTAAAATGGTAACTGTTACATTTTGTTGCTTGTATTAAAATATTAACATAACTATGAGAAAATAAGTACATGAACTGCCTGTAAAAGTCTGAATTAGTGAGACCATCTTTGCATTAGATGTAAGCAGTTTTCAGTTTTAACCTCAATTTCTAGGCTGGTTATTTTCTTCTTACTTTTTTGCTGTGATTTTTTTTTTCTTTTATAAAATAAAGACCTAATATCATCTCCAAAATTATAAATTCTCAAAGGAAAAAACCTGAAATTTGATGACAAATTTAAAATTGTATCTATGTAGATATTGAAATAGGTTGCTAGTATTTCTAAAAATTAAATCATATTATTAAATTTATTCAATACAAAAAACAGTAATAGAAGAGGAACTAAAACTGGCAATTCAAAGTCAAATGTAAGACAGGTGAATAGTTATTTTATTGTAAGAATAAGTATGAAGACTTTTTTCTAAATTGTTTATATCAATTTTATAACATAAACATGGAAATATTAAGCAGCATAAAATTTTTCCTATATGTTGACCTCCTCTTATTTTTATAAATTATTTTCACAGAGGACCATTTATTTTTTTGAAACTGAAACAACTATTCAAGGTCACAATAACATCTTTTAATTTGGTGTGCACAAAGGCATTAAAACTCTCAATTTTTCATTCAGAAGTTTTCAAAGCATTTTACAGGATGGGTAATGGAACTAAATAGCAGTTGTATGGGGGGCGGGGCACAGTGGCTCACTCCTGTAATCCCAGCACTCAGAGAGGCGGAGGTAGGTGGATCACTTGAGGCCAGGAGTTCCAGACCAGCCTGGCCAACATGGTGAAAAGTCATCTCTACTAAAAATACTAGATTAGCTGGGCATGGTGGCACGAGCCTGTAATCTCAGCTACTTGGGAGTCTGAGGCATGAGAATAGCTTGAACCCAGGAGGTGGAGGTTGCAGTGAGCTGAGATCATATTACTGCACTTCACCCTGGGTGACAGAGCAAGACTCTGTCAAAAAAAAAAAAAGATGGTCTCCAAAGTCAGCCATTGACAGAATCAGTAATGAAATTAGCCAAAAACAAAGCACCATTTTCTACAAAATGTAAATCAGCCTTTTAAAACAATGTTAGTTTGAGCAATATGAAATTGTCTGATATTCTATGATTTTTACCTACAAAAAGGCAATTTCATATAGCTTAACTCAATATATTTTGCATTTCTTGCTGGCATTCTAACCATTATAGATATATTGAACTTTTACATAAATGAACTCTCCCTCCCTAAGCAAAGAAGAATAGTGCTGTCCTACATCAGCAAACCTTAGAATTTCATTGCATTGGTGTTCATGTTTTGTGCAGATTCTTGGTGTAAGAGGAGGATTCTGATATTCATTTTGTTTTCCAACAGCACTTTAACATGGTAGGCTGTATACAGTAAACTCTGAACAAATATGTGATTTGATTTGAAATACAAATATATTCTATTTTCAATTGTCCAAATCCTGATTTAACTAACAGGTTATGTTTGCTATTGTTTGTTCATCTTTGTTCACTGAGCAGAATAATTAAGAAATATCCAGATAGTTCCAATGAATTGGATTATTTGACTCTGTTAAAAAAAACCTTTATAAAAATGTACAGCCTTACCATCAGTTATAATTCATTTCAAGATTTCTGTCAATCATATTATACACTGTCCATAATATTTAAAATAATGTATGCTATTTTTATATAACTTAAGAACTTAATTCCCAAAAATATGTAATCAAAATTATACTGTTGACTCAATTGTTTACATAGGAAGGGGAGAATTGGAGATGGAGAGAGGCTGGACAGTTTCAGATACAGTAAAATTGTTTTCCAGTTGGAATTCCAATAGTGAAGAGGTAATTAATAAGTTAATGAGCTGTTGACAAAACTCATACACACACACACACACAAATACATAAAATCCCTGAGCAGCTTCTAAGGGGTAGGTGCATTTTTTTCTGTTGATGAAGAGCTAGGAAAGGTCTGTCCACTGTTATCACCAGGAGTATCATGTTGGGACTCAGAAACCGATACTCCGAACTGTAGCGCATTTACATGCTGAATTGAAGAATTCTCAAAGTCTCTAATTTTACCCCGCACCCCCCCCAGCCTGTCTCAAAGAAGTTGATGTTCCTTTATCTGCCTAAGATCCAGAACCATCCCCGCGAGCCATTGTTTTCCTTTTCCTTTAAAACCAGAATGTAACCACACCAGAACAGACTGACTTACTGTCAAAGAGAACAGTGAAATTCACCGTCAGTGAATTTCCAGCAAATCATACAGGGCCAAGAAAAAGTTTCCCCTGACCCCGCAACAATCAACTCAGCGCTTCTCACACGATTTTTTTATGATCTTGACATTTCATTGAGAAATGCAACATAAATTTTTAAAACACACACACACAAAAATCAAAATAAATTGTAGTTTAAGTTCACAACAACCTGTGATATTCAAACCAAACAGATCAGAGAGAAATAGCCACCTACAGAGACAAAGCAACTCTATTTTTTTTTTCCCCTAAAAGCAGCTGACCTTTACTGGTAACACAGGGTGAGCACTAGCTCCTGATTGCTCTGAAATTTTAACCAACATTTTTCCATGTAGTACAAACTGTTTCTTACTAAATTGGGTCAGCTGCTCTTTATACACATGAAAATATATTTTCGCTGTAAAATAAATGCCTTTATTCCATATTTTGTATGCACAGGAAAAAACAAACAAACAAAACAAAAATGTGGTTCTTACTGTCTTCTCACTACTACCATTCTTATTGAACCTTACTTAATTCCTTTAACTTGTAGTTTATGCATCGTGTGCCAGGAAAATCTTACACCAGAATCACTGGAGGGTAATTAAAACACAAGTTTCTGGACCCCTGTTTCATGAGTTTCGGATACATTAGGTGTGTGGAGGGGCCTGAAGATTTGTATTTCTAATTCTACCAAGTTTCTAACACTTTCTCAGGTCATGCTGATTCTGCTCATCCGGGGACCACATTTTGACAAACACTCTTATAGGGGTAGGGTTACCAGGGCAAGGAAGACAAATCATCTTTTCTCATCAAGTCTTCATTCTAGTGGAAGACTACTGAAAAGGTTAAATGGATTAGGGGAGATTATGTTAAGGTTAAATGTAGGGGAGATTATGTTAAGTGACACAAACCAGGTACAGAAAGACAAATATGGCATGATCTTATTTACATGTGGAGTCTAAAAAAGCTGAACTCACAAAAGTAGAAAATGAAATGGTAGTTACCAGGGGCTGAGGGGAGGAGGAGGAGGAGGAGGAGGTGGGGTGGGTAGGAATAGGGGAGAAGTTGTTCAATGGGTACAAAATTTCCATTAGATAGGAGAAATAGTGCTGATATTCCATTGCACAGCATGGGGACTGTAGTTAACAATTATGTTTTGTATATTTCAAAATAGCTGAGGAAGAGAATTTTGAACGGTTTCACCACAAAGAAATGATAAAATTTGAGGATATACTAATTAGCCTGATTTGATCATTCTGTAATGGATACATTGTACATCGCATTGTACCCCATAAATATATGTAATTGTTATTTGTCAATTAAAAAAGCATAAAAATATATACAATAGGCCAGGCATGGTTGCTCACACCTGTAATCCCAGCACTTTGAAAGGCCGAGGCGGGTGGATCACGAGGTCAGGAGATAGAGACCATCCTGGCCAACATGGTGAAACCCTGTCTCTACTAAAAATACAAAAATTATCTGGGTATGGTGACGTGTGCCTATAGACCCAGCTACTCAGGGGTCTGAGGCAGGAGAATTGCTTGAACCTGGGAGGCGGAGGTTGCAGTGAGCCGAGATTGTGCCACTTCACTCCAGCCTGGGTGACAGAGCAAGACTGTCTCAAAAAAAAAAAAAAAAAAATCTATCTGTCTGTCTATCTATCTATCTATCTATCTATCTATCTATCTATCTATCTATCTATTTATATCTCTATATAGATAGATATGCAATTGACTGGAAATAAAAGAGTGTCTTACCTATTAGTAGTTAATAAAAATTGACTGAATTGAAATCATGAATACACTAAAGCAGTATTTTTCTTCGGCAGTTTGATTTTCTAATTCTACAAATCCATGCCTGGATTCCTACACCTGCCTCACTAATCAACTATCATCTGAAGTCACATCTAGGCAGGTTTCAAGGGTAAAATGAGTTACTCAGAGACACCGACTTCTTGTTCTGACTTTAAAATGGGTAAATGATATCATATTTACATATAGAAGACAGTTTGTCTTTTAAAGTGTTAAGAGTTTTAAGTGGTAGTTTCTCTCTGTTTTTCCAGCTCACTCATGCAGGTGGCATGGTCTTCACTCAGAGGTCAACAGGAACTGCACTGAGCTCCTCAGAGAATGTGGCCTCTGTGTCACTGCCCAAGGCTCAGACCCCACCTCTGGCAGGAAGCTGAACTGCACTCACACTGGTGGGTGCAGAAACCTGTACCAAATGAGGGACACAGTTGGGCACAAGGGGGATTCTGCTGGATGGAGACCTTCAGATAATCTGCATGAGCCAGCTGGAAAGTCCTGTTGCCCCAGCTTCGATATTTCATTTGTCTAAAATGAACTAGGCCTTCTCTTCATCCATTATGGAGGTCCCAGTATGCCTCGGACCCAAACTTGTTCAAGAAATAACCGGGGATAGGAATTTCAGAGTCATCTTCTTTCCTGCAAATGAGGGAAAACTTGGAAGAAAATTTAAAAGTTGAATTTAAATTTTCTATTATAAGTGATTTGAATACACTAAGAAAAAAAACTTTTCTGAAGATATTTCAGAGATAAAAATGTCTGTCTTTCCAGCTCCAAATATAAAGTCATTCAAGTAATTCATTCATACGTTGAGGAAGTAGTATGGGAATTGTCTGCCAGATAGGCTAACCACAGTCCTTCAGGGATCTGTTTGTACATGGTTAGGCCTTTAGCCCTTTGCCTTGCCAAAAAGGAGTGTTCTATATTTTCCTATTTTCTTATAATTGTATTCTTCTTTTCTGTGTATCTTGGGGATAACATTACAATGGAATAAATTCTCCTCAACCTATAGTCCAAAAGTAAAACTAATCCTGGTTAATTCTTTCAGCCAACATTTTGAATTCTAACATTCACAAAGCTGGCTTTGTAACATAGTTATGTAGAACATGGACAATATATGGTTATGTGTATTCCTGTAGTCCCTAGCATAGCACTTGCACTTGGGTATGGAAGATACTAGATAGATTTCTTTTAATAGAACGTGATTTCTTCCATTATACTCACTGATCTTTTCAGACCCAATTTAATACCACATACATAAGAGTTAGTATCTGGAAGCATCAGGTATAAATAATTCTACTGAGAATTTGGAAGGCTCCCTATTTTACCAAACTCCTTGTGAAATTTTATTGCTGTGAATTTCATAATGTTCTTTGCTCGCCTACATTCTCCGTGCTTCTATCTCAATATGCAATCTTTAGTCTATGTCAAATGGTGACTCTTCCATTAAGCCCATTCTGATTTTTTTAAACTTCAACAGAATTTTGTCTCCATATTTTTATGGTACTTATTTGCCTTTACTTCATATTATATCATGTAAGTACAGAGTAAAGAGACTAAGAATTCTTGGGCTAGAATAAATCTATAGTTTTCTTAAACTGCATCTGCCACAGTGATTTAACTTTCAGTAACAGATTTTTGGTAAATATAAAATAGAGGTAAATTTCAAGTCCCTGCAAATATGTTGTATTTAATATCAAGTATAATACATGTGATCATATATGTGGAATGGAGATCATTTACTAAAAATGAAAATAGAATAATTCAGAAAAATTATAAGAAGACAGAGGAGGACAACTAGCTGAGGTACTACATAAGCAGAAATATAACAATATTTTTAAAATAAAACAAACACAAGCACATTATTATTTTCCTGCTCACTGTTGGGCTCTTTTCATTGTGAGTATAAATAAATTTATATATATACACACGCACACACACAATTTGTTACATGTATATACACAGTCACAAGTCACATAACATTTCAGTCAACAGCTGGCTGCATATTCAATGGTGGTCCCACAAAATTATAGTAGAGCAGAAAAATTCATATCCCATGGCAATGTAGTAGAGGCTGCCACATTATAGCACAATGCATTACATTTTTTATGTTTAGATTCGTTTAAAAGTATAAATACTTACCACTGTGTTACAATTGTCTACAGTATTCAGTGTAGTACCATGCTGTACAGGTTTGTAGCCTAGGGCAATAGGTTATACAATATAGCCTAGATGTGCAGTGGGCTATGCCGTCTAGGTTTATGTAAGTGCACTCCATCTTGTTTGCCATTTCTGACTCATTTCTCAAAATGTATTTCTGTTATTAAGTATTATAAAAATATACATAAACATATACATATTGAAGGCCTAGATTGATACACAAATATAAAAAAAAAACACTGATATTATTTCTAATAGAGGTTTATGTCTTAACCACATCTATTCTGTGGGAGCAATTCCATTAAGTGTTTAAAATTGCACAAATGTATTCACTCTTCTTTAATCATAAATTACAAAGAAAACAAACTGGTCTTGGATATTTCAGCTAATATTTGACACACAGTAGATACATCATATGATAAACAGTGACTATTTTTAGTGCCAGAGCATTTTTATATTTGTAATCATGTACATATGCCAGTAATATTAGCTTTCTTAGAAAATTCACGTGTCTTATAATCGACTGGAATGAAATTATTACTCTGAATCAGATAATTCACTCAACGGGCCTTGAGAACATAGACAAACTATAATTTTTCTTTGTAAAGAAAGATCAGAAGGGGAATGTTTTAAGGATAATTAGCACCCAGGGGGTTCCTTGCACTAAATAGGACACATCTTCAGAAATAGGGCACCACATTTGAAAATAACAGTTTCCAAAGACATTCTAGGAAAATGCTACACAGTCAACAATAGCAGAAGTATCCTATATTTTATAAGTAATCTGTGAAGAGAGTTTACAAATGTATTCATGACAAGAGCAAATATTTACCAGTATCTATCAAGAAGACCATAACCTATTTAGGTTAACCACAGTGACTAGAATTGATCTTGCCACTGGAATGTAAGAGAACATAAGGTAATCTAATACAACTGAAAGCCACTCAACTATGTAGGAATGAGTGACAGACTTTCTGTGTTCTTATAAATCAGGCAAAGTAGGTGTCACATCACCTAAAGTGTTGTAAGTCAAATAAAAGAAATCTATTGGCAATGAATTTTTAGGGCGCTCCAGTGAAGATGATGCTTGGAATGATCACACTAGCACTGATGCCCATTTAGCCAGGATGGTGTTGTTTGCATTAGTATCTTCTGTTTGATAAGTATCATACTGTCAATAACTTCTTACCTGGGATGGAGACATTTTAAGTGTAATTATTCAGGAAAATTTTTTATTACTGAAAAATTTGGCAGCAATAGAATTTTTTACACCAGTATGAGAAAAAAATGAGGAACACAGCTTTAAAACAAAATTTTAAAAGGAAGTAAGAAAGAAGAGAGAGCTAGAGAGACTTTAAATAGTTAATGAGACTACTATAGGTGTTTAAGAGCTGCAATAGAAATACTGAGTTGCATAGTTAAATTGTGTAAAATCGACGATCAAGGAGTGCAAGCAATCTATGATATATCCCTTATATATACTAGGTTATATATAAAATACACTCATTCAATAAAGAATCAGGAAGATAGAAGAGGCCCAGCATAGATACACTTCCCAACATCACTTATTATTAAGGGTTAATAAGTAGATGATGGGAAGAGACTGGAGGTGTTTAACCACCTCCCATTACATTCCTCACTCAGAACACAGGAAAACATATGTGTACATGCATATACAAATTCATATATATATATGTATATACATGCAGAAAATACAACTTCATGTTTAATTGCTTCGTAAACCTCATAGAATACTTGTTATAATGTGGGTTTGGTGATTCTCAATCTTTACTGGGAACACTATAAAATCTGGAATATAATTATTATTTTGAGTACATTGCACATAAATATTTTAATGGGAAGAGTCTTAACTGTCAATTATTGGTTTTTGTTTCCTAGGCAAGTAGCTGCGGTAATTAGTTCTCTCGACTCAGAATGATAAACAATTAGGATCATCCAAAAGCCATAACTCTGATTCAATGTCCACTAGGAGAATGTGTACATACAGGCCTTTCCATATGACAAATGCAGTAAGCAACACATCTTATCAGTTTGATTTCAAGCCACAGAATATGATTACATAAAGATAATTGATAAAATTAAAAACCCGGATAAGAGCCTGTCCTGAAGGCAACTCTGTATAAGAATAAGAGTCTTTCCCTCAAGTAGTTTAGGTTAAAGTAGCAACCAGTCAATCTCTCTCTCTCTCTTCTCTCTCTCCTGCCTTTCTGTATTTCTCAAAGTCTCTTATTAGTAATACTAGAAACATTTGTGCTTAGATATACTTCAGTAAAAGCAAATCCTACTTTATTGAATTCCACTTCAAAATTCTAGGTCAGCACTTCTTAAAATGGCAAAATAACCCATTTCAGTAGATGTTTAAATATAACGCCAAGATTGCCTTGAGCAATACGTTTGTTGAAGACTAAAGTGAAATAAATTTCCTTTGTAGTGTGCAGGATCCTGATTGCCCTTCCTGTGCTATTTATGTGTGGCTCTCTCCAGCCAGGAGCTCCGATAGGCAGCACTTCCCTGAAGAACTGATCTCTGAACTCATGCTGGTCATCCACAACATACTGGAGTTCCTGAGAGCCTGATTAGACATTTCCTTTTCTGATTGTGTGTTTTAATTGCAATCTGTATTGCAATGAAAACTTCAGGAAAGTCTCTACAAAGTAGAGTGTTTGGCAGCAGCTGCAAATTTTTTCAACGTTTGTCTGGTGTGGGATTCCTCTTCACGCTCATCCCTTTGCTTTTCCATATTATAATAATTTGCTTTTCCATCTGTGGATCCATTAGCTCCACTTTAGCAATCCCCAGGTAATATTTTATTCCCTTCTGCCCCTCTAGAAATGTACAGTATATCCTAGCAAGCCTGAATGATGGCATTTTGTTCAATAGATATTTTGCTTAATCAAATTAAGTTTTTCCTTGGCTCTCTTAGTTGGCTGTGGTTTTAGCACAGCAATTTAAACCCTGCTTAAGTGTGTATAAATTCAGGAGTTCATGCAGTAAGTAGGTTCAGATTGGATCCAAAGACAGAAATAGAAGCCTAGAAAATAAGTGCAGTGATTAAATTTAGAAAAAGCAGGTGGGAAGTAGGCTTCCTACTCGATGAACTTGATATGGCTTTTGTGCCTTGGGATATTTGAAGGTAACCAAGTTAGGAGCCTTGGAAAGGAAAAACATAAAAAATAAAAAGGAAGTAAAACTATGAAAAAGACTTGAATGTAGCAAATTGAATAAAAAGTAACAGAGAATGCACCTGTCAAGTTCATGGGCTCATACACAAGTGACATGACATTGAGAGAGTAAAAGAAAAATAACTAATTTTGGTTAAGAGTTAGTATTGCTTTTAACTTTTTAATCTTACATTACAAAATAATCTAAACTTTAAACATTTTAAGTGTTCTCTTTTACAAATCTTTGTTATGCTTGTTAGATACATAAATATTGAGAAAAAAACTTAATCTTCCTGAGTAGCCATTAAAAAGTCTATAAAATGCTTTGTTAATATTACACAAATCATTTTATTTGCTGGTGGTGCCAATTTTTCCCCTTTTCTAGCAGATAAGTCAAGCAAAAATGAAGATTGAACTAGATCTTTACCATTATTTTTTCTTTCAAGAGCTTTCAACAGGCATTTACTATTTATCATTTATCATATGACTTTTATGTTTACTCATTGTTTTCATTTGTATTATCATTTACAATTTGTGGTCATAAATATTATAATTTTTACATACTTAAAATTGCTCCTTCAAATTCAGGAAATACAGAGAACATCACTAAGATTATCCTCGAGAAGAACAACATCCAGACACATAATCATCAGATTCTCTAAGGTTGAAATGAAGGAAAAAATGTTAAGGGCAGCCAGAGAGAAAGGTCACATTACCTACAAAGTGAAGCCCATCGGACTAACAGTGGATCTCTTTGCAGAAACCCTACAAGCCAAAATAGAGAGGGGGTCAATATTCAACATTCTTAAAGAAAACAATTTTCAACCCAGAATTTCACATCCAGCCAAACTAAGCTTTATAAGCAAAGGAGAAATAAAATCCTTTACAGACAAGCAAATGCTGAGGGATTTTGTACCACCAGGCCTGCCTTACAAGAGCTCCTGAAGGAGGCACTAAATATGGAAAGGAAAAGCCACTACCAGCCACTGCAAAAACACACCAAAATACAAAGACCAATGACACTATGAAGAAACTGCATCAATGAATGTGCAAAATAACCAGATAGCATCATGATGACAGGATCAAATTCATACATAAAAAATATTAACCCTAAATTTAAATGGGCTAAATGCTCCAATTAAAAGATATAGACTGGCTTGCAGTGAGCTGAGATCTGGCCACTGCACTCCAGCCTGGGCGACAGAGCGAGACTCCGTCTCAAAAAAAAAAAAAAAAAAAAAAAAAAAAGATAAAGAATCAAGACCCACCAGTAGGCTGTATTCAGGGGACCCATCTCACATTCAAAGACACACATAGGCTCAAAATAAAGTGATGGAGGAATATTTGCCAAGAAAAAAAAAAAAAAAAAAGGAGGGTTTGCAATCCAAGTCTCTGATAAAACAGACTTTAAACCAACAAAGATCAAAAAAGACAAAGAATGGCAGAACATAATGATAAAGACATCAATGCAACAAGAAGAGATAAGTATCCTAAATATATATGCACCCAATACAGGAGCACTCAGATTGATAAAGCAAGTTCTTAGAGACCTACCAAGAGACTTAGACTCCTACACAATAACAGTGGGAGACTTTACCACCTCACTGTCAATATTAGACAGATCAAAGGGACAGAAAATGAAGTAGGATATTCAGGATTTGAACTCAGCTCTGGACCAGGCAGAATTAGTAGATATTTACAGAACTCTCCACCCCAAATAAACAGAACGTACATTCTTCTCAGACCACATAGCACATATTCTAAAACTGACCACACAATTGGAAGTAAAACACTACTCAGCAAATGCAAAAGAATGGAAATCGTAACAATCTCTCAGACCACAGTGCAATCAAATTAGAACTCAAGATTAAGAAATTCACACAACTACATGGAAATTGAACAACCTGCTTCTGAATGACTGCTGGGCAAATAACAAAATTAAGGCAGAAATAATGAAGTTCTTTGAAACCAATGAGAACAAAGAGACAACATACCAGAATCTCTGGGACACAGCTAAAGCAGTGTTAAGAGGGAAATTTATAGCACTAAATGCCCATATCAGCAGCCTTGAAAGATCTGAAACTGACACACCGGACATCACAATTAAAAGAACTAAAGAAGCGAGAGTAATCAAATTCAAAAGCTAGCAGAAGACAAAAAAATAGCTAAGATCAGGGCAGAACTGAAGGAGATATAGACAAAAAAAAAAAAAAAACCCTTCAAAACATCCACAAATCCAGGAGCCAGTTTTCGTAAAAGATTAACAAAGTACATAGACCACTAGAAAGACTAATAAAGAAGAAAAGAGAGAAGAATCAAACAGACACAATAAAAATGAAAAAGGGGAGATCACCACTTATCCCACAGAAATACAAACTACCATCAGATAATGCTATAAATACCTCTACACAAATAAACAAGAAAGTCTTGAAGAAATGAAAAAATTCTTGTACATATACAACCTCCCAAGATAAAACCAGGAAGAAGTCAAATCCCTGAATAGACCCATAACAAGTTCTGAAATTGAGGCAGTAATTAATAGCCTACCAACAGAAAAAAAGCCCAGGACCAGATGGATTCACAGCCAAATTCTACCAGTGGTACAAAAAGGATCTGGTTCCATTCCTTCTGACACTCTTCCAAACAACAGAAAAAGAAGGACCACTCCCTAACTTATTTTATGAGGCCAGCATCATCCTAATACCAAAACCTGGCAGAGACACAACAAAAAAAACCAAAATTCCATTGATGCAAAAATGAACAATGAACATTGATGCAAAAATCCCCAATAAAACACAGGCAAACCAAATCCAGCAGCACATCAAAAAGCTTATCCACCACAATCAAGTCTGCTTCATCCCTGGGATGCAAGGCTGGTTCAACATAGGCAAATCAATAAAAGTAATCCATCATATAAACAGAACCAATGACAAAAACCACATGATTATCTCAATAGTGCAAAAAAGGCCTTCAATAAAATTCAGCATCCCTTCATGCTAAAAACTCTCAATAAATTAGGTATTGATGGAACATTTCAAAATAATAAGATCTATTTATGACAAACCCATAGCCAAAATCACACTGAATGGGCCATAGCTGGAAGCATTCCCTTTGAAACTGGCACAAGACAAAGATTCCCTCTCTTATCACTCCTATTCAACATAGTATTGGAAATTCTGGCCAGGGCAATGAGGCAAGAAAAAGACATAAAGGTTTTTCAAATAGAAAAAGAGGAAGTCAAATTGACTCTGTTTGCAGATGACTTGATTATATATTTAGAAAACCCCGCCATCTCAGGTCAAAAACTCCTTAAATTGATAAGCAACTTCAGCAAAGTCTCAGGATACAAAACCAATGTGCAAAAATCATAAGCATTCCTACACACCAATAACAGACACACAGAGAGCTAAAATCATGAGTGAACACTCATTCACAATTGCTACAAAGAGAATAAAATACCTAGGAATACAACTTACAAGGGATGTAAAGGACCTCTTCAAGGAGAACTACAAACCACAGCTCAAGGAAATAAGAGAGGACTCAAACAAATGGAAAAACATTTCATGCTCATGGATAGGAAGAACCAATACCATGGAAATGGCCATACTGCCCAAAGTAATTTACAGATTCACTGCTATCTCCATCATGCTACCATTGATTTTCTTTGCAGAATTAGAAAAAACTACTTTAAGCTTTATACAGAACTGAAAAAGAGCCCTGATAGCCAAGACAATCCTAAGCAAAATAACAAAGCTGGAGGCATCATTGCTACCTGAGTTCAAAGAATACTGCAAGGCTATGGTAACCAAAACAGCATGGTACTGGTACCAAGCAGATGTATAGACCAATGCAACAGAACAGGGATCTCAGAAATAACACCACACATCTACAACCATCTGATCTTCAACAGACCTTACAAAAACAAGCAATGGGGAAAGGACTCCCTATTTAATAAATGGTGCTGGGAAAACTGGCTAGCCATATGCAGAAAACAGAAACTGGACTGCTTCCTTACACCTTATATAAAAATTATCTCAAGATGGATTAAAGACTTAAATGTAAAACCTAAAATCATAAAAACCCTAGAAGAAAACCTAAGCAGTACCATTCAGGACATAGAAATGGGCAAAGACTTCATAACTAAAACCCCAAAAGCAATCGCAGCAAAAGCCAAAATTGACAAATGGGATCTAATTAAACTAAAGAGCTTCTGCACAGCAAAAGAAACTATCATCAGAGTGAACAGACAACCTACAGAATGGGAGAAAATGTTTTCAATCCATCTATCTGACAAAGGTCTAATATCCAGAGTCTACAAGGAACTCAAACAAATTTACAAGAAAAAAGAAAACGACTCAATCAAAAAGTGGGCAAAGGATATGAACAGACACTTCTCAAAAGAGAAGTAAGATGGAATATAGCATTAACTTATGATCAAACTATGAGTCTGGTTGACAACTAGTATGAAAACTGAGTATTTCAAAAGGATATACTCGTGGAAAGTATTATATTTCCAATCAGAAATGAGCTAGTGAAATATCTGCAAATAAAAATAGGTTTCTTTATTGAAAATCGTTTTTAATCTTCGTGAATGCATTATTACTTCATCAACTCCACATTGCATGTCCATGTTATTTCTAGGTTGAAATACTTCAACATAAATATAATTAAAAACATGATTCTTAAAACAAATTATTTATCATACACAAAACTGAACTTCTGAATAAATATAATCATGAATACTTCAGTTCTAACTAAATTGGACCATGACTATGGAGCTACTAAGAGTGAACAAACTGAACCTTCCTCTCTGCAAGCTTAACCTAAGTTAGAAGCCCCATATAAGAATAGTAAAGAAGACACCTGATGAAGGCATCATTTTAATGCACAATTTGCAGAATTCAGAGTGAAGTGATTTAGTGAGATTTTGTGGAATAACAGTCTATAGTCTTATTTCAAATTACTGTTTCCTCTGACATTCCAGATGAAGATCACAATAATAACTATAAAGATGATAATGATAATAATTTCTCAGGTATAGTGATGGAAGTTATTTTTTTTATTTTCCACCCATAGAGTTTTAATGTGCATGGGAAAGAGATAGAGAAGAGAAGAGTGTTCCATCCTGGTGAGAAAAAGAAAATGTTACTTAAAATTATAGGATATAATGGACAGGTTTCAGCACAAATGAAGTCTGAGTTTAAGCTACTATGATTATCATAAAACAGTCATTATTACTTAATAAGTAATTATATGTTGATGAGTGGTTTATAAGCATAATACACTGGGAATGAATTCCATAATTTTGGAAAAGTTATTTGGCTAAATTTTAAATGATTATTGACTAATGAATTATATTAAATAAGTAAAAATAATTAATGACAGGTAAAGAAAACTATTTAATGGTTTTAAAGATTAGCAAATGTGTAGTATATGCTAATATAAAGGTAACATAAAATAATTATATTTAGGCATAGTTACAAATCATTAATCGTAGGCATATAAATTTGGGCATAAAGGTATTATGACGTTTTTAATCTTAAGTACCCGATACTCATTTGTGAAAGGAAAAACTGTAATTGAGAAACACATTATGTTGAATTAAAAATATTCTTGACTCCCAACATATATATGTTCCAGAAAAAAAGTTTATGTTTTAAATTAAATTTAAATTTATTTACTTTTATATGTACATAGTATATGTATATGGTACATATACCATTTGATTTGTTGGATTAAGAAATAAATGGCATTATTTAAAAAATAGGTTTTGAGAATTTAAACTTCTTTACTTCCATTTCAGTTGTAATTTTAAGGAAATAAATTAGCTAACTGCAAACTACTATATAATTTTTGAGTTTTTGTTTTTTCTTGCTGCTGTAGTTACACATTCTGGAAGCAAAATATAAAAATTACCCAGGTGCAGTGGCTCACACAAGTAATCGCAACAATTTGGGGGACTGAGATGGTGAGATGGGAGGATCACATGAGACCGGGAGTTTGAAACCAGCCTGTGCAACATAGGAAGACCTTATCTCTACAAAAAAACAAAACAAACAAACAAACAAACAAAAAACTAGGCATGGGGGCACAGGCCTGCAACTGTAGTTCATCAGGAGACTGGGGTGGGAGGATTGCTTGGGCCCAGGAATAGAGGCTATGGTGAGGTATGATTTATGATTGTGCCAGCGAACTCCACCCTGGGCAACACAGCATGACTCTGTCTCTAAAAAATTAAATCTTACAATGAGTATAAATCTTACACTGAGTGTCACCTGGACTAACTTGGAGGTATGAAGTTAAATTTTCTTAAAACCTATATCGAGGTAATCTCAGGAGGATGACCATAGTATTCAAGCATAGATCATAAAATAAATCCAGGAAAACTCACATTTCTCTGAGAAACAGTAATTTAGCTTATGCATACTTTTATCTATTTAACATTAGAAGAAAAGGACAACATTGTTGAAAAAGTCAAACCATATCAATATAATTTTCTTCATTTAATCCCACAAAAATAAAACAATGGCTACATGCTATGTGTACATTTCTCAAACTACTTGGAATTAGGGCCTATTTAAAGAAAATGGAATGGTCTCTGGCCAAAATTTACAAAATTTCTCTATTATCTTTTTTTTCTATGCTATGATGTACTAGCATTATTTTATGTTTATACATTAGTGGCTTTAATGAAATTTATAGTTTTGATAATCAAGCCTAATTTTTGGAAATAAAGTTTTAAAGAACTGTATGCTAAGAAAATCAATTAAAACCAAATGTTTAGTTAGATGGGAGAACTGTTGGTGTTTTCATTAATTATTCAGAAAATTACAAAGCTGCTCCCAGGCTAATGCAGCAGAGCTCTCCATTTGACTCAACTGAGCAAGCACAGACAAATGCCTGGGAGGACTCTCTGGTGCCTGATATTGCAGGATCAGCAGGAATAGTTAAAAGGACAGCGTTGCTAATTTCACAAAATGTAAATTGCTGATATTTTGGTCTTTTCAGTTCAAGCAATCAGAGTTAAACATATGCCAAATTCTACAGTCAAAAGTCTTAAAGCAGTAGGCATAAGGCCATCTAAGTAAACCAGGGAAATTAAGATCTTTGGCTCTCCCTTCTTACCCTCAAGGAGAGCAGCTTTTTGGCATATTTGTGCTCTTGGTTTCCAGAAAATCTGGGTGAGAAGATAACAATATTATAACATCTACAATATTTATATGAAAGAAATGGCACCATGTCTAGTAAAAACAGTTTATATTGAGTCACAGTGCCATGTTTGTATTCAAAAGGCAACTGATAGCATTATACACCAATACATTATGTAATTATAACTAATACAATTCTGTGTGTGTGTGTGTGTGTGTGTGTGTGTGTGTGTGTGTGTGTGTTTGAGATTTACAGTTTTACCTACAACATGTAAGGAGCTTCAAAGTCATTCCCATACTTATACTAAGAAAACCTGAAAAAACTGGAAAACACTGACTCTTTTGGGACCCTTCAGATAACTGATATTATAGGGCAGATCACCACAAGAAACCTAGAGAGCCAGGCAATTCCATAGAGATACAGTACCTGGGATTTTTTACTTAAAGCATAAGCTGATGAATGCCATAAACAAGTAGAATACTTAAACAGTAACTTTGATTAATTGCTGGAGGCTGAGTGTGGTCCAGCTTGCAATTGAGAAGTTCCTGGGGCTACGGTCAAAGGCTCACATTTTACAGCTTGTCCTCCAGGAACCCTACAACGTCCTCATGGCGGGGATCGAGAAAGTTCTCCACATGGCCCCGGAAGCAGGAAGGGAAGTGTGGTTATCATGAAATCTTCTTAGACTATTCTCCCTAATGAGTCCCTGGTCTTTAGGAGAAGGACTTCACTAGCGGGCAATGCTGGTCCAGAATCCCATTTCAGGGATGGGAATTCTGTTCTACTCCCATAAGAGAGAGACAGCTGAGATCAGCTTAGTTGGAACCAAAGCTATCAAAGTAATAAGTTGATAGTGGCACTATTATAGTTAAGACTTCAACGTTTATCAGTAACTGATAAAGCACAAAAAAATTAGTAAGTGTATCGGGGACCTAAATAGTGCTACCAGTCTTCTCAGTCTAATTGCTATTTACAGAATACTCCATCCCAAACCCATATTCTTCTAAAATGCGCAAGGAACATTCACCAAGACAGAATATATTCTGGGTCATAAAACACACCATAAAAAATGTAATATAATAAAAATCATGTTAAGTATATTCTTAGAACATAAAGGAATTAAACTAGAAATCAACAAGATAGTTGAAAAATCCCCAAATATTTTATAATTAAACAAAATAATTCTAAGTAACCCACAAGTCCAGACGAAGTCTCAATAAAAACTAAAAGCTACTTTGAGCTAAATGAAAATACAACTCATCAAAATTTTTGAAACTTAAAGAAGTGCTTAGAGGGAAATTTCTTGCATTGAATAGATATGTTAGAAAAGAAGATAACCTAATCTTCCTGATATAGTTTGACTGTGACCCCACTCAAATCTCATCTTGAATTGTAGTCCCCATAATTCCCACATGTTGAGGGAGGGATGCGGTGGGAGGTGATTGGATCATGGGGGTGGTTCCCCCCATGATCTTCTCAGAATAGTAAGTTTTCATGAGATCTGATGGTTTTATAAGCATCTGGCATTTCCCCTGCTCATACTTGTCTCTCCTGCCACCATGTGAAGAAGGTCCTTGCTCCCCCTTTGCCTTCTGTCATGATTGTAAGTTCCCTGAGACCTCCCCAGCCATGTGGAATCATGAGTCAATTGAACCTCTTTCCTGTATAAATTATCCAGTCTGAGGCATTTCTTTATAGCAGTGTGAGAATGGACTAACACAATTCCATCTCAAGATATTAAAGAAAGAAGAACAAATTAAATATAAACAAGTAAAAGGAAGAAAATGATAATAAAAAGCAGAAGTCAATGTAGCTAAAACAGTAAATCAATAAATAAAATCAATGAAACCAAAAGACGATTCTTTGAAGAGATCAATAAAATTGAGAAGCATCAAGATGAATTAACCAATAAATAAAAAGAGGGCAAAATTAGCAATACTGGGACAGACCAAAGGGTCGTCACTACTGCTTTCATAGACATTAAAAGGATAACAAGATAGTATTATTAACAGCTATATGCTCATAAATTTGATAATTTTAGTAAAACAAACCATGTCCTTGGCAGATTCAAACTATCAAAACTCTTTTAAGGAGCAGTACATAATCTGAATAGCCCTACACCTATTTTAAAAATTGAATACTTGGTTAAAACATTGCAAAAAAAGAAAATATCTGCCAAGGTACTTCAGTGGTGAATTATATGGAATATTTAGAAAAAACAATTACCAATTCTACACAAAATCGTCTAGAAATGAGAAGAGAAAGAAACACTACAAATAATATAAGACAGTCTTTGCCCTAATACTAATGCCAGAGAAAGACATTACAAGAAAATTACAAACTAAACTACCTTCTGATATTTTAGCAAAAAAATCTTTAAAAATATTAATAAATTAATTTATATATAAAATACTATAAAAAGAGTAAGCAGAATTTATTCCAAGAAGTAAGCCTGGTTCAGCATTCATAAATCAATGCAATTTAACATATTAGAATACCAAACAAGAAAAAATAAATTGGCCAAACCAAATGAGGCAGAAAAATAATTTAACAAAGTTTAATACCCGCTCTTGACAAAGTATAAAGAAAAACTTTCTCAATCTAATAAAGGGCACACACATACATACACAAACACACACACATATGCATACACACACACACACATATAATTATTTTAATTATGACAAACTGAAAAATTTTACCCTAAGGTTCAGAACAAGAAAAATATCCTCTCTCATCACTCATATTAAACAGTACAGTAAAAGTCCTAGTAGTGTAATGAGACAAGAATGAGTAATAGAATACGTACTAGAAAGTGGAAAGTGTACATATAGGATTTAGGGAAATAAAATTATCTGTATTCACTAACAACATTACTGGCTACATAGAAAATGCTAAAGAATCTACAAAAGTCTCCTGAAAGTAATAAGCTAATTTAGCATTGTTGCAGGATATAAAGTGAACCTCCTAAACACTAGCAATGACAAACTAAAATTCAAAATGGAAAAACAAAAACAAACTATACATATGGATATACACATAAACTTATGTCCACACAAAAACCTGTACATGGATGTTTATAAAAGATTTACTCACAGTTGCCAAAACTTGGAAGAAACCAAGATATCCTTCAGTATGTAAATGGATACACACACACAGTGGGGCATCCAGACAAAGCAGTATTCTCTACCACCAAATAGAAATGAGCTATCAAGCCACGAAAGGACATCAAAGAAACTTAAAAAAACATTACTAAGTGAAAGGAGCCAATCTGAAAGGCTACATAGCATATGATTCTAACTATATGACTGTCTTAGTTATTTTTTTGTTGCTATAACAGAATACCTGAGATTGGATAGTTTACTTAAACAAACAGCTTTATTTGGCTCATGATTCTGGTGGTTGGAAAGTTCAAAATTGGGCATCTGCATCTGGTGAGGGTCTTATGCTGCTTCAATTCCTGGTAGAATGCAGAAGGGAAGCTGGCATGTGTAAAGCAATCACCTGGTGAAAAAGGAAGCAAGAAAGAGAAACAGGGGAAGCCAGAGTCTTTTTAACAACCTTCTCTCTCAAGATCGCATCCATCATGGAGAGAGGGAGAGCTCGTTCACCCCTGACAGAGGGCATTAGTCTCCATGAGGGATCTGCTGCTATGACCCAAATACTTTCCACTAGGCCTCACCTCCCAACACCACCAGACTGGGAATCAAATTTCAACATGAGTTTTGATGGGGACAAACCAAACCATAGCAATGACATTCTGGAAAAGAAGAACAATTAAGAAGTTAAAAAAAGATCAGTGGTTTCCAGGGCTTGGAGAAGAGAGGGAGGAAAAGGTGGAGCACAAAGTAATTTTATGGCAATGAACTATTTTGTATAATACCGTAATGATTGATACTTGTCATTATAAATTTCTCCAAGCCCATAATATGTACAATAAGAAGAGTGAACCTGAATGTAAACTATGGACTTTGGGTGATAATGATGTATCAACAGCTTCATCAATTGCAACAAATGTACTAGTATGATGGGGGATGTTGATAATGGAAGAGGCTATACACATGTGGATATATGGGTTATATGTTAAATTGCTGTACCTCCTGCTCAATATTGTTGTGAACCTAAACTGCTCTACAAATAAAGCCTATTTTAATAAAAATGAATATTTTCATTTCAAATATTGATAGGAGACATATATTGGACTTTGAGAATCATGGTGTAGATAAATTCCAATGGCCTTTCTTTAAGATTCCCTGCTACTACTAAGTTAGTTTGATTCCTGACCAACACATTCATAAACTCAACTCATTTAATTTGAACAATAATTTTCTCTAAACTAGGCACTGTACAAGATGCTAAGAACATAAGTTGATAGTTGGGGAAGGATATAGAACTCAATAGAAACAAAAGGGACAGATTCTAAAGGAAAAAGAGGAAGGCAAAGTGGCATCAAAGATCTCAAAAGCATGTGGGTATTCACTCAGAAGAAGGAATGGATTTGATAATAATATTAAGAACAATTTCCCAAGTGTCTCTTGTGTGTACACACATCTTGTAGTAGCTTTTGTTCCAGACTATCATTTTGAACATGCATGTATAGCAAATGATCCTGGGAGACTGAGATAGCGTCTCCATGCAGGGGAGAGAACAAAATCTGTTGCTTTCCAGAATAGTAGAGATAATGTCTTTCTCTGGGGTAGAGGTTGGACAAGTTTGCTACTATCTTCCTTATAAGGATGGGGGTTACCTAAGCTCAGTATGCCTCAGCTAAGACTCAACTCCACCATGTATAAAGCATTCTCCTGAGCCGAATCTCACCAGTGAGCTTGTGACCAAGAAGAATGAACGCAAGCAAGAAGTTCTTGTTGTAAACAACAAAGTCCTATATCTCTGATCTCAAAGTCTCCTGTATGCTGCTAGCAGCTGTGAGATTGTGGCAGGAAGGCTGTTTAGCTTCCAAGTAGGGAAAAGCATCAGATCCTTGAAAAATATAGGTCTTTGATAAGCACAATTGATTATTTATATACCATGCTAAGAATATTGTATCTGTGTATTCAATTTAATCTTCACAAACCCAGTGGATTTTACTTTATATATATTGCAGAAGAGGAAACTGAATTAGCATGTAATTACTAACCTCCTCAATATCAAACTTCAGGTCAGTGGCAGTATCACTCATGTAAGCACACACATGTGTGGCCCCAATATCTGTGAGTTTAAATGCAGGAATCAAGTGACTTCCTGGATACTCGGGTTTTAAAAAAGAGGACTTTATAATAATCAAAATTTTTCAAAAGTAAATTGTGGAATTGTATTTGGTACCTGACATATATGCAAAATGACAGAAATTAGGGCAGATGCAAATTTAATATCTTACTGGAAAAAGTAATCCCTAAAGTAGTAGAACCTTAATAATAACTCTTTTGCCTGACCTAGTTAAGTAATTATATCAATACCTTCTATTTATATAAATAGACTAGAATATCAGAAAGCTATTCTAACCTGCCCAAATTGTAAGACATTTTTGTCTTAAACAAATAACTGTGCACCTTAATTTCCACTATGCTTACATATGGCTAAAATCTTTAAGAAAATTATCTGATAGAAGAGTGAGTGATCTATAAGTTTTTTAAAGGACATATAGTTATACTTGTCATATTTATAATCTGTAAATCACTAATGCCATATAAATATTTATGATAGGTTGGTTATTACTTTTTATAATCAGTGTCACTTTTCTGCAACACTTTTGCATATTTAAAAATAAGAAGCTGAAATTAGGTATTGTTAAAATATTTACTTTTAGAAAAAGTAAATAGTTCAAAAATCCCAAGTTAGTTTATATAGTCTTAGATTTTCTAGTAGGTATGATATTTTTGTCAATATTATTAATTTTAATGGTGAAATAATCATGACATTCCTTTTAGTTATTCATACAGCATTTTCTATAATGTAAAGGATATTATTCCTGTCTACAACACTAGAAGTTAGAAGACAAACGATCGAAGCTTTGACATATCAAGGGAATATGCTATTTTATCCAGAATTAAATTCTATTTACCAATTCTATATTCAAAATAAAGACTTTTCTGATTATTGAAGCTCCTAAAAAGTTTACCATACCCACACACTCTTTAAGAAAATATTAACATACCATGCTCATGGATAGGAAGAATCAATATCGTGAAAATGGCCATACTGCCCAAGGTAATTTATAGATTCAATGCCATCCCCATCAAGCTACCAATGAGTTTCTTCACAGAATTGGAAAAAAAAAAAAACTGCTTTAAAGTTCATATGGAACCAAAAGAGAGCCCGTATTGCCAAGACAATGCTAAGTCAAAAGAACAAAGCTGGAGGCATCATGCTACCTGACTCCAAACTATACTACAAGCCTACAGTAACCAAAACAGCATGGTACTGGTACCAAAACAGAGATATGGAACAATGGAACAGAACAGAGTCCTCAGAAATAATACCACACATCTACAGCCATCTGATGTTTGAAAAACCTGAGAAAAACAAGAAATGGGGAGAGGATTCCCTAGTTAATAAATGGTGCTGGGAAAATTGGCTTGCCATAAGTAGAAAGCTGAAACTGGATCCTTTCCTTACTCCCTATATGAAAATTAATTCAAGATGGATTAGAGACTTAAATGTTAGACCTAATACCATAAAAACCCTAGAAGAAAACCTAGGTAATACCATTTAGGACATAGGCATGGGCAAGGACTTCATGTCTAAAACACCAAAAGCAACAGCAACAAAAGCCAAAATTGACAAATGGGATCTAATTAAACTAAAGAGCTTCTGCATAGCAAAAGAAACTACCATCAGAGTGAACAGGCAACCTACAGAATGGGAGAAAATTTTTGCAATCTACTCATCTGACAAAGGGCTAATATCCAGAACCTACAAAGAACTCAAACAAATTTACAAGAAATAAACAAACAACCCCATCAAAAAGTAGGCAAAGGATATGAACAGACATTTCTCAAAAGAAGACATGCATACAGCCAACAGACACATGAAAAAATGCTCGTCATCACTGGCCATCAGAGAAATGCAAATCAAAACCACAATGAGATACCATCTCACACCAGTCAGAATGGTGATCATTAAAAAGTCAGGAAACAACAGGTGCTGGAGAGGAAGTGGAGAAATGGGAACACTTTTACACTGTTGGTGGGATTGTAAACTAGTTCAACCATTATGGAAAACAGTATGGCGATTCCTCAAGGATCTAGAACTAGAAGTACCATATGACCTGGCCATCCCATTACTGGATATATGCCCAAAGGATTATAAATCACGTTGCTATAAAGACACATGCACACGCCTGTTCATTGTGGCACTATTCACAATAGCAAAGACTTGGAATCAACCCAAATGTCCATCAGTGACAGACTGGATTAAGAAAATGTGGCACATATACACCATGGAATACTATGCAGCCATAAAAAAGGATGAGTTTGTGTCCTTTGTAGGGACATGGATGCAGCTGGAAACCATCATTCTTAGCAAACTATCGCAAGAACAGAAAACCAAACATCGCATGTTCTCACTCATAGGTGGGAGCTGAACAATGAGATCGCTTGGACTCGGGAAGGGGAACATCACACACCAGGGCCTATTATGGGGAAGGGGGAGCGGGGGAGGGATTGCATTGGGAGTTATACCTGATGTAAAGGACGAGTTGATGGGTGCTGATGAGTTGATGGGTGCAGCACAGCAACATGGCACAAGTATACATATGTAACAAACCTGCACGTTATGCACATGTACCCTAGAACTTAAATAATAATAACAATACCTTAACAATATTATTATTAATACCTTAATTATAATATTATTATTATTAATACCTTAATATTATTATTATTAATACCTTAATAATAAAAAAAGAAAATATTAAGGCATATAGCTGTAGTCAAGAAAACCAAACAAGACAATATAAGAAAATGGAAAATATTAAAGTAGAATAATTACGGACATAGAGTAGGAGTGCAAATTACAAGTATTACAGATGAGCATTTGCTGCAGGTTTAGGACCGAACAGGTCTGGATTGGAAGAGAGTGTAGAAAGGTCTAGAACAGACAAAGTGCCAAGTGAAGAGCAAGTGGTTTCTAAGCAGCAGAAAGCTGTGATGTTGCCACATTTTCAGAAATTTGGTCAGTAATTGAAACAACTCTGAAAGAATTTAGACAGTTTACTACTCATGGCACAGCAGGTAGCAAAAGCTTCTTCTTGTTCACATGAGTTCCCATTGCCCCTTAAATCCCACAGAGGCAACAGGAGTCAGCCCAGTGGAAGGCGGAGCACACAGATCTGTGGCACATCTGAGGAGCACGGGGCTCAGGAAAAGCACAACCTATATGGGATTAGGAGCAAACTTACTCGCTGTTGCCTTGGAAGAAGGCATTACCTTTACTACCGTGGGAAGTAAACAAATCTCAGAGAAGTGAGGGTCTTTGTTATAGTCTAATTCAATAAGTCCATTCACTAACTTGAAGGGAAACATTCTTCCGGATGCTTGCTTGGAAAGACAGTTCAAGACTTCTGAGCACGCTGTGGAGAATTGATTTCCTACATGCTGGGAATGTGACTGGTATATTCTTACAATTTCAGACTAAAGAATTTTGAAAATATGGCAATGGAATTTTGTTCTTTCCTCTTGACGAAAAAGAAAGCTATTTAGAAGCTCCATGGAAGAGAGTTAAGAAACTGAAGAAACAAAAACTTATGGCCTGGGGAAAACAATTAGCATAAAATAAATACACATAAAAGTAAAAGCAGAAACATATCAAAGATCATGTTAACTAAAATTTGGCATGATTTTAAGCAAATGAAAATATTGAATAGATGATCCATCCGGTCTCGGCATTCTAGTTTAATTGGCACAAGGACATACAGCATTTTATAGTGGTGATGAACATGTATATGTAGCATAATATACTGTATTATAGTAAAAAATTATTTACAAACAATATTAATAGTATTTGCTGATTTTTAACATTTAGTGTCAAACTCCAGACTAATCACGAAAAACTTGTTTTAGTTAAGTAATAATATTTAAGAGTAAAAAAACATAAAATATATGTAGGTGAAGGAAGTCGGGATGAATGAGCAGAAGTTGTTGTAAAATTAAGGGTGCTGGTGACACTTTTCTGAACTTGATGGAACAAGAAATATACAAAATATACACTTATCGAAAGGTTAAAAATTACCAGTGAGATAACTGTAGTAATAATTCACTATCACTATGGGAAGTTTGAGGTAGAGAAATAAGATAAATACTTATTTTTCAAAACAGTAACTATTGTCTCTAATTGATGCATTATCAGTGAAGGGATACACACATTAAAGTTACAATAGAAACAACCAAAAGAATGAAATACCCTAGTGGTTAAAGTGGTTACCGCTAGTCAATAAAACAGGATTTTAAGGGTTTGTGCAAGAACAATTGATCTCATTATATTTTGATTTGTGCTAGTTAGCATTTTACCATGTACACAAATTATTTTGTGCCCAAAAATTCTCTTACAGAAACCGAAATTCTGAACCTCTCAGAGCCATATTAGACTTATTGTAGATTGTGATTCAAAAAGTAGATTTCGATTCAAAAAGTAGATTTCTCTGCAGCTATTTTATCTGGTATCATTGAACATTCCTTGATTACTCTTGCTTTGGGTAAATTCTGACATTAGAGTTGAGATATTTCTTTTATGGTGTTGAAACTGCCAAATTTTAAGCAAAGTGTTCCATTACAGAAAAAAAAAAATAAATAAAAGCAATTAAAGCTCTCACGTTCAGAAAACATAAGCTAAATACTAATAAATATGAATGTATTCTTAGGCAAATGTAACAGGATTTAAAGCAGGTGCTATTAAATACCAGATCTTTGGTAGGGATAGAAAAAAAAAAAAAAGAATGAAAATCTCAAAAGGGCAGTGAACAGGAGGTAAAATGGTTCCACAATCCATTTCAGAGTACATTATAATGTAAAAGTTCTAATTAACAGGTCATTTTTGTTCAGCAATAAACCATACTTTTACTCCTAGAGATGATTTGGGGAAAATAAATTAAAATTCTTGGACTGATTTTTTTGTTTGCAGTAATAACTTCATTACAAGTGATTTTACATTTAACTGATGCTACTAATGATGTAAAAATAGTAGAAACAGTAATAATTTTGCCAATAAGTAGAAATTTGGTATAAATATACTTTACAAGAAATGCACAGAAAAGATTAATTAGTAATATATTAAGTAAATCATCTATTGCTACCATAACTATCATCCTGCATCACTTTGGAAATATGAAAAATGCTACCAGGAAAGATGTAAACAAAATGGCTGGGTGCAGTGGCTCACGCCTGTAATCTCAGCACTTTGGGAGACTGAGGCAGGTGGATCACCTGAGGTCAGGAGTCGAGACCAGCATTGCCAATATGGTGAAACCCCGTCTCTACTAAAAAAAACACAAAAATTACCCGGGCAACGTGATGTATGCCTGGAATCCCAGCTACTCAGGAGGCTGAGGCAGGAGAATTGCTTGAACCCGGGGGGCGAAGGTTGCAGTGGGCCGAGATCACACCACTGCAATCCAGTCTGGGTGACATCTCAAAAAATAATTTAAAAAAAGATATAAACAAAACTTCCAAGGAGAGAAAAATAAATGATGCATGTTTACTTGTTGGCATCTCAGAATATTTATTATGTAATATTTCATGAAAATTTGGCTCCCAAATATGTACACTTATAAGAAGTTGTCCAAAATCATAGGCACATAGGCCAATAAATTTTTAGACTTGCAACAAGCAACCCCAAATGATTTAAAATTGCTTCTTTAAAATGTATATTTAACTCATGGCTTGTAGTAAGTTCATTTTAAAAATACAATGTCAATTCTTTATGTATCTCTGCTTGGTAAAATAATACAAATACTCTTAAGTTATTTCACACATATCGCCAAAATTATATACTGTTATTGAAGGAGCACATAACCTATGACCGTAACAGAAAGAGAGACTCCAAAGGGCTAGTAAGACACTGTAATTAGGAAGCAGCAATCATCTCTTCAAATCCTTGCTTTGGTGCTTATCAGTTGTGTGACTTTAGACTGGTTACGTAACTTCTCTGTGGCTCAGGTTAATCATGTGTAACGTGAAGAAAGGATACAAATAGCATCCACATCCTAGGGCTTTGTGAGGACTAGATGAAACAAGACATTTAAATAATACATGCAGCTAAAGGAGTGTCCAGCATATACTAATAAGGGCAAAATGATATTAGTTTAGCCCTTTTACTTTAAAGTGGCTATGAATTTATGTTCAACAAATTTAAGAGATTTAACCAAAGTTTACAAAAGTGACAAACCTGGGTTAAAATCAGTCTCTTAATTAAAAACACATAAATATGCAGAGCGTAGATAGTGAAGGCAGAAAGACTATCTGGTAACTATTTTAAGTTAAAGAAATGTCTCTTCACTTTGGAACTTCAGTTTCCTCATGTTCCCAGCGGTTTACTAATAAGAGTTACAGCCAGGCACGATCATGATGGCTCATGCCTGTAATCTCAGCGCTTGGGGGCCTGAGGTAAGAGGATTGCTTGAGGCCAGGACTTAGAAACCAGCCTGAGCAACATAGTGAGACTCTGTCTCTACAAAAACAAAAATTTAAAAAAAAAAATTTGCCAGGTATGGTGGCGTGCACTTATAGTTCTAGTTACTCAGGAGGCTGAGGTGGGAGGATCACTTGAGACCAGAACTTTGAGACCAACCTGGGAAACATAGTAAGACTTTGAGTCTAAAAAAAAAGTGTAAGATTTAAAAGAAAATACATATTTTGAGAACTAAATGAAATGACAAAGGCAAATTACCTTGCATATAGTAAATGCCAGATAAATGTTATTTTCACCACTTTCTCTCACATTTTACATTTGTACTGTGTTCTCTGAACTCCACTGAAACAAATTATATGTCGGGAATGGGGGATGGGACAGCAGCAGGAGAAGAAACATTTATTGGATACTGATATGGTTTGGATCTGTGTCCCAGCTCATATCTCATGTTGAATTGTAAGCTCCAGTGTTGGAGGTGAGACCTGGTGGGAGGTGACTGGATCATGGGGGCAGTTTCCCCTGGGTACTGTCCTGAGTTCTCATAAGATCTGGTTGTTTAAAAGTGTGTACCATCTCCCTCTTCTCTCTCTGCCTCCTGTTCTGGCCACGTAAGACATGCCTGCTTCCCTTTTGTCTTCTACCATGATTGGAAATTTCTTGAGGCTTCCTGAGCAGTAGAAGCCCTGATGCTTCCTGTACAGTCTGCAGAACTGTGAGCCATTAAACTTCTTTTCTTTATAAATTACCAATCTCAGGTATTTATTTATAGGAGTGAAAGAACAGACTGATACAGATACCTACTATATATGTCAAGTAATTTGTTCACTTTATTTTACTGAACTCCCGCTAGACTGAAGTTGCTTTTTCTATAGTTACTACTGATACTCTAATTGCTGAAATCTGTGGTCATTTCTCAGCGGTCATATTACTGAACATTCCTTCTGTAGTCAAGAGTCAAGCTCTTTATCTCTTTCAAGTCAGAATCATTCCTCAGCTTCTGGTACACTGTTCTCTCCTGTTTCTCCTTAAGTCCTCCACAGATTCTTCCTCCTTCTCTGGCCCATGCATGCTAGTCTTTTCCGGAACTCAGACACTGCTTTTCTCACTTTCTGTTCCTCAGTGGATTTTGTTCATTCTCATGATTTGATGTATTACCTGTAAATTCTCCAGCATTTACTTTAGAAGAACCCAGACTACTTCTCTTAAATGGGTAAAGGCAAATGTGTCTACACTTGGTTTGGCCATTGACACCTTAAAAACACTATGTCCCATATTGAAATTAACAACTTTCCCATGTCGTTTGAATTCTCTAACAATTTTTCCATCTGGGTTTTATCACCATAATCTTCTCAGGAGTTATCATTAATTCTCCTCTCCTTTCCTAAAGTCAATTGACAAGGCATAACCATTTAACTTCCTAAACATTTCTTAAATCTATCATCTGCTTCCTATCTCTGATATTTTAATCACAATCATTTCAAGCCTCAATTCTTACCAACTTCCTAACTGCTCATGCTCCTCCATTCTTGAACCACCATGTTTCACCTTTATCTATCCCTCATTAAGTATTTAAAAATCCATATATAACATTTCTCATGAATGTTGAATTCACTGAAAATCTTTGTGGACTGGTATGTTCAATAATTTGCTAAATATATTATTTCTTTGTTATATTATTCCATATTTATTTATAGACTTTGTAATATAATTTCCAAATAAACTAATCTAATACTGAAAAGATGTGTTGTAATAAAAACTCAGAAAACCATACCAACTTTCAAGATATACTTTTAACTTAGTTGTTATATAGAATAAAATGTAATACAATTTTACTTTTGTAATGTTTTTGAAATTTAAAAAATTCACAGGCATAGTTTACATTAACATGTAAATAGAAACATCAGTCACATAGTTGCATTTTTTTCCTTTTCTTATTTAGTCACTTGCAAAATATCTAAAGTTTGTTATTTGCAAATAACAGAAAATGATATATCCATAACAGAAACTATTTACTACTAAGATAAATTAAGGTAGTAAATTGATAAATAGTAATTAACCAAGGAATTTCAAAGTATAATTACAAAATAAAAAAGTATAGAATTGTATATACAGTGTCTTTACTTCAACTAACTTACTTGTATCAAATATATTTTACAGAAAAAGAATTCATTTTTATTTATTACTTTTAATTCAATATGGCTTCATTATTTCTTTTCGTTCCACAAAACATAGATAGTATTTGTCCTGTATCTAAAATTGACAGTCTTTGAGAATTTTTTCCTATTTCTGAAATATCAAAACAATTTCTTTATGAGGCTCTGTAAATACTGCATTCATTTTGCTTTCCTTTCTTATTTTGAGGCTTAAAATTATCATGAGATCCTGAAATCCTCCTAGATTTTTTAAGCTGATAAGTTACATAAAGAAACTATAAGCTCAAATATCATTTCAAGAGACTGTTCAGAATGTGTGATGCTAAACTTCAAATGTATTTCATTATTCTTCTATGTACATAAGGATTTCACAGAAGATCTTCTAACTACAAAGCAATTGACCTCATTTATATATTTGGAAAGCTAATACATTCTATATTAGAATTGTAACAGCAAACATCTCCTTACTATTGTACATTATATTTAATATTGATACAAGTAAATGCTGTTGAATATGTGGTAGATCATACTTTTTAAGACACATACTCGGTGGAAAGGGGGATGACAGCCATGTGCATTGTGGAAGTAATATTTGATTTTGCACTATTATATGTTGGCATATAATTGTTATTTATTTCCTTCCTTATAATAAGCTTGAATGGCATGTGGTTTCTATGTTAGAATTAAAATGTGTAAAGCACACTTAAGGTAAGATCAGCATGATATAAGTTAAAGTGTAGAGATAGTCTGAAAAACAGTATCACTCCCTCCAGGGTAACTTAATGTGCTTTTTCAAGAAATGTACTCATCTTAGGCCGGGCGCGGTGGCTCACGCCTGTAATCCCAGCACTTTGGGAGGCCGAGGCGGGTGGATCACAAGGTCAGGAGATCTAGACCACGGTGAAACCCCGTCTCTACTAAAAAAATACAAAAAATTAGCCGGGCGCGGTTGTGGGCGCCTGTAGTCCCAGCTACTCGGGAGGCTGAGGCAGGAGAATGGCGTGAACCCGGGAGGCGGAGCTTGCAGTGAGCCGAGATCGCGCCACTGCACTCCAGCCTGGGCGACAGAGCGAGACTCCGTCTCAAAAAAAAAAAAAAAAAAAAAAAAAAAGAAAGAAATGTACTCATCTTAACATATAGATCTCAGGAAAAGAGTTCACCAATATCAACATCTTAATATATCTCAACATATCCATTTTAAACCAAGAAATGCTCAGTTTCTGATTTCATCTTCTGGTCAAACCACACTGTATCTTGGTGCTGATGGGGCTTTCATCAATTCTGATTTGTCGGGACCCAGTTCAAACTTGTTAAATATTTGGACTATGATCACTGCTTTTAAGTGAGTGCTTATATTGCATTTTGTAAATAGTTATCTTAAAAGAACATGCCATATTATGTATTGGAAAGGAGTTAAACAAAGAATAAGTATAAATGTCCTTTAGTGCTACAAGAATTAATACAGAGCTATTTCTCACTTTTATATCTGATAACATACAACCACATAAACTCAAAATTCAAAATTTCTAAGTAAAATTAGTAGGGAAGTTAAAATTTAGTCCAACATTAGTTTCATAGATAATGTAAAATATTTGTGTAAAATATGAAATTTATTATTTCACAAGAAAATAGTCTTCAGAGAGGACATTGAAAACTGTCCCCTTTCAGGTTTGTTCTGTTTTCAGACACATTAATTTAATCCAAGAACATATTTCAAAAAATCCAAATAAGTAAAACTTTATTTTTATTATAAATCATTATGCAACACTTGCCAATAAACTCACTTAATTTTATTTATCCATGGATCCAATTAAACAAAATTACAGAAGAACTTATCATTTATGAATATACTATATTAGCTATGGAGAAGCATGCATGTTGCAAGAGTATATTAATACACTGATGTTCATCTGTTTCTCATTGAAAATTAATTCCATAATTCAGAGGATATAAAAAAATTCCATCATACAAAATTAAATGTTAAAACTAAATTATTCACCACTTGGAAAAAGGCATACATTAATTCTTAATCAATAATACTTTTTCCTTAAATCAGTTAATTTATAATCATAGCACAATAATGAAATAAATTTTGTTTCTTGATAGGGTTCCATAGCATTCAGAGTACTGAAATGAATAATGGAAAAAATGACTGTGTCAGATTATAGAATAACTCAGTCCCATACCTTCTCATATTGTAAATAAAATCTACAGGCTTTGTAGTTTAATATGGAAAGAAAACTAAAGTTTACAAACCGATACTCATTGTCCCCACATCCATCTACAAGTAATACAATCAGTCTCAGATGAAGTATCTTTTGTTAAATAAACAGCATCTTTTTGTTTGTTGTGGTTGTTGAATGCTCTCTGACCCCACGCCAAAATTTCATGGATACCAATGATCTCTGATATGAGGAGGACTCATTACAAATCCTTCTCAAACGTGTGTCTGGTGTGGGTCCCAAGAAAGAATAAAAGCAAGCACAAGATTTTTGTACTTTACTGCTGGACCCATTGTACTTAGAAATGCATGGCTCACCTCAAGGGCCAAGGTTTGAAAAAAATGTCTTTTAGTAACTCATGACAACAGCATATGAATCATTACAAACTGCTTTCTTTTAACAGTGCTTAATTTGCATTTTAATACACACATTCTGATAGAAATTGTCAAAAATCAAGTGATAAAGAATTTAAGAAAATTTAAATAATGTCACAAAATTATAACTGCCAAAACATAAAAGAATGAAAGTACAGTCATTAACAAATGTGTCCAGATGGTAGTTCACTGTTATCTTTCCTGATGACTTTGATCACCTAGAAAAACTATTTTTAATTACAAAATAATACAATGTCCATTTAAGCCTAATAATTGTATCAAGAAGCAGTACATAACTACATATATCTCTATATATCCCTCTCTCTGTATCTGTAAATATATGTTGCAATGGCCAGTAGCTATAGAAGAATGTGAAAGACTTGTCAAAGAAAATGACCAATAATAACTTTCAGGCTAAAGAATTTTTTACTGATGAGTTGTTTCAAGCTCTCAATGTAGAGATATTTTGCAAAATATGCAAATACATACTATTAACTATAGAAAAAATTAAATCACTTCAATTTTTGTCACCCAATATGATGTTAAAAGCACCACAAATAAAATTACAAATGGCATTTAATATATGAAAAAGTCATGTAATTTACTAGGATTCAACAGCATTTTACAGGTATAATCTGTTGAAATGAAATATAAATGCAAAGATGGTTAAATTTGAGGAAATATATCCATAAATCCCAATGATTCATATATTTTATATTTTACAGATGAAGAAACGAGACTCGTAAACTTAATTATATAGCTAAGAACCACACAGCAGTGAAGGACTGGAATTCTAAAATTTATACCCTTAATGAATAAATTAGGCTACTCCACAGGATAACAATGCATAAATCAGAAAGAAATTCCATAAACTGGTTAAACACACACACACACACACACACGTGCACATGCACATACACACTTAGGATTAAAGTCTAGTATATAGGATAACAGATTATATGAACAAAGCAAAAAGAGAAATTTGATAAGTTACATGATTCTCAGCTCCCAATAAAAGAAACCTCTAGTTGTATTTTTTAAAATGCAGATGAGGATTAGTAGGAATTATCAACCAAGGGCCCAGAAAAATAAGCTAGTCCTTTCGGTTAGCATTCTATAAATCACCTAGATTACTAAATTCAGAATTATCTTAGAGGGATTCTTTTTCCTTGTCCGTCATATCCAATTGGAATTAAAGTCTTGTGAATTTCATCTCAACAATATTACCCCAATTCAATTTCTCCTGCTATTTCTTCATCTACTATCCTCGTTGGGACTTGGTTGCCTTATTTCTAAAATAACCACCCACCCCAACTTCAAACAAACAAGCAAAAATTGTCTCAGTAACATAAGTTTCTCTACGATTTACTAGAAACCGTTAACTCTTTTCAAGTAAAACTTAGAAAAACAGTTTTGGAAATGTTAACTCTTTGCTCAAGAACATAAACATTTTCATATGTCTGACTGAGATAAATTAATTCCAAAGCTTTCATGTCTGGCAATGACCAATTTGCACTGTATCCTCCTTGAAAGTATTCTGTATCCTAGAACAAAGGGATGGTTTTCTTGAAGGTGCCCAAGGCCTTTAGGGTTCCATGTTCCTTTTCTACTTCCTTCACTTTTACCCAGCTTCACCTGTTACTTTTTAAAATAGGTTATTTTCCTTCTCTATTCAGGCTTCACTGAAACTCAACAATTCAAACTATCAAGATGCATAAAGAGTATGTGTTTATATGCATGTTGGGGTTAAAATATTCAAACTGATATAACTTGAAATGAATTAAATTTTAAGAGTTTAGATATATAGAACTATAAAACTCATAATCATAAGAAAAGTAGTTTGAACTTTGGAATACCCAAATTTGAGACAAACAGAAAATGTCAATTAAAATGATCTTTTGATTCTAACCAGTGAAATTAATAACCAAATGGAGCACTTTAGATATGTCATACGTCTAAAGTTTACCGTGCTTATGTACCACTGCTGTGTAGACAACTTAAGATTTGTCTAGGGTAGAAAAATCCTACTGAAAAATAAATGCTTTCTACAATATTTTTCGATGTTATTTTTCAGTGAACTTCTGTCTTGCACGTCCTTTCTAATTCTTAGGATTGCGTTATACACACACACACACACACACACACATAAAATCTGTGGAAGATGGTCTATTCATAGACTATGCTCACAATTATGAATCTCATATATTCCTAGCCATAAAAATATTAGAGGCCTCTAAAAATCAGCTGAAATATCAATATTATTTGAATGAATTTGACCTACTTTACAAATAATACTTTTTATTTGCAATTGAAAAACAAATTAACAAAAAAAGATGGAAGAAAAGGAGGGAATCCACTAAAGGACCCCAAAGCACTGGCCTTTGTAATACTAAATATATGAGTTAGAAAAGGAGAAAAGTGTATAGTTACGTTACTATTGAAGGGTGTATGCTTATCTATTTATGTAAAGTCAGAATCTAGGGTTTAAATCATGGAATGTATGTGTTTTTATTTATTTAAAATACTTGAATGTATGTATTTGGACCAATTTATGCACATTTGTTAATAAGTACATTAGAGAAATAGAGGAAAACTTTATTCATACTTTATGAAGAAAACCTACATTAGTTTTAATGCATTTCAGGTAGAATTAAAGATTCTGATCGTAACATAGGAAAACATATTATGGTGCCAATTTGACCTCAAATATATGAAGTCAGAAAGATTTAAGAAATATCTCATTGCTGGTAGTTTATTCCTCACATTTTCTAGAACAGAGATGATATTAAATAGAATTTCCTGCACTGTACAGTCTACCTAAGGCATGCTTCTAATGTAAATGACAGTTGAAAGATTAGAAATGATACTAAACTCAGTCTCATATTTCCCCTGTCTCTCAGCCTTTGGCACTGTGTAGAAATGACACTCAAAATTGACTCTGTTTTTCCATAGCAGGTAGCAAAATCCTATACTTGCGTTGCCCTGACAATTTGTCAGAGCATTAGTTTAAATTCTTCTTGCCTCTCTTTCTACGCACAATTGAACACAAATGATCCTTATCCCTTGATGATATGACTTTTAAAAGTTTGCTTCTTGATATATTAATATACACACTATACAGAAAATTTGAGTAATGTGAAAAATAATTATTGCTTATTCACAAGAGATCCTCTTTTCAGATGTATTACCTTCCATCTTTAATGCACATAGAGTTCCTTTTGCAGCTTGTGGTTGATTATCATAAATTAATACTACATCAAAAATACCTTTTCATTCAAAAATCAGTCTAAATACAGGAAACCTCATTGAAGTAAAATCTCATTGAAAGGCTGTGATACATTAGAGATATACACTTACTGTGACCACATTTCAAATGTTGTGCTTAATAGCCTTCAGTGAAAACATTGGCTCATGGATAGTGAACCTGGTAGGACTTGTTTCTCACCTGAAGCGATTTTCAAAGATAAATGTGGTCAATTGTGTCTTCAATTTAATTGTGAAAATATACTCCATCAGGAGTGGTAATGAGGAAGGCACAAACATCAAAGAATTTCAGTTAAAATAAAACCACAATTAGCTTTTGGATTATCTGGGAGCTAATTAGTATATTCAAGTTGGTACTGAAAGTCTTTATTTGTGCCATGTTGAAAACGGTGGATTGGAGGAGATGAGGGCTGAGGACTACAGAAGGACCCACACTGGGTGGTCAAACTTAGACTAGGGCGAGTCAGCAAGGTTGAGGCTTAAAGAACAGGGCTCCTGGGCAACATACATGGTGCAGTGTATACTGCTCGGGTGATGGGTGCACCAGGATCTTACAAACCACCACTAAATAACTTACTCATGCAGCCAAATACTACCTGCGCCCCAATAACTTATGGAAAAAAAAGAACAGGGCTCCTGGAAGGCAGTGTGGCATCTCTCTTCTACCAACTGGTGTCATTCTTCATATGATCTAATGATTGAACACTAATTTACCATTAATTTTCAAATCAACTAATTTATTTTTGAATAATAAAATTAACTAGTCTCTCTTAAAGGCAATGCGATAACATTTAGTTTCATTTTGTTTTTTCATCTTAAATATTACTTAATGAGTTAAGACCAATACAAGTGGCACAACTGAGGTTTGGAAGTTATATCTGTAATAAAATATTTATATGGTATTGTAATATGGAATAACAAGTATATCATGCTCAACGAAATACATAAGTTTATATTAAAGAAATTTCATACTCAATACATTTTTACTATTTGAATATCCATTCTTCACATTTTTTTTTTTTTTTTTTTTGAGACGGAGTCTCGCTCTGTCCCGGGGCTGGAGCGCAGTGGCCGGATCTCAGCTCACTGCAAGCTCCGCCTCCCGGGTTTACGCCATTCTCCTGCCTCAGCCTCCTGTGTAGCTGGGACTACAGGCGCCCGCCACCTCGCCCGGCTAGTTTTTTGTATTTTTTTAGTAGAGACGGGGTTTCACCGTGTTCGCCAGGATGGTCTCGATCTCCTGACCTCGTGATCCGCCCGTCTCGGCCTCCCAAAGTGCTGGGATTACAGGCTTGAGCCACCGCGCCCGGCCCATTCTTCACATTTTTAAGGAAAAAGGGGAAAAATTACTTATCCACAGTAATAAGGGCATCCAATAATAATTATTAGGAGAGTTCAATAGTAATAAATTATATGATAACTGTTGAAGACAGTACTCTAATGCTCTAAAATATCTTTTGACTTAAAGATGTATCTATTCTCCACACTTCCTTCTTTATCTAGAGGTGCTAAGGACTGGAGCTAGCAGCCATGGAGACTTTTTACAAGGGAATAAACAATATTTCAAATATAATAATGATACCATGTACACTATAATAAATAATCTTAAGAAAAGTCAGGTTATATACTATAGTACATATCTGGTTAAATGCATTTTATTTTTATTAGATAGTAAACTAATGAAAACAATGATTAAAGACTTCATCTGATCAAAAAAAAGTTTAACTTATAAAATTATTACACAGGAAATTATGAAACACAAACTGCATACATGGGGCAGGCATCTTTATTTAAAATGGTTAGTATTAATTGAGCAGTTGCAGATCTGATCAAACAACTTAATTACTTACTGCTTTATCAATAATCAGTTTGCTGCTCTAAAAGAAAAATATAGATCTAAAACACATGTTTTAGACACAACTATTTACAGAATGCATTGGTTTAGATTTCTTCTATATGATGAGCACATAGGAAAGAAGTATCTAGTTATTACTATCAAAATAAATATAAATCTATAGAAAATCTTTTTTGCTATAATAGTTGAGACTAACAGGAAAATATCTTCAATAAAAATATAAATGATATTAGGCATTTTTATAAGAACAAACTTCACTGTATATTTAATGACAACATTTATTACAAAACATTTTAGTAGAGAGGGATGAATGTAAAATTATAAATATATTTTTGTCACTTACCTCTCTCAACATTTCTGCTTGTACTGGTGGGCTTATCTGAAGGACATGGGCAATGTCCTTCACATTTGACTGAGATCTGTTTTCCTAAGACACATGCCTGATATTCTAGTTTGCACTGTATAAAAAGAGAAAAGAAAGTAATTCAAATGCTTTAGTTATATCAGCAGAAACTCAAGAAATTTTTAGAAAGAAAGGTAAATTTATGCAAATAATTTGGAGATTTTTCCATGAGCTAATACATCTCCAATACTAAAGTGCAGTTTTACACACTTACATAGTGTATCACTGCTCCGTAAAGAAGGCAGAAACGCAGTTGCCTTGGTATCATTTTAGTGAACAATCACTGAGAAATATAGTAGTTTTAAAAGTCCTTCTTAGTTTGCCAGATCTATTACATGACATGAATAGAAAATTTTAGAATCAAATGGAGAGAGGCATTACATAGAGTTTGACAGTACATCTCTTGAGCTTCTTAAATGTAATCTCGGTTTTGGTTACTTAAGTAAGCATGTCTTCTCTTACTTATTGAACTCTAAGTTTTGGCTACAGAGACTCTATGCATCAGTCTTTAGCCAGTGGCTTACACAGCATCAAATGGCCCATCTTATATCACCCTAGGCAAAGAATTATAAAATATATATTTGTAAATTGATGTGTTTGTCAAATAGTTCTATAGTTTCTTGTGGCTTCCCACAAACATAGCACTATAGCTCCAACACACATTCATACACATAGAGAACAAACATATATATTTACATACAAAATAAATCAAATAATTATGTAGCCTTTATATAATATACTCTGTGTGCATATATATTTCACATGTACTTTTGGTGTGATGATGTGCTTAGTGTCTCTCTAATCCTTGTGTGCAAATGGTTTTTAGACTGAATTTCCCATAGGTCTTACATTGGAATTAATGTGCATTTGTAATAAGATATTGTCACCTAAGAATGTTTCTACAAGCCCCAGACTTTATTTCACTTGTTTTACATAAAACAGTATAGCATGCCTCTCCTCTCTCCTGTGGTGCTTGTATGACCACAGGATTGAAAACAATTAAGACGGTGATGACAGTGCATTTCTGATTCCACCACACATGTAATGGAAAATGATAAATAAGTGGTCTAGAAGAGAGGAATGCCTGAATCTAAATTTTCTGCGTACCATCTTCTAAAAGTGATGGGGCTAGTTGCTCAAATGTTTTTAGCCTCAATTTTCCCATTAAAAATCTGGGGTAATGATACCTAATTTCCAGAGTTTTAAGAACCAAACAGCCAGTTTTTCTCCATGCAGTGGCTATCATGAACCAGGCTCTCGGTAAATGCTAGTAAAAGCTGAATACTCTTAAACAATTAAAAATATTATGACACATGAGATTTTCATTTGTTTGCTAACTTCTTAGTTTAGTTTTAGTTGTGTTTGGCTTGATTTTTTTTTTTTTTTTGTAAACATTACTCCTGGTAGAATTTTAAGCCTAAGTATCTTTCATTTATTTCTAAGATAATATTTTATAACTGCATATTTGACATGATTAAAAATTATACTCCCCGTTATGTGGTCAATTTTAGAATAAGTGTGATGTGTCGCTGAGAAGAATTTATATTCTGTTGATTTGGGATGGAGAGTTCTATAGATAGATGTCTATTAGGTCTGCTTGGTCCAGAGCTGAGTTCAAGTCCTGAATATCCTTATGAATTTTCTGTCTCGTTGATCAGTCTAAGATTGACAGTGGGGTGTTAAAGTCTCCTGCTATTATTGTGTGGGAGTCTAAGTCTCTTTGTAGGTCTCTAAGAACTTGTTTTATGAATCTGGGTGCTCCTGTATTGGGTGCATATATATTTAGGATAGTAACTCTTCTTGTTGCGTTGATCTTTTTACCATTATGTAATGCCCTTCTTTGTCTTTTTTGATCTTTGTTGATTTAAAATCTGTTTTACCAGAGATTAGGATTGCAACCCCTTCTTTTTTTTTTTTTTTTTTTTTTTTTTTTTTGCTTTCCATTTGCTTGGTAAATCTTCCTCTATCCCTTTATTTTGAGCCTGTGTGCTCCATCTTTTAAGAGTCAATAATTATCTTCCTACTCTAAAAGAAATAGATCTTGCTAACTAAAGTAATATGACTTCTTTAGTGGTTACTGCCATAATTTACTCAGAGAAAATGATTTTAAAAATCAATAGTGTAGACTTTCTGGCTCCAATCGACAAATGCACCAGTGACTAATTTAATTCCGCTTCAGCTGGTATCAAGAAGCACTGAATGCACCCAATAGCTAATCAGATTACTCATGTCTCTACAATATTTTTATTTTTTCTTGTCAAGTAACTCCTTAATGGACAGTTGAAATTCTTAACTAGCCTTGTGACAAATGATTAAAAATTGTTAAGGACTTTGAACAAGTTTATAGTAGCATATTGGTCCTTTCAAGAGAACAAAACACTTTCAATGGTATCATTATGTTTCATTATTTAATGCTTCAAAAATGGAAAAAAAATGCTTTTGTCAGTAAAATCACAGAGCATTTTTAAATGTAATTAAAAAGTCCAATATCTAATCAAAAGTAGACATAAATAGTTAAGCAATTATGAATGTTTTAGTGAAAGCCAAATGAATTATATGAAAGTTTGGAACTTCAAATTTAATATTCTGCACTGTAACTTCTGTTAACTTAATATTTCAGAACCCTGAACTGGCTCATATAATAATTATGATTCATGACATAATTTAAGAAAAGTTCAGGAGCAACTGTTACTGGTATATGAGCAGACAAAGCCAAAAGTCAATATTAATCTTAGCAAATATTAAATTTTACCATCTGAATATATGTTTATCTCCCTTCATACATGTGTTATACCACACTCATTTATGCTTTAAATGTAGTTTATTTAGCAGTGATTTTTTAAATATAAAGAACATAAAAGCCTGGCAAATACTTGAATGAAAAACAAACATACAACAACTATTAGTTTATTAATAACAGGAATCACATTTTCTGCCCAAAAGTTGATGAGTCATTTTTTACTTCGTTAGGCACTAGAAAAATAACTTACAAGAGAATTACATAATCTTTACAAAAATTTGGTTAATTCTTCATAAAAATATGTTTCACCTTTTAGCTTTCTTTCTCAAAATTACAATTTAAACATTTCAAAGCTGTCTTTATGATTTTCAGGAAATGATAAAATTATAGCTTTGCAAAAGTTACTTCATATGTGAAATGATTTCAGAATGATTCTACTCAACAACTTTTTTTCTATGCATTTCTATGAAGAATAACAGAATCAGATGTATAGCAAATACGCCCTTTTTATATAATCATACGATTTTAGCTACTTTTTATCAGAAAGCTACTTAGTTTTACTCACTTATGAATTAATTTTGGAAAAAAATTCCATGGAGAATTTTACTCAAAGAATATCAGGACATTAAAAATGCTACTTTCAAATATTTTTTAGCTATATCCACTGATTGCATTCTAATTAATAATGTTCAATTTACTTAATTACCACAAAGCTGAAATATTTATAAAGGTATATGTGAACTAAAATATCATATAAAGGCCAAGCTCATTAGTCTATAATTACCAAAAAACGCAAATAATGTAGTGAAAGACATGATTAATGCATTCCTGATTATCTAAGACCCTGAGTATTGAGATCACTTAAGTTATGAGTTCTTGTGAAAAGCAAGCCTGCAGATGATTTTGACACTAGTCACAGAAAGTTATTTTATAGTCATTTGTTTAATAAAAGGATTGAAGAAGAAAATATGATCATACTATTGGACAAAAATGCAGCATATGAAAAAGATTCCACCTTCAGGGTCAGCAAACACTGGGACAGGCTGTTGTTACCAGTTTTCAAGCTGATGAAATCATCATGGCCCTGATATATTAGAGCAGAGGTTTTCAGCTGGGGATAATCTCGCTCCCCCCTTCTTGGGGACATTTGAGACATTTTTGTTTGTCACAACTGGAGGCAGAAGGGAGAGTGATTGTTTCTGGCATCTACTAGTTAGCAGCCAGGAATGCTGCTAAACATCTTACAATGCACATAACAGCCCCTACTGATAGAATAAAGATTTATTTGGCCTCAAATGTCAACAGTGCCTAGATTGAGAAGCCTTGATTAGGCATTAGTCTACTGTAATGCAATGAAAGGGTTAATTCAATTCTCAACCTCTCTTACATATTTCCCTTAAGAATTAGGAATTTTTTCTTGGGCATTCACTAAAGTAATCCATATAAAATAACAATTCTACAAACCAACTGCCAATAACAATTCTACAAACCAACTTAATTATCTAGAGAAACCAGAAAATACAAACCAGCTAAAACAAGAAAATATACAGTTGACAATGGCCTACTTTTGTTAAGGCACCACTATATGTCAAACACTGTGTTAAGCAGTTTAGATGTATTATTCTTTTGATCATAAAAATAAGATGCACATATTTTTACAATACATTTTTCAAATGAAGTTTAGAAAGCTTATGCAACTGATAAAAAATATATGGCTGAAATGGTATTCAAGCACTATTTTATAGTTCTAATGTAGAACAAGTACATAATCAGCAGAGAAATAGCAGCAATGTTATTTTTCTTATGGTAGCGATACAAGTTTTCATTCAAGTGAAAAAAAATCAGAAAATATGGAATGTCATGAATCACTTTTTTATTCCCCATTTTAATCTATCTTGGACGGACTAATGTATTATATTTTTAATGCCGTAAATAGCCAATATCAAAGCCATGTTTTGAACTCTCATAAACAGCATTCCTCATATTCAGCTGCAGCCAACCCTTTCCCAAGAAAACACCGTTCACTAAGATTCTTTTTTTTTTTTTTTTTTTTTTTTTTTTTTTTGAGACGGAGTCTCGCTTTGTCGCCCAGGCTGGAGTGCAGTGGCCGGATCTCAGCTCACTGCAAGCTCCGCCTCCCGGGTTCACGCCATTCTCCGGCCTCAGCCTCCTGAGTAGCTGGGACTACAGGCGCCCGCCACCTCGCCCGGCTAGTTTTTTTTTTTGTATTTCTTAATAGAGACGGGGTTTCACCGTGTTAGCCAGGATGGTTTCGATCTCCTGACCTCGTGATCCGCCCGTCTCGGCCTCCCAAAGTGCTGGGATTACAGGCTTGAGCCACCGCGCCCGGCCCACTAAGATTCTTCTGATCCCTATTGAATGGTGTTTCCCATTCAAACATAACCACAAGAGGAAATGAAGACTCCAGCCTTAAATCCATTTGTTCATCCAATCAGGATATATCATTTACACAGAAATGCCTTAATTGTAGCATACATACACACACAGGAAGTTAACCCCAGTAACAGCGTTAAGAACCCCTGCACCACAGTGACCACTACACCATTGTTCTCTCTGTGGAACACTCTACATTTCATCACGGAATACCACCCTGCGTCATTGGAGGAGCATTTCCTTTTCTCACCAGAAACTTGATTTCAAAAAACTTCTTTTTATATCACAAAATGTTATATTAATAATATATCATACTGGCCTCACCACAGGGAAAGAAATGCTTGTACCACAGAGCAGGTGAGAATCATTTTCCTGCTTTCTTAATTCAATCAGAGGGAAGAGAGGCAAGTCCCTTGCAAAGACAACACTAGAGATGTGAGCATAGGTGCTCCTAGGCAAACTGAAAATGAGAAATGGACCCACAGAATCCTGAGAATATTAAAATTATTAATTCAAGCAGTCTTTAATGCTCACAGATATGCAAGTTAATTTTTCATTATACCTTATGCTTCAAACTTTAGGCATTCAAGATAGCATCTAGAAACTGGGCATTGTAAAGGAGTAGTTGAATTTAAGCTAACTAGGCTGAGATGAGGGAAGTAAGGACACTACAACCCAGGCTAGTAAGTGCGCAATCCTTGTCATGTAGTCACGGACAAATTAAAATACTGCTCCAGTTGGTAACCAGATTAACCGACCAAGGAGAACTGCCAGGAAAATAAGTAACAAAACTATACCTAACCCTTAGCTTGCTAAACACATTCTCTCATATGTACTATATCCTTTGGACCAGTATATCTCTAATTTTCCAAACAGGAATTATTAGTAGGAATATTTTATTTTTCTCCCAAAGCTAAACACATCTCAAAATACTCTGCAAAACTTTCGCATTTGACACAAAGCTCACAACAGCCTGTAGTGGCATATCAGAAAATGCCCAAAAGAAAACAACTGGACACATGGATGATCCTAAACTTCAAAATGTGGTAATAAATTTTAAAAATTGAAAGATCAAAAGGCTAGTAGGTTTATCTTATAATAATTTGATTTTATTTGTTTAATTAAACTTTGTCATTCAAATCAAAAATCTTGTTTAAATTATTATGGATTCATGTTGCTTTCAATTAAAATAGCTTCAAGTAAAATAAAACCTATAAAAATATGTTGTTTAATGATTTGTATGATACATATGATTAATAAAATATTTTTTACTTACTCTTACCTTACTGTTTAATTATTTATCTTAGTATATAATACAAGCTTTGTCAAATAACAACTAATAGGATTTTTCAAAGAGATACAAGTGTTCTTAAAAATAATAAAAAATAAGATGAGAGTAGAAGGTCATGAGGATAGCATTTCAGAAGAAATTAATTTTACAGATATAAATGAGAGTCAAATTTTTAAAAGAATGGGAGTAAGCAACAAGGGATACACTGTAAAAAAAAAAAAAAAAAAAAAAAACAATGTAAGGAGCGGAAAGATTCAGGGCAGAAGGTTAAATTTAGCTAACAAGAGAAAAGACTTTGAACACTTCAAAGCAGTAGATGATTTCAATGGTTACCCAAACATAAAAATACTGACGTGTGATAGCTTGTACATACATTTCAATGTCTATGTGGTTTACATAACTAAATTGTTATATTAACTGCTTTAAAATACATAAAACATGAAGAAATTCCTTGTTTATTATGCTTAAGAAATACCAAGGGCTTATTTTAAAACATGTACTATTTTTATAACCAAGATACATGTTAAATGATCAATGGTCCCCAAGCCGTTTTATGCACTGGTAGCAATAGTACATTTTGGGATTTCTAAATGTGAAAGATGGGCAAGAACTGGTGAATTTAGCTTTGACACAGTTATACGAACACATAAAACGTAGCGTTTCCTCTGAGTAAAGTCTCCCCTTGAGTAATTCTGAGGGATTAACCTAAAAAGCCATGATTTCCTGAGCCTTAAAATGCCCTCGGTTGACTCACTTCAAGAAAATTTGTACATCTGACATCAGGGCTCAGAACACACATTTGGGAAGGAGAAGTCCTGGCAATGGTGTCATAGTGAAGAGGAAGGAACTGTTAATCAGAGCGGTTAAAACATTAAGAGTAAGTTTCTATAGGAAAAGTGACTATAAAAAGGAAGAATCATGAGGTTAACATGAAACAGAGAGAGTAGAAACAAACTAGTTAACCTTTCAAAGGTTAAAAATACATTAACTAGTTAACCATTTAAAGGTTAAAAATACATTAAATATTGTAAAAAACAATAACGATCTTTCTAGGATTCGCATGCACAAAAACACGTCTGGAACCATTTCTATAGGCACCTTGTGTATTTATGTTGTTAAGAAACACACAATATACTCAACATGAGATTATACTGATCTCTCCAATTCCATTTGTCAAGAGGAACACACTCTGGGTTATCAATCTCAGGGGAGAACCCTACACACTTCAGTCTATTGCATCTTAACATGGGAGTCACCAAGAGAAACTTTCACAAGGCAGCCCTGGAAGAAACAATGCTTTACTCACTTGGGGAAGAGACAGAGCAAGATGGGCTTCAATGTGTTCGGACCCTGCCCCCACCCATGGCTAATGGACCCTCCAGCAGCTGACACAAGGCAACTGATGCCCACCCATTTCCTGCTGCAGTAGAGGGACCCAACCTCTCTTATACGGAATCTGAAATCCTGAAAGCTTTGGGCCTGCCTGGGGGCCACAGAGGTGCATGCTTAAGCAGAACAAAGGAACACTCATTACATTTGAAACAGGAAGAGATACTCCCACACAAGGTGCTAATACAAGCACAGGCTGTGTGGCCTTCCTATCTCTCGGTAAGGAAGTGTTCCAGGCTCATGGCCCATCTTTATGTGAATGAGTGGGGGTCAAAAGACTGCACATGAGATTACCTTCCCCAATGCCAATCCAACATATCAGCATTCTTTGCCGCTTGCCTTTTTCCATGTTTGTAAATATTTTCTCCGTGAATGAGAAACTTACATTTAGTTATATGTTCAACCAATTTTCTTAAATGTGCAATAGAATCTGTCTTACATTCTTGCTGCCTTCTTCTGCAGTATAAAATTCTAGGAACTTTTCCAACTACACGGCCCATGTTCTTAAATACAGGCGGGTTTACCATCAGGACTATATTAGAGAGCTCAACTCTTCCCCTCTTCACCAATCGGGGGTCCCTCTGATTTACTTTGAGTCAGGGAGGGCAGGGGAAAAGATTAACTTTTTTTTCCCCTGTAGCTCCATCAATTACTAAGATTACTAATATCTTACTATGTGCTGATGAGATATGACAGTTTGTCCCTGTAAAAATTGCTTTATATATCTCAAGACTATTTTATTATATACTTCCATGATTGGAACTATTGTATCAGATTTTCCAGTTAAATTAACATATTCATCATTAGGTAATAATTCTCTCTGCCATTTTCTGTGGTGTTTATGTGAAAATCTAGTTTGTCTAATATTAATAGAGCTGCCCTATTATTGTGTAGTGTTGGGGACAAGTACCCAATGTATTGCTGTACCTTGTGGGAGCAGAGACACTGACAGCCTTTTGTTCTGTATTATCTATTCAATTTTGTTTGTTTAGGAAATACAGTTGCAAGACAGAGATAGTGTCTAAGTACAATATTCCTTTGTTTCTGTCCCAGGGTATTATGTCTTCTGCCAACCTCCAAGAAATTGCAGCATCTTGCAAATAGGATAAAATTTTCAGACCCTTCACAATTCTAGTGGTTTTTGGCAATGACAATGAGATGCTGGCTGAAAAGTGACTTTCTGTAAGTGAAAGAACAGAGGTCCCACAGACCATATTAGAAGACCCAGTAGTGAATTCTATCACCCAAATCATGAACAAGGGTAGTGAAAGGCTCACCCATATTCTCTGTTATTAAAAGTTTCAAGCCTAGTCTGGGTGCAATGGCTTATGCCTATAATCCCAGCACTTTGGGAACCCAAGGCAGGCAGATAACTTGAGGCCAGGAGTTTGTGACCAGCTTGGGCAACATAGTGGGATCCTATCTCTACACAAAAATTAAAAAAAAAAGGGGGGGGCTGGACTGGTACTGTGCACCTGTAGTCTAAGCTACTCAGGAAGTTGAAGCAGGAGGATCATTGAGCCCTGGAATTCCAGGCTGCAGTGGTCTGATTTTGTCAGTGCACTCCAGCCTGTGTGACAGAGCAAGACCCTCTCCCTAACATAGAAAAAACATTTTTCATGTCTGGACAGTAGGTTTGGTTCAGACTGTTCCAATGTGTTCCAATGGCACTTTGGTCAGTTATTGCTCACTCATCTCTGGGCAAGGGGAGGAAGGGTTGTTATTTTGACAGTGGGTTCAAGGTTTCTCTCTCTCCAAGTGAGACAGAAGGCCCAGTACACTCATTCCCATATACTGAAGAACTTTGCTATAGGGAGTGACTCAAGCTTTTAAGACTGTATTGGATGCAGGCACCCAACCCAAGTCACTATCATATCTGGTTCTGTTGGAGAAGGTGGCACAGGTTTCAACTGGTAGGGTTTGGGCAGGGTTTACACTATGAAAGGTAATAAGGAATGTAAGCCAACATGAACTTTCATGTGAGGCTTTTGGGGCCAATTCAATGCATGCTACTCTTGCTTCCACATCTGAATTCACATTAGGTAGCGATGTGCTATGTATTTGTACTTTTTTGTCTGGTAAATGGTAGAAGAGATTCTTCCCTACCATGAGTGAGCCAAGATCCATGTGTAAAGAAGTTTCCTTGTGGGAGGTGGAAACCTCTTATCGTTTGCCACAAATAGGTGCATATAACTTCATACAATGATTAATTTCCTGTGTCAATCTGAATGGGCTAAGGGATACCATATAGATGGTCAAACATTATTTCTGGGCATGACTATGAGGATGTTTCCAGAACAGATGAGCATTTGAATTGGTAGACTGAGTACAGAAGACCCTCTCACCAATGTGGGTGGGCATCATCCTATTCGTGGAGAGTCTGGATAGAATAAAAAAGGCCGAGGGAGTGCAAATTGCCTCTCTGTTTGAGATATCTATCTTCTGTCCTCTGACATCAGCACTCATTTCTCTCAGGGTTTTGGACTCACATCTGGGACTTACACCATCTGTCCCTTGACTCTCACACCTTGGGCCACGGACTGAATTACATCATCAGCTTTCCTGACTTTCCTGCTTGTAGACAACAGATCTTGGTACTTGTCAGCATCCATTACCACGTGACTCAATTCCTGTAATAAATCTCCTCATCTCTCTCTCTCTCTCTATCTCTCTCACCCTCTCTCGATATATACATATATGGGTTGTAATTCTGTGGATAACGCTAACAAACCTTAAATGCCTACAACTTTTCCTATGCAGATGATACCCTGTTGTTTGTCAAGTCCAAAGTCTCAATCTCAATGACTCTGACTGCAGTATTATTACACCTCTGTCAGAAGAGATAACTGATAAACCCTAACAAAGTTTGGCATCTGTTCAGTATATTTCTTTTCTTTCTTTCTTTTTTTTTTTTTTGGAGACAGAGTCTTGCTCTATCACCCAGGCAGGAGTGCAGTGCCATGATCTCGGCTTACCTCAACCTCTGCCTCCCAGGTTCAAGCAGTTCTCCTGCCTTAGCCTCCTGAGTAGCTGGGATTACAGGTGACCACCACCACACCCATCTAATTTTTTTTATTTTTAGTAGAGATGGGGTTTCACCATGTTGGCCAGCCTAGTCTCGAACTCCTAACCTCATGATCTGCCTACCTTGGCATCCCAAAATGCTGGGATTACAGGCATGAGCCACCGCTACTGGCCCCTGTATACTATATTTCTTAGGGCTATGTGGGTGGATTTACAATGCTGATCTCTCCAACAGTGAAGGAAAACTACTATCTCTTTGATTTTTGTCACCAAAACGTAGACCCAAAACCTTATTGCATTCTTTGGGTATTGGAGAGAGCATATTCCCCACTTCGGCATTCTCCTTGGTCCTTGACAAGTCAACTAAACCAACAGGCTGATTTGGAAGCCACCCAGCAAGTTGTGTCACATCTCCTACCTGTGGGGTTCCACAACCCTAATGAGCACCTTTAGCTACAAATCTCTACTGAGACTTTTTCTGATAATGCTGTCGCTGTTCCAGTTTTACCAGCTGACTGACAGCATCACTGTACTATTTAAAACTAGTATGTGTCATATGTTAGCTCCTTGGACTACTTGCATTCTGACAACAGTTCACCTTTTATCACCAAATCTATTCAGTAATGGGTTGACCAGCAAGGTATTTAAGCCCTTTCCATGCTCCTGATCATCCCAAGAATCTGATATTGTTAGGCATCGGGATTGGCTCTTAAAAAATAAACTCAAAAAGATTTATGTCTTTGCCTCCCTCACCCCTACATGGTTCACACACCTTAGTAAGGCAATTTGGTCCCTGAATTTTGCTGTCCCCAGAAAAGGAGTATACCCTCTCACTGGCTCCTGGGTAGCGAATAAGATGAAAGGAGGTTATATATACCTATTTTAAACATTGAGGAGTTCTCTTTACTTCCCCTAACAGCAACTGCAGGCTGTCTTGGTTGCTGCACCCTCCAGTTGGCAGCCTGTCCAAAGGGAGCCTTAGGGATTCAAACTCAATTGTGGATCACACTGCTCTTTGATTCCACTGACAGTAGTCCACGCAGGCCACAGATGAAAACATAATGGGTCTCTCTTTATAATAAACTTCCCCTGTCCCACCTAATAGACTCTTATGGACACAATGTTCTTGTGTAAAGTTTTTTTTTTTTTTTTTTTTTTTTTTTTAGACGGAGTCTCGCTCTGTCACCCGGGCTGGAGTGCAGTGGCCGGATCTCAGCTCACTGCAAGCTCCGCCTCCCGGGTTCACGCCATTCTCCTGCCTCAGCCTCCCGAGTAGCTGGGACTACAGGCGCCCGCCACCTCGCCCGGCTAGCTTTTTGTATTTTTTAGTAGAGACGGGGTTTCACCGTGTTAGCCAGGATGGTCTCGATCTCCTGACCTTGTGATCCGCCCGTCTCAGCCTCCCAAAGTGCTGGGATTACAGGCTTGAGCCACCGCGCCCGGCTATGTGTAAAGTTTAGGAGTTGATGGAAAGAAAGAAAAATTTTAGTGACTATAATGGGACCCACTAATCTTGTGGTGATAGAAGGCGAACAACACCAGGTATTCCTGGAGAGGGAACACCTTAGACTCTGCAATAAATAGAGGGACAAGAAACATTCATGAGCTTTTGTTTTTCCAAGCCACGCTGACATCTTTGCTCCCCAAGGAAAATGCCCTTGTGTGTCTTCCAAAATGTTGCAAGTGTCTTAAAGTTAACTGCGTGCTGGATCTGACTTCCCCAGACACTCCTTTTTCCATTTCACTTAACCTTACCAGAGAAGTCTAGAAAAAAGAGATGGCACCAGCTCCAGAACCTCCCATGTAAATCACCTGTCAACACCATCAGACGTCTTTACCACCTCCCCTCTCATTCTGTGGGGTGAATGAATGCTACCAGTCTGGTTGCTAGACAAACCAAGACAAATTAGGCACACTTCCTTCAAGCTATCACTCCAAAAACAAGGAGTAGAGTCTATTATTCTAACTGAATTGGGAAACCTGAGATCTGACAGCAGGCTGGAGAGCCATATTTGATATACTGTCAATCTATGTTCCATGAACAATATAGGTCCCACCTGCAGAGTCACATCAGTTTTAACAACACTTTCTTTCCGGGGCACCATATGCACTATTAGCATTGTACTTCCAGAAAGGAAACCAGGCATTAACTTGTTTTTGTCCTGAAAATAGAGTGACATACACTTCAGGGGTGGTCTTAGAGACCCTCATCCACTTTAGGAAACAGCACCAGTAGATAACGTAGCCCTCAGCTAACTCAGGAGCTCTCTCTAAAATTAATTTATCACAGGTGACATATTTCCAAGTGTGACACCAGGCTCATTACTTATGGACACCTTGCAAGAAGTTCTTTTTGTAAGAGGAGGTATGCATTAGAAAAGTTGATAATAAATGTTTCACTAACAAATTTTGTGAAGTGAAGTGAGCAATGACAGGACGTTGTTTCTGAAAGGCATTCAGGTCAGTCCCAGTCCACTGACCAGATATTTTGGATGACACAATTGTCCAAGACGCCTCTCTGTAGGTCAAGTAGTGACATCTATGCAATCACTAGTGTATCCTGCTGTACCTGACTTAATTCCATAGGCCAAGTAGAAAGGCCAAGACAAAAACGTAAGGCAAAAGTCACATTGGATATATAAGGTAGATCTGGATGATGTATGTGATGTTTCCAGGAGGCTGGCTCTGAGACCCTGGAGTGGGGGGTCGGAGACACTGCTGAGATAAATTTTGCTTGCAGGTTTGTATCATCCTCCTGCTTAGAGTTCTCTCCATGATATCCTTAATTAAAGGCTACATGAGATAAATTGAACAGATTTGGTTCAAATACCTGTTGATGGAGTGGCCTACGTAGAGGAACATTCTCTAGAAGCCAAGATGTGGAAACAAAGGTCAGATACTGTTTGGAGGCAGATCTCCTGGGTTCACTCACATTTTTGCACATCATGCAATCAGAGGCACTGACAGCTTTTGTTCTGTGTACTCTTTTCAAGGATGTTTATGTAGCAAATGGATTTAGAAAGTATTTCCTTCTGAAATACTGGCTTTTGAACTTTTAAAAATTTTCTTTTAATATTGTAAGTGTACATTTCCACCGTTTTTTGCATCACATTAATCTTGCTGAATACTTTTTGTTGGTATAATGGTACGGTATTTTTGGTAGGTCATATGGCTTTTCTGTCTGGATGGACTTTACTTTGGTAATCTCTCATTTTACTGTAATGTGTCTGGACTTGGGTTTCTTCTTGTTTATCTTACTTGGTATACACTGTGTTTCCTGTACTTGTGGAATCATGTATTTCATCACTTCTGGAAAATTCTAAACCAAATTCTCTTTTAATATTTTCTCTGTGTTATTACTTCGGATTACTCTTTCTATATTTCATATTAAACTTTGGATACTTTTTCATTCTACTCTACAGTCTATATATTCTACCTTTTTGGGTAATTTGTCAGAAACATGTATGTGTATGCATGTACACACATATAATATATATATAATATTTGCATATATTGCACACATGTAATATATATGATACATACATATATTACAGTTTATTATTGTATGTTACATACATAATACATATACATGTACACACACATATATATAAGTTGTAGTTCATTATCTTCAAGTTCATCTAATCTGCTGTTTAATCTACTGACTTAATTTTTAATTAAATAATATTTTAATTAAATAAATGATATTTGGTTCTTTTAAAAGCTGAGTTTTTTTTTCTCAAAGTATATTTGGTATTGTTTGAATATTTCAATATCATTTTTAAATTTTTAAATGCTTCATACATTAATATATATTATACAGTTGATGTCTGTTAAGGAGCTGAGAACATTTAAGGGATTCTCCCGATACTTGGAAGCCTCAATATATACATTCTCTGTAGAAATCTATTATGAATTCAGACTTCTAAGGATTCCACAGAGTTTGTTCTGCCAACTCAAATTCACAAGCAATTAAATAAATATTATAAATAAAGGAGCACACCAATACAATACAAATAAACTAATAAACAAAATGAGGCAAGCTAACAGGAGCAAGAGTGAACAATGCCAACAGCAAGAACAAGGCAAGATTTGTATTTTAAATACTTAAAATTCTAAAATTGTTAGAGACAAATTATTATTAAAGGGTCTCAGCTTTGGGCTTGCCTGACCTCTGCTCAGATGTAGTGTAATTCAGAACACCAGACCCATGCAAGAGCAGCTCAAAAGCATCAACACTATACCATAATAATGATATTATTACCCCATGCTACTGCAGGGACCTGTAGATTACTTTTCAGATTTCTAGTGCCTGATGACAAATATTTCCTTTCTTTTCACCGGAGGCACAGCTGTTCAGAGGGGTTGTCTAATTCATTGACATCACTATGCTTTCACATCGAGCCTACTCTACCATTCTTTCACAGGCCATTAATCTTAATATTTTCGGATTCTTGTTATTGACAGTTTTTTTTTTTTTTCCTTTCTCAGTTTCTGCATTAGTGTTGTTACCTTCTGTTTCATTTGGCTGTTTATTTGGCTTACTTCAGATACAAAAACATACTTAACCCACTGTCATTTCACATAACAAGACTAATTTTCTTGGTGGAGTACATTTAGGGTGGGAAGAGGTTAAAGGCCACTGAAACATACAGTGCTCATAGAGTATATCCAGTGTGATTGTGGGAAAAAATATAATTTGCTCAGGTACCCCAAAAGGATATGACAGCCACATTCTGTTGTGTTTATTTTATAATTCAAGTGATTATAAACTGATATAGATACAATATATGTCATACTATTTTTTTCTTTATCTAGAAAAATAATGTCATATTAATTTTAAAATCATCTGTGTATTGTTATTGATATAAAATTAGCATGCTTAATTACATGTTATACAAAATAATTTTATTATAGTATTACTTTTATATCAACCATATTTTTATTCATAGCCATAGTATTAGTCTTGCTCTTTACTAGCTCTATGCCCTTATGAACTTATTTAAAATCTGTTTCAATGTCTTATGTTTAAAATGGGAACAACATTAGTGTATGTTAGTGTTTGTTATATATCTTATAGCATTGCTAAAATTAAGACGTTAATGCATATATAAATTAACACATTAGCTTAATTGAGTCATTCATTAATACATTAATTAATACAATAATACTGATTAACACACATTATGCAATCATGATATGTTAATTTTTTAAAAGAATATTTGTTTGTTGATATGAGTTGGGTGCCTTTGACAAAAGGAATATAGAGCTCTTCCAAAGGTGCTGTGCATACATTTACTTAATTACCTGGAAACTTTCTGAGTAACTCAGCTGGAATAACTTCTAGTAACATAGTAAGGATGGCACACGCTATAGTTATCTTTACAGATGAATAACATTATATTAATTGAAATAAGCCAGGCACAAAAAGATAAATACCACATGTTCTCACTCATATGTGGGAGTTAAAAAATATTTTGAGCCCCTGGAAGTAGAGAGTAGAATTGGGGGTATTAATGTCTGAGAAGGGGAGAAAAATAGGGAGGATAAAAAGAGGTTGGTTTACAGATACACATGGATAACCTATTTACTTTTTTACAATCTTTCGGAAGAGTTGAAATATATATGGTTTCTTTATATCTCTCCCATTGCCTCCCATGTTTTTTTTTCCCCCTTGGCAAAGTGATGAATAATTAATGTTACAAAGGACATCATTAAGGTAAAATTCACAATTCACAAGTGATAAATGCATCAATTAAGGTCTTGCTGGGAGTTTTATTGCACAGTACAGTGCTGTGGTTAACTGTATGTGAGCTTAACTGGGCTCCAATTCCAGCATTGTAATTCACCAGCTTTATGGCTGACATGGGTTTCCATTTCTTTATCCTTAGTTTGCAGATCATTATAAAAAAGTCTTGTAAATTTCTTTAAAGATTAAATTACTACACATAAAATATTTAGGATATTAACTGATATTATTGTACATTTATTTTAGCAATTACTACAAATATTACTAGAACTTCTATTACCACAACTAGTATATGCCTAGTATTATTATCATTATGTTTCTCTTAAAGAACATGTATATTTAAACATGTTCTACATAGTTTAGGATTTTTTAGACAAATGGGTTCCTTATATATACAAACTAGATGGACTGTTTATTAACCACAAGATATCTAAGGTATAAAAGTTAACATGAAAATTCCCCAAGTGAATATATGTGATGTTAGTCCTTTTTTAGTATATAGTAACACAAGATGAAGACACTGATATTATATGTTCTATTCTGTGATGGCTACAGAAAACTTAATTAACATAGGCTTAAGCTCTATTAAAACTTCATTTTTTTACAAACAAAAATCTATAGGTAACTTCATTCCTAATGTTGAAAATACTGAACACTTTTCTTATAAATTGGGACTAAGGCATGGAGATGCATTGAACCTTGTAGTGGAAGTCCTAACCAAAACCTAAGGCAAGAAATAGAAAGATAAAAAAGGAAGAAATAAACCTGCCTCTATTCATGGAGAAGGATATTATGTGTAAAATAATCTGGAGAGATCTACAAAACATTACTAGAAATAATAAGTGAATTTAGCAAAGTGGTAATATACAAGTCAGTATAGAAAATTAACAATATAACAATATACTATCAGCAAACAGTTAAAAATTGAATTAAAATTAAATTTACAATAGTACTAATAAAAAACTACTTAACAAATTTAATAAAGGGCATTATGAAATCCTATACTGAAAATTACCAAACATTAATTAATGAAATATAACTAAATGGAGAGATATACCAAGTGTGTGGATTTGAAGATTTGGTACTGCACAATATCTAAAAAAATGACTCCAACTTGTTTTCTATAGAAACTGATAGACTGATTCTGAAATTCATATGGAAAGGCAAAGGGTAAACACCAAAGCAATAGTAAAAAGGTATAACAAAGTTGGACTTTGCACCGGAATTCAAAAGTCAGCATTAAGGTACAACAAATTAGACATGTGATACAGGATTAAGGACAAATAGTTCACTGAACATAATAAAGACAGAAACAGACCCACACATTTAGGACCATTTCATTTTTGACAAAGACGTCAAAGCGATCCAATGAAGTAAGACGCTATAAATGATTCTGCAACTGGTTGGCTACTTTAAAAAAAAAAAAAAAACATTGTGTAGAAACGGGTTTTTGCCATGTTACCAAGGCTTGTCTTGACCTTCAGAGCTAAAGCAATTTTCTTACCTCTGCTTCTCAAAAGGGTGGGATTATAGGCGTAGGCCACTGTGCCTGGCCTGGTTGGCTACATTAAAACAACAACAACAACAACAAAAACCCTACCTTCTCCTATACACAAAAACTAATGAGTATCACAGTCCTAAATCTAAAAGTTAAAATTTTAAAGCTTCTAGAAGACACAGAAGATTGTTTTCTGCAACAAGTAATAATCATAGAAAGTTGATGAGTTAGGCTTATTTATCATGCATAATATCTAAAAATATATTTTATTAATACTCTGATATCACAGGCTTTAAGCCAGTAAGAAACAAACAACTCAATAAATTTAAAAGCCATATATTTTATTTTATTTTATTTTTTAGTGATTCAAATAAAGGTAGTTACCACATTATGTGTAGCAACATAGAAAAATAATGAAGGGTAATTAATTTAAAAAATGAATTTGCTTCAATTTTACATTAAAATATTGAAAGGCAGTTAAGAACATGGGCTCTGGACTTAGCTGAGTAACACTGATCAAATGACTTAAATTCTCTGTTCATCACAGTTCTCATCTATCAAGGAGGGAAAATAACCAGTTAATGTATTTAAAATATTTGAAATATTTGCCAGAAAATATGGTCTACATAAATGTTTGATTTATATATGTACACGCACATTATACATATGCACACACACTTGTATATATGAGGTTAAGAAAGTTAATGTAGTGAAAAGGCCATGGGATACCATATTGCAAGATCAAACACAAGTTACTGTGAATGGTAGACAAAAACCAGGCACCTGTGCCTCTGACTCATTACATTATACCTTCCCCACAGATAGGCCACTGGCACCAAGCTGTGGGAAACACGGATCAGGGCATTAGGAAAATAACTTAGTATCCAGAAACGTATGTAAAAATAAAGGGACTGGGGTGAAGGTATTCTGGAGCAAGGTACCCTGTCTTCTCTTAGAAGCTTCTATTCAAAGGCACCAGTCATTGATCAAGTCAATGGCCAATCAGGGATTTGAAAAAGCAAAAACAAACAAAAAAAAATAGTTCTTTTCCCACATGTGAAGCTGCTTTGCAAGTGTTTTTTGGCTGTTTGCTTCACTGCAAGTGGCAAATTTAAAATTTACATTTTTCCCAGTAACTGAAGACCGGAGAGGATGTATTTTGTGCTTCAACACATGGCTCCAGGGAGTAAGGATAGGGAGTGTTGGAAACAAAATCAATGTAAGGAGAGGAAGACTTTTTTAACAATTAGAACACTCCTCAAATATAGAGGTTTACCTCGCAGAATATGATTTCATACCAGGGACTTTATTGCATAGAAGTTTTTCCTAGATGTTCTTTTAAGTTCCTTTTGAATTTGAAATTTTATGATAAGGTTCATTCATATTATTTCCTGTAATGTTCAGTGCTGTAATAAGAATTGATCCCCATAAATGACCATGGTAATGTTCTGGTGGTGTGATATTGATCGAGTTGGCCAAAAGTCAAACCCAATCTAAGTGGAAAAGCAAGTCACATGGAAAGAGTGCACATCCATTTTTGATAGTGGATCTTCCAAAATCAAATGATCTCAGCTCTAAATATTCAGAAGAAAGAAGACAGAACAACTAAACACTAAAAAGTATAACATATCAAATTTCTCATGATTAGGAGTCAGAAATTATCTACCTTTCAAAATGTGCATATAGTTGCTAGAATTAGTAACTATAAAGAGAAAGTAAGAACATGCCTCAAATATGGAAAAAAAATAAATGACAGAAAGGTTAAAACATTATAGTAGCATGTTGAAACTTAAAATAGAAATTTTTTGAGCCAGGTGCGGTGGCTCACGGCTGTTATCCCAGCACTTTGGGAGGCTGAGGTGGGTGGATCATGAGGTCAGGAGATTGAGACCATCCTGGCTAACACAGTGAAACCCCATCTCTACTAAAAATACAAAAAAAAAAAAAAAAAAAAAAATTAGCCAGGCGTGGTAGCGGGCGCCTGTGGTCCCAGCTACTTGGGAGGCTGAGGTAGGAGAATGGCGTGAAGCTGGGAGGCAGAGCTTGCAGTGAACTAAATTGCGCCATGGTACTCCAGCCTGGGCAACAGAGTGAGACTCCGTCTCAAAAAAAAAAAAAAAAAAAAAGAAAAAGAAAAGAAAATAGAAATTTTTTGAACAGTAATAAAAAAAATAGGCCTTCTCTTTTAAGGCTAATGTTATTGTTCACACACACACGCGCACACACACCCCTATCTTTTATTTAAGTATTCAAAGGCATTAATTTGAAGGGATGCACGTGATTCTCAGCCATGGCTACATATAAAAGTCACATGAGAAGTTTTCAAAATTCCAATTCATGGGACCCCATTCCAAATCAAGTTAAGTAGCATCTTTACAGCTGGATTTGGAAAACTGCAGTCTAAAATAGGTAAGCTTTATATTTGCCTTCCTTCAAAACCACACACACACACACACACACATACACATGCACACACAATTTTATGAACAATACTCATTTCTAAGGAATTCACGATTGTTTAGTTCCATTGCCAAGCAGCGCATCACTAAAAATATGATAGAAAAGAGTTTAAAATCATCCACTGTTGTCCTCAGGGAATTTATATTACACATGTTCTACTCAAGTCTGAAACATTAGTATTATTTATTGACTTGTGCTCACGGCAAATGTAATGTACATTTTACATAACAAAGTGAGAAATATATCCATGATCTAACATAAATGCTGTATTGAAGAACAATTCCTAGTTCTTACTGAAGCTTGACAATACAATCAAAATAGACTTTGCCTGAAGTAAAGAAATGAAGGCCTTCATCTTTTGTGTCAATTTCAAGAATGATTACCTCTCAAACAACCTTGAACAGACTTATATTTTGATTTTTCTGGCAATGCTGAATTTGAAAGAATTCAGAGAAGACTGGTTCTTTTAAAAAGAAAGATTAAATAGGCTTCTAAAGAAAGTAAATCATTTTTTCTTAATAGGAAAAAAGACAATGTTCCAAAAATACTTTTTATGAAAATCACAAATGTCCCAATATTTTTTCAAGTAAGCCTATTTATCCATAGTTCCTCATCTATTCACTTTTCTTTTTGTGTATGCATTTTTAAAATACTCTGCTGAGGATTTCTAGAAATGCCAATTAACTTAAAAGCTTGAACTCAAATAAAATAATTATTCAAAATTGGTCACATTGCATAATGAAGTTTACCTTTCAAAATTATATCTTAGTTATGTCATTTGGCTACAGTCTTTCTTTGTGTACCTTCTGATATCCCTCTTTCCCACCACATCCCCCAGCTCCTGCACCTATTGTACTTCGTAATGACCTCACCTCCAGTTAGGATGTGCAATGGAAATATCATTTATAATCTTCTCTCTATAAAATGAGCTGAAAGTAATGAACAAACATTGTGGGTCTAAAATAGAACTTGTAGGAATATTATTTATAGTGTTAAAAAACCCCTTTGTATCAATGCATGGGTCGACAATTCAGCAGATGAATAGGAAAGGCTTCCACAGCAAGATGACACTTCCACACTGAATGTAGGGCCCCACATCCAAGACTCATCATATCTGGCTTCTGGTTTATCTTTAACATATCAGGACTACTCGGGGAGGACTTACGACTTCAAGCAAGGAGCTTCATGGACCCCACTGAGCTTAGAATTTGGAGCTCATCATTATTGTTCGAATGTGTTTACATCTGCCCTGTCAAAATTTGCAAGTTTATTGACAAAATTTAGTGATCCAAGAGCCAGAAGAAAGATCTTGTGATCTCTTACCTATATTCTATTTTCAACTCTCATAAGTAGATGTTGGGAACATAATAAGGTGACATTTACAAGAAGATACTGGCCTCTGTGGTCTTTGTTCTTGATCCAGTAGCTAAATAGCCTAGGGCAATACTTTCTTATGAGGGAGGAACAAAAAATCACCAACATGTTGAAGTCATTAATTTGAGATTCAAATCAAATAAACTCTTAAGAAAAGATTAGTAGGCCGGGCGCGGTGGCTCAAGCCTGTAATCCCAGCACTTTGGGAGGCCGAGATGGGCGGATCACGAGGTCAGGAGATCGAGACCACCCTGGCTAACACGGTGAAACCCCGTCTCAACTACAAAAAATTACAAAAAAAAAAAAAAAAAAAAACTAGCCGGGCGAGGTGGCGGGCGCCTGTAGTCCCAGCTGCTGGGGAGGCTGAGGCAGGAGAATGGCGTGAACCCGGGAGGCGGAGCTTGCAGTGAGCTGAGATCCGGCCACTGCACTCCAGCCTGGGCTACAGAGCGGGACTCTGTCTCAAAAAAAAAAAAAAAAAGAAAAGAAAAGATTAGTAAGGATAGTTCCACCTAAATTTTTACTGGGTTAAGAGTTCTACTTAGTTTTCATTGTTTTATATAGTTCAGTCTCATCGCTGTCAATGCCAAAGTTTAAGATTACGATGGATGGTCCAAAGTGGAAAACTCACTAAGTTAGATTAGAATTAACAGAAATAAAAATGGTGATTTAGAGTTATTCAAGACCTATATTCACTTGAATCATGCTTTGTGTAATGTCTTTCTATGTAAAGAAAGCATTTGTTAAAAGTGACATTTATGCAAATAAATATTAAAATAATAATTCAAATATGAATTATCTATAAGATTAGTTGTGTTGATAATACTAATAAGATTAGATGATTTATAAGCCAAGGTATCACAGTGTGCCCCATGCCCAAGGAGAACAATGAGGAAACCCCATGAAATTGAATATATACCTGAATTAATCTACGTATAATAGGTGCTTTTAGTCTTGAATGAGAATCTGAGGGCTATTTCTTACATGCTAAGTAACTCTAACATCATCAATCAAGTCTCATCAAATAGAATTCCACTTCTAATTGTAACTTGGTGTCCTATGAAACTAAATTGGAAAAGGAAGGAGCACCTGCTAAGAGCAACCTAAAAAGAGTCCCAAAAATGTCAGCAGAAGCCAGTAGACTTCTGTTAGCACTCTTTGGGAATGATGACACCCTAGGCACAAACTTCTGGCACATATGTCCAATGTTGAGAAAGACATAGTTCTACTTAGGTGGATGCCAGTAAAAATTTCCAATCTCTCTACCACTGACTCCATTTGTTCAATCATCTACAATCACTAGATAAAATTAGGATTAAAATTTGCTTCCTCTGTAGCTCTTTCCATCAGTTTGAATATTACAATCTGCATCCTTCGTTATAAGTCAATAAATCAGTAAAATGATTTACACATCGTTTCCACGTGGGATTTTATGAGATAGATTCGCTCTCCCTTGTACTGACAACATGAATTCACTAAACTTGCAAAGCCAAAGCCCTACCTATACCATGTTAAATTCACCAAGATCAAGACCATGTTGAAAGGACCCCTGACACACTCCTCTCCTAGCAATAACTCCGCTTCTATATACATCTATAAAAGTTTAGCAGGTAGACATAAGACAGCTTCACTAAGGATACACAGTACTTGGCACCTAGTATGTACTATGTATGTATTTAGTGACTGAATTAATTAAGAGTATTGTAGTGCACTTGCCCAGATTTGTAATTGTAAAAGGCAAGTGGAAGTTTTGGGGAAATATTTGCTCAGACAAATTGTGATTCATAAGCAGGTATCCACAAAACCGAAGCATTTTAATAAAAGGTAAAAAAATTCTGGAAATAACTTTGCAGCAAGCACAATCAGATATGAACTAAGAAAAGGTTATTTATAGATCTCATGTATACTCTTTAGTAAGAATATTCGAATTGTTGCTTAAAAGGATATTAACATGTTTTTGTTTTTTCAAACAGGTTTTCTCTTGTTGTTCAGGCTGGAGTGCAATGGCACAGCTCACTGCAACCTCCGCCTCCCTGGTTCAAGTGATTCTCCTGCCTCAGCCTCCAGAGTAGCTGGGATTACAGACGCCCACTACCATGCCTGACGCATTTTTGTATTTTTAGTAGAAATGGAGTTTCACCTTGTTGGCCAGTCTGGTCTCAAATTCCTGACTCAGGTGATTTGCCCACCTTGGCCTCCCAAGTGCTGGTATTACAGGTATAAGCCACTGCACCTCGCTTAATAATTTAATTATAGGGTAAGCTTCTTCTAGGGACACTGCATAATATGCTACACTACCTGTCTAAAATATATATTTCTTAAATCTAAATTTTTAAATGTATTCAGTCCCTAGGGTTTCAGATAAAAGACAGTGAGTCTGAACTCTTTCCTTTCTGTTACATAAGCTAAGGAAATTTATCAATGTCTTATTTAGGCAAAGTTTGTAAAAATCCCAAAATATTTTAACAATATGGGACACTTAATTGGGAGGAAGAATAATGTAGACGAGAGAGCAAAGGCATTGAATCAGAGATTATATCAAATCCCGGCTTCAGTGTCAACTAAATATGTGAAACTTGCCAAATTGCCTTTCTGATCCCGGTTTTTTCATCTAGTAAAGAGGTTTTTTTTTGGTGGCTTAAACGAGATAATATAGGAGATAAAATATGAGATTAAAAAAAGTAATTGTAGTGACAGATTGTAGCACATTTATTGTTGTTAAAATAATATTGATCACTAAAGCTATTGTACAGCACACTAACATTTCTGGCACCTTTCATAGTAGCAGCAAAGGAAAGGTTGGCTTTGATATTTGAGGGTTCATAGCTTTAGTATTTCAAACCTTAAAAATTCTGATATGGAAAAAACAAATACATATTGGATCATATTCCAAACCAGTGAGATTATTCATATTATTTTATAAAGTAAATGAGTAATTTGAATATCACATTAGATAACCAATAGTTTTAATCATTTACTAATACGTATGCATCACTTATTTCATACTAAACAACTATAGGTGTCTTTACCTGAAAAGAGTAGGTATGACCATCTGAACCACAAACAGGGCTGGGATAGACCATTGGGCACTGCTTGCAGGTAGATAATATGGGACCCCTCCATTGCCTATGGTCTACTCCTGCTTCTTTCATCCTGTTAAAAAATAAAGCAAGCATATTGAGCATATTTATTTAAGAACATGCATTTATATTAGCTCATTCCTCTCCTCCACTGCCATTCCAACTCCTGAAGATACATTAGAATCAACAAACGATTCTCATTTTTAATTTATTATTTCATGTCATATTTTTCATTATATCTTTTGATTTCTATCTCAAGGCTTGCCTCTAATGAAACAGGAATATGTCCCTTAAATATATTCTGCTAGTCACATATAAATGATAGCTGTATTTCTTCATGCAAACCCTTTTCATAGCCTCAGAAACAAGCAACACTTGCTCAGCAATAAAGGACTCACACATCTGGCACCTTCTTAAAAGCCGTCCTCACATTCCATTAGGAACAATATATAAGAGATGACACCTAATTCACTGGGTGCCTAAAAGTAAGAGTGGCTTACTTTTAGAGAAAACAGAAACAAAGAATTCCAATTTTCCAGCATTTACCAGTATTTAGAAAGCCAAATGACTAGGGTTAGTGACAGCAAATTTCCTTTTGTTGTGTAAAAGTGTCTTAAAATAGATCCATGCGGCTTTGATATAGAATAACTTGAAAAAAATCCATTGTTTTCTGCTACCTACACTTACAATTGTTTGTTTCCCCACTTTGGTTAAATTGCTTTATTCCTTTGCCTATTTGTGTGAACAATTTACACAGAGTCAGGAAAATGGCTTAAAAGCTAGAAAAAAAAAAGTAACTGAGAATTCATTAAAAAATTAATATTTAGAAGTCCTGTAGTAAATCAATATTCGTTTATTACAACTGCTTATGGAGAGAGTAATTTGATGCCTTATGTCAGGATGAGAATAGATGTTTTACTAGAAACTATTTTTTCTTTGTGCCTTTTGTTTTCTTTTCATGAATATGTCAAATCTACAAATAGTGGTCCCAAAAGACTATCAAGACACATTTTAAGGACTTTCACTATAAGTAAAGAAGTTTGAACTATGTATTTCAAATTTTGCCAGAGTTTGGGTGGGCTGGGCATTACACATTGATTATTTTATCTCTCTTTCTCTCTCTCAGAAAAGATTTTCATGAAGCCTATCATAGTTCCAAATAAATTCTCTTTATTTCAGTTTTGTACATTCTGCCAAAAGACCACATTAAAACCTTGCTTCGCTACAAAGTTCATCTTATAACAGATACAATGAGAAAAAATTAATATGCAAATTTTTCCTGAAAAACAATTGGCACGATATCCTAGCGAGAAATAAAACAATGACTGAAAAACTTGGACTATTCCGTAACACTTCAAGATTTATAAATTACAAAAATGTAGCAGAGAGAAATTAAAAAATAAAAAATAAAACGTTCTACTTGCACTGAACTTTCACTGTGTGTAATCAAACAAGACATGAAATTATGCAAAGTTATTTGCTCTTCAGATACATTAGGAGAAAGTATAAGCAAGTTTGGGCTTCTAATCAGTGAAAAGTATTTTATTAGAGCAAAAGGGGATTATAGTAAAAAAAATAGGATGTATATGTTCTTTATGCTTAGGTTTATATCCCAACTCTGTATCTCTTTTATACTTCATCTCATTCTTCTTTTTTAACACATATAACTTAAAAAAAACCCTAATGAGATCTGGAAACTAAAAATTGTTGTATTAATAAATTTCTCTTATAAATATAACATTTACAACTTAGAAAATATTTTAATTTCTTTTTAAGAGTAAATATAACTAGATGTAAATTTTTTAAAAATTTGAAGATTTGGCTGGGCATGGTGGCTCATGCCTGAAATCCCAGCGCTTTGGGAGGCCAAGGTGGGTGGATCATCTGAGGTTGGGAGTTCGAGACCAGTCTGACCAACACGGAGAAACCCCATCTCTATTAAAAATACAAAATTAGCCAGGCATGGTGGTGCATGCCTGTGATCCCCGTAACTCAGGAGGCTGAGGCAGGAGAATTGCTTGAATCCAGGAGGCAAAGGTTGCTGTGAGTCAAGATCACACCACTGCACTCCAGCCTGAGTGAAACTTCATCTCAAAAAAAAAAAAAAAAAAAAAAAAAATTGAAGATTTATTAGAAATTTGTGACATTGAAATGAGCTCAAAAAGTAAAATTGTAATGTACTTGTAAAATAAATTTTGAAGCAAAACAAGATTAGTTGTTCTTATTCCTTCCAGTTTTAACCATATGGAACACTAAATAAATGTGTTCATATTCCTAAAGTATATCAATAAAAAATGTACTTTTTATTTAGTTTTGATGCTGGTCAGGATTTGCTGGAGTGAAATATAATCACCAACAATATACAAATGCATTTCTTAGTCTTATGGGAATACAAAAGTACTTCTACAAATTTATATAAGTCCAACTCTATGTGATATCACCTTTCCACATACATGTAATATCACTATTCATCATGGAAGAGATTTTTGCATTTCCAGACTCCTTTTATAAAAATGTATCCTAGATGACAAGTTGATAGGTGCAGCAAAGCAACATAGCACATGTATATATATACCTCTGTAACAAACCTGTACATTCTGCACATGTATGCCAGGACTTAATAATAATAAAAATGTTTCCTATGATTCAGAATGTGTTTGGTTTGACATCGGAGATTGTTCTCAGAATTAGTGTTCTTCACAGTCTATTGAAATTTTTGTTTTGTTCTTAGAAAAATTAGCCAAGTAGATGAAGATATAACATTAAAAACTTAACACTTAATTTAATATCTATGTATGATATATAATATGTAAACTTATATAAATTATATATACATGGAAATCATCGGTTGTTGGTTGGTTTTTAATTACATTTTGAAGGCCCCATTTAAGAGAGAGCAACGTGTTTCTAAGAGAGAAGTGAACTCATGTAGTCATCGTATAGGTGAAGATGTGCGAAGCGACATGATTAGGGAAAGGTGTACTGGGCTCAGGCTATGAGAATGGCTGTCTGGCAACTGTGGCAAGAGGAATGCCCCATGTAAGAAACTAGATCTGGGAAGAGCACAACTAGGCACATTATTCTGAATATTCTAGGTGCAGAAAAGATTAACCTTTGAGCCTACATCTAATTTTTTGATACACCGAAGGTCATTTACAGTTAGTTGTTTTAAATTATTAACAAATAGGGTGATACAACCTGTTTCCATTAATAAAGTACAAAACCTAAGCTGGCTGAAAAACTCTGAACATTTTCAGAAATTGGTCTTCCAACAGCAACTCCACTGGAATAAATATATGACTTCCATAGACTCATCTTTTCAAATAAATATTCAATTCTAAAACTCTGAGTTAAAAATTTATTTAGTGTCTAACTGCATCCTATACAGGGTCACACCCCCTTCCCTCAAGAAGCAAAAAATTGTATTTTGGAACTCAGGGAAATGAAGAAAATTGAATAACATATAACAAACTCAAGTTTTCTTTTCTTTTTTTCTCAGAATCATTCGTTTTAAAGGTTCCAGATTCAAGGCCCTAAGTTAGTTTCATATAATTATAAATATTATTATGTTTTTATGAGCTGGAAAATTAAACTAATAACTAAAGAGGAATTCATACTATTGCTAGTGTTCTTTTGGATGACTCACTTCTAGGCCTTTGAATCATATCATCTTCTTACCACCTGAACTATTATCTTGTATTCATGATTTAACTTTCACTGTAGCCTTCAGTATGTCTCTAGCATCAGTCTCATATGAAAGCTCAATAGTCTCATTTTCCTAATAACTATAAGTTAATTGCTGCTACATCCATTTACTCATTTATGGTCTACTTAGCTTTCTGTTTAAGTTAATCATGTTGTTCATTTTTACAAAATAATTTGAACAAAACTTCCATGTTTCAGGATTTACATTGATTTCTGAAAGAGGGTAAATGATGTCACCAAAATGGTGAGCAAAAAACCAAAAACCACAAAATACCCTCTCATTCTAACTTGACTTAAATTTAACATATGCCCATTTCATTAATCAGCCTTGGCAAGCCACCTACCTCCCTCGGTCTTAATTTCTTCACGTGTGCAACGACAGGTTTCATTATTATGGATCATTTGATCTTGAGTAATCCATGAGTCTATAAATCTTTAATAAAATTGCTTATATGAAGACCCTTAGCAAAAGTTAGAAGCGTAGATAGCGCTTATTGGCCATATGTTATGATTTTAGGATTTGGTTTAATGTTAACAAGTGAAGAAAATATGTCATTTTGGGGTGAAGGATGAGGTTGGGTGTTAAAAGAGAGAGCTAGAAATGCTGAAGTTGCAATGCTGGGCTCTCTCAGGTAGCAAATGAAAGACATGGAGGGAGCCCTGTCATATGATAAGCAATGAATGAAGGGAAATAAAATGTAGCGTGGTTGTGTGAAAAGAGGCAGAATTTCCACAAATGCATATCTATGAATCAAATAATATTTGCATTACAATGTCAAGAAACAAGAAATCATAAAAATAAATGGTATAACATATTGATTCTCTAAATAAATATTTTTCTTAAACCTTGTAGTTCTTGAATCTGATATCATATAGTAGAAAGTCACAGTTCTCAAGGTCCTAAATATGCAAGCAGAATAAAATGCCAGCTTAGGCATTATATATTTACCTTAGGAGAGTTATAGTTTGGCTCTGTATCCTCACCCAAATCTCATATTAAATCGTAATCCCCACGTGTTGAGGGAGGGATGTGATTGGATTATGGGGGCGGTTTCCGCCATGCTGTTCTTCTGATAGTGGGTGAGTTCTCACGAAATCTCATGGTTTTATGTGTTTGAAGGTCCCTCCTTCACTTTTCTCTTTCCTGCTGCCTCACGAAGGAGGTGCCTTGCTTCCCCTTCCCTAATGACTGTTTAATTTCCTGAGGCCTCCCTAGCCATGTGGGACTGTGTGTCAATTAAACCTCTTTCTTTTACAAATTACCCAGTCTTGGGCATTTCTGTATATCAGTGTGAAAACTAACTAATACATACCAATATTAATTTAATTATTAACAGAAGGATTTGATTATAATCTGATAAAACAACATTCAAGTGAGAAGAGATATTCTGTGGAATATCTCAACTGATGGTAACTTGATATATTTCTTCTGTTTACTCAGTACCCTGTTTCATGTCCCAAATCATTTGCTTTTTAAAATTCTGCCAGAGTTGTGGTAGGATTATTTCTTAAGACATGACTGACAAGTCACGATCTCTTCCCTATTGGTCATAACTTTTCAGGAAAGAAGGCTACTTTTATTACATTTTGCCATGGGTCTTAGCAAAGGACAGATGCTATTAGCTGACTGCAGTAAATTATCTTTCAGTGCGAGAAAATTATATAAAAGCTGGAAAGGCCTACATGGAACTTATAAAATTTACAATGAACACTATTTACTTTAAATGATTTCTATATTGTATGTCAGGAATTTGAGCATTAAAGGAAAATGCCATAAGAAATAAATTTTAAGTAAGGTATATACTCTATGAATACAAAAAAGTATTATGTCAGCCTCCTATCCAAACACTAACCAGGCCCAGTCCTGCTTAGCTTCCTAGATCAGAAGAGGTCAGATAGGTTCAGGGTGGTATAGGTTCAGGCTGTAGACTAAAATACTTTATAAAAGAAAATATTATTAACAATGCTGCTATTAAAAATGGATGTTATAGAAGAAATTATTTGACATAACTTATTCTGCAATATGAATAACAACCTGATTTGCTCTATATATTTTTGAAGGACAGAAATCCACACACAAAAAAACAATTTTTAGACATATTTTAAATACAGTGGTAGAAGTAATTAATAAAAAATAACTTTTAAAATTATTCCTAAGATAAATTAACTACAATCTGATATAGTTTGCATGTTTTTTCCCTCCAAATGTCATGTTGAACTTTGATCCCTATTGTTGGAGGTGGGGCCTGGGGGAAGGTGTTTGGGTCATAGGGGTGGGTCCCTCATGAGTGGTTTGGTGCCATCCTCATGGTAATCAGTGAGTCCTTGCTCTATTAGTTCTTGTGAGATCTGATTACATAAAGAGCCTGGTCTCTCTGTCTTGATTTCTTTCTGGCCATGTGATCTCTGCACACCCCAGATCCCCTTCAAATTCTGCTATTAGTAGAACCACTCTGGGGCTCTCACCAGAAGCAGATGCTGTCACCTTATTTCTTGTACAGCTTGAAGAACCATTAGACAAATAAACCTCTTTTCTTTATAATTAAGCCAGTATCGGGGTATTCCTATTTAGCAACACAAACTAAGACACAATCTAAAGAATTATGGTAATAATAAATTTTCAATATGAAGTGTGCTTATGAGGCCAACTAGTATGATGCAGAAAAGATACCAAGAAATCAAAGCAATTAGTGATTTAAAGTATATGCTTTACAGAGCTTTTAAATTAAACATCAGGATTTAGAGTTTAAAGAGAAGTGGATAATTTATAATGAGTACCAATTTCTTTGAACAGATCCAGTTATTATCATATTTGAATAATATATGCTGTCAAGTAAATGATTTTTTAAGTGGTGAGCATATTCATAATTATTGAAGGCATCAATAAACTCTTTCAAAATTTCAATAGGCATCACAACAAATGACATGACTGCATATTTGTAATCTCCTTTTCAATCTGACCCTCAACAGATTGAACGAGTAAAATAGCTTTGAAATGTATAAAATGTAGATGATGTCAAATTCAGATTGTAGTGATCCAGGTCCATACTCTTTCCACAGATGTAATTCCACACTATTTCAATTACTAAAGACCTCTTCATTTAAAAAGCTATATTCAACTGCAAATGATCTTCATTGTATAAGATATAAAGAGTCATTACCATGAGTTATAATGGACCAGAAATCTTTATAAACCCATTTCCAGTAAAATGCAGGTCAACAGATTAAGAATTCATAATCTCATGTGTGACAAATTAATTACCTAATTAAAAGCTATGTATAGTTATCTTCATTGAAAGAAGTGTTAGGAAGTTATTTTTTCTTTTAAATCAATAAAAAATTAAAATGCAGTATTTTAGGAACTAAATCAAGTATTTAAATAAATCTAAGGTTAGATTTACATGTATGCTGATAGCTTTATGTGACACACATATATGTTACTTTATCATTTTAACAATCTTATACAGTGTGTATTAGCCTTTAAATTGTGAGGCTAGGAAGAAGTAAATTGGCAGAGCTTAATTATCAAGCCTCTGGTGCATACAATTCATAAACATGAACTTCCAGGGTTATTCTTTTCATTGGGCCATTCATGTTTCCTACTATAAGTATACATATAAAATTTTAAATGTAATGGAAAACCACATTCCAATATTCCATAAATTTCTAGACCCGTTAACGTAATAGGTTAAAAATGACAGCATCACTACTTCAAATTTTAGTTAGAATCTTCATCACCACCAAAGTACAAGGTGGTGTCTGGAGAGTATACCTCCTGCCTAATTAAATCTGAAATTTATATATAGTGAACTAAGTAACACAATATCATAATCTAGATTCTGAATTAGTAAAAGGATTAACTAAGATATGAATTGGTTCTATTTAATTTGCATTGACAGGTATATTTATTTTCATTCAAGATATTAATGTTCATAAGCAAAGTAAGCTTTCAAACAATAACTGTGCTACTATTTTAACCTGAACTAGCTTATAGTGTCAGCACTGAGCAAAGTGTGAACTAAGATTTGAGTTCATAAAAATATGTGATTCTTAAATATCAAGGAGATTCTATATTTGGAAAAATGTATTCATATTTTAAAAATAACAGTGACAGATATGCAGCTTAAAATGAGAAAAATATTTTACCAAAGGAAAATGACTAACAGTGCAACATTTCCTAAAAGATATGGAAAAATATTCTGTTTGACTCTTGAAAACACATTTTTTATATATATATAAATGTCTTGATTGTGAAAAATTCTTTTAATTAAAAAAAAAAGGCCGGGCGCGGTGGCTCAAGCCTGTAATCCCAGCACTTTGGGAGGCCGAGATGGGCGGATCACGAGGTCAGGAGATCGAGACCATCCTGGCAAACACGGTGAAACCCCGTCTCTACTAAAAAAAATACAAAAAACTAGCCGGGCGAGGTGGCGGGCCCCTGTAGTCCCAGTTACTCAGGAGGCTGAGGCAGGAGAATGGCGTAAACCCAGGAGGCGGAGCTTGTAGTGAGCTGAGATCCGGCCACTGCACTCCAGCCTGGGTGATAGAGCGAGAGACTCCGTCTCAAAAAAAAAAAAAAAAAAAAATTAAATTAAAATAAAAAAAAAATTATTAACAGAAGCCAATAGTTTTAGCTGCTTTTAAAAATAGATCTGAAAGCTTGAGCAGAGCCATTTAACAATTAAATGCTGCATTTGATTTAAGTAAACAGTCATTAAAGATTATCCAAAGTTCAGGGAAACAAAACACAGTTTTTCCTTCATATATGGTCTTTGTGAAATTCATTGTCATTGCCTTTCTCCTAGCTTACTGCTTTGTTGGAAAAGAAAAGTTGCAGAAAGAAGAAAGAAGAAAGAAACTGCTTGAGTCTGATTTTTTTACAGGATGAAACAAACGATTGAGGGTGAAACCCCCACTCTGCATTAGCTCTGACAGCTATATTTCAAGTACAGTAATTTGCCCAATCGCATGTCTGAGTTTTTCAAGTTAAGAAGTAATTAATAAAATTTAAAAGATAGCCTAATATTTTATTCTATAGCATTTTCCTATCAGATTGTACTTGTTTCCTGTCCTGGAAAAGTATACTTTCAAGCATGAGTTGATTCTTTTTTTTTCCCGAGACTGAGTCTCACACTGTTGCCAGGCTGGAGTGCAGTGGCACGATCTCAGCTCAACTTCCACCTCCCGGGTTCAAGCAACTCTCTTGACTCAGCCTGCTGAGTAGCTGGGACTACAGGCACACGCCACCACTCCCAGTTAATTTTGTATTTTTCGTAGAGACAGGGTTTTCACCATGTTGGCCAGGATGGTCTCGATCTCTTGACCTTGTGATCCACCTGCCTTGGCCTCCCAAAATGCTAGGATTACAGACTTGAGCCACTGTGCCTGGCCCATGTTGACTCTTTATGGTATAACCAGGAGTAGGGGCAGACTCACTAGACAAGGAACTGTTCTCCTGGAATTATATCTCAATACTTCACACTATATATTAAAGACTATAAAAAAGCCTTTCAAAAACAGTTTTATTATTGTTACTTATATATTATTACTTATAGTTACAGCTACATAAATGTTCTATGAACTGAATCAGGTACCATTAAAATTTCCATCACCATCTCTCCCAATAAATTATCATCTTCTAACCTACAAATAGTACCTATGCACCCTTCTAGATACTGTTTATTTATTTGCTCGTAAATGTACAACAGGGGTCCCCAACACCCAGGCAGTGGCCCAATACCTGTCGCCTGTTAGGAACAGGGCCGCACAGTAGGAGGTGAGCAGTAAGCAAGCCAGCACTACCCCCTGAGCTCCGCCTCCTGTCAGATCAGCGGTGGCATTAGATTCTCATAGGAGTGCAAACCCTATTGTGAACGGGGGACGCGAGGGGTCTAGGTGTTGTGCTCCTTATGAGAATCTAGCGCCTGATCATCTGAGATGAAGTAGTTTCATACCCAAACCATCCCCCACTCCCCTGTAAACCGGTCCTTGGTGCCAAAAAGATGGAGACCGCTGCCTTGCAATATATTCAGGAACCATTTCACACGCCAGTGGCACCAGTGGGACAGAGTCATTACATTCATGGAAATCAGAATTTATTTGTGGACAAAAAAATAGGAGTAGCTTGGAGTAGGATTTTTCCATAGTACAGGAAGTTATAGGGACAATATAGAGCCTATCTCATGAAGTTACATTCATCTTTAGGGTCCTGACTTTGATGCCATTACTTTGTAAATATTTTCTGACTCCCCTTATGCTTTTATATGACTTGCCAATTCTAATAATCACCCATATCTTTCCCATTTAACCCAACTTATACTCATACTCCCCTAATTCTGAGTCCCTTTGGTGCTCTAATGACATCTCTCATGACATTAGGAGACATATCTGTGCCTAATACCTACTCTTTCCTTCCTTATGCCGTTTCTCTAACTCTGAAGTCTGGGAGATTATGGACCCACTTAGAGCAAAGGCCACTTTCTGTAGCCTACAGATATTTCTAACTTCTGTTGAACTCCACTCACAAGCACGCAGGAAGCCGCAAGGCGGTGAAAGATGTCATTTTAATCACAGTAGGATATTGCATATAAGTTGAATTTAATCTCAGCATACTTTGGAGTCAACATACCAAGCATTCGGACCTCTGTGCAATTTGCCCGATCTCATGCCTGTTTTTCCTTTCGTTAGATCACACTTCCAGAAATAGAGTTTCTAAGATTGGGGGATGTTCGTTTCCTATGTGTGCTGTAATAACTTACCGAAAACTTGCTGATTTAAACAACAGAAATTTAATCTCTCACAGTTAGGAATCTAAAAGTCTAAAATCAGTATCTCTTGACTGAAATCAAGGTGCTGGCAGGACCACACTCGCCCGGGCAGGGGGAGGGGTGGTTTTCAGGTCATAATCTGTGCCTTGCTTCTTCCAGTTTCTGGTAGCTATTGCCATTTATTGACTTACAGCTACAACTTTCTACTCCATCTTCACATCACTTTCTCCTCTTTGTGTCCATGTCAAAACTCCCTGTCTCTCTCTTATAAGGATACATGTGATAACATTTAGGTCTCACCCTGATAATCTAGGATAAATCCTTCCTCTGAAGACCCTTAATTTAACCATATCTTTTGGCACATATAGTAATATTCACTCTTATGCTTTATAACATGATATTCACAGATTATGGGAACTAAGATATGGTCATATGTTTTGGGCCATTATTTAGCTCGCAACAGGGAGAGTCCTCAGAAAAGAGAGATTCTATTTCTCTGATAACAAAAAATCTTCAGGAATGGAGTTCCTAATTTGGAGAGATGTCATAATTAATCCCACGCATAAATTCACATAGACAGTATATTCTGCCCTGTCTAATCAATTCTTTTACATCTAATGGAAAAATATATGGTCTATGATGATATTTTGGGACTCACACATTGCCCATTAGCAGCCACAAGACTGTACCCATCTATGCTTTGTCTTAATCACAAACCACAGCCAGGTCTAACTGATTCTTCTGCCAGTAAAGACCAACTGTAGGATCCCAAACAAAAAATATTTAAATTCATCTAATTTCCCAGTGAATTTCAGCACCATTTTTACTTTTTACACTTTACTGATTTTTAGACGCTACATAAGGGTTGAAGTTTTAAAGAGTAGAAAACAATAGACTCCATTTTTCTGCATTAAAAATTAAAAATGTCGGGCATATCAACATGCCTCATTTGACCCTAAACTTTATTAGAGCAGGGACTAATGACAATGGGGTTTTCTTTTTGTTCTTTCGCATTTAACAGTAGTGGTCACCGGAGGAAAACTGAAAGAAAGTAGTGGGTACAAGGCTAGGTGTCACGGAATTGGGGAAGATATAGGCTTTGTGACATCCAAGGTTGACATTAGCTTGCCATGTTAAAAGTCAGTCAGTTAGAACACAATAAAAATAATAAACTTGCCACTAAATTAAAACAAGTGTCTTTTTTCCTAAATGTTATTTTATGCTATAATATAAAGGAATATGACAAAGCATTTAACATAATTTCTTTCCTTCTGTAGATTCAGCCTATCAAAGACTCTTTTCTGCCTTGTGTTTTAGAATTTTTAGGATGCTTGCCATTACTCATTTAGGAAGCAAGCATTCAGGAAATTAAAAATTTGGCTCTTCACAACTCTAAGTGGAAGAGTAATTTATATAGGCTTTAAAAAAATACTTTAAACTTTCAGAACATTGTTAATTTACTGCATTGTTTGGTTTGTCACATGACTTTTTAGAATAACAAAATCCATTTAATCTACAAACTCATGCTAATTTCCCCTTGAAAAATGCTCACCACAGTCTCTCTTGCCCCTGACAAGAGAGTTTTTTCTGACCAACTGGAGGCCATAAAATATACTGTAGGCTAAGAATTGTCTACACTACCCAACTCCCTCAGTAACAATGCCTGAAAGGCGTAGAAAGATGACTAACGACTTATCATGTTTGCTGAACACATGGCTGGTAAGTGGAATTGCTAGGCTGAAGAAAAAGGTTAATGGGTCTCAGGGTGTGGATCCCATGGTAAAATTAAACTGACCTGGAAAATGCTGCCAAGGAGTTAGCCACTGTCTTCCCACCATATTGAAGGGAAGCTGAAATAGGCGACTTAATCTAGTGCAACTTGTTATATACTTTTGATAAAATAATAATGCTTTTTTTACTTTCATTTGTTTTTCTTGTTAGAAGTTTGTTTTAACATTGATTTGATAAAAGTAACATTTGCATTATTTAGGATTGTGGTTCCCTAAGTTACTTTAATCACTTCACAGCAACAGATTAAACATAACTTTATAGTAATCTTGTCCCACAAATGTCAGTGGATATATAGAGAGATAAATATCTATGCTTATATATTACTATTGCATGGCTAGAGAAGGAAATTCTACAAGCATGCTTATAGAACAGGCAATACATAAACAAGTACCCATAGCTGTGTTCTAATACAACATTTGTATGAACAATGAAATTGAATTTCATATAACTTAACATCTCACTAAATATTACATTTTTGATTATTTACCCCAACTCTTTGAAAATACAAAAAACATTCTCAGTTCTCAGGTCCTACATAAAAAGACCGTCAACAGGATTTTGTACATAGGTCTAGTTTTTGACCCTGCTTTAAGAAATAGTAGAGCTACAAAGTAGAAAAAAAAACTTATTCCCCAAATCAACGAAAAAGAGACCTCACTGCCTTGCCTGATGCTGAGAATCCCCTTATTAGTTTAACGTGTATGTAAAAAGTACATTTATATTGTGTGATACCATTGAAATTTGGGGTTAAATTTGTTGTAGCATTATGATAAATAATGGAGATATTTGAAGCCATCTAGACATATTAATATCTAAAATACAAATTATTTTAACACAGTCAAAAATGAAATAATAGAAAATGATTTCTAGCCTTCTTGGTTTCTAGTGAGACATCAATTCAACCACTCAAATAAAAATTTATTTTTAAAAAAATATTTACAAACTATTCTAACTTTCAAAGCATAGAATCTTGGTATTGGACTTGAGAGAAGAAATTTTAAAAGCAAAAATACAACAAAATATACCTCAGAGTCAATGCTGTGCTTGTGAATTTCCCAACGTGCAAAGTGAAACAGTTCCAAAATCCAATTAATTTTAAGAAAACTCATGGAACCTCATGAAGGCATTAAACTTATTTTCCAGTTTTTGTTTAACAACTCACTTTAAACAAGTATGCAAACATATCTATGTTCTAGTAGAAAATCAAATAAACTTCTTCTCTAAGTTACACACATAAATTTACACTCATACATTTACACAACCGCTTGAGTGAATGATTATTAGACAGATTTTTTTCAAAGCTTAGAGAAATTTTTTATACGAAAATTACTATTTGAATAACATAGTCATTAAGAGAAAATAAATTATGACATAATAATCCCTTTGGTGAAGCTAAATTTTCAAGCCCTTGGACCAGAGTGAAACACAGATGTTGAATAAATGGTAAAGCTCTACTAAATATAGAACATGAGAAGAAATGATCATGCAGTTAATGAATTATTCATGGAGTCTCACATTCAATAATTATGTGAATCCTATGGGCCCTTAGGAGTGGGTCAGCATACTCATAGTCATGCACCATGGATGGCCAAAACTGTAGAACTTCAGTTTTCTCAAATATTTGAGGAATAGTATACATGTTTTTAACAGAAAATGGCTGCCTTTGGTATTTGCTTCAGCCTATGCTATTCAGATCCTACTTGAAGTAATTCTGTGGGAAGGTTTGATATCTGGGTGTTTTTTTTTTCTTTTCTTTTTTTTTTTTTTTTTTTTTGAGATGGAGTCTCGCTCTGTCCCCCAGGCTGGAGTGCAGTGGCCAGATCTCAGCTCACTGCAAGCTCCGCCTCCCGGGTTTACGCCATTCTCCTGCCTCAGCCTCCCGAGTAGCTGGGACTACAGGCGCCCGCCACCTAGCCCGGCTAGTGTTTTTTTTTTTTTTTTTTTTTTTGTATTTTTTAGTAGAGACGGGGTTTCACCGTATTAGCCAGGATAGTCTCGATCTCCTGACCTCGTGATCCGCCCATCTCGGCCTCCCAAAGTGCTGGGATTACAGGCTTGAGCCACCGTGCCCCGCCTTTTTTTTTTTTTTTTTTTTTTTTTTTCTGATGAGTATTTGAACTTAGTTTTTAGCTTCCTTGACAGAATTTTAAAATGTTGCCTTTATGTCCAAGCAACCCAAGAGCTGGTAAGAGATACTTTAACTTTTACCTCTTCCGGATGACACCTGACCTCCTTTTCCTCTATGTGAGACTCAGGAGAAACTAGCAATAGGTATGCATGCCATATTTATTTCTAGACAAAAATCATCACGAGTTCTATTTCAGCAAGTTAGTAACTAATACCCTGTTACCTCAAACTCTGCAAAAAGGACCCTCTGAAATACACTTAGAGGGGCAATGGCCGTATTGAACAAAGTAAAGCAAGAGAGGAGTCTCTCTCTCTCATTTCAACATTTCCATAAGGTGTGAAAGAAGAAAAATTCAGAACGATTTAATTTCAAGCTTTATAATGCTTAAATCTCTGAAAAAGAGGTGAGAGGTGACTTATAGCAATGGACTGTAAATTCTTTAAAAAATCCACCTATATATATTTCATAGCTGCAAATTATGACAGAAAAACTACTAATACGAAGTTAAGGTAGAAAATATGGATTTAATTGTTGGAAGATATAATGCAGAATAATTTCAAATAATTTCTTCAATAATAATATTTTACAAACTGACAAGTAAAAGTATCCCATTGATATTATTTCACTCTGTGTCCCCACCCAAATGTCCTCTTGAATTGTGGCTCTCATAATTCCCATGTTTTGTGGGAGGGATCCAGTGGGGGATAATTGAATCATGGGGGGCAGTTTCTCCCTACAGTTCTTGTGGTAGGGAATATGTCTCACGAGCCCTGATGGTTTTATAAGGGGTTTCCACTTTTACTTCTCTCTCATTCCCTTTTTTTTGCCACCATGTAAGAAGTGCCTTTCACCTTTCCCCATGATTGTGAGGCTTCCTCAACCATGTGGAACTGTGAGTCCATTAAACCTATTTTTTTCCCCACTCTCGGGTATGTCTTTATCAGAAGCATGAAAACAGATGAATACACCCATAAAGTTATCACACTCTTCACAAAATGTAACTCAAAACGGATCACAGACCTAAATGTACAATGCAAAACTATGGCAAACCTAGAATTTAACAGAGAAGAAAATCTACATCACCTCGGTTTTGGAAATTCTTTTTAGATACAACACAAGGGGTATGATCCATGAAAGGCAGAATTGAAAAGCTGTATTTCATTACAATTAACAATTTTTGTTTTGTGAAAGACAGTGCCAAGAGAATGATGAGGAGACAAGCCAGAGACTGGGGGAAAATATTTGACAAAGATATATTTGATAAAAGTCTGTTATTCAAAATATGAAAAATAATTTTAAAAACTCAACAATAAGAAAAAAAAAACCCAATTTAAAAATGAGCCTTGATAGACACCTCACCAAAGATGATATGAATATGGCAAATAAGCATATTGAAAGTTGATCTACAGCATATGTTATTTAGGACTTGCAAATTAAAATCATGGGATAGCACTATAAACTTATTAGAATGGCCAAAATTCAAAACGCTGACAACACCAAAAGCTGGGGAGAATGTGGCACACTAGAGACTCGGATTCATTTCTGGTGGGAATGCAAAATGATAAAGCAACTTTAGAAAACAGTTCGACAGTTTCCTCTCAAACTAAACATACTCTTACCATAGGATCCAGCAATTGTACTCATTGGTGTGTACACAAAAAGTTTGGAAAGGTATGTCCACACAAAAGCTTGCAGACAGATGTTTATAGCAGCTTTATTCATAATTCCAAAAACGTGGAAGCAAGCAACACGTCCTTCAGTAAGTGACTGAATAAACTGTGGTATATCCAGACAATGAAATATTTGTCAGCACTAAAAAGAAATCTTAATGCATTAACTGGAAGAAGCCAACCTGGAAAGGCTACCTACTGTATGATTCTAACTACAAGAAACGCTGGAAAAGGCAAAACTACGAGACACAAAACAGATCAGTGGTTGCTAGGGGTTATTAGAGAGGAAAGGATGAATAGACAGATCATAGATGACTTTTAGTGAAACTGCTCTGTATGACAATATAATGGTAGATACAAGTCATTTTAAATTTGTCCAAACCCATAGAATGTACAACACCAAGAGTCAACTCTAATGTAAACTATGGACTTTGAGGCCGGGGACGGTGGTTCACACCTGTAATCCCAGCACTTTGGGAGGCCTAGGCGGGCATATCATGAGGTCAGCAGTTTGAGACTAGTCTGACCAACATGGTGAAGCTCTGTCTTTACTAAAAATACAAAAATTAGCCAGGTGTGGTGGCGGGCACCTGTAATCTCAGCTACTCGGGAGGCTGAGGCAGGAGAATCGCTTGAACTCAAGAGGCAGAGGTTGCAGTGAGCTGAGATCAGGCCACTGTACTCCAGCCCCAGGAATAGAGTGAGACTCTGTCTCAGACAAAAAAAAAAAGGCCAGGCGCGGTGGCTGACGCCTGTAATCCCAGCACTTTGGGAGGCCGAGGCAGGCGGATCATGAGGTCAGGAGATCGAGACCATACTGGCTAACACGGTGAAGCCCCGTCACTACTAAGAAATACAAAAAAAAAAAAAAAAATTAGCCATGCGTGGTGCGGGCGCCTGTAGTCCCAGTTACTCGTGAGGCTGAGGCAAGAGAATGGTGTGAAGCCAGGAGGCAGAGCTTGCAGTGAGCTGAGATCGCACCACTGCACTCCAGCCTGGGCGACACTGCGAGACTCCGTCTCAAAAAAAAAAAAAGAAAAAGAAAGAAAAAGCTTTGAGTGATAATGATATAATGATATAGGTTTATGGATTGTACCAAATGCACCACATGGGAGGAATATGTTGATAATAGGGAAGGTTCTGCAGTGTGTGGAGGCAGTAGGTACATAGGAAATCTTTGCATCCTCAAAACAGCTCTAACAAAGGTAAGTATTTTAAAAAGAAAGGTAGAATGTTAGTTTATGTTTAAAACACATAGCAGAGGTGTTCTGGTTTGAATTGATGGTTTAGTGCTCTGAGAATACTAGTTCAGGGGTAATTTTCTATTCCCTCCCACTGCAGAAGTGAGTAATTTGATAGGTTTTAATGCATATTCTAAATCTTCCCAGAGATGTCAAAGTGCTTCAGAAACTGAATGTTTTGAATTTTTCCTTCTTTATTGTGCTCACAATGTAGATGCAAATAGATTATAGATCAATGTTATTAAACTACTTTTTTTTTTTTCAAACTTGGGATCAGTATCTTCTTCCTAGAAGATTTCAGGGGGATCAACTCCAAAGAGCAAGATTTCAGTAGTTTAAATATCCTTATAGTGATTTTGTGAATCCTGGTAATTTTTTAAATCAGAAATCTTCCATTTTTATGCAGATTCTTCACAAATTCAAGAACCCGTTCTTCTCAACTATCTGTTTAGTTCTCGAGTGCTCTTGGGAGGTGTTGCTTCATTTAAGTACAAAATCAAGACGTATACTACCCACCTTGCTAAATTGGAAAATAAGATATCCATTAGCTTTATGATTTTTCCTTTTAGCTGTTCCCCACACCCTACTTAGTTTGAATTATTAGTCTAATATACGCAAATTATTAGTCCAATATATGTGAGAACATAATTTAAAAATTTTTAAATATTTGATTCTATATATAATGTTTGCATCAATTAAAAGAGCGATAATAAATATCGTAGCAAAATATAGTGGTCATTACTTAGTCTGTTAAGAACTATTCATCTAAATAATGTTTAAAAAATGATGTACTTTAAGTTTCAAATGAGGAAAATGAATCATGATGTAGAGTTGTTTTGTTTTGGAATACTTTCTAATAAACTTTTAACTCTCTAACTCCTTAATTCAATATACTATTTTTAATTGAATCTTTTTTCTGCTAGATGTAATTGACTGACTTTGTTTATAAAAAATGTTTTGCTAGAAGCATGACTAATCTTTATTAAAAAAAGAACTAGTTTTAGTAAAATTACAAAGAAAATATATTTTTCCCTCAAAATATTGGAGATGAAAGGGAAGAAAAAAAGGCAGTAAAGATTGAGCCATAAACACAAAGTAATAAATGTTTACATACACAAAAGCTGTCAACATACCTCTTTTACTATTTGTGCTATATATGTGTAGGTCATTTTAATAATCATTGATTATAGTAGCTTCCTCTGTCATTATAAGCAACAAGTGTATTTATGTAGAAAGGAGCTAGTCTTATGAAATTGACATAAATCCTTTTAGTATTCTATCCTTGTAAAAAAAAAAAAGACAATGATAGTCATAGTTCGATAGACAACTCTTTAATAATTCTGCTGGCACCATAAAAATGATTAAAAAAAAAAAGCAACCTTTCATGAGGACCATAAATCAAAGAGAAATGACTAAAAATAAATTACTACATTATAAAAAGGTCAGACACTTAGATTACCATAGAAGGTACTTATGGAAAACATTTGCATTTCCTGTCAAGTGATCATAAGGCAAAGCATAGACAGGGAAGTTAGCATGCATTATCGCATAAAACATATGTCCATGAGATCAATTTATTTTTGTCCCATAATATTACATTTTTAATAAGATTCCTAATATCACCTTTTAAAATTAAGTTTTAAATATAAGACACAGTCATTTATTAGATTTGTTACTAAACATATAAATGCATCAATTTGTCATTTGCCAAAATGAGTAAATGGGCTATTTTAGGGTTTCGATTAATGTCTCATTCTACACGTCTTGTAGTTATTTGCCTACACACAGAAACAATTTTCCTTTTTTTCTTTTCTTTTTTTTTTTTTTTGTTTGACAGAGTCTCACTCTCTCGCCAAGCTGGAGTGCAGTGGTGCAATCTTGGCTCACTGCAACCTCCACTTACCAGGTTCAAGCAATTCTCCTGCCTCAGCCTCCGGAGCAGCTGAGATTACAGGCGCCTGCCACCGCGTCTGGCTAATTTTTGCACTTTTAGTAGAGACGGGGATTCACCATTAGGACGGGCTGGTCTCGAACTCTTGACTTCTAGTGATCCGCCCGCCTCAGTCTCTCAAAGTTCTGGGACTACAGGCATGAGCCACCTATCCCGGCCCAGAGACAATTTTCTATATGCATACAAACACACTACTGTAGGGGTGTGTGTGTGTGTGGGGGGGGGGTGACAAGAAAACCTTTGAGTTGCTTTTAGCCCTGCATTAGAATATTGCTTTACAGCAATCCACTGGTGCACATAAAAAAAAAAAAACTTACATTGCATTAGTTTACCTAATATTTAATATTATATTCTTTCCATATTAATTTTGTTTATAATTTTATTCCCCCAGAATATAAGCTCCTTTTGAACAGAGATTTATGCATATCTTAATTTGCTCTATGCCTTATGACTAGAATACTCTGTAATACATAAGTGCTCAAAAATATTTATTTTAAAAACCATGAATAATAGACAATAATTGGTATCTATTCTTCATCTACCGCCATTTCATTGTTTAGAGCATTCAATTTATATTTTGTGTTTATTTTCATTCTAAAGTTCATTTCGCAAATATTGATCATTTGTGTTATATTTTCTAATTCTGATTTTAGAACAGGGACATAGTTAAAGGTTTTACATTTCTTTAGAGAGAAGGAGCAGCCAGTATCAGGATCTCAATAGGCATTAGGCAGAAAATTGTTGGGGAATTGGATGTGCTCTCTCCATTACTATTGGATCTTCCCTATTACTCTTGGTATTTTGGGTCTTTTATTCTCTTCCTTTCATGATACTTCTCCTGTATCCTACATTCTACACATTTAAAGTCCATGAATATAGAAATATAGAGGAAGAAAATATGAATTGTGATGTTTTCTAAGTATTGACAGAAACACAAATTTCATATTTGTTACCATTATTTCTTTCAAAATAATGCATTTGACATGCATATTTTAAGAATACATCCTGAACCATAGTAATAAGCCTGAAAATATGTTAACTCATTGCATTATTTAACTCATCAATGTTCAATAAGACCACAATTAATGTATAAAAGAGACAGCCAAAAATGTCACATGAGTTATTAATCAGTATTATTTTATTCTGGAAATAATGGTAAAGTATCATATTTATTTTATCAAGAAATTTCCTAAAGTGTGTACTCTTGGATATAAATTTTCAGTCATATTATCAAGAGCCTTTTTCCTACACAAGGTCAGATATCTTTCACATAATATCATGTTTTTCCATCAAATGCAGACCAAGTATTTATCCTGGTAACACCAAAACTATAGGCAACAATATGATAATTAAACCAATGCAGATAATTTATCTTTGATATGAACCTTGTTATTAAACAAACTTTCTTTAAGAAAATCCAGCCACAAGTGAATTCCTCAAAAGTTGTATTATGTTTTATAATAAAGTGTAATGTTGGGAGATTTTTGTTGCTAAAACTGCCAATTTGGTGAATGTCAATTGAATTGTTTCTCACTGAAACAAAATCTAGAAGAAAACAATTTAAATTAATTGTTTAATTCAACTTCATGAGAATGCCATCTATTTGATCTATGGATGGATGCACAGATAGGTAGATAGATAAATAGAGAGAGGTTAAAACATTCACTTGCTTAATTTATTCACTCTCCTTCTTTATCTGTGGATATTACAAAGTAAAGTGCTTTTTTGGCAAACTAAATTGATTTTAAGAGCTATCTAATTGATAGGAGAAAGATTTTTTGTGTGTCTAGTATCCTTCTGATTTTCATTGAACAGGTTGATTGTTGATATAACAATCAATGGAAGTAGCCACATACGCTTGTAATAAGAATCCTAGTACGTATAAAAGCAATGACAACTCCATGCATTAATAAATTTGCTCACAAGGTATTTTGGGGAATTTTTTAAAATGTGATTGCCAAATTTACTCAAATTTCAAACGTGAATAAATTTCATTAATACAATATTAAAATGATGATACTATTGAATAACGTTAAAAGGGCTCACTGAATCCCATTTGACTCTATGCTAAAATCAGAAGAGCTTTTTCAAATGATAATCTAATTTTGCCACTATCTTGCTAAAAAATAATAAAACAAAACAATCAAACAACAAAAGAACTATAATTAAAATTTTAATGGTTTCCTTTTGATCTTTACATAAACAAAGAAGACCTTCACCTTACCTGGAGGCTATGGCATTGCCTGACTTCCCCATCTCTCTCTTCACTCTGCTCTCCTGGCTCTGAATGCCCAGCCACAATTTCGGCTCAACTGCTGGTTCCACAGCGAATCCCTCCCTGACTGATTACATTCCTTTCAGAAAGTTATGTTTTTCCCTCACCTCTCTCTCACGGAAAATCTCAATTCTCTTTCCAAATTGGAAATTTTTCATCATTGTTAGTATTTAACATGTATTATTAGTGTTAGGAGACAATTCATGTGAATCTTTCATGTCTGCTCCTCTTATAAGCAAGGCACCAACTGCTCTGCTAGACAATCTTTTTGAGGAAGAGTAAATTGCAAAGAGACTTAGAACATAGAGATAATGCTTTCCTCTGAGAGAAAGGGCATAATTGTTCACTGTCCTTTATAATAAATATAATGTTTCCCTCTAGAGTAAAACAGAGGAAGGCTTACTACCGTTATAAAGTCTTGATTATCTAAGTTCAGGATCTTTCTTCTGCAATGCAATCCATGGTGTGTGCTGGTATCTGGCTGGGCCCAGCCATGTTGCCCCACCGGACTAGGAACAAGAGGACTTAATAAATATGCTGACGTTCCATGTTGCCTTCTGTTTCACAGGTAATCAAGTCCTTTATCTGTGACCCAGGAGACTTTTACAAGCATCCATGGAATGAAATCAGGCAGATTTTGTTAGATTACAGGTAGGGTAAAATCTCAAACTCTTCATAGTTCTTAATAATGCATAAAAAGAGGAGGAAAAATATGAGCCATATAACAAAATATAAGGAAAACGATGGAGAAAAATAAGTTCCAAACAGGAGGGAATAGCAAGAAATTATGTAACCACATACATAAGAAAATAAAAGTCACACATAATATCACCACTCAGATATCCCATGCCAGTTTTTTGGTATATATTTGTATTTAGAAATGATCTATATATGTGTTTACTTATAATAATCTATATGATCTAGATATGTGTTTATTTATAATAATAATTTCTGATTATTAAAACAATGTTGTGATAAACACTCCTTCTCCATACTTCTATGAGATCTGGTCTGATTATTTCTAGCACATAAATTTCTAGAAGCAAATTTTCAAATCAAAGATGAAACGCTTCCTGCTCCATTTCACTGCCTTCCGGAAAGGCAGTTTAAATGGTAATAAGTACTTTGAAGACAAACAAAGAAGCAAAAGTGGTTGTGTTGCAGTTTTATATAGAAAGCTAAAAGCTGAAATGTTAACATTTGAAAAAAAAAAAAAAAACCCACAAAACTGAAGGAGGTGAAGGAAGAACCTATGACAATTCCAATTAGAGGAAACTGTGAGTAAAGTCACTCTGAGAAGCAAAACAGTTGACTTGACCTGTTAGAGGAATAGCAAGGAGTATAAATGGTAGAAGAAAAGGTCAGAAATGTAATGGAAGCTCAGACTTATGGGGCTGTCAAGGGAGTCAGTCCACCATGAGGATTGGCCACCTGTACTTCCTCGTGGGGTATGCCAAGAATAGGCCCCGACTGTTCCTTATCCAAACTGTTTCCTGGGGTTGGATTTCCATCCAACAACCATGAGTTTGAGATAATATCTCCCTCAGCAAAGGGCAGGCTTGCTCCCACTTACTATAAAAGCAGCAAAGTTCCAAGCTCGATGTTGTTCTTCTCAATTGCAGTCCAATGTGCGAAATGGTATCCATTTCAGCATCAGTACTGTGCCCATGGAACTTTGGGACATGGGGAACCTACACAAATAGGAAGCTCTGGCTACTGCTTTTGCTGTAATAAAGTTCTAGTTTAACAAAGCCAGGAATCTTATGCTTTCTGCCAGCGTTCATGAAACAATAACAGGCTAACTTTTAGTTTGCAAGTAGGGTAAAATCCCAAAACTTGCACAACTCTTGACAAAGTCATGTTGACCACTGTAAATGTAAAAACCATTTTGGTTTTTACCCTGAGTGATAAGAAGGATCATTATAGAGTTTGAGCATGAGGGTTAATGTGAGGAGTAAAAAAGATCACTCTCAGCTGTGTAGACTGAAACAAAACTACAATAAGACAAGGATGACGCAGAAAGCCACATAGTTAGGAAGTAATTCCAATAACACAGGCAAGACATGATTCTGGTATAAACAAAAGTGATAGCAGTGGAGGTGATGAGAAGTGGCTGCACTCTAATATATTTTGAAGATAGAGATAACAAGATTTGCCTAAAGGTTATATGTGGTGTACAATAAAAAAAAAAAAAAGATCATGATGAATTACTAAAAGGCTTGAGCTAGAATTAACTGAATTTGTATGAAAAGGTCAGGTTTGGAAAGTTCAGATTTTTCCTACCATTTTTGGTTTCCTAAGAGGTTTGATCATGAACTAGTATTGAGGGGTATTGAAATTTAATAAATATCTGCATCTAATGAGAGGATGTTAAGTTTTATTTCTTTTATTATATTAATTACATTGACTATGTTTTGGATTTTAAACCAAACTAGCTTATTTTCTTAGAATAAGCAATACTGAGCTGTGATGTATTATCATTTTACATAGGCTTGACTATGCTAATTTTAAAAAAGAATTTACATATGTATTCATGAGCAATATTAACATATACTTTTTAAAAGTTCTTGCCTGATTTTAATATTATTAATCACAAGTAATTTTTAAAAATTCAGATCTATTAATTAGAAGTGTGTATATAATATTTGTTTTTCATCATTAAAAATTTAAAACAATTAATGAGGAAAACACCTATGTCTAGAGATTTCTGTTTTGAATGAGATAAGTTAAATTTTTCTAGAAGTTTGTACATTTAATCAAAAGTGCCAAATTTATTACAGTAAAGTAGTTGCTATAATTAGCACTTAGGATCTTTTTAATGTCTGTAGGATCTCTAGTTATCCAGTGGCACACCTTTCCCCATGTTTGATACTGGAGATTTGTCTATTTTTCTAGAAAATTCTTGATAGGGGTAAATCTTTTTTATTAGTTAGTCCCCCTAAAACCAACTTTAGGTGAGCTGATTTTCTCTACTATGTATTTGATTTATATTTGATTAATGATTTGCCTTACATTTATTATTTCCTTATTTCTATTCTCTTAGTTTTAATGACTGATTCTTATTTTACTGTCTTGAGTTAAATACTTAAAGTAATTCTCAACTTTCTAAAAATTTTCTAATATACCAAATTTAAGGTTATACGATTCACACTAACATGGATTTATCTATATTCCAAAAGTCTTCACATTTTCATGTTTGATAATCTTATTTTCATTCAGTTTGAAACATTTGCTAACCTTAATTGTAACTTTTTCTTTGATAGTGGGTTATTTACAAGAATATTCCTTGATATTCACACTTTGAGAACTTATTTATTTTTTAATTGATTACTTTTAGCTGAATTCCACTATGTGTAAGAACATAGTATGAAAAAATAGTTGAGATTTGCATTATAACCCGAAGTATTTGTCCTGGTCACAACAAAAGGTAGATTTTTGGTAGATATGGAAGGAGCAAGCATAAAAACTGCTTGGGAAGAGAAATTGATGTCATTTTACCATTGATTATGTGCAAGAATGAGTTTCCTCTGGAGCTTTGATTTGTAAACTTACATTTCTATAAAATGAATATGAATACAGGAAGTATATATTCATAATTACTTGAATTAAAGACATCTTGAATTTCAGATGCTGGTGATTAATCTGGTAAAAAATGTTTAGTAGGTAATTGCAAGTTTATAACAAACTCAGAAAAGAATATAAGTACAAAGTTTTAGAATTCATGATAAAAAATGTGAAGCCATTATTTTAATTTATAGATACAAATGAAATCTCTGAAAAAAAAGGATGTGGGAGAAAAGAATAAAAAATATTATTTTGTGCACACCCTTTTAGGAGACAGGTAAAAAAGAGAAGAAAATGAAGACAATAGAAAAAACATAATCAACATTTAGTCAGTAAATAAATACAACATAACACAGTACCAGTCACACTCTAGTTAAACAAAAAGGGTAATCATGTAGTGTGATACCACAGATGCTAAAGAAGAAAAGAGTTCCAAGAAAAGAGGTGCTAATGTGCAAAGACAAATATATCAGTGGTTATAAATAGGAACACCAACCTTTTTTGAGTATCTATTGTTTGATTAGATAAAGACACACACACACACACATACACACACACACAGAGATTCTATTTAAATCCTATGAAACATATAAAACATGTTTATATGTTTGTATGTATTATAATCCATGTTTACAAAGCAAAGATAGAGGCTCTATACAGTTAAATGGCATGCTTGCCCTACCAGAAGCTAGTATTTGGTAGAACATAGATTCTTTCTTTTTCCAAAGTGACCCTCAGAAAGAAAAGATGGATTTTAGTAATGTAACATAATTAAAAACTAGGTGATGGAATTGAGGGGAATGAAAATAGACGGCAAAAATTTACTTGGAGAATGCAGTTGAGAGTTAATGTCACACCCATAACATGGATTCATTCTTTTTTTCATTTATTCTTTCAATGCATATTTACTTTAGTATTTATTCTGCAACATAAGCTATACAAGATGACGGGGATAAAAGAGTTCAGCATACATAAAAGAATGCCAACAAAGCAATAAAAACAAATCTCACAAGAACTTTCTTCTTATGAAGATAACAGTAGGGTGGGAAGAATTGTGAATTTTAAAGAAGACCAAAGAGATGTAAAATTGTGACTACCATAGTGCAAGGAGGGAGATCCAGAGTTCCATGCAGAAAATGATACCTGAGCTGGGATCTGCAGGAAGAGAAGTTATTTGGCAAATAACATGCGTCTAAGTTTGTGACTGGCCTGGGAGGAAGAGGTTGTAGCACATATAACCCATAGTAGGAGCTCATTGAATACTAATTGGTTTCTAAATTGATCTTATCTAATCACCTCAGTCTTGTTAAAATAGTTCAAAACCAGAGTTTTGATCATAATATTCTGAATAATAAATCACAGTATCCTTTTGTTTAATAGAGGAAAAGCTGTTCCAATGAATATATTTCCAACAAAATTGGTAAACATAATTGAATTTATTTCTCTTGTTTAAGGCCATTGCTACTAGAAACATAAAATTAAGAGAAACTAGAAACACATAAAGTAAAATTCCTTTAGTTGAGTTACTTTTTTTCCAGGTTTTATTCGGCAATAAACAGATAACTTGATTTAATGATTCCACAAATTAACATTTTCTGTAGTACTAAAGCAAAGACATCTAAAATGGGATTCATAAAATACATGAGGAAAATGGACATGAACATGCCATGACCAAGTGTATATGTCACACATGGTGAGCAGTCAGACTGGTCAATGACATCTTTTCTGCTATTGCTGAAACAATCTAGGAATGATTCTCAGGAGAGAAGAAATATTTGTTCTGGTGATTCAGTTATCCTTCTGACTATGATGATATAATAATATCTAGAAATTACCTTTTGAGTGTGAGCCTAGATTACAACATCCTCTCTTCTCTCAGAATTACCAGGTGATTTGGTCTGAGTTTCAGCCACTACAGCCTCCCTACCGAAGTCCGCAACAGAGACACTGACCGTTCTATACAAAGAGCTGTGGATTCTGCAGCTGAGGCAGGATAGGGAGTCAAGGAAGTGACCATGTTCTTGGGAGGCAGAAACCATGGTGATGGTACAATCAACACAATAGGCCTCAGCATTTGCATTGTAATTGAGTTCATTCAAGCAAAGCTATCTTCAGTAGTGACTTTCTCTTCTAGTCAGCATGTGTATTTTGATTTTACCTGTCCTCAAACTGACCCTTAGCTCATTATAATAATAAAAAACAAACCCCTGGAAAGAGATTTAAGATGCTAATGAGATATGTGAAATATGAGCAAACATGTACAGCTACTGTGCATGAGCACCCAGAACATAAGACAGCAAAGATCAGAACTTGGGAGATTCCCTTTACAGGAGTCTTACATTCTTTATAAGGAGATGGGAAGAAGAGTTACTAGTAAGTAAGCACTAGTTGCTACTACTAGTGCTTACTACTAGCAACTAGTGCTTACTTACTAGTAACTCCTCTTCCCACCTCCTTATGAAGAATGTAAGACCCCGTTAAGGAAGTCTCCTGAGTGCTGATCTTTTCTGTCTCATCCTTATGAGCAGCCCATCCTGAATTCCCTGTCTTTCAGGGTGAACTGTCTATTCTGCACCTAATTTTCCAAATATTATTTTTCTTTTGCAGTAAATTACTCTATACCGCACTTCTTTTGCTGTGTGTCTCTTGTTTACATTCTTTTAAACCAAGAAGTCAAGAACCGAGGTGTCACATTAGCCATCAACACAGTCACGTTTGGTCACAGTTAAAACAGATTCAGGAGGGCTGTCAGGCAGAAGCTAGGCCCGTCAATTTACACCTCCCAAGAATGTAGAAAAAAGCTGGTCAATTTCTATGGGAATTTAAAACCATAAGAAAGTAAACTTAGAATCTGTGGACAAGAGAAACAGAAAAAAAATGGATCCTTTTCCGTCATGATTTTGTCCTTGGGATTAGAAAAAGTGAATTTAAGAAAGACATCTTGGTTATTAACTCCGGGATGAAACAGAGAACCATTAGAAGAGGGTTTATTTCCTATGTCTTGTAACCGTTTCCCTTTTTATCAATTGTAGTATTATTCCTTCCAGCTACAGTCTGAAAGCTAAAATATCTAGCAAGAGGGGATTTTTTTTTTTTTTTGTAATATAGTGTTGTCCTTTCAAAATTTTAGTATCTGTGGGTAGCTGGCCTCTAAGATGGTCCTCAGTGATCCCTGCCTCTGGTTCCCACCTTTGTGTGATTCTTCCTCTAGAGTGTGAGCTAAACTCATTGACGTTCTTCTAATACACAGAAGACAATCGTGTTGAAATGTCTATGATTAGGTTACAAGAAGACTGTGGCTCCCCTTAGTGGGTGTTCACTTTCTCTTGCTCTCTCTTGAATTACTTGAGCTGAGGAGCAGGCTGCAGAGTTGTGAGTAGTCCTATGGTGAGTTCCTGGGGCATAGTAAGAATTGAGCCATTAGAGAACTGTGTGGTGAGCCTGGATGTGAATCACTCAGCCCCAGGGAGTCTTGAAATGACTCTGGCCTAGCCAAAGCTTGAAGACAACTTCATGAGAGACCTTAAGCCAAAGGCACCCAACTAAGCTGCACTCAGACATCTGACCCATAGAAACTGAGAAGAGTGTTTGCTGTTCGAAGCCACTAAGTTTTCCAATAATCTATTATATAGAAAAAAAAAGCCTGTAATCCCAGCACTTTGGGAGGCCGAGACGGGCGGATCACGAGGTCAGGAGATCGAGACCATCCTGGCTAACACGGTGAAACCCCGTCTCTACTAAAAAAAATACAAAAAACTAGCTGGGCGAGGTGGTGGGCGCCTGTAGTCCCAGCTACTCGGGAGACTGAGGCAGGAGAATGGCGTAAACCCAGGAGGCGGAGCTTGCAATGAGCTGAGATCCGGCCACTGCACTCCAGCCTGGGCGACAGAGCGAGACTCCGTCTCAAAAAAAAAACAAAAAAAAAAAACAAAAAAAAAAAACAAAAAAAACCTGTTATAATGTCATTTGATATTTTAATACATAATTTTATAAACATTTAAATGTTACCATATCTCCCTTAGACATCCTAACAAAATATAACTAGACATTAAAATATGGTTAATAAATGCACTGTGTTGAGTGTAGGTCAGTCGGTGTTTCCACTTCTTGATTTGTTTATTTTTTTAATTTTTTAGACGGAGTCTTGCTCTGTCGCCAGGCTGGAGTGCAGTAGCACAACCTTGGCTCACTACAACTTCTGCTTCCTGGGTTCAAGCGATTTTCCTGCCTCAGCCTTCCGAGTAGCTGGGACTGCAGGTGGGCACCACCACACCTGTCTAGTTTTTGTATTTTTAGTAGGGACAGGGTTTCACCATGTTGGCCAGGATGGTCTCAATCTCCTGACCTTGTGATCTACCTGCCTCAGCCTCCTAAAGTGGATTAAAAACAACAACAACAAAAAAAGGTTAAAGCAAAGGAGACATGACCTCTGGAAATATTGAGAAATCCTTTCCCTCAAAACAACTTCCAATTTTTATAGAACACTATATATATTTCAATAAATGGATACTATTCTATTGAGGCAAAATGCAAAAAAGAATGTAAATAAGCCAAAAACTCAAAAGCAATGGGGCAGAAAAGATTAGACTAAGAATACCCTATAGAATTTGGCATAACACTTAGAAAGTATCACAGGTGTTGATATTTGCATGATACATTCAAGCAGAATTTATAGCAGCTTAGCAGCTGTACTGTAAATAGTGTCTTATAAAAAGTCTATTAAGCAATAATTACTATTCAATATTCATGGCTTAATTAAAGTGACTTGTTGCAATTTTAAGCCATTTTAGAATCATTATGTAAATCTTTGACATGTGGAAGTTGTTTATATTAGTTAGTTTGGGAGGAAATGTGTGCATATATTCTGTCTTCTTTTCTTCCATACCAGGAAAGAAGAAAACATTGCATCCCGTGTAAATAGTTTTTGTGTGCTTTTTATGTCATTTTAACAAAATTTTCAAAAAATTCTATTTGATTTTCTTGACAGCTTGTTCTTCAACGGCATTGCTTTAACATGTGCAAGAACACACCAATTAGAAAACATTTTATATCACACTTCAAATTCTAGTGATGCGAATTTTAAAAAATGACAAACTGATAATTGCTTCTGTAAAGTTTCTAAACAAATTCCAGTGTGTTTGGAGTACAGATATCTGTTTAACGTCCACCCATAGGAAAACACTGATTTCCAGATATTCATAGACACTGGTCATAGGCATTTCTTTAGGAGTCCCCAGGCAGTGAGAAAACACATGAGCCATGCATATCTTCTGCAGGCATAAAGTGAGTTAAAAAGAGATATAATATTTAGTATAAAAAAAGACATAATAGTAAAGAGTCAGAATGTTTTGGAACTTAATGACATTGTTTAGTGAAAGTTTACATTAAAATTTGACAAAAAGAAGACACATCATGAAAACATGGAAACATCAAGTTAAAAACCTCAAGTAGTTGTTCAATTTTTTACAGTTCAGTGAAAACATAATGAATAATTGGAAGGGAAAAATGTTTAAGTAAAACTGAAAAGTACATAATGTATTTCTATTTTGTTTACATTAGATATCATTTTGAAATATTTCAGGGTGTTACTCAAAAGTATATTCTTATTTCTTGTGGCTTGCCATGACAATTACTAAAGTGTTCATATGCTTTTCATGTAAACTCCACGTCCTTTAGTTAGATGTAACTCTTCCACATGTATATATACTTTAAAACATTATGTGATACATGATAAACACATGAAATTTTATGTTAATTAAAAAATAGGCCGGGCGCGGTGACTCCTGCCTGTAATTCCAGCCCTTTGGGACACTGAGGCAGGCGGATCACTTGAGATCAGGAGTTCAAGACCAGCCTGGCCAACAATGGCGAAACCCCATCTTTGCTAATAATACAAAAATTAGCCAAGCATAGTGGCCCATGCCTGTAGTCCCAGTTACTCAGGAGGCTGAAGCAGGAGAATCACTTGAACCTTGGAGGAGGAGGTTGTGGTGAGCTGGGATTGTGCCACTTCACTCCAGCCTGGGTGACAGAGTGACGCTGTCTCAAAAACAAAAAATTTTTTTTTAATAAAAAAATTTTAAGAAGTACAGAAAATATTCTTCAAAACAGAGAAGTGTATTTTTTTTTAACCTCAAAGGGAGGGGATTGTACAGATATATGAATATCCATTGCTGACATGATATTCTATCATTCCCCCAATATGTCTGTATTTCTTACAGTGGCATATCTCCTCTATAACAACAAGGCGACCATCTGAATGAGGACATAAGATTGATACATCACTCCCATCTAACCCTCATTTGAGTTCTACTCATTGTCCCGATAATGTCCTTTTTAGCAAATGAATGTAATTTAGAACCATACTTTTTGTATATAGTTGAAACTTTTTTAATGTCCCCTTTAGTCTGAAACAGTTACAGTTCTTCAGTGTTCTGTTTTTCTTGGAGAGGAGTGGCTTTCGTAACATTTATTCCTCTAAACATTATAGGTCAATTATGTTGTAGAATGTTTCTCAGTTTGGGTTTATCTGATGTTCCTTAAAGATTAGATTGAGGTTATGCAACTTTGGCAGGAGTATCACAGAAATTACATGTTATTTTTGTCACATCTTCTCATGTGGCTCATAATTTTGTTTTTTCCTTTCAGAGTGACAATAACTTCTATCACTAGATTATGGTGGCATCCTCCAGTATTCCTCACTGTAAAGTTATTCATTTCCCTTTGTAGTTCAAAAGTATTTGTGGTGGAAGTACTTTAAGACTATGTAAATACCCCATTTCTCATCAAATTTTCATTTTATTCACTCATTTATTTATATTATTGATATGATTTCAAATTGTATTCAGTGGGTTGTAATTTGGTACCATCATTATTATGGTGCTTGAATTCTTTCACATGTCCTGTTGCAGGCCCTTCACACTGACTTGTATGTCCTTTTGATATACCACTATCAATCTTTGAGCACTTCTTTGCTTTCTGGAACAATACGATGTTCTTGGCTCATGTTGTTAACTTTGTTTCAGTTTGGATTCAACCATTACTGCAAGAAGCCTTGGCCTTTTTTGGTGGAGGATGATATTTAGAAACCAAGAGCTATGAACCAGGTGTACTCATTACAGTGGGGATATAATTACTCCCTGGCACCCTCAGTAAATAGATATAGGAAATACATTCATTATGTACATCCATATATACATATAAACACCTATATTTACATCTATATTCATTTTTATAACCATATGTTTTCCAAATTATAAATCATTATGATTCTAACACTTCAAGATTTATTATGACTTCCTCCCTTTCATATTTGTAACTCTGTTCTAAAACAAGAAACCAGTCTCTGATTTTCTTTCATATGTTATCTGTTGGACAGATTCTCCTGACATAATCAGTTTCCCATATAGATTCTGCCTACAGCTTCACACTGATTTCCTTCTTGTTTCTGCCACCCATAAACATACAGCCATCACCACTTACTTTCTCACCCTCTCCTAATCAGTCTGTGTCCTGCGCAGTTACCCTCCTCACTCCAATTGACCACCGATATCTCATGCTTAGATGGCATCCCAAGTTGGGTTCTGATCCTCTGCACAAGACCATCACTCAATGGGCATAGTTGATGTCTCATAGTGTTCACATAGTGTTCCTGGGTAAGTACATCCTGCTTCTACTGGTCAGGCTCCAAAACCTCCCACAAGATCACACAGGTGTAGTATTCCTTCTTTACCCTAGATGGGAATTGATACTTCATTCTGAGCTTTCACACCTTCTCCACCTGGGGTGACAACCTCCCATACTCTGTTCCACTTAAAGCCTTCAGGAATTAATTTTTCAGAAGTAGTAAAAGAGGAAGAACCTCCTATTCTCTCTTAACCCCATTTCAATAAGGTGTCTGCCCTAACCACTCTACACAACTTTTTTCATTTTGTAAAAAATATATTTATTATTGATTGGCTAGGACCACAAATAACTATGATAACCATAGGCCTTGTTTAACTGGAACATTCTTAATTTATTTGATTATCTCTCTTTTGCTCATAAAAATGTCCCAGTTTGGAGAGTAATAATTTACTCTCCAAACCCCCACATCTTACAGTTCTTGATACGGTTGCCTGAGTAATTGTCTCAAAACATAACTCAGGCCGTATACTCCTTCGTTTAAGACCCTGCAATGGCTCCCCTTACCATTCAGAGTAAAAGCCAACAGCCTTACAAAAGTATACAATGTCTTACATAATCGGACTCTCTCTTATTTTTCAGAGCACATCTAATTCATTTCACCAGGCTCAGTCTGCTCCTGTGTGTTGGCCTCCTTGCTGTTCCATGAGCAAGCTAGCATATTCCTGCTAATGTGTGCTGCCACAAGTCCTTTGCTCTAGCTTTTCTTTCTGCCCAAAATACTCTTTCCCAGACAGCCAGGTGATTAGCTTCCTCAGTACTTCAAATCTTGGCTTAACTATCACCTTCACAATGAAGCTTTCCCTGGCCATCATCCTCTTCAGCGCTGCATTCTGGCCTCGCCCTGTCTCTTTGGCATGTCAGAATCTCTTCCCCTACTCTACATTTTTATAGCACTTGGACCATAAAAAATATCCTAGTTACTTTGTGAATACTTGTTAATGCTTTTAGTTTTTCTCTTTACACTATAATGTAAGTACAGCATGGGCAGGAATGGTGTCTGGTTCCGTTTTCTCACAGATAGCACCTATAACAGTATCTGGCACATTGTGGATGAACAATACATAATTGTAAAACGAATAAATGAAGGTGTTAAATACAAAACAATCAACATCATCTATGAAAAACCCCAAAATATTTTGATTTAAGATGGACAATAATTTTCTCAATCTGTCATCTCTAAGCTAACTACACCAAGTTTCCTTAAAATGTATCTTAAAATACCACTGAGCATTTTACCTGATACCCTCCGATAATGACCAAATTTCAGGCCCTATTTTTTTAAGAAATTAGAAGTACCCATTATTTTACCATGTAAAATTAACTTATTTGTGCTTCTGAAATAACAAGTCACAAATTTTTCATCTCCTATTACTTTGCATTACCTCTAACATAGAAATTATATTGTAATTATATAGTCAACCAACAGCCCCATGTTTTGTTCTAACTTTTGAATTTTGGGGCCAATGAATATATATTTATAGTTTAGCATACTGAATATGTCACCTTTTTTATTACTACACACAGATTTTCTAAACTTTTAGAGTGTTATCATGTTCTAAAAATTCCATAGCACAAATATCGCATGATTTCCCAAATGTTCATTCATTATAACACTGTACAGAACTTTATTTACCAAAGCATTTTTCCCAATAGTAGCAAAGTTTTGCATGCAACTTTTGCCACCTTTGAAAATAGTTTTCCTAAGGAAACATTCTCACAAATGAGAAAGAATGTAATGTGTTGCTATTCTGATTACAATATCACTGGCAATAAAAAAAAAAAAAAGAAAAACATAATCGTTTTTTCTGCTAAAACTCACCAGCACTACATTTAATTTTTGATCCTAGTTTGGTTGCTTAAATATTTTATTGAAACATTCTCCATGTTACTTCTTTTATTTCCACTAAAAATGTTATTTTAAATTGACATGTCATAATTGCACAGATTTATGAGGTGAAGTCAGATGTTTTGATAAATGTATACATTGTTTAATGATCAAATAAGGGTAATTAGCATGTCCAGCTCCCCAAATATTTATTAGTTTTTTGTTTTAGTGGTGAGAACATTCAAATCACTGTCTTCTAGCTTTCTGAAATATACAATACATTATTGTTAACTATAGTCAGCCTACTGGGTATTACAACATCAGAACTTATTTCTCCCAACTAACTGTAACTTTATACCTATTGTCTAACTTCTCCCCATTCTTTCCTCCTTACCACTTTCCCCAGCCTTTGGTAACCTCTATTCTACTCTCCTTCTATGGGCTCAACTTTTTAAAAGTCCACATATGAGTGAGAACACACTAATTTGTCTTTCTGTGCCTGGCTTATTTCACTTAACAAAATGTCCTCTAGGTTCATCCCTATTGTTGCAAATGACAGGATGTTCTTAATGGTAGAATAATACTCCATTGTGCATGTATACCACATTTTCTTTACCCATTTATCTGTTGATGAACTCCTAGATTGATTCCAATCTTGGCTATTGTGAATAGTGGTGCAATAAACATGAGAGTGCAGATATTACTTTTACTTGCTGATTTCATTTCCTTCGAATATATAACCCAGTAGTAGGATTGCTGGATCATATGGTAATTCAAGTTTTATATTTTTTTGAGGAATCTCTGTACTATTTTTCCATGAGAGTACTAATTTGTATTCCTAGCAATGGTGTATAGGAGATCCCTTTTCTTCCCTTCCTCACCAACATTTTTTTATCTTCTGACTATTAGACAACAGCCATTATAACAGTGGTAAGATGATAGCTCATTGTGGTTTTGATTTGTATTTCCTGATGATTAGTATGTTGAGCTCTTTTTTTTTTTTCATATATCTGTTGGCCATTAATGTGTCTTCTCTTGAGAAATATCTATTCAAGTATTTTGCCCATTTTTAAATCAGGCTGTGTTCTATTGAGTTATCTGAGTTCCTTTTATAACAGGTTGGTGCACAACTAATATTTTTGTATGTTAACCCCTTACCAAATACAGAGTTTGCAAATATATTCTCCCATTTTGTGGGCTGTCTATTCACTTTGTTAATTGTTTCCTTGCTGTACAGAAGCTTATAGTTTGATAGCATCCCATCTGTCTATTCTTGCTTTGTTGCCTATGCTTTTGAGGTCTTATTCAAAACAATTCTTGCCTAGACCAACATCATGGAGCTTTTTTTCCCCCATGATTTTTTTTCTAGTAGTTTCATAGTTTCTGGTCTTACATTTCAGTCTTTATTCTATTTAAGTTTATTTTTGTATATCTTGAGAGATAAGCATCTATTTTTATTATTCTGCATGTGGATATCCAGTTTTCTCAACATCATTTATTGAAGCAACTGTCCTTTTCCCATTATGTGTTCTTGGCTCCTTTGTCAAAAATCAGTTGGCTGTGTATGTGTGAATTTTTTTCTGGGCTCTCTATTCTATGTTAGTCTATGTTTCTATTGGTCTATGTTTCTATTGAGGCATAATATACGGACCTTAAAAAGGATTCATTTTTAACTCTACAAGTCAATGGTTTTAAATAAATTTCTACCACAATCTAAATTCAATTCAATTTCTCTGTTAGCCCAAATGATTCTTAGCACCTATTGGCAACACACTCCATCCCCCACCCCCAGGTCCAGGCAGTCAATCATCTACTTTCTGTCTCTGTAGATATGCCCTTCCTGTATATCCCATGTCAATTAAATCATTCAATATGTGATCTTTTGGAACTGTCTTCTTTCATGTAGCATAACTTTCTGAGACTCATCCTTGTTGACTCTACTACTAATTCACAGCAAAAATGTACAGTATCTATTATATGTTCACTGAAATCCTTTCTAATGTTAACTCTTGGTTCAAGGTTGTTATTTTTTATTAATCCAGGAAACTATTAAGTGAAATCACTGATATGTAAATTCATGATTCACACAAATTATTTTTTAATTACATAGTGTACAAACATACAAAAGCCTTTGCTAATATTTCTGGGTTAAACAGAGAAATGTATGAGTTTCCACGTCTAGGAAAAAGTATCAATATATTTTTAAAGAATATTGTATTGTCATAATACCTATATTTATTTTAATCAAGTATTCTCACTCACTCCCTTGAGCTGCCTCCTATGTTACTAATTTGCCATTCCTATAGGCACTCAAAAACCATGACTACCACAGATTAAACAGGCTCTATGAATTTCAGCACATGTCAGTAGCTCATCAGCATTGTTTTGAGTATTTTCTAAAACAAAGAAATATAAATTAGTAAAAAGTTTTATTTTACAAATATATAATTTATAACTATATTTATTACTTTTATTTTTTTGCTCTAACCCAACTTGTATGTCCCTTGACACACTGTTTCTTCAGCCCTTTCAAGCAATGACTTTTATTTTCCCCTCTTACGTGACTGACATCATAAGCTGAGAAGCAGGATAGATGTCTCTATCTCTCGTCTGTCACTTTTCCTGGAAAGCGCTCACTTTTGAATCTCACATCATCGAATTTCACCATCTTTCCTCTTTACAGTCCTCTATAGAATCCAGACTGTCATTATTCCTCAATGGCTTTTGTTCCTGGTACATGGTCACTAACTCCAACAGTGTTAGTTGGTGAGTTTAGTATCCGTTTAGAAGATACTTTGGTGAGTTTAGTATCCATACAGAAGATACGTTCATTACTTTTGATAACCATGATCTTTTCCTCCACCCAAATTCAGCCACTCACTTCTATGATTATACATTAGCTCAGGTTACATTAGTCCCTCATTATTTTGAGGGTTATGTGCCAAGCCCCCAGTAGATGCCTGAAACCATGAATAATATTAAACCACACACACACACACACACACACACATGCACACACACACACAGAGATCTTTTTCTATAGATCCATATGTGTGATAAAAATTTGATGTATGAATTAGGCACAGTAAGAGACAGACAACAATAATTAAAATGGAGTAATTATAGCAATATGCCAGCAGCACTGTGCTTGCACTTTGGGGCCACTGTGAAGTATAATAAGGGTTGCTTGAACACACTCATTGTAATACCTTGACAGGCAATCCAATAACCAAACCAGCTACTGACTGACAAATGGGTAAGTAGCACATACAGTGCAGGAACCCTGGACAAAGGGAGCATTCACAGAGCAAGAAGGCATGAGACTTCATCACACTACCCAGAGCAGCAAGCCAGTTAACACATTGTTTCTGAAATGTTCCATTTAATATTTTTAGAATGCAGTTGAAAATGGGTAACTGAAACCACAGAAAGCAGAACCATAGGTAAGGAGAGAGTACCATATTACCAAAAACTGTAGAATCTCCATATTCTCACATCTAAGCCCACTCCCTCTCATACCCAACTCCCACAATTCTTCTACTTTACCAGAATCTTCTCAGTCTCCCTCGCCATGCTTATTTCTCCCTTCTCCACTTACCCAGTTTAGAATCCATAAGTTATTACTAAACTCAGTCTCCTGCAAACATTCTCATCTTCCTTGCTTCTCGCTTACTTCATCATACACAGTTAGCAATGTCCCAAGTCTTCCCTTGCACTCATGCAGTTGTACATGTTTAAAAGAAAACCTGGCTAGGTGTGGTGGCTTACACCTCTAATCCAAACAACTGGGGAGGCAGAGACAAGCAGATCCCTTGAGACCAGGATTTCGACACCAGCATGGCCAACATGGTGAAACCCTGTCTCCAAGAAAAATACAAAAAGTTAGCTAGGTATGGTGGCAGGTGAATGTAGTTCCAGCTACTGGGAGGCTGAGGTGGGAGGATCACTTGAGCTCAGGAGGCAGAAGTGACAGTGAGCCAAGATTGGCACTGCCCCCCCGCATGGGTGACAGAGTCACATCCTATGTCAAAAGAGAGAATAATAATAAACACAAAAACAAAACCCCCACATGATGTGAATATTTTGTCTCATTTTAAACTAATAACCACTAAATTCAAGTGGGCCCTGAACTCAGGCATTATTTTCCTGCAACGATGACTCTTCATTCTCTCAAAGTACACTTCCCTTTAGTAATAATGCATCAGTCTGAACTCCCAACTTCCTCATTCCCTGAATGTGTCTCTCCTTCATTCTTCTCCATCTCACTTATTTGCAACTCCATCATTCTAGTTGTTCAAGCAAAACTCCTGGAACCATCTTTAACTCCTCTTTATTTTCACAGTCTAAGGCAGAAGTGGTGGCTCTTTCTTCAAAATATCTTGTGAATCCATCACTTAGTATAGGCTGTGACCAAGCCCTTGGGAGCCCACTTCTTGCATCAGTATGTACTGGATGTTGGACATGGAGTCAAAGGAGATTATTTTGAAGCTTTAAGATTTAATGAGTAACCTGCAGTGTTTTCAGACTTGCATGGGGCCTACAGCCTCTTTCTTTTGGCCAATTTCTCCCTTTTAGAATGGGAGTATTTATCCAATGCCTATAACCTCATTGTATCTTGGAAGTAACCAATTTGTTTTTGATTTTACAGGTTCATAGGTGGAAGAGACTAGCTTTGTCTCAGATAAGATTTTGGAATTTGAGTTAATGCTGCAACGGGAGAAGAATGTGGGGATTACTGGGAAGGCACAATTGTATTTAGAAATGTGAGAAGAACATGGGATTTGGGGGGGCCAGAGGCAGAATAATATACTTTGAATCCATATCTCTGCCAAAATCTCGTATTGAAACGTAATCCCCAATGCTGGGGGTAGGGCCTGGTGGGAGTTGATTGGACCATGGGGGTGGATTTCTAATGAATTAATGAATTGTTTAACACCATCCCCCTGGGTGCCGTCCTCACAATAGTGAGCATGCTCTCTTGAGGTCTGGCTGTTTAAAAGGGTAGGGCATCTTCCACCTTTGCTCTCTTGCTCCTGCTTTCTCCGTGTGACGAGCCTGCTCCCCCTCTGCTTTCTGCCATGATTGGAAGCTTCCTGAGGCCTCCCCAGAAGCAGACCCCATTGTGCTTCCATACAGTCTGCAGAACTGTGAGTCAATTAAACCTTTTTTCTTATAATTGAGCAATCTCATGCATTTCTTTCTAGCAATGTGAGAACAAATTAATACACCTCCTTTGCTACTAATCTGGATGAAGCCATTGCCATCTCTCATCTGTGTTATTTCAACAGCTTCCTCACAGGTCTCCCTGACTCGAATCTTGTCCTTGACCCCTCAGTATTTTCTCAGAAAAAGCAACTAGAGTGATGCTTTTCTCCTATTACCTTAACTACATCATAAAATGTACAGACGGTGATAAAGGTATAGGCAGAATAATCAGGAAAGAGGAAAATGTGTATCACATATAAGGAAGGGTTGAAACTTCAGGTGATTATGAAAGTCCAAATTGAGAATGTAATATTTAAGTTGAAATTTCTTTATTTTGCTAGTGTCTGTCTCCTTCTACTAGAACCTAAGGTCTGTGATGGCAGGCATTTTGGTCTGTTTTGTTTACTACTGTATCACCAGAACTGAAAACTTCATTCCTTCCACAAACGCTCCATAGGCAAATGAAAGGGATAAGCAAGACAGAAAGCCGTCTCTCCTTTTTTGAACATAAAGTCAGTAGATGTGTTGGGGAAGGAAAGAGAGTGACAGGTTTAAAAAATGTTATGTCTTTGATAACATTTTACATTCAATGAAAACTAGTTACAAAAAGATTACTTTTTATTTATAAAGGATGACAAGCATCCAACTGATGCTATAAGCATAGCATTAACTACATGTTAATGATTTTAGAATGCATGAAATGTTGTTATTGCAGATGTGGGTTGCTCATTTGATATTGCGTACCAGGTTCCTCTTAAGTTAATGAAGCAAAAAAAACATAGGAAGGGAAATAAGGAGTGATCAAGAAAGATGTAAGTTAGAGAATACAGCCTATGACTTTTTTCAAGGAATTAATGCTTATGAGAAAAATGAGAAAACTAGGTTAACTGGGTAGGTGAGCTAAAAGACTGAATTCTCGGCCGGGCGTGGTGGCTCATGCTTGTAATCCCAGCACTTTGGGAGGCCGAGGCAGGTGGATCACGAGATCAGGAGTTTGAGACCAGCCTGGCCAGCATAGCGAAACCCCGTCTCTACTAAAAGTACAAAAATTATCCAGGCATGGTGGCACATGCCTGTATTTCCAGCTACTCGGGAGGCTGAGGCAGGAGAATTGCTTGAACCCAGGAGGTGGAGGTTGCAGTGAGCCGAGATAGCACCATTGCACTCCAGCCTGGTCAACAGAGCAAGACTCCGTCTCAAAAAAAAAAAAAAAAAAAAAGAGATTGAATTCTCAAGGACTCTAGAAAAGTAAGAGAGAGAAACATAACTGGAAAAAATGTGAAATACTATCCTTACTTAATAATATAACCACAATTTTTAAACCTTGTATAGCTACAGTTGAGATAGTACTTTCTAAAGACCAGTAATACTATTAAAATTACATTAAGACTGTTTTATGCGTACCATACATAATATATGACAAAAGAATAAAGGAAATATTCACAATAAGTAAACATAGAATTTAATTAAGGGAGTAGGCACAAAAAATTAAAATTTTTCCATTTCCTCTTTATGGTTATTTTGAAAATGAAGCACAATAAAAGCATATTAGACTAATAATTGAAACAATTTACTCTAATTAGATTTAATGATTTTTGGAGCTTTTTCATAATGTTACCCCTAGAGTATAAACCTAATAACTCCCATATGTATTTTTATCTTTCTGATTATGAAAGTGGTATTACTCATTGTAAAAACATTAGACAATATGGAAATGTTTGATTTGAAAAGTAAAATCCCTTGATAACTCAAAGATACTTTTTTAAACAATTTTATTTATCTTAATTTGGAAATTGTTATTTTGATGTTATTTAACATCAAAGCAAGGCCTTTTGCAGGCTGATATGGAGAATGCAAAGATAAAAAAAAAAGACAAGGAGGCTTATAGACCCTAGCAGATGGTAGGTGTCACTCATATTATAGTGTAAGGCCACAATGAGGGATATAAATTTCTGTGAGATATAGAAGGAGAAATAACTTTAGGTGGGGAACACCATAAAAATTCACTGAATATAAAGCACTTGGAATTTACTCTGAAGGATGGATATATGTGTCTGCTACCTGAGAATATTCATTACCCCAGAATATAAAATAATCAATCTTAGCAGCTTTGGCAGTGAGTCTGATAGTGGAGGACAGCTACTCAAACAATGCCATACAAATAAAGGGATTTCTCAGGCATCTCAACCTCATCCCTGAGTGTGACAATTGGGTTTGGAATTGTTAAAACAAGAGAGGTCCCACCCAGTTTAGTAAGATAAGCTAAATCAATGCTTGGGATCAGAATGTGACAAATTGTGCTTGTACCCAGAATAAGATGAACACTGATAAGTGGAGGATGCACAAGAATATTTATGTGCAGAGAATAGCAGGAGAAAAACACTTGCAGTGGACATGCACAGGAGGGATCAAGTTTTAAGAAATCCTGTCTGGTCAGTCTTTCAGGCGACTGGGAACTGAGTAGTTGGAATGAAGTGGGATACGATATTGTAGGAAGAATCAAGGGCTGAGGAGAATTTATCACATATTAGATAAGTAAATCCAACAAAGCTTGTAGATTGGATTAGAGATGATTGTTATTTATAAATAATAAATATAAATAGGCTAAATAATCTGGCAGTTGTAGATTTAGAGTTCTACATTTATTGAACTACATGTATTCATAATGTTAACAAAATGGATAAGTATGGAAAGATAGGCAAATGATATAATCATACAATAAAAGAAGAAAACATTCAAAAAACTGTCAATCTTGGTGAAGCACAAAATAATCTAATCACATTTATACTCATGAAATTCATAACATTTTAAAATGTCAATTAAAAAAAAAAAGACAAACCTTTAAACACACTAGTCTCGCCCATGAAATAAAAAAAAAAAACTGCAAAATTTTAAAACATGAGTGCATAGAACACATTTGCACCCATAGAAATGTACAGACATTTTAAGCATATAATCTAACAGAGGATATGCATAATTGAGCACTCTCAAATTTGAGGATTGAAGTATTAATTGAAGAAACCTTTTGGAGGATAATTTATTGGGGGTGATAAAAATAAAATACGTGTTTTTCATTTGACTTGTTCAGCTTGTCTCTTGAATTTGGATTTATATAAATTTGGTAGTCATGGGCAAAGAAACTAAGATGTCATTTCCTTTTAAGAAGAAAAATTGAAAGAAACAAAACAAAACAAAACAAAACATATCAAGTGTTCAGATATGATTCAAGCTTCTGGCTCAAGTTTATTCCTGAGGCTGGAATCAATTCTGCTCTTTGAGTTCTATGAGATATTCCTTAATGCTTATACAAGAAAGTCTTCTCAAAACCTTTCAAAAGATAGTTTCCAGGACATTTTTCCTTGCAATTCAAAAGTTAAAACAAACAAAAAAAGTCAAAAAAGTCAAAAATACTATTTTAGTTGTTAAACCAATAAGCCCTGGAGGAAGACCGGTTGTTCAAAGTCATCTGCCTCATTTACCAGCTCCTCTAAACCTGAGCATCCTCATCAGAGAAATGGGAGTCATTATCATTCCTATTCCAGTTTCTGTGAGCATTACAGGAGTTCAAACATCATAGCAGTGCTTTCCTTCTGGAAGCTCTAGGAAAGAATTAGTCCTTGTGTTTTCTAGCTCCCATAGGCTATCTCCATTCCTTAGCTTGGGTTCCCTGCTGTCCCTTTTCCTTCTTCAAAGAAGGCAGAGTCTTTCTCACATCACTCTGAATATGAGTATTTTTCCTCCCTTTCCACATTTAAGGAAACTTATGATTACTATGAGCCTACTCCAATAATCCATGAAATTTAACATATCATAAGGTCAGCTGATTAGCAACCTTAATTGCTCTTTGATATGTAAGATATCGACAGGTTTGGTAATGTTGGATATCTTTGTGAGGCCATTGTTCTGTCTACCACACTGCTACTAAGATATTTAGATGTCCTCTCAGTAATAGAAACCACAGTGTGTTAAGGTGTTACATGGCCCTTTTTATGTCACCCTGGGGATACTGGGGCTCAGGGAACTTGTAGAAATGACACTTCTCTGACTACTGCTATTGTTGTGAGTAATAAACCATCATCTGTGTTAAACTAGAACTATTTTCAGTGTCTGTATCATGATATTCAGCAGCATTAGAGAACCTTCTATAGTTAACAAGAATGCCATTTGCAATGATAAATATTTTAGGGAGGACAGATATAGGAAAGGAAGGGAAAGAAGAAGGTGCTATAGTGGAAACCTATTTTCTTTGAATTTGTATCTAAATTCTAGAATATTATCTTTAAGTGCATGACACTTCAACATTAGAGAACTACTTATGTCACCATTTTCATGACTTGCATAGACCCTGCAAGGTCTCAGGAACAGAGAAGCCTAGGTAGCTATTGAAAATGACTTATTCTATTTTCAATCAAAGAAATAATTATTTTCAAAATCCAACTATGAGAAATATCATGGTGATTCACCAGATGAAACTTCATCAGACTCTAACAATCCCATAATAATTTTAAAATAAGAAGCTTCAGCTCATTTGATCATGAGAATGTCAACATGCAAGGACCACAACATGGTCAGTTCAAAATTTGCTGTATGTTATTTTATTTAGGTCCATCATTGAATAAATGCCATTCCTTTTGTCATGCAGTCATTCATACACACTGTGTTCTATATACAACAATTTACCTTCTCTTTGCTGCAATCCAAGTTTCTCCAAGTATATGTCCTAGGAACCTGCATCATCAAATCTTAATTCCTGACTTTTTCAAGCCTCAGCTCTACTAATTCTGTCACTTGAAATCAGGCCTCATAACTTTCTCCCTGATTGTAAAACTTTTTGTCCTGAACTTTACTACCATTACTAAAATTCGTTAAGAGAATCTTTTTGATGTTTTTGACAGGTAGCAAAAAATCCATGTGATTTGAAAAGAGAAATGGAAATGTGAGTGAACAATGATGTTTATTTTATTTAATGTAATGTGTTATGTGGAAATTGAGATGTTAACCTCACAGAATGACACAGATGCTTGTTTTGTACTCTTTATAAGAAGGTAACATTATTTTCTATCAGTTAGAATTTTGCTCTTGAATCATCATTGTTGATAATGAAATATATTCAATGATTTAGTGTTAGAACCATAACACTAAGAGGATTTTTGAGGCCTTCAAGCAGCCAAAAAGTCTTTGGTATTAAAATTCATTAACTTAAGCCCCAGGGGATGATACTGAATAGGCAAGATCCATGTAAAACTCACACTTTATTTCCTTTTTTATTCAATTTAAAAAAAATAAAAACAAATTAAAATGTGCTATTAAATATTCTGCACACAAAATGTTGTTGACTTCCTTTTTATGCAAAGCCTTTGGCTAACATTATTTATTTTTCAATGGAAGGACATGAATATGAATACAGAGTTGGCATGATTTGCAACTTGTTTTTTATCCCAATGTCAGATTTTACTTTCTCCTGACTTTCAAAAGCATAAATGAGAGACAAAGAATTATTATATCAGATATTAGATATCATGAGTCATTGGGTCAAACACCTTGATTAGTAATATTATTTTAAATATAAATTGTAGTCTTATAGTCTCAGGATGCAAGGATTAAACTCAGGTACTGTTCCTATCTGTTTTCATAAAATCTGCACTTACTTTCACATAATAATTATCCATTATCTTGTACTTTTTTATATCCTATATAAGATTGCGTACTCTGAGAGCAAACCTACTGCCTTGTGTTGAGGTGAATATATACTGGATGATCAATAAATTTTGAATGCATAAAATTAATTAAAGGATAAACAGTCCTGTATTTTAGAGATATTATTTTCAAAATAACTGTAATTTCTCCTGAAGTGTTACTTGGGAATAAACATTTCATTTTTTCCTATCAGTATTCATTACTGCATATGTTCAGAGGAGGGAGAAAATAAAAACTAAGTAAAATTAGGAACAAAGCTAAAGAAGAGCAGATTAACCGATGTTGCTATGGGATTTAAAAGTATTTAGACATCAGATATATTACAGTATTCTCCTAAGTCTCAACCATATCATTGTTGATTTATATGCAATATTCTCTAGGTCCTTAGAAAAATGGTAACTCAAAATGCATACAAAATACTAATAATTTTAAAGAATTAGGGAACACAGGATCTCAAGTAATATCCTCGTCACATATTTTTATTCTGTTTCATCATATGGTATACAACAAGCTGAGTTTGACTCCCCAAATATTTCACATCTAAATATACATATGTAACTATATAGTTGATATTATATATAATAATATTTCTATGAAGAGATGGAGGGAAGGCATGCAAATCTACTAGGCTTGCCAAAATATTCCAGTTCTAAAAGAGAACAGGACAGATTAAAGGAAAATAAAATAAACAGCTTGAAAAATAAAATAACTAAAATTAAAGAAGTTAATAAACTGGACCTCTCTTTAATAAGGGAATACATTTCTTTTTTCTAGGATATTTTTAAGCTGTCATCAGTAATACATATATATTAACTAAAAATAATTTGAATGCTATTATTTTGTGACTCCATTCCCAGGAATGTGAAAAATTGTAAAGATGTAAAGACAAAAATACCAATCTCTCTTGTGTTGGGACTTTTCAGTGTTTACAAGGCTAATGTCTAGGCACCTGGCAATGAAGCCATTTTGAGCTCTTAAACTTTTTTGAAGAAGCCTCTAATGTGTTTTAGTGGACTAACGATTATCTGTTTATCTGGAAAACTTAGTAGAAATGGAAAGGTAATTATTTATGGAAATAACATGCTTTTTATTATTAATTATTTGAAATACTCCAAAATTCATGCAGACTACTTAGAGTCAATATTCTACCAATGCATGTAAAATGTTAGAACTGGATAATAGTGCATTTCCATTTGCCAACACTCAGCCTTTTACTATTGTTTTCATGGCTGGCTTTCGTAATCTTTCTCTCTCTCTTTCTTTCCCTTACCTTCACCTTTTCTCTCTGCCTTTAGAGGTTTTCTAGTGAACGGTCTGCTGGCAAAGAATTTTCTATTATTGTTGTTGTTTTTTTTTTTTTTTTTTTCTGAAAATCTCTTTGTTCCACCTTCAATTTTGAAAGTTAATTTTGCAGACTCTGTTTTGGTATCTTTTCTTCTTTTGGCACTTTTAATGTGTCATTCTATTATCATCATGCCTCCACTGTTTCTGATGACCACTTAGTCATTATTGATACCATTGTTCTCCTTTGCAGACTGTGTAATTTTTCTCTGGACAGTCACTGGCTTCTTGGATCTGCAATTTGCCTACTTTATCAAATTTGAAAAATGTTTGCCATTAATCAAACATTTTGTCTCTGGGTTTATTTTTTAAAGCTGCTTTAGATTCATATCAATATTGAGTAGCAGGTGCAGAGGTTTCTCATATACTCACTACCTCAGCAAATGGATATCAACACCCCTATTATTGACATCCCCATAGAGTGGTACATTTATCATAATCAGTGAAGCTATATTGACACATCATAATCACACAAAGTCTATAGTTTACATTAATGTTCACTCTTGGTATACATTTCATGGGTTTTGGGTAAATGTATAATGACATGTCTTCACCATTATAGTATCACAAAGAATAGTGTCAATTCTCTAAAAATCCTCTGTGCTCCACCTTTCCCTTCCTTCCTCCTGTCAGCCCCTGGCAGCCACAGATCTTGTTACTGACTCCATAGTTTTGCCTTTTCTTGAATGTCATATAGTTGGAATCATATAACATGTATGTAGCTTAGCTTCTTTCACTTAGTAATATGGGTTTCACTTTCCTCCATGTCTCTTCAGAGCTGGACAGCTCATTTCTTTTTAGAGCTAATGAGTACTTCATTGTTGGATGGACCACCACTTATTCATCCATCCTTTCCTCTTTTTTTTTTTTTTTTTTTCTGTCAGGTGTTTCCTTGAAGTGACAGATTTACTTCATTCGTTATTGAAAATACATCTTCCAAAAGCCCAATTCTGAGTAACCATAGTTTTCTTTCAGTCATTATATTATATAACATTGTTATTCTGTGACAAAATGTGGTCAGTTCTGTCTTCAGCTCAATCATACAAGTGCTTTCCCTTCAGACAACCATTTTACTCTATTTTGCAGCAGAATGTTTTATGCATCCTTCTGATTTATTTATACAGATAATTAAAAAGCATACTCAAGAGTTGAGGCTAATAAAATTAATGCATTTTACTACTTTGTCAAGGATATTCTGAAGTGAAACTGTTATTTTATACTGTGGTCTCTGAGCAGTGAAGAATAAAACAACTACAACCATCATTTGGTGCCACTGCCATTAAATGTTCTAAAGTATTAGAAGGTTTATTCACTGTGTTTTTAGTAACATCGTTGCAAACTTTAACAGAGTGGAAAAAATGCAAACACATTATTATTACAATATTATTATTATTATTTTTAAAATTTGACCTTACTGACCCTCTAGAAGAGTCTTAGGGATCCCAAGGAGTTTACAGATCACACTTTGATGATACTGTTATAGTGATAAATTAGCTCTATTTCCCAAAGACTGACTCATTTAGAGTGTCATGAGCCCCATAGATTCCAAAAAGAGGTTTCTGTGCTCTGATTCATTGAAACTCTTATACCTACCAGCATCATGCAACCTCCAGATAGCTGCTGAATTCACAGCTCCCTAGGAGCTAAATTTTGCCCTGAATGTATGAATCTTGTCTATTTGGTCAAAGATGTAAGAACTACCCCATGTTAATTTATGAAGTACCTCCTCCAAGTACTTAGTTCCCTGATCTTTATCAACTTGATCTGCAAATTTGGTCACGTCAGCAACCCTGAATTCTAAACTGGGAAACCAGGGTTCATGTTCTGGTTTCTACCTGTCTGCATAGTTGTCTGGCACCTGCCTAATCTGATTCCCTCTAACTCAAAGATTGAAGAAATGTACAGCTGGTTATCCAGTGTCTGATTATGTTTGTCTCATACATTGTGCCCATTTATATAGTGGTTTTTGAAGGGAAGGTGATATGGTTTGGCTCTGTGTCCACCAACCCAAAACTCATGTCAAATTATAATTCCTCTTGTTGGGGGAGGGACCTGGTGATTGGATCATGGGGACAGATTTCACGCTTGTTGTTCTCATGATAGTGCATTCTCATAAGATCTGGTTGTTTAAAAGTGTATAGCACTTTCTTCTTTGTTCTCTCTATCCTGCCACCATGTGAAGACATGCTTGCTTCTCCTTCAGCCTTCCACCACAATTTTAAGTTTCCTGAGGCCTCCCTAGTCAGTCCCACTGTATAGTCCATGTAACTGTGAGCCGAATAAACCTCTTTTCTTCATAAATTACCCACTCTTGGATAATTCTTTACTGCAGTTTGAGAACTAACTAATGCAGAAAATTGGCAAAAGGCATGTGGTACTGCTATAAAGATACCTGAAAATGTGGAAGCAACTTTGGAACTGGGTAACAGGCAAACGTTGGCACAATCTGAAGAGCTCAGAAAAAAAGATAGAAAGCTGAGGGAAGGTTTGGAACTTCCTAGAGACTTATTGAATGGTTATGACCAAAATGCTGATAGTGATATGGACAGTGAATTCTAGACTGAGGTGGTCTCAGATGGATATGAGACCTATTGGGAACTACAGTAAAGATCACTCTTGCTATGCTTTAGCAGAAAGACTGATGGCAGTGTGTCCCTCCTCTAGAGATCTGTGGAACTTTGAATTTGAGAAAGATGATTTAGGGTAGCTGGTGGAAGAATTTAGGGTAGCTGGTGGAATGATTTAGGGTAGCTGGTGGAATGATTTAGGGTAGCTGGTGGAAGCAAAGTGTTCAAGAGGTGGCCTAGCTACTTCCAAATGCCTATGCTCATTCACATAAACAAAGAAATGACCTCAAACTAGAACTTATATTTTAAACAGAAGCAGAGCATAAAACATTGGAAAATTTGCAGCCTGACCACGTGGTAGAAAAGAAAAACTCATTTTCTGGGGCGCAAATCAAGGCTGCAGAAATTTGCATAATTAAATAAGAGTTGAATTTTAATAGCTGAGACAATGGAGAAAATGTCTCCAGGGCATTGCAGAGATCTTTGTGGCAGCCCCTGCCATCACAGGCCTGAAGGCCTAGGAGAAAAAAATGCTTTTTGGGTGGCAGGCCCAGGACCTGCTGCCGTGTGTAGCCTCAGAGCAGGATGCCCTACATCCAAGCTGATCCAGCTCTAGCAATGACTAAACAGGCCAAGGTACAGCTCGGGCTGTTGCTTCAGCAGTTGCAAGCTACAAGCTTTGGTGGCTTCCATGTGGTGTTGGAGAGGCAGGTGCACAGAAGGCAAGAATTAAAGTTTGGGAGCCTCTGCCTAGATTTCAGAGGATTTATGAAAAGGCTTGGATGTCAAGGCAGAAGTCTGCTGCACAAGCAGAGGCCTCATGGAGAACCTCTACTAGGGCAGTGCACAGGGGAAATGTGGGGTTGGAACCCACACAAAGAGCTCCCACTGGGGCAGTGCCTAGTGGATCTATGAGAACTGGGACAATTATCCAGACTTCACAATGGTAGATCCACTGACAGCTTTCACCACACACCTAGAAAAGCTGCAAGCACTCAACGTCAACCCATTAAAGAAGCCAAGGAGGTTGTACCCTGCAGAGCCGCAGGGGTGGAGCTGCCCAAGGTCATGACAGCTCACTCCTTGCATCAGGTTGTGAGACATGGAGTAAAAGGAGATTATTTCAGAGCTTAAAGATTTAATGACTGCCCTGTTGCATTTCAAACTTGCATGGGGCCTGTAGCCCCTTTCTTTTGGCTCATTTCTCCCTTTTAGAATGGGAGTACTTACCAAATGCCTGTACCTCCATTATCTCTTGGAAGTAATTAACTTGTTTTTGATTTTTCAGGGTCATAGGGCCTTGCATTGTCTCAGAAGAGACTTTGGACTTGGACATTTGAGTAAAGGCTGGAAAAGTAAAGTAAAGGCTTTGGAAAACTGTTAGGAAGGCATGCTTGTGTTTTGAAATGTGAGAAGGACATGAATTTGGGGAGGGACCAGTGATGGAATGATACACTTTGGTTCTGTGTCCCCACCCAAGTCTCATGTCGAATTGTAGTTCCAAATGTTGAGAGAGGGACGTGGTGGGAGGTGACTGGATCATGGAAGTGAATTTCCCCCTTGCTGTTCTCAAGGTAGTGCATTCTCATGAGATCTAGTTGTTGAAATGTGTTTAGCACTTCCCCCTTCATTCTCTCTCTTCTGCTGCCATGAAAGATGTCTTTGCTTCCTCTTTGCCCTTCTGCCAAAACTGTAAGTTTCCTGAGGCCCCCCAGCCATGCCTCCTGTACAGCCTGTGGAACCATGAGTCAATTAAACCTCTTTTCTTTATATATTACCCAGTCTCAAGTAGTCATTTATAGCAGGGTGAGAACAGACTAATTCAGAAGGCTAATCCAATACAAGTAATTCCATCAAAGCCTTCTTTTTTTCAGGTGATTCAAAAATTGGATATATCTATGGCCATTGCCTATTATGTCTTATTATGGGTAGTCTTATGAAAATATTATTGATCTTGATAAAAATGCATTATGTTTTATTCATTTTTCTGTGTCAATATACACACAAATAATTCTTTCAATAATGACCACATGAATTTAGAAGTATTTCAGTCTATCAAATGCAAACATTTTTCTTCAACTAATTATATCTCAAGGCTTAGAAACACACTAATCTTTCTTTTGCCAAAATGCAATTATAAATAACTTTAATTATCAGAGACAAAGTAGCTGTAGTCTGAGTATACTGACTCCCCCACTTTATCATCTTACTAGATTCTGGTCTGAGGAGTTCATTGACCTTTTCCATCTACATGTAAACGTTTTCTTTTTTGGTCATTTATTAGTTACACAGATCTTCACACCAGGCTGACTCACTAGCTCCTTACCTATAATGTTCAGATTTGGGACTTTATTATGGAATGGCTACAGTTCTTTGGAATTCCTTGTGACTCTAACATCAATCTACCACCACTCTTATGTTTCTTGGCATACAGACAGCTATAAAATCCAAAAACAAGATTTCAAAAACAGAGTGGCTGTGAGTGGTGGCTTGTGCCTGTAATCCCAGCACTTTGGGAGGCTGAGGTGGGTGGATCACCTGAATTCAATAGTTCAAGACCAGCCTGACCAACATGGTGAATCCCTGTCTCTACTAAAAATACAAAAAATAGCCAGGCGAGGTAGCTGGTGCCTGTAATCCCACATACTTGGGAGGTTGAGGCAGGAGAATCACTTAAACCCAGGAAGTGGAGGCTGCAGTGAGCTGAGACTACACCACCGCGCTCCAGCCTGGGCGACAGAGCAAGACACCGTGAAAAAATAAAAATAAAAATAAAAAAACAAAAACAAAAAACAGAGTAATACAGGACTGGATCACTTGTAGTGTGTCATAAAATTACAATTAAAAAACCACAAACCCATGAAATAGAACTATATCAAGGCCATTTGGTATATTGCCAACTCCAATCACAGTCATATGACTTATTAAATTTGATTTTTGTTACTTTCGTTTTATAAGAGACAGAGTCTTGTTATGTTGCCTAGGCTGGCCTCAAACCCCTGTGCTCAAGGGATCCTCTCACCTCAGCCCCCTGAGTGCCTGGGATTATAGTCGCATACCTGCACACCTGGCTTTGCCTTTTTAAATTAGGAAAGACAAGTTGAAACACATCATAAGCATAGGCATAGATGTTTTCTGGCACCCAACTTCAATGTATACTTTACATACTTCGGAAGAAAGTTCTAGATGTGTTTGCAATATGTGACACGGAGAAAGGTAAAAGGTTCATGAATTTTTCGGACACATAAATATTTGTACATAGAGTATCCCTAGGTTTTCCATCAGGTAAATAATTTTGCTATTTTGTGTTTTTATTTTGCGCCCCATGTTCCAATGTGTCACATATATGTTTGTATTGTTTACAATATGAAACAGACGTTCTCTTTTTTAAAGTGCTTTACTCTTTTAGAAGGCAAACATGAGAAAAGGGAGAAAAAAGTCTTTAACAGAATCGAAGAGTACTTGATATGGAGTCACGTTTCTCTTTTCACAAGAAGAGAAGGGTATTTTTTGCCAATTAATAATAAAAGATAATTTAAGGTATTTAATAAAAATAATTTTCATCTTGATCTTCTATGAATACATTTTATTTGCCCAATATTAAGTATTAGATGTGAATCTAAAAGAAGCTATAAACCAAAACACTAACTGCTTAAGATATAACTCCTCTAATTCAACTAATACTCCAATAATGCACTAAAGTAATATATTTCCTATGTATGTATTTTCCTGAAACATACTAGACATTATTAGCTTCAGCTTACAACTAAACACAAATATTAGGGCAATTTTCACCAATGGCAGATGGAGAATTAATCTGTGTCAGATTACTACTACTACTAAGGAAACACGCCAAAATATTAAGGGCCAGTATGTTTAGAATGAAGGAACATAGCCAAGGCACAAGGTACAGTGTACTTTTGCTTTGCAAAAGCACAAGTGATTCCTGCTTGCTCATGAGATGGTATGAGAGAATTATAACTGGATAGATACACAATAATTGTGCTAATCCAAGTTATATAATAATAACATTATGAAGGAAGCAGTGTTGTTCATTATCCCTTTGCAAACCACTACTATAAATTCAGCTTCTGTGGCACATCACTTCCTGTGCAAACAAACATTGATAATACAACAAGCTGGAAATTCTTCAAAACTGGCAGATTGATAGCACAAATTACTCAGCGAAAGAGAAAGCCTTCAGCAGCTTCAGAAGTACTTGCTACATAAGCATGATTAAGTGTTCCTGTACAAAACCACAAATCACAATAATGAATCAGATGAAAATCTTCAATAAGAAACTTAAATGCACCAGCTGGTCTTCATCACTCAGCAATGTTACAATGTAAAATGATGACATTCTAAATAGCCGTGTTGGCAGCCTCAGCAGACTGTCTCAAGTTAGCTCCCTGTTTTGACAAGCACATCAAAAAGAAAAACTGACAAATCAAAAGAACATCACCCACTTTTTAAAACTCTGAGAAGAGAGAAAAAGAAACAACAAAAACAATGATTTTCACATCGATAGCTCTTAAGATTATTAAAACACATTAAAATGAAAAGCTCTATAACCCTATGTCAAACACTTCAAAACCTATTTAATGAATACTAAAATTTGCTTAGTTGTGAGTCCACATTGTTTTAAAGATGTTTATTTTAAAGCAAGCACATGTAGGTTATTTTTCTTAATTGTTGATCAACTATGGAGTCAGTTATACTAGTCTTAGCAATATATTAAACTATATAAAATAACACAAAATATATAACAATAAGTAAATAACGACTAACAATACATAAAATAACTACAGGTGTGACATGTTGAAAACTCAATCAAATTACACTTGATTTTCATCACACTAAAGTAATTCAGTAGTTTGGGTAAACTCTGCTGGAATAAAGTATGCCTTTCTCATTTTAAACTACAAACAATGGCTTAGGCATATTCAGATGTACATGTTGATACCATTTGGCTCTGTTTCCCCAAGCAAATCTCATCTTGAATTGTAATCCAAATTGTAATCCCCAAATGTTGAGGAAGGGACTTGGTGGGAGGTGATTGGATCATGGGAGCAGTTTCTCTCATGCTGTTCTTGTGATAATGAGTGAGCTCTTATGAGATCTGTTGCTTTAAAAGCATTTGGCAGTTTCTCCTGCCCCCACCCCCAGCTGTCCTACTGCCTTGGGAAGAAGATGTCATCTTCCTCTTCACCTTCCACCATGATTGTAAGTTTTCTGAGGCCTCCCCAGCCATGCAAAGCTGTGAGTCAATTAAACGTCTTCTGTTTATAAATTACTCAGTCTCAGGTAGTATCTTTACTGTAGTGTGAAAGTGAATTAATACATGTTGTTATTTCCATGATACAATATCCATGTTAAGAAGTGTCTCCAAAACATACTCAATAATAGCAGAGTGCAGAGTAAAGAATTTGCTAACTGGGGAGGGCTCACCTCTTAGCTAAATAGAAAGTACTGACTTCATTACAGGTTATTGTCACTGAAACCAGAGGAGGTTTACCAATTAAATTCTTAAACTTTATCAACTAATTTAATAAAAAGAAATATAATTAGTATGAAATATAAGAAATATAAGAAAAAAGAAATATAATTAGTATGCAATGTAAATGAAAAATATTTGTCTGTTATGCCCGGATTAAATTTCATGCAAAATAAACTTGCCTTAAATACACTGCCACTAGACAAAGTGAGTGGTTTGAACACAAGTCGATTTAATTGCCGCTAGAAAAGATAGATCCAAGATTGACAGAAGATAACCTGAATGGAAATGCAAGTTACTTTTCATTTTTTAAGGAAAATAAAACAACTTTTACCAAGAAACGTTATGATACAAGACTTTGGAATACATAAATGTATGTATACATTTTTAAAAAACTCTTTACTTATGGAAATCAGGTGGCTATGGCTAAGATACGTATCTGATAAACAAATATTGCCTATTCATATATCTAAATTTGAAAGTTCTTTAAAATATGAAGCTACTACCTGAGTAATAGTCATAGGTCAAAGAGTAAACTGAAAAATAACATCAATGGCAAAGTTCACCAGGTTATCTTCATGAGGTAAATTTGAAAAGTCATTTTTAATATTCTCAAGGAAGTCTAGCGATCCTTTAATAAAATTTTTAAATAGGTAAGATTACTGTGAATATTGTGAATAGAATATTATTTTTACATCATCATGCAAAATTCTCTGACAATAATAATCAAGTATCCACTAATGTCTACCTTTTAGTTATGAAGGTTTTTTTTTTAAGAATATCAAGATTGTGGAGTTTGGAACTGGGGGTAGACATTGAAAGTTTTCAGATTTTAAAATCTATTAATATTAAAATAACATAATAATACTTCAAATAATTTTCAAATACATGTTGAATTCATTTATAGTCAAATCATGCATGCCTATGTGCATGTTATTTTAGCAATAATTATAATGTTTACAAATTAATCCTCATAACAAATATTTTAATACCAAATAATAATCCTTAATATGTATCTACCATTTCTCTCTTTTTCTTTACAACAGAATTTCTCTCTTTCTGTCTCTCTCTGTATATGTGTATACTCATTGTCTCTAATTTCTCTCCTACCAAATTTTCTTAAACACTCACTACACCAAAAAAATTTTTGTCAAGTTTACAAATGATTTTCACATTACTAAAAGCCAAATGGTAAATTCTCAGTCCTTGATTTAATCTTTCAGTAGCATTTGATAATATGCAGTACTTGCTAATGTTTTTTGTCTATAGACATGGTTTTGTTATTATTATTCAGTTACAAATATTTTATGTGTTACGGTTTGTATGTTTGTCCTCTCCAAAACTTATGTTGAACGCTCATCTCGAATGTAACATTATTGAAAGGTTGGGCTTTTAAGAAATTATTAGGTCATGAGGAATCTGCTCTCATAAATAAATTAATTCTCTCATAGATTAATCAATTAACAATTTATCATAGGAGTGGGTTAGTTATCATGAGAGTGGGTCTGAGAGTGGGTCTGTCATAAACAGCCAGTTTGGGCCTTCGCCCCGCCCCTCTTGTCCTGTGATGCCTTTATACATGTCGGGGTACAGCATGAGGCCCTCCACAGCAGCTGAACAGATGTAGCTGCTTAACATTTGACTTCCTGGTCTTTATAACTGTAAAACATACATTTTCATTATAAATTATCCAGTCTCATGTATTCAGGTGTATTCAGTTACAGCAACAGAAAGTAGACTAAGAAAATATGTATAATTCAGAATGTAAGTCATCATTCTATACCTTTATCAAAATGCCAGATTCATGTGTCTAACTACATAGGTATCTTTCAAAAATTTTTTAATGTTTACTTTTTATGGGTATATAGGTGGTGTATAAATTTATGGGGGTGCATGAAGTATTTGATACAGGCATACCATGTGCAGTAATCACATCAGGGCTAATAGGTTATCTATCACTTCAAGCATTTATCATTTATTTTTGTTACAAACATTCCAGCTATAATTTTAGTTATTTTAAAATATACAGTAAATTACGGTTGACTGTAGTCACCAAGTTGTGCTATCAAATATTTAAGATTTTATATATTCTATCTAACTGTATTTTTTGTACCCATTAACCATTCCCACTGCCCTCATCCCCTACTTCCCCACTATCCTTCTCAGTCTCTGGTAATCATCCTTCTACTCTCTATCTATATGAGTGCAATTGTTTTACTTTTCAGCTCTTTCAAATCAGTGAGAACATGTGAAGTTTGTCGTTCTGTGCCTGGCTTATTTCACTTAATATAATGTCCTCCAATACCATCCATGTTGTTAGAAATGACAGGATCTCAGTATTTTTTTTATGGCTGACTAGTAGTCTATTTTGTATATGTACCACATTTTCTTTATCTGTTCATCTGTTCAGGGACCCTGAAGTTGCTTTCAAATCTTGGCTATTGTGATTAGTGCTGCAATAAGCATGGGAGTGCAGATATCTTTTCAATCGTCTTCCTTTCTTTTAGGTATATATCTAGCATGGGATTCATAGAAATCTTGATCTTAATGTGCCCTGAACTGAGGGTCTATTCAACCCCTACATACAACACTCTGCACCCACCACAAAAAACAAATAATAACCAGCCAATTAACTAACAAAAAAAATTATCTGTTTCTACCACTTTCTTCCCATCTTACATTTCATCCTTTGTGTTGTTCAGATCAAATTTTTGGAGGCATCATTGACTTCTCCTCTCTAACTTGTTATCAAACCCTACTGGCTCTTCAATGTAAATATTTCAAAAGCTCAATTATTTTTTACTTCCTTCACTGCTATCATCCCAGTCTAAGCCATCATCATCTCCCACCTGAATGACAGAAATTCATCTCCATGGTCGTACCCTTGCCTATTGCAACCCAGTATCAGCATAGACCAAGAGTTTAGGTAGAGCTTAAATGTAACTAGGAGCTTGACTTTTGTTGTTCCTGGAACAACACTCACTCTTTCTTTCAAACTTAGTCCTTGATATTTGAATTTGAACCTAGATATCCAAGTGACTCAACCTCCTTCTGCCTTTCTTTATTTAGGTTCTTTCATACTCAACGCAGCCACCCTAATTAGACTTGCAACATCCTCTCCCTTCATCCTACCAATACTCTCTCTCCTCCTTCTTTATTTTTCTCCTTAAAATTAAGTTTCTGTACTTCTAGCGTAAAGAAAAGCACATGACACAAAGAACTGCTCAATAAATACTTACTTAAGTGGTGACTGCAACTGATCCTATTTCTAGTTTCAAGAATTTAATCTAGTCATTAAATTCTAAATATTTTCACCACTTGTTTTACTCACCTTTTATTTGCCATAAAAATCTCACAGATATTATATAATCAAATTGTATTTATTTTATTATACCATTTAATATTTAATAATTAAACTATCATTTAAAATTAAATTTTTATATGCAAAGAAACAAATTGAGAAAGATGATATAATAAGCACACATGGTTAATAAGAGGCACAGCAAAAATGTAAGCCAGTCTTATTATTTTGAAACTTGTATTTGAAACTTTTATTGTCACAAAAAAACAGAGCATCTGGTGATTCTTCTATATGTCTTTAATGCAATTAAACGTGGATTACTTTTTGCTGTTTTTAGACATTTTATTCAAAACATATCTTCTATTAAGTCTGTCTATTTTACATTATGATGTTCATAATTTCTTTATAATCATGTTGTATTTAATACAGATGTACAAGTTAGGGATTGATTAAATTATTTTTAAAGGTTTTGTTTTGTAGAGTCAACTAATTCAGACTTATTTAGACTTAATCTCAGTTATGAAAATGTAGACACAATGATCAAGACCAAAATGTATAAAGAGTTGTAAATCTCACAAATACTTTAAAATATTCATTACGATAATTAAGTAGGCAAGACAGAACTATTTATAAAAGCTCATAATCATAGCATTCTCTGATAATATTGTATCTTTTCCTTGCCAATTTTTAAAATGACTGTCATTTTGAATTGCAGAAATTCCAGAAATGTTTTTCTCTGTGTTACCTTCACAGTAATATGTAATATGGATTGATAACAAATACTTGTGTTTTCAATTTCAGAATATATATTTTCAAGGATATTTGGAGGATTTGAGTATCAGATAAGTCAGAATGAGCATTCTAGAGTAAGTCATTTAAACCTAATGCTTCTTAAATGATTGTTCCATTGATAGTGAAGCCAGAATCTGATAGTCACAAACTTTTTTCTGGAAATCTTCCATGAGTTGGGAAGGTTGCCAAAGCTCTTCTCTTTTAAGAAGAAGGATGGAAATCAGATTTGAATCAGTATAGCATTAGATCAATTTTCTCCCTCTTGATAAAACTGCAAATGCATATACACAAAGATTTTAGATTCCTATTAGTAACACAAGCTTTTGACCCAAGTCTAGCCATGATTCAAAGTTATTGCTACAAATCTGCTTAAGACTCTCCATTGACTTTTTGAAAACAAAGAGTGAGTCTTCTATTACAGAGGAAGAAGATACTGATTAATGGGTTCTGATTTAGTCTGCCATTAAGTATATCATAACCATGTTTTCACTAATGTTGGGCCAAGCCCACATTAGTATTATTAGGATTGGCAATTTCACAAGTTAAGACAGTTGAGCACTTATACTCCATAATTCCTACTTCTCTTTTCAATTCATATTTTATTTTATTTTCTGTGTTACATGAAATAATTCCTGGGACCTATTGTCTTAATCAGGAGCCCTGATTAAGACAAACTGGGAAATGGCAAGCAGAGACTGAGTACAAGTAGGGAAAAAGGATAATGAACAGCAATCAAAGCAAGGCCTTATGAGTCAAATAGGGAGAATAATAAAATAACTCGAACAAGATGGTATTGGGAATAGTACAAGATCTCTATTGTTGGAATAAAATTTTAACGTCAGAGATGATTAAAAAACATAGATGAATTTATTTTGTGCTGCTTATTTTGGTCTGGAGTCCCTTAAAATCTCCAATACATGGAGAAAAGGAAGGAAATTAACATTTATTGTATACCCACCATGTGCTGAGCTTGGAGTGATGTACTTTATATAAATTGCCACTTGCATTAACAGTTTAAAAACAGTAATAAGGCATGCAATGTAACTCTGAAGGAGAAAGAGGAAGAGGAGTGGGAGGAGGAGGAGGGGGAGAAAGAGAAGAAGGAAGACGGTTTTATTTACTAAGTGTGATCTCAAAATAGTTTATTGAGTATAAATATACAATACACACATATACAAAGTGAAGATGATAGAAAATTAAGGGAAAAAGAAAATAATAAAATGCATTTGTTTGTATGTGAATACAATATTTCTAAAAATATTCAAAAGACATCAAAAACATTTTTGCTTCCAAAAAAGGGATATGAGCGTGGAAGAGTCTGGGAAGGAGACATTTCTCTGTACATACCTTAGTATATTTTGAATTGTGAAACATGTGAATGCATTCTTATTTAAATAAAAATGAGAACAATCATAATACTTCTGTTTTTCAAATACTTCCTATGTTCTAAGAACTGTGATGATCTATTTATACTGCCTTTAGAGAATAGAAGTTTCCTGGAAAAAAATCTCTTTCATAATTTAAGAGCCACACATTCACATGCATCTCTGCAGATGTCTTCTTTATTTCTTGTGAGACTGAGAAAGCTCCTCTTTCTACCCAGAGTAAGTCCCCATGCACATATCCATATTCAGGGTGCCTCTCTTCTCATTGTCTCAAAGACTTTGTCCCTCTTTCTCCTGAACCATAAACCTGTCTTGCTTTACTGAACTCCCCATCAATGAAAAACAGTCTCTGGTGGTAAACTCCAACCCTACAATAAAAGAACATAAAACACTACAAAAACTCCTTGATTTTTAATGAGACATTGCCATTGTTTTTTCCTCAAAACCTAATTTCTAATTTCTTATTTTCTCTTCACTCCTCCATCTATTCTGCTTTGAATACCAGTTCCAGATTGCCAAATTCAATCGTTATTTTTTTTCTGTAATCATCTCTTTTTACTTCTGTGCAGAACAACAACAGCCAACAACCTCCTTCGCCTTAAAATTTTACTTGGCTCTTATTACACCAGGGACTCCTTATCATCTTCCACTTCACTAGTTGTTCCTTCCCAGTCTCTTTTGTAGACTCTTCCTCAATACCTACCTCTAAAGAGTTTGAATTTCCCAGGGATCTATTCTCTTTTTTTGTCTTCAATCTCTCCTTAAATGTTCTCATCGATTTCCATGAGTTTTAATGTTATTGATGTGTTGAAATCTATCTCTAGGCTGAGATCTTGTGATAACTGTAACTTCCCACCCACCTTACTTCACATTTTTACTGGTTACCACATAAGCCTTTTAAATTTAACATGTTCAAAATGGAGCTCTGGATTCTTACTCCCCTTCCCTTCAGTTCCTCAAACATGTCACATTCTTTCCTTCCTTAGGACCTTTGCACAAGCTCTTTCCTCTGCCTCACTCTTCTTTCTGTGTTTTGCTGAAGACTTCCATTTAGTTCTCCATGTTCATGCTTTGGTGGCATACCTTCAGAAACCTGACAACTCTGCCAGTTTGGATATCATACCAACTTCATTTTCATGGGGAACTTCACAACAGTGATTTTATACTGTATTTATATATCTGTTCTTCACTAAAAGAAAAACATATTAGACTTTAGCCTGCAGGAGAGCAATATGTACATCTCTTTTATTCATTAATGTATCTGGCATGCCTAGAATATCTGGCATATTGCAGATAATAAATCATTGTTGAATAAATGAATGAAGAGATACAATAATATCTTCTTCAATCTTTCTCCATTACCATTATGAAAAATTTGCTTGATTCTATCAACTGAGAGCTCACAAGTGTCACAGGATCCTTTGGGTGTCACTTTTCCAGCACGAAACCTCTGTGGCTGGTGGTGCCTTTGCCCAAGTTTTGCTCAGGCCTACTGGGCTCGTTCCACCCACTCAGCAGGCTGCACTTGGCTCATGCTACCAGCCAAGATCCCACACCTGCCAAGGGCGAGCCAGGAGCAGAGTGGTGCAGGGTGCATGAGTGAGCAAGCATGAGGTCCGGCCACTGTGAACAGCTAGGCAGACCAGTAGCTGCAGCAGGGTGGGCAGCTCCAGGCTCTGGCACAGGCCCTGGCTCCATGCAAGCCAATGGCTGGATCAGATGTATCACAAGCAACATATGCTGTAGGCACCTGTGTCTGGTTGAGGGGAATGTGGTGGTGACTAGAAGCTTGGAGTCACTAGAAACCACAAAGCTCCAAAAAGGGTATCACAGCCCTGCTTGGGAAGCCCCTATGTCTGGGCTCCCAGAATGACCACAGGTCTTTTCTCCTTCCTGTCACCCATAATATAGTGCGTGGAGGAAGGAGTGTGTTTCAACCCTGTTTGTGGTAAAGTTCCTCCAGTTCCACCATTCAGCAGCTCCCAAGTTCTTGTCCCTGGTCCACAAACAATGAGGTACATGGACAACTGGAGGGTGAGCAAGGTAAACAGGAGCTTTATTGAGTAACAGAACTGCTCTCAGGAGACCTGAAGTGGGTACCTCCTTTCTGCAGGCGGGTCATTCCAATAAGCGTCCAGCTCTCAGCCCAGAGGAGACCGTAGTGGGTAGCTCTTTTCCACAGGAAGGGCATCCCAATGATTGTCCAGCTCTCGTCAGATAGAATACCCATAGTGGGTAGCTCCTTTCTGCAGGCAGATCGTCCTGATGAATGCAGCCCTCAGTAGAGAGGAGAACGGAAGCTCCTATCCACAGGCAGGTCATCCCAACAAGTGTCCAGCTCTCAGCCAAGAGAAGAACTGGAGTGAGTAGCTCCTTTCTGCAGGCAGGAGATCCCAATGAGTGTCCAGCTGTCAGAGGGTAAGAGACCTGGAGTGGTAGACCTGGGTGGGTCATCCCAACAAGTTAAAGAGACCCAAAGTGGGTAGCTCCTTCTGTAACTGGTAGTCCCAATGTTTGTGTGAATCTGGCTGAGTCCAGGGTTTTTATGGGCTCAGAAGGGAGGAAGTGCATGCTGATTAGTCCATGGGAGGCCATGGGCAGGCCTGGAAAAAGCACCATAATTCTCCCTCCTGTCCACCAACTTCACTCAGAACTAGCAGCCTGGCTACCAGGCTTCAGGTCTTTCCTGGCTTGAAAGAGGGGTTTCACCAGGGACCTACCCCTTTCTGACCAGGAACCTGTCTGATTCCTGCCATCCATCAATCATGTCATCCATGGCATACTGGCTGTCCACACCAAGGGGAGCCTGCTGCCCTGCACGAGCTGACCTCAGCACCCCGGCTTCCATCCTATGCTTGTCAGCACCCAAACTCTGGTGGGGGCTGAGGCTGGGGGCCGGCGTGTCAGCCCTGCCCTCAGCTCACACACACTTGGCAACTTTGCCCCACCACAGAGCAGATGCCAGAGCAGGAAGAGGGCAGGAAGTGGGAGTAGGCACTTCTGAGGCTGTGGGGACAGGGGGGCTTCTGGGTCCTCAGAGTGCAGCAATGCCTGGATCTGGAGCTGCAGTTGGCTGGCTGCAGCTGTGCCCAGGAGCACAGTGCTCCCACCCTGCTGTTCCTAACTCCCCATTGGCTCCATGGAGCATGTGACCCCAGCCATGCCTCCCCTGTTGCAGCCAGCATCTTCACAGTGGCTGCTTCAGATGGGCTGCTGCTGCCATCAGTATAGTGGAAGATATACCACACCATCGATACAGAGTTTATTGATAATGCAAAACTGTCTTTTGATGACTTTGTATCCCTTTTATCCATCATTTACATAGAAAAATCAGAACACATATTTTATAATGTCACATAATAATAAATGCATTAAAAATCACTCCTATAGACATGATGATGGGTGCCTGTTGTCCCAGCTACTTGGGAGGCTGAGGCGGGAGAATGGCATAAACCCAGGAGGTAGAGCTTGCAGTGAGCTGAGATCACGCCACTACACTCCAGCCTAGGCAACAGAGCGAGACTCTGTTTCAAAAATAAATAAATAAAATAAATAAAAAATAAATAACTTCTATAAGTGAAAATAACATTTTAGGGTTATCCATGTAAATAAAATCAAATAAATTATGACTTTTACTAAACAGAGAAAATGTACTTTGGATTTTTTAATTATGATTACATTTCTATACATGTTGAAAAGAACTATACCTTTGAGTCACTGAATGAATAAAGTTAAAATGAGTAGAAACATAACATATAAAACTCAAGCCATATTTATTTTTAGACCATTTATTAAGAGCACAGTGGCCCTATATTTTGAGGCCATACTTGCACTCAAATAATGCATTCCCAGGAACTAGGACAGTAGCCAATTATAGATAAGGATAAGGGGCAATATTTGTGATTTATCAACCCCTCTTCCCCAAGTTCTTTCCCGAGGTAATTGTTCAATGAATATAAGTGGAGATCTTGTTAGTAAGGAAGAATTGTACAACTATATTGTACAACTATGTACAACTATATAGTATATAAAATGTATTTGCATTTTAATAATGCAATCATTAACTTTCAAGACTTTTTCCACGTAGTATTGAGTCTATACCCAAAGGAGGAAAACTGAACCATGGTGTAGTTGAAAAGAGACAATTTTAATGCCTACTAATTTTAATCTTGACAGTTTTTGTTTTTTTCTTCTCAGCTTGTTTCTGATACATAGCATAGCACAGGACTTCATAAAAACTGAAACTTATTATTTACTTGTTTACAATTATTTTATATTTATATTTAAATGAATATTATCTTCACTCCTCCCAATCTTTTCAGCCTTTAATAGTCACAGTTCTACTCTCTTCTTCTATGACCTCAACTTTGTTAGCTCCTACATATGAGTGATAACGTGTCATATTTACCTTCTTGTTCTTTGACTTTTTTCACTTAATGTAATGTCCTCTTGACTCATCCCTGTCTCTTCAAAGGGAGAGGTTGTTTAACAGAAACAAAATTATCTCTAGATAGGAGAAATAAATTCTAGTACTCTATAACTGTATAGCATGACTGCAGTTAGTAATTCAGTGTATATTTGTCAATAGCTAGAAGAGAGGATTTTGAATGTTCTCAACACAAAGAAATAATAAAATCTGAAGTGATTAATATGTTACTTACCATGATATGAAATATGTATAATAATGTCTTAATTAAATATAAAATAAAAGATTCAAATCGTAGAGCCCCTGAAAAATGTATATTGTCCCTATGTGGAATTATATAGTTATCTCTCTATTGAATTAATACTGATGGAAAAGCAAGACTATAGTAGCCTTCATTATTAATTTGAATTTTCTACAATGGGTAGTACCATGTCTTACATATAGTAGGTACTTAATAAATATGTACGGAGTTGAAAATATTTTTCCTATTTACTGCAGCTTAATAAAACAAGAGAAAGAAAAGATCATGAATCACGGAAATACTTTTAATGTAGTTGTGGCTTCTTTTAGAAAAATTGCAGAAAATCTAAAAAATAATATCACTTTCATCAATATGCTAATCATTCTTCAGACCATTATGTTTAAAAAAAACAATACAAACTGTTTGAAGCAACTCTATATCTACCTAGAGAAGGGTACTTCTTATAAATTTAACACCACGAATGCATTTAAATTATTTTAAAATTATGCAATATTTTTTATATTTTCCTCAATAGTTTATTTATTTTTATACTGATAATTTATCAGCTTAAAGAGCAAGGTTGTATGGCTTTCCGGAATCTATTAACATCCAAGGGGAATTAGGAATTAGGATATAAAACATTAAAAACAATACATCAAATATGTAATTTGATAAACTGTGTAGCTTTTTTATCTCAACAAAAGTTGTCTTTTTCTTCCTCTTGTAGCTGAAAAATTTAATCAGCTTTTGAATCAGTCAAACATTAACACTGGATCTTTTAAGTGAATCATGATTTGTAATAAATTTATAAAAAAATACTGGAAGTTGTATTTTTGTTTGTTGATACACTCCACCATTTAAAAAATTCTTGGTATAAGGGATGTTAACAGAGTTAGATTTCTCTATATATGAGGGAGAGATTGCAGATTATCACAACAGCAGAAACTGAATAAACAGGGACAAGATAAGAGTTCATTCTCAAGGTGCATACATGGTCTGGATGTTGCATAAAATAAAATCCTTCTCTCTTCTAAGACAGTTCAAAATTCTTGGTTTTTTGAACTTCCTTTTTGCCTCTCAGCAGCAATGTTGTTTTTCTATACAATTAACTACAGACCATGAAATGTATATATAGTGCCCATTTTAAAGTTTAATTTGAAAATCAATTTGTCCTTTCTAATCATTTTGTTTTGCAATAATAATTATCTAACTTTTATCTTTAATGATCATGATTTTAGTTCATTATATGGCCTTTATAACCAAAGTGAGTTTGGCATGGAAGAACACGGGGAAATTGCTAGCAAAGGGCCATTCAGAACATGGTCCCAGAAGTATCTACATTTAAACACTGAGATACTTTAGCTTCCAGAAGAGAAGCCCAAGGCGTAATATTCTTTATCATTGATAATTTCATTATTCTTTATGTTTATCAGATTTTTGAATCATTACAGAAGTTGGGGAAGAAATTGACTGAAACTCTGGCTTATTTTCTTACGGTTATCTTTGAATTGTCTGAAACCAAGAACCTAAGAAATCCTCCACAATGAAAATTCAACATTGGAATAAAAATAATAATAGAAAGGTTTTTTCAAATTGCCTGCAAAAATCATCAGCTGACTATAGTTTAGACTTAATCCGGCCAAGTGAAGAGGCAATAATTCAAATCTTCCAGGCCCAATATTTTGAACACATGGAGGTTACAATGGAAATATTTGCATCAGATAACTTTCTTAAAATGGATTTGCAATTTTTAGTTATAGTGCACATCTCCCTTAAAAGAAAAACTGTTCACAGAAAACATGTCACTTTGTACTCATTATCTGTTTTTAGCAAACATTCAGGACTCAATGTTGTCCTCAATGTTAGAATTTCTTAAATTGAAAAGTATCACAATAATCATAATCCTTGGAACCTGTTCTACAGTATTACAAAGTTTCAATATGTGATGTGACTATAAAATGATAATAATGAACCATATTTTCTTGCACTCAGATTAACACCAGCATTATATAATTAGTTGGGAAGGCAAGCAATTTTGTTTTCACCTTAAAAGAAATACAAAAGCCATTTACTGGAGAGAGGATTATTTATTCTATGAAGCTAAATGGGAAGAGTAGATAAGCAGATACTACTTATATCTCAATAGAAAATTGCAGTCGTACAAATATTAGGATACCAACATTTCCAATTTGGTTTAGTATATTCAAACAAAAGGAACAGATAAAGTTAAGGTGACATTATTATATTTTCTGTCTCTAGGCTCTAAAAGTTTAACATATCTTTCCCCTTTTTAGCATGTCAAAATATATAAAATTTTGAATCACAGAAACTGTAAATGAAATAATTTCACTTCAAACTTAACTCTTCCAAATTTTCCAAATCTACAACACTATTATTTTAAGAGATCTTCATGTTTAAAAGACAAAGTAAAATACTGGAAAACAAAACATTTCAAAGTCAAATTTTAGCATGTTTCACTTGTTGAAGAATTTCTTCTTTTTATATATGTCATTATTATGTCAATCGTAAGTTAAAATCATAATTAAAAATTCATTTTTTTGTCATGTTTTCCACAGGAGCTTTCGCTTATAGCAAGGATGCTAGAGTGTTACCCATTCTACCCAACTCCGACACACAGACACTTTAAAAAAAGTCTCTTTCCTTAGTTGGAGAAACTGTCCTTAAATTCCATATGATCGTGATGGTACTTCCAATGATAATGTCAAACATTCTGGTTAAAGAGAAACACATATCACATAGATTGCCAAGTCACAGTGCTCCATTAGCCTGTCCAAGGTGATTGGCTGGGAAATCTGCACCTTCTCAGGATTAGGCCCCAGTGTTTCCAAGCCATCTTACCATTTATAATTTTACAGCACACGAATGAACAATTGCTGAATCTTGTGATGTATATCATCACAAAAGCAGGCTCACAATTTGTGATCACTACTAGCAAGTGAAGTGGGAAAACTAGGGCAGCAATAAAAGGGACTCTAATCTCCCAGAAGAGAAGTAAAATAATATATCTAGGATGATCAATCAGTGACACAGCTTTACTCTAGTGATTTTACATAGCCATTTCAACAAATACCAGGCTATCTGTAAAGATTTATTATAGATTCTCAACTTTCTTCCACAACACACACACGTGCACACACATCAAAATGAGATATCCAATTCATTCTTGAGTCTTTGGTTTGACTGTCCAAATGCATTCTGTACACTTGTACCCTCACCAACCCCATTGAACCACCAGTATCTTCCCCCAGGAGTTACTGCCCTCACCCTCTGACTAACTGGACCTAGAATTTCACTGTTGCTTCTCACAGCATATGCAGTGATCCTTTGGAAAGGAAACTCATTTCTTATTTGTATCTTGACTGAAGCCCTGCCACTGTTTGCCTGTTACATTTATGATAAAATTCAAAACCTCCCTTACACAGCTTCAAAGCCCTATAAGATATGAGTACTGCACAATTTTGGACCAGATATCTTACTTCTTTTATAACCACACTGGCCATTTTACTGTTCTATGGGAACACGCCAAGTCCGTTCTGCTACAAGATCTTTGCAAACTCTGTTCCCTGTGTCTGGATCACTCTTGCCTGATATCTGAAAATGACTCTTTTCTTTTCACTTAAGTAATTCTTCAAACATTATCTATAATGAGAAAGTTTCCTTAACTGCTCTGTCACCCTGCCTCTTTCCTCAGTCACCTCTATATCTGCCTTGTCATTGATCACTATCTTAAATTATATTGTGTATTGTTTGATTTCTTTATTGTCTGTCTTCCACTCCAAAATGTGAAAGTAATGAGATAAGAGGCTTTCTTTGTCCTTCTAACACCATAACCCAGGTGCCTATATGCATTACTGGCTCACAATGATGATCAATACGTGTGTTCCATGATAAACACATTTTGAGTAAATGAATGCAGTACAAATCTCAAGTAAGAACAAAAAACTAGACAATAAATTTGGCAACATAGAAGTTATCAATGCCCTGTGGAAAAGTAGTTTCATTGCTTTAGCTGACTAGACACTGCAAATTAATACATTAAGTAATCACAAGTTAGATTCGGTAAAAGTCTCTATTTACAGAAAGACTACATAAGTTGTTGGAAATTTTTATAATGGGTGGTAGGTGCAAAAGCAAATGGAAGGCAAGAGAATAAAAACAAAATTATTCTAAAAGATTTAACTGCAAAGAGCAGTATAATTGCTCAATATGAAATAGAAGGAAACCAAAGGTAAAGAGAGGATATGGACTTCTTTTCTCCTCCTATGTTGTAAAAGAAGTGGAATTGTTGTATGCTTGCTTTAAAAAAATTACAGAATTTGCATTTGTTCATATATGCTAAGCAACAAGCTAACAGAGAAAGATTAAAAATATTGCACAAGCAATAATTGTTAGAGCAAGGAATGCAAACACAAGAAATGATGGTTCTAGAGCCGAGAACATAAACTGATGGATTAGGGATATATAAAAGAGGATGAGGAAGGTCATGGTTGATAACAATAATAGTAACAGTAATAAAAGCAGCAATAAGAATAGAAGCCACTGTCCTGAGTGTTTCATGAGTATTAATTAAACTGATATCTGCACAAGTTAGTAAGCAAAATGTCAGAAAAGACCCCACTGGATGCTTTCTATTTTGTCTGTGAACAAAATGCTGAATTTGCCTACTGAGAACAGAAGGGAAGAGAGCAATATATGCAGCTTAATGCAAACAGAGTTTTATAATAGCATTTTATAAAAAGAGATATAAATTGATTCAGGACACAGAACAAGTAACATAAAATGTGAATGGTCTAGTTGGGAATAAAGCATATTCATCAGCAGTGATATCGAGACAGCCACATAGGTCTCAATAATAATATGTGGATTTCAGTCTTAGATACAGTAATAAATAAACAGCTGTGTGACTCTGGACAAGTCACTTAACAGGCAACTAATAATAGAGTTAATAGGCAGCAGATAATGGGAGGCTTTGAAATTGAACAGGTCTAAATTCAACTCCTAGTTATGGCAGTTAATAGTGGTATAGCCTTTTCAATTCACATCAGCTGAGTTTCATTGTCTTAATCTGTAAAGGGAGGAATATGATAGTAACTAAAAAATAAATTAATACATGTAAAATACCTATAAAGTTCTTAGTAAACTCTTATCAATAAGCAGGTATTGTTATTTCTATGATTCTCAAACTAATTCTCTTATCATTTTCATAATCATAATAATCCTTACCTTATATTTAGAATGCAGGATGGAATTAAATGTCTCTAAAGAATTTTCTAGATCCAAAATTAGTTTATTCTCTACGTGCAAATCCTAGATGCATACCAGTCAACCCAATGTTAAAACGGGAGGAAAGAAACCTATGAAAAAGATAAAGAATGTACTCTACCCCTACAGATGTATTAGCTGTTTATATTTTGTCACTAAACCAGTAGACCTCTTGGATTTCAAAGCCTCCCATTATTTGTTGCCACAGTTAGTTGCCTGTTAACTGACTTGTCCAGAGTCACACAGTTGTCTAATTATTAATATATTTATGACTAAAATCTAGGTTTCTCTATTGCACACAATATTAGTGAGACCTGTGTGGATGTCTTTGTATCACTACAGACGAATATACTTTACTCCTCACTTAAATAATTATGTGTTAAGTATCTGGGACCTAAGGCTTAAATTAATATAATTTATATTCTGTTTTTATATAAGCCTTTATAACAGGCAAAATCCCTCTATGTTTAGTGAAGCCTCATAGTCTAGAGTAATTTTTTATGATAATCTGGAAATTCCAGTATTTTTTGTGTCTTATATGCTACAGCTTTGTCTGTAAGAGTAAATAAGTGTTTACGTTTGGAAATGAATTACGTGCAATTGTTAGCGCATTTCAACAGATAGTCTCCAGTAGACAAGTTCTTCAAAACACTTACACAGTCTCCTATGCTTTTAACCAATGTAAAATTTGATGAGATAATTACTAAGATCCCATCAAACACCTCTATTATTTTTCTACCATCAACGTACTTCTTAAGTTTTTTTGTAGTAAATTTCAAATAGATTTATTAATCAGGATAATGATAGCTACTCTCATGAATCTAAAAAGTTCAGTGTCTTAACACAAAAGTTTATTTTTCTTTCATATAATAGGCCAATGAGACTATTTCTTGGATGATCATTCCTATGGTGATTCTGGAATTAAATTTCATTATATCTTGTGTTTATACCATCCCTTAGATCTCAGAATTATCTGCTTCCATCTTATAAGTAGAAAGGGAGGGGGGAAGCAGTCACACCCATATCTTAACCATCTAAACTCCGAAGTGATAAGCATTACTTTTGTTCTGTTTTGACAAGCTAGAAGTAGCCCCATGATCTCAGAAGGATGTCAGGGCTAGTGGGAAAAGCTGCAGGAAACTAGTACCTGGCCTGTCAGGCACTTCCCAGAAACAAGTCTACCCTGTGAAAGAGGAACATCATCCTTTGTTCTATGGCTAGCTGTCTCTCTGCTCAAAACTGAATATCAATGAGTACAAATTACATATTCAAAATCACAATGTGAGGACAGAAATAAATCAGAAGTGAATTGAGCTCCATATTTTGACACTAGATAGGCCCAACTTTAAAAATGTTCTTACATGTATTTTAAAGAAATCTAAAGAAAGTAGTAAAATAAAGCAAGAATTTAGGAATAGAAAGATTATTCAGGCTGAAATATAGCAGCAATGACTACTAATTTCCTCATTATTTATCTACATTAGTCAGCAACAAGAAAAAAGATTTTATGCAAAATTTAAAAATCAGTATGCTCCAGTCCTTAATGTCCATTGCCCAGAAATACAATTGTCTCTTTGCCAACAGTTGACTAGGAGGAGGTTTAGCTGTAATTTACCCAAAATGTTGAATTATTTAATAAAAATTCAGTAACAACAAGTTTGGATTTAATATTTAAAATTTCATGATTAAAATAAAATGAATTTATTAATGAATTCATAGTAATCATCATTCCAATTAATCACTGGAAATCACATTATTAATAATGATAATAAATACTCTAAAATTTTAAGAAATATAATTGATTAACTGGAGAGAGAAATATTTGGAATAAGAAATATTTAATGAAGAGATTAGCAAAAACAGAAACATGTAAAGTGCTAATTAAGTTCATTATAGCACCTGTCCATCAAGCACTAATTGCATTAAAGTAATAGGTCTAAATATTAGTGAAAGTAAATAAATTACACACATTTTGTTACTGCTTGAAGATCCAGTACTTCTTTTCTACTATTGAGCTTCTTTTTTTAAGTTTCTTTATCTTGTGCTAAAACTATCCTCTTCTTTGAAAAAATTGCCTAAGTTTCAAAAAATGTTATCAGTACAGTCAATTTCCTTTAATTCACCACTATTTTTTACCATGATTCACCATGTTACAACTTAGGGATAATGGCTGATATGTGTACATAGCCCTTCCATTATTAAAGGCACACACACGTACATTTATTCCTGAAATTGAAAAAAGATAATGTGACTTTTTGTTTATTTATTTATTTATTTATTCATGTTTTGAGACAGAGTTTCCCTCTGTCACCCAGGCTGGAGTACAATGGCATGATCTCGGCTCACTGCAACATGTGCCTCCCTGGCTCAGTAGTTTCTCGTGCCTCAGCCTCCTGAGCAGCTGGGATTACAGGCATGAGTGACAACACACTGATAATTTTTGTATTTTTAGTAGACACAGGGTTTCACCATGTTGACCAGGCTCATCTCAAACCCGTGGCCTCAAGTGACCTTCCTGCCTGAGCCTCCCAAAGTGCTGGGATTACAGGCATGAGCCACCAGTGCCCAGGCCATACCAATTTTAAATAAAAAATAAACCATGACAGTTGAAGACTCAAAATCACTAATATCTAAACAGTATTCTTTACTGGTAAAGGGGTGAAACAACAGGCATCGGCATATTGTTTACAGTAGAGAAATTGACACACTCCCCTTTGGAGGGTGTTTGACAATATATGTCAATATTTAAACATATTTTATTTTTGACATAGCAATCCAATTACTAGGAATTTATGGCAAAAATATTCGCACACATGTTTATAAAGATACATGCTGAAGAGTGTTGTATAAAGCATGATAATAAGAAAAACTAGAACTAACCCTAATGTCCATCAATAAAGTATTAAGTAAATTATGGGATAGTCTTGTAATGGGTTTCTTTACAGCCATTTAAAGAAATGAGATAAAATCCATTTTCTGAATTGCAAATGTTCAAACCATGTTATGTTAAAAAAAGGCACAAAAATATGCATAAAATATTCCCATTTGGAAGTATGTGTGTTTGTGTAAATGTGTGTGGGTGTGTGTGTAGATAATTCCTGGAAGTGTAGGAGTGGAACTGAGTGGTCTGGGGAGGAAGGAATCAAATCTGTACTGTCTTTTCTATCATATGAAAAGACATTATCCACATCTTTTTTTCATAAGTGTTAAATTTTAAAAATAAAGAAGCTTTAAAATTGCTATCACTTATACCACCTTTGTATAATATTTTCTACCCTTTTCTGTGTAGCTGATAAACAATCATAATTTTTCTTCGTTCTTTCAAAATAATAAAGCAATATAGAAATAGACCAATTTAGAAGAACTAGAATAATCATTATTCTTAATAGGCAGGTAGTTTCCTCTTTCTCATAGACAAAAGAATAGGGTTTTTCTTTTATATAAAAAGCACCTACTACATATTTGTGTAAATATATCCCTTCCTGCATTTCAGAAACCTAAGTAATGTTGATTAAACTTTACTTTGAACCTGAGCATTTTAATCTTCATCTCTTAAGGATATTTGATTAAGAGATTAAGGTTCATCCAAAATACGTCTTTAAAAGTAACCTTCATGAATATCCAATTTTTTCTCTTCAAAGGTTTATACCAAATTCTTGTCTATTTGGGGAACAAGAAGAAACCAAGAAATATTTGAATCTTCCTTTGCTGTACTTTTTCCCCCCCAATTCATCCTCTTTTCCTTGTACAGGGGACATTCATGAAGCACTAATTGGATGGCAGAGTAACGGCTTATGTGTGAAGGAATTCCTTCTGTTCACTGTTCACTTTACACCATCAACTGGCCTTCATCTATTCCCTGTGTCACAATGCACCTTTTTTGTGGCTAGCTGCTCCATTTGACCTCTTCTACTGATCATCAATTTAAACCCCTGTTCTCACAGCTGAAATCTTGGTATACAAGATTCAGAAGTATACACAGAGCCACATTCATTACAAATCTGTTATACAGACTTCAAAGCCAGTACATACGGCAAACAGAACTGTGAAAGATCTCAACACAGATCCAAAATTTCCATCCTTCAAACGCAAGGACAGTTCCTACTAAGCAGAAGGAGTCTTTAGGCCCAGTGGAGAAACAAAATCTCTCTGACAGGACATGCAAGGATTTAGCTATGCTCACTCATAAAAGTTGGCATTCCTTGAAGCATCCAGTACATGTAAATCCTTCTCCTGTATTTTGGAATTTCTGGTCTAAAGCTCCTATTCTCTGGTCATGAGGAGATGGGCAATGCTAAAGGATGTGAAGCAGAGAATCATTAAGGGCAGCAAATTTGTTGAAATTAAGTACCCTAATAATCTTTAACCCACCAAAGGTATGCCCACCCCCATGATATTTCTCTTTAGGCATCTGTCTCACATTTTTTATAACACAATGAGGTCTCATTGTTTCCATTCTCTTCCTTCTCAACTGCCAAAATCATGTCCCTGCTTTTATTTAATGTATAAGGTAATCTTAAATTTCATATCCTATGATCATGCAAGGAGTAAATCGATTTTCAAATACTTTGTCAATGGCAACCCAACAATTCACCTGTTAGCTATTAAATATACAAACAAGTCACTATCATATTTGTGGGTTAAAAAGCATTTCTAATGTGCTATGGGCACAAAGATGCAAGCATATTTAATTCTACCTTGGGTTGGGAGGGGAGACTGAATAGACCTTTCTCAATAATTAATGTTTATTGAGTGCTTTCATTGTGAAAAGTGCTTTACACAAATTATGTCATTAATTCTCACAAAAACAGAGGGAGATACATAGTATAATTATCAACTCTATCTTTTAAACAAGAAAACTGAGTCTGGGATAATTTAATTTGCTCAAAGTCATTCTGGAGAAATGGAGATGGAGCCAGACTTCAAAGCTAGTCAATCCAGCTTCAAATTACATACCATTAACCATTATGCTAAAAGCCTTCTCAGAAATGGAGTGTGCCAGAAGAACAAAGGAACAAATGGGCAGGACATCTCACGAGAAAATAAAACACAGCCATAACCAACACCCATGATCATAAAATATACAACGTGTTTAGGAAAAAACAGTAATAGCTAACCCTATCATAATGCCTATCATGGATGAAGTTGTTCTAATTGTTTTTGCACATTAAGTCATTAATCCTTAAAGCAACATCACAGAAAGTACCATTTGCATGATACCTACTTTACAGCAGAAAAATCTGAAGCACTCAGAGCTTGAGTAACCTTCCAAGATCACAAAGCTAAGAACAGTGGGGCTAGACTGTGAAGCCAGGCATTCTGGCTGTGGCCCCTTGTGCTCTGACATACATCCTATGCTCTCTACAGAATGAATTTCCTGCTGTGAGAAAGCCACAATGTGCCATTGAGAGAAAAATACAGAGGAGGCTCTAAAGCTACCTGGGACAGATTATGAAGGACCACGAGGACTTTGGACTTTAATCAACAGGTTCCTGATTTTCAACTGGAGAGGAAATATATCCCAATAATGATAAGGTGTGTTGTGTATTCCAAAAATAAAGTCAATCCTGTGACTTATTTTCATATATGAGAAACATACTTTCTGTTTTTGTGATGCATAGCACCTAACACAAAGCCTGACCAAATCATATTGACTGACTAATATACAATCTAAGTAGTTGAATTTTCTGATTACAAGTAATTCTCAACTAGGGGAGATTATACTCCCTTCAGGGCGATAATAGAATAACTGGAGAACCTAAAAAGTGTATATTCAGCAAAAAAAGAATATGGGCTAAAACATGCTGAGAAACAGTACATTAGGCAATAGGTATAGAGAAATTTCTTTTTTAAACATATAGGGTGGTGGTAAGATAAGTAACAATTCTACAATGTTTAGAAGAATGTCTCATTTATATAACATGCTTTATAAGTAACATAAGACAATAAAACATAATAAGAGCACAAATTCTAGAATCACAATGACCAGGTTTAGTGTTCAAGTCTACCAATTGAACAAATTAAGTGAATTATCTGTCTCAGCTTTTATCACAGGTAAAATGGGGATAACAACTGCAAGTCACCTTACTTTCAACTATTGTAAGATTAAATGAATTATACACATATATGCATGTATGTATGTGTGTGTGTGTGCGCACATACAGATACCAAGTTCCAGACATAAAGGAAACTCTATGAAATTTAGTTATGATCTGTGTTTTAAAAAGAGGAATCAAACAATGTTATACTAATTTGCTATCCAAAGTACAATGACCATTTGTAAATGTAATTAATTTTTAAAAGTTTTGCAAACCTTCATCATCTTAACTAAAATAAATTTATGAAAAGTTAAGTATCTATAAACATCTGTTCATATACATGAAATTGATAATTATGGAAAAAGAATGTATATATGTATATATAAACAAGATAGGCATGATTTCAAATCTGAAATGTATACTTCATATCTATCACCTATCTATCTACCTACCTATCTAACTATACCTATCAATTTTGCTTCTATAGAACTAATCTCAGACAGAACACCCAGAATCTCTGAGCCTCAGTTATGGGTATAATAGTGTTTAGTATAAAGCATTAGCATCATTGTAAAAGCTAAATCAATTTAAGGCATTTAGTAACGAGTATTGCATATATTAAGTATGAAATAAATACAGGATTTAATTCTCTCTGAAGACATTATTAATACAGTCATATTCCATAGAAGTTAAATGTCTCACAAGTATGAGAAGCATTATTTTTAAATGATTATGATAAGTTCAATTCAGTTCAACAAATATTTGTAGAATGCTATATAACTTATGCTTTGTGATTAAATCTTTCTGCCCCTTCAATATTTCAACAAAGGAAACACAAACACCATAGCTATTCAATCAGTGATAAATGCATTTAGATCTTTAAAAAAATAGTCATTATAAACCATGAATTCCAAGATTGCACAGTTAAAACAGATACATTTTAGGACTCACTTCTTTGATAATTATTTTTGATAAGTAGCATTTTACACTACTTTCATCATTTTCTATGTAATGCCTTCTTAGGAGGTCAAAAGCACTTCCTTATTGATTCTTTTTTTTTTTTTTTTTTTTTTTTTTTTTTTTATCCTTCGGTGTAAATGAAGTAGAAATTAACATGGCTAGTTTTGTCCTACAACAACTTCTTCAACCTTACTCTGTCTTATTATGTCAAACCTTTTTCTTTTAATATCAGCAGCATCGACTGGTGCCAGCAACACTGATCTAGAAACTGTGCTAATTATCTGCAGCTGCACAGACAGCAAGGGAGCATAAAACACTGGGCTTCTTGCTCACAATATACAAAAACAACAAAACAATCACCCTCAGCTGTCAGCATCTGCAGCTCTTTCCCCAAGGGTAGCAATAGAAAAAGGGGATCACATTCAAAGCTTGGGAAACCCATCATGTATTTCATATTAAAGCATCTAAATAATGGGTTATGTTACCATATTGGAAAAACGTGCTACAGCTAAAGTTCTTTCTCATTATTCATACCACTATTTTCTTTTAACTGGTAATGACAATGGTAACAGAAAGCGCAATAACAAAGATATCACCTGGTTTGAGACCAGTTCTTCACAGAAAAAGCCATTTGGAGACAATCTCCAAATATATGACTTTCAACATCACGTATTTGGATGGTTTACACCATCCTCTACACTGGCAGTGGTGGTCAAAGCTAGAGTAAAACTGTGATTCACCTAATCATGTTATTTTGCTGATTTCAGAGGACAATTATTGTTATTTAAAACCCTAAGGAAGGAAAAATTTACTAATTATTTCAATTATTTACAAATCCAAGTGAAGGACCTACTAGTTTCTTAAAACCAATTTTTACATTCCTCATTTCATATTTAAATATCCTTCTTTAACAAGATCATGTGCCTTTCAGGGATATGTATGGAGCTGGAAGCCATCATCCCAGCAAACTAACACAGGAACAGAAAACCAAACACCACATGTTCTCACTTATAAGTGAGAGCTGAACAATGAGAACACGTGGACACAGGGAGGGGAACAACACACACCGTGGCCTGTCAGTGTGTGTTGACAGTGGGGGGAAAGGGGAGTGAGAGCATCAAGATAAATAGCTAATGCATGCGGGGCTTAATACGTAGGTGATAGGCTGATAGGTGCAGCAAACCACCATGGAACACCTTTACCTATATAACAAACCTGCACATTCTGCACATGTATCCCGGAACTTAAACTAAACTAAAATAAACATTTTAAAAATACTTCTTTTCCTTTTATTTGATAAATCATGCATTCATTTATTCTGCCAATTAAAACATATTTGTTGATTGATGCCTATACCCTCCTTAATTCATTTTCAACAAATATACACAAAGCACTAAGAAAATAATGTTTAAACCTAGATTATCTAGATTGGCCATTTCAATTGATCAAACTATTTGTCAAAATTTTCTTCCTAAATATTTTACAAATGGCAGCTGTTTCACTAAACTCCTCAAAGAAAACATGTACTGAGCAGTAATGTAAGATCTGGGTCCACAGTAGTAAATAAGACACCTTCACTGAGCTTTCAGTCAGTCAAAGGAGATCGATATCAGACTATTACAAATGTTGCGAGCATTATAAGATGAGAAGTTTAAAATTCTAAGGCAATGGAGAAATGAGTGTGATATATTGTATTGGGAAGAGGAGACTGGAAAATGTGTTTGAAAAATTGTGTTCCCCTTGCAGAAAGAAACGGCAGGTTTCCTTTCTCTTTTATGAGATCAAGGGAAAAAAGAATAAGTTGTTCCTTAAAAGGAAAAAAAGTAGCAATATATATTCTAAACTATGCAAATGACCAAAACTTGATTAATTAAGCCCACTTCCCCTGCTTTCTCTACCCCATCCCCAAAATACACACAATCCTCAAATCTAAGATCTCGATTATTTGTATTAGCCATTTTTATTGATAAAGTGCTCGGCAAAGCTCTTCTTCCCTAAGTGTTGTATAAACATTCACTATGTACTGACATCCTCAAAGCAAATAAAGCATATCAAATATTAATCTTAAAATCAATTTGTTGGAAACTAGTGATTTATTTATTGAATAGAGTGTGGATTGAATGGAAATTTATAAATAGTCTCTATCAGAAATAGAACAGGACTAAATACTATTTACATAAAACATTTTGAAATTCACCCACTAAAAGCATATTAGTCTCCGCTCTGAACCCCCTGCACCACTACAACGAAGGCAAAGCTTCAGTAGTGCCCTATTAAGGATCTTTCAATTTTATATATTAAGGGATATTTGGCTATTGGTTTCTGATAGTCTTTATCATGTTAAGGAACATTTTTGCCTGTAGTTAAGTCGTTTAATAAGTCAGAGAAGTAATGAGACAGCATAGTTGTAAAAAGCTTAGACTCTGGGGTCAATCAGTACCGACTGGAATTGAAGCTCTGAAAAATTCTAGCTTCGTAGTCTTGAGTCTGTTACTTTAACCTCTCTTAGCTTCAGTGTCCAGCAAGTGTCAAAACGAGTGTGTCTCTGCCACAGACATGATATTAACTGCGAGGTCTTTGGTTGCTCTTTGACTTGGGTTCATGGGGCCAGGGGTGAAGTGGCAGGTGAATCTTTTCAAAGCTGTTAAATGTCTGCACATGGAAATCTTTCCCAGGGTGTCTAGAATTTGTGATAAAACAGCTTTTGCTTTTATGGGAGATGAACTTACATAGTCTCTGTAATTTAGGTGAGAGATCATATATGAATCCCTTTTGACACCCTTCTCTTTTTTTATTTCACCCCCAATATACACACATTCACATACTAATATTTTTAAATTTGTTTGATTAATTAATAGAAAGGCCAAGAAATTTAGAATCCTAAGGAAATAAATAGAAAAATGAGTTTCTGGTCCAAAGCTTTGTTATCCCTTTGAAAAATTAGCATCAAAGTCAGGATTAACAGGGGATATGTTACTGATAACTGCTTCACCCATTTGTGCTCTCCCCTAGAAGGCTAACTTTATAGAATTGTGATTTTTCAAGAAGTCTTTTATTCTTTATATCACCAAACCGTTGTTTTCTTTCTCCTACTCCCTCTGTGTCTTCCACAAGTACGTTATTGATATACCATGATTCTAACCCAAGTGAACACATTTCCAAACCCCCATACCTTTGTTACATCAACCTCCCTTGGTTCTAGAAATCTGCCACTATAGACTTAACATTGTGAAATAAAGACTTCTAATCCTTTTAGCATGTAAAAGAGGGTGTTATGTATATGTGCTCTTACATTATAAGAAATATCAATGTAACAAATATTTGTTTTCTAGAAATGCTATTTATATTCTTATTTTCCAATATTCTTATTATCCTCTTACTCTTGGTGTGTTTGAGTAACAGAATTTATATGCAAGTACACTAAAGCCAAAAATCAAATTTTTCTCTAAGCATACACAAATAGCAAAATTTTCTTTGTTCATTTGATTTGAAAGCAATACATAAATTAAGTCTATTATCAAAGAAAGAATATTCTCAAAAAGTAACTTTAAAAATGATAAAGGAAATGAATACACCACTTGTTTTAGTCGGCTAACCAATGAATTCTTGTTTGATTGTTGACGTGTTCAAATGTTTAAGACAGCACCAAACTACACAGGCTATTTCTAAATTACTGGTCCTTCCCAAAACAGAGCCCGTCTAACAGAAGCAGTGATGGTTGTTATAAGATACTTGAAATCCTCCCTTCCTCTTTAGAAATTGTGAATCAGCATCCAGGGAATAGATGTAAGGACTCCACTGGTATGAGTGACTCCTACAGAAGGTGTCCTGAGGGGTTCGAGTCCCAATTCCCTATTTCGTGACTTTTAATCTCTTTTTATGAACATCAATCAGTTTCTCTCCTGTAACTTTCTAACTCTCTCCTGAGGGAAATAAAGATGTTTGAATAGCCACAAACAAAAATATGCGGAGGGAACAAAACTAATTGTTCCTTAAACTTGAAAAAGCACAAACATCTAGATATAACATTTTAATATCATCTTTATACGACCTTCTTTATTTAATAATATATGCCTCAAATTCTATAATCTGTAGTAATGGTGATTGATACCAATGTTTAACCCAAGTGAATCATAATTGTATTAACCAAGCTTCTGTAACTGCTTCAATAAAACTCTGCATAAAAGATTAGCAGGTGCTGCCAAATATTTATACTCTCCAGTTATTTCTGGTAAGGAGCACTGTTCAATCAGTGGGATTAAATTTAACAATGTTTACCTGTGTGTAAGCCTCCGGTGACTAATGCAGACTGCAGTCTGAGAATCTTGAGCAATGCATACTTTATGGCGACTACATTTCATCTTTAAGCATGGATCCTTAGCTGGATCTAAAGCTAAAAAAAAAAAAATTGCACAGAAAATATTAAAATAAGCTTCTGTAAAATGGAGGTATCAAATCCCATGAAACACAACTTGATCAGGTAATTTACATAGTGCTTAATTGTAAACTTTCTTCACATTCTTCCTCTGTTAAGAGATACTTCTGCTTCTACCCACATAACTCAGATTTAACAGCTAGCTGTAGTTAAGCTAAGATGCACATACGCCTATGATCAAACAATGTGTTATCAAAATAGAAACTTTAAGACCCAAACTTTCGGTGGTTGCTACTACCTTCTAAGCAGCAAAGGTGGTGAAATAAAGTTAGAGTATGTTACTGAAGTATTTTATGACAGTGGAAAACTACAATCTATACCCTTGCTTTCCCTAGATAAATGCTGGTGGGTAAATAAAAGGGATGAAACAAACAAACAAAAATGTCAGTAAACATTTGTGGATATCTTTGTTATCCAAAAATAGTCTGGAGCTGTATTTGGAGACTGGATGAATACGTCATAGTAAGAACTGAGATTCTGCATTTTCATTTTTACATCATTTGTGCATAATATTTGGACCATGATTTCTTCAAACAAACCTCTGTTTTCATGGCTGCCAACAAAAAGACTGTGTGAAATGTTGATGGTTTCATTTTATAACAGCTTTATTTATATGTAATACTACACCATTCGGGCAGTTAAGTTTACAACCAATGTTTTTCAGTATGTTTGCAATTGTAAAACTATCACCACAATCAATATTAGAATAATTTAATCACCAAAAATACCCAAACATATCCTCTTGTTATCATCCCCTTCCCTCTCCCCTCCAACTAGTATTAGGCAACTACTCATTTAATTTCCATCTCTAGAGATTTTCCTATTCTGGACATTTTATATAAATTGAATGATAAAATTTGTGGTGCTTCGTGCCTGGCTTCTTTCACTTGAACAATGTTTCTGAAGTTCAATCATGTTGTACCATGAATCACGACTTCATTCCTTTATATTGCTGAATATTATGCCATTTTACAGATATACCACATTTTATTTATTCACTAGTAGATATGCATTTTGACTGTTTCTACTTTTTGGCTATTGTAAATAATACTGATATTGGTGATCATTCATGGTTAATCCCAGTGACACTTTTTTTGTAATTTATTGTTGGGGGCAGACCAGAGGAGGAGTTGGTAAAAATAAACAAAAGGCACTGAGTGTCCAGATTTGGTACATGCCAAAATTGATAAAAAGAAACAATGAAATACGGTAAACAAAAAGTTCCAGTGCACAAAGAGAAATAAAACCAGAAAAAGGTGCATTTGGAATATGCAGAAGTATTTGGAAAGGCTCCAGGCTGACCAGTGGACATAAAATGTGGATTTGAGACAATCTTTGAGGGTAACTCAAGCTGATTCTTAAGCATATTTAGTCAATAGCCTAAATAAAGTGAATATATTTTGATAATCAATGCATTTTATTTATTTTATTATATTTTATTTTATTTTTGAGACAGTCTGTCTTTGACACCCTGGCTAGAGTTCAGTGGCGCGATCTCGGCTCACTGCAACCTCTGCCTCACAGGCTTAAGTGATTCTCCTGCCTCAGCCTCCCAAGGATCTGGGACTACAGGCACGTGCCACCACGCCCAGCTAATTTGTGTATTTTTAGTAGAGATGGGGTTTCACCACGTTGGCCAGGCTGCTCTCAAACTCCTGACCCCAAATGATCCACCCACCTTAGCATCCCAAAGTGCTGGGATTACAGTGGTGAGCCACTGCTCTCGGCCTGAAAATCGATGAATTTAATAAAATACAGACATAAGCTATAATACATATGTACATATGTCTTACTGATTTCAATATATAAAGTATATTTCTGCAAAACTCTTGTTAGAGATTTGACATAACCATGAGATTTAAAATAATGTTAACACATATCATTGGTGAAATATTAACTAACAGACATTTTGTATTATTCCATGCTAAAGTGGTCAAGACATTAAATGCATCTATTTGGAACACAAATGTTTCAATTTTCTTCATACTAAGAAAATTTTTTAATGAGTAATGATAAATTAATTATAGCTTTCCCTATTTGGTCAGTAGCTTTAATAATGAAAATAAACTATATTACTTTTTCATTGTCTATAAAATGATAAATATACTCTGTTCACTATGCAAATATAAATTGCTACAACATTCTTTTCAGACTATCACAGTTTGAATCATCATTAGGTAAAAAATATTGTCTTCAAAGTATTGCACTACAAAAGGGTGTGACTTCTTGTTGGACAACATAAAAGAAAAAACCATACAATAACTTAGAAGGCATCAAAAGTGTTTTGAGCTATTTCTAATGTTTAGTCTATGTTGATTTCTAATTATTAAAATAACATTTTAAAAATTCATTAAACAATTCTGCCTAACAATTAAATAATGTCATTGTTACCTGCCTCTGCACTACATGTACATATGTCATATACTCCTTTTAAGTATACTTAATCTTGGACTTATGTTCTGAAAAAGGAGTGTTTTCATTTTGAAATAACACACTATAGTATATATAAAATTATGATTAATCTAGTTATTATTTGAATGCAGACTGGTATGATTATAGCTATTTTTTCTTTACTTTATAAAATATACATTCGATGATTTCCAAAAGTTCTATGACACAGTTTTGTCATACATGCTCAAGAAAATAGAACTCAAAAATTGGCATACAGTGAAAACAGAACAAATTTAACACATGAAAAATAATGTAATTAGTTTTACATACGATTCTATGTATATGACCAAATAAGAGAGGAGCAGTATTTGTCAGGAGGTGGAAAATATAGGAGAAAGTGAATATAAAGAATCAGATACATAGCATGTACAATAACAAAAAGACCACTTTCTGTGCGTGAGATTTTAACCATCTGTATTTTTTAGTAGAACTCACATTGTTGGCAGCTTAAAAAATACAAAACATTACACACTGTAAATACAGATGCCTAAGATTTTATTCTTGAAATCACAACAATAACACAACCAATTTCTCTTGGCTGAAGTCCATGGATTAGAATCAATCCTGTGCCTTAAAGAGACCTGGCATAAATTCATCATCTCCCTCTGTTGTGTTCTTCTTTCCGTCTTGTTTTCCATTTAACATCTCCTCTTCTGTTCTGCATGATTGTATTTAGTCTTCTCTCCAGCAACCAGTCAAACTACCTCTAAAAAGATTTCAGCAACTGCATTTGACTTCACTTGGCTATGTTCTTTTCGTCATCCTAATCTCTAATAAACTTTCTGGTCAGTGTAAACTAACCTGGGTACCTGACAAGTTTTTTTTGGTTGTGTTTCAGAAAATAGCATCTGTATTTTAAACAACTGCCACATAATGTATCCTTTGAGCATCATTACATTTGCAATGTAGTATTTCCCTCAATCTTTTGCCAGAATACTTGTTTTTTAGTCTAGATTTTTTCCTAGTTACTTCCAGATGAGCATAAACTAGGAAGAATCAGGCTTTATCCAGCCCATAATGGTGGGAATGCCTGAGGTGGTAAGGGTAGGTGATACCAGAAACAAATGTGAATGAAGCCCTGTATGTCAGTAAAAAAGAAATGTAATTCATGAGAAGTCCTAATGTGAAGGGAACAAGAAAGTAAGGATGCACAATGGAGGCAACAGGTCAGGAAAACAAACATGGGTGGTAATTTACAGGTAGGAGAAGAAAAGTTCGTATTGATATTCATATTTAGTGCATGTGGCGTAGGAAAAGGCAGTCACATCATTAAGGTGCAAAAAAATGACATTAACGTTAGTATTAATAATTGAAATTAATTTTAACATGGAAGGCTGAAACTTTTAATCTGCACAAATTCTTCTCCAGATCTTAGCTGAGTTTGTTCACAAGTCTGTATTTTAGATTAAATCCTAATAATTCTAAGCAAAATTACTCTTAAATCATGCTGTATATAATGCTTGGTAAACTTAAGGAGAAACAGTGCACCTTAGCTTGGCCAATTCCAGATAAAAATTTCTTAGATATAATAGGAAATTAACCCCACTAATATTGACTCAGATTTGTGAAAGACCAGACTAGTATAAACAAATAATCTCGAATCTGTTAAGGTCATCTACATACCAAAGAATTTGAACCACATGATCTCTAAAATCATATTCTGCTCTAAAAGTGGATTACATTCTAGCATACAGTTTTGGCACCAGATATCATACAAGAATTGCATCTTGTCTCCAACAGACTCAACATTTTTATTAGCAGAGATGTATAAATAGTTATTAATAATTAGAATACATTGTTAAGTGGAACCTACAAAAATATATACAATATACACAGAGAGAGAGAGACAGAGAGATCACATGATGGTGAATGGAAGAAAATTAGAATAAGTGACACCTTGGGTAAGTTTTAAAAGATATATAGGGCCCACCAAGTGCACAAAATGAAAGGAAACCTCAGTGTAAGTAGATAGAATAAACAGCAAAAACATAGAAAAAGGATGCCCTACTCATGGAATGGCAAATAATTCAGGACCAATGACCTATAAAATGCTCGTATCACCTGTGAGCATTGTGGAAAACACTGAACAGGGAGATGGAAGCTTCTTAGCCTTCCAGAGTTTTATCATTTTGGTAATGTCATGGCCTGGCATGATTTTAAGTAGAAGAGTAGTATGATTATGTATTACAGAAAGACCACACACAAGAATTTGGAGATAGTTTGAAGTATATGTGATTAAGACAGGGATATTAACCAGCTGTATGAGAGAGAACGAAGAAGAACCTGATCTAAGATAAATGGGTGTGAAGATGGAGAAGAGGAGATGCATTTCAAGGACATAAAGGACACTGATTCAATAGGGTCGAATTATTAATTTAATAGAAGGGAGAAATTGGTCAGAAATAAAATAAATGGTGTTTGGTGGCTCCACTGAACAATAAATAAGATATTTGGTGGCAAGAAAAAAAATATAGTGAGTTAGTTGTGAGAAGTTAAGGTGATGACCTTATCTTTCATATTAGTGAAATGCTTGTGGTGACATCCAGAGACAAATACTCAGCTGTCACCTAGATATTTGGATCTAGTATTCCAAGGAAAAGTTAGGGGAAAGATGTCCCTCCAGCAGTCACCTTAAAGAATGTACGATAGAAACATAATCAGTTTTGTAATCTAGTTCGATTTTTAGGATGCTTAGCTTGATGACATATTTAAAGTAAAAAGATGGAAAACCTATTTTTATGGCCGACTCTCTTATCTTCTTTCCACAGCACATTTTTGCATTGGAACTGAGAACTCAGGCACCATCTCCCAGGTTTTATGCATACTGAGACCAGAATAATGGACAATGATTTTCTTGGAGTCATGAGCTTCTTGCCCATCGCCTTACTATTTTGAGAACAGGGATGCAGAAACCATTAAAAACAAACAAACAAACAAACAAACAAAACAGTAGTCAGAATCCCTTTATGTACTCTGTGCAAACCTTCTACTCTGGACGAAAAATGACTAGAAAGTTCTTAGACCTTAGAATTTCAATGTCCTGTAAAATGCTGACTTATAATCAAAACACCCAAAAACTTCTGATAATGGAAATTGTTTTTTTATTTTTGCTGTTGTTGCCAGGGACTTGCAAATACTTGTGAAAATCTGATACTTGTGAAATACTTGTGAAAATTTGATAAATAAAATGATACTGTTAATTAATGTAAATTAATTTATGATTTTAACTCAATTTAGTGTTTAGCTTCAAAAGGACTACTATTTTTAATTGCAGTGTGGTGTGCTGCAGAATTATAATTTTTTTACAGGATATACATGTAGTCGTATGCATTATATGATACACAAATCATATTGATTTTTTACAATATGCATATTTCAAAATTCTATACACATTTGTTCTAAGGATTTGGATGGGATATTGTATGAGCATTCAATTATTGCAATTTATTCAGTATCTGCTATGTGCCAGTACAGTTCTTTTTTGTTTATGTGTAAAATATCCTTAAATCCATTTTCTGAATCATGTTAGCATCTCAGTTTTAGATGTCAGAAAACTATAGCTCAAATACAATGTTTATCCTAGGATGTATAACTAGCAACTAGTAGAACCAGTTTCAAACCCAAGCCCTTGGAATTACAAAACCTGAATAATTTGCCACAGAAGAATCCTGTTTCCTGAGCTTGCAGTGAGATTCAGAGTAGCTGAAATAATGTCCTGTGATCAGCTGACCTTTATATTCTCTATAACAGAATAAAAAGTTAAAACTTTTGCTGAAATAATATTCACATATAATATCTAGTAAGACAAACAGAAAAGACTGTAAGATTGACTATCACCAGAGTATTTGTCTAGTTTTGATTCTGAGAGTTCATTCTTATGGTTACATTTGTGGCTTTCTCTCTAATAAATCAGTTCCATATACAATTGCTTGGAACCTAATACTGTATTCTGATAATTTGCCTACCCAGAAAATCATTCAACAATGCCTTAAAGCCATCTATTTAATCTGATCTTTACATTTCACATTAAAGCACTATCATTTTAATGCAAAATACAGACTTTTTTGGGGAAACCCTTCAACTATTTGATCTGTTCATTGATTTTTCACTACTTTAAAATATTCATCATATGTTCTATTTTAACTCTGCCTCTTTTCCCAGGCATATTTCTAGGCAGGGGTATTGTTTCCTCATACCTGTTGCTTCTACAGCACTGCTTCTTTTACATACTCTTTATCCCTCTCAACTCAGAACTCTCTTGCGCCACTTTGCTCTTTCATCACAGCATGGCCATGTCCAAGGATTCTTTGGGTAAATATTGTTGTCATTCTTTTCTATAGAGATTCATTTCCATGGAGATGTACTTAAGGGAAGTTTTTGTTGTTGTTATCTCTAGAATTCATAAGCCTGCTCTCCATCACCAGAGCCTTCTTCCAAGGAGTACATATATCCCTGCATTCACCTTGAAACATTATTTTTCAGTTCTCAGAAATGTGTGAATTTAATGGAGCTCAAGGAAACATTAATACCCTGGCTTCTGGCTCTATTCTTATATGACTGATGCAATATATATACAATCATCCTTTTGTATCTGTAGAGTATTGGTTCCAGGACCCCGGAGGGTACCAAAATCTGCAGATGCTCGAGACCCTTATATAAAATGGTGTAGTACTTCTAAAAAATCTACACACATCCTCTTGTATAGTTTAAGTAATCTCTAGATTATTCATACCTAATACAATGTAAATGCTATAAAATAGTTGGTATACTGTATTTATTTTATTAGTATTTTTATTGTTATATTGCTATTTTAATTTTTTTCAAATCTTTTTGGTCTGTGGCTGCTTGAATCCACGGATGTGGAGTCTGCTTATTCTGAGGGCCAGTTGTAATCTGATTTAAGCAACAAGTCAGTCCTTACCGCAATCTCCGTAAAACCTTAAATATCTAGCTGAAAGAAGTTAGTCACATTGTTCACAAAACAAGGTCATTACCCTGTGGAAATCTAAAATGCCCTTTATCTGTAGAAAATCCTTTACTTCTTCTGTGGCAAGAAAAGTATTGACTAGGCTTTATAACTTTAAAATGAAAAAGTTTAAATTTGTGACAAGCCTGCCTGTGTTCAGTAGAACCTCTAAGAGCTTACCGATGATGCTTTTGTCAACAGCTTTTCCTCCTTTTGTGAGTGAAGGTGACAGGGCAGTGCTTAATTACGAATATTACCATTGGCCAAAGTCTAATGACGCTAAGGTATTAGACCTTCTAAATATCAGTGTATTTCAGAATTTTATTTTGTTTCAAGAGGATTTATAAAAGAAATATATTTTTCACATATTTCTAAGTGTCAAAAGGAAAAAGAACACAAGATAATTCAGTGCTAATAAAATATGCACAAGGTTCATGCAGATTGGGAAGGCTAAGAAGACACTTAATGAAAATAAGTTTTAAAACTAGAAATATATTTATTTTTTGAGCTTGAGCAGTAGTAGCAGTCCATTATTATTATAATAGCAAGATTGTTTGACATCTAAAAATAACCTTTTATATACAGAGTTGAAGGTTTAAAAATCAGCATTTTTTAAAAGCCTAATTTTGTAAATGTACTAAATCATAAAGAATTTCAGGAAGATTAATATTCTATTGTAATATTTTATATGTGATTGTTGTTCCATGTCGAACCTATTATAATTTAAATATATACTTAATTCTTATTTTCAAATACAGAATGATTAAGTCATATTAGGACATTTATAATTCTTCTTAGCAACACTATAAACTATATTACCAGAGGTAATATTAGCATGAAGCTATAAAAATTGTAGCATAAAAGGCTATGGTAGAGGATTTAAATACGTAAGTCTTACATATTTAGGGACCATATAATGATATTACACAGTCTTTTTAAGAAATTCCTTCTTCAAAAATGAATTCTCATTTTAGATAGTCACATTTTTCTCTTTAACCAAGTAAACTTGTGCTTATATGCTGACTACTGTTTTAAAATGTCTTTTGTAAAATGTAGTACACGTACACCATGAAGGACTATACAGTCATAAGAAAGAATGAAATCATGTCCTTTGCCGCAACATAGATACAGCTGGAGGCCATTATTCTAAGTGAAGTAACACAGAAACAGAAAATCAAATACCACATGTTCTCACTTACAAGTGGGAGCTAAACAAAGAGTACACATGGACCTAAAGATGGAAACAATAGACAGTGGGGACTCCAAAAGCAAGAAGGGAGGGAAGCGGGGAAGGACTGGAAAAACTACCTATTTGGTACTATGGTCACTGTTTGAGTGACGGGTCCACTAGATGCCTAAACCCCAGCATTACACAGTGCATCCATGTAACAACGTGCACGTGTACCCCCCAGAATCCATAACAATTAAAAAGAATAATATATCCCTAAAAAGTTTTTAAAAATAAAAGGTCTTCAATTACTTTTTCTTTTGTCTAATATGCTTCATATCATATTTACATGATAATCTAGTTATCCTTCAATAAAGTCTGTCCCATATGAATAAAAATGATAAATAAAAAATACTAATAAACATCCAACAACAACAAAATACCTTAAAAAATGCTAAACCATAGGCTAGGATCTGGCAATTTTAATATGTATCCGAGGGCATTACATGTTCTCTTGGGTGATGCAAAGAAAAATGGGAACTGGATTTGGGAACCCTTTAAAGCCTGGATTCCTGAGGAGCTTCTTCTTTAATTAAATAAGAAAGCCAAGCAATTAACCAAAATAAACATAAAATTGCAAGTGTATCCAAACACTAGTTTAAAAAATAATTACCATGAAAGGATATAAAACTCCAAGCCTTTTCCACATTGGTGGTGAGGTTTTAATTTATATTATTTTCATGGTGTAAAAAAATTCAAACTCATAATTTAATAAAATGTTGGTGGAAACCAGTTACAAATCCTAAGTCTGTGAGAGAGAGAAATGCAATTTCTGCAGTATCAGAATTTTTCACAAGCCAGTGCATACAGAACCCTCACAGTGCCAAAAATAATAACAACAAAAATAATAAAATAAATATAATGAAGAGGATCACACACACAAAATTGCAAACCACACCAGGAAACAAATAATCCAAACCATTCAAAAATCCAAATTCAATCCACTCAAAAACTAGCATATGAATAAATCAAAATATTCTTGTAAAATCAAAAAGGGGCAAAATATTAAGCATGTTTATATTAATTCATGGCATAAGAGAAAATATTTGATTAAAGATATAAAATAAATATAGAAATATAAAAACAACATGATAGCATGAAAAAATTAAAACAGACCTTCTAGAAATTAAAAAGAATTAAAATTTAAAAAGTAGTTGCAGATTAACAACCCTAGCCGTCAGAGGAAATAATAGTGAGTTCTGAGTACGATTATTAAAATTAAATTAACTACCAAAACACATTATGTTGAAACTGAAAAGAAATAAACAATAAGCGGGTGGGGCGGGGAGTAAATTGAAAGCAACCAAAAGGAAAAAGCAGTTTGTTTTCAGGGAACAACCACAGACTAAGAGCGAATTTACGAGTTAATGGCAAATCACGGCAAAACATGTGAAATCATATATTGTGGTGAGGAACAAATAATTATCAAATAAGAATTCCGGGCCAGACACGATGGCTCATACCTGTAATCCCAGTACTTTGGGAGGCCGAAGTGGGCAGATCGCTTGAGCTCAAGGGTTTGAGACTACCCTGGGCAATACGGAAAAACTCATCTTTACAAAAAGTTCAAAAATTAGCTGGGTGTGGTGCCCGTGCCTGTAGTCCCAGCTACTCAGAAGGCTGAGATGTGGAGAACCACTTGAGCTGAGGAGGTTGAGGCTGCAGTAAGCGGAGGTCAAGCCACTGCACTCCAGTCTGGGTGATACAGTGAGACTCTGTCTCAAATGGCTCATGCCTGTAATTCCAGCACTTTGGGAGGCCGAGGCAGGCGGATTACGAGGTCAGGATATGGAGACCATCCTAGTGAACACAGTGAAACCCTGTCTCTACTAAACATACAACAAAATTAGCCAGGCGTGGTGGCGGGCGCCTGTAGTACCAGCCACTCCCGAGGCTGAGGCAGGAGAATGGCGTGAACCTGGGAGGCGGAGCTTGCAGAGAATAGAGATCGCGCCACTTCACTCACTCCAGCCTGGGCAACAGAGAGAGACTCTGTCTCAAAAAAAAAAAAAAAAAAAAAAAAAAAAATCCAGACACACCCAAATTATTCTTTAAGAAAGATACATTTATGAAAATATGTTCATAAAGATACATTAATTAACAAATTATTAAACGCATAGCACAATTTGTTCATGTTGAAAGAACAAAAGGATATGCTTCTACAAATAGAAAGAAATTATACCAATGGACCCAGAAGGAATAGTGAATTACAAGAAGTGATGATGAGCAAGAAACTGATAAAACGTGATAATTTAAAATTAGGTATGTAGTAAAAATATTAATAGAAAAATGACTAATTTGCAGTGGAGGGGGGAGTTAAAATGAGGTGAAACTCATTAAAAATAATGAGGAAGTTGAATGTCAAAGATTTGGAGCTAATGTGGTCTAAGATCCTAGCACTCTTCAGAAGGACAATAGAACAGATTATTATATAGTTGCTTTCATCCAATTTTGCTGGTTGTGCATGTAAACATTTAAAATAAATCACTCAAAGAAGAGCAAGAGTTTTCATAACTTTTAAACTAGCACAAAGTAAAATGATAAAAAGGAACTCAATTATATCAAAACTCACAATTGATGAAACAGGAAAAAAAAAAAAGAGAGAGAGAGAGTCTTAGACTGGACTTTAAAAAAAAAAAACAAACAAACAACAAAAAAAAACCCTTAAGGGTTCTTGAGAGCTATACCTAAAATATAATACAAATTGAGTTAGAAATTAAAAAAAAAAAAATGTGGGAAAAGCTTACCTGGCAAATACTGATCCAAAGGAAAGCAGTTATGGCAATATTTACAACACACAAAAATCCCCAAATCGTGGAAGGAGAGAGCCGGAAATGTATTCAATTGATTCAGGGGTTGTTGCCTTAAGCATACCTAGTCAAACAACCTCTCTGAAGTACTTTCCTTTTCTATTATTATTATTATTATTTTTTTTTTTTTTTTTTTTTTTTTTTTTTTTTGAGACGGAGTCTCGCTCTGTCTCACAGGCTGGAGTGCAGTGGCTGGACCTCAGCTCACTGCAAGCTCCGCCTCCCGGGTTCATGCCATTCTCCTGCCTCAGCCTCCAGTGTAGCTGGGACTACAGGTGCCCGCCACCTCGCCCGGCTAGTTTTTTGTATTGTTTAGTAGAGACGGGGTTTCACCGTGTTAGCCAGGATGGTCTCGATCTCCTGACCTCGTGATCTGCCCGTCTCGGCTTCCCAAAGTGCTGGGATTCCAGGCTTGAGCCACCGGGCCCGGCCTCCTTTTCTATTCTATAGTCATCATTGTTTTCATGACCCAATATTCCTAAACCTCTGCTTTGTATTGTTACTTTCCTCCACCGAAATTCAAATCTTTGTTATTTATTACAATTTCACATTTTTCAATATGCAAATGTTAAAACAATTTTAACAATTTTAAAATATTAACAAGAACCATACCGAAAACAAAAAATTTCCTTCAGGATCAATGTTGCTAAAATACAGCTTTAAACGCTATGTCCTTTCCTTAAGAATTTGAGTATGTCTTAGAATAGTAAGCCTTGAGCTTTAAAGGAGATGAATACATTAGTTGGCCATATAAGCATCAACTCGTCAGCAAATGCGGCTTTCTAACAAATAAATACACAAAAGACCTTTTGCTTTTATTGAATTCAGTCTCTTTTGGAGACCATTAATCTTGTAAATATTAATTAGATTCCATTCTTCATTTAACCATCAAGAAGTTCAGAACCAAATGTGAGATATGCTTTTTACAATTGTACAAAATATTTTAGGATATACATTTTGTATAATAATCCTCTCATTGTTTTATTTTATATCTTTTTAAATATTTTTGTGTGAAATTTAAGTAAAAATAGTTTTCTTCTCTCCATTCATTCTTTTAAAAATACAGTTTATTTCACATTTAATTCAGTGACATTTTTCAAGATTGGGATGAATAGATTTAAAAAACTGAAAAAATGAGGCAACTTCTATTCAAATTGATTTTTCCAGTAATTTTTTGGGACTGTGTTTTAATAATTAAAATGAAAATCTAAAAGAAAGATGTATACAAACACAAATGTCAGTGAATAAAGGTAGAAGTAGTTATGTACTTCATTTAGAATGAAGTTGTCAAGCATTAAAATTTATTGGCATTATATAGCTTCTACTATTATATATGCAAATGTGTAACTTTCCTCATATGAGATGAAAAAAAAAGTTGTATATGTAAAATTCAGTTTGCCTTTACTTCCTGGGTATTATATTTTATCATCAAAATTTTGTATTGTGGCACATATATCTGCCACTATTATAGCAAACACATAAGCAAATATACCCTTTTCTTGAATTTCAGTTGTAACTTAAAGTATATTTACGTGATGAGATAGCTCTTTAGCACTTGGGGAAAAAAATCAAGAAAACTAAGACTAAGTTGGACAGTTATCATGATTTAAAAGCAGATGAATAGTAAAACTCAGAGTTTAGTGGCAATTTTGGAAAAATCATATCACAAAATAATGCAATCAGTACATAGCCACTATCCATTTGCTAAAATGCTTCTTTAAGTCTACTTGTGTGCTTTCACAAAAAATGAAGTGACCAGTAACTTTAACATGATTTTAAAATGGTTTCAATAGTTTAACAATAAAGCATTAAACATGTTTTTGTTGGTCTGATAGCAGTTTCTTTCACTGTAACTCTATGCTGTAAAGCTATAGGAAGAAGTGGTTTTCTTGGGAATTTTTTAAACTTGCCAGATGCTATGATGAAAGGCTTTGCAAGTGAGCAGCATAGAAAGTAGAGCTGATACTTGACAGTTAATTAGACTTTTGACAGCCAATTTTGTGGTACTAAAAGTGATTAAATACAGTGAGGCTTTGGATTGACTTTCTTAGTTTCCAACCTTAATATTACTTCAGTTGTATAAAATCCATCTATTCTAACTCTGCTCTCCCCATTGCAAATATGAAATGCGGAAGGCTACCTATTAGCAGATTTTGATGCATTGCAGGCTTAATTTATTTTGTAATAAATAAATACCAAAATACGATAATATTTATTTCAATAATATCCTAATACATGTTTATTAAAAGCAATAGCTACTACATTGACAAATCAAAGCTAGTGAAAAATCTAAATGCTGTTACAAGGCAGAAATTTATTCTACTATTGCTCTACTCTAGATAAAGGATTGAGGAAGATTTTAAAATACCATTATCTTTGGTTCTCTAACATTTGTTTTTGTTGTCAATACATCATATTGTCTTCCAAATTTCTTAATAAAATAAATGTTAATAGGATTTCTTTTATAAAATTGGTGCCTTTCAGAATATTGATCACTGTATGTGTTAAATACAGTGAATATTAGTATAAATAATATTTATAAAATTATATTATAAAGTATCATAAAATATTATTTTTACTGGTTTCCATTTTGCAATCTATTACATGATATATAATGAAGATGAAGATACTGAATTCCCATCCTAAGAATTTATATTTGGGATTGCCTTTCCGGTGTTAGAACTGAATATATCTACGATTTGCTTAACACTAAAAGGCTGTCTCAAATAGAATCATAAAAGAAAGCCCCTACTAATTGGCAATTCTGGCTTTGGCTTGATAAAATAATGTTTACCTGTAGTTCCTTGATGATGTCCCCTAACCATCCTAAACCTAATGTTTTCATTTGTAAATTGAAAAAATTGGCTATTAATTCTAAAATGTAAAATAAAGTATCCTATAATTGTGTGATTTAACTGGCCTGGGAGGTAGTACATAAACACATAAGAAATATATTTAAAAATTCACATTGAGTTGAAAAGATGTGTATGTAACTTTGAATGAATGTGTGTTAGGTGCCTAGAGTATTTACAGGCACATAGAAAGCATTATATTTGGCTATTAGCATTTGTCTTTTGGTTGATTGGCTATGAAACCCCTATAAAATCTCTTGTAACATGCCCTGCACTTCTACCGAGCTCCTTCTGGAGGATCTCTGCCCCACTTTGAGTAACAATCTGCCTTTCTCAGTCCTCTACTAGGACACAGAATTTCCTCCATGCGACAAAATCCTTTTGACTCTAAACTCACCACTTCCCTGAATAAATTAGACTTTTTCTTGTTTTTTGTTTGTTTGTTTGTTTTGTTTTTTTCTGGTTTATTTTAAAGTAAACATAACAATTTTCACGTAAACTCTTTTTAAAGAATAATGAAACTAAGCCTTAAAACAGACCAGGCAAAGGATGGCTCATGCTTGCAATCCCAGTACTTTGGGGGGAAGAGGCAGGAGGATTGCTTGAGGCCTGGAGTTCAAGACTAGCCTGGGCAACAAAGTGAGACTCCATATCATCAAAAAATGAAATAAAATAAAAATCTAGCTGATCATGGTGACATACACCTGTAGTCTCAGCTACTCACGAGGTTAAGGCAGGAGGATTACTTGAGCCCAGGAGTTCGAGGGTGCAGTAAGCTATGATCATGCCACTATACTCCAGCCTGGGTAACAGAGAGATACCCTGTTTTTAATTTTTTTAAAGACTGAAACAAAGGTTTCAAGTACAGATATGTTTTCTCTGAAAGCTGTGTCAAACATTGTCATCAAAATAGCTAACACACACATGCATACACACACTCACACACACACACACATACACACATATACAAATGGTCAGGGTGGGGCTGAGCTGGCACTGACGATGGAGATGATGATAGAAATGTTCTTAACTCAGGTATCTGCATTCACAAAAATGTCTCAAACTACACTTAAAATTACTTCATTTTATTTTAGTAAATTATACCTCAATGAAAAAGAAAATTACTCTTTTTTCTAATATATTATTATTTTTAAAAATATTTTGTAATATAAGAATATTAAAAGCCTTTTAAATCAACTATTTCAGGGCAGCAAAACCATGCAATCAGAAATAAAACATCAAAAACTCCACATTAAAGTTTATATTTATAATTCAGTTTTTCCCCATTCATGGAGGGTGCTCCTCTAGAAGGTAAATACCGCTCCCTATAGATAGATAAAACTAATTTTAAAAAACCAAGTATGACTTGAAAGAAGACACAGAACTGCATCTCATTTTCCCAAAAATTCAAATACTGTTAGTAATATTTATAAAAGACTTGGATTTCACTACTGGAATCTAAATACTCTAAAAATGAAAAGAGGCTTTATATATGCACAGACTTTTAAAACTGAGACTATTTTGTAAAACCAATAATAATACTGGCTAAAGTAACAAGTTAATAGACTTTAAACCTAAGAATTATCTTTAATTTTGCATAGAAATTTTTAGAACCTAGTTTACAAATTAAAGCTTTGTAAATGTTTTTCAAATAATTTCTTCTTTCAGGAGATTGATGTTGCTTAAATAGAACTGCAATTGCAATAATAATAAACTATTTTAGCTAAGCAATGTTAACAAACAACCTGGCAGGTAAGTGAGGGGTATGGATCTTTCTTAGTCTTCAGTTTGTCATTTCCAATTAATATCACTGCTTACAAAAAACAATCCATTGTAAAGTAATGATCTGACTGTTGTTAAATGTAACTTTCATTGACTGCCACCTCCTTAGGTGTGATTAGATTAAAACCCAGAAGTTATCCAAGTAATTGCATCAAATGATAGAGTGGTTTCTGACACTCATAGACCTTTCAGTAACCTTATTTTGTTAGACATGCTAATCTGTAGTTCATCTTGGTGCAAATGAAAATTCCTAATTGTTATTTACTAAAGAACTGCATCTTTACCACTGGTCTACCAGATGAATAGTTTGCCATATCTGGTGAGCTAATATGCCAAAGTGCCTAATTTAAAAATCTAGACACTGGGAATTTTTTGTCAAAAAAAGTATTTATCCAAATATTCGAAATATCAAAAAGTATTTATATTCACTTTCTTCGGGTTGTAAATTGACAATTCAACAGGATCCAATTAGGCCTGACTGAATCATTATAGCAGAATCCAATTTTTGAAACTGACAGGAAAGCCTGTGGAATTATAATATGTGACTTGATGATATGAAAAATAATGGAAGCAACACAAATGGTAAAACACTTAAGTCTAGGTAGTTTTTGATACTAAATATTAGAAATTTATTTTTCTGACTAAGCTATTAGAAAACAAAAATAACATATTTTTAAAAAACATAGACAACAATGAATCTGAAACATGAGATTCTAAAGTATTTCAGGACTGATCAATAGTAAAAAAAGTTAAAGAGGATAAAATGCTGCTATATATTTTTGTTCAACTTTAAAACTTAGATAAAATGTTTGGAAAATTGTAAATCTGCATTGCACAATTAACTTTTAGAATGTAGAAACTTCACTCTATTGCATATCATTTCCCCATGAAGAAACCTGGATATGTCACTGAGAGATACAAAAGGAACCCAGAAAATCTTTTTTTTTTTTTTTTTTTTAATTGGTCTTTCTCTGTCGCCAGGCTGGAGTGCAGTGCCGCGATCTCAGCTCATTGCAACCTTCGCCTCCTGGGTTCAAGCGATTCTACTGACTCAGTCTCTTGAGTAGCTGGGATTACAGCCACCTACCACCACGCCAGGCTAATTTTTTGCATTTTTACTAGAGACAGGGTTTCACCACGTTGGCCAGGCTGATGTTGAACTCCTGACCTCAGCTGATCCACCTGCCTTGGCCTCTCAAAATGCTGAGATTACAGGTGTGAGCCACCGCTGAACTTGCAATTTAATTACTTTGAGGAACAAAGCTTTGGAAAAGTGTTTCCCGGATTTCTAACTACACCATTACTGTCCCTACTTAAGCTATCAACAGTAAGCCTGAACGACCAAGATCATAGGATTATCCTGTGGAATGGTATGGATCTCTATTAGGCTAGGGTGTAGTAAAGACAAGATTTGAAACATGCGAAGAATGTAAGAGCCTTCCCATATTTTCTATCTTGGAATAAATGAGGGGAAAAATGGAGAATGAACAAGGGCAGATGACAAAATAATTGAACCCAAGTTCCCATATCCCTTTCCTTGGGCTTCAACTCAACTTTTGGGCAAGGCTCAGAAGAGTGAGAGCAAAACTCCAAACAGTGGGGCAGGGGATCATTTGACACCCCTGTGTTACTGTTACTGTTTGTACAGTAACACAGAGGCCACCACACAAACCGTCCTGGGACAATCTCAGACACGAACATATCTTAATAACCTCGGGAGGAGAGCTGCTCAGTCAAAGAGAAATCTTTGTTTGCACTTTTTAGGCCACCTCAGTTCCTACCCAGCATAGTCACTAATTCAAGAGCCCCTGGGGCTTGGCATGAGGCCCATTCTCCAGAGGGAAGTGACTTTGTCTCCAGAGTGGAGTAGAGCCACTGGATAGATAGAGGTCATGGTAGATAATTTGCAGTCTGTACTCAGCAGGGCTAAGTCTCCCCTTCACCAGCCATGCCCACCTTACACCCAGACAGACACTATCTTGGAAAGAGGAAAAGTGAATGAGGGGACAGTTGAGAGACTTAACATCTTAACACTCAGATACCTGAGTTAAGAACATTTCTCTTACCATCTCCATCCTCACTGCCAGCCCAGCCCCACCCTGACCATTTGTGTATGTGTGTATGTGTGTGTGTGAGTGTGTGTATGCATGTGTCTGTTAGCTATTTTGATAGCAATGTTTGACACAGCTTTCAGAGAAAACATATCTGTACTTAAAACCTTTGTTTCAGTCTTTAAAAAAATTAAAAACAGGATATTGATTACAACCCAATATTGGATGATATTGATTAAAAACATCCAGTATTGATTAGATTGAATTATTTTATTCAATTATTATCTAATTGTTAAATTAGAGTAAATAAAAAATCATATTGTACTTTTTTTTTTCTCACAAAGGGACTTATTAAGAGAATTTTCTCTTTTAGGGACTTGGGAAGAAACCAAATACTATAGACTAAGTAAAAATATTCTATTTTTTCACATATTCAAGTTCAGCTTTTTATGCTGATATATAGTTATAACTTGTCTAATACTTGTCTAATAAATGATCTTGATTGAGTACAAGTATTAATAAAAAACAATCTAATTCTCAGAAAGTATTTGCAGTGTTCAATCTTCTCCTGATGAGTTTTGCTTCTTACACCTACTATTTCTCCTTGCACCTAATATTTCCTTTTCTCACATAAAATCTCAGGCAGTATTTTTAGTCACCTTTACATAATGAAATGCCCAGCCTGGTTTAATCATTATATATTTTAGAATGTCTCCATATTACATTTACTCTCCAGCTGGGGTCCTACTTTAGTTTTGGAATTCTGGAGTGGGATGAAGAAAATTCTTGTCTTCTTCCCATACCCTCCACTCACTAAATATGGCTTGTGATTCTGTAGCCATTAGCCCAAAACAAAAGTGGAAAAGAACACAGGCCCCGCTCGCATCTGTGCACTCAATGACCAATGCTCATTGGTCATTGTTGGTTCTTCCTCTTCCGGCATGCTATTTTGGTTTCTTTGGAGATTCTCCTTTAGAGGATGTCTGACTGTAACTTCTCGATAGATCATTTCTCCCCTCTGGCTAGTCAATTTTCACTACCCAGCAGCCTTTGAGAATCCAGTATTCTATTATCTATCCTTCAGTTGGAATCCCACCTTTCCTTCAGGTGGTCCGTTTGGTCCTTTTGGAATAACTTCATGGTGGCTTCTATCAGCAGAGTATGAAGCAAATGGAAGCAATAACCCTATCTTTGAAGGAAGATATTTTCCTTCTCAGTGAAGCCACCTCAGTTTTGCTCTGCTGCAAAGAGAAGTAGCAATTTCCACTGATCTTGATCATTAAAATATCCAGACCAGAATTACCACTAGTTCTCAAGTCCCTCAAGATCAATGGGACACAAGTCTTTCCAAGTGCGCAGGATGAAGCCATTTGAAACAATAAAAAATCAGCTGTTTCCCTTTCCCAAGAGGCAGTGGATGCACACAGCACATCACCAACCCTCCCTCTGATCAGTCTTCAATTTCTCTTTTAAAGCTCAGAGCTGAGGTTCACAAAACCAGCTTCACAATCTCTTTGCACTATTCAACGAAGTGGTCTTGCATTTTGAGTTAAGCTTTCAAATCTCTGTGTCTTTGGCACCCATTTTATTGTTTGTGGGCTTTGAGGCTTCTACTGAGACTTCTAAACCACAGAATAATTTAACCTAGTCTGTCCTATAATTCAAAATAAAAGGCCAAATTTTTCTTAAAAGCTTTAGGGTTGTGGTAAAATGATGCAAACTTATTGTTTCTGTATTTTTCCACTTATGTATGATATATAAACATATATATATAGTTAAATACATGTGAGAGACACCTAGAGTTACAATCATATATCATTTATAATGTTAAATATACAAAAAGTATATAGTATACAATATATACATATATTTCATATTTTACATGTTACTTGTTTTATATATACTACAACATACACAAGTTAAAATGCAAATTTTAAATTATTTGCATTTAGTTTTTTATCCTAAGTTTTTAAAAATAAAAGTAGTAAGCAATAAATCATATATTCTTCAATTTTGTACCTGTACACATTAAAGATATTTATTTACGGAAAATTAAAATGTGTGTTAGGGAATACTGAGCATTCTCCAAATGTCATTTTTTCTTCTCCTGAACATTTCATTTTCTGACCTTCTTTTCTAAAGAATTATAACCATGTGACTGAATTCTAATTGACAGAACATAAATAAGAGCAATGTGTACCAATTTTAGACTCATTCCATAATTATCTCTCCTTCACCACCCTCTGGGATATATTTCCACTTCAGCTGAGATGGTGCTCTCCAAGGCACTGGAAAGTCAGGTACTGAAGAGGGAAAAGCTGCATTTGCATGGGTTGCTATGAGTGACTGGAGCACAGGCCCCCCTGAATTTGGAAATACTATTGGATGTTACAGAAGTGAAACTTTAATTGAAATGAAAGAACTTTGGGACCTTTTGTTGCTGTAACCTAATAAATCTCACTGAGGCAGATATTGCTATCTTGCAGCGGAGTGCCTACATAAAAGAAAGCTAAAATGTGTGTGTTGCCTTACTGGTCAGGTAGCAGGTAGTATGAAAACAGACACAGCAGTTTGGAAATATGGAAACCCATGTCATACAGTAATCAAACATTTTGTAAAATAGCCATATAACTTTTAAGGCAGATGAAGTGCGTATTTGGCCTCCAGGGGAAATTTCTAGAATAGCATTTGCAGTTTTCAAAGGGGGTAACTTTTCTTCAAAGTTTCTCTATTGCTCATAGATTGAATGTATCCCCTTAAAAGTTCATGTTGAAATTTAATCTGCATTTTGGCATATTAAAAGATGGAGTCTTGGCCGGGCGCCGTGGCTCAAGCCTGTAATCCCAGCACTTTGGGAGGCCGAGACAGGAGGATCACGAAGTCAGGAGATCGAGACCATCCTGGCTAACACGGTGAAATCCCGTCTCTACTAAAAAATACAAAAAACTAGCCAAGCGAGGTGGCGGGCGCCTGTAGTCCCAGCTACTGGGGAGGCTGAGGCAGGAGAATTGTGTAAACCTGAGAGGCGGAGCTTGCAGTGAGCTGAGATCTGGCCGCTGCACTGCAGCCTAGGCAACAGAGCCAGACTCCGTCTCAAAAAAAAAAAAAAAAAAGATGGAGTCTTTGAGGCAGTTATTAAATCATGGGGATGCTGCCCTTATGAATGAACTAGGGCTCTTATGTAAAGGGCTTTTGGGTGCGAGTTCACGCTCACTCTTCTGCCATGTGAGAACAATGTTCATACATCCCCTCTGTTCTTCCACCTTCTGCCATGTTGGGGCACTCACCAGATGCCAGTGCCCTGATCTTGTATTTCCCAGCCTCTAGATCTGCGAGAAATATGTATGTGTTCTTTATAAATTGCCCAGTTTGTGGTATTTTGTTATAGCAACACAAAGACACATGAAAGAAGTATCATTTTTTCCATAAAATAACCACATCCTTACTTCCCATTACAAAAAAAAAAAAAAAAAAGCTCACCTCTAATAACCACTAATACAAGCAAAACAACAATCAAAGCAGCATGTTTCAAAATTGTTGGGATAAAGTTGAAGAAGATGGGTGGAGTAAATTAAGACGCATCAGTTTCTTTTTTTTTTTTTTTTTTTGAGACGGAGTCTCGCTCTGTCGCCCAGGCTGGAGTGCAGTGGCGCGATCTCGGCTCACTGCAAGCTCCGCCTCCCGGGTTCACGCCATTCTCCTGCCTCAGCCTCCCGAGTAGCTGGGACTACAGGCGCCCACAACCGCGCCCGGCTAATTTTTTGTATTTTTAGTAGAGACGGGGTTTCACCGTGGTCTCGATCTCCTGACCTTGTGATCCGCCCGCCTCGGCCTCCCAAAGTGCTGGGATTACAGGCGTGAGCCACCGCGCCCGGCCGACGCATCAGTTTCTTAGGGCCAGAACTGAAAGGTGGAAAAAGTGAATTCCAAATTCTAATTGGAAATATACTGTTAGATTCATCAAAGTACTGACTTTTCCTGAGAATGAAATTGAAGAAGCATTTGTTAAGTTGGGTTACCTATTGAAACTGATTGATAAAACATTATTATACTGTGTCATTCATTAAATAAAAATTATAAGAATACTGGACCTTGAAAAAACTTAATCGTCAGATAAAATGCTCAGACTTTTTAAAATCAAATGTTTCTTCCCAAGATATTTACTATAGAAAAAACATAGAAAATATTAACACAAAATGGTTCATTAAATTTCTATTTCATTCATCTTATATAATTTGTAAATCATATAAATCTTATAAACTTCAGAAATTTGGATGATTTTGTTTATTGCTGTCATTTCTTGCCAGTTAGTCCTGAAGGAAAAAAATTGTTAGGTAAAATAAATATATTAAAATCTGGTGACAGCCCACCCATCAGTTCTCTCACTGGAGGTATATAAACAGTGACGGGTGACTGGTTCTTATTTCTTCCCAGTCACGTTCTCAAAAGTGGGTGTCAAAAGTTCTTATCTAGAGACTGTTGTAACTTAGGCAAGGAAGGCTAAACAGGGAAATGCCAGGGATCAGGAGAGTTCTCACATCCCTACCCCCCTCTCCGGTCGATTTCCCCAGATCAGACTGATAAAACTGGCACCAACTAACTTAAGGAAATTCCTAGAATTACAGTCACTGTCCTAGTAGGTTCAACAGGAGCCAGAATGATACATATCAATACAAAAAAAGGTCAAAACGGCCACCACCAGGTGGCGCCAAACAGCAACCCAAATCAAGATAATTTTGGATGGCACAAATGCACCCACGGAGTTCTCAACCAGACACACAGACATGTCCAGATTGTTTTTTAATCTCTCAATAATAGAAAATGTACGTTTTAAGTAAAGGTTTTTGGACCCAAATTCTCCTTCAGTGTGTATTAAACTTATATAATAATAATAATTGCAGTACCATAATACTACCTCTATAACTTAGTAATTCTTTTACTTGCCAGAGAACAGAAGATAAACTCTGCAAAGGTTCTGGGATTTGTCACATTGGTAAAGTTTCTAGGAGCTCTGTTAGTTTGGAGCACAGTGTGATACCCACACATCATTTGGATGTGCTGCTCCCATCTAGTACTGAATAACTCACAAAACTGTGTGCCTAGGTTGGGCGTGGAGCAAGCAAAAGACCTGTACCAGATCCAGATTGAGATGCAAGCAGTCAGGCTATGCGAGCCTTATGACCTAAGACCCAGTAGGAGAAATATAATATAAATCTCTAAAATATTCACATGAGACACATTCCTCTTTTGCCATCAACTGTTCTGCAATTGAAAAATATTATCCATCTTGTCTCTAAAGCCTGACCAGAGTAAACCAAGAAACTAGGCAGTCCAATTTGCCCATTATAAACTGAGTGATTTCTAATATGTAGGAACATTCAATCATTAAAGAAAATGTGTGTATATAAGAGCAGGGCCAAGAAGTTCTGGATAAGACAAATAAACTGAGCGAATGACTTAGATACCAACGGTGCTGAGCTAAATTGTTGTACCACTTTTCCCTCAATCCACAAGTAGGGCCTCAGATGGTGAAAAAGACACAATCAAAAGTATGGCCCAAGTTTATGGACAGGTCAGAAATGAATTCCATTGCATTATGGACCTCTTCAGAGGTAACCCTGAAATATAGTGATAAAGGCAAATCCTATTAGAGTGTAGGGCAGCATATCCCATAATGTGCTGTAGGTGGGAGGCAACATGACAAATTACAAATATACCCTGAGTCATGGCCAGGATTGACATGCTGGTCAGTTGGTTGAGACATGGGAAGAACGAGACTAAATGACTGGGACAAGATGTCAGTGAGAAAGATATGTGGATGATCCTCTAGGAATACACTCAGAGGAAGCAGATTTTTTTGTTCCATATAAATGTCACCCAGAGAGAGCTTTCAAATCTTTTATAACAGTCAGTTCTTTTTCTAGTCCCCAAGATCTTTCCTCCAGTCTTCCCAGTTTTTGTTCAAGAAGTTCATGTACACGATGACTATGGTGACATGTATAGAGACTATGCACAGAATTTTTTTTTTTTTTTTTTTTTTTTTTTTTGCTAAATGGTTTTTCACTTAGTCAATGCGAACTAATGATCTTCCTCTCACAAGGTTTACCTGGATACTGACATTTGCCAAAACTGCCAAGAGCAGAGGTCATTGCTGAGGTCCCAATAAGGCACAATTCTTCAGGGGGACCATTTTGCATTTTGGAACCCAAAATGTATCTCCCTGGATTAACTTTTATGAACTCAGAAAAAAACCCTTATTGATAGCCATGGGTACAATGTCTGGCAGCCAGAGGATCCGCCTGGGTGCATTCTAATACTCAAATGTCTAATAGTACCGGTCTATTGGATATTGCAACCATCAAATAAAGATGCCATAATTATATCAATCCTATGGGAATTAAGATTTGGATCACCACAATGGGTTAAAAAAAGAAAAACTCAACAAGCAAAAAGTTGTTGGCAAAGAGTAAGGGGTTAGGGGTATGGGATGGATGCCAGTGTAGGAAACTACCGTTAATTACTAACTTAGCCTTCATGACACCAGTGGTGACTTTAGCAGCTGTAGTTCTTTGATGAATTATTATTCCCCCTTTTTCTCTTCTTCATTACTTAAAGACCACTGGTGGTTGGTAATGCTCCAATCATGGTTCTGTAAAGAATATGACAAAACTGAAACTCCCTTACAGTGACATGGTGAGACTACCAGGACTTTGTATGTTTCCCACTTGTCGAAATGGGCTAGAGAAAGGACAAGATTACACATGCCGGGGAGAAAAGAAAGTAGGCCATGCTGAATACCCCCGGAACGCAAAGGCAGACTGTTTTCTATCCTGCTCTGTGCTATAAGTCTGACTTCTTTAAAATTTATCATCTTGGCCTCCTTGCCCTCTGCAAAGTTATTGGTGAACAGAAGCAGAAAGAAGTCAAAATGTATATTACTCCCTTTTCTCTCCCTGCTACTCCATGTCTGCATGCCTCACCTACGAAGATGCTATTAATGGCAAATCTCTCTCCCATGGTTACAATTTGCCTGGAAGAATTGCCTGGGTTCCCTGTCCTGTCAGGCCTAGGAGTGATGACAATTTTCTCTGTTGTTAGATCCTGGGTGCTTCGTCATCCTTTCTTGGATCCCTTAACCTGGTCACACTTTTGTGTATAACTTCTACTCAACTCTCTTTAATTACTGATTTGTACAATCTTTTTCCTGACATTTTCCAGCTGAAATGAAATATTTGCTCAAAAAAAATAAAAATGAGTTTAGAAATATATTATTATTAATTCCAATAGTCAGAATTATTTTCAAATTTATTTTTTACTTATAGGTAAGACCGGGAGCTCAAATAGTATAAAAGCATTGAAATTCAATGTATAAATTTCTTACAAGTTAAATGGTTTACAAATTTCTTCTAATAAATTCTATTAGATTACATAAGAGATACCCTGAAAGTTAATTTTTAACCCTACAATTATATTTCTAGAAATCAACCCTGAAATAATCATTGGGCAAGATGTAAACAAAATATATCAACAAAAATATTCTTCAATTTCAATTTGAACAAATACATTAGGGTATGTGTCAATAATCCCTCAAATAAGATATTGTGCAGTCCCAAAGACCTAAGAATAATACAATAGACTTTGGGGACTTGGGGGAAAGGGTGGGAGGTGGGCAAGGGATAAAAGACTACACATTGGTTGCAGTGTACACTGCTCACTGCTCGAGTGGTGGGTGCACCAAAATCTCACAAATCACCACTAAAGAACTTACTCATGTAACCAAACACTACCTGTACCCCAATAACCTATGGAAAAATTAAAAAAAAATAAAAATTTTTAAAAAGAGTGCTTTAAAAGTATTGTAGCTACTAATATCTTATTTTATTATTTGTGCATCTTAAGTTATTGCAACTGTACTTATCTTTCTATGTTAGAAATGTAAATTATCATTTTCTTAGATTTGTACCATGTATCGTAAAAAGCTATCTGGCTGGACTGGATCATTGAGGATAAGACGCAGCAGGAGAGCTGTATGGCTAGTCCTCTAGAAATGGATGTGGTGTGAGTAGATAATACATCTGAAAATATCTTTATCCTTCTTGTCAAACTAGTTCTATCTTTTTCTGCTCATGTTCCTTGGCCACTCTCTGATCTTTGGCAGCTGTGGACAATTCTTTGGCCGCTGAAGGTTTTTTTTTTCTTAGAAAAAACTGCCCATCTCCAGATGGTTTCACCCTGACTTCAAGCCTGAAGTTCTCCCATTAACCAGCAAGCCAAGCCTACCAAAGCTATTCATCAACGAAAGCAGCCATCATGAGGCTCTCTGAATGAAACAGGCAGTGTCTTAAACAAGTTGAAAGGATAAAAATACCCTATACCTATGGCCTTAAATAAAACAACACATGTACAAGGCCTTTCTGAAATTTAGTTTAATTACATTTTAATATGGATTTAACTTAGAAACAATATGTATAACAATATTAACCCAATTAGAGACCTATTTGATCATCCAGGGGTTTATCTTCCAGGTCAGGTATTTAGGGCTGTGAGAGCCAAAAGCAGGATTACAGACAGTTTTAGCAACTGTCATTATCACCAAGAACTTCAGACCAAGAGTCTGTTATCCCAAATTAGTACAAACAAAATGCACCAGATATCACCCCCAACGCATGTGTTTTTTAATTATAGTTATCTCTTTAATCATTCTTACATTTTAAAAACACTACATAACATAAATATAGCTATGCCTGGCTTAACAATGGGGATCCCCTCTGAGGAATGCACCGTTAGGTGATTTCATCCTTGTGTAAACATCATAGAGTGTACATATACAACCTACATGGTACAGCCTACTACTCACCTAGGCTACATGGTAGAGCCTATTGCTCCTGGGCTACAAACCTGTACAGCATGGTACTGCACTGAACACTGTAGGTCCTTGTAATGCAATGGTAAGAATGTGTGCATCTAAACATATCTAAACCTAGAAAAGGCAATTATGTCATGCTGTTATGTTACAATGGCTATGACATCACTAGGTGACAGGAAATTTTCAGCTCCATTGTTTTCTTATGGAACCACCATCCTCTATGTGGTCTACTGTTGACTGAAATAGCATGTGGTACGTGACCATAAATCAATTAATGTTGAATACATGCCATGCAGAGCCCTGTGTAATAGTAATTGAATTATTTAAATTTAAATCAGCTCTTTCCTATTGCTTGAAGTCAAAATAATAAAGAACTGAAACATAAAAATTTCTACAAATTAATTGATAAAGTGAAAATAGCTTATGGCAATACACTATTTTACATCTAGATGTTGTATGCATTTTGAATATAATTCATCGTGTATGTTAAATTATTTTAATTTGAAAATATATCACATTGGTTGCAAAGCAAGTTCTGGCATTTGAAGTTTTTTGTTTTTTTTTTTTTCCCCCCCCCCCCCCTTTTTTTTCTCCTCAAGTGTCTGGCTTTTATTTTTGAACTCATGTATCTACCTTTCTAAAATGTGACATTTTGAGGTGACTGAAGAGGATCAGAGAATACCTTATATGATACGGTTTGTGCAGAATTTTCTATCCTTCCCTCATATCATATAATTTTCTCCCTGAACTGTAATCAAATCATTAAATCCCCAAATCTTTTCTTTCATGTTCTCTCTACCTGGAATTTGGCCACCCCCTCACCTTGATTAATTCCTAATTTATCCTTGACATTTTTTGAAATGACATTCTTCAGGGAAGTCTTTTCCAACTCCTTCAGACAGAAAAGATCAGGTTTTCTTCTAATATGACACCATAACACCCTGAAAAAATTCTTCATACAGTCTTCACAATTTAGAACATTATCTACTTGTTCTAAAATGTTTCTGATTAAATTGTGCCAAATTTCTGTTTCATGTTTGCACTTTTCATCCATTTTCTCATTAATTTTGTCAATGTTTACATGTTAAAGACTATGTTGTTTGGTCCATACATCCTCATCATACCTCATATTTTCTTGAGGAATCATTCCTTTGCTCACTAGGTAACGCCCCTTGTCTTGCATTTTGTTTTGGGATTTTCTTTGCACTATTTAATAGTATATATAATTAATACTTCTATTATAAAATTTTTATATTGTTTTAGTTCTTTTGATTTAAAACATAGGAGTGGGGAAATCAACCCCCATGCAGTCAAAAATCCATGTGTAACTGCTGAGTCTACCAAAACTTAACTATTAACAGCTTACTGTTGATTGAAGCCTTACCATTAACAGTCCATTACACATAGTTTGCATTATTTTCTATATTTTGACCATAAATGCTAGAGAAAAATGTTTTTAAGAAAATCATAAGGAAGAGAAAATACATTTGTTATTCATTAAGTAGACGTGAATCATCATAAAAATCTTTATTCTCATTGTCTTCAAGTTGAGTAGGCTGAGGAGGAGGAGGAAGGGGGCCTTGCTGTCTCAGGGGTGGCAGAGGTGGCAGAAAACATGTGTAGGGACACACACAGTTCAACCCATGTTGTTGAAGAATCAACTGTACCTAAAGTTTGGTTTTTGTTTCCTTCAATGTAACAGTTGGGTTGCACATATTTATATTTAATTGTGACCACTACGTTTGAACTTCCTGTCCCCTTATTTTATGTTTAATTTACCATACTTCTGTTTTTCTCTTTGATATCTTCTGTTGGACTGGGAGTGTTCCTTGTTCTTCTGATTTTTAATTTTTTTTCAATGGAGTAAAAATTTGTATCACTTAAGAATAAGGGCAAGCTGAGGCAGGAGGATCACTTGAGGCCAGAGGTTCAAGACCAGCCAGAGCAACAGCGTAAAACCCTGTCTTTACTTTTTTTTTTTTTAATTCCATGCTTGGTGGTGCATGCATAGCTACTTGAGAGACTGAGGCAAGAGGGTGACCTGAGCCCAGGAGATTGAGGCTGTAGGCTGTAGTGAGCTATGATCTCAACACTGCACTCCAGCCTGCATGACAAAAAGAATAATCCTATATGTGTACTATTGAAATGAAAAATAATAATGATTTAATAAAAATTGATGCTGTCTGGGCCAAGTATGGAGCTACAGACTTGAGGGCCCCTTATATTGTTGTTCTACCATTCTTGGCACCAAGTTTGCCGTTTGTATCTATCATGATCTCTTGAGTTCCAGTTATGTATAATTTTCCAAAGTTACATATGACTTTCCCAAAAGCTTTCTACTTGGACTTAGTCATCTGGCCACACTTTGCTTCCAAGGAGATTGAAAAATCTCTTTATCTGTGGTAGCCAGGTACCCAACAAAAATTTGACATTCTAATACTATTCAAAAAGGATAAGAACAACATACAGTTTCTGCCATGAATACTAGATCACAGATACCGTTTTTAAGTGGTAACATATCACACTTCATAAACTAACTTAACTCTTTGTCTCTACTAACAAATCCTGAAGTTTTCATTGCCTATTCTCTCAAACAATGCTAGGATCTTAGCAATCTTTTTTCTTCAATGCTTATTTTAAGTTCTGGGGTACATGTGTAGGATGTGCAGGTTTGTTACACAGGTAAACGTGTGCCATGGTGGTTTGCTGCACAGATGTTTTGCATCACCTAAGGATTAAGTCCAGCAGCCATTAGCTATTCTTCCTGATGCTCTTCCTGCCCCCACAGACAGGCCCCAGTGTGCGTTGTTAACTGCCATGAATCCATGTATTCTCATCATGCAGCTCCCACTTATAAGTGAGAACATTTGGTGTTTGGTTTTCTGTTCCTGAGTTAGTTTGCTGAGGATAACGACTTCCAGCAATCATTAATCACACCAACTACTACTCACATCAAATTCACTATTGATTTTTAACATTTTGGCTGAAACATTTTGGGCTTATAAAATTAGTCTCTGGCCTTTTTAGAGTCATAAAAAATTAAATTTACCCTCTTGTGTTACCAGTTTCTGATAACCTTACTAAATGTACCATTATTTTTTTCATTTTGCTCTATTCCCAGGTTTTATTTTATTCTTCTTTTAAAATATACGTTTCAGATGTTTTTTAGAAGGGGTCTAAGGGTGAAAATTATCTTTCTGAGTGTCTGTAATTACCATTATTTACATTTGCTTTCAGATGATAATTTAACTAAATATAGAATTGTAGATTGTAATTTACTTCCCTTCAATTTTAAAGATATGGGTCAATTTCCTCCCATATCTATTGTTAGCAGTAAGATACATGCTGCAGGCATAATTGGCTTTCCTTTTAGATAATCAGTCTTTTCTCTCTGGCATGTTTATGATTTTTCTTTATATTTGCTGTTCTTCAATAAAGATGTAGGTATGAATTTTTTCAATCTCTTGTGACATTTGTTGCACATATATTTTATGTTGCTCTTTCAATATGGAAATTCTCAATGATTACATTTTTAAATGTTTTCATGTTATTTCCGTTTTCACTTAATATTAACTTCTGGAACTCATGATAGACCAACGTTGAGTTAATCATCCTTCTATTATTCAAAACGTATTATTTGTATTGGACTTTATTTTTTTCTGTTTCTGTTTTTCTATGTCTGTGCTTCAATATCACATAGTATGTTAGTATTTTCTTAGCTCTTCTATTGTTTCACCTATTCATAAAGGCTTCTATTTTTGTTTTTAGCGTTATTTTAATGGCTCATTCTATCTATCTATCTGTCTATCTATCTATCTATCTATCTATCTATCTATCCATCCATCCATATCCATCCATCTATTAATCCTCAACTATCCATCCATCTAGAAAAAAAGAGAGCCTGAGAGAGAGAAAAGAGGCAGAGAGTGATTTATTTTTAGGTTTTCTATTAAATTATTTTAATATACACTGAATCTCATTTCATTTTTACTTGCTTTTGATTAATCTTTTGTTTTTTATACCTGTTTTTATTGTCTTTTTGAGCAAGCTAAACATTATTTTTTATCAAGATTGGATTACCATATTTTGTTCACGTTGCTTGTGCTGAATTTATTTCTTAGCAATTGATTTAGTTTCTTGGCTGCAAAGCACAGGTTAATTTTAGCTAGTCTGGATTGATTTATTGTTTACCTCAAGGTATTGACTGTTGGCCAAAATAATGAAGTGTATTAATTAAAGGCAAGAAAATGACGTTCTGTAGCAAAGCGCCTATCAGCGTTTTGGAGGGTATGATATATTAGCCTGTTTACATTGTTTGGTTAAAATAAATTGTTTTATGATTTGTACCTCATTTTGTTGAGGACTGGCTCAATTTCATGGTTCAGGATAGACATGTCATTTAAATACGCCTGTGTGAATGTCCCCAATAAGAGACTCTACCATAAGCCACCGGAGTTGATAGGACTTTGTTGCTAAATTCTTGCACTTAACCTCCAATACGTAGGAAGCCTACCTTACCCATGTTTTCAAATAATAATCCTAGTTCCTTAATAAAGTTTCTAGCAAGGACACTTTTAATCCCTGTTTCTCCAACAAGCTGCATGAACTCTTGGCCATCTCTTTACAACGTCAGACTAAAGTCAAAAATCCCACAGCCTGAACCAGCACATTGCTCCATTTCTCATCCATGAGTTAGCTGTCATGTGCTGAGTTTTAAATTTTTTCTCTCATCATATTTTATATATAGCCTCATATCTTTGAAGGATAATTGATAAATTACATTTAATGAGTAAACAACCAAAAGTTAATTTGGATTTAATCTTCAGCTTAATGTTTAGATAAATTCATATATTTTTATATTCAGATTAATAGCTTCCAATTAATAAAAACCTGGTCTAATATTGAGGGTTTTATACTTATTGAGTCTTACTGTGCCAAAGGTACTGTCTCTATTAGAGATATGAAATAAGACAAGGTAAATAGAATACATGTATTTGTTATAGCCTAAATATTATTAATTGTTTTATTATGTGAGCTACTTTAGTAAAGGGATATTCACATTTGCTGACGGGAAAAAGAACAAATCTACTTGATATTATTGTCTATTACAAACACAAATATTACCCCATTTTACTAAAATACTTTATTTCCTAACAACAACATAAGGAGTTAAAAAGCACAGTTACCATGATCAAATTATTTAAGAACACATTCCAATATTATTATAATGATAAATGGCTCACTTACAAGAAAAAGGCACACGGTTAAGTGAACAGGACAGGAAAGAGAAAAACACTTGGATTACAGAGCTAAAAGTTTAAAGATGTCTGCTTGCCTACAGTGGATTAAAACCCTGAGCAAAGAAAAACTAGAGACAAGACCGGGCACGAAGTAGAGCATTATGACAGAAGAATGGAGGGGGAAAATAGTTAAAAATAGGGTTTATGCATCTGCCAGCAATCTTTCCCTTTCTCTGTTGCAGCTCCTTTCTTTTCTTTCAGGGATCTGCCCCTCTTCATGCCAATGTGGTTGTGTTACAATGATAGAAATGGCACAACTTTAGTTATAAAGGGAATATTAAATTAAATGCTGCCATTCAAATTCAGTTCTTTAGGGTTTTGTATCTGGACCATGTACAGTGGTAGCAATGTTATGTATTCCTTTATTTGAAGTATCTAGAGTTCTGTTAGTCATTTTCTGTTTGTTTAACTTAGCCAGGGCTGGTTTATTTTGCTTGCATTAAAAGACTAAAATTCACATAAACTTGCTACAGCAAGTACACTTACTTCAACAAATAAACAGAAAATCTGAATTTAGAAGATGAAGCTGAAAAACAAATCCAAATTTACAAGCCCGAGAAATCAAAATAGCAACAATCATTAAACAAAATCAAGATTTTGGGCAGAATTTTGTTTTTCAGAGAGGGGTAGTATATGCAGCAAAGACAAAGTTTTCCATTTTTTATATATGATTTAATTAATTAGTATAAAGATGCTCAGTTAATATCAATGCTCATTGATAGAAAGATGTTGTCAGTTAGAGCTCCAGACGCAAAAATTGAGGTGGTAATTATTTCTAGGCATAGCAAACTGAGTATCACAAAGAAAATAAAATAAACTGAGGAATGAAGATTGGTGCCACTCTGCTGTTGAAAAGAATGGTACATAGGGCTAGAAGTTGACCAGCTTCACAGATTACAACACTGTCAAATTTTGGTTTCTTCATCAGTAAAATCACATAATGGATTTGTGCAATTCCTAAGATCATAAAAAGTATCTTATGTCACTCTCGGCAGGTACTGTATGCCCAGTTAATGCTTGCTAACTGACTGCTGAGACCTTAGTATGCAGAACATACATGTGTGTTTATGACTAAAATACCGGAGCTTTATAAAAAAAAGAAAATACTCCATTCTACGAAGATATAATTTAGATTTTATTAATTATCATAGAATAAAAAGAATAGAAGGGAAGATCTCAACTTAAATGACATTTTGACAAATACATGTTCTGTATCCAATTCTAAAAATTATAAGCTACATTTCTAATTAGGTTCTGAAACACATACTAAAGAGCTCAATTGCCATTATCTCTTAAGATGCTAATGAGGCAATGAGGACTGGTTATTTTATTATTTGGGGCTGATTTGGATTCATCTTCTTAGTTCCCTGTGAAAAAATGCCACATATAAACATGAATTCTTCAATTACAACGAATGGCTTTGTTTCTTAATTGTTCATGCTTAGCAGAGATACTCAGCAGGATTGCTCATTATTGCCACTGTGATTTAATTTAGTTCAGAGCCACTGGCAGGACATATTAGCCATAATATCACGGTATCATGACATCATGATTATCATAAACACTATTGCTAAATTAGGAGTGGGAAATCACCAGTGCCGAGCATTATTATATGACTTCTTTAAACTAAGAAGAATTCTTCCCTAGTGTCAAAGTAATTCACCACTGAGCATCTTTAAGAGCTTATATTTCAAATCAATATATTATAAACATATTTTAAATAAAGAAAGGTAGCATAAGTCTGGGGAGAAAACAATTTATATTTGGTCCTTTAAATAATAATTCAAGAAGTTATATTTCCATAATATATGCAATTATCTACTATTATTATTATTACTATTAAGGGTTTGATATGGCCAAAGTAAAGTTCTCAAGGCTTCATTGATCTTGTTTACTTCTCACACCAGTCTTATGAGACAAGAATTTTTCCTTATATTTGAAGATAGGAAAGTGAAGGTTAAATTGAATAGGCAGAAACAAGCAATAATTGAATCACTCTGGCGAATTGGTAGATACGTGGCATGCAGGTCTTCACACCCCTAATCCATGGTGAACCACAGAATGATTCTCAACACAACACTATAGTATTCCCAAAACACATGAATTAGGACGCTAAGGGAATCTTCCTTGCCTACCTGGGCCCTAGTGTTACGAAAACTATTTATAAAAATTTAAGATGAATTTAAGGTTGCTGTTACTAGGAAATAGTCTTACTTCTCCATTTGAATTTACTAGATTAAGGCACTTCTCCATTTGAATTTACTAGATTAAAGCAGTTCTCTATAAAATTATTAAAATTCTTTATTTTCTTCTAATGATTGCATGTCAAATTCATAAGCCGTCTTACATCATTAAAAGTGTTTTTTGAAGTAAATTAGCAAATGTATTATGTACTACTGGACTTCAGAGTCCCGTTCTATCCCACAGAAATTGTATCTAACATAAGAAAATAAATATTAACAGAAATAGCCACTATCTTATTGTAGAAATGTCTTATAATAAAAAGTAACTTTCAGAAAGAATCTGATTATTGGAACTAAAAGATTTCCAGATTATTAAAACCCTCAGAATTCTTGTGAATTCTATGAAGCTATTTACTAATTTTTCATGTGCAAAAAGGCATTCTGAAACAAGATATTAGACTTAGAAGTTAGAGATAAAATTTGAGTCCATATACCCAAGCTGTATCAAAATACAACAACAAAAAAATACAACAACAAAATACAACAACAACAAAAAGAAGCTGCTGAATAACAAATTATCCTGGGTATGGGAGAGACTCAACTGACACAAGGTCATCCCGGTATTTTTCAGTATGAGATACTGAATGTCTTTTGTTTAATAGAAAGATAGAGATAAGATTTAAAAGCACAGTTTGATACCAGCTTAACCATCTAATTAAAAACACTACCGCAAAATGAAACCTACCTTAGCAGCATGGGAATGATTTCATTTTTATCAGCTCAGCAAGACTTAAGTCATGTTCTGTGATTAAAACTATAGCTCGTACATGTGTACTGTCACTAGCAAACTTCTTAATCCAGATAAAATATGGCTTCCAAGATCTATATCTGGAGAGAATTCCAATTTAACTTAAGCCAACAATGCTGTAACTAGAAAAATCTCTGGAGGTTAATACATCTACATTTAAAGCAATGTTAAATTCATTTGAAAGGACATAGTTATTTTAAGCTAATCAACAATAATGTATTGTTCAGGGTGAAAACAAAACCAGGCAAAGTCCATAAATATAAAAGTAATTTATCTCCATACAGAGTTTCACATTTTGAGACTCTTCCTGTGTTAAGCAAACATTTTGCCAACAAATAACTTGTGTTCAAGTATATTCTGAGTAATGTATTAGTTCCCATATTAACATCTACCCATTGATACAATATACATCTTCATAAATCAGTTTAAACCGTTATAGCAACCTATTCAGTGTAGGTTTCAAAAATAACCAAAAAACTAGATGAGTGAGTAGCAAATAAGGGAGTAACTCTGCCAACATAAATACTTAGGTCAACTCCAAATAGAAGAAAAATACAAACAAGGGTAAAGTTTGGGGATAAAGGTCAAAGGACAAAAAAAGCTATTTCTTCTGTAGACTGAATGACTCAGAGACCTGATGTAGCACTACTTTTTTGTTGTTATTGTTGCTTTTGTCTGTGAATTTTGCTGTATGCCTTACATTATTTCTATATGATTACCAGAACATCTCAGTGTGATCCCATATTTACAGTGAAGGACAATACAGAAAGTGGAACAGGTTTAAATGTTAAGATAAGCAGATAATGTAATATAAGATGTGATGATAAAAGAAAGTATCCTAGGGTAGGAAATTGAATACACTTACGGGCCAGCTCAGGAAAAGTCCCTGCAGGAGCTACCTTTCCTTAAACAGAAGGAAGTTAAACAGCTCCAAATTTAACACATCCCCATGGATTAACCATGTTCTACACTCGTTGCAAAACCACCCCGATCATGTCTCTCACATATGATACCAGGCTGCTCTCTAACCCTGCAACCCAATCTGCAATTTTCACAGCTCTGGTAATTGGTTCCCCATCTTTTTCCCCACCTGAATCCTGGCTAGGAAACATTTCCTAGAACCCTAGCTTGAACTTATATCTGTCCTTATTTAGTCAAACCTTCATTCTCATCCTAAGGGATTAGATGCCCTGTCTTTGAACATTAATACAACAGCCAGCTACAACCTGCTAACTCACATGCCTACTATCACAAGTTCCACAATTACTACTTCTTCCTGATTTCTGAGACTCCATGTAATTCTGCATTAGCAACTCTGTTCCAATTTATTTCTACCTGAACAACTACCATTTCCCCTATCTTTTAGAAAAATTAAATTATTCACTGTAGCTTAAATATCATTACAGATTACATTTGAGCTTCTGTTGAATGCAGCTCCCAATGAGATAATCCATTTTTTAACTTCATATTTTAAAGTTTTATGAAAAATCATTTAATCTATCTTGCCCAAATATATTTAAATCAGAATCTCCCTACTCATGTAGTTACCCATTGATAGAAGGCAATATTCCTAACAAGACACCCAAATTGGCTCAACTATTTTGAGTTCTGTTTGGTATGCTTTTGTGATGTGTCAAAATGTATTTCCCTGGATATTTAGAACTGATCATTTGACTTCACAGTGCCCTTATCTGCTTTTTTTCTCTGTTCTATATTAAGTAAAAAACACCCAAAGTTTGAAAGTTTCTTCTCCTTCATGGATGTTCTTGTCTTCCTTGACCTTATTTCTTTATTTATATCCCAACTGCAGTCTTGTGCCCAGTCACAGTTTCAACCAAAAATAACTTTTAGTCCTACTGTAAGCCGGGTGTAGAAGAAATGCACAAAAGACTATTTTAAAATATTCTTGCTGACTTAGTTATTTAGGATCATTTTAGGTTGTTATTTAGTGGTCTCTGAAATAAAAGACTTCTGATAGAGCAGCTAATGTCTTTAAGATATGGTGTATTTTTAAATTTAAATTTTTTAATGGAATAGTCTACTCATAAATTCTATTTTCTTTTTACTCCTCTCTGTGAAGTACAATTCCATCAAAACAAAAATAAACAGCTACTGGCTAAGCAAAGTCATAGCATCACATATTCTTTATATTATTCTATATTCTAATAAAAATAAATATGACTCTAGATTTTTATGGCTTTTTTTTTTTTTAATATTTAGATGGCTCAGATGGATGTCTGCCCTCTAACGCTGTTATACCAACAACAAAGAAAATTTTGGGAGATCCATATGGTTTGAAAATTTTGTAATTTTACACTCGAGATCACATACAGTGTTTCTCCCTGGGTGAGATTTTGGATCTAGACCCCTATCTTATTCTTACTGCCTGAAAGATCTTGACCAGTATCAAGTGATAAGGTAGGTTGAAGGTTTACACTTACAAATTACATATTTTTTACAAAAGAGATTGGGGAGTTGAGGATTTGAGACCACTGCTGCTCAGCTCTTCACTCACTGAGGCAATGTTGCCATCCTCAAAAGCAGGGGAGAAATTAATATTTGTTTGTGCTTTATATAAACTATGCAGGTAAAAGATTTTACAGGGGCCAAGCACGGCGGCTCACGTCTGTAATACCAGCACGTTGGGAGGCCGAGACGGGTAGAACACAAGGTCAAGAGATCAAGGCCATCCTGGCCAACATGGTGAAACACTGTCTCTACTAAAAATACAAAAATTAGCCGGGCGTGGTGGGGTGAGCCTGTAGTCCCAGCTACTCAGGAGGCTGAGGCAGGAAAATCGCTTGAACCTGGGGGGCGGAGGTTGCAGTGAGCCGAGATTGTGCCACTGCACTCCAGCCTGGGCGACAGAGCCAGACTTCATCTCAAAAAAAAAAAAAAAAAAAAGAAAAAAAATATTTTACAGGAACACTGTTCACACACGAAGGATTTTTTGAAATATCTAAAAGCATCTCCAACATGACTGCCCGGATTAGCTCACTGCTTTCAGAGTTCAGGCTCCACAGGCACACTGTGAAAGTCTGAGAGCCCAGAAGGCACTTGAACTCTTCTGCACTACTGGGGCCAAATGGAAGAGAAACAAAGAAGTCACTACAGATGAATGTGTCATCTAGAACAACTAACTTAAGTGGAGGTGGTTTTAACCTTTTAAGAAAATCTGGTTCATACCAAATATATACTTTGACATAACATAGTTATATGAAGTATTTTCCTGAACTTGTCTGCACACCTAATTAGATAAAGTACATGTCTAGCCTTTAAGAAAGTCAAAAACTTTTTTGTTGTTGTTGTTGATACTTTTGTTTTTGTTTTTAAGCTGCTGATATAACGACAAGACCAGTCACAGAAATAGAAAGCTTTGGGACAAGTACGATTCTATACACTATCATCATATGCAATTTTCGGGAGAAGGACACTTATCTAGCATGACCCCAAAACGACCATCGCACACGCGATGAGACCCCAGAGACAGCAGGCTACAAAACAGTCACTGCATTCCTATAATACAGCATGATATACCAATTCTTATATATGGGGAATCCCCTCTGCCCCATCTCAGCTCACTCAACTTCAAAACTTTTAGCATTCCTTACAACTCAGGTCCAGATATTAGTGTCTATGTCATTTGGACACTTTCAGTTGGACATAAGAGAATTTAAACTGGTTTGACTAAGGAGAGAAAAAAAAAAGAAAGGGTAAAGAAATTTATGTTTACAGCCCACTTCAGACATGGCATACTTTCTTCATCTCTTAACGCAGCATTCCTATATTTTGTGCTCTTGCCAAAGTGGCTCTGATTATCTCCAAATTTATATTTTCTAGCTAATTCTGAAAAAAAGAGAGCTTCTTACTCCTGTAATTCACTCCGCACATCCCAGAATCTAACAGCCTGATTATGGTAACTACTCACTGAGAACAGGGGGCAGGGAGGCTCTAATTGGGGAGATCTGGGTCACGTGACTACTCCCAGGGTGCCATCCACCTATAGAGAATCTGTGGTCTAAGAGTAAGAGCGTGGTGCATGTTTTCTTATTCCCCACCCCCACCCAAAAAAAAGTCAGAATGCTAAAGCCAGAAAAACAGCTGCTAATTGAGCAAAAATACTCATCTAAAATACATACACCGTATATAAAGTTATAGAATTAGCTCATAAATTAAAAGTTACAATTAATATATACTGTTGCTAATATTAAAAATCAAAACTAGGCATTCATCTAGGTTTATTCTACATCAGCTCTTGCATTTGTGTGATGGAATATGTTTAGCCATTATACAAATTATTTTAAAATTATTTTAATAAGATTAATTGTATTCATTTCCTGGCACTACTGTAGCAAAGTACAGCAAACTAGGGAACTTAAACAAAAAGATATTTATTATCTCACATTTATAGAAGCTAGAAGTCTGAAATCAAGGAATCAGACTTGGGTCCTTCTTGAGCGCTCAGAGGGACGCTCTAGTCCATGCTTCCCTCCTAGCTTCCCGGGCTTGTCAGCAATCCATGTGTTCCTTGCTTCCTTCAGTTTAACTCCAATCTCTGCTGCTGTCATCATGTGGCCTTGTCCTTGTATGTCTATCCGTCTTTTCTCCTTTTCTTAGAAAGACGCTAGTCATATTGGTTAAGGTGCACTTAATGACCTCATCTTAACTTGATTATACTTACAATGACTTTATTTTCAATTAAGGTCACATTCATAAGCACAGGAGGTTAGGATTTATATGTATCTTTTGGGGGGACATAACTCCATCTGCAACACTGATCTTACCTTACTTCATAGGAGACAATAAATACTTAAAATCAATTATTAAGTATAATAAATGTAAAAATTTATTTCTATAATTAACAACTAGCACATTATATATGTGTGTGTGTGTGTATATATGTGTGTGTATATATATGTGTGTGTATATACATATATATTTTTTACAGCATTAACATCTATTTTCTTCCTAAGAAATAAAATGAGTCAAGGAGAGAAATGAGTAGAGAATATTTTGATTTCAAATGAGTAGAGGATAGAAATGTATGCATTGGCTCCCACCCCCATTTACAAAAAAAAAAAAAAAAAAAAAAAAGCTGAAAAGTTGCAGTGTCAAAATTAAGTGAAAATTGGTAATACTTAATATTTTAGAATAAAAGGTGTTCATATTTTAAATGCATATGGGAAAATTTAAAAAATATATGTATGTTATGTATATATACCACACAAAGTTGTATAAGCAATTAAGACACCTTGAGCCTAAATGACAGCTTGAATATTCTCACCTCTCCTCTTTCTCTACCTTTTTATTTTCTATCTCTTGGAATTCTTTTGGGCTTAAGCTAAATGTTAATCTGAAAATGTTGCCTTTGGCCTTGAGTTAATTAATTTTTCCAGTTTTGCAGAGCTACTAAGTTGTAAAGCCCAGACTCAAGTCTAGTATTATCTGATTCCAAAGCCTACAAAATTTTCTTAAGTTATGCAGCCTGTCTTGCATTAAAGGTCACTTAGAAATTTTAAATATACTGCCTCCTATCTTGCATTAAAAATATTTTAATTTCTAAAAGTTCTGACTTTAACTGGAAACACAAGCAACCCCACTGCAGTAATGCAATAACTAGTTCATCTTTAATATGATGGTGAAAAGTAGTGTGTCATTATTTCAGAATATAGGACAGTGGGAAGGCACAGCACCCAGTGATAAATGACATGAGTTGTGGTCCTAGATGTATCACTTAATATAAATGACTAGCTTTATAGTTATTTCATTTAACTTTAGGCAAGCCCCTTACCTTTTTGATTAAGTGACTACGAAGTTGGAAATAGCAAGAATCATTCTCCCAATCATATAAACAGGCTATTAGCCTCAAATTAGAATGTATAAGAAACTGCAAAATATTACAGAAGCCTTTCCTAACTAATGCTTAGCTGGCCATATATATGGTAACAATGTGCTTCAAAATACATTTAATGAAATATTTGCTTCACCAGCGTATTTTTTGTAAATTTCTCCTGAAAGTAAAATTCATTCTTTTGTAAAGTGAGAATAGTGAAAAATCACTATTCTTTTTTTAAGAAATATAAGTGTAAACTATTGGCAGAATGAAATGTTGTAACATGTCAATATTTACATTCAAAGATATAATTAAGATGCTATTCGATGAATTTGTAGAAGATTAGAAAGATAAAACTTAGGGGATAAAAAGAGACCTTGTAAGTTATTTTCTGCAATTATTTTCTCATTTAAAAAAATCAGAAATTAAAAACCCAATATGTTTGATTAAATGATTTATATAAAGTTACAGTGAGTGGCAAGAATTCATTCCATTTTTTAGTGGCAACAGCAGCTTTCTCATGAGGTCTCACTTGAAGGTGCAACGAGTGGTCATGGATAGAGCCAGGCTCACTGGCATGAATGCCCACCTCACTCATGATTCAGAGACAGCATGTATAAATGGAGAAGCTCTGAAACTGGAGTAAAATAAAATAGATTAAAATTCTGGTTCTTAATGTAAATAGCAGTAGGATCATGGGCAAATTATTTTTCCTCTTTGAATATCAATGTCTCTCCTCTTTGTAATAGGAGCAATAAAATAATAAACATGGCAGCAGAATAAATGCAACAAAAATGGGAGCTTGTGTGAGACTTGAGTGAGATATTGGCTAAATGCTAATGGTGTATAGTATGTGTTCAACAAATGACAGCTAATATTATTAAATTTTGCACTCATGAAAATTATTCTCTAACAATAAACCATTATTTTTAAACTATTAAATTAACCAAGGCTACATGATATCTTGAAAACCACAAAACTAGTATCTAGAAGATCTAAAATCTAATCTCAACTGCATTTATTAATATTGGTGTAATCTGTGCAAATCAAACCTGAAATTATTCCCAGTTTGTTCTTGTGTTAGAATTAGTAACAATCCTACGCCCCTACAAATTTTGAAAGATTTTCCTTGTGAGGAACAAATTAAAAAATGTATGTGAAAAATACTCTGAAAATTGCTCTAACAAGGAGCAAAATCACTAACAAGAAAGAAGTGAAACTCGGCTTTGGTATTCTATTATACTGTAGGATGACTATAACAAATAACAATGTATCGTATGTTTTGAGATAGATGGAAGTAAATATTTTGAATGCTGCCACCACAAAGAAATGGTGAGTGCTTAAAGTGATGGATATGGTATTTACTCTGATTTGATCATTATACCATGTATACATGCATTAAAACATCCCACTGAACTTCATAAATATATACAATTGTATTAATTGCAAATAAAAATTAAATGAAAAAATGGTAAAATGTAAATTATAAGTTAAATATGGTTTAAAATAACTTCCTCAATAATAAGCATTGCATTAAACAAATTCATGTTTAGATTTGAATGAAATAAAATATATTCAAAATTCCATTTTCCCTCCTATTAGACTTTTATTTAGTCCTTTCATTAGATATATCAAGGGTAGCAATAGCTATCCAAACATAACAGATAACACAAGGTACAGTCATCCCTTAGCATTAGCAGAGAATTGATTCCAGGATCTCCAGAAGATACCAAAAGTTGCAGATGCCCAAGTCCTTTAGTCAGGCCTCCTTATCTACGAGTTTCGAATAGGGGATTCAACCCATATGCAGGTATTTTCTATCCATGTGTGGTTGAATCCTTGGATGGGGAGCCTATGGATAAGCAGGGCTGACTTTAATTGCTGCTTATAGAATACTGCATCAGAGGAACAGAAACAACAAATAGGATATGTTATGTAATTGTTTTAACTAAAACCATGTCTGGATTAAATATATATGTTGTGGAGTTTGTGAAAATATAAAGTTCAGAGATCCAGGCATGGAGTTAATGATATAGTAGGCAGGCCTGGGGTTCATACATTTGAACATTAAAGTCGTACCTAGTTGAGTTTCATAAGTAGACTGATCAGAAAACTCTGATTTACCAAATGTCTTAAATTAGTGTATGGAAGAAAAGAGAAACCTGAATATGAATTCATATTTAGGACAGTTTTGTACTTACACCACACCACATAAAGGAAAAACAATAAATCCCTCTTAAGGTTAAAAAGACTTTCATTAGAATATCTTCAAAAATGATCAAGTGCTTCTGAACATGTTCACAGAATTTTTTGATGAAATAGAATAATCAACCAAGTTTATTTCCAAATGCTTTATAAGGGCTTTAGGTTGATACCTAAGGGTTAAGTAAGTCATGCAAATAAGCGGGGTGAGGAGTAGTTATTTGTGTGCCCCGATCATTGCTATTCACTAATGTTTACTTATTACTGGTAGCAGATTATCCTGTTTTTTAAGACTTTTGGTGAGGCACACACTACTGGTTCTCTCTTCATTAGCAACCCCATCACTTTTTCTGTCTCTACAGTTCTGTCTTTTGCAGAATGTCATCTAGGTGGCATTATATAGTCTGGAGCCTTTTCAGATTGGCTTTTCTCACTTAGTAGTCTGCATCTTTCATTCCTCTGTGGCTTGATAGCTCATTCTTTCATCAGTGTTTTCTGCTTTTCTAATAGAAATCTTGTTCATAGTTGGTTAGATTTATACCTAAGTATTTCATTTTAGAGGATACTAATGTAAATGATATTGCATTAATGCAAAATCTCATTTGTTCTGAAGTATAGGAAGGCAATTGACTTTTGTATGATAGCTTTGTATTCTGCAACCTTGTTATAATCTTTGTTAATTCCAGGAGGTTTTGTTTTACGATTTTCTACATAACTGATCATGTCATCAAGGAACAAAATCAGTTTTACTTATTCCTTTTCAATCTGTATATCACTGCTTCCTTTTCTGTTTCATTGCATTAGTTAGGACTTTTCGTAATTACAAAGTTGAAAAGCAGTAGTGAAAAGGAACATCCTTGCCTTATTCCTGAAGCTTAGAGTTTCTCATCATTAGGTATGATGGTAGCTATAGGTTTTTTATAGATGTGCTTTATCAGATTGAGGAAGTCAACATCTATTCCTACTTTATACATAGTTTTTATCATGAATAGGTGTTGAATTTTGTTAAATGCTTTTTCTCCAGCTCTTTATGTGACTATGCATTTTTTTTTCTTTTCTATACTCTTAATTTGTTGGGATAACTGCTTTTGAATTATATTGAGCCAGCCTTGCATTCTTGAGATCAATCTCACTTTGTTGGAGGGCATTAATCTTATAATACATTGTTGGATTAGATTTGCCAATATTTTCTTGAAGATTTTTGCACCCATGTTATGAGAGATCCTAATCTGCAGTGTTTTTGTTTTTGTTTTTCTTTGTAGTATGTTTGTCTGATTTTGGTATTAGGGTGATGGTGGTCTTTTAGGATGAATTAGGAAGTATTTCCTTTGCTGCTTCTATCTTCAAAACAAAATGCAGAGAATTGTTTTAATTTCTTCTTTAACGGTTTATTTGAATTCACCAGTAAATCCAACTGAGTTTGATATTTTCTGTTTTGACAGGTTATTAATTATTGACTCAATATTTTTAATAGCTATCAGGCTACTAAAATTGCCTGTTTCTTCTTGTGCAGGTTTTGGCAGATTGTGTCTTTCAAATAATTGGTCCATTTCATCTAAGTTACCAAATTTGTGGGCAGAGAGTTGTTCATAACATTTACTTATTAACCTTTTAATGTTCATAAAATCTGTAGCTATTTTGTCTCTTTCACTTCTGATAATAGGAATTTGTGACCCTTCTTTTTTCTTAGCCTGGCTAGAGTTTTGTCAATTTTAACGACCTTTTCAAAGAACCAGTTTTTGGTTTTATTGTCTATAGGTTTCCTTTTTTAAACTTAATTGATTTTTGCTCTAATTATTATTTTGTTCTCCTTTTACTTCAGACTTAAATTCCTTTTCAAGATTACTAAGAGCCTGTAAGACTGATTTTAGATCTTTCTTATTTTCTCATGTATGCATTCAATGGCATAAACTTCTTTGTAAGCACTGCTTTCACTGCATGCCACAAACAAATTTTGATAATTTGTTTTCATTTTTGTTTAATTCAAAATATTTTAAAATTTCTCTTGGAATTTCTTCTTTGACATGTGATATGTACAAGTATGTTGCTTAATCAACACACATTTTGGAATTTTCTGGTTATCTTTCCGTTATTGATTTCAACTTTAATTCTATTATGGGCAGTCAGCAGCTAATGTATGATTTTTATTACTTTAATATGTTCAGGTGTGTTTTATGTCACAGCATGTGTGTCCTATATTGGTGAATGTTCCATGTGAGCTTGAAAAGGATGTTTACTCTGCTGTTGCTAAATGAAGCAGTCTATAATGTCAATTTTATCCATTTGATTGATGGTGCTGTGAGTTCAACTATGTTCCTACTGATTTTCTGCCTGTTAGATCTGTGCATTTTTAGAGGGATGTTGTCTCCAGTATAATAGTGAATTCAACTATTTTTCCTTGCAGTTCTCTCAGGTTTTGCCTCACATATTTTGTTGTTCTCTTGTTAGGCGCATGCAAGTTAAAGACCACTTTTTTGGAGAATCGTTATGTAATGTCCCTCTTTGTCCCTGATAATTTTCTTTGTTCTCATGTCTACGTTTTCTGAAATTAATACAGGTACTTCTGCTTATTTTTTATTAGTGTGAGCATGGTATATCTTTCTCTATCCATTCACTTTTAATCTATATGTAGCTTTAAATTTAAAGTGGGTTCTTTTTAAACATATAGTTGGGTCTTGTATTTGCCCCACTGAGTTTCTGTCTTTCAATTGGTGCATTTAGGCTATTGTTATCTGAAGTAATTATTGATATAGTTGGAACAATATGTACCATATGTGTTAATGTTTTCTATTTGTTAGCTTTGTGCCTTGTTTCTATTTTCTTTCATATTTTTGCCTTTTGTGATTTTAATGGAGCATTTTTTAGGATTCTGTTTTTCTCATTTCATAGAATATTTAGTATACTTCTGCTTTAAGTAGTTTCTACTACTTAAAATAGTATATTTTTAAAATACTTAAAATAGTATATTTTCCCTAGAGTTTGTGTCATGTGTTTGTAAGTAATCCATGTCCACTTTTAAATAATACTCTACCACTTTATGGGTAGTGCAAGTATCTTATAATAATAAAATATTTATAATTCCTTCTTTTCATACCTTCGCTCTCATTCATTTCACCTATACATAAGCATAAATAAGGACAGATATATAAGCATAACTACTTGAATACACTGTTGCTACTATAATTTTGAACAAACTACAATCTATTAAATAAGCTAAAAGTAAAAAATAATTATTGATTTTACACTTCTTTGTTCTTTTCTCAGTAGCCTTCCTATTTTATGTAGATCTGAGTTTCTGAATTATATCATTTCCTTGTCTCTGAAGAACTTCTTTAAACATTTCCTGCAAGGCATGTATGTCTAATGGCAAAAAAATTCCCTCGATTTTCTTTGTCTGGACAACTCTTTATTTCTTTTACTTTCGCAGTAAAATTTAACAGGGTACATCAAAGTATATTCTTCTAACTTGTTTTTTTTTTCCCCTTTCAGCATGTTGACTTTTTGACTCACTCTTTTTGCTTGCATGGTTTCTGAGGCAAAATTGATGTGATTCTTGTGTTTGATTCTCTACAGGAAATGTGTTTCCCCTTTTCCTGCCCGACTTCTCTTGAGTTTTGTTTTGTTTTGTTTTTGTTTTTGTTTTATTTTCTGCAGCTTGAAAATATGCCTAGATGTGGGTAGTTTTCTTTTGCATTTATTCCTCTTGGTGTTCTGAGCTTCCTGGATCAGTGCTTGTTGTCTGACAAAAATTTTGAAAAATTATGTCATTATTGTTTCAAACATTTATTCTGTTCCTTTATTATCTTTTTTTTTCTTTCTGATATTCTTTTTTTTTTTTTTTTTTTTTTTTGACAAAGTCTCACTCTGTCATCCAAGCTGGAGTGCAGTGGTACAACCTCAGCTCACAGCAACCTCTGCCACCTGGGTTCAAGCGACTCTCCTGCCTCAGCCTCCCGAGTAGCTGGGACTACAGGTGCCTACCACCACACTTGGCTAATTTTTTGTATTTTTAGTAGAGATGAGGTTTCACTGTGTCGGCCAGGGTGATCTTGAACTCCTACCTCTTAACCCACCTACCTCAGCCTCCCAAAGTGCTAGGATTACAGGCATGAGCCACCACACCTATCATCTTTCTGAGATTCTTATGTATTGATTTTTAAATTTGATTTATTGTAAGATAATTGTACACAATGAGCATGAAATACAAAATAGTGTTAAGAGAGAGTCTGATTATTAAAACTAGAAGTAACAAAGAAGTTGTGGGGGAGACAGAAGTAAAGACTCAGAAACAGAAACAAAATGGAGAAAGAGAAATGTCTAAACTTGACTCTAGTGAAGAGTTTATGATATTTATCTGTAACGGTGCAGGACTTTGTAGGGGCCATATGGATATAACTATGTGCTAGGGCTTTGATAAGCTTATGATCTCAATCAAGAAGATACGTTAACTCTCACAAAACAAAGACCAGGTGAATTCTAAGGCAGGCATTCTTGAAGATAAGTATAGTGAACTTAAAAGAGAATGCATTTACAGTCATAAGAGGCATCTTCATAGGGAAAGCAGAGCTTGAGTTTGATAGATGACATCTTGTCATAAATATAACTGCTTGTAACATCTAATGAATATTTTAAAAATAGGGTAACTATAAAAATAATTTGAGCAGAGAGAAGTTATACTAAGTAGAAAGTTAAAGATCTAAAAATTAGGAAAGTACTGTTTCGCTTTTGACTGAAGATGTATTCTAACAACTTGATGAGGCAAGACATGTAAGTTCATATTGATTGATAACTAGTCATAAACTTTTCTATCTTTTTGCAAAGGCCAAATTATGACTTTTAAATCATTGCATGAATTTCCCAAAATAAGCCACCAAGAAAAATTCATAATATGAATTTATGGTTTATGTTAGAAGTATTGGATTGGTTGGTTTATGGAGCTTGCCAACTCACTTAACACTATTGACCTAAACTTAAGACACTACAAAGCAATTTAGATTCTAACTTTGGCAGTCAGACAATGATTTTCTATAGGCATTTTAATATTTGTTTTCAGTGGGGGTTCCACTATCTTTACTCTCTATTCTATAACAATTGAAACTAAATGAGAAGACTAAGTGGTGGTTGAAAATATGTTAAGTAACACTAGTGCTATGGCTCATGCCTGTAATCCCAGCACTTTAGGAGACCCAGACCAGCAGATAACTTGAGGTCAGGAGTTTGAAACCAGCCTGGCCAACATGGCAAAAGTCTATCTCTACATAATACAGAATTTAGTTAGCCGGGCGAGGTGGCGGGCGCCTGTAGTCCCAGCTACTCGGGAGGCTGAGGCCGGAGAATGGCGTAAACCCGGGAGGCGGAGCTTGCAGTGAGCTGAGATCCGGCCACTGCACTCCAGCCTGGGTGACAGAGCGAGACTCCGTCTCAAAAAAAAAAAAAAAAAAAAAAAAAAAAGAATTTAGTCAGGTGTGGTAATGTCCACCTGTAATCCCAGCTACATGGGAGGCTGAGCCAGGAGAATCAATCCCTTGAACAAGGGAGGTGGAGATTGCAGTGAGCCAAGATCATGTCACTATGCTCCCGAGTGAGACTTTGTCTCGAAAAGAAAAAAAAAGAAAGAGAAGATGTTAAGTAGAACTATTCCTGAGCGCCATATATATGGTTTCCCCTAGAAAGTTATAAGAAGAGTATAAAAATACTAGACATTATCTTAATTAAAGCATGTAAGAGACAATTTCCTGAAATAATTATATATTAATTATACTGTCTAGAAAGATCTAGTATTCACTAGTAGAAGTAAATATGTTCAATTTTTCATCTTTTTAGACATCTAAGACTATGTAAACAAGCATTAGTCTAGAGTTTATATACTAGATTGTTAGGTAATTTACAGAAATACAAAAGAAAAAAAAGCAGTGTGTGATATATTTCAAAAGTGAAAGTATTATACACATGATTTCATATTGTTTTAAAGTAAGTGTGAGAAGAAACCAGACATGCCTAATACATATTATTACATAGTATTTTGTTATCCAGATGATAGGAAAACTAGAAGATTCTGACAACTGTATAAAACTGAACATATCTGGAAACTTCAACAGCTAAGAAATAGTATTTCCTTCCATAACAAATGCCTTAGAAAAACATATTTTCAGCTAACACATAAATTATGAAAGAATATTTCCATGGTGGAAAATATGTAATAGAGAGAAACTTGTTTTAGTGAAGACAATTTTATGGGTTTCTAAATCTAAGGCCATATTAAGTCATTTCTGATTAAGTGGAAGGCTCCAGTTAGATACAATCCCAGTACAACTGGGATTGAAGAGTTGAGTAGTCATTGTATTTTTATTTATCTTTCTTTCATTTTTATTTATCCTTGTAGTTTTGGCACAATTAATTACACAATAATCATCTTGACATAATGGATAAATAATGATAGATACGTATGTGGGAGACAGGTATTTATGTAAAAGTGCTTGTTCACTTTTAAGAATTACTGGTGGTTGAACCATAAAAATATAATTTATCTAGTTCTCCAATAAGAAATGTTAACTGAAAAATCACTTAGCTTTTTTTCGTATGAAAGTTAAATCCTAAACCTATGGAGATCATCAGATATGCAAAGATAGGAACAGAGTATACTCCAAAGTATTTCAAGCAAAGTTAATTTTCTTTTTCTTTTCTTTCTTTTTTTTTTTTTTTTTTTTTTTTGAGACAGAGTTTTGCTCTTGTCACCCAGTCTGGAGTACAATGGCGTGATTCCGGCTCACTGCAACCTCTGCCTCCTGAGTTCAAACATCTTTGAGATTTTTATTGTCTTTGAGTTATTTCCCTTCCTACTAATGAAAATATTTATAAGTAAAGTGGGTACAATATTAGCAAATTTCAAATTCTTTAGGATATTAGCTTCTTCACAACACAAAGTATACTGTCTAAAAGGCTGGAAATGAAGTGCAGGTTGATCACATGTGGAACTTTTAGAGGGTTTGTGTGAAAGCAAACACACTAGACTCGCTGGTGTCTCAATGAGGATTTTGAAATACAAACCCAGATTATTTCACCTCTTTTTTATACAGACCACGAGTCAGTTTGAGAAGCAGTGCAAATATATGTATTTTGACCTCAGAAATGATTTTTAAATAATATTTGATATAAAATACATTAGAATCAGGAAAATGATGCTCTAAAATCTAGATGTTAAGTGATGTATTATCAGATGAATGCTCAATTTATCCAAAGATCATTTATAAAGATCAGACATTAGGGCAGTCAGTTTAAAACACTGTATTTCTAGATTCTAAAAATTAGAATACAAGTTACAAACACCTCATATCCTCTCTTGTGGAACAATTATAAATATGATTCAACAACATATGCCAAATGATTGACCCTTTAGCTGCCTGTGTTCAGCTGTGCCATTCCCACCATGTCTTCTCATGAAAAGGGTATAGTCTGAGTTGAGAAATAAACCAGGCAAGCTGATTATAAATCACTATTTCATAACAAAAGAGTAAATGTCCTTCAAAACCACAAATACAAAATTCCAAACCTCCGCTACACCACATACTAGCTTTATATTTACTTTTTGAGGTAGTGTAAGTGTCTTCTATAAAATACTTGACATATAGCTGGTGTTTGTTCAACGGAGACAATGATTTTTCTTTGGGGGTTTCCTTGCTTCCCACAATTTATTCTCAAAGCCCTTTGGTACCTGCTTCTGACACCAGATCTGAAAAAGTGAATAGGTCAGTTAAAATTCTCTGACACTTTGGGCTGTTTTCATAAGAAGAACTCTTTTGACACAAAATTCTCAGTACTACTAAAGGAAATGACAGAAATGAATTATTTTGATAAGCTATTGCTAGTACCCTATGATTCTCTACTATGCCTGCATAAAATAACAAATTTTGGAGTTTAAAACACAATCACATTCACAGCCATTAGGATAGATTTTAATTTTAAAAAATAATGTTGACAAGGATAAGGAAAAATTGGAACACTATGGATTGCCAGTGGGAATATAAAATCATGCAGTTGCTATTGAGAACAATATGGTTGTTTCCCAAATAAATACAATTACCATATGATCCAGCAATTCCATTTCCAGGTATATAACCAAGAGAACTGAAAGCAGAGACCCAAACATATTTAGACACACACATTCGTAGAAGCATTATTCACAATAGCCAAAAGGTGGATGTAACATAGGTGTCTATGGAGAGATGAATAGAGAAACAAACTGTGGGATAGACATACAATGAAATATTACTCATTCTTAAAAAGTGGGAAATTCTGACACATGCCACAACATGGCTGAGCCTCGAAGACATTACACTAAGTGAAATAAGTGAATCACAAAAGGACAAAGATTGTATGATTCCACTTATAGGAGATGTCTGGAAAAGTCAAATTCAAAGAAACAGAACAAAATTGGGGTTGTCAAGTGCTGAAGGGGTGGGAGAAAGGAGAGTTATTGTCTAATGCATGAATAGTTTCAGTTCATACCCAATAAAATGAAGATAGTCATTAATGGGAAGATGAAAAGGGTCCTGGAGATGTATAATAACAATGATTGCAAAAGGATATGAATGTACCTAATGCCCCAGAACTATAGTCCTTAAAGTGGTTAAAATGGTAAATTTTATCTTACATTTATTTTGCTGCAATTTTTTAAAAAGTAAAATACAAAAAAGAAAAAGAAAAAAAAGCCTAAGCACACACACCAAGGGCCCAGATTAATTAAATCAAAACATTCAGGGATCAAGAGATCAATTGAATCAAAACATTCAGGTATCAAGCCTAGGCAACTATACTTTTTAAATGAGTGTGAAGTAATTCTCCTGTACAGCCAGGACTGAGAATCACTTCTCTAGCCAGTAGAGGCTTCCTGGTAAAAGTATGACTTTCTATGTATGTCCAGAGTTTTTTCAATCCTTATAATAGTTCTTGCTCTGCTAGATTAACAAGGCTTGAGATAATAATATTGTTTCTTTCTTTTGTTTTTTCCAAGATAAACTGTATCCAGCTTTATTAAAGATACTTTCCATAAACAATTATGCTATCACAGGAAGGACATGGGCAGACAATCTATAGCAGTATACAACAACTTTCAAACTCCCTTCTTCAATGGACTAGCAAAAGACAGAAAACCACTGTAAAACCCAATGAAGTCTTCATCTGATGCTCTGAACAGGAAAAGTTTAGAGTGAGGGTTGACATTTCACACTTAGCGTGTTTAACTTTTCACAAGCCAATCCTGACTTTCACCTGACACCTAATTATTGATTATCAGTGTGTCAGGCAATCTGGACTTTCCAGATTATCTGATAATTATCGATTATCAGTGTATCAGGCAATCTGGACTGTCAAAAGAGCAGTGGTTCCATTCCTAGATTGTGGGTCTTCAGTTAAATTCTGCAATTGTCATTTCACTTTCTGAAAGCCAGTATCGGCTTCTGAACAACATTGTTTCTTAAATTACTAAATACCTTCTAAATTAATTTGATTAATTTCCTGCTCTCTATATTTGATTACAGCTTAATAACACATAAGGAAATGGAAAATAGATATAATTTGCCTTCTTGCACACCCATGTAGGCTAATGTGATATGAAGCAAATCAAGTATTATATACTAATCTTCATTTTACCTTATGAATTAAAAACACAGACCTTTACATAGTATTTATTATTTTATGGAACATGTACCTTCATTTGGTATAGAACAAAACAATCTAAGATTTTTGGTGCTACATTTTATGGGTTATGGTGTAAAACAAATAAAACACCATCATTGTATAAAGAAGTAAGAATTGGATAATGAAATAAATTTCTCATTTAGAAGCCCTATGTAGTTCTTAGGTACTAAATCTGACATAGAGTAAATGAGCATTACTGTTGGTTTCTAGGTTGAATATAATTTCTCAGCAGGTTTTCCTCAGGGATACAAAGGACTTCTACGATCTAAGGTTGCCAATATGGATGATGCAACCAAAGTAGGGTATATACATTGATAAGACGATTAGAAGTTGAATGTCTAAACAGGGAACTTGCCCAAACATATTCAAAACTCCTAAATCAATTCATGTGAATTAATCAAATACTGGTTCAATCAAATAAAGGCTCAGAATTTACATTTCTAAATGACTGAAATCACTTTCAGAAAATACTGTAATCATGTAATCATCCTTGTATGTTGCCTCCACTGAATTTCAATACTGGGAACACCAATTTTTCCACTAGAAAAATGACAAAAGTCCCCAAGCTCTTAAACAAAGCAGCATTATGATACCACCATGCCCCTATTGTGAAGGATGGATCAGACCTTTCTATTGTTTCAGAATACTATCAATAAATGCCATCTGAAAACATAAAAAATGAATGATACTCATGTAAACAAGTAAAAATTAAAGGCATCTGGGAGACAGCCAATATCAACATTGTCTAATCTACGTAACCGATTCCTTAAGAAGCATGATAATGCATTTTAAGAAGAGGAAGCTAAGTTAGGGGTGCATTTCCTCAAACACTAGTCTTTTTCAGTTTCAGAAATAATTACACCCATAATACTATGAACAGCACTGTTCATTGGAGGGAATAAAAGCTCCAGATGAAATCTCAACAGCTTGTCCTTTGTAGCCAAATACTGATTGCAAAAGGACATAACAGGCTGTGACTGTTATTATATATGAGACATTTTGCAAATGGATGGAAAACATGATGGGAATCAGATAAAGTTCTAAGAAATGATTCTGAAGAGATTAATACAATGGATAAGTATATAGCTAAACACATGACTGCTCTTCCAAAGAGCTAGTTATTTCTTTCTCACAACTCCCCCTCCCCCGACCCTCTAATCCTTTCCAGAATGCTTCCTCTAGTTGTAAGTTTAGCTGCCATGTATCTATCTCTCATGGCTAGATTATCTGAGCTGCTTGAGTTTAGGAACGGTTTCCTCACATACCTCCTCTTCGGGAACTTTCATTGAATTATCTGCCATCTTGGCCACATGCTGTGACTCACGCAAGTAATCCCAGCACTTTGGGAGGCCGAGGGGCAGATCACCTGAGTTCAGGAGTTTGAGACCAGCCTGGCCAACATGGTGAAACCCTGTCTCTACTAAAAATACTAAAATTAGCCAGGCGTGGTAGAGGGCACCTGTAATCCCCGCTACTCAGGAGGCTGAGGCAGGAGAATTGTTTGAACCCAGGAGGCAGAGGTTGCAGTGAGCTGAAATCAGGCCACTGCACTCCAGCCTGGGTGAAAGAGTGAGACTCTATCTCAATAAAAAATAAATAAATAAATAAATAAATAAATAAATAAATAAATAAGAACTCCAATCTAACAAACCAGTAGGAGTTAGGCTGCCCTTCCTGAGAGGCTCTGATTTAAGAAGAAAGCACACAATGAAACTGCTGAGAAAAGACAGAAGGGTGCTGATCTGAGCCACAGCTACACTTCTTGACCCTAATTCAAGATCCCCAAAAATGTGCAGGAGCAGGAGAAACACATCAAAAAATGAAACGGGTTCGTTCTTATATCTCTGGATCTCTCTATATTGATCTTCTTCATTTTTAATCTATTCATAATAATTTACTACCATGGTAGAGACCAAGTAGGGGCACACCAAGCTCCTTTGGATAGCAAAGTTAGGAAAACCTAGAAAGCATATTTTCCTTCTAAATCTTTCACCTTAGGACACCTAGAGATTTATGATATTTATCATATGCTGATAAAAGGTGATCCTTGTAGATGGGGTACCTCAGTTCAAGCAGATTCTCTGAGCAACTGTCAGGATTCACTGCTAGGAACTTTACTGATGTATCTCTTATACACCAATATTAATCCATGACCACAAACAAGGCAGATTTAACATAATGAATGGAAAAATGTGAATATTTATTTTTGAAAGCTACAGCATATTTATCTAAAGCATTGATTAAATTGTTCAAAATCTTCATCATGCTACCACCTAGGTTCACACATGCATTTTCCCTTTAGTTTATTTATCATAGTAAATATAGTAAAGAATATACATTTTATGCCTTATTCAACATATATGTCCTCATCAAAACAATTTTTCAGGTAATTTCTGTCATGTCAACTCATAATTAACTGCACTAATGAAGAGAAATAATATCACAGAAAAATCAGTGTGGAGATATCCAGACCAATTTATTGTTGGTATTGGTGTGCTTTAGTTCATTTTGCAGCAGATTTACCATCATCAAAATAGTTTCTACTTAAGCTTATTTGAAAACATTTTATTTCCCCAAAACTCTTATTATTTTAGTGGTAAAAAATAAAGAAACTGGAAAAATGATTGATTAAAAGAAACTTAAATGAGATGAAAAATATGTCACGGTTAAACCAAAAGGTAGATCAGGTGTATATGAACGATCAGTTGATTTTACCTGGAACCAAATTTGCAAGGGTAATTGTGTCTGTCCTTGTGTAAATATGTAATCAATATGTTTATGTATGTATGTATATGTATGCATATGTAGAAAAGAGTTTTGTGCTGAGAAGTTACACCATTCATATTAAAAAATATTAACATTTTCATTGGTGGTACTTTAATTTCTGCATGCTTTATGGTGCATTCTATAGAAATTGAAGAAAGGATAACTTTAAATGGATATATGAATTGTTAAAATAGTATAAATACCAGTATTAAAATATAATGACAAGGTAACTTTTTCTTCACTTTTTTTTTGAGACAGAGTCTTGCTCTGTCACCCAGACTGGACTGCAGTGGCGCGATCTCCACTCACTGCAAGCTCTAATTCCCGGGTTCACGCCATTCTCCTGCCTCAGCTTCCCATGTATCTGGGACTACAGGCGCCTGCCACAGCGCACAGCTATCTTCACTTTTTTTAGGAAACATGCAAACCTCTTAAAAATGAAATAGGGGAAAATCAACTTATATTGATATAATATGGATGTCCATAATTCAGTGAAAAATATGGTAAATTAAAAACTAAAAATACTCAAAAAAAGTATTTTAAATGGTTTCATGTTCAACATACCAATAAGCTTTTGAAAATAATACTTGAAGGAAGAGTCTGTCATCAAAAAGTGAGAAACATACGAGAAATGAACATATCTCATGTCTTTTCTATCTAGATGATGTACACTATTTAGATGGAAATAGGATTATTTTGCTCACTCTTCAGTGTGGTCTACAACTAGGTTGGTTAATTTGACTCAAAGCCACAAACAAATACACATATCTCAATCTAATTTTTGTTCTATTTTTATTTTTTTGATACAAAACTTTATTACATGTTTATCAACCATATATGTTCAAGAAATCAAAACTTGGGATCTGACAGTCTGTTGTGGGAAGTCAGGGACCCCGAACGGAGGGACCTGCTGAAGCTGTGACAGAAGAACATAAACTGTGGAGATTTCATGGACATTTATTAGTTCCCCAAATTAATACTTTTATAATTTCTTGCACCTGTCTTTACTGCAATCTCTGAACATAAATTGTGACGATTGCATGGACATTTATCACTTCCTCAGTCAATACTCTTGTGATTTCCTATGCCTGCCTTTAATCTCTTAATCCTGTCATCTTCGTAAGCTGAGGATATATGTTGCCTAAGAACCTTGTGATGATTGCATTAACTGCACAAATTGTTCATAAAGCATGTGTGTTTGAACAATATGAAATCTGGGCACCTTGGAAAAAGAACAGGATAACAGCAATGTTCAGGGAACAAGGGAGATAACCATTAGGTCTGACTGCCTGGGAGCCGGGCAGGACAGAGTCATATTTCTCTTATTGCCGAAAACAGGTAAGATAAATATTGCTGAATTCTTTTCCTAGTAAGGAATATTAATAATTAACAGCCTGAGAAAAGAATGCATTCCCAGGGGAAGGCCTCTAAAAAGGCTGCTCTGGGAGTGTATGCCTTATGCAGCTTTAGATAGGGATGAAACCCGCCCTAGTCTCCTGCAGTGCCCCCAGGCTTACTGGGATTAGGGAATTCCAGCCTGGCAAATTCTAGTCAGACTCATTCTCTGCTCTTGAACCCTGTTTCCTGTTAAGATGTTTATCAATGACAATGCATGCACAGTGGGACATGAAACTTCATCAGCAATTCTAGTTTTGCCCTGGTCTTGTGACCTTGCCCTGCCCATTTGCCTTGTGATATTTTATTGCCTTTGAAATGTGATCTCTGTGACCCACACCCTATTTGTACCCTCCCTCCCCTTTGAAAATTGCTAAAAAAAACTTGCTGGTTTTGAGGTTCAGGGGCATCGTGGAACCTGCTGACATGTGATGTCTCCCCCAGACACCCAGCTTTAAAATTTCTCTCTTTGGTACTCTTTCCATTTATTTCTCAGACCAGCCAACACTTAGGGAAAATAGAAAAGAACCTACGTTGAAATATTGGGGGCTGGTTCCCCCGATAATAGTCCAGAAAATATTGTTTTAACTTTATTTCTAACATTTGTTCAAGTTAGTGGTAATATTGTGTAGCAATTAGGAAATAGGTTTGGGGGTTCAGACTGACTGAATCTAAATCCCCACTCTGCCACACTGTGGGAATATAACCTGGGCAGGAGCTTAACTTCTTTCAATATTTTAACTTTCTCATCTACTTTGCAGGGTTATAACAACTAAATTAAATAATATATATAAAAAACTTGGAGTAGTCACTCAAAATAGGACATTCTTCATAAATATTAGCTATTATCATGCATAAGCTTATTCCTGCCTGATAAACATAATATTTTTAAGTTAGTAGGTTAAAAACCTCTCTGAATAGTAAAGCAAATCAGTCTTGTATCATTAATTGTTTGGAAGACTCTAAAATAGCATCCTTTTTTTAAGAGATAAATTGCAGTTCAACACAATGTCATGCACACATAAAGGAAAATAAAAGCATCTATATTATAACTGGATGCACCGAGTATGACAAATTCCATAGCTAACACCCATTTTACAAGGTTTATGATTCCATCATAAAAATTCATTTCCCAAGAAAGCCAGCAAATAACATCTCTGTCTGCATGTCATTATTTTTTTATTGCCTGTGTTTTAGAGCATTGGCTTGACTTATTAGCAACAAATTCAAAAATAATTCTTTTATAATTTTAAAATGCTGATCTCACACACACACACACACACACACACTGGATGATAGTGAAATCAAATGAAATATATAAGAAAAAAGCTCATTTTAAGAAGATACTCGATTTGAATGACCGTTTCAGACTCCATGTTAATACCAATGTTGATGATGGTCTATGTCTAGGTCCACATAGGTGGTTTCTCACTCATACAGCATGGGTGTTGTAGCATTCACCGCAAATATTAAGTAAAAATCTGGTAACATAGCAAAATACTCTAAGCTTTTTTAAATAACATACTATGTCTTCATCATCTAATCACTTACCTAAACACTCTTACAAAGACTTCTATTTTTAAGTATGACTACTTCACAGAGTATTATCTTTTGCATGGTTACTATATGCTCTATGTAAAGAAGAATTTTTTTTTTTCCTACTTTGCACAGACTATAGAAAGTTACAAAAAGAAACTTTAAAAGTAAGATACTTTTTAAATGTGAACTTTAGTAAACAAATCTCTTTAGTTATTTATGTAACTATGATTGCTTGGGGTTTGATGTGTCCATTCTCATTGCACATGTAGAAGTATTTCCATTTTCATCCATATTTCCTGTTTTCCATTTAAAGGTAAGTTAATCAGAATTGCAAGCTGTTTGAAAAGAGGTGGGGAAGCCCCAATTTTGTGTAACATTTTTCCTTTTGGGTCTTGTTAAGACCCCAGCTGAGTCTAATTATGAATTTACTCATCTTAAAGGAAACCTTTTATTAATTTGAAAAGAGGCAAAAAAAAAAAAGCCATTTGTTTTAAAAGTTTGCACAAATAAATCTATTGCCCAGTGAATGCACTTGAAAACTGGATGAAGTGACTTGTATCTACTGATAAAAATAAACCTGGTAATGTTCAGAAGCCCAAATCAGTCCTCTAAAACATGTATCTAAAAATAAAAGACATCCTGACATAATCATGATAACTAATTGCTTACTTCTAAAAATATTATGCTGAAATATAAGTAATCATTGCATAAATTTTTCCATTCATGTAAGCTCTTGTATTTAGTATTTTCAAGCCTAACCACACAATAAATATCATTTCTAAAAGCACAATGATTATGAACATGTAAAGATTTTTATTTTAAAATAGTTAGATTCTTACCCTGATCGAAGGGTTTTCCCGGACTCCAAGTGCGGAAATAATCATCCTAAGGGGGAAAATAATGTGAATTGAGTGTATATGAGTAATTAAAATGCAAGGATTCATATAAAATCTAAAATTAAATATGAAACACAGAAGCTGTATACAAACCTCTACTTCCTGCAATGGCAAGCAGCAAATTATAAAATAAATAAATAAAAATAAAAAAGAAACAAGAGAAAAAGAATAGTTATCAAAAAGGAACACACTGTTTACAAGTTACAGAAATGTCTTCCAATAAATGTGTTCATTTTCATTGCAAGTCAATGGTTAATATAACAATTTAACTATTTTTGGTTGCCACTTCTCCTAAATATTACAATGCAATATTTTCAATTACAATTCAGTGCATAATATAACATGCAGATAATTACCCTAAGCTAATAAGCTATAAAGTATCTTACCAGTTTCCAATTATACAACTTCATTGTCCCCTAGTACAACAGTAAGTGGAACTATTAATATAGCAGGGAAAATACCAAGTGATTCCGCAATGGCTCATGGGGTATAAATATGCTTTATGCAAATCATTCTCTTGTTAATCGAATATCTAAGGAGTTCATCAAAATGCAACCTAGAAGTTGAAAAACATGCACACCTAATTAAGTCCTGCCTAAAGTTTAATTCTTTAATATGGAAAAGAATCAATGCAATATATTTACAATATACTTAGTAAATATGACAGTATAGCACAAATGTAAGGCAAAGCATACTGGAAAGAATTTTGAAAAGTAAGGCCAAATAGACTGTCTATTTATTTACTGTTTTTACCGCTCTAAAAGCCTTATAAAAGTTCCTCATTAATATCACATTTTATTATAAATTAAAAAGATGTCACTGTTGAAATTAATACACTGTTGTCACTATGGTAACCTGCCAGAAGAGAGTAGCACATCATGGTGAAGTTGTAACATTTCCAAGCTCTAAACTGTTAGACCCACTCAAGTCAGTTAATTGGAAAGCTACAGAAGCTACAGAATTCAAAAGGGGTGAGCAGAGATTCTTTCTCTTTGTACAAATTTAAGGGGTACAAATGTAGTTTTGTTATATGAATATCACATAGTGGTGAAATCTCAACTTTTAGCGTAACCATCACCTGAATAGTGTACATTGTTCCCATTAAGAAATTTCTCAGCTCTCACCCCTTACACCCTCCCACCCTTCCAGGTGTCTCATGTGTATTATTTCACACTCTATGTCAATGTATACACATTATTTAGCTCCCACTTATAAGTGAGAACATGAGGTGTTTGACTTTCTCTTTCTGAGTTGTTTCACTTAAAATAATGGCCTTCAGTTCCACCCATGTTGAGGCAAAAGACATTTCATTCCCTTTTTATGGCTGAATGGTATTCCATTTTCTTTTCGCAATCACATGTTGATGGACAGTTCAATTGAATCTAATATATTTACTCTTCTGAACAGTGCTGTGGTAAACATATGAGTGCAGTTATCCTTTTTATATAATGACTTATCTTCCTTTTTTGAATCTTCTTTCTAGCCTCTTTTTCAGTGTCTCCACTGTATAAGGAAGAAAATGCAGCATTGACTTCAATCATAGAAATAAATACAATCCTTTAATTTATTTATGAAAATTTTAAATTAAGTTTCAGGAGTTTTTTTAATGTGACAAACAGTTAATCAGTACTTTCTGAAACTGCACTCCACTAACTTCAAATTTTTTAAAAAATGAAACAAAGAGAAAAAAATGACATCATTGTAGTTGATACATTTATGTCCACATAGGGTTATATTAAGAGGAAGGCAAATTATAGCAATCTATACCCATAGATTTTCCACTAAATAATCTAGGATTAGATTAAGAAAGGATAATGCTACTAGATAATTAAACAAACACTGATTATTTATTGTCTTTAAAATATTTTTAAATACAATTATAGCATGATACAATTCTTGGAAAATTAGACTTTCAAATTAAATTACTCCAATAAACGTCTCAAAACTTGAGCTGAGCAACATAACATACTCATTTAGTATCTTTTATTTTTAAAAATGTATCTTACTATTTGAGGATGATGACTATTATTCATTCCAAGCGTGGGGAGGAATTGGGCCGCTATGGTTTTACGTCTCTCCTGAAGCAGAACAGAAAGCTAGACATGCACACATGAGTGATGGCTTTGGAGACAGGCAAACCAGAATTTTAAGTCTGGCTCTACCACTCATTAGCTGCATCACTTTAGAAAAGATGATGGCCTAGACTATCCTCAGATTCCTGTGACGAAAGTTGGAAAAATAATTTCTACCTATTTGACGGGAGATATTGGGATTAGTTATCAACTGTGTAAAATGCCAGCACCATACCTGGAATAAAGGAGGTGCTATATCTTAATAGTTACTCATAAGGGTCAAGTTTATGTCTGTCAGTGTCTTTGGGTAACACCATGGACAAGCTGTCATTACTGCTCACCAAATCCTTTGTTTTTCTGATTTCTTACAAGCAGCCATAAACTCCTCCTCCTATTTTCAAATCCAATGCTCTCTCCAAAAAATAATAATAATAATAATAAAATAAAAATAAAAATAAAAAGACAAATGTAACAAATTTTTAAATACCTACATTTATTGCTATAGTGAATGCAAGAAGAAAAATATTTTTGCTGTCATCTCAGATTATTCTGATATGGTACAGCTACCACTGGCAATACCTGAAAAGATGTGGTTAAGTTTTTATTGTAATAGTGACTCCATTCATATAAAAATCACAGAGTCCAAGAAGGTGGAAAAGCTGTAGAACTGACATTGTCAGCACTGAAGTCACATAATGTCAAAGTGGCATGTTTCACACAACACATAGTGTTTGCAATACTGAATACCTGAATAGATGAGCAGGAATTAGGGGGGGGATGTATATTTTAAAAGAACATAATTTTAAAATCTTACCTCAACCACATTTAATGATCTTCCTTCAGAATAATATGGTCAAGCTTGGTGCGTTTGGGACCACAGCTATAAAAAAATCTACAATCACAATTGTGAAACAGGAACTTGGCTCTCTTGGTTATGTCAAGGGCAATCTTGAAGTCTGACCACAGTGGGGATCAGACATATATATGATGGAAAAGGAAGGTAGCCCTACTACTAAGCCATTTTTAGATATATTCTTTGTGTTCTGACATCATTAGACATTTTTTTTTATTAAAAAAAATAGTTTCACCTCATTAAATCTTAGGAATTTTGTCAGGACGAGAAATAAAAGTATTTTCACGTAAGTGTTTATTCAGGCACAATTTCTTTTGTTCCAAAACCTTGTGTGAATATTGGTTGTTTTCAGGCTTCAATTTATATCCAAAATAAGCCAACCAGGGATTTAGAAAACAGCTACAAGAGATGCCTTCAATTGGAGAAATTCTGGATTTAAATGACTGAAACCAATCCTGAGTGCTTCAAGAAGCAAAGTTTGATTCTTGTCACACACATTCAAAAACTTATGCAGTGAATTACAGAGACCATTAGAATTTAATATTAAACCATTGCCAACTTCTTGTAGTTATAGAAATAATAACTGCAAGTTGTCCACAAAATAAAGTCTACATAAAAATTGGGCCTATGTGTTTTATTGTTTAAACTGTCTTTTTCCTTGTGGTTTTAATGCTGTGTCCTTTTCTCTAATTTTAAATAAAATATATGTGCACTTTATTGAACACACCTATGTATTGTAGAGCACAGTTTCTCATCCTTAGCATTATTGATAGTTTGAGCCAGATAATTCTTTGTTGTGTTAGGGGTAGGGAGACTATTCTGTGCATTGATCACTATTTAGTACCATCCTCTGCTTCTACTCATGAGATACTGGTGGGGACACTCCCTCAAGGTGTGACAAAAGGGAAATGTAACAAGTTATTGCCAAATATCCGCTGGAAGAAAAATCACTCTTGTGAAGACAGCTGATGTAGAGTTGTTGGTAAATAAAGACAAATGAATCAAACTACCTTACAATAAAGTACTGCTACTAGTAGCAGATTTTCTGCACACATATTTTATAATATTGAAAGCATATTAAACATTCTATTTTAAATGCAGTTTTTTGTGTAATATTTTATTAAGAACATTTTACAACTGTATGAGTTTTTTCTCCAAAATATTTAATGGCTATATAATACCCTTTGGTATCGACTTACTGTCATTTATTTAACTATGCTCTCATATGTCTATGCTCTATGCCTTTATATTGCTTATCATATTTAGCTATAACAAATAACATACAAATATATCTGACTAAATTTCTATTTTCTTATAAATATAAAACATAACTGAAAGTTCAGAAAGGTGATTAGTAAAAATAAACACAACACCCAGTATGGAGAGGCTAGTTTCCTCTTCCAATAACTGGTTACAACTAGACTTTGTACAGGTGAAGTGGGTCAGAAGGATAAGCTTTCACGGAAAGATCAACTGTTTGGTTCATTTGTGTCCACACAGCTACGTCTGTACTGATAAACTCTCCCATTGTCTGAAGGAATAATTTGGATTGGCACAGAACTAGGTCAGAGATTGCTTAAGCATCCTCATAGATTTTGATACAGAATCAATTGGGAATAAGAGATCTTGATGCCCAAAAACTCCATAAATGCCTACAGATGAACATAAAAAGACTAACACTCAGCCATTATGTTAGCCATTATTAAGCCATTTAAGCCATCCCAGTGGCATGAAGAACTGTTTCGGCAATAAAGTCTTTCTGAAATCTATGTTTGAAAAAAAATGCTTACAAAGCATCACACTTTTAAATATTAGTAAACAGAGATACTATTGAAGTCTACTGAACACAATTTTGTTGCATATTTTCACAACTATTTGGCAATTTATATTAACTGCTTTAAAGTATTTTAAAACTATAGAAAAAAGATCACATCATTATAAAGTGAGACACAGAGGATAATACTTTTGAAGGCACACTTCAAATATAAAATGAATGTCAAAGTGATGATTATCAATTGTAACTATTTTTGTTACAGTATGCTCATATTCTAAGCAAATATGACAGTCTCGATCTAGGTGGGGTATAGAATATTCTGGTGAATCTATATGAAAAGAGTTTAGCTAATAATATTCCTATAGTATTTCACTTTCTTACCTGAAGTCTGATGTCACTAGGATTTCATATAAGACCTCTGTATAGAGTCATCCATTTGAAATACATACAAACGAACGTTAGATTCAGCTATGGTACTGCCAACGATATTTATTAACATTTTATTATTAAAATGAACATCTTAGCAATACATTCTCCCTTAAAGTAATAGCATCAATGCTATACTATACCCAAAAAGCAGACAGCCTTTTCCAATAGTACTGTCTTACTTTTTTCTTTTTAATTCACAGTCCCAACTGACGTTACATTGTTTATTTTATTTTTTTCTCTTTTTCTTTTTTTTTTTTTTTTTTTTAGAGACGGAGTCTTGCTCAGTCGCCCAGGCTGGAGTGCGGTGGCGCGATCTCAGCTCACTGCAAGCTCCGCCTCCCAGGTTCTCGCCATTCTCCTGCCTCAGCCTCTGGAGTAGCTGGGACTACAGGCGCCTGCCACTATGTCTGGCTAGTTTTTTTGTATTTTTAGTAGAGACATTGTTTATTCTTAAGTCATTCAGGATTACATTTTATTATGTTAATAGTTATTAATTGTATTTCATTAATGTATCACTGTTTAAGATATTTAAAATGTCATTTTTCCTTTTGTTCCAAAAATAAATACCTCACTGTTTTACGAGTGATCTCATTCACATAACAATTGGCTCCAATTTCAGTTACATTAGGATGAAAAAAATAAAAATTTAATAAAATGCTAAAAAGAATAATTATGAAAATTTAAGGATGAATTTGTCCTGGAACAAATTTTCAAATTTTAGCTTAACAATTTCAATTAATATATATTAGAATGAAAAATAAATATCGAAGAATGCAAACAACAAGGAATAATAGAGCATCAGGGAAAAGACCAAGCTCTTAGAAGAAGAAAAGTCTAGGCTTGAACCCTGTATCTACCATTTACTCTGATATTTACACTCTGACTTTCAATTTTATTTTCTGAAAATTGAGACTAATAATGTGTTAAGCTTTGTAAATATTAAATTAATGCATACAAACTATTAATATAGTTCTAGTTCACAATATGTATTTTTAAAATGGCACTAATTATTTTTATAGCCAGGAAAACATTCTAGTATTTGTCACTGATCATTATGATGCTACAAATAAATATATCTATTAAATTATATCATATAAAAATAAAAATTTTGAATAAAATATATAGTATATTTTAGGAAGATTATAAGATATGGAATAGGTGGTTGGAAAGCAGATTTTTGATAATTGCACTGTGACCTCTGACCCTTGACTTCTGATGCCAAATGTACATAAATTATGACCTTATTAATCTACCAGTGTCATATCAGACTTAGGATTTTACTTTTTTCAACTGTTCCAATAAATAATTATTGTGCTCCAGTAGATTCTAAGGACAAAGAAAATTGAGTGGTACATAGCTGGTGACTTCAAGGAGTTCAGAATCTAGTGTGAAAGCCAGATGCATTCAGAATGGACTAAGTATGTAAAGAGAAACCTATTCAAAGCATGATGGGAGCAAGAAGAGAAAAACAATAAATCACAAACGTTGCTAGTGATAAGTCTTCTTGGGGAACCTAACTTATAAACAGGTTGATATAGGATATAGGAACCCAAAAATTTAATTTCCCAAGGTATCTGAAGTATTACCTAGTTCTTCCTAAATTTAGAGATAAAGAATCCAAAGCTTCTGTTGTATAGGCATAGATGATCTCCAAAGATGGCTTTTATCAATGGCTTTCCTCACTGTATATTCGTCCTGTTACTTACTCATAACAAAAGATGAGTTTTCATCCTCCTCCCCTTGAATAGCATATGTTTTTATGACTGTGACTAATAATATGTGGCAGAATGGCATTCAGGACATTCTAGTGCTAGTTCATGAGAAACCTTTCTTCCAACCACCATAAGAGAAACCCAAGCCACACAGAGAAGCCATTTGTCTATATCCCCTGCAGAGCTACCAGATGACATCCAAAATCAACTACCAAACATGTGAGAGAACCGTTTTGAACTTCCAAGTGACTCAAAACTAGGCATCCATTTTGCTGCCATCACTTTAGAGACTCAAAGTGAGAAGCAGCCAGCTAGTAAAGTCAGAATATGATATCGTAAGACAAAATAATAAACTGTGGTTTTAAGCCACTACATTTTGGGCTGGTTTTTAGTGGACTGGTTTGCTGCAGAACAATGAATAGCTGGAAGGTCTCCAGGTTATACAATTAGTCAAAGGCTAAGATGAAAAAAATATACAAGATCTTGAGTCAGGTCAAGTGTGTCTTTCATAACACCACATCTTCAGATACACAGATACAGAACCTCCAAACAATCCCTTGTTCACAGGATTTTGCTGTAATTAATCATGTAAATCCTTCCAGTGTCCTTCCCCTACTGAGCATCTGATGCTAAATGTTGGCTTTAGCCTTAGAAAATGGTTATGTAAGCCTGTAGAAGAATCTTAGAGAAAATCCTGAGGAATCATGAAGTAACTTGGCTCTGCGTAGGAATGTTAATCTGTATTCCATCCATATTTCTCTGAGATTTTCTTTCTTATCCACTGGCTTATTTTCCCTTCTGGATTTTTCATTAATCCCCTACTACCCATCAGTTATTCTGAATCCAAACTTACTTTCCTGACTAACTTCCCAATCTTGACCTACTGGTTTCTACTAAGTCTTGCTTGAAAGCAACAACCATCACTGTTGAATTATTTTGTCCACAAGCCAGTAAGTGGAAAAATGGGTCCTAGTCTCAAATTCCACCTAAACAGAACATAATTACAAACACAATAAAAATTACAGAAAGTGTTTTGGGCTCCTAGTCTTCTCCAGGAAAGAAAAAATTGGGCCAGAAGTTCCACACTGAAAGGTCCTACTTTTTTCCAAGGAGAAGGTCAACCAGCCAAATATTCATAATTGGGGGAAGTATAAATGACAGGGAGACCCCTGATTTTTAACCTTTCTACAACCATTTTATTTTCATTAAAGTCTCCATAATCAAAGCAAAGTTTAATATGCTATTGTTCCACTTATTGACAAATGCTTTGTTAATTTTTATATATCCATACAGAAATATAAATAATATAATGATTTTGTAACTCTATGCTAAGGAGTTGGGAGAGAAATTTTCTATGATTTTTGGTTTTTGTGATTATAATCTCCCAAACCCTGTCAAACCAAACTTCAGAATTTTCCTATTATAATTAACTTTTATTGCTTCCTCTATTTTGATAGATCAGCTAAATCATAAGGCTTTGCTAGTTCTAAAGCTAAAAAAATAGCAATGGCAGTCTGTTCTTTTTGGAAATATGTTATATATTATGGCATATATATGATCTCATTTACACATCTCATCTTAGTATGGGAAGAATGGCTAGCATAATAGTTAAGCCAATACATTTCACAAAAGAGGAAACTTTCCTGTGTAGAAATACTGAACACATGATTTGATCACAAAATAGATTAGGTAAAGCTTTGTCTGGGTATAGAGGAATTATCTATATGAGACAAACTATCTGTTTCAAGCCCCCAAGTGTTACATTTATTACCCAGGTAGCACTCATTTTTCCATGTTGTGTACTAGAATCCTGAAAGAATTCATTTATAACACTTTGGTGAGCCCTTTATTTTTTACAGAGCATTTTACGCTCTCTGACTCACCACAGATTAAAAACATAAATAAAATAAATTGTGTCAAAAGGACAGTGCCATTGGGACAATTCCTCATTTGTCTCTGAAAGCCTCTGAAAATTGAGGTTAGAATCCCTCTGAATATATAGAGAATATGTACTGGTTAATTTTACATTGATATACAAAACTTATGATTCATTTATCTCAGAGAAAGGCACAAAGAAATACTTTGCCTCAATGAATAAATTAAGAACTTTTTTTGTTTGTTTGTTTTATTATACTTTAAGTTCCAGGGTACATGTGCACAACGTGCAGGTTTGTTGCATATGTATACATGTGCTATGTTGGTTTGCTGCACCCATCAACTTGTCATTTACATTAGGTATTTCTCCTAATGCTATCTCTCCCCTGGCCCCCCACCTCCTGACAGGCCCTGGTATGAGATGTCCCCTACCCTGTGTCCATGTGTTCTCATTGTTCAATTCCCAACTATGAGTGAGAACATGTGGTGGTTGATTTTCTGTCCTTGTGATAGTTCGCTGAGAATGATGGTTTCCAGCTTCATCCATGTCCCTGCAAAGGACATGAACTCATCCTGTTTTATGGCTGCATAGTAATTCATGATATATATGTGCCATATTTTGCTAATCCAGTCTATCACTGATGGACATTTGGGTGGGTTTCAAGTCTTTGCTATTGTGAATAGTGCCACAATAAACATACATGTGCATGTGTCTTTATAGTAGCATGATTTATAATCCTTTGGGCATATACCCAGTAATGGAATCGCTGGGTCAAATGGTATTTCTAGTTCTAGATCCCTGAGGAATTGCCACACTGTCTTCCACAATGGTTGAACTAATTTACACTCCCAACAGTGTAAAAGCGTTCCTATTTCTCCACATCCTCTCCAGCATCTGTTGTTTCCTGACTTTTTAATGATCGCCATTCTAAGCGGTGTGAGATGGTATCTCATTGTGGTAAGAACTTTTAAATATTAAGAATCTTCATTGTAACTATACAGACATTAACACATGTAAAAACATTTAAGAAAAATAGTGGTTTTAATTTATTACTCACTCATCCTCTACCAGGAACTGTTCTGCACACTTTACTCTCAATATCTGCAAGAGGTAAGTGATTCTATCACTCCCATTGTACAGATGGGAAAGTGAAGCAAAGAGAGATTACATAATCTGCTAAAGGTTACACAACTATTTAGAAGTACTCTTGGAATCTGAATCCCGGAAGTGTAGTCCAAAGCCTGCATTTGAAACCATTCCAGCATACCACAGGTCAGCAGCCATGATGGCCTATGGGCCAGGCCCACAACTTGTTTTTGTAAATAAAGTTTTATTAGCCACAATCCTTCTTTTGCAGGTTATATCTACTTTAGTGCTTACCACAGCAGAGATGAATAGTTAAGACTGAGGCCATAAGGCCTGAAAAGCTTAAAATATTCACTCTCTGGTCTTTTACTGAAAAAGACCACTGTACTAAACTATCTTATACTATCTTATACCTCACCCCCAAAAGAAGGCTTAAAAAAGTGAAAAAACAATATTTAATGGAATATTTCTCTATTTCCATACAGGAAACAAGAAAAAACTTTTGTGGAGATGGAGAAGATGTTTCTTGTTCTTAAAGAACATTATTAATTTTAACAATGTTAATAGAATTTGCATAATTCTATTCTAAAACCTTAATGTCTCTAAATTTTTTAAATACTTTTATTTTTCTTTTCTGACCATCAGTATCTCATCTAGCTTTGGATACAATCTACAGATGAATGTATCATATTTTTAGAAACAGAAATCACGATGTATATTCTGAAGCCAAGGAAAATAAGATTATAAAAAGCTTTATGATGTACTATACAGAAAAAGTTTTAGACACAGGTTGCAAATATCTATTCTACATTTTTATGATCCTCAATTTAAAGTGAAAATCAAAGGCTAAATTAAGGTCAAGCACCTCTAAATACTAAAAACATGCTTCAAATCCTAGAATGCTTCTTATATCAGTAAATCAAAACTTTAGATACTGTTTACTGATTAAGCAAAATAACAATACCAATATTTCTATATTTATTTTGCATTCTTTGTAAAAATGTATGTTTCTATATGTGCAATAAATATAAATATTAATACATTTGTATTATATTAATAATGTAAAAATATTTATAGTATTTCCATGTTTATTTTACATTTGATATTTATAATGGCATTATCTTAGAGTTTATAATTCATAATTTTAAATCATCTATGATGCTAAATACTGAATATAGTTTATAAGACTAATTATATCATCATATATAAATAAAAAATAAATTTATATAACATAAATATTAAATGCATGTCAGTCTGATTAAATATTTTCACATAGAGTCAACAAAAATACAGAGCTGTTCAAAATTTCAACCAAATACTGTGTAAAGTAAATAAGTCATCATAAATGAAAGTAAAATAATAGTTATCTTTTTAAGAAAGTGCTATCCTGAAAAATGGTGCATTCATTGTTTCATTATTGCATCAAGAATGTATTTCTGTGCTTTTTTCCCCCTCTAATAGCAAAAATAAGTTATTTTGTATTGTATACTGGTTAGGGATTAAGGAGGATATGTTTATCACTGAACTTTAATTATTTCCCTCTGAGTTCTTTATTGTGATTAATACCTGTGAATATCTTTTTTGAACATATCTGTTTTTAGACACAAACTAAAAGCTGTTTTGTTCCCACTGAGTTTTTATTTTTGTTTTTAAAATGCTATTTTTAATTTATTTCATTGTTGTCATTTGGTTTCTACATGTATAAATTGAGAATCTGATGCATAGTTGCTGTTATTTGTAGTAATAGTGTTACATTCATAGTTCATGGTTTCTAAAATCTGTGAACTAAAATATGATTCATTCTTATCTAAAAGCTTTGCTTTGTGACTATCATATTCTTTATTATCTCTTTAACATTATATAAACAAAAGACTTTCAAAACACCCTTTGCACTATTCGAAAATTTAGTATGTGCATATATTGGGGTTTGTCCAAATATTTGGTTTTAGATTTCACCTTTTTCAAAACACTAAGATAATACTGCCAAATAATCAACCTGAAAGTCAAAACAGAATTATAATAATCAGCAGAGGGTCATGTGGAAGATAGCAGCTAACAACAGTTCCCAGGAATCCACTTGAGTTTGCAGTGGCAGTACGTGATTCTCCCCCTTTTTTAGCAAAGATTTATCACTTTTCTATAGGTATAAAATAGATTATGCCAAAATTTAGCAGCTTAGAACAACAGACATTTATCTTACACTTTCTGAGTATCAGAAATCTGGGCATGATTTAGTTGAATGCTGCTGCCTGCAACTCTTCCACGAGGCTGAAACCAAGGTGTAAACCAGGGCTGCCTGCTCCGCTGAAGTCTTGACCAATTATCTTCCAACACTTCACCTATTTGGGAGCAGGATTTTGTTCCTGGCTAAGTTTTGAACTGAGGGCTTCAGTTTCTCACTGACTCAGTTCAAGTTCCTTGCCACATGGGCCTCTCCACGGGGCAAATCACATCTTGGTTTCCCTAAATGTGGGAATTCCAAGAGAGCGTGAGAGGATGGGTAATATGGAATGCGATCTTTCTAAAGATGATTTCAAAATGACATCCTATCGCTATAGCACTGTTAGGGAGAAGTGAGTCACTAGCCCGAATTTGAGCACAAAAGCATGAATACCAGAATGTCGGGATCATGGCGGCCATCTTAGAGGCTCTCTTCCACACAGGGAGGGCAAGAAGTTGCTGGAAAATCTCTGGAAACTCTTTTTCTCATTTGACAAAATAGTGATTCACTTTTTCTAATGTCAGGATTTTCAAAGAAAGAGAGGTCAAATTTCACTCATTTCGTTTAAAAAAATTTTATGGATACGTAATAGTTATACATATTTATAGAGTACCTATAATGTTTTGATACAAGTTTACAATGTGTAATGATCAAATCAGGGAAATTGAAATATCCATCACCTCAAGCATATATCATTTTTGGTTTAGGAACATTCCAATTCCATTCTTACTTATTTTGAAATATACAACAAGTTATTGTTAACTAAAATTGCCCTATTGTGCACTCATTTTGTTTAATTTCAAATTCAGTAAACTTTACTGTGTGTTCCTGTACTATTTGGCAGCACTTCTAAAACTATTTGTCATTAAGAACCAGTTATTTTCCCCCCAATCGATTACAGAACAAACCTTTTATAAAATACAAGAAAATTAACCACTTAAAACTTGAAATAAAAACAAAGACATGAAAAATACAAAAGTAAATTAATTGCTATTAGAATGAATCAATATATAATTTTTTTTTTCTGTTAAGTTGCTGTGAAAGCTTTTCGAATGCTGACACTCAATTTCTGCACCTATCCCACTCAGGTTACAGAGCAGCATCACTCTGTGGACGATTCTTTGAGCCACATTGATCTCTATGACATAGAGAAATGTAGTTAGAGATGTGTCTCCCAGACTTTCTGCCTCAAAGTTTGCAATTTCTGATAAAAATCTACGAATTCAACCAATAATAAAATGTCACATCTCCAAAAGTCTGTGAATATTTCAGTTAATTTGATAACTGGGAAAAGTACAATTAAATCATTTTTGTTTATGATAAAGGGAGATAAACACAATAACAATATTTTGCTTCTTTCTTTTTGTTTTTTAGAGATGAAGTCTTACTCTGTACCCAGGCCGAAATTCAGTAGCATGACCACAGCTCCCTGCAATCTTGAATTCCTGGGATCAAGAGATCTTCCTACCTCAGCCTTGACAGCAGCTACCACTACAAGTGCACACCACCACACCTGGTCAATATTTTACTTCTATTTTGTATGTGATTTAGGACATATATCTGTTCTTCTCTCTTGCATTAGTCTATGCCCATCAAGTAGCTATCAACAAATGTAGCCATGAAAGATAAATATATTTGCACATTTAAAAACTTACATTAAAATGAATCACAGCATTAACAAGAAAAGAGATGCCAAGCCATTGAAAGACATTGAGGGAAATGTCATATTACTAAGTGAAAGAAATCAGTCTACAATGGCTGTATACTGTATTATTCCAACAGTATGGCATTCTGGAAAAGGTAAAACTATTGAGGCATGAAAAGATCAATGGTTGCCAGGGTTTGGGTGGGGAGAAGAATGAGGCAGAGCCAAGAGGATTTGGGGAACAGGGAAACTATTTAGTGCCATACTATAATGGTGGATACAGGCCATTATACTTTTGTCCAAATGAGTAGAATGAACAATATCAACAGTGAACCATAATGTAAACTATAGATTTGGGAGGCTAATGATATGTCCAGAAGGTTTATTAATTGTAACAAAGTGGGATCACTCTGGTAGGGATGGTGATCATGGGAGACCTGAGTACCGGAGGCAGACAGTATATGAGAAAACTCTGTACCTTCTGCTTGCTCAGTATTACTGGGAACCTAAAACTGTTCTAAAAAATAAAAGTACAGTATATTAAAAAATAAACCTCAGAAAAAGTTTATAACATAGCTAATATTATATAGTTTGCATTTTACATCTCTAATTATAATGAACTACACACAGTAGAAGATTTTAAATAATGCTTACACTCTATGCAATGGAAAACAATATAAAAATTGTACCGTGTATGTTCACAAATATCCCCTATAACAATAATCTACAAAATAAACAATTTTTTAAAACTGTACAAACTGCTTATTTTCTTAGGTGTCCGCTAATTAATTAGGCTTATGCCGCAAGGTGAAACTATTTTTTGCATTAGCTGATATAATAGACAATAATGTATAACAAAAAAAGTCAAAAAGATGTGATTTCAGACATCAAAAACTAAAAATTAGAAACATTCTAAATTTTATATATTCTTTTGATAACTTAGTTTGCTATTTTTATATCCTTTTAGAAACATATGAATAAATATATATTTACCATAATTAAGTCAACTCTGCACATGAGATTAAAATGAATATCTGGCAATCTGAGACTTATGTGCAAAACTATGCATGGAATTGAATTGATATTTTAGACATTGCATTAAAATATGCCAATTGAGATCAAAATAAGAAGTAAAAAATTGTACAGATGAAATAAACCAGAAGGTTTCTCATTTCATTTTATATTAAGTGACTTTAAATAATATATGCATCTAAAATAATGAGATTCCTTCAGTATGTATTTTATGATTTGAAAATGTCAGTTTTAAAAGGATAATAATTTTCATAAAATATAGAGATAAGTTTTCAAAGGATAATCATTCTACATACACACACACACACACACACTCCAAAATTCTTTACAGGCAAATAATCCTGCATTGTCTACTATTGTGCACTAATGTTATCTCAACTATAACAGAAAAAAAGCTATAGCCCAAATGAAAAGTGTAGAAATGAAACTCAAGGAAATGCACAAGATGTTCTTATCTAATTGCATCTTAGCTCAAACTACCAGAACATTTTTAAGAGAACAAGATTCCCTTTAGAATAATCCTGTGTACAGAAAGACAATATCTATATTACATGTGTTTTAAGTTAGAAAAAAAGAAAGTTTCTTTAAACATCTAAGACATAAAATGCTGCTTCCCTGTTCCTTCTTTTGAATAAAAGGAAAAGAATGATTTTCTAATGTGGCCCAATACTAAAGTTTAACAAATAATTGGTTTTATCGATGCTCTGTCCTCCTCATTTGCACCTTAATATGGCCCAAAGTTAAGTAAGTTTTAAATGTTATAGAAGAAAATATTACTATTGGTAACCATTGTAAGGTATTTTATACATTTAATTTCATTATTTATTGCACTTAGTACTTGCAGGTGAATCCATTCATAAATGCAAGAGAGGAAAGAGAGATGGAAGGAAAGAAGGAAGAAAAGAAAAAAGGAGGCAACAGGAAGAGGAAACGTGACTTTAGTTTAACAAATTATTCCTTTAACACCTTTATGCCATACCATGGTAGCCTCTAACCACTGGAAGATGAAATACATAAACATAGTCTCTGCTCTCATGTAATTTACATTCTATAGAAAGAGTCATGGTAGCAACATAACGTAGCTACATCTTAATACAAAATGTTAAACCTTCCTTAGTTTGACATGATCAGGGTCAGAATGCATGCTATGGGAGCTATGGCTTAGGTATGATGTTTCATGCAGAAGTATTAACAAAAAGACAGAGATGCAAGAATATATGAGAAATCTAGAAACTACAGGCACTATCAGATCAGAAACTCTGTATTATCAGGTCATAATGTTTATTACGTGACTATGTGTATCAAAATCACACAGGTCATAACTCTGTGTGCGTGTGTTTGTGTGTGTGTGTATGTGCAGAGGGATCTGGAGTATTGGGAAGGAATGGGGATGGGTGTAGGTATAGCAAAAGATAAAGTTGTCTGAGGTGAAATAGATAGGCAAACTCATAATCAGAGTTGGTTTTGCAAGGTATATATTTCTTATTTATTTCCAGATTCAAAGCAAGCCTAAGTATTTTAAGGTTGATGTATGCATTCTGGAAAAATCAACACATTAATATATTTTCATGAGTCCTTAATACCTAGAGAGAGTTCAGGTATTAAGTTTTTATTGAATAAAAATAATAATAACCCATAATCACCCTATGATGCAGGTATCATCCATTACCTGAATTTACAGATAAGAGGTTAATTTTATTATGCTTCAATTTTCTAATGTTTAATTTTATTATTTAATTTCCAAGTGCAAGTAGCAATCTGCTAGGAAAATAATTTAGGAATCCTAACCTAAATTATTATTGCTTATTGATTTACTCAGCAAATACTTACAGTCCTCTTATATTGCAGCTCTAGGCAAAAGGTAAAGTGCCCCCTGTGTGCCTGGAGCTTACAGTCTGACTCTAGGGCTTTGTACTCAATACAGTTCTATATAATTTTTATAAATAAGAGAGCAGTTCTACAATCACTGGGAATATCTGTTTTTCTAAATTTATTCTATTTTGGCGTTTACATTTTATTCTTTGCATCTCCAAATGGGATCTGGGCAAATCAAAAAAAAAAAAAAGAAGAAGAACTCTCTAGCGATTACAACAGTATATGCACAGAAATCTTAGATGCAGGCTCAAAGATACTGTCAAATATAAGAAAAGGAAACATTGAAACACCTGTGAATATCTGAGGTACATTTTGAAAACACAGAACTAAACCTTATCTCTTTCCTCTTCAAAATGTGCTAGTCTTCACAACTTTCAAAACTATTAATGACTTTTCAAAGCTTCCCACAAAATTGTTTTGTCAGTATTCATTCATGAGGAACGACCTATATCCTTGATAGAATCTAATTTATGCTCCTTGCTGTGTTTCCTTTTAACATTCCTGGATTTAATTAGCTGTAATAAACTGTTCCTCTTGACAAGAAATACTGTTTCTTGGTTTAATTCCATGTTTATAGAAATTTAGAATCAACATCCAATAGAAACGGGGAAAACTCTTTATAGACTAAATACGTCAAGAAAATAAATATCCATGGAACATGGTGAAAAGGGCCATTTCCTTAGTTTTCATCAGTGATTAGATGCCAAAAACACATAAGAAAGAAAAAAAAATCAAATGTAATAGTCAACTTCTCTGTGAATGTGTGATTAATAATGCCAGTCAATTGAATCTTGTAAGCAGTTTAGAACGTTGTTAATTACAGTTCAGGGGAAAGCAAATTCAATATCAAACACTTTTAAGCAAAAGTAAATGGGATTTTATGGTGTTGGCAACTGTAATGTGTTTTGAGCAGTGCTGAGCTACTTTATACATTAGCATAGTTGTTTATGGACTTGGTGATATGATATTTAAAACGTACTATAATATGGGTATTAAATTAGATCAGAAACTGTGCCTACCAGTTTCAGGGTGGGAGGCCATATGTGCTATAAAGATAAAAGGATTTAGACAGTTGAAAAGGCAGTGAGTAGAGTTTAAAATCCCTACAATGAAGAAGTTGAGAGAATCTGTTATCTGCGGGGAGCAGGTAATTTCTCACCAAGCAGAGTTCTTGCAAAATGCATAGATGGCAAATTTGCCTTTAACAGATGTTCTCCACTCCCACCATTTTCCAAACCTGAGTACTTTTCATGGGTTTTGGCCTTAGAACTATATATGTCCCTAATATTCAACTGCTTACTCTCTAAGTTAGTTCACCTTACAGGTGAAGAGAAAATTTGCCATCAGTATTGTCTGATTTATGTTCTGTTACACTAGTGGCTGAGGAAGTGAGAAGGCATAAGAAGGTCAGTTGACACTAAGAAATGCCACTTGCAAACAAGTTTCCAATTGTCCCAACAATTAGTTATTTGATTGATTAACTTTCCTTTTATATTGCAAACATTCCCTGAGAACATGCAATCGGTCATTCCTAAGAAGTAATTACAGCAATCTTCAGCAGTACTACACTCTTACTAACGGGAATGAGCCTTTCTCTCATCTCCACCCAAAGGAAATATAAGGACAAAGAGTCATTTAAGATCGTATAGCATTTTAGGAAAGCAGAGCTCTAAGAGGGATATCTAAACAGAATGTTTAAAAATCTATAGGGCAGCTTGAGGGATTAGGTTAAGAGTGAAATTTAGAAGAGTAAGCGGAATGACAAAAACAACAGCTGCCATGCAATTTTGACTCAGATTTTGATGGTAGTCATACTATCTACCTCTACCTACCTGAGATAGAAAAACAAATGACATGTTAGATTATCTCTAGCAAGGAGGCTGGAAGGAGGCACACCCACCAGAAGTCAAAAGGAGATCTTGAAATTATTGTTTTCTCTGCCAACTTCTTATCTTATCTTGATGATTATGTCCTATATTCTTCTTGTTGCCCAGGCTGGAGTGCAATGGTGCTATCTCAGCTCACTGCAATCTCCGCTTGCCTCCCAGATTCAAGCAATTCTCCTACCTCAGCCTCCCAAGTAGCTGGGATTACAGATGTCCTATATTCTTGATGATGATATCCTATATTCTTCAAAGAACACTTCTTTGAAGCTCACTCAATAAATTCCTGTTTTTGCTCTTATGCTGGCTTTTGAGGCAGCATGGCATAGCAGAAAATCTAGAAATAATACAGACAGGTGAAAGTTCTAGCTCAACAACTAACTGGTGAAGGTCACTGAAAAACTTATATACTTTCAGCTTCAATTTCTTCAACTGAAAAACTGTGAATAGTATCACCTTTGCTGGGCTTTGAAGATATTACTACATGGAACACATAAATACACCAAACACAATTTCTGGCATTTAACAAACTTTCAGTAAATAAAGTGTTGATGTCTTTTTTTTTTTTTTTTTTTTTTTTTTTTTTTTTTACTATGAAATACTGTTAAAAGGAAAAAAAAAAAAAAGTCAGTGGCTCTCCTGTTAACACTATAGAGAGTCAACTCACCATTCATATATTCACTCACTCACTCAGGCATATTATGTTCTTGTGTAGTTAATATGAAATAAGGACAACACTAACACATCATTTAGATATTTCTGCCACAACCCCACAAAAAAAGGAAAAGCCAAACCAAGGATGGAAAAATACTTTTACAACAGGATTAAGTTGTCATTAAAATCTCCATCTGGAGAATTAAAATGGGAACTCTGTGAATGACTAAAGATACAGTAGCAACATCAGTAGCTGGAATACCCTGGGAAAGAGAGAGGCAATGAGGGAGCCAAAAACAGGAGAAAGTCAAAAGGATGGCTAAGTAAAATCTATAGCTAATATGAAATTGTGAAGGAGAAAATATATAGATACAGAACTGATGAGGCAGTAGGAGTAGGGAAAGCAGAATTGAGTTTTATTAAGATATAGGAGGAAACCAAAAGAACTGTCTAGCTTTTGTCTCATCTCCTGAATGGCATTTCATTCCAGCCTTCATAATGTCAAGGTGTAGTATAGCTTTGCTCCTCCCATAAATTCTCAGTGCATCTCTCTTATCAACACCTGCATCATCAGACTCAATATCCAATACTTAGGGTACCCAAGTGAATCTCTGTCCTGACAAACCCAAATCTCACAAATACATCATCTGAGTGGTAATTTACTTTAAATACGTTGGTATGAAGAGTTTGAAGCACATGTGTGCAACTTATGCTTAAAAGGTGCTTAGCACCTGATTAATTAGCATTTGAAATCCCCTAATCAAGAATCAACATTCATGTCATAGAAATCTGCACAAGATGGTAGTTAATTAACTAGTATAAGTTAGTCATATGGTTGTATAGAAAAAGTGTGAGCCCCAAACCCCTTGTGTGATCTGTTTGGTTTTATGCCAAATCTTTTACAGAAGTTGCCCAATATGACCACAAGATCAGTTGGTTTTGCCTTTACATGGCAGTTTTGTAAACTACAGCTGGCAGGCCAAATCTGGCCATTGACTGTAAATAAAGTTGTATTATAATTGTTTACATATTGTTCATGACTGCTTTGGGGACTTCCACAACAGAGTTTAATAGTTATGAGGAATATCAATGGAAAGATATTCAAGCACATAAGAGCAGGCAATATGACAGTTTTATGCTTGTTTACTAAAATGAAATTGGATGAATTTAGACTAAGATTTTCTTATTCTCAAGTCTTGGTGAGGTTGTTCGGCAGGGACCTATAGCCTTCCTTGATCTTTGGTCAGTTCTTAGTAGTAATACAAATCCCAAAAGAGTGCCATGTTGGAGGTTTTTCTTCCAGGAAGGGAGGAAGTGAAGGAGGGAGGGAAGGAGGAAGGGAGGACAGAGGGGGGACAGAGGGAGGGAAGGAAGGAAAGAAGGGAGAGGAGAGAGAATAATAAAGATAGAGAGTGTGTGTATGAGAGAGAGAGAGAACAAAAGAGAGAGAGAATGGCCAACCATGATACTGGAAACTGATCTGACTTCACAACTCAGGCCCAATGTGATTTGATACTTCTTGGGTTCACAGATAAGCCATAATGTTCTCCTGTTGGATATTAACAATCTTAAAGAACATTCGCTTCAGACAAGGTCATTGTAAAAACTTCAAAATACCAAAGAGCCCCCTCTCACAAAATGAATGAGGGGTACTTTAACTAATTACAGCTTTATGGTTGCCCTAGGCTGTTCTTCCTACAGCTAAGATGTATTGAGATAGCTAGTCATAGAATTGCCATAAAATTTCTGTCAACACCCAACCCAAAGCAAACCTCTACTTCCTCAGACTTTCCCTAAGATTCCTCAAACCAGGCCCAAATCCTATGTGAGGTTCTTTGTCACCTGCTCCTACTGAGATGCCCCACAGTTCCCCACTGTGTGCATTCGCTCTTGCTGCAGTGAGTAACAAATTCAACTTGCTCAACTCTAAGTGTTCCTGTGACTGTATGAAGTCCGCTAATGTGGCCTTTCCTTTCCCAGTGCTTCTATCTACAATATAGCTGAGTGTACAACCTGGTATCTGCATGCAGACTGCTCAGCTGTGTGAAGGACTGTATTACCACTTTGTTTAGACACCTAAGTATGTCCTTTCATTTCAGGTTCATTTTATACTTACATTCAGGGGCAGGTTTAGTTTAGGACTTCTGCTAGTGTTGTGGGAAGTCAGGGACCCCGAATGGAGGGACCGGCTAGAGCCAAGGCAGAAGAATATAAATTGTGAAGATTTCAAGGACATTTATCAGTTCCCCAAATTAATACTTGTATAATTTCTTATGCCTGTCTTTACTTCAATCTCTGAATATAAATTGTGAAGATTTCATGGACATTTATCACTTCCTCAATCAATACTCTTAAAATTTCTTATGGCTGTCTTTACTTTAATCTCTTAATCACGTTATCTTTGTAAGCTGAAAATGTACGTCACCTCAGGACCACTATTGTAAAAATGGATTGTAAAACATTTGTGTTTGAACAATATGAAATCAGTGCACCCTGAAAAAGAACAGAATAATGGTGATTTTCAGGGAACAAGGGAAGATAACCATGAGGTCTGACTGCCTGTGGGGTCGGGCAGAATACAGCCATAGTTTTCTTCTCTTAGAAAGTCTATAGATGGATGTGTGAGTAGGAGAAATATCACTGAATTATTTTCTCAGCAAGAAATAATCCTGGGGAAGGAATGCACTCCTGGGGGTAGGTCTATAGATGGCTGCTCTGGGAGTGTCTGTCTGATATGGTTGAGATAAGGATTGAAATATGCCCTGGTCTCCTGCAGTACCCTCAGGCTTACTAGGATTGGGAAATTCCAGCCTGGTAAATTCTAGTCAGACCAGTTATCTGCTCTCGAACCCTGTTTCCTGTTAAGATGTTTATCAAGACAATGCATGCACAGTGGGACACAGACCATCATCAGTAATTCTAATTTTGCCTTGCCTTGTGATCTTTATTGCCCTTTGAAGCATGTGATCCTTGTGACCTACTCCCTGTTCATACATCCCCTCCCATTTCAAAATCCCTAATAAAAACTTGCTGGTTTTGTGGCTCAGAGTTGTCATCATGGTCCTAGCAATATGTGATGACACCACCCGAGGCCCAGCTGTAAAATTTCTCTCTTTGTACTCCTTCTCTTTATTTCTCAGACCAGCTGACACTTAGGGAAAATAGAAAGAACCTACATTGAAATATTGGGGGCTGGTTTCCCCAATAGCTAGTATAATTGTCTACTTGAAATGCTGTGGTCAAACTAGGTTATATCATTCAGCAGAGTATTGAATCTACATGAATGATATGAAACCCATTGATAAAATTTACATTAATTTCAGAAGGATAGGGATAACAAAAGAGGATTATAGAAACTTATACAAGTCATTAATTTTCTTTGTTCATAGTTCCTGAACATCAGTTATAACACTGAAGTCTTAGAAGTTAGTTTCTTTAGCTTCAGGGTTTTTAAACGTAAATTGTTATGTTACTTTTTTTTTACCAAGATCACCAAATGTTAATTAATGGTACAATGCCTGGGTAGGTTAACTGAAAACTTTTTATTGATATGAAATGTCAGTAACCTGGGTGACTATTTAGCAGAAAAGGTCAGATGTTTTTCAAGGTCATGTAAAATATGGAGAATAATCCTTGGTTTGCAATATTTGAAATTTATGAGGATAAGCACAGTGTAATAATTGGTGTCATATTTCATGGTTTATGAGAATATGTGTTGCTAATACACATGTACAAGAGCATCTAATATTAGGTCTCTCAATTTGTTATTATATATTAAAATTATTAAAAGATATAGGTTATATCATGAGAGAGTGTGAAACAGAAAAAAAAGAAAAAAATGATATAGTTGATAATTGCCTGAATATGCTGGAAATCATAATCTCTGTCAAACTCCAAACAGGAAATGTACCTAATAGCATTGGTTCTACCACAAGAAACTATTGCATATTTTTTCTGTTTTTTTTTTTTTTTAAGTTCAGTTTCTCTTCAATATTTTTCTCTTTTTGATGTTTCTCTCTTTTGTATTTTTTCTTCTCTGAGAATAAGTCCACTATTGATCCTAAATATCACTGCACAGCCCCAAGGCAAATACACTGATGCCCATTGAAATCTAGATAGAATTTGCATAGTTCAGAAACATTATCTTGACAACTGCTTCTGCAACACCCCTTACGTATGTGGAGTGTAGCCGAAAATGACATAGTGATGACTAGTACTGCCTTCGGTCTTGAAATTGTTCTAAATTTCCTTTCATAGGAAACAGGAAGTCTTGGAGGGATCCACACTAAAGGAGCTTAGGTATCTGAGGTACCCACACTCCTAAGAGTTCAATTTACATCTTGATGTCTTTGGTGAAAGTTAGAATGAAAGTGAATATAAACTACACATTGATTATTAGTAATCATCAATAAATAATATTTTTAAGTTTCACATTAAAATGTTATCATAGATGGCAACGTAAGTTATACATATATCAAAAATGAGAGCAATCATAAATAGAAACCCATTATGTAATAAAAAGTCTTGTAGGTACAAACAGCCCCTGGAAATTCAGTTTGACAGTGGGAGGCTTATTAATTGAAGAATCTGTTTTTGTTTCCCTCCCTCTACTTTTGTCCAAAGGGATCCAGGGTGATGGGTTCACTTGACTGGAAGCTTATAAGAGCAAACCATTTGACACAGTTAACAGTGATCTGGATAAACAGTGTAATGCCATCTAATGCAGGCAAGCAAAATGTCGGGATCAAAGGAAGTAATAACACCAGTTCATTCCTCCTTTCCTGAGAGTTGAATCTAGAAAAAAAAAAAAAATGAAACAAGTGTGCTTTGAGGAATGACTACAGGAATTTGAGATGCTTATCTTGGAAGGGAAAAGACTTTATAGAGCAGAGAAAAAATGGAGAGAGAGAAAAAAATGCCCAAACAGACTTTTTTCCTTTGAATTAAATTGCTTATCAAATTGGAGCAAACTCTGGCAGGTGCCCAGAAGGTCATATTGGTTGTTAAACAGTGAAAGTTAAATTTATTCCAGGACCTCTATTCCCAGTTTCAATGTTCTTTCCATGACCATTTTCAAGAGGTCATGAGTTTGGTGACTTTGGAATCAAACAATGCTAAATTGAAATATCTGCTTCCTTCCTTTCAATGGGAGGTAATTTTTCTTTTAATGAGGGAGAGCCATGTGGTGAAATTCATCCTTTGAAAAGAGGAATCTAGCGTCATGATGGAGGATGTGTCATAGCCAAAAGGGAAGAGAATCATTCTAAATATACATTCCAGGAATGACTGGATTTTCATGCTGTGCTATACTGGGTTTCTTTAAAACTTTCCTTCATCATTTTTACTTGGGGAAATACAGTCCATTTTTATAAGGCTCTTTACAGATGGCAACTTATTTGGCAAGATGGTAAGTCCATACCACCTCAAAGTAGAAGTAATACATATTTGTATTAAGTTCCCAGAACAGAAATGACAACTCATTATGATATAGGTATTTATGTCAAACACAGCACATTATATATTATGGGTACTTAATAATAAACATTCATTGTGGGAATAAACTAACCAGATTACAATGGTGATGTGGGGAAAACAGAATAAGATATTTGACGTATTAGGCTATGAGAAAGTAAATTATCGGTGGAAACTTTCTTTTTACAGTTCTTCACTAATGTATTTATGGGTTTATGTTCTTTATCTGTTTTAACTATTTTTCAACAAATAAGCTTTTTAAATATCATAAATATAAAATTATTTGATAATATAGTGAAATTTTACTTAGCTTATTGAATTTAATTTTTCTGAAAATCTATGGGAAATAATATACTTAACTATAATAGTTCATCAGAAAACATTAATTTTAGTCCATGTTTTGTTATTGCAAAATTAACCATATTTTAATTACATCATAGCTTCATATAATAAAATCCATTTACTAAAGTGAGACTAACATACTGTCCAATCACCAACAATCAATAGCTCAAACACAAGATAAGTCAAAACAAAAGGATTCCAATAGTGGAAGTTCAGATAGATCTTATTTCTGCCATCCCTTTACCTAAGAAGTAGACAAAAAAGGATCTGATTTTGGAATCAGATCAGCCTGAACATGGTTCTGGGTTCTGCTAACTGACGGGCTCTGTGGCTTGAGGACTGTTACCTTGAAATTTCAGATTTGTTCTGTTTACAACTGTTAAATGGTAATAATGATAATGTTTATTTCACAGCATTTTTGCTACAATCAACACTTTTATTCTTTCAAGCCCAGAGGAAGTGTCATTAAACTGTCACTGCTTTTTTTCCCTGTTTCAACTGAAAATATTCACTTTCTCCTTCTGTTATATTATATAAATATCTAATTTACTCAACAGAACCAAAAGCTCCCTAAAAACAACCAAGGCTCATTCTTTACATAGCCTCTACAACCTTTAGCTCAATGTACAAAACAGTTGACTGAGAAACATTTGATCACTGAAATAATGAGATTACAAACTTAAACTTTTGAAATATAGTACTTTTTCACTAACCTCAGAAATTGATAAATAAAGATAGTTTAGAGCTTAACAATGAATATTAATGAGTAGACCACCCAGATAGCAATCAGGATGCAGAAATAGCAGACTATGGTACTTGGCCTACCTGAATCTATAAGAATATAAACAAGATATATTTCTTTGAACAAAATGATCTAAATAATTTGTCTGCAAATAATTTTATTTCTTAGATAATGCTTACTCTGTACCAGGCAGTGTTTGTAGTAACTTAAATTTTTTTACTCATTTAATAATCATAACAAATCTATAAGGTACAGGTGTTACTACAACTTCCTTTCTATAAGTGAGAAAATTGAAAAATAGCTTTTCAATAAATAACATGCCCAAGACCATGGAGCTTATACATTTCAGAGTCAGAATTTGAAACTAGGCAGAGGATCTTCAGTTTCTGCTTTCCTAACTATCATATTATGAAGTAGAATTTCAAAACATATGTCATCACTACTCTCTTGAAATACAGAATGCAATTATTCTGACATTTGTAATAAATATATTGAGGTTACAGTAAGAACCACTGATAGAAAATCTACTTTTTCTTATACTAGTGACAACAGAGCATACTTTTCCACAAATCTTATCCCCAGAACATATCTGTTCCTTTTCCTCCTAGGTGCTTAAACAATTCTTACAACATTTCACCATAAGATAGATGTTAGGGATCTTTCAGAATAATTTAGAACTATTTGATGGTGAGTACATGCTATCTGAGATTGCTCCTGCAGTAAATCACCTAAAGTTATTGAATTTATTTCAAGTTATCATATACAAAGTAAACACCATTATTGACATGGAAGATATTTCATTTCCTCATGTTTCATTTACTTCCCACATACTAGGGAGCTAAAATGGACTATCAGGATAGAATTCTGGTACACATTGTTTCAAAACATCATTTATTTATAATCTAAATAAAAGCCTTCTGCCTTTAGGTATCAGAATTGTGCTTAATAAAATCAATGATGTAGGTATAGATTTTTTTTAGCTGTTGTTTTATGGAACCAGAAAAAGACGGTAGTAGATAAGCAAATGCTGATAACATATACCACCAATATACTGACACTAAGAGAGTTTATGAGCTTTGTCTATCAGAAATAAGAGAAATCATTTCACCCAAAAAAAATCTTAGAAGCAAAAGCAAAGATGGCTCTTTGCTTAATTTTTTCTCAGGATGATATATAACAAGTACTATTCTAGATGCGTAGGAGGAAAGTTAACATATAATAGATGCCTTAAGGCATTTGCAAACTTTAGCTTACTACAGAATCACCAGGAGGACTTGCTATAACATGGATTTCTGGTTACTTAGAAATTTGTTATAACATAAATTTCTGGGCTCAACCTTCAGCAGTGCAGTAAGCTGGTCTAGGGTTAAATCTCAGAATTTGCATTTCCAATAAGATTTCAGATGATGCTGATGCCGTCGTGGTCTGGTACCACACTGAGAATCACTGCATTAGGGTTTTAATCCTTTCTCAGAAACCTGGTTTGCAAGACCACCAGTCTTGAATTACTTTCTGTTTGCAAACATGGAGGAAGTGTAGGTTGTCTTGCAAATAACACCTATGAAAAATGAATCATGTTTTTTGTTTTTTTTTTTTTGAGATGGAGTTTCACTCTTTCACCAGGCTGGTGTGCTGTGGCGTGATCTTGGTTCACTACAACCACTGCCTCCCAGGTTAGAGCAATTCTCCTGCCTCAGCCTCTGGAGTAGCTGAGACTACAGGTGTGAGCCACCACGCCCAGTTAATTTTTGTATTTTTGGTAGAGATGAGGTTTCATCTCATTGGCTAGGATGGTCTGGATCCCTTGACCTCGTGATCCACTCTCCTGGGCCTCCCAAAGTACTAGGATTACAGGTGTGAGCCACCACACCCGGCTGCTCACTTTTAAGGTCAATTCAAGTATTAAATCTGTTTACACTTAAAAAAATCCCTTTTATAGTAGCTAGTATCTACATTTGATGATGAATCCTACATTGTTGTAATTGTACTAAACAAGTTATAAATACTTGGTTTATTTTTAGTCATCCACATATGTTCCCATACAGTAAAGAACTAATCAATCATTCTTCTTTGTAGACGTGGTTATTGTATATGTCAAAAAATAAGCTTATTTGTTATATTCAATAATTCATCAATTCATTAGGTCAGCATATACATATTGAAATTGCACTTAGTTACAAGGTGCTGGTGTTCTATAATGAAAAACAATAGACAAACCTGATATGTAAGTTACAATAAAGATTAAAAACAAGTTTAAATATATATGTATGTGTGTGTGTATATATATATAAATACATGTATTTACACATGCCATTTGAGATAATATAACTGTTAAAAAAAAAAAATGACCAAACGAACTAAAACTGCAAGAAAATACAGAAGACTAAGAATGTCTAGGATGTTGCAGTTTCGCATAGTATGTCCAGAGATGGCTTCTCAGAGGAAGTGTCATGAGTTAGGTTACTTACTCTTTAATTTAGGTTAACCTTACTCTTTAAATTTAATTTTCTAATTTTTTTATTTTCAGTTTTTGCTCTGTTTTTCTAATTCTTTTTTTTTTTTTTTTTTTTTGAGACGGAGTCTTGCTGTGTCTCCCAGACTGGAATGTAGTGGCGCGATCTTGGCTCACTGCAAGCTCTGCCTCCCGGGTTCACGCCATTCTCCTGCCTCAGCCTCCCACGTAGCTGGGACTACAGGCGCCCACCACTACGACCGGCTAATTTTTTGTATTTTTAGTAGACACAGGGTTCTACCGTGTTAACCAGGATGGTATGGATCTCCTGACCTCATGATCCACCCTCCTTGGCCTCCCAAAGTGCTGGGATTACAGGTGTGAGCCACCAAGCCTGGCCTGTTTTCTAAGTCTTTTAGCCCATGTACTGATATGACAGTTATACACTCTTTATTCTGTGATTGGTTCCTTTTAAAAATTTATATGGCTTTTATACAAAACCTAAAGTTGAGGCCTTGAAAGCTTCAGCCCAAAATAAACACATCCAGTATATTCGGGAATTTTTAACCCCACAAATTAGACTTTTAAAAAATGATATATGTTTTAAATTTATTTCAATTTTATGGGAGGTCTAATTTATGTATGTCATATTTCCCCCTTTAGATGTACACATCAGTGAGTTGTATCAAATATATACAGTCTTGTAAATATTACCACAAACAAGATATAGAAGAGTTTTATCACCTGAGAAAGTTCTTTCATATCCCTTTATAGTAAGTCCTCCATCTTCAGGCCTTTGTGAACACTAATCTGCTTTCTTCCCCCAGAGATTTGTCTTTTTCAAATGTTATACAAATGGAATAATGGAGTACACAGCTTTTCAATCCTTGCTCTTTCCGGAAGTGTGGATTACGCCATATTGTTGTAATGTTCAGTAGTAGTCTGGGTTGTTTTTTATTGCTGAGTAATATTCCATTGTCTGTATATACAACAATTTGGGTATCCTTTCGGCAGCTGCACATTTGGGTAGTTTTCAGTGTGGGGTAATTACGAACAAAAGTGCTATGCATATTTATAACAAGTTTTGTGTGGACATATGTTTTTCTTTCTTATGTATAAATACTTATGAATAGGACTGCTGAGTCATACAGTATGTGTAGGTTTAACTGTAAGAAACTGCCAAGTTGCTTTCCAAATTAGTTGTACCATTTTACATTCCCAGGGCAATGTGTAAAATTACAATTGCTCTGCATCCTCATCAGCACTTGGCATTGTCTTTTTTGTTTGTTTGTTTTTCAGCCTTTTTTTGGGGGGGGTCATTCTAATAATGTATAGTGATATTTCATTTTGTTTTTAATTTGCATTTACACAATGACTAATGATGCTGATCAACTTTTCATGTGCTGATTGGACATTTTTATGCCCTCTTTGGTGAAGTCTCTAAATATTTTTAGCATGTGATATTTTTGATTTCTGAGGCAACAGTAGTAGATGTGGATTTTTTTTTTTTTTTTTTTTTTTTCTTTTCAGACACAGTTTTGCTCTTATTGCCTAGGCTGGGTTGTAATGGCGTGATCTCGGCTCACCACAACCTCTGCCTCCCAGATTCAAGCAATTCTTCTGCCTCAGCCTACCGAGTAGATGGGATTACAGGAATGCACCACCATGCCCAGCGAATTTTGTATTTTTAGTAGAGATGGGTTTTTTCCGTGTTGGTCAGATTGGTCTCGAACTCCCGACCTCAAGTGATCCACCCACCTCACCCTCCCAAAGTGCTGGGATTACAAGTGTGAGCCACTGCCCTCGGCTGATATGGATATTTTGAAAACTATTTTACTATTTTAGTAATCTTTTTTTTTTTTCCAAGTATAGTTGAATGGCTTAAAGAAGAAAATTAACCATCATTAACTAACATTGCATTATTCCAACAAATAATGCAGATCTAACAAATTGAGAGGGCTAAGTAGAAATCAGGACATACTATCTTTAAAAGTTTAACAAGTAATCAAAATGATCCATTATAATCAAATAAAAGTACTTTTATTACTATGGCTACATCCTATTAGTGCAGACTTGGCCAAATACTTAATGATAACTAAGTACAACAGAAACATCATAGTTTAAAGCATTTCACACTGAACTGCTGCAAATTGTCCCCTAACAACTAGTCCTGGATGCTTCTCTGACCATCTTTTGGCTTAGACACGAAATAAAAAATCATATTTCACTTATTTTAAAGGACTTTGAAATATGTAAATACCTACATGGTATAACAAAAATAGCATATTATTAACAATGAACTGATTACAAGTACTAATAACATGCTTCATTATAACATCATAATGAAATATTCAATATATGTATGATCAGAGATTTTGAAGATCCGCATGGAATTATGCCACTATAAATTACTAATTATGTGACAAGGCTATATTCACTCTCAAAGCTTAATTTCCTCATTTGCAAATGGTGATAATATCTACTTTACAGGTTTTTAAAAAAATGTAAAATCACTCTCTAGATTATATATTGATATTTAAATATTAATATTGTATCTCTTCATATATAATTTAAAATGTGAAAATCATTGCTCCCTCATTAGTATATAATCTATTTAATATAGTGGTGGACACAACTTTTTGCATGTCATATGCAGTGTCACCATCAGAAACAAATGTACGTTCTAATGAATCCTGGAAAATAATAGAAAAGCTTTAATTTTTGTAATATTTTGGCCAAATAATGCAATCCTAAAGGATAAAGAAAGTGCAAAGCCCCCAGGAATCATTTCTCCCTCTACTCACTTTCTAAATCCTTATGTCCTATGAACAATAATTTATAATCTATATTTTTGCCAAATAATATTCAAAATGAAGTTATGTAAGTTTTTCTTTCCCTGCAAGGCAATAAGTGAAGAAATGGACATTAAGAATAAAAAATATCTCTGTCTTTCCTGCTGCCTTGTGAACAAAAGTGCCTGCTCCTCCTTCCACCAGGGGGTGGCTGGCAAGATGGCCGAATAGGAACAGCTCTGGTCTGCAGCTCCCAGAGAGATCAATGCAGAAGGCGGGTGATTTCTGCATTTCCAACTGAGGTACCCGGCTCATCTCACTGGGACTGGTTAGACAGTGGGTGCCGTACACAGAGGGTGAGCAGAAGCAGGGTAGGGTGTCGCCTGACCCAGGAAGCACAAGGGGTCGGGGAACTCCCTCTCCTAGCCAAGGGAAGCCATGAGGGACTGTGCCATGGAGAACAGTGCATTCTGACCCAGATACTACACTTTTCCCAGTCTTTGCGACCTGCAGACCAGGAGATTCCCTCAGGTGCCTACACCACCAGGGCCCTCGGTTTCAAGCATAAAACTGGGTGGCCTTTTGAACAGACACTGAGATAGCTACAGTTTTTTTGTTTTTGTTTTTGTTTTGTTTTCATACCCCAGTGGCACCTGGAATGCTAGTGAGACAGTACCGTTCACTACCCTGGAAACGGGGGCTGAAGCCATGGAGTCAAGTAGTCTAGCTCAGCAGATCCCACCCCCATGGAGTCCAGCAAGCTAAGATCCACTGACTTGAAATTCTCACTGTCAACACAGCAGTATGAAGTCAATATGGGATGCTCGAACTTGGCAGGGGGAGGGGCATCTGCCATTACTCAGGCTTGAGTAGGCAGTTTTCCCCTCACAGTGTAAACAAAGCTACCAGGAAGTTCGAACGGGGCAGAACTCACCACATCTTGGCAAAGATGCTGTAGCCAGACTGCCTCTCTAGATTCCTCCTCTCTGGGCAGGGTATCTCTGAAAGAAAGGCAGCAGCTCCCGTCAGGGGCTTATAGATAAAACCCCCATCGCCCTGGGACAGAGCACCTGGGGGAAGGGGTGGCTATGGGCATAGATTAAGCAGACTTAAATGTTCCTGCCTGCTGGCTCTGAAAAGAGCAGCAGATTTCCCAGCACGGTGCTCAAGCTCTGCTAAGGGAGAGACTGCTTCCTCAAGTGGGTCCCTGACACCTGGGCCTCTTGATGGGGGCCTCATACAGGAGAGTTCCGCCTGGCATCTGGTGGATGTCCCTCTGGGATGAAGCTTCCAGAGGAAGGAACAGGCAGCAATCTTTGCTATTTTGCAGACTCCGCTGGAGATACCTAGGCAAACAGGGTCTGGAATAGACCTTCAGCAGACCTGTAGCAGAGGAGCCTGACTGCTAGAAAGAAAACTAACAAACAGAAACAAATAGCATCAACATCAACAAACAGGATGTCCACACAAAAACCCCATCCGAAGGTCACCAACATCAAAGACAAAAGGTAGATAAATCCACAAAGATAAAGAAAAACGAAAGCAAAAAGGCTGAAAATTCCAAAAACCAGAATGCCTCTTCTTCTCCAAAGGATCACAGCTCCTCACCAGCAAGGAAACAAAACTGGATGAAGAATGAGTTTGACAAATTGACAGAAGTAGGCATCAGAAGGTGGGTGGTAATAAACTCCTCCAAGCTAAATGAACATGTTCTAACCCAATGCAAGGAAGGTAACACCCTTAAAAAAGGTTAGAGGAATTGCTAACTAGAATAACCAGTTTAGAGAAAAACATAAATGACCTGATGGAGCTGAAAACAGCACGAGAACTTTGTGAAGTATCAATAGCTGAATCAATCAAGTGGCAGAAAGGATATCAGAGATTGAAGATCAATTTAATGAAACAAAGTGTGAAGACAAAATTAAAGAAAAAAAGAATGAAAAGGAACAAATGAAGCTTTCAGGAAATATGGGACTATGTGAAGAGACCAAACACAAAAAGCAATGACAACAAAAGCCAAAATTGACAAATGGGATCTAATTAAATGAATGAGCTTCTGCACAGCAAAGGAAACTATCATCAGAGTGAACAGGCGACCTACAGAATGGGAGAAATTTATTGCAATCTATCCATCTAAGAAGGGGCTAATATCTAGAATCTACAAAGAACTTAAACAAATTTACAAGAAAAAAACAACCCTATCAAAAAGTGGGTAAAGGATATGAACAGATACTTCTTAAAAGAAGACATCTATGTGGCCAACAAACATATGCAAACAAGCTCACCATCACTGGTTATTAAAGAAATGCAAATCAAAACCACAATGAGCTACCATCTCATGACAGTTAGAATGGCGATCATTAAAATGTCAGGAAACAACAGATGCTGGAGAGGATGTGGAGAAATAGGAACACTTTTACACTGTTGATGGGAGTGTAAATTAGTTCAAACATTGTGGAAGACAGTGTGGCGATTCCTCAAGTATCTAGAACCAGAAATACCATTTGACCCAGCCATCCCATTACTGGGTATATACCCAAAGGATTATAAATCATTCTACTATAAAGACACATGCACACATATGTTTATTGCAGCACTATTCACAATAGCAAAGACTTGGAACCAACCCAAATGCCCATCATGATAGACATTTGTTTTGTTTTATTTTAAGACAGAGTCTCGCTCTGACACCAGGCTGAAGTGCTGTGGCACAATCTCGACTCACTGCAACCTCCGATTCCCTGGTTTAAGCGATTCTCCTGCCTCAGCCTCTCAAGTAGCTGAGATTACAGGCACACACCACCACACATAGCTAATTTTTGTATTTTTAGTAGAGACGGGGTTTCACCACGTTGGCCAGGATGGTCTCTATCTCCTGACTTCACCATCCACCCACCTCAGCCTCCCAAAGTGCTGGGATTACAGGTGTGGGCCACTGTGCCCACCTGAGACTATGCATTTCTAAATGTGATGATTTACATATTTCACAACACAGTAGTTCTGCTCTTAGAGGAAGACTCTAAGAAAGTTGTTCCCAGAAGCATTGTTTGTGGTAGCAGGAAAACAGAACCTATCCAAATGTGTGCACCAATGGGAGAAGAATATATTTACACTTACAAGGGCTGCCAATTACATATGGGAATATATAATTCCAGTGAATAAATATGTTATTAGGATGTATAGTATTCTATACTATAGTGTAATAATGTATAGTATCCATTCACTAAAACACTATACATCAATGTAAAAAATGCAATTGTATATACAACATGCATATACATGTATACACATGCATATATATATACACACACATATATATATCCATGTATATATCAGAAACAATGCTATGTGAAAATATGAAACAATGCATCCAACTCAATGACATTTATAGAAAAAGAAAAATATATAATGGGAATATATGTATGCACTGAGAACAAACTTCAGAACAGGTATTACCCTTGTGTGAGGCAGAACAATTGAATCACAAAAAGAAATTTAAAAGTTTTAACTACATTTTATTTCTTAATGTGATGTTGCTTACATTGGTATTGTTTTGTTATCTGAACATCATCTACATATTATTTTACCCCTCTTATATGAAATATTTTATAAAAGATTGGCATCAATCATTCATTAAAGAATAACTATGTAGCAGTTTTAGACAATTAAAAAATATCACCTTCCATAAATTAAAATTACATACCTTGTTTTGTTTGAATTCTACCAAAATATAGAATTCATTACCAATTACCCAGTTAGAGAACAAAATCTATGTAATTTATAATTGACATTTTAATGTCAGTTTGCCTTTGTTTTCATTATTATTTGAAAACTCAAGCAATAATTTGATGGATATTTGCATTTGTTTTCAATTTTTACCAAATAACTACTAAGCAACTACTCTGTGGCAGGCCGTCTTCTTGTCAATGGGTGTACATCATGGAATAAAACAGACAAAACAATTTTACCCTTGCAGACTTTGTATTATCTAAGGGATGTGACAGACTGTACACATTTTAAGTAGATTTACAATATTGTATTGGGTATCTGGGGTTAGAATGTAATGAGTTCTGTGAAAAACACAGAGCAAGCAAGGGGGATCAGGAATTCTGAGAGGACTCCATTTCCCTAATGGCAACAAAAATCTATACATGCTTATAAGATTTGGGATTACTGATATAGAATCTATTTTCAATTTTCAGTCAAATTCTCTATGTTCTTGAATTCTGCATTGTTATATGTTAAGACAAAGTCCTCACAGACCTAAAATATAAAAAGCATAAGTATATTTTACATATACAGCACAATATAAATCTGAAATTCAACTTTTTCATTTTATTCTAACCACTCAAATTTCCACAAAATATGTTTAAAACAGGCAATGAAAATTCAATGCCTGGAATGCATTGTTAGGAGAAAAATCTGAAGATATGTATAATACATTAGTAAAAGAATACAAATGAATATAAAAATTGCTCCTGGAAGATTTGATTATCTACAGAATCGTGGAGTGGTTTTAGGACAGTAGAATTATATGAATTTAGGACCTAAAACTAATTTTCCAACTATAAATTTCCATTTGAGTTTGTGGTCCTTGATAATTGGAAAGTGTGCTGAATTTGGGAACCTGCAAGTAATTAAGGACGACCTCAAGAGCTTTACTCTCCTCACTTGTAAAAATAAAAAAATAAAATAAAAAAATTTAAATGTGTAGTTTGATGGGGTGGGGGATTTCATGAAATGATTCTCAAGACTTATCCTTATTTTCTTCACTTTTCTTAATGTATAGTTAAGTCCTAAACTTGTAATTTATAAAATTCTCTGTATGCACCAACCACTATCCTTGGTACAGTGTGAGAATTGGGAGGTGATTTCTGGAATTTTTGTTCCAATGTTATTGGTCCATTGGTTTCTGTGAGTTTGCCATGTCTCTTGTACACAGACCTAAATGCCCTGGCGTCTGCCTATCTTTCTGAAGGCATCTCTATTCACTGTTCTCTTCCTCTACACTGGCAACACAGGTCTTGACATCCACGAACAAATCATAATTGTTCCTACTCTAGAGACTTATACTCTTTTATTAGGCCACACTGTAATGTGATGTCCTCAGAAATTCATTTTCTCTCACCCTTACTAAAATTTTCCATCACTTTTCATTTATTTAGACTGGTTTTCTTTTCCAGATAGCACTTAAACCTGCAATTATATTCTATATTCATTTTCTTAGCCTTTGGAAGATCATAAAATAAAAAAGACTCATAAAATTGAGGGATATATTCTATTAATTGGTTATCAATATGTATTGATTATTTGCAGTGGAAATTTGAGTAATTCACCAAAGCAAACAAAAGGATTCTAAGATTTGTAATGTAATTGTGGTGTAATATGGCATGTGCAATAACTAAAAGTAAATGACAGCAGTAGTGCATTGTAATCGAGGCAACATCTCCAAGTTGCAAGACTTACGAATTAAAGTGGTTGATGTTGATAGTAAGAAAATATTAAAATGACTGAAAAGAATTAATATTAACCACTTAATCATTAATTATTCAGAATTTCTCTATCATTTTCACTATATAATATTTTATAGAACTTACACACTATTTGGCAAAAGGAAAAATGGAATGCATAGACAAATGAAAAATTCGCTATTATTTATTTGACATTATAGGAAGTATAAAAATTAAAAAGGTGGATGACATTTTGCATCAGGGAAATTTTCAGAGTTGGTGAGTATAATAATTTTAGGAGCTTGTTTAATTTTTCATTCAAGCCTTTGAATGGAAAATTTTCTCTATTATTCTTCACTGTTGGGCATTTTACAGCTTCTCAGCCTTTTCCTCAGTATCTGGAGAAATTAAGTTAAAAGGATACACAGTTTGCCACTGTGCAGAACAGAATAAAAGTTTACAAATTACTGATCAAGACATGGAAAGATCTGGCTAAAATTCATGTTTCGGATATTCTGGTAATTTAAATTCTCCAAGTTATCACTATTCTCAATGTCTACAAAGAATTTAGAGTTACCTAAATAAAAGGAAGATCAAAAGCAAATCACTGCAAGTTTCAAATACATTTTATCAAATCAGATCAATGCAATCATTCAGAGGAGAGAGAACTCAAAGAAAGGCACTAAGATAAAAAGAGAACGCTTGCCAGGAACATGTGAGGTGATCAGGGATCAGGTTGGGACTGTTTGTTACAGAAGGAAATCAGGAGACAACCAGAAGACACATCAAAGAGGATTTGTTTATGTTTGTGATACTAATGGGGAAATCCCTTAGACTAGAGATTAACATTTTCCTAAAGGAGGAACCCTTTAATCCTGCTATTATCATAATCAATTATACTTTAAAGTGAGCACCTGCGTGAGCAAAATGACCTACATCTCTTTACCATATTCTTAAAATAAGTAACAGTTTTATCTATGGCCTTTGTGGAAAAAAAAAAAAAACTATAATAAATTTCTTGTGCTGTAATGTATGTTCTAATGTAATTATAGATAGACTAATCAGAAGACTATCATCACTCTTCAATAACTCTTCAAATCTTTCCACAAAAATTATTTGGAAGTTAGTGAAGAATGTCTCACAAGGAGGCTAAAGTTCAACTCTCAGGCTTATAGTAACAAAATGATTTGTAAATATATGTTTCTTCAAATATTGTCAACATGAAGGAACACCTTTTTTGGAGGGACAATGTTTATAAGACACATTTTAAAAAACCAAAACAGTTACATTTACACAATGATTATAAAAAAAAATCCATTCCAATATTCTGTCAATTCCCATAGCTTATAGCTATAAGATTAGTGCAAATAAATAAAAAGAAAAAATACAAATAATTTTTACAGTTACTTATAAGTTAAAGTACTTCATTTTGAACATTCATTTTAAAAAGTAAACAGTAATGTCATAATTAGTTTAAATGACTGACTCAAAATATTATGTCATTTTAATTCATTTAAGTCTTGTATACAAACTGGATCAAGATAAGCTATTGTTTGTGAGCAAGCACAGAGTACAGAGTAAAAGCAACAATTAGCAATCTTTTAAGACTAACTTCATCCTTAAATCATTGGACCATTTGATTACAGGAAATGAAAGTAATAAAATCTACCAATCCATACGTCTATATTAGATTACATCTAACTATTTCACATAATGGAGAAATACGGGGTATGTATTTAAATTGCTTCTGTGTAATATTAATATATGGGTAATTCAATTTAACATATTTGAAAATGGGGAATTTTTGTGGATCTTATGAAATATATGTATAAAAAAACCCTCAATGGTTAAGATGATTCTGCTTTTCAGAATTCTGGCTAGAAAGATAAGCTATCATGACACCATGTAGAATTTTGAAAAATGAAATCAGTAACTACATATGAGCTTTTATCTATGCCACTTAGCAGATAAGCCTGGGGGTGGTGGGAAATGTGGGAATTTTAATAACACAATGAGCACAGAAATTTGGATATTACTTTAAATCCATTTTTTTACATTCTTCTTTACATTTCAATTTTGACAAAACATAGTACAACTTATTGTATCGAATTTGGATAGTTTGCTCTAACTCTGCACCTAAAATAGATTGAGATAGTCTTTAAAATCTTACAATTTTTTTAAAAAAATTCAAAATTTTAGAACAGGTTTAGAATTACAGAAAATTATAAAGGTAGTAAAGATTGCTCTCATACACCTCACATATAGTTTCCCCTATTACTGACATTGTACACTGCCTTAACAATATGGCTTTAAAATCATTCATGCCTTTCATTAGCTTGATTGCTCATTTATTTCTATTGATGAATAATGTTTGATTATATGTTGTACCCTCTTCATTTATATATTCATCTATCAAAGGACATCCTAATTGTTTCCAGCTTTTGATGATTATAAATAAAGCTACTCTAAACACTTGTGTGCAAGTCTTATGCAGATAAAAGTTTTCTCATCAGTTGGCTAAACACTTAAGAGTATGGTCGATAGATCCTATCATAAATGTATATTTAACTGAGTAAGAAAGTGTCATACTGTCTTCCAAAGTGGCTGTAATAGTTTACATTTCCAATGGCAATGAATGAGAATTCCTACTGCTCTGCAATGTTGCCAGCAATTGGTGGTGTCTGCTTTTTGGATTTTTGCCATTCTTACTGATATATAGATGGTATTTCATTGGTGATTTAATTTTCAACTGTCTGTTGACAAGTGCTATTGAACTTCTTTTTATATTCTTATTTGACATCTCTATATCATCTTTCGTGAGGTGTCTGTTCACATCTTGTGTCCATTTACAAATGTGTTTGTTTTCTTATGGTTCAGTTGTAAATGTCTGTTGTATATTATGGATACAAGTCCTCAGTATAAATGTGCTTTGCAAATATTTTCTATCAATCTGTGGCACATTATTCTCATTCTCTTGAAAGTGATTTATACAAGACAGAAGTTTTTAATTTTAATAAAGCCAAATTTATCCTTTTTTCTTTCTCAGAGCATGCTTTTAGTGTCATACCTAAAATCTTATCAAACAAACCAAGATCAGGTAAATTTTCTGATATGTATGCTTCAAGAAGTACTATAGTTCTGTCTTTTACATGTTGGTCTGTGTTCCAGTTTGAGCAATGTTTGTAAAAAATGAAAGGTCTGTGTCTAAATTCATTTTTCTTTTGCCATTGAACATCAAGTTGTTCCAACACCATTTGTTCAAAATACTATTCCATTCTTCATTAAATTAACTTTACTTCTTTGTTGGGGACCAGTTGACAATATTTGTTTTGGTCCATTTTAGGGCTTTCTACCCTGTTCCATTGACTATGTGTCTATTGCTTTTGCCCGTATCATGCTGTTTTGAATACCATAGTTATAGGGTAAGACCTCTAATTTGGTTGAGTTATGCAATTTTGTTTTTCTTCTTCAGTATTGTGTCTACTATATTAAGTTTTAAACTAAAGTTTTGAATCAGTTTTTCTGTGTTTAAAAAATATCTTGTTCAAAAGAATGAGAAAATAAGCCAGAGTCTGGGAGAAAATAGTTGCAAAAAATAAACCTAATAAAAGTTTGGTACAAAAAGTCTTAAGGAAAAAGAAACAAAAAACGTAATTTAAACAGAGGGCAAAAGATCTGAACAGACGCATTACCAACAAACAAATAAATATGGAAAATAAGCATTATGAAAAGATGCTCAACATCATAGATCATTAGGAAATTGCAAATTAAAACACCAAGATACTGCTACACATCTATTAGAATGACCAAAATCTAAAAAACTGACACCTAATGCTGACAAAGATGTGGAGCAACAGGGACTCCCATTCACTGCTGGTGGGAATGCACAATGGTAAAACTGCTTTGGAAGATACCTTGGGAGTTTCTAATAAAACTAAATGTATTCTTTCTATATAATCCAGCAATTGTTCTCCTTGGTATTTACCCAAAATTAGTTAAACATTGTTCATATCAAAACTCGCACATAGGCACAGCTTTATTCATAACTTCAAAAACTTAGAAGCATCCAAAATGTCCTTCAGTTGGTGAATAGATAAAAAAATGTACATTTAGACAACAGAATGTTACTCAACATGAGCTATCAAGCCATGGATGAAACATAAATGTGTATTAAGAAGTGAAAGAAGCCAATATGAAAAGGCTATATACTGTATTATGCCAAATAAATGACATTCTGGAAAAGATAAAACTATGGAGATAGTAAAAGGATAGTGGTTTGCCAGGGTTTAGCAGGAGAGAAAAGACAAATAAGAAAGTACAGAGATATCTGGGACAGTGAAATTATTCTGTACTGTGCTATAATGGTAGATACAGGTTATTATACAACTGTCCAAATCCATAGAACATACAATACCAAGACTGAACATGAATATAAAGTATGGATTTGTGTGACAGTATGTGTTAATCTAGGGTTATCAATTGTAACAAATGTAACGCTGGTGCAGATGTTGAGTGGGGGAGATTGTGCATGTGTGTGGGAACGGGGAGTTTATGGCAATTCTCTGTAATTTCCACTCAATTTTGCCGTGAACATAAAACTACTTTTTTTTCTATTTTTTTATTATACTTTCAGTTTGGGGATACATGTGCAGAACGTGCCGGTTTGTTACATAGGTATACATGTGCCATGGTGGCTTGCTGCACTCATCAACCCATCATCTACATTAGGTATGTCTCCTAATGCTCTCTGTCCCCTAACCCCCCATCCCCTGACAGGCTGCGGTGCATGATGTCCCCCACCTTGTGTTCATGTGTTCTCATTGTTCAACTCCCACTTATGAGTGAGAACATATGGTGTTTGGTTTTCTGTTCCTGTGTTAGTTTGCTGAGAATGATGGTTTTCAGCTTCATCCATGTTCCTGCAAAGGACGTGAACTCATCCTTTTTATGGCTGCATAGTATTCCATGGTGTGTATGTGCCACATTTTCTTTTTCCAATCTACCATTTATAGGCATTTGTGTTGGTTCCAAGTCTTCGCTATTGTGAACAGTGCTGCAGTAAACATAAGTGTGCATATGTCTTTATAGTAGAATGATTTATAATCCTTTGGGTATATGCCCAGTAATGGGATGGCTGGGTCAAATGGTATTTCGGGTTCTAGATCTTTGAGGAATCTCAATATGCAATGTTTGGTCTATGTCAAATGGTGACTATTCTATTAAGCCCACACTGATTTCTTCCAACATTCAAGAGAATTTAGTGTCCATATTTTTATGGTACTTATGTGCCTTTTCCTCATATTATAGCATGCATGTACAGAGTAAATAGACTAAGAATTCTTGGGCTAGAATACATCTATAATTTTCTTAAACTGCATCTGCCACGGTGACTTAACCTTCAGTAACAGATTTTTGGTAAATTAGAGGTAAATTTAAACTCCCTGCAAATATTTTGTATTTAATATCAAGTATGATACATGTGACAATACATTTGAAATGAGACCATTTATTAAAATTGAAAATACAATAATTCAGAAAATTATAAGAAAACAGAGGATGACTATCAGCTGAGATATTGCATAAGCAAAGATGTAACAATATTTTTAAAATATAATATATGCATATTATTTTCTTCCTGCTCACTGTTGAGCTCTTTTCATTGTGAGTATAAATAAGTTTACACACACACACACACACACACACACACACACAAAATAAACATATGTGTAAAATCACTCAACAAAATATTACCAAGTATAAATCAATAACATATAAAATAAGTATATACCCTGACAAAATGAAATTTATTCTGGGTATACAAGTTGTTCAAAATTCATACGCCAATCCATGTATTCCACCCATATCAAAAAGTAAAGAGAAAAAAATCTTACAATCATATCAATTAATGCTGAATAAATATTTCACAAAGCCAGCCATTATATTCATAATGTAACTATGAGCAAACTAGGAATAGAGGTCAATATTTTAATTTGGTGAATAATATCCACAAAAACCTTAGAGTTAGTATCATACTTAATGATGTGAAACTAGACACTTTCCTTTTAAGATCAGAAACAAAGTAAATTATGTCTTCTCTCATTACTGTTATTAGATTCATATAAATTTTCTATATACAAGACACTGTCATAGAAGAACAAAGATAATGTATTATTCAGGGTTCTCCGGAATAATGTACGTAGAGAAAGACACAGGGAGAAGGAGATTATTCTAAGGAATTGGCTCACATGATTATGGACCTTAGAAGTCCAGACCCAGAAGACCCAATGATATTGATCCAGTTTGAGTCTGAGTAGGACAATGGTATAAGTTCCAGTCTGAATCCAAGTTTGAAGGCAGAGTAAGACCACTGTCAGCTCGAAGACAGTCAGGCAGAGGAAAGAATTCTTATTTTATTCAGGTATTCAACAAACTAGATAAGGCCCACCCACACTGAGGAGGGTAATCTGCTTTACTCATTTTATCATGCAAATGTTAATCTTATTTAGAAACGGCCTAATAGATACACCCAGAATAATGATTAACCAAATATCTGGGAACCCTCTGACCCAGTCAAGCTGACAGAAAATGAACCATCACAGATGGTTTTAATTTTTCCTTGTGAATCTATATTACTTTCACTTCTTTTTTTATTCTATTATTTTATCTTATTATACTAGTAGGAGGTTGAATAATAGTAACGTCATCAAAGATAACTCTAAATTCAATAATCTAAATTTACACCTTAAGAAAACCAGAGAAAGTATTGTATTCTATTCTCTGACTAATCCTAAGGCAAGCAGTAGAAAAAAAATAACAAAAATCAGAGCAAAAATGAAATTCAAAATGGAAACAGTAGATAAAATTCACACCAAGTGTTATTTGAAAAATAAAATTGTAGTCATAGTAACTAAAGAGAGAACAAGTTACCAATATCTAAATATAAGAGGAATCAATTACCACTCACCCATGGACATCAAAAGGATAATAAACAAATAGTATGAAGGACTCTATACTCACAGAATTTATAACTTAGTTGAAATGGTTCAGTTCTGTGAATGACATAAACCTCCCAAACTTGCATGAGGGAAATTACAAAACCATATATATATATGTGTGTGTGTGTGTGTGCATGTGTGTTTGTGTGTGTGTGTTTGGGGGTGTGTGTGTATAATTATTTTAATAATTAATTATTTTAGTAGTTAATTACCTTCTGAAAAGAAAGAACTAGCATTATTGTTTTGTTAGTAAATGCAACAAAATAAAAATTCCTAGTATGAATAACCAAGAATACAAGGAAACACAGCATACAAGGATAATATACAAATGTTACTGGCTTTCTTATATACTTTCAAGGAAAACCAAGAATTTGATTTTACAGAAACAAAACCATTTGCAATATTATCAACCAATGGAATACTTAGGTGTAAATCTAACAAAATAGTTATTGGCTTTCTATGTGCAAAACTATAAATCTCTGAAGAAAGCCATAAAAAGACCTGAATAAATGGGGAGATATTGCACGTACATAGATAGGAAGCTTCAATATGATTCAGATGCCAATTATTCTCATTTTTGTCTGTAGATTCAGTGCAATCAAAATCAGAATCCCAGCAAACTATATTTTAATAAACTTTATTTTAAAAGCAGTTGTTATTTTTTTCTACTGCTTACTTTAGGATTAGTCAGAGAATGGAATACAACACTTTCTCTAATTTTCCTAAGGTGTAAACTTAGATTCTTAAATTTAAGATTATCTTTGATGATGTAGATATTCAGCATCATCACTTTCCCTATAAGCATTTCTTTTGCTGCATCCTACAAATTTGGATAAGTTGTAACTTCATTTTTTATTTAGATGTAATTATTTTTCAGTCATCTTGATACTTCTCCTTTGACCCATGTGTGATTTAGAAGTGTGTTCTTTAGTCTCTCAATATTTGGGGATTTTTCCAACTACCTGTCTGTTACTGATTTATAATAAATTTTGTTATAATCTGAGAACATATTTTCAATTATTTTTATTTTTTAAATGTATAACTTGTGTATTTCAGTCCAGAGTATAGTCTGTAATCATGAGTATTCCATATGAGCTAGAGAAGAATGTGTTTTTTTGCTGTTCCTTGATGTAGTATTCTAAATACGTAAATTACATCAAATTGATTAATACTACTGTACAGTCATTTGTATTTTCATTGATTTTCTGCCTGCTTGATATATCAATTACTGAAAGAGGAATGTTGAAATCTTCAACTATAGTAATGAATGCATCCAGTTCTCTTTTCAGTTCCATCAGTTTTTGCCTTACATGTTTTGACACTGTTGTGTGGTACAAACACGTTTAGTATGGTTATGTCTTCTTAGAGAATTGATCTCTTTATCATTGTGTAATGCCCCCTCTATCCCTAATAATTTTACTTATTCTGAAGGTGACTTTATCTAAAATTAATATATAGTTACTCCTATTTTATTTTCAATAGAGTTATCATGTCATGTATTTTTTATTCCTTTACTTGTAACCTATCTATATATTTATATTTGAGTTTCTAAGAACCACCATATAGTTGGTCCATGGGTTAATATCTAACATTTTAACAACTGCTTTCTATTTGTTGTATATCATTTTTCTTAAGCCTCTTGTTTTCTGCCTTCCCTGTTTTATTTGAGAACTTATATTCTCAAGTTTTGAGTATTTTATACAATTCATTTTATTACCTGTCTTGGTATATCAGTACATCTTCTCTAGTAACTTCATTTTTTGTCTCTTTTCTTGACATTAGGCTTCAGTAATACTGTTCCTCCAAAAATCAGTGTCTTACATTGCCTTTCACTGTAATCTACTACTATTATTCTACTGGAGTCTTATGGGTGTCGTGGTAAGATGTGTGGAGTGGAAGCAATCTGTCACCTTATACTTTTTTTTTTAATTTCAACTTTAATTTTTAATTCAAGGGGTACATGTGCAGATTTGTTATTTCTTACATTGATATATTGCATGATGCTGAGGCTTGGGGTACAATTGTTCCTGTTACCTAGGTAGTGAGCCTACCGACCCAGAAATCCCATTATTGGGTATATACCCAAAGGAAAACAAATCATTTTACCAAAAAGACATATGCATTCATGTCTTCACAACACTATTCACAATAGTAAAGCCATGGAGTCAATATAGGTGATTATCAATGATGCAATGGAAAAAGAACATGTGATACATATACACCGTGGAATACCATGCAGCCATAAAAAAGAATCAAATCATGTCATTTGCAGCAACATGGATGCAGCTGGGGCCCATTATTCTAAGCAAATTAACACAAAAACAGCAAACTAAACATTGCATAATTAACCTTAATCTTTTAGTATGCTTGTGTCTCTAGCCTGTGACCTTCATAAATGTGTCCCCTGTGTTACAGCTTCCTTCCCAACACCTTATCTTAGGTGGGACAGAAAAACTAGAGTATCTATTAGCGGCAGTAGTGCCTTTATCCCAGACCTGTAACACGACTCTTATAAGGTCTTTTCTACAGGAGACTAAGTCTTGTTGGGGAGAATATTCTAGGTATGTTTAACCATGATTACTCTTCCCTTCCAGCTGCCAGAACCAAGAAGAAATCTTTCTCAGAGCTTTACTATGAGAACCTGCTGGAAATTCTGGAGGTAAAACACAGAATAAAGTGGGTTCTTCCTGCTAAGACTGCAGACTTATAGGGCTTGCCCAATCTCTGCCTAGTCTTCACTCACCCTCCAACAATTTTTCTTGATTAATATTTAAGTATTCTTAGTACTTTGTGACTCAGTGGCTTCTGCTCCAGGTAAGGAGATCTAAACTATCTCTCTCCATCTAATCTATCTATGTATTATTTATTTAAATTCCTTCTTTTTACTTTTACACTTTTCAAAAATAATGCCCCACTTAGGAAAGTATTCCATATTTACAGAACTAATCTTGATGTACAACTCTTATTGTCTCACAGCCTTGTTTAAAATCTTCAAAGCTTCTCATCACCTACAGAACAAAGTCCAATGATTTTCCAACCTTGCTTTTTTTTTTTCCTCTGTGTCACATCTCTGATTCTCCCACTCAGCTTATTTTTCTGTTCCCAGCATTTTAATTAACTCATTTTATCATCTCTTTGTTGGTGGGTTAACTCTCACTCTTTGATACCGTCTTCAGCTCCAAAAACTATCTAACCTTTGACAAGCACCTTCATGTCAAATATTCCAGAAAGCCTCTCCAGATTCCCCAGAAGAAACGATGCCTTTCAAAATGCTCAGAACATTTGATCTATCACTTTCTGATGTATGGCTCCTTATCTAACAAAGCTTATGTTTGTTTATCTTATGAATTATTTACTTTATTGGAACGTATGCACCTAGAAGGAAGGGATCAGGGTCTAATTCATCTTCATAAGCTCCAGGGCACCAAGTACAGTAAGCCTGTCACACAGGATATGTAGAATCGTTATGTTATAAATGAGTAAAAATATAATAGTTGCTTTTGATTCTTTCTGGAGATTTTTCCCATTCATTTTTATTATACTTTTTATAGTTAATATACACAATTATATTTGTGAATCTTGGTTAATGTATTAAAAGCATAAACCTGCAAGATTTTAACATTTTCTTCATTTATTAGTAGTTTTATGATTTTAAGTTATTTTTATCTATATATTTTAAAATACTGGAATTAAATATAGCAGATCTAACAGCATATATAATTCCTGATTTCCTACTGAAGTGGCTGTTACATACAGGAAACATATAATGATCATTTTGATATATCAAAATAATCTTTTCTTATTGAAAATTAGATGTATATATGAGAAATGACTTAGATCAGAGGTACCTGGAACTTAATACCTGCCAAAGTTGGAGATAATGAAAAACAAGCATATTTGACATAGAAAGTTATGTAAAGGCTCAGAAATTGGTGGCATATACACAAAGCTATACTTTATGCTCATCTTCCACATTTACATAATAAATGTAAAGTTTCTCTTAATCATAATTTCTTCATTTCATTACCTTCTGAAACCACCAGGTGCATAAGCAGTATTTAAAATTTGTTGTATTTATATATATATATTTTTAATTTTAAAAGAACACTGGGTTGGCATTTAATGGACTTCAGTTTGAATCACGTCTGTCACTGTCTGTAATTTTTCCTTTCCTCTGCTGAAGTTTCCCTTTTTGAATGATTAACCTATTACTTCACATTAAAAACTGATGTGACTATTCAAAAGCATCTTGGTAAAGCATAGAAGAGCTTTTCAAAATTGAAGTATAATTTGACACATTAATTTCTTTCTTCATGACAATTATGTACAGTTTGGTCTGAGCTATCACAATAAATAGAACCTAATATCACTTAAGCTTCACTTTTTATTTATATTATGTTCAGAAGTTATTTATTCTCACATTTTATATGAATTTAAGCTTGGATCACTAAGACATGTCTATCCTTTTTAAAACTAATGAATACCAAACTCTCACTATCAAATTACTTCTTACCAAATATTTTATTTCCATCAATAAATAAAGCAACCAAGGTGTAATTTGTCAAGGCCCCTTATCTCAGTAATTTCAAATGCCATGTAACATAGGCAGCTATTGTTAGATGTCCTCTCTTTCTCTGACTGACTGACCTCTTCTAACCAGCTGACTCTATTCAGTAGCTGCCAGCTTTCTCTTTTCTGTTACTAAAAGTGACTCACTGCTTGCTTAGCTCAGTAATCAAAAACATCGTGAAGGTATCTCTTCTACTTCCCTTTCTGTCTCTGTCTCTGTCTCTGTCTCTCTCTCTCTCTCTCTCTCTCTCTCTCTCTCTCTCTCTCTCTCACACACACACACACACACACACACAAAACCCTCATTCTCTCTCAGAAAATTATTTCTCAGATGTATTAATCAATGTAGAGTCAACCTCACCGTCCCATCTTATCCCTTCTGCATTAAAAATGTGCACAAATAATTAGGATATAAAATACCAACTGAAAAGCAATGGATTTACATCAAATAAAAAAGACTGAAATATTCTGAAAAGAGTTTTGATGATTCTATTTTATCATATGCTAGTTATTTAAATGTTGGTTAATTTGTGAGTAGATGATCTCAGTTAAGCAAAATGCCATCCATCAGATCATTATATTCCCAAATCTAATTATTCCCAAACAAGTGATCACTTGCATTTACTTCTAGAATATATTTCTGTGAAACAGAGGATGTTATACAAATCTTTCTAGCTTCTTATCTTTGCATAATGACTTTCTAGGATTTAAACCCCAAATGTGTTACCATCACTCTCAAATTTCCATTCAGTTATATAACACCCCTATATATATATATCCTGGAACCCATGCATGGTAATTCTTTGAAACTCATGGTCAGTTTTGGTGAAACTTCCTACATCTTTAGTTTCAACATTTTCATTAATATTTTTCACTAATTGAAACTGGCTCTGTACTAAGGATACTGCTTTCCCTAATGTTCTCTTAAGTGGTGGCTGTTTTCTTTATTACATTCTTCCGGCAATGGCCTAGACATGGGATAGGTGTCCATTTGACTTCTCAAGTGACAGGGCCTGCTAGTCATTTCTAAGCTCTCTCTCCCTCCCATTTCCCCAAAATTTTATGGCTTTGGTTCTCCAAATCCTTCTTGTTGAACTCACTAACTTTCTCCCTAATTATAACCTTTTTTAGACTCATTAGTCTCCCTACTTATTCTCTGAGACTGACTTAATGATAATTTCTCCACAACCACTCTCATCAAAATCCTTGGTAATTTCATTATCCACACTGATGACTTTCAGTCCTGGCCTCTCAGCTATTTGTCCTCTTCTTCAATATTATTGTTCTCTACATACCTCAGAAACTCACATGATCATATTATGCTTGCTATTTACCAACAAGTGCTATGATCTATGCTTGTTAATTACCAATAAGTGCTATTTATTTAAGAACTCAATTGAAACATCCTCCTCACTAACCACTGGTCTTGTCTATCCAGGTTGTTTCCTTCAATATGCTAATTCTCTAAATGCCTAAGGTTCACCAGTATCTTCAATTCATAATTCTTACTCTTTTTTTTTTTTTTTTTTTTTTTTTTGAGACAGTGTCTTTCTCTGTCACCAGGCTGCCAGATTGGAGTACAGTGGTGCAATCTTAGCTCACTGTAACCTCCACCTCCCAGGTTCAAGTAATTCCCCTGCCTCAACCTCCCAAGTAGCTGGGACTACAGGTGTGCCTGGCTATTTTTTTTTTTTTTTTTAAGTAGAGATGGAGTTTCACCATGTTCACCAGGATAGTCTCGATCTTCTGACCTCGTGATCTGCCCACCTCGGGCTCCCAAAGTGCTGGGATTATAGGTGTGAGCCACTGCGCCTGGCCCTCTTACTTTTTTTGTTTGTTTGTTTATTTGTAGCCTAAAAATCTAAATTAGCAAGAGTAGCAAGAGTGTCATAACTTGGATCCTTGTGGGTTGAAATAACCACTTTATTTTGCATACCTAAGCTGAAACAAGGACAAGTGGAGACTGGGAAGAGGAAGCTTTATGAGGAGATCAGATTGAAACCTCAGGTAACAACACAGACTATAGGGAGCATCTCTTTTTTCAGCTATTGTTTGTAATGACCTCAAAATAAAGCACAAAGATCAGGCCTTGGGAGACAACAACCTAAACTTTAAATATTCTGGAGAACATTCTAGATGGGGCAGAACAATATGGCTAAATAGAAGCCTTCACTAGTTTCCTCCCTTCTCCGGCAGGAACAGCAATTTAACATCTGCACAAAAAAAGCACCTTCATAAGAACCAAAAATCAGGTGAGCAATCACATTACCTGGTTTTACTTCATATCACTAAGAAGCACTGAAGATGGTAAAAAAGACAGTACTGAATTGCTGATACTACTTCTCCCCCATATTCCAGCAGTGGCCTCCATGGCATGGAGAATATGTGTGCTCTGGAGAGACACGTACAGTGATTGTGGAACCCAGTGCTGCTGAACTCATTGCATTGAACTCAGTACTGCTCTGTCATGGTGAAAATCAGAACTGGTCTAAACTCAGCCAATGCCCACACACAAAGGGAGCATTTAAACCACTCCTAGACAGAGGAGAATTGTCCATCCCAGCGGTTGAAACTTGGGTTATGTCAAGCCTCGCCACCATAGGTTAAAGTGCTCTGGGGTACCAAAAAACTAGAAAGGCATTCTAGGCCATAAGGACTGTAATTGCTAGGCAAATCCTAGGCTCAGAGACAGTGGATGTGGGACACCAGCCAGGATGGCTAAGGAAGTGCTTGTACTGCCCCTCCCCAACACCAGGCAATATAGCTTACAGAAATAATAATAATAATAATAATAATAATAATAACAAAAGTCACTCCTTCTTTCTGCTTGAGGAGAGAAGAGGGAAGAGTAAAGAGGACTTTGTCTTACATCTTGAATATAAGCTCACCAACAAGGTAGGGACACGAGGTGCCCATTCCAGGTACTAGCTCCCACACAACATATCAGGAAACACCCTGGGCCAGAAGGGAACCTACTCCCTGAACGGGAAGGACCTAGTCCTAGAAGAATTAATTACCTACTGACTAAAGAGCGCTTGGTCACTGAAGAACCAACAGCAATACCCACGTAATACACCACGGACCTTGAGTAAGATTTTGTGAAATGCTGGCTTCAGAGACCAGCTTCGCCACAGTGGGACAGAGCACCAAGTGGGCTCTTGGGGTCTCAGATTCTAGGCCTTAGCTCTTGGATGGTATTTCTAGGTCTGCCCCGGACCAGAGGGTGGCGCACTACCCTGAAGGGTGAATCTCAGGCCTGACAGCATTTACCACAAGCTCGCTGATGAGCCTTTTAGCCTATGGGAGCATCAGAAGTAGCCTGGCAGTACTCCCTGTGTGTCTGCCAAAATGAGAGGCCCCTCTGTCTGTGAAAAGCACAGGGAAGAGTGGGAAGGACTTTGTCTTGCAGTTTCAGCGACATCTTGCATTCAATAAAATAGAGCACCAGGTAGATTTCAAAGGTTTCTGACTTCAGTTCCGGGCTCCCAGACGGCATCTGTGGATCCGCCTGAGGCCTGGGGAAACTCACTGCCCTGAAGTGAAGGACACAAGCCTAGCTGGCTCCACCACCTGCAGATAATAGAGCCCTAGGGGCTTGAGCAAACATAGGCAGTAGCCAGGGAGTGTTTACCATGGGCATTTGTTGAGACCCAGTGCTGTGCTAGCTTCAATTCTGACCCAGTGCTGTCCCACTGGTTGTGGCCACAGGGTTGCTTGTGTCTCCTCATGCCCAACTCCAGGCAGGTCACCACAGAGACCTCATTTGATTGGGAGAAAATTATGGAAGAGGACAAGTAATCCAGAGAAGTTTTTTGGATCTTACCGAAGACCACCAAGGCAGTACCATAGTAAATATGCAAGAATCACGGCATTACTCGCCTTTTGGTGTACCCTGATGCAGATGAGGCTTAGAGCACAACACTCAAGTCCTTTCAACAGCCATCAAGATCAGCCAGAAAAACATGACCTTACAAAATGAACTAAAAAAGGCACCAAAAACCCATCCTGGAGAAATAGAGATATATGATAGTTCTGACAGAAAAATCAAAAAAGCTGTTTTGAGGAAATTCAAGTAAATACAAGAGAACACAGAAGAAATTCAGAATTCTATCAGGTACATTTAACAAAGAGATTGAAGTAATTAAAAAGAATCAGCAGAAACTCTGGAGTTGAAAAAATGCAATTGGCATACTGAACAATGCATCAGAGTCTCTCAATAACAGAACCGAGCAAGTAAAAGAAAGAATGAATGAGCTTTAGGACAGGCTGTTTAAAAATAAGGTGTCAAAGAAAACGAAAGAATAAAGAATAAGAATGAAGCACACTTACAAGATCTAGAAAACAGACTAAAAAGGACACATTTAAGAATTGTTGCCCTTAAAGGAGAAGTAAAGAAAAAGATAGGGGTAGAAAGTTTATTCAAAGGAATAATAACAGAGAAAATTCCCAAACTTAGGAAAAGATATCAATATTCAAGTAAAAGAAGGTTATAGAACACCAAGCAGATTGAACCCAAAGAACCAATCAAAAATAAGAACTACAACAACTTTTCAAGACAGAGAAATTACAATAAGATAAAAATAGAAACAAGAAAATTTAAATAGTGAAGGAGCAAAGTTAAAAGTGTAGGGTTTTATTAGTTTTCTGTTTGGTTGTTTGTTTATGCAATCAGTGTTAAGTCGTTTTCAGTTTAAAATAATCGTTTATAATATAGTAATTATAAGCCTTGTGATAACTTCAAATTAAAAAAATTACAACAAATACACAATAATTTAAAAAAATAAACTGAATCATACCACCAGAAAAAATCACCTTCACTAAAAGGAAGATAGGAAGGAAGAAAACAAGGAAGAGAGACCGCAAAGCAACCAGGAAAAAAAAAAAAAAAATCACAAAATGGCAGGAGTGAGTCCTTATTTAACAGTAATAACATTGAATGTAAATGGACTAAATTATTCAATTAAAAGATATAGAATGGCTGAATGGATTTAAAAAATTTTAAAACGACCCAATGATCTGTGGCCTACAAAGAACACATTTTACCTGTAAAGACACACATAGATTGAAAATAAAGGGGTGAAAAAAGATATTTCATGCCAATGGAAACCAAAAAAAGAGCAGGAGTAGTTATATAAGACAAAATAGATTGTAAGACAAAAACTATAAGAAACAAAGAAGTACATCATATTATGATGAAGTGGTCAATTCAGCAAGAGGATATAACAATTGTAAATATATATGCAACCATTACTGGAGCACCCAGATACATAAAGCAAATATTATTAGATGAAAGAAAGAGGCCCAATACAATAATAGCTGGAGAGTTTAACACCCCACTTTCAGCATTGGACAGATCTCCCAGATAGAAAATCAACAGAGAAACATAGGACTTAATCTGAATTATATAACCAATGACCTTTATAGTTATATACAGAACATTTCATCCAACAGCTTGGAAATACACATTATTCTCTTCAACACATGGATCATTCTCAATAACAGATCATGTTAGGTAACAAAACATTTTAAAATATTCCACAAAAAAGAAAAAAAAATCTGAAACAATATCAAACATCTTCTCTGATCACAATGCAATAAAACTAGAAATCAATAACAAGAGGAATCTTGGACACTATGAAAACACATGAAAATTAAACAAATATGCTCCTGAATGACCATTGGGTCAATTAAAAAGTTAAGAAGGAAATTTTAAAACTTTATTGAAGCAAATGATAATGAAAACACAATATGCCAAAATCTATGGGATATAGCAAAGGCAGTACTAACAGGAAAGTTTGTAAATATAAGTGCCTACATCAAAAACTAAGAAAAATGTCAAATAAATAATGTAATAATGCATCTTAAAGAATGCATCATTTATTTAGAAAAACAAGAGCAAACTAAACCCAAAATTGGTAGAAGAAAAAAAAATAAGAAAGATTAGAGCAGAAAAAAAAAATTGAAATACAGAAAAAATGCAAAAAAATGCAAAGGATCAATGAAACAAAAAGTTGTTTTTTTGTGTGTTTGTTTTTGTTTTTGTTTTTTTTGAAAAGATGAAATTGATAAACCTTTAGGCAGACCAATGAATAAAAAAAGGGATAGAAGACCCAAATAAATAAAATCAGAGATGAACAGGGAGACATTACAATTGATACCGCAGAAATTGAGAGGATCATTAGTGGCTACTATGAGCAAGTAACTTTATGCCAACAAATTGGAAAATCTAGGAGAAATAGATAAATTCCTAGACAATACAACCTACCAAGATTGAAAAAGGAGGAACCCAAATCCTGAACAGACCAATAACAACTAATAAAATCAAAGTCATAAAAAAAAGTCCCCAATAAAAAGATATGCCCAGGACTCATTGGCTTCATGGCTGAATTCTGCCAAAGATTTAAAGAACTAATATAAATCCTACTCAAACTATTCCAATAAATAAAGGGGGATGGAATACTTCCAAATTCATTCTACTAGGCCAGTTTTATCTTGATACCAAAGCCAGACAAAGATACATAAATAAAAGAAAACTACAAGCCAATATCCCTGATGAATTTTAATGCAGAAATCCTCAACAAAATATTAGCAAGCAGAATTCAACAACACATTAAAAAGATCATTAGTCATGACCAAGTGGGATTTATCCCAGTAATGCAAGGATGGCTCAACATACACAAATCAATCAATGTGTTATATCAAGAGAATGAAGGACAAAACCCATATGATCATTTCAATTGTTGCCAGAAAAACGCAATTCATAACATCTGACATCCCTTGGTGATAAAAACCTGCAAAACATGGTGATAGAAGAAAAATATCTCAACATAATAGAAGCCATGTATGACAGACCCACAGCTAGTATCATACTGAATAAAGAAAAACTGAAAGCCTTTCCTCTAAGGTTGGGAACACAGTAAGGATGTCCACTGTCACCAGACAACAGAGAGATATAAAGGACATCCAGGTTGTAAGGGAAAAAGTCAGATTCCTTGTTTGCTGATGATATAACCTCATATTTGGAAATACTTAAAGACATCACAAAAAAGTAATTAGGACAAATTCAGTAAAGTTGCAGGATACAAAATCAACATACAAAAATCAGTAGCATTTCTATATACCAACAGTGAGCAATGTGAAAAAGAAATAAAAAAGTAACCCCATTTAAAATAGCCACAGATAAAATTAAATACCTAGGAATTAATTTAACAAAAAAAGTGAAAGATTCGATCTGACAAGAGATTAACAACCAGAATGTATAAAGAGGTCAAGCAATTCTATACAAACCCAAAAGAAAGGAAATCAGTGTATTGAAGAGATATCTCCACTCTCATGTTTATTGTGTCACTATTCACAATCGCCAACATTTGGAAGCAATCTAAGTGTCCATCAACAGATGAATGGATAACGAAAATGTGGTAAATGTACACAGTGGCATACTATTCAGTCATGAAAAGGATGAGATTCTGTCATTTGTAACAGCATGGATGGAACCGGAAGTCATTAGGTTAAGTGCAATGAGCCAGAAACAGAAAGATGAAGCTTCACATGTTCTCACTTATTTGTGGGAGATAAAAATTAAAATAATTGAACTATGGAAAGAGAGAGAGTAGGATAGTTACCAGATGCTGGGAAGCATAGTGGAGTGGGGGAAGCAGTGGGGATGGTTAATGGGTACGAACAATAATTAGAAAGATAGTTAGAAAACAGTATTTGCTAGCACAGTAACTGTAGTCAAAAATAATTTAATTGCACTTTTAAAAATAATGAAAAGAGTATAACTGGATTGTTTGTTACACAAAGGATAAATGTTTGAGGTGATGAATACCCCATTTACTCTGATGTGATTATTGTACTTTGCATTTCTGTATCAAAATATCTCATGTACCGCACAAATATATATATATGTATATGTATATATGTGTATGTATATATACTATGTACCCACAAAAATTAAAAATAAAGTTTAACTCTTCTAATACCTCTTGGTCTTACTTGTTTTACAAAGAGAAACCCCTGAAGCATACAAAAGTATATGCTAAGAACCTAAAATTGCTCTAAAAATAAAATAGAATGAAAAACAAGACCTTAAAGAAGAAAAAAGAAAACAGAGAGAAAAAACCAAAGTACCAAGTGAAGGAACAATCAGAGTGTCCATTCAGAAAAAAGAAAATAAACAGCATAGTACACCCCATCATAAAATCATATTTTCCTACTGCATTTTCAATGTTCCTTACCACCCCACCCCCATGTCCTCCTTTCCAGTCTTACTAGTCTGAACTCCATGGTAAATTCTTTTAATTTCTTTTAGACATGTAAACACACAACTCCCTGATGCCTTGCTCTCTCTAGGGCATTTACTTGGGTAAATAATAATTCTTCTGTAAGCCACATCTAACCCTCCTTGGGGTCTGAAATCACAAAGCTGCATACAGTTGGAGGGAAGCACTCAGCCAAGAAAGCTTTGACATCATGTGTGATCTCTTATCTCAAGTGGCAGCTTAATGGTACCCAACACCCTTTATCCTGTAATGCATTCACTTTCCCCCATTCCCTCAAGAGCATTCCACATCTCTTTCTTGAAGCAGAAATATCTCCTCTCCCATCTTTCCTCAGGTTATAGCCTCCTTTTCTCTATTTCTCAAAGGAAAGAAAGAAAAAGAAATAAACTCTCACCACCATATGTACATTTCTTTTTAGGTGATGATTGGGTCTGGGTACAAAACATCTTTTAAACTCTTACTTCATTTAAGAAATATACATTTGCAGAAATAATTATCACTCTCACCTATATGATTCATGTCTCAGAACTTATTAGTGTGAAATCCAGTGTCAGGGCTGATAAATTACAGACTCTTAATCAATGAAAGATCAATGAACCAAACAACAAAAAAGGTGATAGGGAAGAATTCATTAAAGAAAGTATGCATATCACCTTCATTTGTGTTCCATTTAATCATTTATCCATAAGACAATACCTATTGAACCCCCATTATGTGTAAAGAAGTAATAAACATTTTATGGATGAATGAATAAATACACTTATGGGGGAGAAAAATTCCAAAATAGAGCCCCAAATTCCAGGAAACGTTTAATAATATAGTTAAATATCTCTAAAAAAATCCCTTTCAACATAAGATTAGTAACCACTAGTGAATGTTCCTAAAATGAAGATGAGTGTGTCAGTGCTAACAATGTCACCATATAATTTATTATACTGGTTGAGAGATTTTATTATTTTCTTTCATTTTTTTGAAAATATAATCATCAAGGATCTGCTACATGTTTATCATCACAATATTTTGGAAAGACATACTAATATATTTTATTTGATAATAAGCTACTGGACACTTACAGGGCCAAAAAAGGAAATATAATTTAATATAAAATAATTGATGTTTTCCCTTTTTTGAAATAAATGACATATTTTCAAATGTGGATGTACAGACTATACACTTTATATATATAGTCTATATATATATACACCTTATATATAATTATTAAATACAGAAAAAAATTTAAAACCAAAAATTGGTGAAATTTCTTAAATGAAGCAAACATCAAATGCAAACATGAAAATAAGGTCATTAAGATAGATAACAAAGCCCGCTGACTCAAGAATATATTTTGCAATTGCAGCACAATACTAGAAAGATTTTTGTAATTTGAACACTCAAAATGATCACTTTTTTTTTCATTGAAAGTTGAGATAAATGACTAGTGTTTAGTAAGAATTTTTAATTAATTAATTAATTTATTTATTTATTTTGAGATGTAGTCTTGCTCTGTCGTCCAGGCTGGAGTGCAGTGGCATGATCTCGGCTCACTGCAAGCTCCGCCTCCCAGGTTCACACCATTCTCCTGCCTCAGCCTCCCGGGTAGCTGGGACTACAGGCACCTGCCACCACGCCCGGTTATTTTTTTGTATTTTTAGTAGAGATGGGGTTTCACCATATTAGCCAGGATGGTCTCGATCTCCTGATCTCGTGATCTGCTTGCCTCGGCCTCCCAAAGTGCTGGGATTACAGGCATGAGTCACTGCGCCTGGCTGTCAGAATGTATTTTTAAATTACAATCATGAGACCTAATTCCAGCCAAACATTATGAGGCCCTCACTGACAGGATGATCACAATTAGCCCCATCTGACCTATTCACTCTAAATAAACTATTAAAAGGCATTATTCTACATAACACTTGCTTAATTTTTTAAATAACAATTAAAAATTTTTGAGACTAGTTTCTAATCAGATACTAAAAGTAAATATCTCAGCTTATCTCTAGTTAACATTAATTCATCCTAATGTGAGAATATGCTATTTCATTATCATAGTTGAGTTATGGAAAGACTGCTGACAGGCCAAAGTGAGTTATAAATTTTGAAAAGCATCCTGTTGCCAGAGTTGATGACTGAATTCATAACAATTGACTATAAAAGATAATGCCACTAGTTTAAAAGTAGCACTTTTTTTTTGAGACAAGATCTTGCACTGTTGCCCAGGCTGGAATGCAGTGCACAATCACGACTCACTGCAGCCTTGATTTCTCAGGCTCAGGTAATTCTCTCACTTCAGCCTCCCAAGTAGCTGGGGCTACATGAGCAAGCCACGATGCCTGGCTAATTTTTTCTATTTTTTGTAAACATAAGGTGTCACTATGTTTCCCAGGCTGGTCTCGAACTTCTGGGCTCAAGTAGTCCTCCCACCCCGGCCTCTCAAATGCTGGGATTACAGGGAAGAGCCACCACCCTCAGCCTAGAAGTAACTTTTGAGAAGCTTTAGTTTGGTGAAACTTTCAACAGGAAATATGCTGGCATCTTAAATCTGTATATACGCTTCATCACTCTTAAAAACTATGAGCTCGTAAAACACCTGAGTATAATATAATTTCCTGAAAATATCTAAATCATATGAATCCCCTAGAGGACTGTCTTCCACAGAAGACACAACAGTAAGTAACCATAAACACTTCAAAAATAGAGCAAAGTGTTCTAAAAATGACTTTTCTAAAATGTTACAAGTATGCAACTCCTGTCAGTTTTTTAAATATAAATTGCTTAAATAGTGTATTAAAGCATATTTATGACTAGATAGGTACTGACTTGCTATGGTTTAAGGGATTTTGTCAGGGTCTGCCTACCTACTTTATTCCCACATGAAATAGACAGTGGGTTCATGCTTTGCCTCAACAAGATCCAGGACTCTTGCAGCAAAACATTGGGATTGAGGGGGCTGTTGCTAATACTTCAAATGATTGGCATGTCTCCAACAGGAGGTGAAAAAGATGGGAAAGCGTACAAAAACGTAAAGCCTTCACCATTCCTTTGTATTACTCCTTTAAAATTGTTCCATTACAGATCTGGTTTCAAATAACTTTATGTCAGGTGAAACACAGAAATAGGAAAGAAATGAGGTTTGGAAGAAGCCTCACAAAATTGCTCTGAATGAAAACATAGAAATACCATGGGGTGTCATCAAGGAGAGACCTTATCAAAAATTTCCCTGAAATATATGCTCCAAGGACTCTGTTTAAAACTGCTCTTTTAAAAATAAAATCGTATATATTAGATGTGTAAGTATAAACCAAGAACTACATGAAAGTAGGCCTGTGTGCTTGTCTGTATACTTGTGTAAGCACATCCAAGGACACTGGATAACTATTTTCCTCCCCTATTATCAGGCTATTTCAGTATCAAGTGATTTGCTTGCTTGATCATATTGATTTTGTATCTTAGCAGCAGGTAGGAAGAATCAATGTGAAAAGGTCAACATGTCAAGAGGAGAAGTACAAATCTTAGGCCAATTGTTGTAGTAATGAAAAATACTCAAAGTTAATGACAGTGACAAACTAAAGCCAGCTGAGCTTTTTAAATCTCACTTTAGTCCAAACCACTGCATTTTAATTACTGAGTTATTTCTGAAGTACATTCCTACTTAGATTCATATTGAACAACTCTATAAATCTTTTTCTACACAGTAACCTAACATTTTGCTTTTTAATCCTGTGCTTTACGATTATACAATTTATGTGAGTATGCACTTGCATGGTGGGAAGCTTCTTCTTATGATTTTTTTTTTTTATCATTGGCTATCTTTTAGGTTTTGCTCTCAATTAAACACAAGTCTGCATAAGTAAAAAGGCCATCGTTTTCAGCAAAAAACTATCCCAGCCACTCAGACTTAAGACACCATCTAATTATCAGAATAGGAATAAGAATGAGTTTCAGTCAGTGTCTGAGCAGATAGATGGCACATTCAAAGATTTAACTGATAAAAACTTTACCTAAGGGTCTATTCAGGGAATAGTTGGCAGGATTAAGGGAACAATCAAAGGCAGGATACACACCAAGTTTCAAGCAACAGCAGTAAACCTCATTACCTACCCACAGGCCTATGGTACAAGAAAGAAGCAGGACATCATGGTACCAACACCAAGCGGAAGCGGCATCTGTGGGAGATCACCCACCCCACAAGCGCTATGGACAAAGGTGAAGAGTATCTTTTTCCATGAAGAGAGGGAATGAATGTCTCAGTTTCTCTCAGCTGCAGGGCTTTGCTCCTTCATTTGCTGCTTCCCACTCTCTAAACCCAGTAAGAAGCCATTCAGCAAAGGAGTGTGGCTAAAGGAGTTTATAGGACCTTCTGAGGCACAGAGCAGAGAAGAAATATGCAGAGAACGAAGTTGAAATAGCCAGCTGAAAATAACCAGAACAAAGTGAGAGAAAGAGGGGAAAACTTCCCTTTTTAATTGTATTCAAGAGACTAAAAAGTCACAGGTGAATGTTCATGCTCCAGGAATACCAGACTAACTTATAGCAGACCAAACTCTCCTCTAAAACAAACAAGAGAAGGTAGAGGCCAATCCAACAAACAAACAATGAGAAAACACACATCCATTTGAAGGCATCGGAGAGCTAGCAAGTGAGCCAGTACTTGAAAAGCCAAGATCCTGGAGAAGAGGGACTCATGGAAGAAAACCTAATAGCTATGCCACTTCTCAGTAACAGGTAAAAATACCTTTTTCTGTGTTGAGAAAAAAGATGCTGATAAGCTAAGTAGAAGGACTGTGAAGAGACAGAGAATCTGAACAGAGTTTCTTCCCATTTCTTAGGACTGGTAGATGAAACTCCGGGATCCTAAGACAGCCAAGATTAAATATACGAGCTCCCTCAACAAAGGGAAGATAAGAAGGCCTGCACGTGTCCCCTCTAATACTCACACATTTATAAGCAGTGCAGGCACAGAAAAAATCATGAGGAATCCAGTATGGAGAAGTGAGCCTTTAAATGTAATTTTCAGCATCTTTTTCTCAAGTAAAGGTCCTGTGGAAAAAGACTGGTAGGCAGGTCAGAACACATTTTGTGACTAGGTCGCTTCAGAATTCTACTCCCTCATACCAGTCCACAAGTGGCAGTTTAAATTGTGTTACATATTCCGCTAATGTTCCTTTTCCTCTTTTTAAAATTTTTATGGATATGTAATAGTTTCACATATTTATGGGGTATATGTGATTTTTTGATACAAGCATACATTGTGTAATAATCAAATTTGGATAATTGGAATATCCATCATCTCAAACATTTATCATTTCTTTGTGTTGGGAGCATTTCGGTTTTTCTCTTGCATTTACCACGGCCCCCGTGTTGAAGGCCACCATTGGTCATTCTGTCCCAAGAAGCATTTGTCTATATCTGGAATTTAGTGCCTCTAATTTTCTCGATGGTGGGTCTAATATATATAAAATATTAACTATATTATATATATTACTGTATATATTATATATCATATATATATAATATATAATATTGTATATATTATATGTAATTGTATATTGTATATATACATATATTATACATATTATATATAGTATATACAATACTCTCTATATAGTATATGCAATACTATATATAGTATATGCAATGCTATGTGTATTGTATATGCAATACTATGTATATTGTATATACAATACTATGTATATTGTATATACAATACTATATATATATTGTATATGCTCTATGAAACCCAGAACAAATACAAATTGGATGACTCTGACTCCATTTTATTAGCACAACAGAAAAACAGTGAGAGGAAATGGCACCTACCTCAGTTTCTACTATTCTTTTACATAAAATGTTTGGTATGAAGGATTATATGATCCATAATTAGAAGCACGAGATCCTTTTGGTCAAACCAACATTTGAGCTCTGATCTCCTGCTTGAAAAGTTCTTTCAGTATTATAACACCCTCTCCTACTTGCCAGACTGAATTTTGCTAAGCAATAAAGTATTGAATGTGATGTTTCTTTCTATGTGTGTATGATTATAATTAATCAAAAAAGTAAACAAGCTAGATCCGGAAGCTAAAGTGATTTTATAACTTATAGAACAATATATATATTGTGTGCATACATACACATATATTATATAAATATATTATTGTGTATATATATACATATAATGGGTTTAATATATACATACTTTTGTAATTTATTTGACTTGTTTTCATTTCAAAGAGGAAGCAATAGTCTTTTATAATTTTCTATATCTTAACTATAATTGGAGCTACACTTACTAAGTTTCCAGTTTTCTGCCATGAAAATTAATATTGCAAGGAATTTTCTTCCTCATGCCTTTTGGGGTGTGTGTGTGTGTGTATGTGCATGCATGTGTGCATGTGTGTATGTGTCTGTACACATACACATACCTCTTGGGTATTTTTATAGGAGTGAAATTTCTGGGACATAGAGCATGCAAAAGTCATGCATTTTATTTACATATATTTTGTACTCCATGAAATGTTATTAATGCCTTAATACCTTAATAGTTAATATTTATTTAGGTTAGCTACATATTTTTCCATTTCATTACTCTTTATTCCTTACTGAATGTTAGTACTTTTCTCTGTTATCATATCCTCCTACCTGAAGAACTACTTTTAGTAATCGTTTCTGATGTGAGCCGACTGCTGATGAATTCTCTGTTTTAGTTGATTTGGAGATATTTTTCTTCTGCAATTTGAAGTGTATGGATACAGACTTCTGTTCTAGAAGCTATTTTCTTTCAGAACTTTAAAGATGTTTAAATTCATTAACTTCTGTTATTAACATCTTTCACCTGTCTTCTGGCTTTCATAAATTGAGCTGAGAATAGTTAGCTGTTAATATTCACTGTAGCCCCTTTGAAGGCAACCGTCTCATATTTCCCTACTTCTTAACAACTACATTTTAGTTTTTGCCCTGGGCTTCCAGGAAGTACAAAACAGCAAGCAACTGAGGTCTAGGGGCAGAGCAGCAGTGTGGGAAGGGCTCTCCCAGAAGGTGAAAATCCCAGGGGGGCTCTGGGGAGCAAAGTGCAATCTCCAGTTTTCCTGAGAACTGATGGTTAGGCTGCAAGGAATAAAGAGATTTCTGGAAGTCAATGCAAACATTCCAGGGGAAGACCTAGTCTCATTCTGCATCTTTGAAAAAGAGGATAACTGAGTCTGACTAAAGTGCAACAAAGCTTAATAAGACTCAACAGACTGTGTCATGAAACCCAGCACAAATGCAAATTAGGATGACTCTGACTCCACTTTGGTAGCACAGCAGAAAAACAGTGAGAGGAAATGGCACCTACCTCAGTTTCTACTCTTCTTTTACATAAAATGTTTGGTATGCAGGATTATGTGATCCATAATTAGAAGCACGAGACCCTTTTGGTCAAACCAACATTTGAACTCTGATCTCCTCCTTGAAAGGTTCTTTCAATATTATAACACCCTCTCCTACTTACCAGACTGTTTGAATTTTGCTAAGCAATGATGTATTGAATGTGATGTTTCTTTCTGTGTGTGTATGATTATAATTAATCCAAAAAGTAAACAAGCTAGATCCGGAAGCTAAAGTGATTTTATAGCTTATAGAACATAATGAGAATCACACATCTTATTTAAGTGCTTTCTTACTAGAGGAGCTCCATAATCGCTTATAAATCCAATGTAATTATTTCCTTACTTTTCTTTCGTTGCTGCTCCATAAGATTTCAAAGAATGCATATCTCTAAAGTTCACTCTTAATTAAATAAATTCATCCTAATAATACCTAGAAATACCCATATTAATCTTTTTAAAAGGCAGTGACGTTATAGAGTCAAAATGTCCTTGTGAATAATTCATATCTTTAGAGATGGTCTCATTTATTTTGACTGTGTCTATATTTTATGATTGCTTATGTAGCATTTTCAACTTTAAAATTCATGTCAATGAATCCTTCTGAATACCAGCTGCCATCTCAGTTAAATCTTAAATAGACAAATTGCTCATATTTCATGTACAGTTATTCTTGAAGAAGCTTCATCAAAGTGGCATTATGCCCTGTTTTACAAGTATGTTATATTTTTTCTACAGGAAAAAAAAAGGAAAACTTGGCATTTGTTGATCAGGAAGCACAAATGCTGGTTTCTTTTGGCTATTTTGTTACTTTCTTCCTAAATACTCAGGGGTCAATAGCAAATCTATGAGAAGGGATTTTATGTAACCCATATCAACTTTCCCATTGTGATCCCTGCTTCTACTATTATCTGCTGCTGGTTTAAGCCGTTCTTACTTGTACTTTGATTATTTCAGACTCTCACTGTTCTCTCAGTGACCAATCTCAGCCCTTCCAATTTCTCTACGTGCCTAGAAATCAGGGCTGAATCAAGAAGTTCATCATGCTCCCAGGTACATGGAGGTGCACAAATAGCTGTAATATACAAAAGCTAGCTGACTGCAATTTTATATTCTGAACTAGAAGGGTTGGAGGAAAACACCATTTCTTTTCAACTATGGAAAACAAGAAAAATAATCTGTAATGGCAATTCTAGAATTAAAGAGAAACAAAATTCCTATTGGTTATGGTGGAATGTAGGCTCTAAGATAGGTGAAGAGTAGCATTTCAACAATCTCTCACATACACAGTGTGATCAGAGAGTAATCATATATACTTTGGTGAAAGGATGGAGTGAGGATATGAAATAGTTCCCAATAAACACATATGAGAGCAGTCGTTTTAGGATTTGACATCCCCAAGCCTTATAAAGAAATGTCTTTTGATGATTTTTATTATAATATCCCTTAAAAATAAGTTCTGCCAATAAATAACAGGTTACTAAAGTTTTCAGAATGAATAACAAAGGTTGATATCATCTGTTAACAAAATACTCATCTCCAAAGTAACATCTGTTGAAGTCATTTAAAGCATCATGAGAAATACTTGATTATACAGCAGAAATAAACCACAAGTGAAGGGCTGAGGGATGACATCAGTCATAGACTTGTTTTTTTGATGCATATCAGAAAAACAACAAATTTGAAGTATTTAAATAGAGAATGTTATGTCTATAACATAACGGGTACTCTGCTACCCACTATTTCACATTAACATATATTTAACAATTTTCATTACCTGACAGAGCTCAGAAGACATGTGGATGTGATCTTGCATGATCAGGACTACTATCCTGTCAAATAAGCGTTTTTCTTCTTACTAATGCCCCAAAGGTTTCAACAAAGAAAGAAAGAAAGAAAGAAAGAAAGAAAGAAAGAAAGAAAGAAAGAAAGAAAGAAAGAAAGAAAGAAAGAAAGAGAGAAAGAGAAGAAAAGAATAAACCACTTTCTGATGAAAATAGCTACATTTTAAAATGGGTAAATTGTTTCCACTGAAATATTTTATGTTAAAGCAGTACGTCTCTTAAATTATATACATGGTAGATTTTATGTTTCTATAAATAAGGGTCATAAACAATGTACACATACATATCTTTGTATATTAAATGCAAGTTTCAAAATTACACCTCATTTCAAGAGGCACAATAAATATGTGGTTAACAAGTTAGACTGAACCAGGGTTCCTTAGTTTAGATCCTTTCTCTATCACTTTCTAGCTATGAAGCTTTGGACAAGTTATTTCAAAAACACTGTGCTTCAATTTTCTGATATATAAAGTGGAAATGACAGTATTTTCTCCTAGAGGGTTGATGTGAGGATTAAATGGACTAATATATATAAATTTCCTACCACAGTACCTGGTACATAGTAAGGTTGTCAAAATTTTAGATATTATAAATTTTAGATATTATAGTTATTATTATACTTATGTTCAAAGAACATTCATGTAAACAAGAACAATATTGATGCTTCTGGTTATCATGATAAAGTAGTAACGACTTGACAATCTAGCATTGATTATAAAAATGCTTTGGCAAAATAAATAATTCAATCACTCAGTGTTTGTATTTAGTATTATAGTTAGTAATTTCTGTTAGCATACGTTGTCAAGAAATAATGAAGAGGATTTTTTTTGTTTGTCCTTGAATTTAGGATTTGTGGCTGAATTTGCTAACTGCACATTTTAACAAATATTACCCTTTGATATAATAGGAAATACAACTTTACATGATTATAACTTCATTCATCTTAACACAAGTGCATTTGAAAATAGGTTTTAAACATCAAAAATGGTTATTTTTGCATAAATAAAAGGATTCATTTTAGAAAGGTTACTTTAAAATCTATACCTATAGATCAAAGATCTGTTCTTCCCAATGTTACCATTTAAATTAGTTCCAACATTGGGTAACATCATAGTTTGAATGAAGATTAATTACTTACATTTATAATTACCAAACATCTATTTTTTCTACATATTAAAATGTCTAACTCCACTGGATTACTAGTACTCCTTATCATTCAGTGGGTTTTGATAGTCATTCTGCAGACCCAGAAACCATTCAATGGCACTGAACAGTTCAAAAATCTAACCTGGGTGTTTTTTAAATCTATTTAAAATTAATCATGAAAAAATGATAGCCATGTCTAAATCTAATATATATTTTAACATACAATTTATATAAATTCATATGCAAATGGACAAAGCAGTTCTAGGCTATTGACATTTAGCACACAGGACTTCTCCAGGTTAAAGAAGTTTATTCTTTTCTTGGACATGGCTCATATTTTTCCAGATCAGAGGATGGATAACAATAATAAATTCCTCATAAAAATTTTTCTCTTAGCCAGTTCTCATCTCTCTTCCTGTCAGCAATCCGATTGTATTTTCCCTTGAGTTTTGTGTTATAGTGTTAGATGAGAGATGTCAGAATCCATTAGCACCTCATGTAGAGAGTTCTTTTCTGGTTTCAAATAAAAAGAAGTGAACGTGGATAAGGTTAATTTTCCTACCTCAGAGCTAAATCAAGTGATAGGAAGCAATAGGAAGAGATAAGAGGAAAATATTGAAAGAGATAGTAGAGGGCAAAATTTTATCTGATAGAATCCCCCATATTATGTGACTGCATAACAAAATTTTATACTATTCATTTCTAATCTTGGAAAAATGTTATCAGTAGGATTCATGTTCATCTACTAGCTCCCCATTTTCTCACCCTTAGAGAATGACGACATAGCAGTGATAGCCTGATGTTCCAAACATTTTTGTCAAAATATGATTGCTTTGAAACTCCTCGCAGTTTGGGGGCACTAAGAAGCCATCTTCTGTGAAATAATAATTCAGGTAATTTTAACATATTAATTAATACTATACTTAATATAACTATTATAAATGTTAGACATAAAAATCATGAATAAAATGTACAATCATTCACATGTCAGATAACTGCAAAGTAATGCAAAAAGAAACCTGTCAATTTACCCACGGCAAACCATAATTTCAAGTTTTTCATTAATAACCTTCCCTCCCCCTCCCTCCCTTTCTTCCTTCCTTCCCTCCATCCCTCCTTTCTTTTCTTTTCTTTCCTTTCTTTACTCTTTTCTCTTTTGTTTTCTTTTCTTTTACTTTTCTCATTCTCATTCTCTCTCTCTCTCTCTCTTTCTTGAGACAGGGTCTAGAATATAGTGGTGCAACCACATCTCACTAAAGCCTACAGATTCAGCTTCCCTGGGCTCAAGTAATCATCCCACCTCAGCCTCCCAAGTAGCTGGGACAGGCGTGAGCCACCATGCCTGGCTAATTTTTGATCTGTGGAGACAGGGTTTAGCCATGTTGCCCAAGCTGGTCTAGAACTCCTGAGTTCAAGTGATACACCCACTTCAGCCTCCCATTAATAATTTTTAATTGTGCATTTGTTTTGCTATTATATGGTACTATGCAATACAAATTGTAAAGGGCCATAAGTTACCTTTGTCATTCCTATAGATAGGGAGGAAAAGTCGTTTTACTTCCTTTAGGGATACAATACCTCAGTGAACATGATACAACTAGAATGTAGTGTGAAAACATTGTCACATTGTACTTGTGAAGTCATCACCCAATCTGATGAATATAATACAACACAAACATATGTTTATACATATCCGTTATTCTTCCTTCATTTCTTAGAGCTGGCATTTGAAGGCAGAAGTAAATATAGTAAAAAGATATATGAATATTAATGAAATGTATAATTACTGCAAACTCATTTACGCCTTCTGGAGAACACTAAATTATAAAATAAATTTTTGGTACTTTCGCATGAGTGGTGCTAAAGAACAATAATCAACTCAATAAAATTTACCCACCATTGCAATCTTTACCAAACATCTTTATCTTTTATTCAAACTGATAGTAGTGCCAGCTTTAGAATAATGGTAACTAGCATTAAACATTGTGTTATCAAATAAATAAAAAAATATGGAGAGTTTTCAGAGCTAAAGAGATTATTTTAAAAAAATAAAAATCATGCCCTCAATAACACTAGTGTTGTGAAAGGGGAAAAAAAAGGTAGAATAAGTAGAGAGGGCAGAATAAAGACAGTTAAAAAGCGTCATTTTAGTCTTCAAGAAGCATAACATTGAGTGAGGCAAATAAAATTACAAGAATGTAGAAAAGTTGAATGTTTAAAGTGATAAAGTATATTTCAATATAATGATACAAAGCCTATTATAAATGATTTTTATATATGAATGATATAGGAATTTGCAAGTTAATGAATAATAATAAATAAATGATATCAGCAGCAGCTATATATTATTAGAAGTCCAGCATCATTTTGTAAGGAAAAGTATTATACCTTAAGATTCTCTTTCACAGCTTGTCTCCTGAAGATAGTGTTATGGCTTTCTATTTCATGAGCTATCCAGACTAGGCACTGCAAATTTCTTTTAAAAAGCATCAAATATATTGGTAGTTGTGCTAAGTGTAAAAATGTCTAGATCTGCAGCGATTCAGATAACCTACACTCCTGGCTGGATTCAGTCATAGTTTACAGTAGCCAATTATCTGTCTGTACCAAGATGTTCCATGGTTCTAGGTTTGATTGTATACTGTTCCATCCACCTCTGCCACTCCCTGCCAGATTGACAGTCCAATTAACACGTGGCGTGTCTACAGACTATAGTAGGCAGTCAGTCATATTTTCTGCTCTTCCCAGAGCCCAGAAAAGACAGCTCCAACAAGACTTTTTTTTTGGGGGGGGTGGGGCGGACAGTCTTGCTCTGTCACCCATGCTGGAGTGCAATGGCGGGATCTCCACTCGTTGCAACCTCCCGCTTCCCGGGTTCAAGAGATTCTCCTGCATCAGCCTCCCAAGTAGCTGGTATTATAGGCTCACGCCACCAAGCCCGGCTAATTTTTTGTATTTTTAGTAGAGATGAGGTTTCACCATGTTGGCCAGGCTGGTCTCGAACTCCTGACCTCCTAATCTGCCTGCCTCGGCCTCCCAAAGTGCTGGGATTACAGGTGAGAGCCACTACACTCTGCCCCCAAAAGACATTTGTATGGTATGTTTTCTTCACTAAGAATTCTGGATACCACCCCCACATGTTTTCCTCCCACCTATTATCTTTTGTGGCTTCCTCCTAATATTCCTGACTTCTAAATGTTGAATGGCCCAAGGTTACAGACTAGTCCTTGAGTTTGTCTTCTTTTTTACCTCTCACTCCCCAGGGACTTCATCTGGGCTTATGATTAAAATATAGTCTAGATGGTAAGACTTCTTAAATTATTTCTCCTACTAAGATTATCCCCTACACTTCAGAGATGTACATCATCTCTATTCAATATCTCCACTCAGATATCTAATAGGAACCACAAATTCAGAATGTCTAAAACCCCTCTTATTTCTTGTTCCCCACAGCCAGCATCAGGTTTTCATGCGGTCAGATATTTTCATCTCAGTTAACAGAAAGTCTGTTCTTCTAGTTCCTCATGCCACATCTTTGATGAAATCTTTGATGCCCCTCTCTCCCTCACACCTTCCATTTGGTCAGTTCTACCTTCCAAATATATCTTGTCAACAGCGTAACCCATTTATCATCGTCTCTCATCTAAATGATGCAATAGCTTCCTATTAAGTTTGCCTTCTTTTCTTTTCTTCTCTTTTCTTTTTTTTTTCCTTGAGACTTTCAGTTAATTTTCTACAAATTAAACTGAATGCCTCTTTTGAAATGTAAATTGAATTATGTCATCAGATAGAAGCCATCAATTGTCTTCACAGTTCATCTGTGGAATAGCCATAATAGTTACCTTGACTCTCAATATATGGTTCTTTTATCACACTGATCTCATCTTTTAAAACTCTCTTCTCCTTCACTTACCTCCAATTGTATTATCTCCTTGCTACAGCACAATAAGGTCTTGTGGTCTTGGCTTTCACTGGGCCTCAGCTTGAATGGCCTCCCTCAGTCCAATATCTGCACGGCTGCCTTCCTTGCTTATTTCACTGTTTAATTCTAAACTCACTATCTCAGTGAAGTCTTTTGTGGTCATGCTACCTTAAAGTTTACTTATCACTTAAAATTTATTTTCCTCCCTTCCTTACTATATTTTATCCATAGCACTAATTAAGAAGTTATAGAAGATGGCCGAATAGGAGCAGCTCCAGTCTCCAACTCCCAGCGCGAGCGACACAGAAGACCGGTGATTTCTGCATTTTCAATTGAGGTACTGGGTTCATCTCACTGGGGAGTGCCGGACGATCCGTGCTGGTCAGCTGCTGCAGCCCGACCAGCGAGAGCTGAAGCAGGGTGAGGCATTGCCTCACCTGGGAAGCGCAAGGGGGAAGGGAGTCCCTTTTCCTAGCCAGGGGAACTGAGACACACAACACCTGGAAAATCGGGTAACTCCCACCCCAATACTGCGCTTTAAGCAAACAGGCACACCAGGAGATCATATCCCACACCTGGCCGGGAGGGTCCCACACCCACGGAGCCTCCCTCATTGCTAGTGCAGCAGTCTGTGATCTACCGGCAAGGCAGCAGCGAGGCTGGGGGAGGGGCGCCCGCCATTGCTGAGGCTTAAGTAGGTAAACAAAGCTGCTGGGAAGCTCGAACTGGGTGGAGCTCACAGCAGCTCTAGGAAACCTGCCTGTCTCTGTAGACTCCACCTCTGGGGACAGGGCACAGTAAACTAAACAAACGCAGCAGACACCTCTGCAGACGCAAACGACTCTGTCTGACAGCTTTGAAGAGAGCAGTGGATCTCCCAACATGGAGGTTGAGATCTGAGAAGGGACAGACTCCCTGCTCAAGTGGGTCCCTGACCCCTGAGTAGCCTAACTGGGAGACATCCCCCACTAGGGGCAGTCTGACACCCCACACCTCACAGGGAGGAGTACACCCCTGAGAGGAAGCTTCCAAAGCAAGAATCAGACAGGTACACTCGCTGTTCAGAAATATTCTATCTTCTGCAGCCTCTGCTGCTGATACCCAGGCAAACAGGGTCTGGAGTGGACCTCAAGCAATCTCCAACAGACCTACAGCTGAGGGTCCTGACTGTTAGAAGGAAAACTATCAAACAGGAAGGACACCTACACCAAAACCCCATCAGTACATCACCATCATCAAAGACCAGAGGCAGATAAAACCACAAAGATGGGGAAAAAGCAGGGCAGAAAAGCTGGAAATTCAAAAAATAAGAGCGCATCTCCCCCGGCAAAGGAGCGCAGCTCATCGCCAGCAACGGATCAAAGCTGGACGGAGAATGACTTTGACGAGATGAGAGAAGAAGGCTTCAGTCCATCAAATTTCTCAGAGCTAAAGGAGGAATTACGTACCCAGTGCAAAGAAACTAAAAATCTTGAAAAAAAAGTGGAAGAATTGATGGCTAGAGTAATTAATGCAGAGAAGGTCCTAAACGAAATGAAAGAGATGAAAACCATGACACGAGAAATACGTGACAAATGCACAAGCTTCAGTAACCGACTCGATCAACTGGAAGAAAGAGTATCAGCGATTGAGGATCAAATGAATGAAATGAAGCGAGAAGAGAAACCAAAAGAAAAAAGAAGAAAAAGAAATGAACAAAGCCTGCAAGAAGTATGGGATTATGTAAAAAGACCAAATCTACGTCTGATTGGGGTGCCTGAAAGTGAGGGGGAAAATGGAACCAAATTGGAAAACACTCTTCAGGATATCATCCAGGAGAACTTCCCCAACCTAGTAGGGCAGGCCAACATTCAAATCCAGGAAATACAGAGAACGCCACAAAGATACTCCTCGAGAAGAGCAACTCCAAGACACATAATTGCCAGATTCACCAAAGTTGAAATGAAGGAAAAAATCTTAAGGGCAGCCAGAGAGAAAGGTCGGGTTACCCACAAAGGGAAGCCCATCAGACTAACAGCAGATCTCTCAGCAGAAACTCTACAAGCCAGAAGAGAGTGGGGGCCAATATTCAACATTCTTAAAGAAAAGAATTTTAAACCCAGAATTTCATATCCAGCCAAACTAAGTTTCATAAGTGAAGGAGAAATACAATCCTTTACAGATAAGCAAATGCTTAGAGATTTTGTCACCACTAGGCCTGCCTTACAAGAGACCCTGAAGGAAGCACTCAACATGGAAAGGAACAACCGGTACCAGCCATTGCAAAAACATGCCAAAATGTAAAGACCATCAAGGCTAGGAAGAAACTGCATCAACTAACGAGCAAAATAACCAGTTAATATCATAATGGCAGGATCAAGTTCACACATAACAATATTAACCTTAAATGTAAATGGACTAAATGCTCCAATTAAAAGACACAGACTGGCAAACTGGATAAAGAGTCAAGACCCATCAGTCTGCTGTATTCAGGAGACCCATCTCACACACAGAGACATACTTAGGCTCAAAATAAAGGGATGGAGGAAGATTTACCAAGCAAATGGAGAACAAAAAAAAGCAGGGGTTGCAATCCTAGTCTCTGATAAAACAGACTTTAAACCATCAAAGATCAAAAGAGACAAAGAAGGCCATTACGTAATGGTAAAGGGATCAATTCAACAGGAAGAGCTAACTATCCTAAATATATATGCACCCAATACAGGAGCACCCAGATTCATAAAGCAAGTCCTTAGAGACTTACAAAGAGACTTAGACTCCCATACAATAATAATGGGAGACTTCAACACTCCACTGTCAACATTAGACAGATCAACGAGACAGAAAGTTAACAAGGATATCCAGGAATTGAACTCATCTCTGCAGCAAGCAGACCTAATAGACATCTATAGAACTCTCTACCCCAAATCAACAGAATATACATTCTTCTCAGCACCACATCATACTTACTCCAAAATTGACCACGTAATTGGAAGTAAAGCACTCCTCAGCAAATGTACAAGAACAGAAATCATAACAAACTGTCTCTCAGACCACAGTGCAATCAAACTAGAACTCAGGACTAAGAAACTCAATCAAAACCGCTCAACTACATGGAAACTGAACAACCTGCTCCTGAATGACTACTGGGTACATAACGAAATGAAGGCAGAAATAAAGATGTTCTTTGAAACCAATGAGAACCAAGATACAACATACCAGAATCTCTGGGACACATTTACAGCAGTGTGTAGAGGGAAATTTATAGCACTAAATGCCCACAAGAGAAAGCAGGAAAGATCTAAAATTGACACTCTAACATCGCAATTAAAAGAACTAGAGAAGCAAGAGCAAACACATTCAAAAGCTAGCAGAAGGCAAGAAATAACTAAGATCAGAGCAGAACTGAAGGAGATAGAGACACAAAAAACCCTCCAAAAAATCAATGAATCCAGGAGTTGGTTTTTTGAAAAGATCAACAAAATTGACAGACCACTAGCCAGACTAATAAAGAAGAAAAGAGAGAAGAATCAAATTGACGCAATTAAAAATGATAAAGGGGATATCACCACCGACCCCACAGAAATACAAACTACCATCAGAGAATACTATAAACACCTCTACACAAATAAACTGGAAAATCTAGAAGAAATGGATAATTTCCTGGACACTTACACTCTTCCAAGACTAAACCAGGAAGAAGTTGAATCCCTGAATAGACCAATAGCAGGCTCTGAAATTGAGGCAACAATTAATAGCCTACCAACCAAAAAAAGTCCAGGACCAGATGGATTCACAGCTGAATTCTACCAGAGGTAAAAGGAGGAGTTGGTACCATTCCTTCTGAAACGATTCCAATCAATAGAAAAAGAGGGAATCCTCCCTAAGTCATTTTATGAGGCCAACATCATCCTGATACCAAAGCCTGGCAGAGACACAACAAAAAAAGAGAATTTTAGACCAATATCCCTGATGAACATCAATGCAAAAATCCTCAATAAAATACCGGCAAACCAGATTCAGCAACACATCAAAAAGCTTATCCACCATGATCAAGTGGGCTTCATCCCTGGGATGCAAGGCTGGTTCAACATTCACAAATCAATAAACATAATCCAGCATATAAACAGAACCAAAGACAAGAACCACATGATTATCTCAATAGATGCAGAAAAGGCTTTTGACAAAATTCAACAGCCCTTCATGCTAAAAATGCTCAATAAATTCGGTATTGATGGAACGTACCTCAAAATAATAAGAGCTATTTATGACAAACCCACAGCCAATATCATACTGAATGGGCAAAAACTGGAAAAATTCCCTTTGAAAACTGGCACAAGACAGGGATGCCCTCTCTCACCACTCCTATTCAACATAGTGTTGGAAGTTCTGGCTAGGGCAATCAGGCAAGAGAAAGAAATCAAGGGTATTCAGTTAGGAAAAGAAGAAGTCAAATTGTCCCTGTTTGCAGATGACATGATTGTATATTTAGAAAACCCCATTGTCTCAGCCCAAAATCTCCTTAAGCTGATAAGCAACTTCAGCAAAGTCTCAGGATACAAAATTAATGTGCAAAAATCACAAGCATTCTTATACATCAGTAACAGACAAACAGAGAGCCAAATCATGAATGAACTTCCATTCACAATTGCTTCAAAGAGAATCAAATACCTAGGAATCCAACTTACAAGGGATGTAAAGGACCTCTTCAAGGAGAACTACAAACCACTGCTCAGTGAAATAAAAGAGGACACAAACAAATGGAAGAACATACCATGCTCATGGATAGGAAGAATCAATATCGTGAAAATGGCCATACTGCCCAAGGTAATTTATAGATTCAATGCCATCCCCATCAAGCTACCAACGAGTTTCTTCACAGAATTGAAAAAAAACTGCTTTAAAGTTCATATGGAACCAAAAAAGAGCCCGCATCTCCAAGACAATCCTAAGTCAAAAGAACAAAGCTGGAGGCATCACACTACCTGACTTCAAACTATACTACAAGGCTACAGTAACCAAAACAGCATGGTACTGGTACCAAAACAGAGATATAGACCAATGGAACAGAACAGAGTCCTCAGAAATAATACCACACATCTACAGCCATCTGATCTTTGACAAACCTGAGAGAAACAAGAAATGGGGAAAAGATTCCCTATTTAATAAATGGTGCTGGGAAAATTGGCTAGCCATAAGTAGAAAGCTGAAACTGGATCCTTTCCTTACTCCTTATACGAAAATTAATTCAAGATGGATTAGAGACTTAAATGTTAGACCTAATACCATAAAAATCCTAGAGGAAAACCTAGGTAGTACCATTCAGGACATAGGCATGGGCAAAGACTTCATGTCTAAAACACCAAAAGCAATGGCAGCAAAAGCCAAAATTGACAAATGGGATCTCATTAAACTAAAGAGCTTCTGCACAGCAAAAGACACTACCATCAGAGTGAACAGGCAACCTACAGAATGGGAGAAAATTTTTGCAATCTACTCATCTGACAAAGGGCTAATATCCAGAACCTACAAAGAACTCAAACAAATTTACAAGAAAAAAACAAACAACCCCCTCAAAAAGTGGGCAAAGGATATGAACAGACATTTCTCAAAAGAAGACATTCATACAGCCAACAGACACATGAAAAAATGCTCATCGTCACTGGCCATCAGAGAAATGCAAATCAAAACCACAATGAGATACCATCTCACACCAGTCAGAATGGCGATCATTAAAAAGTCAGGAAACAACAGGTGCTGGAGAGGATGTGGAGAAATAGGAACACTTTTACACTGTTGGTGGGATTGTAAACTAGTTCAACCATTATGGAAAACAGTATGGCGATTCCTCAAGGATCTAGAACTAGATGTACCATATGATCCAGCCATCCCATTATTGGGTATATACCCAAATGATTATAAATTATGCTGCTATAAAGACACATGCACACGTATGTTTATTGCAGCACTATTCACAATAGCAAAGACTTGGAATCAACCCAAATGTCCATCAGTGACAGATTGGATTAAGAAAATGTGGCACATATACACCATGGAATACTATGCAGCCATAAAAAAGGATGAGTTTGAGTCCTTTGTAGGGACTTGGATGCAGCTGGAATCCATCATTCTTAGCAAACTATCACAAGAACAGAAAACCAAACACCGCATGTTCTCACTCATAGGTGGGAACTGAACAATGAGATCACTCGGACTCAGGAAGGGGAACATCACACACCGGGGCCTATCATGGGGAAGGGGGAGGGGGGAGGGATTGCATTGGGAGTTATACCTGATGTAAATGACGAGTTGATGGGTGCAGCACAGCAACATGGCACAAGTATACATATGTAACAAACCTGCACATTATGCACATGTACCCTACAACTTAAAGTATAATAATAATAAATAAATTAAAAAAAAAAAAGAAGAAGTTATATATTTTCATGTATTTATCCTTCTTATGGGGTAGCTCCTCCATTAGAATGTTCTTTGTATGGGGGTGTATATATATATATATATATATATATATATATATATATATATATATATACACACACCAAATATATGTATATGTATATATATATTTGGCTAGGGTAGAGGACTGCTGTTCACTATTACTAGAATCTAGAAAAGTGCCAGGCATATAGCACTCTATAAACATTTATTGAATAAATTGGTGAGAGATCTTAACAAGTATATTAGTTAGGACACAGACTGCTGAAACAAAAGACAAAAATAAAATGGTGTTTAAAGAAAAAAAACCACCTCCGGCCGGGCGCGGTGGCTCATGCCTGTAATCCCAGCACTTTGGGAGGCCATGGCAGGTGGATCACGAGGTCAGGAGATCGAGACCATCCTGGCTAACATGGTGAAACCCCATCTCTACTAAAAAAATACAGAAGAATTAGTCTGGTGTGGTGGCGGGCGCCTGTAGTCCCAGCTACTCCGGAGTCTGAGGCAGGAGAATCGCATGAACCCAGGAGGTGGAGCTTGCATTGAGCCAAGATCACCCCACTGCACTCCAGCCTGGGCGACAGAGCAAGACTCCTTCTCAAAAAAAAAACAACAAAAACAAAAACAAAAACAAAAAAACGTCTATTTCTTTCTTTCATGTAGAAGATCACTCAGAGGATACAGAAATACTAGTTCAGTTTGACAGTTAGTGACTGATGCTGTTTCTGATTGCTCTATCACCTTCAACATCTTGGCTTCATTTCATGTTCTAAGATACTCTCACAATTATTATTTCTGATTTACAGTTGCAGGGAAGAAAGGAAAAGGGAAATGGAGGGCATGACCTCCTTTCTCTTCAAGAGCACGATCCAGAAGTTACACACTTTATGTTTACTCATGTCCTATTGGAAATAACAGGCACAAAATATACCTAACCACAAGAGAGGCTTGAAAATATAAACTTATTCTAGGTTACTATATACCCAGCTTAAAAAAGAAAACGGTGAAAATTGTTATTGGATTAAAAGAGGCAACAGTCTGCCCAAACTCTTAACTCCTAACCCTACACAAGCACACTGGTTGACACCTAAGGTAAGGTAAGTCAGTCCACAATCTGACTGGACAAGTCTTTAAATAAACCTCACAATAAGTTCATTGTAGGCCAGGCACTGTGGCTCACACATGTAATCCCAGCATTTTGGGAGGCCAAGGTGGGCGGGTCACCTGAGGTCAGGAGTTCGAGACCAGCCTGGCCAATTTGGCAAAATCCTGTCTGTACTAAAATACAAAAAAAAAAAAAAAAATAGCTGGGCGTGGTGGTGCGTGCCTGAAATCCCAGCTACTTGGGAGGCTGATGCAGGACAATTGCTTTAACCCAGGAGGCAAAGGTTGCAATGAGCCAATGTCATGCCATTGCACTCTAGCTTCGGTGACAAGAGTGAAACTCTGTCAAAAAAAAAAAAAAAAAAAGTTCATTGCCAACACATTGATAAGCTTATATATCTATGAATTTCCAACTCCTACAATACAAAAAAAAAAAAAAGTCCTTAAAATAGGCAATGATCTCTCCTTCTCAGGCCCACTATACCTGAGCTCACCTAAGTGTGCCAATCTTTTATCCTTACAATCAACTCCTAATTAGCATGTAACTTATCCTTTTAGGAAACTGCATATGCAGTAACACCAGCAAAATCTGTTTAATTTTGTTTTATCTGTTCCAGGCATTTGAACCCTACTTCGACTTCCATTTCAGCCTCTGGTTCCTCTTCCACCCCTCACTTTTCCCTACTCACAAAAATCTCATACTGATTTTGGTAGAAGACAAACACAAAGTAACCTGCCCTATGCCTGGGCCTATATATTCCCCTCTCTCTTCTTCTGACAACTTTACCATCATATTGCAAAGTACAGCCAGGATATATCCTGGTGATGAATGGCTTGGACTATTATGAACCATCTATAGAGTAGACAATTGGGTGAAGAGAATTGATTGATTGATTGATATTTTAGGAGGGAAATTAAGCTTAAAAGGAGATGAGTTATAAAGGTTTCCAATAAAGCATTTCTGAATGATAGTAGCAAGATTTGACTCAAAATCAAGTATTAGTACTTTACTTTGCTTCATATGTGTCAACAGATACTAATTTGCTTTGACAAATACAGGATGCCAAAATGCACCAAAAATACACACATATACGCAAACAAGTCGAACTGATTTCTTCTGTACTTAGTTGTATTGCCAAGACTACTTTTTTATAATTACAAAAAAATAATAATAATAAGCCACCTAGAAGTTTGTTGGGGAAAAGATTGGTGGAAATTTTCTTTTTTCCTTTCTTTTCTTTTCTTTTTTTATTTTGGAGATGGTGTCTCACTCTGTCTCCCAGGCTGGAGTGCAATGGTGCGATCTTGGCTCACTGCAACCTCTGGCTCCCAGGTTCAAGAGATTCTCCTGCCTCAGCCTCCCAAGTAGCTGGGATTACAGGCACCTGCCACCATGCCCAGCTAATTTTTGTATTTTTAGTAGAGTCAGGGTTTCACCAGGCTGGTCTTGAACTCCTGACCTCAGGAGATCCACTCACCTCTGCCTCCCAAAGTGCTGGGATTACAGGAGTGAGCCACCTAGCACAGCCTGGAAAATTTCTTAATTGATAACCAATCATTCATTTATAGAAGTGGACAAAAATAGAGTGATGATAAATAGCAAAGACCTGAAAAAATTGAGAAGAAAATAAATTTTCCTAAACTTCTTCAAACTTTGGTTTCCCTTTATAGAAGAGGTATAATGAAATTATCAAAATAAATTACCATACATTTGTGACAATAGTCCAAGGAAGACCTTTGAAACAGTATTAGACATTTAATGGCTCCCTTGGTGCTCTAGACACTGGGCCCCTCCCACTTCCCAAAAGAACTTGCAGAATCAATCTACTTCTCCAATAATTAATTACCTCTTTCCTTCTTGTTCTTCAAACTCTCCCTTTACTAGATTTTGCTTTCAGCACATAAAATTGTTCAAACTTCTTTTCCATGCATAAATTGCAAAATTATTTAGAAAGACCTTGTAACTTTTTCCCTGAATGCTGAAGCATATTGAAAAGCTCTTTCCTTACACCTCTTCTCATTCATTCCTAAGCCCAAAACCACCTTGCTTCTACTAGGACCACTTCACCAAACTCCTCCCGAAGTTAGGTTTTATTGTTCGTTTGTTTGAGAGGAGTCTTCGCTCTGTTGCCCAGACTGGAGTGCAGTGGTGTGATCTCGGCTCCCTGCAAGCTCCCCCTCCCAGGTTCACGCCATTCTCCTGCCTCAGCCTCCGGAGTAGCTGGCACTGCAGGCATCCGCCACCACGCCTGACTAATTTTTTATATTTTTTAGTAGAAATAGGGTTTCACTATGTTAGCCAGGATGGTCTCAATCTCCTGACCTTGTGATCCGTCCGCCTCGGCCTCCCAAAGGGCTGGGATTACACCCAAGTTAGTTCTTTTATTGCCAAACAAAGGGTTTTTTACCCTTCATCTTATTGGACCTCTCTGTAACATCCAACACTGTAGATCACTTACCTCTCTTCTTAGTCCTCTCCACATGAATTTTGGGTACACCACCATTTACTACTTTGTGTAGAAAAAGTAGTGGTCCTCATCTTCTTCTCAGTATTTATCTCCCTATCTCTTAATTGTTGTGCCTACTGCCCATTCCCATATAATATATGGAGGTGTTCATATGCTGTGGCCCAGAGAAGCTAAACGGTATTCAACTGTTTTTTATGTGTGGCCCAAGACAATCTTCTTCTTCAGATGTGGCCCAGGGAAGCCAAACAGTGTTCAACTAGGCCACATCCGAAGAAGAAGAATTGTCTTGGGCCACACATAAAATACACTAACACTAATGAGAGCTGATGAGCTAAACAAAAGGTCTGTGCAAAATGTTCGTAATACTTGCCACCGCAGATAAGCAAAAAAGTCCTCATTCAAAGGGTTGGAAGCCCGTATTACCATTTGTTCTCCTCTTCCTAACAATCCCTCTACATGAAGCAATTTAAAGTCCACTCCGCCTGCTCAGTTTGTCTTTTCTGTTAGGTTTACCAAGAGCATGGACTCCCAACAGCCTTCCTCCTGACCCACCCTGAATGGAGGATTCCAGGGTGACAGGTGGGCTTTATTGTCTCCTCGTGGGCACCTGGGCCATTTCCAAACCCTGCCAGACTAAGGGGTGAAATGCACTGATGAGAAATGACCCCGAGAGCATAATGTGTCCCTGCTCCATACCCATGATTCAGGGGCTGCTGGCCACTGTCACCATCTCCTAAGACAAACACACCAGGAGAGGTACAACAGAGAGTAGTGGTTCTCAACGTACTGTCTTTGAGTCATGTAAAAGATTCATCAGCATCACCCACAAAGATGTCAGAAATGCCGATTCTCAAGTCCCGCCCCATATCTACCGTATAAGTGACTGTGAAGATAGGGCTCAGCAAACCGCATTTTAAGCATACCATTACACGAATCAGATGGAGGCCCAAGTTTGAGAAATACAGCTGTAGAGTATCAGATACCTGGCTTAAGAGCCAGTGTGCTAGCTCTGGACTCACTAAAAACAGCCTTGGGGAATATTACTGGAAACACACTCTTATCTGGTGCCCTGTCTCCAGAATCATCTATTTACTGAGGCAGGCACAGGACACTGGAGTTTCTCCTTGCTAATGCACTATTTCATTTGTTTTATCCCATTCTGTTTAGTGCTTGAACAATCTCTTGTATACTTTTGGTCTATTCCACTTGTAATTTCAGACATTCTGTTTCTTCATTTACAATACAATATTTCTTCATTTCCTTGTCACTCCAAATATAATGATATTTTTAAAAATATTATAGTTAAAGCACAGACTGCTATGTAGAATCATAAAACATGTAGTCAGCAAATGCACTTAAACCTATAGAGTTGAAAATACATAAATTTAGAAGCTTGTATTTCAGTATGAAAGAATCTAGATAAAAATAAAATATAAATTTGTCATAATGGAAGGAGAAAAACTGTCAGTTTTGAAACTGCATAAAAGGGTGAGATATATATTATTTAAAGTTGCACTAAAATTTCTTATGTTCAACTTGCACAGTTTCTTATTTCATCTCCACAGGGCTTCCACAGTGAAAATCTAGAAGCTGTCTTGTCATGAGAGGGTGTTTCAGTGACATCTATATTTAACGCTCTAAGGCAAAAACATATTTCCAAATATGCTTTCCAAAAATAAGTTTAATTTTAAAAAAAATTTTTTGAGATAGGGTCTTGCTCTGTCATCCAGGCTGAAGTGCAGTGGCATAATCATAGATTACTGCAGCCTTCAATTCCTGGGCTCAAGCCATCTTCCCCGCTCAGCTTCCTAGTTTTTGCAGAGAGAGGGTTTCATTATGTTGCCCAACCTGGTCTCAAACTCCCAGCCTCAAGCAATCCTCCTGCCTCAGCCTCCCAAAACACTGGGATTACAGGCTTGAGCTACTGTACCCAGCCAGATTTAAATATTCTAAAACAATAGATTGTTTTAATTTTTAATTATCAAAGTTAAATATATTTAAATTAGATATAACAATTTGGTGCTTTTTTTATTTACTGGAAAAAAGCATACTTTACATAACTAGTGGGTAACATAAGGAATATAAGAATAAGAGGCAAAGTCAATATAGAGAAAACGAAGATGTCAAGCCATTAGATATAATGCCTAAAAGTTTCTGATGGCTCACACTCATTACCTGTATTTTAACCTAATGTATAATTTGTGAAACTTTAAAAAAAAAAAAAAGTATTTAATTTAGATGTTTTTGTACTTAATGTAAACATCTTTCCACCAGCAGTTTGCAACTAAACACCAATATAATTATCAATATAATTATCAAAAAATGACAGTTAAAAAAAAAAACCCAGTCCAAGTAAGACAGTTAGACATTTACCAGGTATGTCTAACAATTTCGCCACCTAAAATGCTACATAAAATCAGTTTCGTCTTACAGTCAATCAGAATACAAGAATTACAAGCAAAGGACTGAATCATAAAATACTGTATTATAAACATGTCACTAGAAAAATTTAGATTAAAATATGCTTCAAGATACTAAAATATGATCTTTATTTACAAGATGTCTTAAATCCAGAGGGAAATATTACTAGTAAGTAGCTGGTAGATGTCATTCATATCTCTGTTAAGCAATTATATTAATGTTAGGTAGAGTACAAGGCTGTAGATCTAATGGTGATCAAAAATTAACAAACCTTAATAGACCTTATTCTAAATGTATGTTAGTTGAATAAATCTAAAGTTCAGGGTTTTTAAAATATTACTAAAATTAATTGTGCAAATACACTGAGACATGAACAAGATCTCATGGTAAGTGACATAGCCAGGATTACTTTATTTTAATTACCCGTAGCTAAAGTTTTGCCACTTTCTACATTACATTAATAATTAAATTATTAAAAATAAACTTTTAAAAAATGAACTCAACCAAAGATAACATGCGCTACACTATGACATCAAAAACTAGGAGTAAGGCTGGGCGTGGCAGCTGACACCTAGAATCCAAGCATTGTGGGAGGTTGAGGTGGGTGGATCAACTGAAGTCAGGAGTTCGAGACCAGCCTGGCCAACATGGTAAAACCCCATCTCTACTAAAAATACAAAAATTAGCTGGGCGTGGTGGTGCACGCCTGTAATCCCAGCTACTTGGGAGGCTGAAGCAGGAGAATTGCTAGAACCTGGGAGGTGGAGATTGCAGTGGGCCTAGATCGTGCCATTGCACTCCAGCCTGGGCAACAGAGCAAGACTCCTTCCCCCTCAAAAAAAAAAAAAACACACACACACACACACACACACACACACACACACAAACAAATAAAGAAACAAAAACCTGGGAGTATACAGATAATAGTCCTAATCCCCTCACTTCTCTGATAACTAAACCACCCTGTTTTAAAGTCTTTGCGTATGGTTTTCTCGGTCATTTAAACATTTTCAAAAGCTTGAATAGAATTTTTTTAACGCCACAAGAGAAATTATGAGAAACAGAACAAACCAACCCATAAAGTAAAAGTACTAAGAATCTCAAAACCTAAGAAAAATGTGTTCCATATTTGTAGTTCTATAATATTTTAGGACATCTGTAAGTATATGGTTGTTTCCCTGGAAAGTGTTAGTGAAGCCAAGGTATTTACATCTGAACATTACTTTTTTATCTAGAATCTCTCCAAGAAAATTTGTAAAAACTGACAAATACCAACATCAATAAATAATTATCTAACTCCCTTATTAAGTATTCTTTTAAAGACACATTTTCCGTGATTTTTTTTGTAAGTTTTGTATTTTTCACCTAGGATAAATGATGTCATATCCACTCTATCCCTTCTCTTAAAAATCATTTGAATTCAACCAATATGAACACAAGAGATTTATAAATTTACCTTGCTTAAACCATCAATAGCAGAACTACAGTCAACTCTTTTTAATGCTGTAGAAAATCATTCAACCTCTAAAGCATTTCATATCAGAGACCAAGCATTTATCTTTCAATTGTTATCACAGAAGACAAGCCAAATATTATCATAAATGACAAATCATGTCTCTAGAGATGACAGTTCTGTATAGTTTTTTAAAGACATGTCTTAGCATGTTAAGATCTTTAAGATTATACAGTTACAGTTTATGAAATAGATAACTATCAAAAGTTATTTATTTTAATCTCCTTTAAAAAGTCCTTAGCATTTGAAGGATATTTCTGAATGTTGAAATTTAGAGACTATATTACTTTCATTTGACTACTGTAATAAATTACCAAAGGCCCTAGGTGGCTTGAAACTAGAGATGTATTCTTATTCAGTAGTGGAGGCCAGAAGTCAGAAATCAAAGTGTTGGCAGAAGCTAGGGGAAGAGATCCATTCTTTACCTCTCTCTTAGCTTCGGATAGCTGTCAGTAAACCCTGGCATTCCTTGGCTTGTGACCACTTCAATCTCTGCCTCCATCTTCACACTTTCTCCTTCTTCCGTGTCCCTCCTCTGTGTGTCTCTTATATATACATATGCCATTGGATTTGGATAATCAAGGATGGCCTCCTCTTCTCAAGGTCCTTAATGCCATCTGCTAAAATCCTTTCTTCCAATCAAGATAACATTCCCAGGTTTGAGGTATTTGACATGGACGTATCTTTTTGGGGACTACCATTCAATCCACTGAAGAGACTAAACATTATCATTATATAAACATTTTCGTTATTGTCTATAGTAGGCAAAATAATGACCTCTCACATATGTCCATATCCTAATTCCAGGAATATGTTACATTACAATGCAAATGGGATTTTGCCAAACTGGTTAAAATAAGGATCTTGAGATAGAAAGAGTATTTGGGTTATTCAGGTGGGTCCAATGTAATCATGAGGATCATTTGAGGAGGAAAGCCGGAGGGCCAGCATGAAAGATGTAAGGATGGCAGCAGAGGTCAGAGTGGTGGAACTTGGATCCAAGGGATGCCAGTAGCACCTAGAAACTGGACAAGGCAAGGCAAGGGTTTCTCCTGCAGGTCCCTGGATGTAACACAGCACTTGAGTTTAGACTCATCAGACCAGCTGTAGACTTCTGCTGCCAGAACTGTAACATAATAAATATGTGCGTTTTAAGCCATGACATCTGAGGCAATATGTTACAGAGTAATAGGAAGCAAATGCACTGTCCAGCATTCTTTTGTAAAGCAGATAACCAGTAGTAGATGTCTTTAAGAACACAGCCTGATTACTGTGGTCAGATAGATAGTTGGGGCTACCTAACAGAGAAGAGTGAAGGAAAATCTATTTTATTTTTAATCATACGAGTTATCTTACTTAACTTGGGTTTAATTCTAACATAATTAGTAATTAGAAGTTTGTTTTGCTTTCCCTTGGCTTCTAAATGATGCCTGTGATTCATGCGGCAAGAGGACAGGCATTTCATGGGACATTCTCAGAAGTCTTTCCCCTATTAGTAAGGTTGTGTCCAACATTTTCTATCTCTGTTTAAAACTATAAAATAAATTGCTATAAATATCACTTGAGAGTATTAGGCAGTCAATAAATTTCAAACAGAATCTGCTGTTCTTCAAAATAAGCACAGTCGACTAATATAAAAATTAATATGTTGGTGTAGGCATGCTATATTTATTATGCTTTGCCTTATAACTTTTATAACTTTTACACCATTTTTTTCCTTTCCTTTCCTTTCCTTTTCTTTCTTTTTTTTTTTTGAGACAGAGTCTTGCTCTGCTGCCCAGGCTGAAGTGCAATGGCATGATTTTGGCTCACTGCAAACTCCATTTCCTTGGTTCAAATGATTCTTCTGTCTCAGCCTCCCAAGTAGCTGGAACTACAGGCACGCATCACTAAGCCTGGCTAGTTTTTTTTTTTTTTTTTTTGTAATCTTTGTAGAGATGGGGTTTCGCCATTTTGGCCACGCTGGTCTTGAACTCCTGACTTCAGGTGATCTGCCCGCCTCGGAATCCCAAAATGCTGGGATTACAGGCATGAGCCACCCTGTCTAGTGTTTGATAACTCGTACACCTTTTATTTAAATTTTCCTGAAGCAAAAACTAGATATTTGGGGGTGGAAGCATTGTTAGTGGGGGGCAAATGGCAAGGAGTACTGATATTAATAAACTAGTTTCTCAATTTAATTTTTATTTGCTATTATTTTTCCATTTCAGTATCGTTTTAATAGCATGAAAATTGTCTGGGTAGTTATTCAGATTATGGCTTTACCAAATATGATTGTTTTTTGCCTGTTTTATTGAGGCATCACAAACTTTAATTTTCTTTTTAAAGTTATATTCTGAAGGTTATCAAAAGTATTCAAAGGCCTTCAAAAGTCATATTTACCATTAATTAGAATATCCTATTACGTCGTTGCATATAGTTCTTCAGTCGTTATTATATTCCCCACATTGCTCTATTATAGGAGATTTCCTTAAAAGTCATGTAAAAAGATATAACTATTTAGCAAGTTTACCTTCCTAGCTTGAATTATTTCTCAGTTTCATTTTATTGACTTTTTCTTAGTGCATTGGTCAGCATTATTCAATACCTTATTCCCAGTTCTATTTAGAGTTTCCAGATCCATGAAGTGAAAAAGATTGATCCCAACACTGATCTTGACTTTTTACTTCAAGTGGAACTTAAGAAAATACTTTTAAGATGCTGTTGTTGGCTTACATATAAATATATACAAAATATGTGTTTAACATATTAAATATTACATTAATAATTATATATTTTTATACATAATTAGCGACTGATTTAAATTTTCCTGAACATAGTATTATGTCTAGATGAAAAGTAAAAAGACCATTTGTCTTGTCATTTATCTTCAAAGTCTAAAAATGCATACATAGAAAATGTCCTGTTTTAAGCCTTTATATCCACTAGCATTCAAAATATACAAAAGATTTGGAAAGTTTTAAGAGATGACAATGTTCAATTTTAAAATGTAGCACACATGGGAGGAAAAAAGTAATTCCCAGTCTTACCATTTGTAATAGAAAGTGCATAGATCTAAAAGAATAATTTGGGATTGTCATCAGTGGAAGATAATAGTTTTAACCAGATTCAATCACAAGTAGTTGTAATCTTTCTCACTGTTCAGCATCTCACTGGAGTGAGTTCACCTGTCTTAGCAGCCTATGAACACTCTGACCACCAATGTACTGTATGAGTCATATTGGAAATGCACTGGAAATTCACGGCAGATCAAAATCCCAGCAAATACACAATGTTTCACCATTTTTTTCAACCTAGATATATTATTTATTGTCCTATATAAAATGTGTGTGTGTGTGTGTGTGTGTGTGTGTGTGTGTGTGTAAAATTGTTAGGCTGTTTTAATCCACCAGAAACTAAAACAAAAGTTTTAATGATTGACTGCTGAATAAAGCACTTGTCAATGGAATGATTGAATGAAAACACATCCATTCTCCAGTGTACATAATGCTGCTATAGGTGTCATTCCACTTCTGATTTGATCTGTCAATGAGCTAAAAAGGCAACCATATCCTTTCAATGTCCTACGAAGAATAGACCATTTTTTAAAAGTACATATAAAAACCCTCCCAAAGCAACAAACAATGAAGGGATACAAAGAATATCCCACCTTTTAGCTAATGTCCAAATATGCTTATTTTCATTTTTTTCCCCTCTAAGGCAGTGGTTCTCAAAGTGTGAACTCCAAGAAAAGCAGTGTCAGCATCACTTGGAATCTTGTTGAAAATGCAAATCTCTAGGATTTCCATTGCTGAGAAGATGGCTCAGGGAGTGGTCAGTAGTTGTTTGATGAAAGACCTTGATTAAGTCATCTAATCCTGTGGCATCTCAGTTCTCTCACCCATAAAATTAACATATTTGATTATGGAAAAATCCAGCATTATAATTCTGGTAATAGGTAAACCACTTTGCCAAATACTAAATATAGGCAATTTTTATGTAAAATACTGTATTGGTCATAAATGCAGCCTTTTATTTCCCTTTCTCCTCCTTATGTGAGCACTTCTCTAAAGCAAATATGGACTGAGCAGGGAGAAAAATTGCATCTCCTCTGAAATATCTTGAGGCAATACATAAATAAGTAGATAAATTGCTAATAAAAATGCTCATTGAAAACAAAAATCATAAATACAGACATTTTTTCCTAAGTGTTTCTCATCCATGGGATCCAGTGGAAAACAAAGAACCTGAGTTAATCAAATATCATATAAAATAAGTGTGGTTACGTTTCAAACTTAGTTTTGCATCTTTTAAAAAATTCAATATGAAGGGATAGAATAAATTTTAAAATCCATTATTATTATTTAAAAATTGAAAATCCTATTACTTTTACTGATTAATCCTTTGGACGGAATTTGATTTTTGCATATATGCTGTTTAAAATCTAAAATAAATTTTTAATTTATCTCAGTTATCAACTTAATGACACTTTAGCCTGACCTCATTTCTATATATCATTGATTCTTTCATAAAGGGGTACCACTTTGTATTTATTTTCTGACTATACAACTAACTCCTGCCCATTGTAGGTAATAGGCAGAATACAGAAAAAGGATAGGGTATAAAAGCTTTTAAAACACCAAAATCACAAAAATATTTACTAAAATACTTGGGCCTAAGTGTGTTTATTTTTCAAACTATTGCATTTTAAAATACGCCTAAGTTTTGATGCAAAAAATCTAATACCTGTGTATGTATTCAAATGTATTCAGCTGTTCTAATGTGACTCTTCTATTGGTTTTAAGCTAAGGTGGTCCTTCTCTATTAGGAGATCTAAAAATCAAATACTCATATTTTTCTACTAAGATATTAATGATGCCCCATTTTAATATCTAACATTTTAAATAATCTTTTAGTGTTGGTTTTAACTCTAATAATATTTCAAATGACCAATTATCCGAGCACCACTTTATTAAAAAGTCACTTCTATTCAGTGATGTTAAATAACTAGAATACAAGCACCTTTCAGATCATTTCTTCATTTTTCATAGTATGTACAGACCTAATAGGATCAGACATCATGAAGGAAGAAGGTTCTGGTATAGGGTATCATGAAAACCATGAAAACATTAGGTATTAACTTCAGACCATCTCTATTATCTCCACTATTTTTCCTTCAATGTTTAGTCCTATTTACTGAATTTCTGTCACTGAAAAAGATTATTCTTATAATTTCATAATTGTTTATATACATATATAGTATCATTTATTGGATATTTATATTGTCATTGAGAGAGATATATACAGAGACTTTTAGAGGTGAATGAAAAACAATAATTAGATACAGGATTTCATTTCTGTCTTCTTCCAGCCTTGGAAGAAGGAAGAGCTGCTTATACTTCATAGCCTAGAATTACTCTGTTCATTTTCCATCTACTTTAAGAGTTTAAAGAGAAAACCTATCTTTTGGATCCTGTAAATAAAAATATAAATAAGCTCATATCAAGAACACATAAGATTCGGAGAAAGGAGAAGTGAGACCTTGCTCCTTGCTGCATTCCCACTGATAAGGAAGAGTTGTCTAAGAAAAAGCCAATTTGCTTTGGGAAAGATACCATTAAAAATGTCACTGTGTTTTCAAAAAAGAAAAGAACAAATGGAAAGTGGATAAAAGGAAATATATTAGAGGGAAGCTCTTATTTGAGACATTTTTATCCTCTAAACATTTACAGGAATCATTTGAAAAGGAAAAAATCATAAGACTAGAATAAATTAATGCAGTTCCATGATCTTCAGTTAGTATGATTTATAATTAAATTAATTCATTAAAATTTTAACAACAAAAAAATGTTAAACACTGCAGTGTCAAAAAATTTGTTGGAAGATAAGGGCAGTGAAAAATTTCACGTAATAGGATCAATTTTAGAAGACCTTATTACTAGGTTACTTTTCTCTGTAATATGAAGGGACTCGAGCAGAAGCCCTTCAATTCTACATCCATGTTTCATCTGTAAACCCATATAATAGGTTCATTTAGTCGATGATTCATTTAAAATCATGTAAGAAAGCAGATAAGAAGCTGAGCGTGCAAATGTGAACATATAATTGCATCACGCAACCTTTCAGAAGACATTTAGAAAATAATTTATGTGTCCATCACTGAATGTTATTTACTCAGCTGATACATATAAATTAACAAACTACACTAAAAAAAGAAATATTCAAAAATATCCATGTTAGATGTGTTTATAAATATGGCCCAAATTTCTGTGAGAAATAATAATTTCTGGTAGAAAACATGGAAAGTAATTCTAGAAAAACTAGATTTAAAATTATTGCCAATCTGAAGGTTATGCTAGTATGAAATAGAAACATATGAACTAATAGAGCTGACATGTTGGGTAATAATTAAGTTGATTTCTTGATATATTTTCAATATATAAAGTGCTTTTATTTCTCTTCAAATGGAAAATTGGAGGATGTGGCTACGAGAATCTTCCAAACAAAATGATTGAGGTTTTGTTAACATAATCAGCAATGGCTCATATTTTCACAAGAATTTTGTTAGTCAAAATTTCAGTAATTTTCCTGAATTTCATTTTAGAAAACCATTTCCATTCAAGGTAAAAAGAAATTTAAATAACGTCTCCATTATAGCTTATATCTTTCATCTCTCAGATGAGTACTCTAACTTAGCTGTGGAACTTCTAAATTCTAACCTTCAGAGGGGGAGGAAAACTTCTCTTGGCCCCTGCAATCCCATCAGGCTGACGCCAGAGGAGTTGGCCTCCTGACGAGCTCTATGGAAAGCAGTTTTAGCTCGTTGCTTAAGGTGGCAAGCTCTGATCAGCTCACGGATTTGGACCTCAGCCCCAATGATACCAGGAAAAGGATGGCTATTTTATATTTTCCCATACCAAAATGCCAGTGTGGCAAATCTGGAAGCTCATATGAGATGTTGTATAGTCATAAAAAAAAAGTCTTGGACCTCAGCCTCCTAATTTTTCCAGATGTCCTAGTGCTCATCTCTCACCAACAGAGTTGACTTGAAAGGTTATAAATAGAGCAAATGTTCCATGACACCACATTTCTAGTTTATCCTAATCTCTAATCACAATAGGGGAGGACCTAGTGCTTTTCCAAGCATTACATTTAAAAGCATCGCAGCTCTAAAATCAGGGACCCTCTCCAAAATCAGGTGTCCAATTCAGCCTTAGAATGCAGTCATAAATGGGAATCTCCATACTTGCTTTTATTCTGCCGCTGCATTTTCCCCAATGGCAGCTGATTCAATAGGTCTGCTGTGTGTGCGCTTGTCCATCGGTCTTTGCTTGCACAACACAGGTGGCAGATAAATTTTATTACACCTCCAGAAAGTAGAGCAAAAAGATAGCAATGGAAAATAGGAAAGAAAAGATAGGTAAATTAGAGGGCAAATCCAGAAGTCCAACTTCTGAATAAAAGTACAGGACACATTCCACTGAGATAACGAAGGCAACAAATTATAAACTAAATAATCATAATGGAAGTATATCAGTTCCTAGATTGAAAAGGGCTACCTAGAACCCAGCACAACAGATTAAAAACTATAATAAGGCAAAAATATTGTAATTAGAACAAAGAAAAGATCTGACTGTCTTTCAGAAAGCAAATGAGCTTATTTGCAAAAGAAAGAAATCAAATAGCTTTGGCTTTCTCAACAGCAACACTGGGAGGAAGATGTCAATGGCTTCTAAAGGAAAATTATTTCCAATTTAAAGTTTTTTTTACCCTGCCAAAATCTAGAATATACTTTATTGAAACATCAATTAAGTATGTGAGAAGAATAAAGGATTTTTAGGTAAGAAAAGTCTCAAAACTTTTGTGTTTAATAGACTCTTCTACAGGGAGCTGCTGGAAGAGGTCCCCAAGCAATATGAGCAAGTAAATAGCAGCCACAAAATAGAGAAAACTGAAGACCCAGTCAAAAGAATAGTCAAGGATGTCTCCAAAATGGTGGTGAGATGAGAACCCAGGCTGGCAACCACACTAAGGCATAATAGGTTGATGCAGTAAGAGTTAATTAGCAGGCATGCTATCACCATACTTTCATGCTAATGAAACTACTGGAAGCTATTCTTTCCTATTATAGTAGTAAATCCAAAAAGAGGCAGCCATGAGAAAAAAAAAATCCATTAATATAAATAAGCAAATGAATTATAATATGACAAAGAGTGTCTTAGAATGAGAGTCACATAACAGCAACACAGATAGAAAGGATATAGTTATTTTAGGAGGAATGCTTTGAACCAAACAATGGAAGAAAATAATGTGAATAAAGAAATCACACCTTCTGTTGATCTCATTGAAAACTAAACTAAAGTTCTATTGGAAGGTGTGAGGAAAAGCAATAGATGTAAAGGCAATCAAGCAGATGAAAACTAATTGCATAATTATTAATTTTAGGAAATAGGTTAAGAATGGAAAATGGATCAGAGCACACAATAATGCTCAAAAATGAACAAAAGTGACAAAGTTGCACTAATATAAATTATTTTTTAATATTTTTGATTTAGTGAAAATATTAACTAAATAAATTGGAGGAGGGAGCAAGGCAACAAAGGTGTGGATGTGGCAAAACAACCAGGGCTTCATGATGATAATAGGAAGTCAATACACAATATTATGCCACTAGCTGAAGAAGTAATAGTTAGGAACTTTCCCATGTATTTAGAAATACAGAGATGTGCAAAAGCCAAAATAATGGTTTAAAAACAGATCATAGTTGCATCAAAGGAGAGTAAATAGAGATAGAGACTTATATTATATTATTATGTCCTTGGAGCACTATTCAAGTCTTTAAAACTAGGTGCATATGCTACTCAGATAACTTAACAATTAATGCATAAAAGTCAACAAATTCATCGGTTCTGTCCAATAGACTATGCATCCTTCCCACATTCTTACAGAATCAGAGGCAAACTGAAAGAGGTGCCAAATATACTTTTGTCCTTCAGGTATCTTCATGTAACTTGTAAAGTGGAAAGATTGTGGGTTATGGATTCAGAGAAACATGGATTTGGATTACACTTCCTGAATTTCTGATTTGTCTTCTATCTCCAAGTGTGATAATATTTTTATTAGAAATCAAATAACAGAAAAGTTAAGCTCTTAATACATACATAGCAAACAGTAAGTGATCATTATTTTTAGTTCCCTCTCATCCTTGATAACATAATGCAGGCAGTAGAAAAGCCAACTACTGTATTTTATTGACTCAAAGATACATACCTTTCACTTTGTTGAGTTGAGGATAACCAACTGTGTCTTAAAATTGCCAGCTGCCATTTTTTTTACATTTTTTATCCCTGAAATTGTGCTGGTTTATAATAGCATCTCATACAAAAAAAAAAAATATATATATATATATATAATATAGATAAATATATATATTAAATATATTATATTATATTATAAAATATTACATACATATATATATATATATATATAGTTTAAACAATAAAAAACTAAAAGAACTCATTTTCCAAATGGAAAATCCTGAGCTCAGGCACTGTTCACCACCTCACTGCCCCAAAAGGCAAAACTTCAATGTGAAACAGGCCAAATAACTTTAAATAAACATTTAGCTTATACGTAAAATTCTATTAATGAATGAGGTACTTAGCCAACAAAATAACAGATGAGACCAAGGATTGGAAAGTGGCATGGGAGTTAACATGGGGCCAGCCAGATGGGTGAGAGAGCAGGTGGTTTAAAAGTCACTGGATATAATTATTCACAATTCCTTCACATAACTAACACTACACAGCACATGTTATGCTCCAGGCATGGAATAAGTCACCAGAATACAACTGAGTCAAACGAGTACATGCTCTTCAGAACATTATTTGCTACTACTTGCTTCACATATTTTTCCTGTTTTTAGCCTTCCCCTTTTCCTATTTTATGCTTTTCCTCTTCTCTTGGTGATATAAGCTCAACTTAAAAGTCTGTGGAACTATCATAGACGGTCTACTTTCTTTACTTTTTTCTATAAATAAGTTGCGAAAAGCACCCTAGCAATTATGTTTGTGCTTTATTAGAAATAACTTCTCAACTATACTAAAAATATCCCTTATTTATAATGTACAATTACCCAAACATAAGAAAATATGCTGTGTAAAATTATACACTAACTTCTTAAAATAATTTCAAGTACTTAATGTCTACTTGAAAAAAAAAAGTAGCTGCTTAATGCTGTTTACATTTCATACATTCATTTGCTCAGTTTGCAAGTTTTTAGTAAGCTTCTACTACTAGCCAGTCATAGCCCTAGGTTTTGGGCTTAACAAGGACTCCATAAAATATAAAAGCAGAGGAAAAAGAATATCAGTGAAGAGTGTCAGATTGTGACAGGTAATAAATGATATGGAGAAGGGAGAAAGTAGGAAAGATAAATAAGAGAAAAGTGGAAGGTTGTGATTTTAAACAGGACGGGTCTCACTGAAAGAAATGTGAAGGACAGAGCCATGCTGATATCTAGGGGGGTAAAAAAAAAAAAAACCTTAGGGAAAAGGAAACACAAGTGCAATTAATCCTGATGTGGAAGCAATATATCACATGTTGGAGAACAGGAAGCTGGAGAAGAGAGTGGAAAAGAGGTCAGAGTTAAGCAGAAAGCCAGAGAGCAAACAAATGTTGAGCAAAGACCCTAATGAGACAGAGAACCACTGCAGGGTTTAACATAGCTTTGTCATAGGCATCTCAAAATTAATAGTGTTGATACAAGCTCATTTTATTTTCAAAAGGACCACTTGAAATGCTATTCAGAAAAAAACTGCATCACAGTAAATTGGGAGATATTAAATTAATCCCAGTGATAAATCATAATATATCTAGGGTGGTCATGCTGGAGTTGGGGAGAAACTGATTCTGGATTTATTTGAGATACAGTCATCACGATTTACTGATAGATTGAACATGCACCATTATTAAGAGTGAAGTCAAGGATTATTTTGTTTGTTTTGTTTGTTTTGTTTGAATAAAGTGAAAGAACAGGATTGCCATTTACTGACATGGGAGGCTGTGGAAGAAGTAGCTGGGCAGGAGGGAAGACCAGTTTTTCTGCTTTGGACATATGAACTTAAAGAAACCTATTACATAATCAAGTGGAAATATCATTAAGCTGTTAGATATATTAGTAGTGATATCTGAAGATATAAACATGGGAAGCATACAATTTTTTTAAATCATAGGACTGAATAGGGTCGGCTGATCAGGGTCACCAAGGAAATTTATGAAAAAAGTTGTCATGAGTAAGGTTGTGTGTCACCCTAATTTAAAGGCCAAGGAAATGAAAAGGATCCAAGAAAAACAGCTGAGAGGGAGATCCCAGTGAGGAATGAGAAAAATCAAGAGTGTGGTTTCCCAGAAGCCAAATGAAGAGGGTATTTCAATGTAAAAAGAAAGATCTGGGAGCCAATATTCAACACTCTTAAAGAAAAGAATTTTCAACCCAGAATTTCATATCCAGCCAAACTAAGCTTAATAAGCGAAGGAGAAATAAAATCCTTTACAGACAAACAAATGCTGAGATATTTTTGTTCCACCAGGCCTGACTTACAAGAGCTCCTGAAGGAAGCACTAAACATAGAAAGGAACAACCGGTACCAGCCACTGCAAAAACATGCCAAATTATAAAGACCATAGATGCTACGGAGAAACTGCATCAACTAATGGGCAAAATAATCAGCTAGCATCATAATGGCAGGATCAAATTCACACATAACAATATTGACCTTAAATGTAAATGAACTAAATGCTCCAATTAAAGACACAGACTGGCAAATTGGATAAAGAGTCAAGACCCATCAGTGGTCTGTATTCAGGAGACTCATCTCATGTGCAAACACACAGATAGGCTCAAAATAAAGGGATGGAGGAATATTTACCAAGCAAATGGAAAGCAAAAAAAGCAGGGATTGCAATCCTAGTCTCTGATAAAACAGACTTTAAACCAACAAAGATCGAAAGAGACAAAGAAGGGCATTACATAATGGTAAAGGGATCAATGCAACAAAAAGAGCTAATTATCATAAATATATATGCAACCAATACAGGAGAGAGCAGATTCATAAAGCAAGTTCTTAGAGACCTACAAAGACACTTAGACTCCCACACAAGAATAGCGAGAGACTTTAGCACCTCACTGTCAATATTAGACAGCTAACGAGACAGAAAATTAACAAGGATATCCAGGAGTTGAACTCAGCTCTGGACCAAGCGGACCTAATAGACATCTACAAAACTCTTCACCCCAACTCAACAGAATATACATTCTTCTCAGCACCACATCGCACTTATTCTAAAATTGACCACATAATTGGAAGTAAAACACTCCTCGGCAAATACAAAAGAATGGAAATAATAACAAACTGTCTCTCAGACCACAGTGCAATCAAATTAGAACTCAGGGTTAAGAAACTCCCTCAAACCGCTCAACTACATGGAAACTGAACAACTGCTCCTGAATGACTACTGGGTAAATAATGACATGAAGGCAGAAATAAAGGTGTTCTTTGAAAGCAATGAGAACAAAGACACAATGTACCAGAATTTCTGGGACACATTTAAAGCAGTGTGTAGAGGGAAATTTATAGCACTAAATGTCCACAAGAAAAAGCAGGAAAGATCTAAAATTGACACCTTAACATCAAAATTAAAAGAACTAGAAAAGCAAGAGCAAGCAAATTTAAAAGCTAACAGAAGACAAGAAATAACTAAGATCAGAACAGAACTAAAGGAGATAGAGACACGAAAAACCCTTAAAAAAATCAGTGAATACAGGAGTTGGTTTTTTTAAAAGATCAACAAAATAGATAGACAACTAGCCAGACTAATGAAGAAGAAAAGAGAGAAGAATCAAATAGATGCAATAAAAAATGATAAAGGGGAGATGACCACTGATTCCACAGAAATACTAACCACCATCAGATAATATTATAACACATCTATGCAAATAAACTAGAAAATCTATAAGAAATGGATAAGTTCATGGACACATACACCCTCCTAAGACTAAACCAGGAGGAAGTTGAATCCCTGAACAGATCAATAACAAGTTCTGAAATTAAGGCAGCAATTAATAGCCTACCAAGCAAAGAAAGTCCAGGACCAGTTGGACTCACAGCCAAATTCTACTAGAGGTACAAAAAGGAGCTAGTGCCATTCCTTCTGAAACTATTCCAAACAACAGAAAAAGAGGGGAATCCTCCCTAAGTCATTTTATGAGGCCAGCATCATCCTGATACCAAAACCTGGCAGAGACACAATAAAAAAAGAAAATTTCAGGAGAATATCCCTGATGAACATTGATGCAAAAATCCTCAATAAAATACTGGCAAGCCGAATCCAGCAGGACATCAAAAAGCTTACCCACCACGATCAAGTCAGCTTCATCCCTGGGATGCAAGGCTGATTCAACATACACAAATCAATAAACATAATCCATCATATAAACAGAACCAATGACAAAAACCACATGATTATCTCAATAGATGCAGAAAAGGCCTTCGACAAAATTCAACAGCCCTTCATGCTAAAAACTCTCAATAAACTAGCTATTGATGGAATGTATCTCAAAATAATATGAGCTATTTATGACAAACCCACAGCCAATATTATACTGAATGGGCAAAAACTGGAAGCAGTCCCTTTGAAAACTGGCACAAGACAAGGATGTAGTCTCTCACCACTCCTATTCAGCGTAATATTGGAAGTTCTGGCCAGGGCAATCAGCAAGAGAAAGAAATAAAGGGTATTCAATTAGGAAAAGAGGAAGTCTAATTGTCTCTGTCTGCATATGACATGATTGTATATTTAGAAAACCCCATCGTCTCAGCCCAAAATCTCCTTAAGCTGATAAGCAAATTCAGCAAAGTCTCAGGATATAAAATCAATGTGCAAAAATCACAAGCATTCCTATACACCAATAACAGACAGAGAGCCAAATCATGAGTGAACTCCCATTCACAATTGCTACAAAGAGAATAAAATACCTAGGAATACAAATTGCACGGGATATGAAGGACCTCTTCAAGGAGAACTACAAACCAGTTCTCAAGGAAATCAGAGAAGACACAAACAAATGGGAAAACTTTCCATGATCATGGATAGGAAGAATCAATATCATGAGGCCACATTGCCCAAAGTAATTTATAGATTCAATGCTATCACCATCAAGCTACCATTGACTTTCTTTACATAATTGGAAAAAAACTACTTTAAATTTCATATGAAGTCAAAAAAGAACCCGTGGCTGGGCACGGTGGCTCAAGCCTGTAATCCCAGCACTTTGGGAGGCCGAGACGGGCAGATCACAAGGTCAGGAGATTGAGACCATCCTGGCTAACACGGTGAAACCCTGTCTCTACTAAAATACAAAAAAAAAAAAAAATTAGCCAGGCGAGGTGGCGGGCGCCTGTAGTCCCAGCTACTCGGGAGGCTGAGGTAGGAGAATGGCATGAACCCGGGAGGCGGGGCTTACAGTGAGCTGACATCCGGCCACTGCACTCCAGCCTGGGCGACAGAGCGAGACTTCGTCTCAAAAAAAAAAAAAAAAAAAAAAAGAACCCGCATAGCCAAGACAATTCTAGGCAAAAAGAACAAAGCTGGAGGCATCACACTACCTTACTTCAAAGTATACTGCAAGGCTATAGTAACAAAAATAGCATGGTTCTGGTAGAAAAGCAGACATATAGACCAATGGAACAGAACAGAGGCCTCAGAAATAATGCCACACATCTACAACCATCTTATCTTTGACAAAGCTGACAAAAACAGGCAATGGGGAAAGGATCCCCTATTTAATAAATGGTGTTGGGACAACTGGCTAGCCATGTGCAGAAAGCTGAAACTGGATTCCTTCTTTACACCTTATCCAAAAATAACTCAAGATGGATTAAAGACTTAAACATAAGACCTAAAACCATAAAAACCCTAGAAGAAAACCTAGGCAATGCCATTCAGGACAGAGGCAGGCGCAAAGACTTCATGACTAAAACACTAAAAGCAATGGCAAAAAAAAAAAAGCCAACATAAACAAATGGGATCTAATTAAACTAAAGAGTTCTGCACAGCAGACTATCATCAGAGTGAACAGGCAATGTACAGAATGAGAGAAAATTTTTACAATCTATCCATCTGACAAAGGGCTAATATCCAGAATACACAAGGAACTTAAACAAATTTACGAGAAAAAAAATCATAAAGTGGGCAAAGGATATGAACAGACACTTCTCAAATAAGATATTTATGCAGCAAACAAAACTATGAAAAAAAGCTCATCATCACTGGTCATTAGAGAAATGCAAATCAAAACCACAATGAGATATCATCTCATGCCAGTTAGAATGGTGATCATTAAAAGGTCAGGAAATAATAGATGTTGGAGAGGATGTGGAGAAATAGGAACGCTTTTACAATGTTGTTGGGAGTGTAAAGTAGTTCAGCCATTGTGGAAGACAGTGTGGTGATTCCTCAAGGGTATAGAACTAGAAATACCATTTGACCCAGCAATCCCATTACTGGGTATATACCCACAGGATTATAAATCATTCTACTATGAAGACACACGCACACGTATGTTTATTACAACACAGTTTGCAATAATGAAGACTTGGAACCAATCCAAATGTCCATCAATGATAAACTGGATTAAAAAAATGTGGCACATATGCACCATGGAATGCTACGCAGCCATAAAATGGATGAGTTCATGTCCTTTTCAGGGACATGGATGAAGCTGGAAACCATCATTCTCAGCAAACTATCGCAAAAACAGAAAACCAAACATCGCATGATCTCACTCATAAGAGAGAGTTGAACAATGAGAACACATGGACACAGGGTGGGGAACATCACAAACTGGGGCCTGTCATAATGTTGGGACTGGGGGAGGGATAGCAGTAGGAGAAATATCTAATGTGGATGACAGGTGGATGGGTGCAGCAAACCTCCATGGCACGTGTATACCTATGTCACAAACCTGCACATTCTGCACATGTACCCCAGAACTTAAGGTATAATAAAAAGAAAGAAAGAAAGAAAGATCAACTGAAAAATGCTGCAGATAAAGCAATAAGTTGAGATCCAAAAAATGACCTCTGTAACCAGCAGTTCACGGGTGATTTTGAAATTAGGAGTTCCAGTGGAATAATGGAGATATGGCCTCATTTCCATATTTCATCACTCTCAACAGTGTTCTTGAGAACCAGTGAATTTGTCTGCTAGGGGATCTTTGTCAATATCAGTAGACATTTTTGATCATCACAACTTAGGTGTTTGGGGAGTTGCTACTGGTATCTCATGGGTAGAGACCAGAGATGCCGCTAATGTCCTAATACAAACAGGAGAGCCTCTACTTCACAACAAAGAAATATTCGGACAAATATGTCAGTGGTGGTAAGAATGAAAAACCTTTCTATAAAAGAATTTTCTTTTATCACCTGGTCCTTCAGAGAAACAAAGACTCTCAGAGTTCACAAATGGGGCATAGTGGCTTAAGTATTATAAAATACTATAACTAATTGGCTTCAACAAATCATGTTAAACTTTTACTCTACTACCACTTAACTGTTTTGTCATCTTTAAAATGAGGGCAATATAATTATTTCTATAAAAGTAAGTCATTCTCTAACTACAGATTTCTGTTAAAAACTGATCTCTCTCTAAGCATCCTATAAATACAACCGTGTATAGTCTCACATATATACATTCATGTGTATATACAAACCCAAAGCCCTTAGGAACATATGCAATTTTTTAAATTTAATTTCAGATTTTGAAATTATTTAACAAATTGTTTTTTTCTTTGAATATAGTGCCTTCCTTGAAACCAAAACTGAATAAATTAATTTCATAAAGCTGTTCATACATATCAAAAATAATTTTCAAGGCAAAGTGAACAAGGTGAATACATTTGTTCTGAAAAGCTAAAAAATTATTTGGAACATTATTTTAGAATCAAACAACATCTAAACAAAATTAAGATGTGCTACATAATAGATTGAATATTTTGTTTCACTTTGAAGGATGTATTAATTTGAGTAATTCTTTTGAATATCTATCATATAAAAAAGGAAAATTTGGGCATGTCTGTTGAACTAAATTCATTGAGCATTAATAATGCATATACGAAAGTAAATCAAAAAGAACTCTAAGCCATGTGACCACAAGAGCAATAACTGCTTTTGGTCTAAAGGATATTTGAAAACAATTACAATTGTATATCATTCAGTTCTTTCAGTAGTTCTCAATTCATTCTTCTGCACAGCAAATATACATGGTCTACTATGATAAAAAAAATTTCCTATGTACTGAGAAAACAACAGAAAAAAAGTTAGGCATAATCTTTGTTCTCATGCTGATTTACTTACTCATGATTGACTTACTCATTTTATTTTATTTTTTTTCCTAAGCAATCCCTATTTGCTATACAGAAGGGTGCTTCTGGCTAAAAACTGTTCATTTGCAAACAAAGATTCCTGTGAAGTCTTCATGAGGGAAATACCTGCCAAAAGAAATATGTCAATGTGATACTATAAACTGATATACCCGGGGCTACAATTATGCTTCGAAGAAAATATAGATTCTTCTATTCCTTGATATTGCTCACAACTTCATAATTTTACATTGTTAATTTATACACTAAATTTTGAAATCAAGTCAAAATCTGTTGATTAGGCCTATTGGTGTTTGCACATGAACACATGACTATTACTATTGCATGACATTGCTTTCTCTCATTTTGGAGTCTTAAGGTCCGTATATCAGGATTTCTTTAAGCTGCTAACAAAATATTAAATGCTATTATTATTAATGTGTGGGTTCCTTAATTGTAGAGAACCTTCCACATTTGAGATATATATATATACATGCACTTGGTGCACTATATATAGTGGATGCACTTTATATAGTGCGTGTATATATACACATACATACATATATATACACACACACATATACTAAAAGTATAAATGCAGAGATGTGAGTTTGAATTTGAACTCAGCCATTTACCTGCTTTGTGACATTGGGCAGGTTACTTCTCTAAGCTTCAGGTATTTCATTTAAATGGCTGTCATGAGGATGAAGTGGGGTGATTTGGGGGAAAGCATCTGATGGACAATAACTGCTCAATAAACAGCTGAATTGTTCTCTTGATGTGTAACTAATTTTATTTTTCAAGGGTCACCTACATGGTAGATATTCTATAACTGTTCTAAGTAATGTATGAATGGAATAAGGGCTTTTAATCTGTTTTCCTATAGCATTTAGGGCCTGAAATGCTATCCTTGAATTTGGCAATAAAGACCCTATTAAATTTTTTTTACAGAGAATTATTAGAAGCATGGTTTGTCTGAAGGTCAGTGTGTAGACTATAAAGACTACTGATTTTTTTTAATGTAAAATGAATACACTTTAAATACTAGAGGAATTTGGCAGAAAAGTTACTGAAGAAATAGATATATTTAGGTGAAAAAGAAAGAACAGATGTAGATTTTCAAAGGAAATTTTGTGTACATCCAGGAGAGGTAGGGAAAGGCGAGGTTGAAATCAGAAGTGATCAGAGGAACAGATATCCTGAAAGAGGGTGGAATGAGTGGAAGAAGACAGCCAAATATTAAACTGTCTGGGGAGTGCAAACCAGTTTAGACAGTACTGAAAAATAAATGGCTAAATACAGTAGGAATGGAAAACCCATAGACTTTTATGGTTGTGATAAGTCACTATAGCGGTATGTGTGTAATGGGAGATGAGTATTTGATATTATTGAAGAAGTAAGGACATTATTTTTCATCCACAAAGTGAGAGAATAAGGCTGCAAGGGCTTATCTGATTGTGTCAGCGTGAACATACTGACTTGGTGTTTGCAGAGGTAGAGTTTTCCTAGGTAGTCTTAAGGATGGCAGCTTATACCCACAGTCAATATTGGGAAATTCATTGTATCAAGACAATCAAGTAATCCAGAGAGTGACCAATATGGATGCCCAAATTACTGTGAATGATAAGCATGTTCTTTATTTAAAAATATGTCTGATCAGAGTATAAACTTTAAGAGCATTGATTGCCTTATTTACCTTTTTGATTGAGGTAATTGAAGATAACATTGCGTCTGAACCCATCATCTGGTGAAGCATGACAAGGATGTTGATGTTTACTGCGTTGGTTCTCAAGCTGTGCTGCAAATTAGAATCTGTTGACAGTTTTTAAGAAATGTCATGCCCAGACCACACCCAAGATGAGCTAAATTAGGGTCTCTGGGGTGGGCCTCAGGCATCAACAACTTTTAGCGCTTTGGGGATCATTGCAATGTGTAGTCAAGTTTACAATTCCTTACTCTAAATTGAGGAGATGAGGCTCTAAGGTTTTGCATAGCATCCTCACTTTGGATAGGATGACATAGGCTAGCAAGAGCTAAAGACAGAGGGTGTGGCAGCACTGGGTGCAAGCCTGCCAACCCAAAGGCTGCTCAGGCTAACTTTTTATTGTTAGTGTTTTCTCACTTTCCGCATTCTTAATTTCAATGTCATAGAAGGATAAAGAGAAAAAGAAGGGAGGAAATTAAAGAGTGTGAAATAAGACCTTAAATATATTTCCTCTAACTGTGAAAATATTGCCATATTCATCAGCTGTGTGGTTTCACTGCTATGCTCTGCTAAGTAAGCCATCTCACAGCTAATGACCTACTGCATTTTTAGTGTCAGACTGTACAGTAGAGATGAGTCCTATTAACAAAACTTTTTTGTTCATAGAATACACAATAATGAGTCTCTGAAATTTTTACTTAAAATTTAAAATATGTAATGAAACTCCAAGGCAAATTAATAAAGAGAAGCAACAACAGTTCTAAAGAGTGAGATAAGGTATTTTGAGATACAAATATAAGTAGCTTACATCGTTGTAAAAAATAACACCATGCGTGCTAAAGCGGCCATTAGTTATGGGAATATCCACACATAATTTTACAACGTAAGATTCCAAGCTCAAATATATCGTTAACACAAATGTTCCAGGAAACTGTGGAACAATTGTTACCTAACTAAAAGTTTCAGTGTACACAGATCAGATAATCCACCAATAACTACACAAGGATGAGGAGAGCAGCCAAATGACTAAGAATAGAAACACTTTAGGAGAATGTAACCAATGCTGATATTTTACATAGATAACAACGAACCATGGAGTAGTTTCTCAATTTATTCAATGTAGAGAATATGACTAATCCAGATAGTCGAGTAGGATCGTTAAACATTCATTTCCCTGATAGTTCATAACAGATATCTGACACATCTATGTGATAAAAGCAACACTTGAACACTTTAAATAGTCATCTAAGCTTGGACTAAACTGAAATTCCAACTTTTTAAATAATCACTGTGCACTTAAATATGAGTAAAATTTAATTATGAGTGGTTGTTGATGGTTGAGAGCAGATTTCCCACTTCAAGAGGATAAATCATACTTCTAAAAAGTAGGAAAAGTTCAGCAAAACAAATAAACGAAGCATCACATGCTTCCAAAGTAGTAATACACTCTAATATCTACCTTAATATATTGACCAGAGTATTTATCAAAATATGTTTTTAAAAATTTGCTCCAAATATATTGAGATAAAAATTAATTTTTTTCCTAAGATGAAATGTTTTATTTGTTTAGCCTATCTATTTATTTGTTTATCATGCATGAAAGTGAACTTATCTATTTGGATATTTTACCAATTACCCAATGTAAAGAAATCCAATCATATCTATCATTTATTGATTAACAATAGTGTTAGATACCACGCTAAGCTCTTAAAAGGTATTTAATTTTATTCTAACAACACCATGAGAGAGAGATTACTTTTGCCATTCTACAGATGATAAAACTGAGGTTCAGTAAGGTAAGATAACTTGCGTAAGGTTACCACCACATAAGGTTAGTTATGTGTGATCAGGGTTTGACTGAATTGCACATCGTCTGCCTGTCTTCTAATGCTCTTTGCACTCCACGAGGCTATCTTCCTGCCATGCACTTAGCGATCACTCTCAAACAACAAAAACAAAACAAAGCAAAACAAACCATGGGAATAAATGGGGTGTCCATGGGACAGTAAAGCAGAGCAACTTTTGGCATCAATTCTAGACATTCTTTGTTAGAAAACTGTTAGATTATATCAATCAAAGAAGATTGCTTTATAGGGTTGCTGTCCCATATGTGACTATTTGAACCTAAATCAAAATAATTAAAATTAAATTAAATTTTAAAAATTCACCTCCTCAGAAAGTTGCGCCACATTTCCAGTGATCCATAACCACACAGCACTAGTGGCTATGGTATTGTATAACGCAAATATAGATCATTTTTATTACCATAGAAAGTTTTACTGGACAACACTCTATACCACTACCTTAAAAATCTTAAGAGACAGAAAGTTGTATATTTCACTTTGTGGCTTTAAATTTTAGCAGGATTTTTCCTAGCATGTTAGATGTCTATAAAACACAGTAGGCCGGGCGCGGTGGCTCAAGCCTGTAATCCCAGCACTTTGGGAGGCCGAGGCGGGCGGATCACAAGGTCAGGAGATCGAGACCACAGTGAAACCCCGTCTCTACTAAAAATACAAAAAATTAGCCGGGCGCGGTGGCGGGCGCCTGTAGTCCCAGCTACTCGGGAGGCTGAGGCAGGAGAATGGCGGGAACCCGGGAGGCGGAGCTTGCAGTGAGCCGAGATCCGCCACTGCACTCCAGCCTGGGCAACAGCGTGAGACTCCGTCTCAAAAAAAAAAAAAAAAAAAAAAACACAGTAGAGCCGGGCGCGGAGGCTCACGCCTGTAATCCCAGCACTTTGGGAGGCCATCAAAAGTGAATACATATACACATTTATATGAAATGCACTAGGTGTCATCACCAGCTTGTCTGCAACAATCTATCACACATCTTGTTTTCATTCTGTAGTATAGTGGAGTTTTGTCAGGATTTGTTATTATACACAGAAGATCATTCTCCTTACCAGAACACCATCCTTTCTAGAACCAAGTAAATAACTTTTGAGAGTTTCTAAGATATGAACCAACCCTCGAGTGGTTTTCTTTCGGAGTGTGATGTGTAATAGTTATTAGTAAAAGCCTAAGATTATTACAGTTTTCACATAGTTCAATTCAAATAAACTCCATTTCCTTGAAATAGTGTAGGAGAAATAAAATGGGTAATAAAATTAAATCCACACATATTATCTAAACTTTTACCTGAATTTATAATTGAAATCTTTACAATAGATATCACCTGGCATCTTCAAAGAAATGTAACTGAGGTAAATGTTCATTAAAATATTTTTACTTTGTTTATTGTCTGTTTTTTTTTGTTTTTTGTTTTCTGTTTTCCCATGGAAAGATCTCAGTAACAGTTAAATATCTACTCATGCAAACTGGAAGGAAGGCAGAGCTATTTAACCAGAAAAGTGCTCATGTATACATAGTTAGAACAAAAATTTCAAAAGCAAACATCTTGCTTGGGTTCAAACCTCAAACCTCAAACATATACAATGATATATGTCAGCAAAGCACGAGAACTAGCAAGAACAGAGGTTTAATTATCCATCTGTCCTTGTTGTGAATCCTTTATAATCTGAGGTATGTTGTTTAACCTAATTAAGCTTTTATTTCCTCATCTAAAAAGTAATAAAATCTCACATAACTACACTAAGTATTAAAAGAAAAAAAAAGGTCTTTTTAACATTTATCCCAGTATGTACCATCGTGATTATTATAATAATTAATATATGCTTGTGATAGGGTTCAGAACAACTGCCCAAAATATGGCATCTTGCACTTAAGAAAATATCAGAAGCAGAAATTTCTCTCTCACTTTCCATTTGCCCTTCTCTCATAAAGCAGGTCATAATATCCTCATTCCTGAGATGACCTCCCTATAACCAGAGGAAAGGAACATCCTTCTCTTAGAAGACACAGAGAACACTCTGGACAAACAGGTCTTGCTAAACCACTCCCCACCTGTTTATGAACATTAGATCATACCCTTTTGTCTATCCCTGACTATCTACCTCTTCACCAAACCTAGCACAAAAAATACACCAGTTTATGTTTCTTTGAGGTCTTTATTTTGGAAGGCTTTTGTGTTACACTAAACTTAAATAAATCTGTATGCATTACTTTTGTTAATCTGCCTTTTTAGTCCCAAACCCAGCAATGGGTGAGAAAAAGAAATATTCTTCTCCCTATCCTGGGCATTCTTTTAAGCACTATCTGTGAATTTTCTCATTTAACACTTGAACAACACTCTTCGAAATCTGTGCTGTCCAATACAGTTGACACTGGACCCATGTACTTACTTAAGTTTAAATTATCAAAAGTAAAACTTAGTTTTTCACTTCAACTGGCACATGTGCCTGATGACTGCTGTGTTAGGCAGCACAGAACACAGACAATGCCATCACCATAGAAAGGCCCACTGGACAGTGCTATTCAAAGGTACACTTACCAATCACCTTTTAATACTACAGAAGAGGAAAGAGAGTTACAGAAAGGGCTGCAGCTGGGATATAATTATGGCGCTCTGCCTCCATTGCATAATTCTGCCTCCCCTATCATGGCAAATGTTCAGCAAATGCCAGCTTTTTCTTATATGATTTTAAATGTGAGGGTAATTTTTACCACCAAATATGAAGATGTGCAGTGTTCATACAATAATCATACTAAATTAAGTTTAGCATGCAAAATTATAACAAAAAATTAAACTATCAGAAGGGATCTACAGGTGAATTCAGCAGTGGCAATGACAGCTTATTTTTATTCTCTGGGTGGTTAGTTTTCTATTTATAATTATTAAATATAATATAAATATTAATTTATACATCATCCATGTTTTATGACACATATTTGTTACTAAAACCTGTTTGAATTACAGTAAAGTGTTATTTAAAATTTTTCTTAGCTCTTATTATAATTTTTATTTAAATACAATTTTTGTACTACTTGAATGCAACAATTAAAACGCAGGGTTTTTTTGTGGGGGGATTTTTTTTTCGCCAAACCTAAATTTTAGGTAATCTTAATCATGTTAAATATGAGAAAATGCCACTACATGAACATGTGTTCCTTTTTTAAAACATTTATTTGTTTTTTACATGAAAATTTTATTTAATTTTTAATTTTTATGGGTACATAGTAGTTGTATATGTTTATGGAGTACATGTGATATTTTGGCTTAGGAACACAGCAGGTAATAATCTAATCTGGGGAAATGGGGCACCCATCACCTCAAGTATTTATCATTTTTTTGTGTTACAAAACTTCCACTTAGACTTTTATTTCTAAATGTAAAATAAATTATCATTGATTATAGTCAGCCTGTTGTGCTATCAAACACTAGTTTTTATTCATCTAACTATATTTTGGTACCCATTAACTCTCCCCACTTCCCCCCACCACCACCCTTCCCAACCTCTAGTAACCGTCATTCTGCTGCTTATCTCCATGAGTTCAATTGTTTTAATTTTAAGCTCCTACAAATAAGTAAGAACACGTGAAGTTTATCTTTTCATGCCTGACTTATTTCACTTAACATAATGTCCTCCAGTTTCATTCAGAACATGTGTTCTTTATATCAGATTTTCTTAAGCAGCAAATTAGCTGATAATCACTCAAGTGAACAATGAATATGATTCAAGTTAGTATGATCCAGAAAAAAATCCTGACCTTAAATGTGAAGATAAATTATGTCTTTAGACAAGAGTTATGATATTTTCATGTGATATAATTGGTTTTATAGCTTATCAATTATAGTCTATTAGAAGAAAAGTCATTTACTCTATAAAATCTAGACATATGAGGAAATCTTAGAAATTTTATTTGAGAACATGGAACAAAAAATACAATCCTAGGATTTAAGGTTAAAATTTCCAGATCTCATTTTCTTTAAAATACTAAACCCAGAAAAAACAAGACTATTTAGACTTGTCCAGACAAGAACTAACCAAGCTTCAGTTGGGACTAGGAAGTCGTGATCAACGTATTTTGATAACAAACTAATTCTACCACCCTCTATTTATTTTTGCATCACTCAAAATAAGTAACATTCTAGCTAAGAATATTCACATATTCTTAGCATATTTCAGCATATTCACATATATACCAAAATCATGTGAAGTTTTACAATTAATGTGATTATATTGCTCTGAAATGTAAAATTATTTATTTGTTCTAAGTCAGTATATATGAATTTGATAAAAATATGAATCCAAAAAAAATGATATTAAGTGGGATTTATAGGGATCACAAATTCTTTTTTTAAATTTTACTTTAAGTTCAGTATACATGTGCAGAACATGCACTTTGTTACATAGGTATACATGTGCCATGGTGGTTTGCTGCACCTTTCAACCTGTCATCTAGGTTTTAAGCCCCACATGCATTAGGTATTTGTTCTAATGCTCTCCCTCCTCTATCCCCCAACCCCCACACAGACCCTGGTGTGTGATGTTCCCCTCCTTGTGTCCATATCTTCTTATTGTCAAACTCCCACTTATGAGTAAGAATGTTCAGTGTTTGGTTTTCTGTTCCTGTGTTAGTTTGCTGAGAATGATGGCTTCCAGCTTCATCCATGTTCTTGCAAAGGACATGATCTCATCCTTTTTTATGGCTACATAGTATTCCATGGTGTGTATGTGCCACATTTTCTTTATCCAGTCTATCATTGATGGGCATTTGAATTGGTTTCAAGTCTTTGCTGGTGTAAATAGTGCTGCAATAAACATAAGTGTGCATGTGTCTTTATAGTAGAATGATTTATAATCCTTTGGGTATATCCCCAGTAATGGGATTGCTGGGTCAAATAATATTTCTGGTTCTAGATCAGTGAGGAATCTTCACACTATCTTCCTCAGTGATTTAACTAATTTACACTCTGACCAACAGTGTAAAAGTTGTTCATATTTCTCCACAACCTTGCCAGCATCTATTGTTTTCTAACGTTTTCCTAAGCAATATCATTTAGGACATAGGCATGGGCAAAGACTTCATGACTAAAACACTGAAAGCAGTTGCAACAAAAGCCAAAATTGACAAATGGGTTCTAATTAAACTAGAGAGTTTCTGCACAGCAAAATAAACTAGCATCAGAGTGAAAAGGCAACGTAAGAATGGGAGAAAAGTTTTTAAATCTACTCATCTGACAAAGGTCTAATATCCAGAATCTACAAGGAAGTTAAATAAACATACAAGAAAAAAACAACCCCATCAGAAAGTGGGCAAAGGATATAAACAGACACTTCTCAAAATAAGACATTTATGCAGCCAACAAATATATGAAAATAAAGCTCATCATCACTGGTCATTAGAAAAATGCAAATCAAAGCCACAATGAGATACCATCTCACGCCAGTCAGAATGGCAATTATTAAAAGTCAGGATCACAAATTCTAAACAAGAAACAAGGTAAAACCTCTTCCGATGTTAAATTTGGTTTAATTCCTAGAAATTAGAAGCAATACCTGAAAGCATATATGTACTGAAAAATATACATAAACCAAAAATATAATGGTTAAAACTATATATAAATGCCATAAGAAATGACTTTCAAACGGAGCATGTGGTGTGAGAGAGGCCTGTTGAGCACACCAAAGTATTATACATCACACAAGATTGCAATTGCACACAAGAGGGAGTTATCAGAGATTAAAGAAAAATCCAAATGTAAATTGATAGATATGACATCACCCTGAGAGGACATATGTGAACTAAAGAAATATGATCTCTTTGGGATGGGTAAGAAAATATTTATTCATAAAAAAAGAAAATCTTTATTCATGAAACTGACTTATGAAATTTTGTATGGTTTAAACAACATCTTAATGAAATGGCAATAAACTCTAAGATGACAAATTACTGCTCAAAACAGACAATTATAGACAACAATGAGAAACTCATAACCCACATTCAATGAAATTCTATAGCAAAAATTTGGAAAATTATTACTGTTATAAAGCTTGTATTTTATCAAATACAATATAGCTATTTGCTTTGATATTGTAGAGAACTAGAAATTTTACACTATTTTAATATTCCCTGGACAAAACTAGAACATTGCAGAAAAATAAATCTTTTTAAAAATAAGAAGTCAATACCTACTATTCCAAGAAATTAAAACATAACTGAGTGTTTGACAGAATCCAGTAGGCATAATTCTTTTCAACTGTCCCTCAAGGCTACATACCATTTTTTTTTCTTACTTCCTGAAGTAGTTGACAGTCTACAACCCTCTCTCATTGTACTGTACTAAAAGGTAAACTGATCTGTCAGTGACACTGGTACTACAATCCATCTCTCAAGAGCAGGAAAATGTTGAATTTCTTACTAGACTGTCAAGAGTTCACGTGCTCTTGCTGTTAAGAGTTTTCTGCATTTTTATAACTCTGGTTATAATAGCACCTGTAAGGCTTTTCAGCAATTAGTTTCCTGGGGACTGGTTAATAGTGTCCTGTCAGACAGCTAATATTTATGACAATGGAAGGTAAATGTTCCGTTGAAATGTGGCCCACCAATCATTAATTTCACTCCTTAGTGGAAGAATAGCAGTTTACATATTTCTTTTGAAAACTGTTAAAAATGTTTGCATGGGATTTTGAAAATGGCAATGGTTTTAAAATATCAAAGAGCCTTTTTGTATCATGATTCTATAGTGGAATAAAATATTAAGTGAACCTATTCTGAGTATTTCTCAAAGATTTTAGTCTTAAGAAAGAAACTGAGTCTTTTCATAATGAATTACACTTATAGTGGAGTCCCATGCCCTAAATATTTTTAAAGAACCAGGAATAAATTAAGTTTCTGTATATTTCTAGGAGTTTATAGGACACTTCCAACTCAAATGCCCACATATGATGTTGCATTTTATTTTATTTTTATTCTTGCTGGGGCAAGCTGAACTCGTTAAGTAACTTTCCTGTCTTTCCAGATGCAAATTTCACCTTGACATTTGGTACTCTTTTCTGTATCTTTCTTAAGAATGACGCATTTTGTGCAGTGAGCCGAGATGGCGCCACTGCACTCCAACCTGGGTGACAGAGCGAGACTCCGCTTCAAAAAAAAAAAAAAAAAAAAAAGATGCATTTTGATTACAAAGAATGAGATCATCAATAATCCAAGGAACAAGCATACAAAAAATAATATTCACAGTATTGATACTTGAACTTTAAAAAAATAGTTTCAAATGGAGGAGAATGTAAGAAGTGTAATTCCTTTGCCATTGTGAAAGCTTTTTTTGGTGAGAATGGGGGTTATTTTTACCAAGATTCCTCTTTCACCAACTGCCTTTGGCAATTCCTAATTATGAGACACAATTTAAAAGTTGGGATTTCTTTCTGCAAGTGCCTTGAAATTCAATGTAATTAACTTGAGTCAAACTCCCTTTGCCTATTAAAATACTTTGGGAAAATTGTAAAAAAAAATCATCAAAGTGTATGGTATTTCTCACTAATATGAAGAGGAGAGCATGAAGGAAAATTAATTAGTATCTTTTGTGAAACAATTCATCCTAAGAAATACAAAACCACACTTTCCGTGATAGAGGATCTGTATAGTGAGAAGGTACACCAGGATTAAATTGAGTCAAGGTAGAAGGGAATGTTTGCTCCAATATCAAGTAGTTGAGAAGACCTTATTTAATTTGTCAATATATACTTATAATTCTCTATATGTATTAATAAAAATACCACTGCAGGCATTGAAAATTCAGGGTACTATTCATATCAGTTCCTTTAACATATGTATGAATAGTAATCATATGGTTTGGTGGTGTCCCCACCCATCTCTCACCTTGAATTGCAATAACCCCCAAGTGTTGAGGTTGAGGCCAGGTAGAGAAAACTAAACCATGGGGGTGATTTCCCCTTGTACTGTTCTCATGGTAGTGAATAAGTCTCATGAGATCTGATGGTTTTATAAATGGGAGTTCCCCTGCACAAGCTCTCTTGCCTGCTGCCATGTAAGATGTGACTTTGCTCTTCCTTCATCTTCAGCCATGATTGTGAGGCCTCCCCAGTCATGTGGACCTGTGAGTCCATTAAACCTCTTTCCTTTATAAATTATCCAGTCTTGGGTATGCCTTTACTAGCAGCAGAAGAAAGGAAATAATACAGTAAATTGGTACTGGTAGAGTGTGGTGCTGCTGTAAAGATACCCAAAAATGTGGAAGCAACTTTGGAACTGGGTAGCAGGCAGAGGTTGGAACTGTTTGGAGGTCTCAGAAGAAGATAGGAAAATGTGGGAAAGTTTGGAACTTCCTAGAGACTTGGAGGGGTCAGAAGGCAGGAAGATGTGGCAAAATTTGGAACTTCTTAGAGACTTGTTGAATGGCTTTGGCCAAAATGCTGATAGTGATATGGACAATAAGGTCCGGGTTGAGATTGTATCAGATGGAGATGAGGAACTTTTTGGGAACTAGAGTAAATGTTACTCTATCTGTGCAAAGAGACTGGCAGCATTTTGCCCCTGCCCTAGAGATCTGTGGAATTTTAAACTTGAGAGAGACAATCTGAAATCAGAACTTAGTGTTACAGAAGAAGCAGAGCATAAAAATTTGGAAAATTTGCAGCCTGACAATGCAGTAGAAAAGAAAAACCCATTTTTCTGGAGAGAAATTCCAGCAGCTGCAGAAATTTGCATAAGTAACAAGGAGCCAAATGTTAATCACCAAGACAATGGGAAAAATGTCTTGGCAGGGCATGACACAGACCTTCACAGCAGCCCCTCCCATCACAGGCCCAGAGGAATAGGAGGAAAAGATGGTCTTGTGGGCCAGGCGCACAGCCCCCCCGCTATGTGTAGCCTAGGGACTTGGTGCCCTAAGTCCCAGCTGCTCTAGCCATGGATAAAAGGATCCAAGGTGCAACTCTGAAGCCATGGCTTCAGAGAGTGCAAGCCCCAAGCCTTGGCAGCTTCCATGTGGTGTTGAGCCTGCAGATGCACAAAAGTCAAGAATGAGGTTTGGAAACCTCTGCCTAGATATCAGAGGATATGTGGAAATGCCTGGGTGCCCACGAAGAAGTTTGCTGCAAGGGCAGGACCCTCATGGCGAACCTCTACTAGGGCAGTGCAGAAGGGAAAGGTGGGGTTGAAGCCCCACTGGGGCACTGCCTAGTGGAGCTGTGAGAAGATGGCCACTATCCTCCAGACCCCCGAATAGCAGATCCACTGACAGCTTGCAATGTGTGCTTGGAAAAGCCATGGGCATTCAATGCCAGACTGTGAAAGCAGCAAAGAGGGAGCTGTACCCTGTAAAGCCACAGGGGTGGAGCTGCCCTAGTCTGTGGGTGGCTACCTTTGCATCAGCGTGACCTGGATGTGTGACATGAAGTCAAAGGAGATCATTTTGGAACTTTAAGATTTGACTGCCCTGCTGGATTTCGGACTTGCATGGGGCCTGTAGCCCCTTCCTTTTGGCCAATTTCTTCCATTTGGAGTGGGTGTATCCTATGCCTGTACCTCCATTGTATCTAGGAAGTAACTAACTTGCTTTTGATTTTACAGGATTTTAGGAGGAAGGGACTTGCATTGTCTCAGATGAAAATTTGGACTGTGGACTTTTGAGTTAATACCGAAATTAGTTAAGAATTTGGGGGACTGTTGGAAGGCAGAATTGATTTTGAAATGTGAGGACATGAGATTTTTGGAGGGTCCAGGGAAGGCATAATATGGTTTAGTTGTGTCCCCACCCAAATCTAACATTGAATTGTAATAATCCCCAAGTGTCAAGGGTGGAGCCAGGTGGAATAATCAGATCATGAGGTGGTTTCCCCCCATACTATTCTCGTGGTAATGAATGAGTCTCACAAGATCTGATGGTTTTATAAATGGGAGTTCCCCTGCACAAGCTCTCTTGCCTGCCACCATGTAAGATGTGACTTTGCTTTTCATTCTCCTTCTGTCATGATTGTGAGTCCTCTTCAGTCACGTGGGACTGTGAGTTCATTAAACCTCTTTCCTTTATAAATTACACAGTCTCAGGTATCTCTTTATTAGCAGCTGAGGATAGACTAATACAAATAGTATATTTCATAATGGTAGAATAGTATTAAAATTGCTGAAATTCAATTCAAAAGACTAGTTATTTCTTATGTTTATGCCCAGGGTCACCATTTAGGAAAGCTACTGTTTGACTGTTGTAAATACAAATAAGGGATGTCTATTTGATTTGTTCTATATAAAATGCTAGGAGAAAAAGTAACCTAAACTTTACCTACTTTAAGACTGTTTTTGAATGTCTGATACCTTTAAGCAACTCAACTTCAAAGTCCTAAAAATGCACCAGGTGCTGACAGTACATAAAGGCAATACATCATTCATTCAATAATATTTGCTATATGGCCATCATCAACTATACACTTTTCTAAGCAGAGATAATGATGAGAGCTAACATGTATTGAGCAATTTCAATGGAAAAGGCACTAATCTAGATACTTTACTTGTATTAACTCATTAAATCCTCATGACAATTCTCTAATCATTCCAGTTTTACTAACGAGAAGACCAAAGCACACACGAGTCATAATATTTTGCCAAAGTCACATAGCCGGAAAGTGGGAGAACTTACCTTTGAATCCAGCAATTTATCTTTGAGCCCAAGATTTAAGCTGTTAGTCTCTATCAAGTTTTTAAGTTTACCTTTTCTTAAGAAAACTTGATTAAAAAAATAAACAATTATCGAAAACCTGAAAATACTTCAGAAAGAACATTATGTTTCAGAATGTGGAGTTGTTAGAGCCCCAAGGTGGAGTAGTCAGAGTTCTAGTGTTCCAACTTTTCAAAATTCAAACTTTGGATTATTCTATTTACAGACAGTACAGGGGCCCTGAGTTATAGATGAAAAAAATCAAATCAGTTCTAAAGGTTCATGATTTCAAAAGAAAAGCAAATGGGGCAAGGAGAAGAGGATGGAAAAAATGGGGAGAAATTTGCAAGCAACAAAGAAGCAGAAATTATCAAGAGGAGAGTGAGTTTCAAGTATTTTACCTTACCTATAGAAAGAACAGATGACTTGAAAGACTAAAGCACCCAATTCCCCAAGTTTTTCAGTTAAAACACATTTTTGACAAATAAACATTTGACTTATTAAACCAATAAAAGGGGAAGTAGGGGTTTATTTATTTGACAAATGATTTATTTTGATTATTCAAACTAACCAGCTACACATTAAAGGTATAGAATGTGCACAGGTTGGTATGAACTGAAATTATGCAGTTTTGTTTGGTTATATCTATTAAAAGGTATGAGGTATTCAGTTCATTGTCAGAAATTTAATATGATTCAGACATCTCCAAATACAAAGCAGGTTAACTTCCAAGAGTATGTGTTTAAGTACTTGTCTAAAGCATGTAACCCATTTTCCAATGCAGAAAAATATATAAAAGGTACTTAAGTTCTCATGCTAATCAATTGCTTAATCATGCCTTATTTTAGCTGAAGTATTAATATTTATAAAAATTAGATAATAATATGATAATGTACTTATTAACCAAATGACCAAATTTTATATTTCCTCTTAAATGTTTGTTTGAGAAAACAACATAAACTTAATTAGGAGAAAATTATGAGGCAGGTAGGACAATCCAAAAACAGACCCTAGGGATATAAGAATATTTTAAAAGTTAATGACACTATATTTTGATTATATCTAACTTTGCATTAAACTTTATGGCATAATTTTCCTTAACATAAAGGCATTTCTGTCAATAAAGGCATCACTACCATGATTTCATCTATTTATATTCTCTTGTATGTGGGACAAGACAGGAATAAATAGGAAGATAAAAAGTAAATTTAAAAAAAAAAAAAAAGAAAAGAAAAAGAAGAAGATTACCATCCCCCACTCCCCCACATAATGAAAAAAGCAATAGAAAAGGCTGAAGTACAGAAACAGAACTAAAGAGGATACTGCATAAAGATAAAAAGATATGGAAGGAGATGAACTTAACTGGGTTTTAAGAAATAAAAGAACCTAATGGGAAGGACAGCAAAAGTCAGCTGCTTCTGGCGAATCTCTAGGCAGAGCAGTCTGTGCAGTCCAGCCTGGAATCTCTCAGCAGTGGGCACTATAGACAGGCACCAAGAGACTAACAGAGAGAGCCAGACATAGCAAGGGGCAGGGTACAACATTTGCTGTGCCTGCAAGTCCAGTATTGCTCATGACAAATCAGAACCAAAGTTCATAATCAAAATTTCTTCACAAGGCAATTGTTATAAACTTCTTTGACTTAATATCTCTCTTTACACTGGGACTATACCAATTTTCAGTTTGGCAGTTTGGAAGTCAATAATCAAATACCATTTTTCATACCCAACAGAAAGTCACTCATTTTCTAAAACAGCACATAATGAAGGCAAAAGCTGACCAATCCAATGTTTATATATATAAACTGACAACCCACCGTTCATATTTATTTATTTATTGAAATGGGATTCCTAATAATTATTTCTTCCTTTTGATAGTTAACATTAGTATATATAGATATAAATGAAAGCATATTTCCTAAAATACATAAGCAACTTCAAACTAGTTTTCCTTAATTTGTCCAAATGAGTTAAATCAGTTAGGTTTTATTATAGGCAAGGTATATCTAGGGACATATTTTTTATAAATTGTTTATGACTTATAATAAACATTTTTCATAGAAAAATCTACATATATGTGCATATATATGTATACATCTGTATGTATATATATGTGTGTTTATAAACATATGTGTTTATGTATATATGCAAGTATTTCATTTTGGAAAGACACATCTGGTTGACAATTCACCAAAGTTTTCAGGGAATTTGGCAAGACTTCAGAGTTTATGCTTTTTCAGGTGCATGTTACTTTAAATAATATTGCAGGTACAAATTATTTACAAAATCTTAGAAAATTGATCACAGAAATAAATCTTTGTCTTATTTCTCTTTCATACTCTCTATATTAATTAGGCTGGACATGTATAGAGCCATATGCCAATCAAATGTTTTCCTTTCATCTCTATCGTTCATTAGCACGAGGCATTTGCAGTCCAGGACAGTAGTCCATATTTATGTTTCACTTGCCTTGAGTTATGTTTTTATGACTTCCCACTTTCATTCGTCAGGATGAAAGGTGGGAAATACATGCTCATAAGCACTCTGTTTATCTATGCAGAAGTGGCACTTTATTTGATGTTGCAACACAAAGTGAAATATCTCTGTATTTTTACTTTTCATTATTTTCTGCTCCTTCTATTACAGTGAATACAATCACCTTTATTACAGGTTCTCAATATATATGTAAATTGCCTGCACAATATTGCCTTACATATTTTTAAGTTCCTTTGAATTTTGTAACTTTCCTTTCTCATACTTTGAGCCTGTATTTCCAACTACTTCGTAAATTTCCTGAAAGAAGTGTTTGTCTTTTTCCCCACTATATCTATCTAACCAGTGCTCTAAATCTGAAGGATGTTTATTACATCCTGCTAGTAAATTTCTTCATATGGCCTTCTAAAATTATTTCATAGTGACAATGACAAGAAAAATTTGTTATAAAGAATATTCCAACTCCCCTCCCCAATCATTTCTTTATTGACTTGAGCTTCCTTTTCTTAATCGGACAGGCATATTTGAATGCCTAGTGAATAACTGGTACTGTGCTAAATGCTGGGGTTTCAAACAGTAACCAAATTTGACTTCAAGAATCTCAGGGTTTAGTGAGAAAAACTGACAAAAAGAACGAGGAGGACGACGATCAAGACTAGGAGTAGACGAAGAAGAAATTAGTGAGTCTAGCCTTATGTGGTCATTGCTGAAACAGAGTATCTCTGGATTCATAGGGCCCCATAGGCCTGAGGGTTTCAGGAAATGCTTCATTGATGGAGTTTTAACTTGAAGAAAGCAAAGATAAACTAGACATTCCAGGCAGAGGAATAGCTAGAGCAAAGGTAACATACAACATAATTCATTCCAAGTTAAGTTCTTTGCTACATTTTCCTCATGATTTTCAATATTTGGTTACTATTGTTGTTTTTTAATGGCTTCAGAAATGAAATGATAACATTTTATTCCTTACTTCTTTATACAAGAACACAATGGAATATCCATCCAAATAAAACATACAACTATATAATATTGATGTAAACAGCAGTCATACGATATTATATTAGTGTATGACTTTTCCAATACAAGAAATATTGGAACTCATAAAGCAAATAGCAATTTTATTAAAAAATTTTTAAAATCATACTGTATTTTTAAAGGATAATAAAATCTATGCAATTTGAAATATATGATCTTTCTTATAAAAATGCATCTTAAGGGTGCATTTTATGTTTCAGGGAAAGAAGATATAACCAAAACTACTAGTTACACATGAACTACAGATTAAACTCTAAAATTTTGAGAAAGATAAAATCACTCCACTAAAGTAAACAGAGGTGACCAAAAATATATACGGATTTACAGTTCCTGGGGTTGAAACAAGGAGGAGGCAGCTGATGAAGTGCAGCATTCAGAGAAGTTTTAAAGGACCAGTCAGGTCAAACACTAGGTAGCAGTTACTGGCTTGGAATCAAGAGATGAGCCCAGAGCCTATCGGATGAGAATGAAGGCTCTAGAAGCCAATAAAGATGGGACATCTTGAGAGGTGGCTAACGCAAACAAGAGACCTTGAGGAAAAACTGCTTCAGATAAAAGGTTATGGGACCTTGGGGGCTCCATAAATAAGCTTTAAAAGTTCTTCGAATTGTTTGAAAGTAATGCAAACTTAAGCACGTGCACACGCGTGCGCACACACACACGTATACACATAGGCATGCACACAAACTCTTCTAATGAGAAACTAATCTTTTTTTTTTTCTTTTGTAATATGCATTCTCAAAGGAGTCCTTGAAGTTTTAAGCCCTACTGATCCAGGACAAATCTAATGAAAGTCAGATTTTTGTTAATTATGATTTGACTTGCTTCTTCTGTAGTAGGATACATCTGCCACATTCTATATTAGACAAGCTATTTTTACCTACTACCTGCAGAATTATCAGAGATGCTCAAAATGATGTAGTACCTGCAAACTTATGGGGACCTCATGGGAGAACACGAGTGACTTCAAGAACTTCTAATGCCACTAAAGGAAATTCTCTATAATTATAAAAGAGAATTGTTTTTAGAACTGTTAAATTGCCATTTCCCGTAATTGAGGTTGTATCCCAGTGGTAGAATCAATGATACTACTTCTTATTAAGCCAATAAATCATGGTCCCTGTGCAATACAGTACATTCCCAATTATGGTGTCCTTTAAAAGAATCACTTTTGTCAAATCAAAGTTACGACTAAAATAATTCTTAGATACTTTTTGTTTCTGAGAATATAGTCATTGCTCTAAAATTTTAGGATTTGCTTTAGAGGCACAAAACGATGATTATGGATTTTTTTGTTTCCTTCAAAATTTATACATTGAAAGCCTAAGCCCCAGTACCTCAGAGTGTGACCTTATTTGAAGCCAAGATCTTTACGGATGTAATCAAGTTAAAGTGAATTCATTAGAGTGGGCCTATATACAATATAACTGGGGTCCTTATAATATGGGGAAATTTGAACACAGAAACATGCACAGAGGGGGAGATGCTGTGGAGGCTTGGCAAAAACAGTCATCTATGAGCTAAACAGAGGCCTGGAACAGTTCTTTCCCTCAGAGTCCTTAGAAAACACCAGCCCTGTTCACACCTTGCTCTTAGACTTTTAGCTTTCAGAACTGTGAGAAAATAGATTTCTGCTATTTATGCCACTCTGGTACTGTGTTATTTTAGCCCTAGCAAACTAATACAATACTATCAATAATAATACAAAATCTATTTAGCGTATCATATTAATTTCCTATTGCTGCTGTAACAACTTACTACACACAATGATTTAAGCAATGCAAATTAATATCTTATATTTCCAGAAGTCAGAAGTTTCACTGGACTAAAATCAAGGTGTAATCAGGGCTGCATTCCTTCTAGAAGTTCTATAGAATGCTATCCTTGCTTTTTTTAGTTTCCAGAGGTTGCCTGCATTCCTTGGTTCATAGCCCAGTCATTCTGACCTTTGCTTCTATGACTAAATCTCTTTATCTGACTCTTACCCTCTTGCCTCCCTTTTATCATGACCCTTGTGATTACATTGGGCCACAAGATAATTCAAGATAATCTTCCAATCTCAAATACTTAATCACATCTGCCAAATCCCTTCTGCTATATAAAGTAACATATGCAGATTACAGGGATCAGGACATGACCAACTTTGGGGAACCATTTTTCTACCTATCACAGATATATTGAGTGATTAGCACACAGAAGCAACCAGCTAAGCACTTTACCTTAATTTCTTACCAACTACTTCATCTTCATCTTCCCAACTACTTTATAACGTACATTCTATAAGGATGTTCATTTTACCTGAGGATTTCAAATTGTATGTTTTTCTAATGAAGCGCTCTAGTCTAAACCTTTCTAAATTATATAATTAAATGCCATTTTTTGTTGTCAATATATCTTCACAGTCTGTATATTTAACTAATTTTTTGCGTAAAGGTAAGTGCTTCCATGTCTTTCAATTCTTGAGTATCAAATCGCTATATCCCATTCAGTCTAGTCTACTAAACATGGAGAAGTAGAACCTAGATAATGAGTGTGATACAAAGAAAGGGATTGGAACTGGATAGGGTAGAAATAAAACTGTTCATAACATGGCAGGGAAATCCTCAGCATTTACAAGCATGTAGTAAGAACTGCTCCATATGGAGATAAGGTCAAATGGTACATGGGGGCAGAGACAGACCTGTCAAACATTGCAAACATAGCTACTCAGCACAAAAGCGCAGCATGAGATCATAGTAGTACTAAGTGCAAGGACTATGTTTGTTCAACCCTATATCCACAGCATTGTTGATTGCTAAGTAAATCAGCTGATGAAGATGAGAGACAGGGTTATTTTTTCAAGATTGCCCCAATTTTATCGTTAACAAGGCAATATTCCACTAACCTCTACCAAATAGGTGAAAGTGTTTGCCAAGTTCAAGAAACTAGAAGGGCAATTATTTGGTGAGGCACTAGTTATCATGGGCTCTCCCTGACATGAGCAGGCAACTGAATTATTGATCTGTGGCCTGAGTAACCTGAGAGCAGGGGCATGGTAGAGGATGGCAAGTCTTCAGGAGAAGAACCGAGAAGAGCACAGCTCAAAAGGCCAAGGAAGCAGGGACAGAGGGGCAACTGACAGCACTTTGTTTTTTTTTTTTTTCAGTCAGGCATGTTCTGAGCACTTTTCACACACTAATTAATTCTATCATCATGAAAACCTTATAAGGAAGATGCCACTATTATCATCATCACCACTGACACGCCTTCCAAGCAAGGACCACAAAGGGAATGCCTAGAGTTCCATGAGTTGGATTTAATATTTGTGGCAGTGAGGGATGTACATGGAGCATCATGGGGCACCTCAGAGAGTGATTGGAAGGACTTATTATGGAATTCGGGCTTAGGCAAGGTGATTTTGGAAGAGGACTCCAGAAAGCAGACTGGACTGGGTACTGCGAAGAGACAGGAATAATTCTATGATTAGGTATATTAATAAATGTTTTCTAAATGGAGGGCAGAGTATAAGAAAGCTAACAAAGCAGCAATCACTCATATCAGCAGACATTTTGTGGTTTTTACAGTGATCTTTTTCTTTTATCTGCACTTAGTCAAAATTGTCAGCTTGCCTCTCTTTATCTTTATACAGGTCACAGAATAGTCTTGTCTGATGTTGATGTTCTGTGAGATTTCTTTATGTCTCATAGGAGAACACCAAGGCTTTGCTGTGATTGCCAGGCCAGCTCCTACCAACACTAAGACCTAGCTGTAAGATTTCAAGCTCTTTTTCCAAACATCAGGGCTGCTTTCCTCTTTCTCTGTCTCTGTCTTACCTATAGAGAAGCAGAGGCTCAGGAAGTTTCAGTAACTCACCAAAGGTCACTCAGCTATGTGCAAAGCAGGAATTGAACCCAGGTAATTGAGTTCCAGATTCTAAGCCTTTGGCCATTGTGCTATATTATCAGCAGCTAGCAGCAGCTGTAGTGACAAACATAATGCCACATTTCCCAGCCCAGAGCTCACCACAAAGATCTTCTAAGAGATATGAGGCTGTGAATGCTTTCACAGGATTCAATTTCTGTGACTGTAAACTTCTATTTTTAAAACTACTCTGCCTGAACCAGTGCCAGTGGTGAGGGTTTCACACCTCAACATTTACATTCAATCTTTTGCCATTGTTTAAATAATTTAACTTTCTTCCATATAAATAACAATTTTCACTTAGGCAGACTCTTACTATACATTGAGCATTACCCCAAGATGAGAAAACCTCCTAAGTGAAAATCACTAAGGCAATTTAAAATACTGTTGTCCATGAAATTACCTTTAATCAAGTCACAAAACTTCCCCATTTCTCCCACTGAAAGTCCCAATTTCACCTCCTTCCTAACATTTTATGTTAACTATTGGAATATGTTTGTAATATATGCCCTTTGTTTGATCAACGTATATTAATATTAGCTGTTATATAACTTGATCCTATAGACATTTTTAACATTTAAAGACACATGATGTGAGAAAAAATTTCAATAACTTTTTACTTTTATTCAAAGAGATACGATAATAACATACTGAGCAAAAGATTTTCAAAAATTTATAGTGTAATTTAGGAAATTCATACAATTTAAGAAAGGGGATAAGAACCATGATTTCATAAAAATAAAAGATGATGTAAATATAAAATACACACATAATTAAAACAAAATACATGGTATTACAAAATGTTGTATTTTTATACCCTGTTGGGTACTTAAAGAGAATTGTTTGTTTTTAAAATGCCAGTTTTTATAGTATGTTTGAAATTATGTCCTATCAAATTAAATTTGATGAAAAACGTTCAATGTCAATTTAAAAATTTTGCAAGCAGTTACTTCTTTTCCAGAATTATTTTTGGGATTTCCTGAGTCAAATTTGTAAAGATGACTGATTTGTAACACTGCTATTTGCACAAGACAGTTTATTTTTATCAGAGTCCTGGAGAGTCTGCCAAATGGAACCCAAGGTGGCGAGGGTAAGGTTTATACTGGATATAGGCCTTGATTAGATATTCTAATGTTTCATTCCATTGATATAAAACTGCATTTTCCTTAGTTTCTTCCTTATTGGCCAAAGTAGAAAATTTCTAGGATGAAAGTCTCCATTTTACATGTCCATGCTAGCCACAGCCAATGAGCCACACGCTCTGCTGCAGAACCTCTGTCCAGCTCACAGTCTTTAAAACAAAACCAAGAAATACCATAGACAATCCCTACAAATGTACCATGGCAGGCACATACACATAAATCTACTTATTCATCTACTTCCCATTCTTTCCCTGAACAGTTTTGGTTCCACAAAACTCTTTAAGTTGCTAACATGATTTCCCACAGGAAATATTTTTTATAATCAAGTAACTTTTATTCATTCATAGATGTTCTATTTTCTCTATCTAATTTATTATGTATGGGTTTCTCATAATCTTAATATAAAAATTTAATGAACAGCCATGACAATCTATATTGATTTTACCTGCTATACTTTAACCTTCTAAAGAAGTAGACTTTGCACATTTTGTTATATGCATGTCAGAATGTTAGTGCATTATATTAATAGGGATCTATTCATTCACAGTGTGTAAGAGGCAGGGGTCTCAACTATGTCAGAACTGAATTTTAGGCATGTCTCTTAGGAGAACTAAGAAGAAATCTTTCACCTTGCACTTAAAATTTATTTGTGTCAATTGATTGACTTGGTGGCTTGTGCGTTTTCTAGAATAAAACTCAAACTATAATGGTGAGAATTAAATAACTCACAGAATGGCTAATATGCCAGGATTAGTACAGGATGGACAGAGGAGCAAAGTTAATGCCCCAAAGAAGGTATACTGCAAGAGGGGAATGTGGCTTTCCAGGGAGGGACTCCATTTCAGTGAAAGGGTTGTAGTTTACAAGCTGGACTCAATGACAGAGCCTGAGGGTCTGAGAGAAGCAGTACTTTTGAGTAAAATTGTGGCACTGCTGTTTCAAGTGAACTCAACCTTCCTTGGGAGCACCGTGGTAGAAAAGAGCCAAGTAAAATTTGGAAAAAAAGTAACCACTCAAGGTCTTAAAAAAAACCCTGCTCTGGAATGCTTCTGACACAGATATCAGAGAAGAAGGACATATGCCAAGAAGGCTGAGAGGCAGAATCGAGAATGATTCCACTCATACAAAGTTGTACTTAGCAGCAGGGATACCTGAACATTGAGGAATGCCTCCCAAAGCAGAGGCTGTCATGGTCAGGCCCCAACAGGGACATTACCATATGAGCAGCAGCCTGAGAGTTAGTGTTAAGCTGCAACCACGGGCTCAAGTTTCATTACCCATGAGGAGAAAGTATAAAATTAAGAGAACCTTGAAAGAGAGGTTACGTTTCTATAAATATGTAAATAGGTTCTAATAAGCAAGAAATATTGAGGCCTATAAGGTGGTCTCATTTTTATGCACACAATGATGAATCACAGTGATATTGCAGCATTTATATTTTAGAATCAATAAACCGGTTGGTGGTTCATTTTGTGTCTGGCCTATTTATATTTTATAGGCACCAAAAAACAACTAAGATTATGACTGTGAGTCCAATAATCCAGGTACTTAAGAAAGGCTAGATTTAAATCAGGAAGACATGGCCTAACATTTTTAGAATAAGAACGTCCATGTAAGATAAAATATTTTGTTTTTAAAGCATATGTTACAGACAAATTTTCAGCCTGATGAGGTGACAGTAAGTAGATATGGAACCATCACATAAAATTTATAAATATAGAAGTCATTTACATTAAAATTATTTGGGTGTTATTTAAATGTTTACATTAACTTGGACTATATTGAACATGACCAATCCATGGCACTGATTCATAATTATTTCATTAATTAAAGAGGACCTCAACTGGTTCCATTGCTTTACATATAAACTACAGATTAATGACTTCCAAATGTATACCTCTGTTCCCATTTTTTCCTTAATCCTCCAGACTCTGAAATCTATATCTCTACTGACCTTAAACTTAACATTCTCCCTAAAAAGCTCCTGAATTTCTCTGTGAACATCTTCCTTGAGTAATCTTCCCCATCTTGTTAAAAGGCAATTCTAATCTTAAAATGCATAGGACAAAAAGCCTTGAGTCATCCCTGACTCCTCTTTCCAAGGATGCATTAGCAAATTCTGTGGTCTCCTCCTTCAAAATGTATCTCCAGTCTGACCACTTCTCACTGTCTCTGTTGCCCCAGGTCATCTGCAAGACTGTTGGACGAATTTCCTAACTTGGCTCCGTGTTTCTACCCTTGGTTTATTCTCCAGATAATGTGATCAAGTTATTGCTTGTTTTCAACCTTCCAATAACTGTTTATCTGTCTAAAATTATGATGGTTAGTCTTGGCCTAAAACATTGTTTTATGATCTTGCTTTTTACTAGCACTCTGACTTTATCTTCTGTATTTCCCCGCCACTTCCTTCATTCCAGTCATAAAGACCTCCTTGGTATAACTCAAATTCCCATACTCCCAACCCAGGATCTTTTCACTTCCTTTGTCTTCTAACTGGAAAGCTCTTTAATTAAATAATCATGTGATTCTTACCTTCCTTTTGTTTCAAGCTATACTCAGTAGTTGCATTTGCAGAGAGGTCTTTTTTGACCCCCCAGTACATTAAGACACGTCTGCTTCTTCTCACTAATTTTATCTGCTATATTTTTCTTCATTTCAATAGTCACCCCAGTAACACTCATTTTTGTTCATATGTGTCTTCTACCACTAAAAACATAAGTACCATGAAGTCCCCTGTAATATCCCCACCCAGCACATGTGATAAGATGCTCAATAAGATGTTCAGTAAGATACCCAATAAGATGCTATTGGATAAATTAAATAAGAGCAGAAAAATTAGAATTTCATGATTTTTAAGCTATTGTCTTTTAATCTACCCTTTAACGACTTTCTAAATAACTCATTGAACAGAGTTATAATTTGTAAAATTCTAGCATTTTTTCTGTTTACAACAAAATATTAGAGAATGCATAGTGCCTAATCTGGCAACTTTTTTTTCCCCTTGGTTATCAAAATTTAAACAATGCTTAGTTTTCTAGTCCTCAAAGTACAACCACAGACTGCAATATCTGTCTAGTTTTCCAGCAGAAAAGAAAGTATGCATACTTAGCCAGAACTAACATGACCTTCCCAATCTGATTCCACCTAACCCTTTCACATTTATATATGAATACAAGGATTCTAGAAGGAGTTCCTTGAAAACGAAAGAAAGACAAGAAAAAAATCTACTCCTGAGTCTTATGCTCAAAGAAAGATATTTGGAAGAAGTCAGAAGTCAATGGAAAAAAATATATATGCAATCATAAAAACATACCTGACAAGTATTCACAAAGCAGTTCTCATTTTCTTTTTTGTTTCTTTCTTTCGTTTTTCTTTTTTTTTTTTTTTGAGATGGAGTCTTGCTGTATTGCCCAGGCTAGAGTGTAGTGGTGCGATCTTAGCTTTCTGCAACCTCTGCCTCCTGGTTCAAGCGATTCTCTTGCCTCAGCCTCCTGAGTAGCTAGGATGACAGGCGTGTGCCACCATGCCTGGCCAATTTTTGTATTATTAGTAGACATGGGGTTTCACCATATTGGTCAGGTTGGTCTTGAACTCCTCACCTTTCAAGATCTTCCCACCTCAGCCTCCTAAAGTGCTGGGATTACAGGCATGAGCCACTGTGCCCAGCCCATTTTCTTTCTTACTTATCTTTTGGCAGATTGTAACACTGACCTCAATCTTTTACATGTCTTTGTACTCATATCCTGTCCATGGCATCATTATTGACAAAGCATATCCCTTAACTTTGCATCCTGCCATGTGATTTGCTTTGAAGGCAGAAATGGCAGTGTGCCCATTCTGAGCACAGAGTTGAGGAGGCTGTGCAAGTTCCTGATTGTTCTTGTTTCTTGAGCATTACAATGATTACAGCAGGCCCTCCTGGTCCTAAAACAATTAGAGAATATGGAACAGAGTAACTCCAACTAACCCACAGAACTGCAGTAACAAGCAGAGACTCCCAGCCAGAAAACCCTGATGAAAGCATTCAGCCCAGCCCACTCCTGCCCAGACCAGCCACAGACATTTGAAGGATAATAAATGATCATTGTTTTAAGCCACTGAGTTTTTAGGTAGCTTATTATGCACATCATAAAACCAATATAATCTTCTTTCCAAAATACCTTTTACACTTACTTAAAGTATTTTTTTCATAAGTCAGAAAAAAGTTCAAGTACAAAAATAAAAAAATGACTTCTAATCAGAATTTAGGTTGAAATATTCAGCATGAAAAAAAATGACACTTCTTTAAAACAAAATGCATAGAAGGAATTTCTAATGAATTATCTTCTTAAAGGCATATGAATAAAATGTAATTCTGAAGTGCTTTCATGATAAAAAAAAAACAGTCTGAACAAAACAAAATAGGAATAAAGAGAATAAAAGCCTTGTGATATTCATTGATATTAGCATTTTACTATTCCAAAAAGAATCTTAGTGTACAATAGCCACATAAAATTATAGTTTGCCTAAAAGAAATGAATTCCCAGAATAATAAAAGCTACCCTTTGAAAAATAGAATGAAGAGAAGCCTACAATTTATCAGACTGTAAATAAGAGATTGTCTAAAAGCCTATGAGAACAATGACAGCAAATAGTTTTCAGCCATGAGAGCTTACCAGAATCAACCTAACATTACCCTTAGGGCCCATTAAGGGAAGATGTAGAAGAAATATCTAGACATAGAAACTTTTATTAGAGATGGTCATAAAACATTGATTGCAAAACCTTTTTGAATATCATACCAGGATCATTTATTTGAAGCCCAAATTGTTCATGAGTTACCAAGATGCTAATAAATCAAAATGGTTGTGAAGGTAATTTGTTTAACTTCCCATTTGTTCTTGTTAAACGTATATACACTGAAAGAAATTGTTCTCTTTATGTGCACATTGAACATATTTCTTAAAAGTGAGGCTTCAATATTGAGGGACTTTGAAATTAATCCCCTTTCACTCTTATGCCTATTTTCCCAAAAGAATCACCATACACGTATCTTGGCATTAACTATTCCTTTAGTCTGACAAGAGAATATATCACTAAATTTAATCAAGAAACAGCCAATTCAGTTTTAGGTGGCTTGTTTCAACTCATAGGAATCCAGAAGGCAAATAGCATGGACACTTGGTTATGTATGTCTTAAATGCTCCTAATTTACTATATATCATTCTTTCCGATGATAATTGGTACTCTGTCATATCCAGCAAAAAACTCATTTATGCAAGATTTAGTAGGAGATAACTTTTACTGAACATTCACACTGAGCCAGGCACCACTGCAGGCACTTTACCAGAAGTAATTCCTTTAAGTCTCATCACTAACCTATAAAATAGATTATATTGTCATCTCCATTTTATAGATTAGAGAAGTAAGGAATAGATTTGCTAACCTGAGATGGAACCAGTGTACTATTTCAGGCTGACTGAGTCTCTTAGCCATTATATCACAACTCTTAAAAACTGGAAAATAAAACACTTATCACCAGATTTCCTCTTAGTATAAGAACAGTCTGATTTTAAAATACCTTTAAGATTTCTTAGTTTGGAAGCTGAGGCTCTGAGAGAATTAGCTATCTGTAGTATTCTAGGGAAGAAAACAAAATTATCATTAGCTTCCTTTAAATACGAAATGGAAGGCAATAGGTGTTGAAGAGTGAGCTGGGGTAAGTCCAGACTTTCATGTAGTAGAAAAGGAAGTAGAAACTGTTATTAAGAACAGAGATGTCTGATATTCAATTGTAAGTTGTTTGAATATGTAATATAAAACCCCCTACCCCTCCCTATTTCAAACAGACAAGTTGGTTACGTTCTATCTGCCTTATATGAATTATATTTTGTTTGCATTATGTGTTGTGGATGGTTGTAAATCAAGAGTCTGGGTTCTACCTCTGGGTTAACAGATTAAATTAACTGGGTGAAAGCAAAACATAAAATGTGATAGTAATCATAACAATCTTAGGTTCTTAAAAATTCACAGAAATCTTTAAAAGTTTTTAAAGTATTGGACTCTCATCAGGGCATGGAATATGGGGGGATTTGGAATCACTTTTAACTAAATATTAAAACAGTGATTAAACCCAGTTGACAACATGCCATACATTTATCTTTTACTGTAATATTCCCACCATTGATAAGTTGGCAGCCATCTTATCCTGACCTCCAACGTTATCCATACTTCCAAGAGCAGGTGCCTCATCCTGTGCCTAAACACTTAACAGTCAGTGAAGCTTTCTGTCTGTTCTTTAATCTTAACTTTTTTTTTTCTCATTCCTCTGCCTTCTTCCCTTTCTTTTTCCTTTCTCCACCAGAGAACCAACCCTAAATCATCCAAAGCTCTGCCATGGCCACGAGTCAGGGTTCCCTGTATAAATGCCATCTGCTGTGTGGGTCCTTCTCCAACAAAAAATTGAGCTGATTAGGAAAATACAGTCGTTGGTGAAGTCGTATCTATGAGAAGAAACATGAAAAACCAGAAAGATTGGAGTTCTCCATATTTTAGCGTAAACCAAGAGCGTGGGCGGGGCATTCCTTTCTAGTAACGGCTGCCCTTTTACAAAAATTAGAAGGTAGATCCTGACAACACAATGGTAGGATTTTTTTTTTTTTAACCATCGAGTTTCTAAAATAAAAATGCAAATATTATTTCATTTCTTTCCTTCACCCTTATCCCAGATTCCGATAACCTACATACTTTTACAAACACTACTGTATTACAGAAAGGGGATAGTAAAATGCTTTGTACTATTTCAAAACTGCATATGTACCCTCAAATATAACATATGCCCCATATTCCTACCATTGGCTGAGATTTATTTTACAATAGAGCTCTAAAGATATAAAAGTAGATGATACTGATATTGGAAAGAGGACAGAGATGGAAGAATAATTTAGAAGACTCCCATAGCATGTAGAGTTTGTCTTTAGGACGAATGTTTTTCAGAAAAACAAAATCAAATTAAACAATTAATTATAAAATATTATACCTGGATATTACAACTCAACTAGAAACCTTAAGTGCAAAATTAGAATAAGATTCAAAATGTAAAGATAAAAATCTAAAATTTATTTTATGTTTAAAAATACATATTCCAGCTTTACATTTTTCTCATTTCATAAATACTTGTTCACATTTAAAACAAATCCCTAGGCCAAGTGTGGTGGTTCACACCTGTTAATCCCAGCACTTTGGGAGGCCGAGGTGGGCAGATCACGAAGTCAGGAAATTGAGACCAGCCTGGCCAACATGGTGAAACTCCGTCTCTACTGAAAATACAAAAATTAGCTCAGTGTGGTGGCATGTGCCTGTAATCCCAGCTACTTGGGAGGCTGAGGCAGGAGAATCGTTTGAACCCAGGAGGCAGATGTTGCAGTGAGCCGAGATCATACCGTTGCACTCCAGCCTGGACAAAAGAGCAAAACTCTGTCTCAAAAACAACAAACAAACAAACAAAACAAACCTGTATTCAAGACAGCAGTCCAGTCAGGTGTAGCAGCTCACACCTGTAATCACTGTACTTTGGGAGGCTGAGGCAGGTGGATAATATGAGGTCAGGAGTTCAAGACCAGCCTGGCCAATATGGTAAGACCCCATCTCTACTAAAAATACAAATATTAGCTGGGTGCGGTGGCATATGCCTGCAGTCCTACCTACTTGGGAGGCTGAGGCAGGAGAATCGCTTGAACCTAGGAGGCAGAGGTTGCAGTGAGCCAAGATCATGCCACTGCACTTCAGCCTGGGTGACAGAGCAAGACTCTCCCTCAAAAAAAAAAAAAAAAAAAAAAAAGATAGCAGTCCACTTGCTAGATATAAAATATCTCATTAAGAGGTCAGACATTATAATTTTAGATTAATTTTATATTGGTTAATTTTAAAAACATATACAGTTAATAGAGTTGCAAGGATCATATTCCCCTAAAGCATCAGTCATGTACCATCTCATTTTTCATGGTGAACTTACCATTCTTTCAGGATGTCATGCTGTAACTTCTGCTTCATCTTTTATGTTTCATTCGCACAAAACTTTGCCTCCTGTTCTAGAAGCAAATTTAGGGTTCCAGTTCTTTTTTTTTTTCCCCCACTCTCAACAACAATTTGCCAGATGATCTCCCTCATTGTACTCTTTCTTCCTATTTATCAGCAATAATTAATTTTCAGACTACTCTTTCTTACATTTTTTTCTCATGTTATCACTTCCCTAATTATGAACCCAACATGGTCTCTACTTTCTCCATAATATAACACCCTACACATTATAATTTTTTCTCACTCATTTATAACCATCCACTTTTGATTCCACAAGTTCTTTAATAAATGAACTACTGCCGGGCATTAGAGGTATTTTTTGCCCCAGTCTTTTTTTCCTGTTGTAAAGTGCTATGATTCATCCTCTTATGCTGTTTAATTTGTTTCTTGGTCACTAAGACACTATAAATACTATTATATTAATTTTTCACTTAAAATTTTTTGATTAGGAACTTGCATTTATATATATATTATCTTATGATCAACAATTTAGAAAAACTCCTTTATTATCAAATGATTCTTCAATGAAAATGAGTATGAGTTACGTACAGTGCTACTTTAGTAAACATAATTCTGACACCATTAATTACAGAGGACATTTGCTATGCAAAGTCATGAAGGACACTTTATTGTGCCTTACATAATGTACGAATATGAAGTGGATCTGGGCTGCCATGCAAAGGTAAGGGGAAGAAAAAAGACGTCCCACTATACCCTGAACTGAGTGGGAGACAGAGGTTGTCTGTCACCAGATGAGTGATAGGAATACTGAGAAATCTACAGTTCTGAGTTTCATAAAAGAGTCTGCTGCTAAAAGCTGAGGATAGAGAAAGAATATTGAGAAAAATCGCACGATAATCCAGATAGTACAAAGTAGTGGAGGTTCACAACTGAAAGAATTTGAAGACTCATGTACGAAAGGTATATGTGGCAGCAATCAAACCCGAACTCAGCTCAACAGCCCTCTGTATTGATTATGACTCCCACACTGAAGACCTGATGAGAAAGACAGAGGCCCTTTTGGGGAGTAAATATTATTTAACTCACTTTCTATTGTTCACGTATACATTTACTCACAAAATCAGGCATTCTACAAAAATTACAGGGAATACAAAAGAGGAAAAGATGTCACTATTGATAAATGAAATAGTGAACAGAACTAGAAATAGCCCAAATATTGGAACTATAAGAAAAAGGTCTTTAAAATTTATCATTAATATGTTAGGATATAACAGAAAAAAGTGGACAATATATGAAAGATGGGGAACTTTAAGAGCACACTGACAGTAATAAGATTAAAATAATTAAAATGCCAAAATAAAAAGCCTAAAATCAATAAACATGGAAAGTAGAGATAAATTTGAGCCCCAAATAAGCAGAAGAAATAAATAATAAAGAGAAGAGCAGAAAAAAGTAAAAATCAATCAAAACAACCTGGTTCTTTGAAAATATCATTGTACTTGCTAAACATCCAACAGATTTATTTTTCAAAAGCCACAGTTGCTAATATAAAGAAAGCCAGAGGGAGTATTACTGTAGATCTTATGACATTTAATTGATAAGGGAATATTAGAACTATTTGCCAATAGATGCAACAATTAAAATGAAATTGACAAAATCATTAAAAGATACCAACTTCCAAAGTTCAGACAAGAAAAAAGGTAACCTGAATAGCCCTAGATATATTAAAGAAATTGAATTTGCCTTTAAAATTCTTCTCATAGAGAAAACTCCGGGCTTCACTGTTGAAGTCTATCAAACATTTCAGAATGAATAGTAACAACCCTACAAAAATTATTCTCAAATAAAGAAAAGAAGGAAGCATTTTCCAACTCATTTTATGAAGTTAACCTCACCCCAAAATCAAAACTACACACATTACAAGAAAACTACAGATGAGTATTCTCGTAAGTCTAGACAAAGGGGAAAAAAAATAAAAAACCCTTATAAATGTTAGCAAATAACATCCAACAATATATAGTAAGAAAAGTACACTAGACAAAGTCAAATTTGAAGTTCACTTAATATGCAAAATGTTTAAGACTGCTTCTACATTAGAAATCAATTAATATACCATAACATATTTAGAAAGTTTGTCAGCTCATTACAAATAAAATTAATAATATACTTACCATATGAGCCAATAACGCCATTCCTAAGTATTTAACCAAAAAACAAACTGATTTTATAAACTTTTAAAGACATTAATCAGTCCAGAAATTGTATCATTTTTTCCAGCTTTATTGAGGCATAATAAATAAAAATTATATATTTCAAGGTATACAATGTGATGATTACATACACATTGTGAAACCTGATATGCCAAAATCAAGTTAATTAGCACATCCCTCACACCTCAAATAGCTACCATTGTGTGTGTGTGATGATTACACTTAAGATCTACTTTCTAAAAACACTGAAGTATATAATACAATATTAACTACAGTCACAATCACACACTGTACATTAAATCCCCAGAACTTTTTCACCTCGCAATTGAAAGTTTGTATCCTTGACCAACATCTCATTTCTTCCACCACCCAGTCTCTGCTAAACACTGTTCTACTCTCTGCTTTTACGAGGTCACCCTTTTAAGATTCCATATATAGGTGATATCCTACAATATTTGTCTTTCTGAGTTTGGCTTACTTTACTCAATATAGGTGAAATCTGTCCTCCAGTTTCATTCATGTTGTCATCAATGAAAATATTTCCTCTTTTTGGCTGAATAATATTCCATTGTACATATATATCACTTTTTATTAATTCACGATGGACACTTAGATTGTCTTCATATTTCATCTATTGTGAATAATGCTGCAATAAATATGCAGATACAGATATCTCTGTATTGTTGATTTTATTTCCTTTGGAAATATATGCAGAGTAAGATTGCTAGGTTGTATTGTAACTCTATTTTTAATTTTTTGTGGAAAGTCTATACTACTTGCCATGATGGCTGTATTAATTTCCAGTTCCAACAACAGTGTATAAGGTTTCCCTTTTTGACACCCTCACCAACATTCATCTCTGATCTTTTTAGTAATACCCTTTTTAGCCAGGTAAGGTGATATCTCATTGTGATTTTGATTTGCATTTTCCTGATTATTAGTGATGTTGAGCATCTTTTCACATACCTATTGGACATTCATATATCTTCTTTGGAAAAAAAGTCTATTCATGTCCTTTGATCCTTTTTGAATTGTATTTTATTTGTTTTGGCATATTGAGTTGCATGCATTCCTTACATATTTTTGGATATTAAGCCCTTATCTGATTTATGGTTCACAAATAGTTTCTCCCATTACATAGGTTGTGTTTTCATTTTGTTGATTATTTGCTTTGCTGTGAAGAAGCTTTTTATTTTGATGCAGTCTCACTTGTTTATTTTTGCTTTTGTTGGCTGTGCTTTTGGTATTATATACAAAAGATCATTGCCAAAACAAATGTCAAGGAGCGTTGTTCCTATGTTTATTTCCTAGAGGTTTGTTTCAGATTTTACTTTTATATCTTTAATCCATTTTAAGTTAAGTTTTGTATATGATATGAGTCCAATTTCATTCTGTTGCATTTGTATATCCAGTTTTACTACTACCATTTATAGTAGAGAATATCCAATATCCTTTTCTCATTGTGTATTCTTGACCCCTTTGACAAAGGTTTGTCTACCATGAAGTGCATTAATTGACTTCTGATCTCTTTAGTCTGCTCTATTTGTCTAAGTGTCTGTTTGTATGCCAGAACATACTGTTTCAATTACTATAGCTTTGTAGTATATTTTGAAATTGGAAAGTGTAATGCTTCCAGCTTTGTTCTTCTTTCTAATCACTATTTTGACTATTCAGGGTCTTTTGTGGTTTCATACACAGTTTAGGATTGTTTTTTATTTTCTATTTCTGTGAAAAATGCCATTGGAAATTTTACAGGGATTGCATTAAATCTATAGTTAACATTGATTATATGGATATTTTAAATTTTTTTATTATTGAACGGAAATTGAACAAAATGCACAAACAAAGCCAGAAAAGAATGAAGCAAAAAACATAGATTTATTGAAATGAAAGTACACTCAATATAGTGGGGCTAGGCTCAAGCAAGTCCCTCAAGAGCCAATTGTATAGACATTTTAACAACATGAAATCTTCCGATCTATAAATATACCCATGGGTTGTCTTTTCATTTATTTGTGTCTTTTTCAAATTCTTTCATCAGTATCTTACAGTTTTCAGTGTATGGATTTTTCAATTCCTTGGTTAAATTTATTACTAAGCATTTTATTCTTTTTGATGCTAATGTAAATAGGATTGTTTATTTTCTTTTTCAGATACTTGGTAGTAGATTGAAATGCAAATAATTTTGTATATTGCTTTGTATGATACAATTATACTGAATTCATGTCTTAGTTCTGACAGTTTTTTTGTGAAGTCCTTAGATGTTTCTATATACAAGATCATGTCATCTGCAAACAAAGACCATTTAAATTCTTCAGTTCATGTTTGAATGTTTTACATTTCTTTTCTTTTCTTCTTTTTTTTTTTTTTGTCTAATATTCTGGCTAAGCCTTTCAGTAATATGTTGATAGAAGTGGTAAGAGTGGTGAACCTGTCTTGTTCTTGATCTTAGAACAAAAGCCTTCAGTTTTCACCATTTAATATAAGGTTGGTCACGAGCTTTTCATATATGATCTTCATTAAGTTGAAGTACATTACTTCTTTACCTAATTTTTTGAGAGTTTTTATTATAAAATTATATTAATTTTTTCCGTATAGTCTTTCTGCATTGATTGAGATGATCATTTGATTTCTGCCATTCATTCTGTTAACTTACTGTATCATAGTTATTGTTTTTTTATGTTGAACAATTTTTGCATTCCAAATACAAACCTTATTTGTTCATAGTATATGGGCCTTTTAATTCACTGTTGAATTTATTTGGTTTGATAGTTTTTTTTGAATATTTTGACACTTAAATTCTTCAGGGATATTGGCTTATAATTTTCTTTTCTTGTAATTTCCTCTTCTGGCTTTGGTATTAGACCTCATAATATTCCAACCCCATAATATGAATTTGGAAGTGTTCTCTCCTGTCCAATTTTTTGGCAGAGTTTGATATGAATTGGAATGAAGTCTTTTTTAAATGCTTAGTGTAATTCACCTCAGGAAGCCATCTGTTCCTAGGTTTTTATTTGTTAAGATACTTTTTTATTACTGTGTCAGTCTTCACCCTTGTTATTGACTTGTTTAAATTTTCTATTTCTTCTTGATTCATTGTTGGTAGGTTGCATGTTCTAAAAATTTTTCTATTTTGTCTTTTAAGAAAAACATTCTTACCTTTAGCATTATTTTCTGTCATCTCCCTAGTTTGTGTCTCATTTATTTCTGTTATAATTTGTATTGTTTCTTTCCTTCTGTTAGCTTTTAGCTTAGTGTGTTTTTTCTAACATCTCAACATGTACAGTTATTTGCTTGAATTTTTTTTTTTTTCAGTGTAGGTATTTATCACTATAAGCTTTCCTCTTCAAACCTATTCTGCTGCCTCCCACAACTTTTGATATGTTGCATTTCAATTTTCATTTGTTTCAAGATACTTTTTTATTTCTCTTTTGATTTCTTCTTTGACTCATTGGTTGTTCAGGCATGTCTTGTTTAATTTCCTTGTATTTGTGAATTTACCAATTTTCTGATGTTATTGATTTCTAGTTTTATACTATTGTGGTGGAATAACACACTTGAAATAATCTCAATCTTCTTAAATTTATTAGCACTCATTTTTTGACCCAACATATGATCTATCTTGGAAAATGTTCTGTGTGAGCTTGAGAAGAATGTGTATTCTGTTGCTGCTGGGTGAAGTCGTCATGAAGAGCCTGTTGGGTCCATTCATTTACATTTAAAGTTATTATTAATTTGCAAGGACTTACTTTGCCATTTTGTTGTTTTCTGGTTGTTCTATAGCACCTTTGTCTCTTTCTTTTTCTCTTGCTGTCTCTTATTTAACTTGTTGATTTTCTTTGTAGTAGTATGGTTTTATTCCTTCTCTTTATATTTTATATATCTGTTAGAGGTTTGTGCTTTGTTAGCACCATGAGGTTTACATAAAATACCTTTGCTATAATATAACAGTATATTTTAAAATTATAACTAACTTCAATCGCATAAAAACCCCACACATTTAGTTTCCTTCTCTACATACATTTTATATGATTGAGGTTATACTTTAAATATTTTTATATCATGCATCAATAAGTTATTATAGCTATAGTTAAATACTTTTATTTTTTAACTTTTTAATAAAGTTAAAAGTGATGCAGCACCATTTACACATCACCATTACAGTATCAGAATATTCCAATTTCACTATAGATTTGTCTTTATTAATGAGTTTTTCAATGTTTAGTTTTACCATATATAGTATTCTTAATTGGAAGTTATTTTTGTTTCAACATTTTAAATATACTAATCCATTCCCTTCAGTCCTGAAATGTTTCTGCTGAGAAACCAAAAGATAATCTTATGAGAGTTCTCTTATAGGTGACAAACCACTTCCCTCATGCTGCTTTTAATTTTTTCTGTCTGACCTTTGATAATTTGATTATAACATATCTCATGGTTATCTTCTTTGGATTGACTTTGCCTGGGGTTCTTTGAGTTTCACAAATCAAGATGTCCATATCTCAAGATTTGGGATGTTTCAGCCATTGTTAATTTAAATATGCCTTCTACAACTTTCTCCCTGTCTTCTCCTTCTGAAAATTACATAATGCGTATATTAATTTGCTTTTTGTTATCCCATAGGTCCAGTATGTTTTCTACACTGTTTTTCATTCTCTATTGTTTGTTCCTCTGCTTTCTTCACTATTTTTCATTTTCTTTTCAGTTTGTTCCTCTGTTTGTCTCACTTTAAACACCCTGTTTTTGAGTTCACTGATTCTTTTATTTGCATTACTAAGTCAGGTTTTAAAATTCTCTATGAATATTTCACTTCTGTCATTGTATTTTTCAATTATAGAATTTCTGTTTGGTTCTTTCTTACACTTTCTATTTTTGTATGAAACTTCTTATTTTGTTCAACTTCTCATTTTTGTATTCTTGATTTTGTTTAGTTGTCTACATGCATTCTCTTGCATCTCATTGAGATGAAAGATCCTTTAAGATTAATTTATTTATATCAGTCAGCTTATAGATCTCTATTTCTTTCAGGCCTGGTACCAGAACTTTATTAGTTTACTTTTGCGGTGTCATGTTTTCTAATTCCTTGTGATTCATGTAGCCTTTCATTGGTGTTTGTGCATCTGAAGGAGTTAATGCCTCTCCGAGTGTACAGACTGGTATCGGCAGGTAAAGACCTTTTCCAGTTTTAGTGCCTTGGCTAATACGATTGCCATTAGGACTGTAGCTTATTAGTATTGAAACCAGGTCTCAGTGTTGCTGCAGGGTCCAACATCAGGTCCCTGGCTGGCAGGCCTGTTTCGGGGACTTAGGTAGTTGTGGATCCTGTCGTTTCCCTGAGAAGACTGGATTGTCTCCAGGACCTTGGCCAGTAGGGCCAGTGCTGGGACAAGGATACACCACTTCAGGTTCCACAGTAGGGTCCAAAGACACTGTTACCACTGGGTATCTGGGAGGTCTCCCATTGGGTCCCTGGAAAGATACTAGCCCCCAAACCACAACTGAGGGGGCCTAAAACTGAGCCAGGCCTGCTTCAGGGTCCAGAGCTGATACTGAGGTCTGCAGACCTACCTCTAGTGACATGGATGGGCATGCCTCCTGCTGGGTCCCAGGGTGGGCAGGACTGCCCCAGACCATGAGTAAGCAGAGTTGGAGACAGGTCACATGGCTGCTTCAGGATCTGCAGTCAGACCAAGGGACATAGATGGGTGTCTCACTCATTGGGTTCTTAGGCAGGCAAGATTGTTCTCAGACTGTAGCTGAGAGGAGCTGGAGCCAAAGTACAGACCTGCTTCAAGTGAGTCTCTCTTTGGGTTACCCCTTGTCCTATTTTCAGACCATGACTAAGAGGGACTGAGGATGAGTTACAAGGCCATTTCAAGATCCAAAGTCAGACTAGAGTAAGCATGCCTGCCTGCAGGGTCACCATGGATGTGTTTCCAAGAAGGTAATTAGGAGTACAGAACTGTTGAGAGAGGCTAGAACCAAGTTACAGGCCATTTCAGGATCTGCTGTGGGATCGGGTGAGTGGGCCTGCATCTGAGGGCACAGACAGGCATGCCACTGGGTGAGTCCCTAGCTGGGAAGGACCTCTCCTAGACTGGGACCGAGACAGGCTAGAGCCAAGTTTAGAGTTGTTTTAGTATTTACTGCTAAACCAACATCAGCAGGCCTATTACCCAAAGTGTGCGTCGGTATGACTCTTTTCAGGTCCCTTGGTAGATGGTTCTGGTGGCAGCACCAAGGCTAAACAGCATTGCAGATGTGTCCACAGGAGGATGGGATTGTTCTGTGTCTGTGGCAGAGACCATGGTCAAGGAAGGTCTGCCACCTGGGTACAGACCTTTCTTCTCAAAATGGACCTCCAAGACACACTGGGGTGTCACAACCGAATACCTGAGTCCCAAAACTTTTACAAAGGTACTTTTATTTGTGAATGGCTGCCAAGTTACTATTGCTGTAGGGAAATACCTAGTGGGGAGCTTCCCATTCTGCCGTATTGCTGATGTCACTCTCAAAGAAATTTTAGATTATCATAATCCTCTTTTCCATATTTAATTTAGTATATATTCTATCAGTTCTTTTGTAATGCATTTATATCTACTAATTTTTAAGAAAAAAATTGTATCATACAGAGCATACCCTCTGTATACTCAGAATGCTGGAAAAGAGTATAGTTTGCAACCAATTTTTAATCATTTAAAAATATACCAAAAGCTACTATATCATTTGTAATGCCTGAGCACCCTGGTATATAAATATACCAAAATATTCCTTATTTTTTGTTGTACTTGCTTGTATTTTGGGGTGTTATTTTCATTTTTAAACTACACAGAACTGCGAGCATTAACATGTTTGTTGTATTAGTTACCTATTGCCACGTAACACATTATCCACAAATATAAGAGCTTAAAATAACACTCATTCATGAATCTCACACTATCCATGCGTCAGTAGTCTGGACACAACTTCACTAGGTCCTTAACTCAGGGTTTCAAATGGCTGTAATCAAGGTGTCAACCAGCTGCATTCTTTTCTAGAGTTCAGGGTCCTCTTCCGAGCTTGGATGACTGTTGACAAAAATTCATGTCTTTGCTATTGTAGGAGTGAATACCTCATTTTTCATATTATCAGGGTCCACTTTTGACTCCTAGAAGTCACTCACAGTTGTCAGATGGTCCTCGCATGGGCCCTCTCATACACTGGCAGCTTGCTTTCTCAAGGCCAGCAGGAGAATCTCTTCCCACAGTCTGCTAAAATGGAATTTTATATACTATGGCATTATCATAGTCTACATGATTTATTTTTGCCATATAACATTATTTTTGCCATATAACAAATGCTAATCATGGGAATTACATCCTATTACCTTTATCAAGGTTTACTGTTGAGAAGCATATAACAGTTTCCACCTACACTTAGGGATAGAGGTTAATACAAGGGTGTGAGGGTGTGACTCATTAAGGGTTACCTTAGGGTGCATCTACCAGGCTTGGGTCTACTCTATGTAGCCATGATAATTTATCCAACCTTGAATCTAGCCTTGGGGTGGATTATTACACAAAGTTTTGTTAAATCTTTCATGGGTGCTATCAATTTGCCTTTATCCAAGGTCAAATTAAGTTTCAAATCTATCTGAAATGCAGAATTGTGCACAGTTATATAAATTTACCAATTTCAATAATATAGATTAAGGACACATTCTGAGCTATTCAAAAATGATACAAATGCAAAACAGATGGGTTAAGCATCTATAAAAATTAGAAATTATTTTAAATTTACACATTTTATTTTATGATGTGTGAAATTTAGGCTATTACTTATAAGGTAGATGAAATTACAACAAAAGTGAAAATAAACTAATGGAAATTTAAGTGTGAGAAATTTGCAGTTCATTAATTCTAAATTTGTACATAAATGCTCAAAAGTTAAGTTTCTTTAATATTATTTTAAGATTGCACTCTAATGTCTTTATTGCCTTCAACCAGAAAAAAAGAAACATCACACAAAAGTGGGAATAAACCTGTGAAAGTAATTTAGATAAAGTTAAAATAATTAAGAAACAGGACAAAAATAAGGTGTTGCCCCAATTAGCTATTTCTACTTCTACGCTCATCTGATGTTATGTTTTAAGTTTGTCTTCAAAAAGTAAGCATGAAAAATGAAGTGAATCCCCAAATGGCCTTTGCAAAAAAGTATCCTGATCCTTACAAAAAACATTATTTTCCTCATTACCATTCATAAAGGGCAGATCCAAACTGTGTAATGCAAGCCTACAGAAGACACCTCATTCTCCCGGATTCCAAAAAGACCAACCAGTGTGTGGCTTTGCAACATTCTTGACAACAATTCCACTAAGTTGCTGATGTAGCTTGTCTCACTAAAGAGTGTGCCTCCTATTTATTTGTGTTTGGTCCATCTTTATGATATATAAAAAATCTATGTCCATGGCTGTATTTAATTCCCTAAAACAGAATATAGCTGGAATCAGATTACACATAATTTTAGCCAACCATAGTAACATGGGTCTTGAAAATATATTTTCCTCTTGAAAATAAGAATGTCAAAATGGAGCTATGATGAATGAGACCCATTTAGTGTTATTAATGCTATCATAAACTTCTTGTTGCTTAGTATTAAAAACAAAAAGAAAAACAAAAACAAAACAAAACAAAAAACAAAAAAGTCTTTCTGTGGAGGTTCCTGTCACAACCCCCAAAGCCAGACTAGAGTATCTGGAATGGCTATGGCCCTGCTAGGTGACATCCCTATATGATAGTTTGGTTATAGATGTCTCAGAGCTTTCTGGAGGAAAATAGAGAACTCCCACCTTGTTGAGGCTATAGCTTCGCTAAAGAGTAAGAATTAATGAATCCTATGTCTATGCAAATAAGCCCACACATACATCTAAAATGACCAAATGTCAATTAGATGTAGAAGTAACAAAATCTGCATTTGGTTGATACAAGGCCAGTATATACAATCTACAATTAGGATACTGCTCATAATAATTTAAAAAAAAAATTAGGAAAGAACATACTTTTCTGTTAGTTTTTGTGTTTTTCATGTATTTTGTAACCCTGTTTCAGACCTCTTAGTGTCCATGCTTTGAATCCTACCTCATCTCTTTGCCCAGCTCAGTTTCTGAGAATGATAGTTCAAATCTGATAATAGATTTCAGTTCACTCAAAGGCAGACTTTTACAGCAACCTACTTAGACTACAAAATTAAACTCAATAAATTTGTCTCTAATGTAATAGGTTGGAGCAAAAGTAATAGATTTAAATCCTATTTAATCAGACCTATAATATATGATTCTAAAGTTTATTTATTAATTTAAGAAGCTCTAGAAAACATATTAGATAGTAGATGATCACCTTAGATATTTCTATGTATTCAAAGAAACACAATAGCATCTACTGTTAAACGCATAAGACTAGTGTAGAAATGAAAATCTAGTCTATTTCACTGACACAGGTACAATACTATTATGAAATATGCCCTTTATGTTGTTTAAGGATGCCACGTTAGATTTCATTAACTAAATTTATAGGTTGAAATTACAAAGTATGGCAATGTGTATTATATTGAAAAGGCAATTGGCTCCATCAGTCACTAGATACACCATAAAATACTCTCAGCAAACAACTTTTTCATGTATTTCATACCTAAGCATTTTACTCTAATAACATACATATAATGTTACAACTGATAACAGCTATGAATAGGAAAGTCATCAGATAATGAGCAGATACTAAGGAGCAGGAGAAGGTCAAATGACGTAAACTGCCTCCCCAGAGTTGCTGATTTCACCATTACCAGGGCTCGCACAAGATTAACTATCAATTTCTAACCTTGGAAGTTAAGAAAACAAGTTGGAAATTCTGTTGAGTTACGTCACCTTATTGTAAATGTAGGAGATTAAAACACTATTTATGGTATTAAAAACAAAAGTATCTGGAAATTTTGGTTGGCAAAGAAAGAAAGTGTATCCTCTTGGTATGGCATTCTTTATAGCAATTCATCCCAAACACAACCGTTCAGCAGAAGCCACCCACTGTTGTGTATGTAGGCACACCAGCTATAATTAAACGACTTAATTTCAACTCTTGCTACATAGGTTATTAAAGCTTCTTATCACACTTTAAAACAATTGAGCTGAGTAAAATTTCTTCCTTAAGATACTGGCAATTTCTCTTTGGTGGCGTGATGGATAGAAAAACAGGGACAGAGATGGAAAGAGAAGAGAGATAATTCAAGTTCTAAGAAGAGAAAATTCAAGAGAAGAAAAATAAATATGCATTCCTTTAAGAATTAGGTAAGAACATAAAAAATTTGAAAACCAAAACTATACTGTATTTATTATCTCTTTTCAACAGTAGGAACAAATATGATTACTGTATATTCTTATAAAATTATAATGGGTTAAAAGTTATTTCAAATCATGATGATGATTGATGATGGCATTTTTCTCAGTCATTAAAAGCAATAATGTAGAACATACAATCCACATCCCAAAGTTCTATAAAATATATGAGAATTGGGAAGACAAAAATATGAAGGCTATGAGCACAGAAATTGTCATATCATCCTTAATGTATCTAATGCACTTCTTAAATTGAAATCCTATTTATTACTATTGGAAATAAATATCTAAAAATAAATGCATGCCTGCTTTTGCAAGAGTAATACTGTCTAATAAAATACTTGTATAAAGTTATGTAATTATCAAGATGCAAAAATATATATTCTCACGTAAATATATGCATTTTTTTTTTTTTTTGAGACGGAGTCTTGCTGTGTCACCCAGGCTGGAGTGCAGTGGCCCGATCTCGGCTCACTGCAAGCTCCGCCTCCCGGGTTTACGCCATTCTCCTGCCTCAGCCTCCGAGTAGCTGGGACTACAGGCGCCCGCCACCACGCCCGGCTAGTTTTTTGTATTTTTAGTAGAGACGGGGTTTCACCATGTTAGCCAGGATGGTCTCGATCTCCTGACTTTGTGATCCACCCGCCTCGGCCTCCCAAAGTACTGGGATTACAGGCTTGAGCCACCGCGCCCGGCCTAAATATATGCATATTAAAAACACATTTACTGAGTTACAGCAGAAGAAATCACCTTTATATTTTTCTTCTTTAATGACTACTAATGTGGGATAATTTCTAAACCAAACATTGCATTTGGTAGTTACGTGATGTACCTAAAGTTAGCAGTATTGTAGGAGAATGAAATTTAAACTAGTGAATCTTCTAAGGATCCTAACTAAAGAAATTTAGGGCCGGGCGCGGTGGCTCAAGCCTGTAATCCCAGCACTTTGGGAGGCCGAGACGGGCGGATCACGAGGTCAGGAGATCGAGACCATCCTGGCTAACACAGTGAAACCCCGTCTCTACTAAAAAATACAAAAAACTAGCCTGACGAGGTGGCGGGCGCCTGTAGTCCCAGCTACTCGGGAGGCTGAGACAGGAGAATGGCGTGAACCCGGGAGGCGGAGCTTGCACTGAGCTGAGATCCGGCCACTGCGTTCCAGCCCGGGCAAGAGAGCCAGACTCCGCCTCAAAAAAAAAAAAAAAAAAAAAAAAAAAAAAAAAAAAAAAAAAAAAAAAGAAATTTAGAGTTGTACCTTCAGACCTTTCCAGAATGAACCAAACTGATGGCATGATTTATGTATGACGTTTTTGGAGCAATTTTTCAGTTTTATATATTGTTACAGACTCATGAAAATATAATTACTCTTCTTTACCTTTGTTCACCTTCATGAAATTTATTTAATTTATAGACCAGAATTTATTGATTGTTTGGTCAACTGAATACATTTTGACTTCAAAAATTAAATGTAATTTATTAAATAACAGTGTAGAAAATATTGTTTTATAATTTTACAACCACTATTAGAACTAGCTTCTTCACCTAATCCAAATATATCATTGCATTGTGTTAAACTTTACTTTTAGATGCCATGTCCTGCCTGCACACTTGAAACAATGTACTTTTCATCAAATTTGTTCCAATTATGCAGTTCTATGTCAGCAGTCTCATAACAGCAACTGCAATATATTATTTATGCAAATCACATAGGAAGTTTGATTAAAGTAGTATATACAGAATCACTTCATAGTCTTTATAAAGGTTTCTATAGACGTGAGAGAAAGAAAAAAACAGATTGTGTACATGACAGTTTATGCAAAGTGTATAAAATATAGTCAGCTTTGTGAAAGTCACCATTTTAACTAGTTAGCAGGTATCATTAAAACACACTTGCTATACATGGCATTGGGGTATTTGGGATTACCACATGCATCCTAGCATTTGTGCCACAACCACTTTAAATAACGCAATTGTCACTATTTGCAATGAAATTAACTGTTATAATTCTCCCTCTGATTTTTTAATACTACTCTTACAAACCATATTGCCAGTCTCAACTGTGAAGGGTAGAGATATGACTGCATCACCTTCCACCCAGGAAATAAGGATCTCTTTGTACTTTTGATAAACGAACTGTTCCCAAAATAAACTTATGTGTGTTCAATGAAAAAAAAAACATGGAGATTGCTTTTTTCCCCCCTATTCAAGCATTCTTAGCTCAAAACCAGATGTCAGCAATATTAAGATGTAGATAAAGGGGAATACTAAACCACTTAACCTATATTTAAAGATGTTTAATAGTAATTTTTCTCTCCTCTTAAACATTCTTTTGTCATTTTTTTGTTTCTTTTATTTGGTTTTTTAAAAGGTGAATATTATAAAATAATAATCATGTTATTTTGATATTTGTATTGATGCATACACAATTAAAATATGATTATTCCTAATGTGTGAGTAAATTATAAAATATTAGATTAAGTAATGACTTGAAACTCCAAAATTCTTTTCAGCTATTAATGAATTTCTGTATTTTGTGTTTACTGTTATAATGTGAAAATATTACTTACTGATTTTTTTAGTAAGGTTTATGAATAGCATTACTACAGTAATATAAGATCATGAAAAATTGTATGTATTAGAAATCCAATGTTAAAGAAGCAAACCACTTCCATTTTGTATAATAGCTTCCACATAAACTTTCTAGGATTTTCTTAGTAAATAAGCAAACATCTTACCTATATACATATTTTAAGTTACATTATTTAATTGTGGTAGAGACTCTCGGATGCCATTACAGAAGATTTCCCTAATACCTTCTTTTCTGTTAAAGTGCTAAAAATATCAAGTATTAATACTCCCTGAAACCAAGGCAAAGAATGTATGACCCAATATTTGTCACTGAAACCTAAGATGAGACTGCTTAGATTACAGAAAAGATATTTTTGTCTGATTTTAAAAAAAAAAAAAAAAGACAGAAAAGACAGGTAAAGCAATGAGGAACCGCCCTCCCTACATTCGCATATGGCTTTCTGGGAATGCGATGCCTTGGAGCTACAACGGCCAATTACGACCTTGTAGAAAAAACAATGCATGACAATCTTGCTGAAGATGTGGGTAAAAATAAAGAAAAAGAGTGTAGTTCTTGATAAAATCCCTGAGAAATGAAATAACCAATCCTGTCACAGCTCTACCCATATGAGATAAAAAATATTCTTATAGTTCAAACCACTTTTAGCAGCATTGCCTAATACTTGCAGCTGGAAATATTCTAAATGATACACTACTATTTAAGGCAGGGACTGTTTCTCTGTAAAATTTCTAAAATAATATATTCAACATTTCTGTAGCAGAAACTGCTTGTTTTCATCTAATATCCATTCTTTCCTTGTGACAGTAATAGAACCTCCAGTTTTAGATGTACACAGGGCTATAAGATTTGACTTCCTGATCCCTTTGTAACTATGTGAACGCATGTCGCTAAATCTTAGCAAAACAGATATGAGTGAAATTGTTGTATACAACTTCCTAGGTTGAGCTCTGTAAAGTAATCCTGCTCTTCCTCCTTCCCTCCCCTTCCCAATAGCTGGAATATAGATGTCCTGGCACAAGGAGAGTGGCTATCATAAGGCACTGGATAGAAACTCTCTGGAGACAAGGGTGGAACAAAACAACAAAGAAAAAACTTGCATCCCCCTGTACTAGTCCGTTCTCACGCTGCTATGAAGAAATAACCGAGACTGAGTAATTCATAAAGAAAAGAGGTTTAATTGACTCACAGTTCCACATAGCTGGGGAGGCCTCAGGAAACTTACAGGCATGGTGGAAGGCACCTTTTCACAGGGTGGCAGGAGAGAGAATGAGTGTCACCAGGGGAAATGCTGGATACTTATGTAACCATCAGATCTCATGAGTCCTCACCCACTATCAAGAGAACACCGTGTGGGGACCACCCCCATGATCTAATCACCTTCCATAGATCCTTCACCCAACATGTAGGGATTACAATTCGAATCACTATTCAAGATGAGATTTGGGTGGAGACACAGAGCCCGACCATGTCACTCCTACACTGTGCCACTATCAGAACTCTCTTTGGTTAATTAGGTTTGAGTTGCTACATGAGAAAAAAAATCATCTTCTAACCTTTTAAAGTCAGTTTTTTTGTTGTTGTTTTGTTTTTTTGTTTTTGTTTTTTTTTTGTGGGGCGACAGGTCTTTGTTATAGTAACAGCCTTTATCCTAATGAAAATAATATTTATTTATTATTTATTTATTAGAAATTGGGTCTTACTCTGTCACCCCAGACTTGAGTGTAGTGTTACTATCACAGCTCACTGCACCTTTCAACTCCTGGGATCAAGCAATCCTCCTCCATCAGCCTCCCAGGTAGCTAGGTCTATGGGTGTTGGGGGCCGTGCACAATACCATGCCCAGCTAAATTTTTTTTTTTTTTTTTGGCAGAGAAGGGGTCTTGCTATGTTGCCCAAGCAGGTCTTGAGCTCCTGTCTTCAAGTGATCTTCCCACCTCTGTGCCCCAATGGGCTGGGATTACAGGCATGAACCTCCATGCCTGGCTGAAAAAAAAAAAAAAAAAAAAAAAAAAAATATATATATATATATTTTTATATATATAAAATTTTTATATATAAATTTTTTTTGATATTTATATAAATATATATAAAATTTTTATATATAAAAATATAAATATATATAATATAAATATATATATATATTTTTTTTTTTTTTTTTTTTTTTTTTTCCCTGAGATGGAGTTGCTCTGTCACCCAGGCTGGAGTGCAGTGGCATGATCTCAACTCACTGCAACCTCTGTCCCCTCTGTTTAAGCAATTCTCCCGCCTCAGCCTCCAGAGTTGCTGGGATTACAGGCATGCCACCATGCCTGCTAATTTATGCATTTTAAGTAGAGATGGGGTTTCACCATGTTGGCCAGCCTGGTCTCGAACTCCTGACCTCATGATCTGCACACCTCGGCCTTCCAAAGTGCTCAGATTACAGGCATGAGCCACCGCACCCAGCCCCAAAATAATTTTTCAATAGGAAAACTGTTTAGGTTTCTATTTTCAGTTTAAATTTGTTGAAATAGTTTAGAAAAAATTTTTGATTTTTCAACTTATTTAATGTAACTGCCTATACATTCCTATTACATTCCTATAATTTTAGATTTTTTAAAGAAGTATGCTTATGAACTTTGGGAGGCACGGGGTGGGTAGATCACCTGAGGTCAGGAGATAGAGATGAGCCTGGCCAATGTGGTGAAATTCCATCTCTAGTAAAAATACAAAAATTAGCTGGCCATGGTGGCGTGCGCCTGTAATCCCAGCTACCTGGGAGGCTGAGTCAGGAGAATCGCTTGAACCCACGAGTGGGGGGTTGCAGTGAGCTGAGATCTTGCCATTGCACTACAGCCTGGGCGACTAAAGTGGAACTCCATCTCGAAAAAAAAAAAGAAGTATGTTTATGTATGTTGCATATACAAATTGAACCCTTAAATCCTGAAGAGAAAATAACATATATACATATATGTATGTGTATATATAAATATATATAATCTTCAAACAAAATTTAATGAATTATTTTTATTAAACAGCTGATTCAAAATATATAAGCATTACATAAAAAGATAAAACTACTATGTTGTTTAAAAAGTTCATCAGCAAGAATGACTTGTGTCACTTTTCTCAACAAATGTATGTTTGCTTTGGTAGCTAATGAGTCTTGAGGAAAAATAAATATTTCCAGTGAAATGTGAGATATTAAGTTCAAATGAAACGTATCAACTGAACACAATAAAACTCCATCTTAAGACTCAAGTAATTCTGTTAACAGATACCAATTTTTTTCTCTTTATTGTTTTGTTTTAGTGATGGTCCTGGACTTCATGGAGGTTTTTAGTGTGATGACAAACTTATGTTGCTGAAAACTATCAAAACTAAATGACTAAGAGGCCACCTGCCAAGTTGAAAATACTCCATAGAAAAAAAATCTGCTATATGTTAAGAGATACCAACTTTTTTTTTTTTTTTTTTTCCTTTTTTGTCACAGTATCTTTTGTTTTGTGATGGTCCTGGACTTGGAGATGTTTAGTGTAATGAAAAACTTAAGTTGCTGAATATGATCAAAACTAAATGACTAAGAGGCCACCTGCCAATTTGAAAATACTCCATAGAAAAAAAAAAAAAAATCTGGGCCGGGCGCGGTGGCTCACGCCTGTAATCCCAGCACTTTGGGAGGCCGAGGCGGGCGGATCACAAGGTCAGGAGATCGAGACCACGGTGAAACCCCGTTTCTACTAAAAATACAAAAAATTAGCCGGGCGCGGTGGCGGGCGCCTGTAGTCCCAGCTACTCAGGAGGCTGAGGCAGGAGAATGGCGTGAACCCGGGAGGCGGAGCTTGCAGTGAGCTGAGATCGCGCCACTGCACTCCAGCCTGGGCGACAGAGGGAGACTCTGTCTCAAAAAAAAAAAAAAAAAAAAAAAAGAAAAAAAAAATCTGTTATAGGATACAAAGTTACAACTGGATAGGAGAACAGCTTCTAGTGTTCTACAGCGCTGTAGGATGACTGTATAGCTAGAAGGATATGGAATGTTCCCGCGCACAAAAAAACAATAAATGTTTGAGATGATGGATATGCTAATTACCCTGATCTTATCACTATGTATTGTATGTATTTAAACAAGACTGTGTATCCTATAAACATGTACTCTTATGTGTCAACTATAAAAATTAAATTAAATTTTATAAAAATAAACTATGGATTTTGTCTTTAAGTCGTTTTTATTTATTTGAAATAAAATTACATGAGAATGCATAGGTAATAAGCATTAACAGATTTGTTGATTTACTGTTTATATAATATTGTGATTTATTTAAACTCTCTAACAATAAACTATTACTTTGACAAAATAAAGACCTGCTTAGAGAGGTAAATGAACATTCAAATACTACCACTCTCAGAGTCCTAGCATTATGACTTTAGAAAGACTTATTTTAGAAAAATTATATATTCACAGAATACTGTCTTATTTTCTAATAACAAAAACTAAAAAATAAATGTAGAAAATAAAATTAATATTTTCAATTACTACATCATATGTCACGTATTCGGTGTAAAATCACTATAGTTGTATATTTTTAAAATATGAATATTTATTTTAAACAATGAATAGCAAAATGTAAAACAATGTTGGTTATTCATTTACTACCTACGAACCCACCGTCTGTGGCCCTATTTAAAATATTTCTTTTAATATCTCATTTTAAATCTTGTGGAGCATGTTAGACAATTTTTGAGTAATAGTTAATATAAATGTAAACCTATTTCAATAAGTTAATATGCAATTATAAGTTTTGGATCACTCATTTTCTGAACTATATAAACAATTCAGTTTCAGATTGTCTCTGCTAACCAAGAATTGAGCCACAATGTTTTTCATTTCATGGAAACGCATTTTAATGCTAAGCCAAAGAAGCCTGATGTGTAAATGGCCTTCTGAGCTTTCCAGGTACTTGCTGCTCTTACTCAATGCTCCATCTGATGTGAAGACCACCCCTAGTCCCAGATCCCTAAGTATTTGGCAAACACGTTTTCATTCCTCAATACTTGTGCCAGTGAAACTGCTTCTATAAGAAATTTTCCAATTGAAAAGATGAAGGCAGGTCCCTTAAAACATTTGTCTTTGAATCACCATTGCCGAAAAGTGGAAAAAAAATAAACTGGTCAGGGGGAAATTTCTAAGAGTTTTATTTAATGATAAGTAAAATTAAAATGGTATAGTCCCGGTGCGGTGGCTCACGCCTGTAATCCCAACACTTTGGGAGGCCGAGACGGGTGGATCACGAGGTCAGGAGATCGAGACCATCCTGGCTAATACGGTGAAATCCCATCTCTACTAAAAATACAAAAATTAGCTGGGCGTGGTGGTGGGCGCCTGTAGTCCCAGCTACTCAGGAGGCTGAGGCAGGAGAATGGCGTGAACCCGGGAGGCGGAGCTTGCAGTGAGTGGAGATCCGGCCACTGCACTCCAGCCTAGGCGACAGAGCAAGACTCCGTCTCGGGGGGGGGGAAAAAAAAAAAAAAATTGGTATAATAACAACAACAGAGGTAACATTTGTTTCAATTATTTGTAGTTAGATATTTTATTCATAGTTGTTCCCTCTGTGAGCAGAGATGTAATAGGAAATGTAGTTGGTTTATTTTATTTTGGAGCATTATTTCTCTCCAAATAGTTATAGACTCAAGTCACTTACTTTTAGGAAAATTCTTTGCAATTTAAGAAATCAGTAGAGAACACTGACAAAGATCTTTGGCTTCAGAGTCAAACAGGCCATCTCTAAGACTTACTAGCTATGTTATCTTGGGCAAACATCTTAAATTCTCAATATAATATTCCAAATTTAACTGGTCTTTACGTTTTTTTCTTTTTTATCTCATTACTCCTTGTTGAACTAAGCACATTTTTGATAACATATTTACCACTTGAGAATAGTAAACTGAATGACATTTGATTTAGATTTTTGTTTATACATGTAGAGCTGCTAAAAATATGAGAAAATATTTCTGTAAATTTAGCATGATTTTATCTGTGAAAAGGAATAGTGATTATTTTATTAATATTTAGCAAGAAAACTTTCCTATAAAGGTTACAACTAGTGAGACTCTTAAAACAATATTTTGATAAAGAAAACATTAAAATCTTGTTAACAGCTTCGAGTTATATTTGCTCACAATCACTCTTTTCAAAAATTGCATATGCTAGCTAATTATTTATTTGTATTTTGCACATCACTAATAATTTCTTCTTTGGCATTTTAATCTACAAATGAAGTGGATGAATATATTATAATTCAATTATTGTCTTGTTTGCTGTACAATAATCACAACTACTAGAGTCACCACTAAAGACAGAAGGGCATCTGCAATTTAGTTTCAATAAGCCAAGGGAAAGGTAAAATGGCTTTTACTAATATTGTGCTTCTCAGACTGGGGTTCATTTATTGGGTGACATGACATGGAATGTTCCATGTTACTGGAAACGTAGTTTCCTGAACTTCCAACATACCAATTTTCTAAGTAATATTTAAAAATATTATTTTTAAATTAAAGCAAATATGTTTTTTGATTCTTAACTTAGGTTTTGATGGATAAGTAGAATTTTTCACTAGTACTAGAATGGAACAAAATGCAAAAGGCCTATGAATTTTAAATAAAAATGATATTTCGAAGATATTTCACAATGCCAACACTGAAGAATTTTTCAACTTGATATGGTATGGAAATGAATCTGTTTTCTGTGTTTGGAGGCTAGAAGAAAATCTTTCATGTCTTTATACATCCTATGTTCAAAAAATCCCCACTTTAAAGAGTTCCTGTTGCCCTATTTAGAATACAAATTTTCCTCAGTTCTCATTTTCTCACTTAAATAGTCAGGTTATAAAATGTGGATGGATTCGCCATCCATTACATAGAAGATCAATAATTTTGTACTGCATTACCTGAGAATGCAGGAGCATGTGCTTAGAACACTAGTAAATTGGGGACACTCAGACAACTGGGGACACTCAGACAATTACAATATAAAAAAATTTTTTTAAACCTTAGTGAATTTTGTATTTATAACTTTTCTAAAATAATATAAAGTAGACATAATAGGGAAAAAAAGGAGAACTTCATTGGAATTCCTTATATTAATTTCTCACTCTGCTTTCTATTTGAATTGAATATGGGCAGTGAAGGAGGGCATCACAAGCTATTCAGGTAGCAGCACCTGCAAAGGTCTTTCTCTGACCTTGTGGATATCCATCAAAATCTGTCAAGGAGGCAACCGTAGGAACGCTCCTTTGTTTATGAAAATCATCAGCTTAGCAGGTTTTGGAAATAACTTCAGATCCTAGTCCTAATAATTTTCAGTCTCCTCTATCTTGACTCCTTATCATTCACAATTTGTTTATGCACACTTAATTTCTTATACCTATGGAACATGCCACGGTCTTTTATACCTCTATAACTTTGCACATGTAGATCCCTGTCAGGTATGCTTTCTTCCACTTGTCCAAAGAGCAAACTCTGCTCATTCATCAAAAAACAGATTAAGTGTCATGGACTCCGTGAGGCCTTCATTGAATCACCTCCCCCTACAGATGTAATTTGCATGTACTTATCTGACTTCCGTTGTCACAGTGCTTTGAATCATTATTCAACATGTCAATCTCTTCAACTATTACAAGGATTCTTCAGGGAGGAGATGGTATGTCTTGCGTAGTGGACTAAAAGTGGCACATATGATTATTTAAAAACAAAGAGGTCTTTTCCTCTTGATTGATATGTTTTCAATCTCAATGATTATGTATTATAAATTCTATAAATATTAAAAGATAAATGTGTGTATTTAGCAAAGAAGGACTTTAATTTTATATAGATGAATAATATTTGTTTTTGAAATATCATATTTTAGCTATTTATTTTCCAAAGTGTTTTCTCATACATTTGATTATCTGATATTCATAATAATCCTCTCATTTCCTGACAAAACAAACATCATTCTCATTTTTAAAGGCTGAGTCATACAAACATATGACTAGCTGGAGAGCAAAATAGGTAAGTACAGAAGGCTCTCTCTCTCTCTCTCTCTCTCTCTCTATATATATATATAAATTTTTAATTTACTATCTGACCACATATTTTAGTTATTGCATAGACACTTCTGATTTATTGGAAAATGATAGATCCTCCATATTTGGGAAAACATGCTTAATCTAAGTTTAATTGCTAAACAATGAATGATTTTTTAAGTTCAACTTGTTATAAATTATGTAATTGATAATGACAGAAATAATGATTAACATGTATTATGTACTTAATATACATAGTTGCATCAGCATGACCTGGATGTAAGATATAGGATTAAAGGAGATCATTTTGGAGCTTTAAGTTTTGACTGCCCCCTGGATTTCGGACTTGCATGGGGCCTGTAGCCCCTTTGTTTTGGCCAATTTCTCCTATTTGGAATGTGTGTATTTACCCAATCCCTGTACCCCTGTTGTAACTAGGAAGTAACTAACTTGCATTTGATTTTACAGGCTCATAGCAGGAAGGGAACTTGCTTATTTTGGATGAGATTTTGGACTGTAGACTTTTGAGTTAATGCTGATATAAGTTAACACTTTGGGGAACTGTAGGGAAGGCATGATTGGTTTTGAAACGTAAGGACATGAGATTTGGGAGGGGCTAGGGGTGGAATGACATGGTTTGGCTGTGTCCCCACCCAAATCTCATCTTGAATTCCCATGTGATATGTGAATTCCATTACCTCTAGGAGGTAATTGAATCATGGGGGCAGGCCTTTCCAATGCTGTTCTCGTGATATTGTATAAGTCTCAGGAGATCTGATGGTTTTAAAAAGGGGAGTTTCCCTGCACAAGCTCTCTTCTCTTGTCTGCCACCACGTGAGACATGCCTTTCACCTTCTGCCATGATTGCGAGGCCTCCCAGCCACATGGAACTCTAAGTTCATTAAACCTCTTTCTTTTGTTAATTGCCCAGTCTTAGGTATGTCTTCATCGGCAGCATGAAGTACATGTACATACTGGAATATAGTAAATATGGTAGTTTTCATTTTAACAACAGATAATGGCATACTTTTAATCAATTGTTTTAGTGAAGCAATTTTCCTTTGCTGAGCTATGAAGATATAAAACAGAAACTTCAAGATCTATTTGCATTTCTATTTACCAAATTGTTCATGTTGCTATACTATGGGCAGAGTAAACATACTGACTCCAGCATCATTAGGCAAATCTCTGACTGCTATTATCTGTTCATCTGTTTATTCTGGCTTTCTGGAAAATAACGACAATAATACCTACAATACAGGGTTGTTATTAATAGAAACAAACACATAATAAATGATAAAACCAGTTCTAATATATGCCTTTACTAACCAAGGCACTACACTCTGGGTAATGTTCATTTTAGATATTTTAGTAGTTTTTGTTTTGTCTATTTGACTTTTTAAAAAAGATTTACTTTTTCTTTTTTGAGACAGAGTTTCGCTCTTGTTGCCCAGGCTGGAATACAATGGCATGATCTCAGCTAACTGCAACCTCCGCCTTCCAGTTTCAAGCGATTTTCCTGCCTCAGCCTCCCGAGTACCTGGGATTACAGGCACCCAGCACCATGCCTGACTACTTTTTGTATTTTTTGTAGAGCCGTGGTTTTACCATGTTGGCCAGGACTGATCTTGAACTCCTGACCTCATGATCCACCTGCCTCGGCCTCCCAAAGTGCTGGGATTACAGGTGGGAGCCACCACACCCAGCCAAAGATGTACTCTCATACCTCTGAATATAGACAGAAATCTGGATTCAAGAAAATTTTGATGATTTTAACCTAAACAATTTTTTCTATTCCTATTGCTTTGATAATAGCACAAGTTGTATCTGTCTCAGTAAACTATTTAATGTAATTCAGAGAACCAATGGCCAAGAGACACATTTCTCTACCCACTACATTATAATAGAGACCAGAAATCACATTCAATTCAAAATACATTTAGAGTCATTCCAAAATTGATAAAGTACATTTTTTCCAATTTGCTTATGTACTGTCACTAGAAAATTATACTCTAGGGTATTAGAAATAGTGTGATAAGGTCAAGGTATTTTAGAAAATTAGAGTGATTTTTGAATTTTTTTCAAGCTACATGACAAAATACAAAACAAATGAAACAGAACATTCGTCCACATGCCTTTAATAACTACCTTACAACATTTCGTTTGGCCACTACCCCTGTCTGTAATGAAGATGCTAGAGCACAATCTACACGTATGCATTTTCCAGATGTTTATTTACAGAAATGTTAATACTGTCACTCCACAGCATGTGATTCAATTGTTTAAGTTTAGCATAGATGGCCTGGTGTCAGCCTATGCTCATTGATGGCAAAGTCAATGACAAAGTTGCTCTCCTAGGCCTCAGTTCCTTGCTAGGGAAAATCAACTTAATGTTTTATTTTTGTCCATGGAATAAAACTGTGTACATGTGCAATTCCTTCCTGTGTTTGTGCAAAAGCAGATGCAGTTCTGTATCACATGGAGTCAGAATGCCATAGAGATATGTCACAGTTTATTAAAAATTGTAACTATTTTTAAATCTTTTCTGCTATTTGATGATATTAAATATTCTTGCTTTTTTTCCGGGCAAAAACTGCATTAATGATAACAGTATAAAAAAAGTTATGTGATATTACAAAATTCACTCTCCCCATAACTGAGAAAAGTTAAATATTTAACAAGAAAAGTTTTCTTTTATTGTAGTCTTTCATTTTGTCTTTTCACCAGTATCATCTGCTACTTTATAGATAAAATGGAGCTCGAGTTTGAAACTAAACACTCTTGCCAGAAAAATTCGCTTAAATATAATGGAGGAAATAGAAATCTTTGTTTCCCCCATGATCAATTTCAACACTAATTATAAATCAAAACATCATGGCTTCCATATAAAAACATTCAACTACCTTGTATTACCAGTGTTTGTTGATGAAATCCTAAAATATGACACATGGTGAATCTTGAATCTTTAGAAATTTTACAAAACAGCACAAAATAGATAACATATCACATCACAATACCAATAAGCAGTCACCATAAAAAAGTGTAAACGTCAAGGTGGCATTTCATCACACAGATGAGTTAATCTATTGCACTGTCACAAGACTGCTTGATTTAAATATTTTTCTTTTTATTATGATGAAAATTGAAACACTATACTCCTACACTACAAAATGCTATGGTAATATTCAAGCAATTGGAGTACATGATTTGATACCAAATTATGTTCTCAAAGGCCTCATTTCTGCTTTTGATTTTATGAGTGTAGCTGCAACCTTTATTGAATTGGTTGAGGATGTCTTCCAAGATGTAAATTTAGAAAAGGTTTTAAGAATATAGCAAAGCATAACATCATGAAACCATCCAATAGGTAGTAGCTGTAATGGTTTCAGTATTGTATTTGCTGTTACTACTGCTTTTATGTAGTTTAAAGAATAAAACACCTATAAATAATATTTGTGGTTATCTTTTCTAAGTAACTTTATAGCATAGATTATAAATCCAGTTGTCTCTCATTAGTATTTTAGATTCTCCAGAGTTGAATGCATAACACTATAACAAGATTAGCAAAATAGAAAAAAAAAGTTTTGTGAGTAATTATGATTGCAATTTTGTTTGGGGTACTAAAAACACTGTCATTTTTTAAATTCGTGAATAAAACTTCAAGTTACTTAATATACATCAGATTATTTGTCTTCTCAATAACAATCATTTAGTTTTTCCCAAGTGATTGTTCTTAACATTATATTTTTATTATAAAATCAGGATTAAAAGTTATCTTAAAATACATGGTCTTCCAGAAAAAAATAAAGTCTACAAATTCTTTTCTGTAATTTTACACACAGAGAACGAATCTTAGGGTGAATCTCAGAATGAACCACTTGAGTCTTAATAGCAGTTCACCAGTGTTTCTTCTTACCTAAAATGTTTCTCATTTTTAGAAAGTTTGAGTTCAGACAAGATGCAGTGAAAATCCTTTCTCTAGGTTTGAAAGCTTACCTTGGGGCAGCAAATTTCTGTGATGACTTATGGCAGAAATCCAGCAGCCTACTGTTGACATTTCATAGTAATTATAGATCAGGAGTTGGCCTGCTTGGAAGAGCAAAACATGTTGCATATGACATGGCAAACCCTTGTTAATATATATTATATATGTGTGTTTTATATATTATATAAACAAGGGTTTGTTAATATATATTATAAATATATATATTTTACTGTATATATATATATATTTATTTACTATATATATTTACCATAGTTCAAACACGATAGTAAAAAGTTACAGTGTTCTTGTAAAGTAAATGAGAGTTTAAATGCAAAAATCAAAATTTAGGAAAGACTGTCTAGAAATTAAAAATGAACATGTGCTCCATAACTGCCAGGCTCAATAAAAAATTTCTACAGAAGTAAGATAAAATGTTGTGTTATCAACTAATAATATTAACCTGGGTTGAGGTATTTATACTAACTACTAACTCCTATACTTGGTCTGCAAAGAATGGGTTACAGTTTGCTTCACCTACCCCCATATTTGAATGTTTTATGACTATTCTTTCTGCACTTCTGGAGTGCAAGGTACAGAACTCTTAAGGAACATGGCTCTTTCCACTGCTGACACCGCCTTTCAAAAAGTGCTTCAGGGACTCATGGAAAAGACAGGTTGCATGTGACTATAGTAATCATGGAAGAGGTCATGGAAAAAGGAAAACATAAAAATAAGTCATGAAAAATGAGAATGAGATAAATAAGAGGGTAAAGGCCGCCTTTTCTAGATGAACAACTCACTGTGAGGAAGACGCAAAAAAAGAAAGAGCAGCAAATGTGGCATGAAGATAGGTGATACCTGATTTGTGTAAAGAATGCATGAAAGAGGGGTAAGGATAAGAAAGCAAATACAGGCCTGGCGCGGTGGCTCAAGCCTTAATCCCAGCACTTTGGGAGGCCGAGACGGGCGGATCACGAGGTCAGGAGATCGAGACCATCCTGGCTAACACGGTGAAACCCCGTCTCTAATAAAAAATACAAAAAAAAACTAGCCGGGCGAGGTGGCGGGTGCCTGTAGTCCCAGCTACTCGGGAGGCTGAGGCAGGAGAATGGCGTGAACCCGGGAGGCGGAGCTTGCAGTGAGCCGAGATCTGGCCATTGCACTCCAGCCTGGGTGACACAGCAAGACTCCGTCTCAAAAAAAAAAAAAAAAAAAAAAAGAAAGCAAATACAGTTTGAAGGCGTGAAGAGTTTTGGATTTGGGAATGGGAAAGTTGGATGTTGTTGGGTGTTGATGTTTGAATAGAAAGCTCTTGGTGAGACCTGTCTATCATCAGGAACATCCTGGCTACCTGTGAAAGAGCTCACACTGCAGTATTATTACCTTGATGAATTTCCCACCATCCATGATCTGGCCTTCAGCCCTAAAGCCTCAGAAACCTTGTTCTGTCAGCAGAAAACTTGTGTCGGGGAGACTGGTACATTTGCTCCCTAGGCTGAACTACATTAAAATCAGAAATTTGCTGGGTGAGCATGGAATTGAATAAAGGAAAAACTTTGACCTGTACATGTTGTAGAGCATCAGAGTAATATTAGAAATGACCACTCTCTTTTCTTAGCACTGGCAAAGCTTGCCTGAGTAAATGATCTTTCTCTGTCTCACTTCAGCCTCCTTCTGGTGAACAGCCTCCCTCCAAGTATATGTTACAATATTTGAAGAGTCTCCAATAGACTTAGGAATCACAAGATCTCCCTCTAACATAACTATACATATACATGAACTGATCCATTATGTGGAGTTTGCAGTTTATCCCACCGAAAACAATACCGTTCACAGATTTTTGGAAGGTAACTTACAGTTGCAGCTACATGCAATCCTATAATAAATTAAATCCCGTAATAAATTAAAGGATGCATGGAAGTTTTCAAACATAAGAACAAGATCGGAACTATGATGTGGGAAAAAATAATTGATCATAAAAGCATTATAGGTGCTTGCAGGCCCGGAGAAGCCTGAAAACATGAAGGTTATCTACAAGACTAGCCTAAGCGATGGATAATGAGGATCTGGTCCAAACAAGAGTGAACAGTCTTGGATTTGAAAAATACTGTAGAGAAGACCCTGACAGGATATGCAAGTGATTTGATTGGGAACACTGAGGAGGAAGACAAGAGTCCAAGATACAATCAATAATAAACTTCCTGTAATTGCAAAATCATTTAAATTTTTTTTGCATAGCTTTAAGTGATCTGTTCTGTAGAAATGATGGCATTGTAGAGCTCACTTTTCCCTATGTTTTAAATAATCACAGCTGAGAACTGTGAATTCTCTGAATATTATACACAATTTTTTGTATATCTAAGTATCTTCTGAAAAAGTATGACCATAGATATCCTCAAACTCTGAGTTTCTGCACCCCAAAATAATTAAGGATTTTTGGCCCAGAAAATTAGCTTTGGAAAAGCATCAGTTTAATACATGTAGAAACACTTTATTAATTAGATTGCAAAAGTAAACACTCATAACTGAATGACAATAGTACAGAGAAATCCTAAAATAAATATAAATAAGATCAGAGAATAGAGATAAATGACTTTGCCAAACTAAACACATGTACAAATTGCCTTATCCAATAGCTTTGTTAAAGGACAAAAAACCATTTGTTAAACACTGTGAAAAAAAAATTTATGTGGCTACGTTATTTGCCTTTTATTAATGAATGTAAACTTTAAAAAGAAAACAAAACTTTGTTAAATAATAATTTGAATATCCTTAACAAGTCGGACAATTTTATTTACAAGGTTTTTTCAGTTAAAAATTATAATACAGTTGACTTTCTGTATCCAGGAATATCACATCCATGCAGTCAACCAACCACAGGCTGAAAATACCCAGGAAAAAAAGAATGGATGTTTGCCTCTCTACTGAACAGGCTGAAAATACCCAGGAAAAAAAGAATGGATGTTTGCCTCTCTACTGAACATGTATAGATTTTTTTTTTCTTGGTATTTTTTCCTAAAAAATAGAGTAAAGCAACTATTTACATAGCATTTATATTGTATAAGTTATTATAAGTAATCTAGAGGTAATTTAAAGTTTATAGGAGACTGAATGTAGGTTACATGCAAATACTATACTGTGTTATACAAGGGACTCAAAGATCCATGGATTTTGGTATCTCTCATTGTGGAGGTGTCCTGGAACCAGTTCCCCATGGATACTGAGAGAAGACTGTATATGAAAATATATCAAAAACCTAAAAAATATGCTACTGCAAATTTGTATAACATATGAAATTCTATTCATATGTTCTTTACACAGCTTATTTTGATTACTAGGTGATTTAGCCAATATTTATTTAAAAAGAAACTTGGTGGTAGATATATAACTTGTGCCCAATTTAAAAATCAATCTGAAATACATATTTTCACATACTGAATGGTAATACATGATATAGATATTGCAACATTGCTATAAAAATTAAACTATGGATTTTTTATCATACCATCTAGGAGAAAGTTATTTAAATATAGTTTCATTAAAGTAAAAAAAAAAGTTAAACCCACAAACCAAAAGGATTTTAGCAAACAACAAACACAAATCAGAAACATCACAGTATAGTCCAAAAATAAAAAGGTGAAAACTAAGTTATCAAAGTCCAATAACTAAGAACAAACTTTTTAAAATTACAACTCCTAAATCATACAACTACCTACCACTTACAAGAACTACTACTACAAGAACATGAGCTTTCTTATGTTTCTAACATGGCACATTTCTGAATAGCACTTACAAGCTATTCAGGGGCACACAGGCTGAACAATCAGAAATCAGGGAACTGCCCTTAGCTCAAAAATAATCATGTGTTAATAGCAAAGTAAGTGTCTGAGATCCCCAGTAAACATTAACTTGGCCTCAGATGATGTTTTGACGTTTTACTTGACTTCTGATCCTAGTTCCAAGAGTAGCAAATGGTACCAGGGGTGCTTTTGTCACCTCTGAGGCTGATGCCAAGGTTCCTCTAGAATCCACACATCAGAGCAAACAGCATATTCAATAAAGAGGCACTCCTTCCAAGAATAAACATAAGACTTCTTGTAGCAAAGCCAGGTAGCTTTCAACTACTCAAAGCAAACAAAGCAGTTCTGAAATTAGATGTCCAGATCTCCTTCACTGACCTAAAAACTGCCTATGCTTCTCAAACATATTCAAAACTTGGTTCACAGTATACATTTAAAAAAATTTTAATACATTTTATTCCCTAAAAAAGTGGGATATTTTTCCTATATTGACTACTAATTTGTTATCTGAATTAAACATGTCATTCCCATAGACAACCTTCCCATTTAAAAATTTTTTTATCTAGAAAAATATGTAGACTAAAGACAAAAAAACTTAATTCTGAAATAAACAATTTTAAATGACAATAACATTAGCAAAGAAAGTTAGCATACTTAACAAGAAATACCAAGGATAATGTACTAAACGTATAGTCTGTGTACAAATACTCCTTTGCTTAGTGTTACTGTCAAATTTCACAGCTTCCAAACTAGCATTTCCCTAGTTATCAGTTTGGAGTGTGCCTTTAATTCACAGTTTCAGTAAGTACAATGGTTCTTTAAAACTATAAAGTGTATAACATCTCAACTCCAAAAAAATATATTTTATGTCAAGGAAAAATGTCTCAGGTAATACTAGGTTAATGCTGTTGATACAATGTTCTAGAAAAGTTTTGCCTCAGGAATTGTTCATTTTAGATGAATCTGACTGCCTTAGGGACATCTGAGGAGAGTATCAGATGTTGCCAAGGGCACCTTAGGCAGCCTTACTGGAAGACTAGGAGGTTGTCTATAATTTCACACTATACTGTATGCCATGAAAGGCTATAAATATTGTCCTGATATTCTAAAACTGATTCTCAGCAGATGCTAATACCATGTGCCAAGGCAATTAGCAAGCTAGTATTTCAGAGTATCTTGTCTATAGTACCCTATGTAAATATTTTGAAAGTCACAAAGTAGCTTGGTAATAGAAAAGTAAAAGTGAGCTGTGATTAAGGGACTATCAAATTACTACTTTTAGGAGGTATATCTAATATTTTACCAGTATTCAGGCACACAATGCCATGCAATGTTTTATACATCAGAAGACAATTAACTAGATTGAGTTGTGGCGTTTTTGGTACCTCTCTCATTCCTGCTAAATGAGCTGCTACTTTTGCTAAGAATGAAGAACTCACAAAATTATCTAGACCACTCAACATAAAGATTTCAAGTTGACTGAAAGATTCATTTTAATTTTCATCAGAGAATATTCCATATAACCATTTATTTCACATAAATACTTAGTATAAAATTTAGCATTAAGTTCTCTGTAACTTAAAAATAAATTACAGAAATCATATAATTTTAATTTACTCAAATTTACTCTATATTTTCTTCAGTGTAGCAGGAGATTAATTTTTCTTTTTTGCTAAAAAACTTCAAAACAGAACCCATGTTCAGTGTTATTGTTCATAATACCTTAAATGAAATTCTAGATGTGGAGGACTTCAAAATATATGTAGACAACAAAATATTCTTTAAAACTTACATATATTCCAACCTATCTTATATATGATAGGATTTCATTTTTGTAAGTCAATAACATTACATCTCTCTTTGATATTCAACATGGCAAACAGAAAACTATATTTTCTACTAGGACAAAGATTGCTACGTTTTCTCAGAACCCATTCAGCAATGGTTATACTTATGTTGTATGTGTTGATTACCTATGATGATAAGTTGTGAATCCTGAAATTTAATTAAAGAAAATAATTCCTTTTTCCAATTTACCTAATTTGATAACAGGAAGAAGTCAAATTCTCTTCAGCGAAGAAAAGGAGGGGGCGATGGCACAACTGTAGAAATTAAAAATTAGGCACAGTAACACTTAAAAAACAGCTTCCGAAGATGTTAAACTTCTAATCCAACCAACAGATACTGTAAGAACTTTTTTTTTTTTTTTTTTTTTTTTTTTTTTTTGAGACAGGATCTCACTCTGCCATCTAGGCTGTAGTGCAGTGGTGTGATCACGGCTCACTGCAGCCTCTACCTCCCGGATCAAGCAATCCTCCCACCTCAGCTTCTCGAATAGCTGGGACCATAGGCATGTGCCACCACACCCAGCTATTTGTTTTTTGTTTTTTTGAATTTTTGCTGAGATGAGGTCTAGCTCTGTTACTTAGGCTGGTTTCAAACTCCCGGCCACAAGTCATCCTCCCACCTTGGCCTCTGGAAGTTCTGGAATTACAGGCGTGAGCCATCCCACCCAGCCTAGTATTTCTTTTAACAGCTATTTCTGACCACATAAGATATTCAGACCTGTACTTTGATATCAAAAAAGGTCAGTAATAAAAATGCCAGTAATATGCTGTTGCCAAATATAGTACCTCTATAGGGATAAACATTACTATTTGAACAGTATGTGATTTGAAACTACTGACATTTGTAAGACTAATGAAGGACAGGCAACTAGAAGTTTCCTACTGCAGCCTCAAGATATGCTGATCAAATTATAGCAAGATCATAGTGATTTTGCATAAAGGACAATAAATTCTAATACAAATTACAAACCTTAATCAATTTCTTGGTCTAGCAGGTAAGAAAATCGACAGTCAATGTGACCATTTAAAAGGACCAAACTATATGTCAAAAGATAGAAAAACAAGCCACGTGCAATGTGCCATGCCCGTAATCAACACTTTGGGAGGCTGAGGCGGGAGGATGGCTTGAGTCTAGGAGTTTGAGACCAACCTAGGCAACAAAGTGAAACCCCAGTCTCTACAAAAAAAATTTTTTTTAAAAAAATTAGTCACACATAGTGGCATATGCCTGTAGTCCCAGCTACTTGAGAAGCTAAAGTGGGAAGACCGTTTGAGCCCAGGAGTTTCAGGCTGCAGTGGGCTATGATGGCACCACTGCACTGAAGCCTGGGCAACAGAGCAAACTGCTGTCTCTTAAAAATAAATAATATAATATAATATAATACAATACAACAAAAAAAGCAGTTTGAGCTGTCTGTAGTAACTGATTTAAAGTGGTCAACTGTTAATTTTAAAAAACATGGTCTTTAGAGTTAGAAAATCATTTCAAACTTCACTGATTTTGAGCAGGTTGATTAAGCTTGGTGATACTGAGTCACTTTATTTGTGAAAGAAGATTAATAATCTACTTTTTTGATTGTTAAAAGATTTTACCAAAAAGAAAAACACATAACCCAATTAAAAACGGGCAAAGGACTTGAGCAGACATTTCTTCAGAAACGATGTACAAGGGGCTAACAAGTATATGAAAACATGCTCAACATTACCAATCATTAGGGCAATGTAAATCAAAACCACAATATCAACTCACACCCATTCAGATGGCTACTAACAACAACAACAACAAAATGTCAATTAACAAGTGTTAGCAAGGGTGCGAAAAAATTGGAACACTTATCCATTGTGAGTAGGACTGTAAAACAGTGTAATCACCATGGAAAATAGTATGGCAGTTCCTAAAAAAAATTAAAAATAGAATTATCAGATGATCCAGCAATTCCACTTCTGAGTATATATCCAAAGAACTGAAAGCAGGATCTTCAAGAAATATTTGCATACCTATGTTCATAGCAGCATTATTTACAATGGCAAAGAGGTAGAAGTAACCCAAGGTTTGTATTGACAGATAAGTGGATAAATGTAAAATATACATACAATGGAATATTGTTTAGTCTTTAAGAAAAAGGAAACCCTATCACATGCCATAACATGGATGAAACTTGAGAACGTTATGCTAACAAAAGCCAGTCACAAACAAACAAATACCATTGTTCCACTTATATATCTAAAGTAGTCAAATTTGTAGAAATGAAAAGTAGAATGGTTGTTACCAGGGGCTGGAGGAAGGGTGAAATGCGATGTGGTTAAATGAGTATAAAGTTTCAGTTCTGCAATGAAAAAGTTCTGGAGGTTGGTTGCAAAACAATGTGAATATACTTGACACCACTGAATTGTACACTTAAAAATGGCTAATATAGTAAATTTTATGTCATGTGCTTTTTACTACAATTAAAAATTATATATATATTTATATATAAACATATATTTTTATATAAACATATATTGTATATGATATATAAATATATAAATGTATATTCATATATTACATATATGAATATATAATACATTTATATATGAATATATAATATATAACATATCTATATATGAATATATGATATATCTACATATGAATATAAGATATATCTACATATGAATATATGATATATCTATATATGAATATATAACATATTTATATATGAATATATAACATATATGTATTATATATAAATATATATTATGTTTATATGTAAATATATATTTATATATAGAGAGATATTATATTATATATAGAGATATTATATTATATATATAGAGAGAGATATATTAAGTGGGATAATATATTTAAAGTGCCTAGCATATTACAGAGACCCAAAACAGCATTAACAGATGAAAAAGCATTACTCTTCTATATTTAAGGATAAAGTCTTTGGAGCCAAAATTCTACTACTGGAGACAGCCCTGACTGATACTTACTAGCTGTGTGATCTTGGCCCTGAGTTTCCTCAGCTATACAATGGATTAACAGTTGCACATTTCATATGGGGATATTACTAATTAATACATTTTTAAAAACTAGTCAGGCAGAGTGGTTCATGGCTGTAATCCCAGCACTTTGGGAGGCCAAGGTAGGAAGATCATTTGAGCCTAGGAGTTCGAGACCAGCTTGGGCAATATAGCCAGTCCCTATTTCTAAAAAGTTAAATTAAAAGTGAACTTATAATAATCCTTGCATGTGATATGCCATATTAAAGTGCTTGTTATTATTACATTATTATCAGTTTCTAGACAAGGAAGAGTCTGTCATTATATTTCTATTATAAAATTTTTAGCACTTAACCTCACTTGATATTTTGGGTGAGTGCATTTTTGCCATCATCATTCTCTATAGCCATAGCGAGTCAAACTTTGAGTATCCTATTCACATATAATATAGACTATTTGTGGATTTAGCTTATTTTTAAAGGTAATTTGGTTAGAAAAACAGTCATTAATTAAATTAAAATCTTTTAAAATTATTTCAATCAAATATCTAGTAAAGTTGTATTTACTTTATAAATTGTGACACCATAGTTTTCTAACACATTTTTTTAATTTTCATTATCTTTGCCATCTTGCTTACTATATACATGTTTAGCGCACTATTAAAGACATTGTGTTTAAACTTAAATACCATGGTTAGTTGAAATTTTCAGATAATAAAATAAGACAAAACGAGGAATCCATCATAAAATAGTATGGAAAGTTAAAATAGAGTTTATTTTTCCTTGAGTATTCAAAACTGTAGATAAAGATGTGGGATGATTTTATTGATGAAATGCTATAACAATCTGAAAATAGAAACATTAGCATATAGTTCATTCTAAATCCACATAAAAAAAGCTTAAGAGAATGCTGTGGAAAAAGAAGCAATTTTTGCATACGCCACTTGCTATTTGATTGTATCAAATAGCCATGTACACCAAATGTAAGTTCCTTTGCTAATTATGTTAATAGTAAACCAAGCTATCAAATGTTCAAACCTAACAAAATATATATATATACACACACATATTTTACACATAAACGCAATAAAAATGGTATTTAAACTTTCTTATTATTTTTTTTTTTTTCTTTTTTTGAGACCTAGTCTTGCTCTATTGCTAGGCTGGAGTGCAGGGGCATGATCTCAGCTCACTGCAACCTCTGACTCCCTGGTTCAAGCGATTCCCTTGCCTCAGCCTCTGGAGTAGCTGGGATTACAGGCACGTACCATCACACTCAGCTAATTTTTGTGTATTTAGAAGAGACAGGGTTTCACCTTGTTGGCCAGGATGGACTCGATCTCCTGACCTCGAGATCCACCTGCCTTGGCCTCCTAAAGTGCTGGTATTAGAGGCATGAGCCACCACACCCGTCCAAAACTGTCTTTTCTATATTGAAATGGCACAATTTAAATAATCAATAACTTTTCTAATCAAACAGCTATGAAAACAGAATACTGAATTTAATTATCTCTGTTTTACAATAAGAGTGATAATATGGCTTAACAGTATCCAAAACATACAAGCCACATATAAAAACAGAAAGAATCTACCTCATACAGATTCTTAAGATTATTATTACTTATTCAACATGATGCTTTTAAAACTAATAAATGAACTAATGAAATATAATGGTGCTATTCCTGAAGGAGGGAATAAAAATTTTTATTAGGCCATTATTCTTAAAATCTAAATAGAAAAATCTGCAATATATATTCGGAGGTCGGAGACAACGTTTCTGATTCAGACCATTATTTCCTCGATAAAGGAAGGAGCTTGTGAGCAGAAAATTGAAGGCCAGATGACTTCTGGTGGAAGAATATTAGGGAAAGCATCAGTCCTTTGGGAGAAATGACATGACTGTAAGGGGAAAATAACTGTATGAAGACTTTTTACCTACCCTTTTACGTTACATATTTGCATACCATATTATTACTATTATTAATTTAATTATGTGTAGGTAACATATTAAGCAAAATTATATAATCATCCCTTGCAATATAATCATGCCACTAATATATATGAAAAATGATAAATAAATATGAACGTTTTTCTTTAGCAAGTATGAAGATGGAAAAATCAAGGATCATTCCAAAGCACAAAATCTGATAGAAAGTGCAATTCACCATCTCTGTTTATGATTCAGTTAAGAAGTTCAGGCATTCTAATTGCCAGTAATCTCCTATGTCAAGAAAAAAAAAAAATCTAAAGAGTAAAGCCTGTATGGGAATTCTGGCAAATCCAATTTGCTGCAGTTTTAGTTTCCTAACTGTCCCAGAGATAGTAGAACCAAAAAGATTGTTTTCTTTGCTTTCAAGCCTAAGAGCTGCATGAACCTGGCAAGGGTGTCACTGCTAGTATTTTTCAGCAAAACGTTGTTTGTATTAGTGGTACCTTCCTTTTTCTGCATCCAAGGAAATACACCAGTAACAGCAAGAGAGTATCCTGTTCTTTAAGAGATGTGAGAAGTAAATTCTGATTCTTGCCCACCAATCACCATTAATGCCTTAACGCAGGGAATTCCAGGCCCAGGACCAAAGATCTACAGCTCAAAAAAGATTTCGCAGAAGTCATGCTAAATGATTTCACTAAAGGAAAACAGTCTTGGTATGTAGATTCAGGCTCTCCTTAACATGATAGCTTTTTGAATACTCTGCTTTGGTTTTGACCTTTGAAATTTCCTTTTAGAAATTAGCACACTACTACTTACCGCCAAACTCCTACAACTAGAACAGTAGGTACTAGGTGTTGTAGTTTTGACCAAGCAAGCACGACTCAAGCATGTCCATCATGGCTAAGAGGATAGTGGGATAATATGGAATTTGGAAGAAAGATTGATTAGGGAGGAAAACAACTGACAGGCAATGATAAAACAAAATTCCCATCAGAGGACACAGGGGTGGAGACTGAGAATATTTTCAAGAGATGTTTAGATGATTGAAAGAGCATAATCAGATCCATAGTTACCAACATTTTCTCTGAGTGTTGAGTATTGCTTGCTTTCTTTTAGGGTTGATGATTCCTATTAAAGACTAAATTTCCCAGTATCCCTTATAGCTAGGTGTTGACATGTAACGAAGTTCAGGCCTGTGGGATACAAGTAGAAGTAATGTGTGATGACTTTCAGGTGAATTCTGGCACAAGGTGATTGTCCTAGATTTTCTATTAAACGCCTCCTGTTAGATAGGAAATGGCCATTAATAGAGAAGCTTGCTTGAGGGAGTAACCCTGAAAGCGCAGGCCTGGACACCCACTTCTTGACGGTCTCATGCTTGCGAAACAGAATTCTATCATTACTCGGGTACTCTGATTCAGGGTCTCCTTTCTGCAGGAACTTAACCTCTCTCTAACCAATGCATTGGCAGTTGTAAGTGAGGTGGAAGAGAAAGAAATAAATCTGAACTGTCGGTAAAGTATCTGGATTTACCGATACAACCATTAATTGAAGTTCAGTAGTTGAAGAAGAAAGGGAAGACACTAGTGCTTGATATTATCTATTAGGCAGCAAAAATATTTAAAGATGTTAGAGCAACACAATTATGTTGTCAAAGAGAAACTATGGAAAAAAGAATTGAACCAACTGGCTGAGGGAGCACCATGATGCATGTCATTGTCATCTACTGTTGACCATTCTAAAACTGGACACGACAGCTTGGACATGGCATTTCTATTTTGGCATGTTTTGGAACTTATAGGACTAATGTGGTTTAATACTTACAACTTTATATTTTATAAAAATTGAATTTTTACTTAAATTACAAAACTGGCCTTGAAGTGGTCAGAAATTGAACTGGCCAATAAAAGGCAACACAGCTCTAAAAAACCTTTAGGTAAGGATTTTTCAGTTGACAATGTATTTTGAATATAATGTCATCTCATTTAATACATATTTTCTAGTGATAACTCTGAGACAATTATTGTGGTAATGCTAGGTGAATTATAGGATTGTGGAGAGGAAGGGAGACTACAGTCTGTAGCTATAGGGAGTTCACAGTGTAATGGGGTGTCCAAATCTGTAAACTAGAAGAAGTAGAAAGAGTGGAAAAGATGAAATGATTTTCATAAATAAAAAAAGACATATAAATACTCCAGGAGCTTATAGAACTTGGATAGTATTTATAGAAGTCAAAGATCAGTCTTTAAAAATAAGTACATAAAATGAAATAAAATTATGACCCAGATCCTGAAAACTAAAGTTGTATAAGAACATACAATGTCACTCTGAGTCACAATCATAAGATCTAAAAGCATCCAACCCCAAAGTCTTACTGTCAGAGTAGCAAAATAAATGCTCTATAGCAGTACACGATGTTCCTTTTGTATATCTAGCTAAAAAGTTTAAATATATAATCCCAAACAAGCTGTAAGAAGCAGAAAAGCACACTGTGTCCACACATGTAACAGTAAATGAAATCATCTCAAGTTATAAGATGCGGAAAACCTAACCAGGAAAAAAAAAAAAACAAAGAAACCTAACATATCTTAACATTTTGGGGGTGGGTAGATGGATGTTGGCTTTCTACTCAACATGTTATGTGTAATAACTATAGACATATATGGTGCATACAAAAAACCTATAGCACAATATATAATTGCCTCTGTATTCAGATTATTTAACCTGTTATCAATTTGACATACACACATATAACACATATATATAGATATACATTTATGTATGAATCTACACACATAAATACATATAAACATAGACAACATACAGAGACAGAGTCATTTGTTTCTCTTACTTTCACTTTTACACTTAGTTACACTTTTCGTCATTGATTGGAAGTTTTGAGAGCCAGAGAGTTAAAAGTATGGCTTGCTTCTCTATAATTTCTGTTAGGATGAACCCATGGAAAATCGACTAAAGTTTTGTGATCAATTCATACCTCCTGAGAGAATCTGATAATGTGATACCAGCTCTAGCTAAGATTCCCTCCAGAAACAAGCAGATCAGCAGACATTCTCTGACCTGCCTTCCTCCATCATGTGATACCTGATGACAAAACCAAACTTAAATCCTGACTCGCAAGCAGGGTAGTGGTTGTAGTAGCAGGTTTAAAAAAATAGGAGTGTGGAGTTTGTACTATGATCATGGCTTAACTGGGGATCCTGATGACAAAAACAAGAGTCAGGATGCTGCCAGAGCCTAGCCTCTTGCTGCTGTAGTTACTCACTGGCCCCAGAATTGTCCAAGATTGCTTATTGCTTCTCTTAAGAGGTCAATTGCCTCTCTCCATTAAATCTCCCCATGATTTAAACAATATGAACAACAGTCCAATAAAAGATTACTGCGTGCTACAGTCTTCACCAGCTCTGATCTGCAAATGTATATACACTATATTCACAAGCTTTTAAGAACTAAACACAGTGTTCATAATCACCAAAAAAGCAAAAGAAAGAGAGAAAAACACTCATGATAATGCACTCAATTAACTGGGAAGAATTCCCAAGAAATGCCTATGTTCTCAACTATAGTGAAATGTAGGTAATTATTACTACAGTTACAAATGTTGCTTCATAGTGAGAAACACTGAAAATGTACATTTTCATAAGAATTGGATATCCATTATGGAGAAAGCATTCTTAAACAGAGAGAAGAGTAGTTCACTTTATTAAATATGTCCAAATTATTAATAAATCTTTAACTTTATTTTTGATACATATTGTTGAAATGTATAATGGTAAAACTTTGTTGCCAGAAAGGAGGATCCCTCAATGGTAAGAGTATGCCAGTAACTCAAGAAATATAACCAGGGCACATCATAAACCTAAACAAAGTACTGAGAGAGCATTCCTTAAAGATTCTCATTGTTTGAATTTTAATGACCTGTACAGCCATAGAATACTTTATTTGGAGTAGACATAGAAACACATGGTTGTATTTACTTTCTAACAACAGCAGAAGTTGATAGACCCTCGGGAATCTTTACTCCTCTGTAGCCCACTAAGTGCTAGGAAATATCCCTTACCATCATCCATTATCTCTTAAATAATCTGTGCACTTAAGAACCTCACCTTTGATGAAAAAGGCAAATAAAAAGAAAAAACAAATTAAGAATGTTCTACCTACTATTCAACACCCCCAAATCAGGTATTTTTTAAAAGTTAACTTATAATTTGAGTGCCTCTGAGACATGTCAGCCTGTATTTTATATTTTCTCAATATTCTGCATGTCCTTTAGCTTACATTAAGGTTAAATTTGTAAAGTTAAATTGTAGAACTTTCTTATTGCATTAAATATATCTAAAGTATATTAAACATCACTTAAGGAATAAATGTAAACTGAAGTTGATTATGGTTTCTATAACACTAATGGTAACCATTCCTTAAAACAAAAAGTTCAAAATGAGGCCCAGGTATTTTTATTGAAAAACAAATTTAATTTAATCTAGAACTATTTGAATTTCCATTAAAAGGGTACAATCCTGTTTTTATTATATGAGTTACTTAAAAATTAGCATGGCCATCATTCCTCTTTTTTCTAAGTTTTTATTATATTGATTCCTAAATACAATATTTGAGGGCTTCTCATATTTTATCTTTTTCTATCATTCCTAATTGCTGCATGTATTTCAATGAAATCAATAATAATTTTGATAATGTTATTATACCATGCATTACTAATTAATTCACTGGTTCCAAATTCCATACTCATTTATTACATGATAAAGGGTATGGTTTAATTAAACTATAAAATGCAAATATTTGAAATATGCAATACGTAAGCCACTTGAGCTAATAATTCAGTTTCCTCATAATGATCCTGATTTCCAATTATCCTAATATATTCACAAGAATGGGATGTATGAATCCTTTACTCCTGCTCTGGGAGAAAGTAATGGTAGCCCCACAATTTTTCCACCGAGGAATCTTGTATACTTAATTTTGTCACTAACAACAGAGCCCCCCACCAAAAAAAAAAAAAAAAAAAAGCATGTAACCAGTATATCTACTGAATATATACTATTGTCGAGAGAGTTTTTATTTTATTTTATTTTATTTTAAAATCCCATAAGTATAACCTAAGTAAAGCATGCTGGTTCTATCTACTGTACTTAGGTTTAAATGTGTTGACTTTTCTATTTCTTTAGATTAAGTGAAACTTTTATGCTTTCCTAAAACATAGATATTAAAATCTTTATCAGAATTTGTATACTAATAACCACATAAATTAATAATTTTCAAAACAGTGAAAGCTCTTTATGCCTATAGCATTAAGGGTCCTACACTCCAAGAGTCCTTCAAAAGGACAACAAAGGTACTTTATTCAACAGACGTTGCTAGCATAGGGTAGTCAAAAATACTGGAGGTTTCTCCTATGTTAATACCTACTCATTATAAGCTTGTTTCTCCTGTGTTAATACCTACTCATTGAAAGCTTGTCTTTGCTTTCATTGCTTCTCTAGCATTTATATTGAGGAAACAGATAATGAGCCTCAATGGCAGTACTTCTTATGCTCACCTACTCTCACGTAACTCTATCCACTCTCTTTGTTCCTAAAGCTTTATTGTAAATCAACTATATTTACATATTTATATTACAAATAAAATATATAAAGAGTAGCATTTATTTTTAAAATTATTCAATTAAAATATAATGCTAAATTGTATTTTTAAATATTATTTAAGATAGTTTTCAAATGTATTTCAAAAGAAGGAACAGTTCAAACTTTCATTAAGGAGTTACTTGTAAAACAGTGCTGATTATGTAAAACAGTCAGGAGGAAAAAAATAATCATAAGGATTAATCCAAGGAATAATTATGCTGGTGCTTCCCAAGGCTTTTTTATAAATAAAATTAATTATATTTTATGGGAAAAAAGCACAAAACAAAAGTACTTCAGTTAAATTGTTTCTCAAATAAGAGGTTCAGAATTCCATGTTTCTTTGCCCTCATATAAAGTGAGTACATAAATCATTATTTGCGATATGAATGCTCATACAGAACATTTAAAGGTAGATTCATGCAGTACAGTATTATTTCAAGTAATGTCTTATCGCCACGTGCTTCTAGCTGAAAACCAACTGAAAAATAACATCCTGAGAGCTACAGAAAAGATTATTAAGCTAATGATTCCCCAAAAGGGAAAGAATATGCATAAATAGCAGTGGGGTGGATGGTGCAGATAAGGATTCTATATTATGCATTCGGAATTATTATTTGAGAAACCACACTGTCAGCATACATTTTATCATGTTAATAATAAGCAACAGGTGGTTCAAGGATTAAAAAATGATAGCATTTATCTGCTCCATTCCCTGCAGAAGTCATCTTTACATAACCGTAACTGTCTTACTAAAATGGTAACACTAAAACCTGACGAAAGTTTTTCCAATAAATCAGAATTATATTTTTAGGTATTGCATATACTTCAAAACAGATATTTGCATAAAATGTATCACTAAATCCTTTGAAAATTTTATGTACAATTTTGATGAACTTTTTCCTTGAGATCATAGAGCAATACCTGAAAATGATATAGCAATAAAATATTCTGTCTCTATAGAAATTGACTCCATAAATTCTAGCATATTTAGTAGGCAACTCAGCCTCTAGTAGGCAACTCAGCTTGTCTCAATAGTTTAAATCAAACACATTCACAAACTGCCTAAGCCACTCAATAATTCAATAAAGTAATTTGAATAAAGAGAAGACCAAGTTATTCAACAATTAAAATACATTTTAGAGAAGAAAGCTTTTATCTCTGCTCTCGTTGAAGATAGTAATACTCTTACAATTCTGCCAGCAAGGAATCTTGTGTAGTTGATTTTATCACTATCCAGCAGAACTAAAAAACACACCCCAAAACAAATAGAAAACAGCATGCAACCAGTATTATCTACTAAACATATCCCATTGTTGAGAGGTCTTTCAAAAATTCATTTCTAAAAGATTTTAAAGCAGCCATTAAATAATGAAATGTCATAATGTCAAACACTGTTCAAATACTGATAAAATGTTCAATTTTTTTTTTTTTGCCAAATGAGGGCGTGATAAACAAATTCTCTTTAGGTTTAGGAATATCTCACTTGCTATCGTTTTTGCTTGTACTCAATATTAGTGTAAACTTAAAACAAATATGCAAGGGGTATGTTTTTATAAGGGCATACCCCTTATATGCTTAAACTTTGTTCATAAAGTATGTAGGCAAAGTTCTCCATTAAATATTCTCAATCAAATTTGTGTTCCTTCAGGAATCCGTCTGCTAGGTTTGGCTTGTCAGCTACTTCATGGAGAGGTTGAGAGAATGGGTTAGAGGAGGCAGGATGAAATCTAGCCTAGGCTCCCATTTATTTTCCCAAATGGTGACCGAATCAGAGCTGATGAAAGAAGTTAACTCATCTCCACGTAGTGCAGTGCAGATGTACTCCACGAGAAATTCTCTCAAATGTCACGGTAAGTATTGGCAATGTGTCTGGGAATCAGGCTTGCTCCAGTTCATGCGTTCTGTGCTTTAAAGGGTGGGCTGGGGTGGTGGTTATTCAGCCATCTGGGCGGCCTCCTCACTGGGACAACTGAGTTCAAGGCTTCCAGTCATATTGCGCTCTGTACGTGAGCAGCTCTTACTGGGCTCCATTCAGATCAGGTGAGAAAAAAAAAATGACTGGCAAGTCATGGCCACTGGCTTCAAGTGTCTAAACCTGGCTCCCTCTTAATAACCCTTTTGAAAACTCCCCAGGGGAGTCTATGGTTTAACTCTTTCATCGCTGTCACCTGCAACCCTCCCGCCCTCGCATCCCCTTCCCGCAGATTTCAAGGCAGTGATTCATTTTGGAATAAAACGTAATCAAATACATTGCAAACATGTTCTGGATTAAAGTCATGTTGAAGCACAAATTTGATCGACAATTTTATGTAATCGGGAGCAGTTCAACGAGTCCCTACTGGTGCCGCCAAACATCCTCCCACTCTTGGAGAGCGGGCATTTATAAATCTTACATCTTCCTACCTCCTCCCTCAAATTCCTTAATGGACCATTAGCGACGGGATCGATCCTAGTTACTTTAGTAGCGATACATCGCAAAGGCACATCTGTTGTGTTTACCCGTGCCAGAAACACCATTCAAAAGTTGAGAGGGTAGAGCCAGCACTTTCTAACCTTTGTGGGCCGGGAAGGGGCACAGGGAAGAGCAGGGTGGGGGAGGAAGAGTGGGAACCTTGTGAGACCTGAACTCTTGTGCATCCAAGAAGCAAGCCCTTGAACCAGCTGGCAGGGGGCAGCGGAACTGTGAACTTCTCCAGCAGCCCTGCGCCGCCGCACTTCCCTAAATCCCTCTCCCCAGAAAACGGAGCCCACTCCCCACCCACACCCGGCCACCGCGGCCCCCGCCACGGAGCAGCGCGCGCGTGTGCCCGGGGATGGGGGTGCGCGGCACTTACGTCTCGGAATTTGTTCCACTGTCCGACTTCCTTGTCATACTGAGAGATTGTGGTGAGCCATTGTTTATCATCCAGAAAATTACCGCCGTCCGACCGCCCCCCGGCTGCAGCCACCGCCGCGGCTGCTGCGAGAGACTGACTGCACCAAGCGGCTGCACACACACACAGTACGGCTGACACCTTGAGCATCTGGGAGAGGAGACACAACGGGGGTGGGGGGGATGTCAGTGTCAAATAAGGGGTACGAAGCCAGGGGCGACCCTGGAAAACATGCATTAGCAACGACGGGGGTAGAGGGAGGAGGAGACAAGCAGAGGCAAGCGTGTCCCCTCCCCGCAGGCTTTACCCCCAAAAGCCGGGCACTCACACACACGCAGACCCAGAGGAGAAGAGGTGGGTATAAGGAAGCAAGCCCCAGCCGCAGCAGCCCGAGCGGGCAAAAAAACCGCTTCCTGGCACATCACCTTGTTGTGAGCCAGCACTGTGCTCGCAGCTCCTGCTGGAAATGCAGCCCTGCTCTGCCAACTCGCTGCTTTCTGGAGCTGCTGCACGCGCCGCCGTCTCGAGCCGTCCACTCAGCTCCCTGCGCCCGGCGCGCTCCCCCCATCTCCACCCTCCCTTCGCGCGCGGATCTCCAGCTTACTCCCCTCCGTTCCCCCTCCCTCCTCGACCTCCGTTTTTTTTTTCCTCTTCCACCTCCAGCTGCAGTTGGCTCCGGATACGACGCTTGGCTGGAGCCAGAGTACGAGTTAGCTCCTAGCTTAGGAATCCTTATCTGCTTTGTAACCTCTCCCCTCCAGAAGAGGTTCTCATGTTCGCGAGAGAGCCTGCTCATTCTCTGCTCCTGGATTTAACACAAAGCGTACTATCTCTCGCAGTTGCCTCTGCTCCACAATTTCCAGGGTTGTCAGGCAGACGTGAGAAATGAGATCTGAGGACAACTTTATGCATCAACAAATAAGAATACCTGGACTTCCTACCCTGTAAAGCTCCTGGACTCAGCTCCTCCCTAAAGAAAGGCCATCTATCCACAAGGTCTTGGGAGATCTGTTTAATTTCAGAAAATTTAAAGTTTGCTGTGAGCTTCCGGATTATTACCGAAAACAAACTTTAATGTTAAAGGTTGCAGTTTCTTTCTTTTTTTCTTTCTTTCTTTTCTTTTCTTTTTTTTTTTTTTTTTTTTTAAGAAGAAGCATAACCAGGTAGGGCGTTTGAGAACACCTATATCTCCCACATACTCTAGCTGCATTTTTCCCTTTATAAAAACTCCCTGGCAACTTGTGTTTTAGAACGTAGAACCCGAATCAGAAACTTCAAAAGCCTACTGTCTCCCTCCTGCAAAATAAGAAGAGAGTTTTGAAGCCTGAACACCAGTTTACCAGTTTTGTATTCCGAATTTCCATTTATGACAAAATACTTGGCTTTCCATGTCTTTTCTACATATTCTAAATAAACTGGAAGGAAATCGGCAATTAGCCCCCTGTAGAGAAAATCTGATACAGAGAATCTCTCATACTTAGAGAATTTAGGTGAAGTGAATATTACACATAAATCAAGAAATGTCTGCAAGCCAATAGACTGCAATAACATTATGAATCTCTATTTGAATTATTAGAGATTTCAGCGAAAACTACATCTCCCAAAGCTATGACCTTTGAAAATTTCTTGTAGCCTCCAAAACTTCAGAAGCTCTTCAAATAGCAGCAGTACACATATTCCATATCAATCTTGTCTAACATTTTGCAATCTATATTAAAACACAACCAAACTCAATGATTAATACTAATTGCTGTTTTTTAATGTATATTTCAAAATAAATGTATAATATGTATGGTAGGAAATAGATGTGTAATATTTATATAGGCAAGAAATTTCTACTACTATTTTTAACTCAGAAAAAGATATTTTTCTCAGTTCCCCCCATTTCTACAGTGATGAATGAAATCAGTGGAGACAAAACGCAGAACTTACTACTGCAATTCATGGGAGCCCTAATTGACACAAACAAATGTCAGGAAACTTTAAGAATATAGATGTGTGCTAATTCTTCAAAGATATTTATTTTCGCCTGTTCAGAGGGTTATTACCATGTAGTTTACATATTTAAATTCCTGTTTGGTAAATTTATTAAGACAATAGTAGGTGGTCCATTCTCCTCTATCACCTTTTCCTGACCCCTGGTCCTTAGACCTCCCACACTCTCATCCTTAGCTCTCTACCTCAAAATTTGAAGAAACACTTTATTCTTAATAAGAATTTCTCATCATGTTTTAAAACCTCATTATTTCTAAATTTAAGTCTAATAGGGAAAGCACAGAAATTGTTTCTTACAAGAAACTGATACTTGGCAGAAGTCAGTAATTTTAAGAGTAAAAATGACCTTCTAACCTTTGTAACTTACCTTTAAAAAAGATTGTTGCTATTAGCTACAAAATATTTGATGAGGAATGATGCTGTAACACTCATACCCTTTAGCATCTGCTGTACATTTTAGCTCAATAATTGCTATCATGTAAGGCCAACATGGTCACCTTTAGATTTACGGAAGCACATATAGTATGTTTATACCGCATTTCCCGCCCCCCTGCAAATACATCTATTTTGTGGCTGACTCACCAATGTTCATAGCATGTTTTCACATCTAGCTTTCACTGGCAGCTTCCCATGCTGCAGCTCCACAGGGGTGTCTCCAAGTTGTGAAATTTGTTGAAAAACAAACAATGACAGTTGAATGCATCTTGGGAGAAATGCCTTTGATAGGGTTTTAAACTCCAGATCTCAAGATAGAGTAGGATTTACTGGCAAATTGCAAGTTTCAAATTCTAAAGTCGAAAGAGGCAGAGTGAGCCTGTCTACAGTGTATTTGTGTTGACCTGGTGTGGTCCAGTGACCCTCACTCCTCCTAGAGCTCCTTAAGCTTCTCTTTCCAAGCCATTGCCATTGTCTAGGCTAAGTGGGCATGTTAGTAGTGAGAGTCAAAGTCTAGTAGGTGTGATGTTGTGATGTTACTAATCACAGGGAAAGCTTTCTGTCAATTTCTCTATATATCAACATTTTGGTCCTCAAACAGTCTGCTTTCAAGGTTTAAATAATCCTAGGAGAATTCACACTTCAGTTAACACCTTGGTTACCAGTTATCACCTCAGTGGGGATTCATTGAAAACTTGCTGAGAGCAAAACACAGCAGAGAATAATCAGGGAAGAGGATTAGGAGGGAGGTAAGATATTGGAAGAGTAGTCAGGAGCCTTGCAAGTCAAGATAGGTGAGTAGACAGGAAATACTTCACTGACTGCTTCCCAGTTTGATGGAGAGCCAGTCTAAGAAACTGGGGAAGCCAAAAAAGCAGAAAGTGGGGTGCAGTATATGAGGTGGGTAAAGTGAGACACTGGTGCCAGGGACTGGGACTTGATTTTATTTTTCTGATCATGATTTACAAAATTGGAACTCAGAGCAAGACACAGGTCTTCAGATTCCCAGCATTCCCTTTTGTTGTCACTCTGCCCCCGATGCAGAATCATAGTTTAGATACATTATGAAGAGCCAATGCTGGGGCCACTGCTGGATTGTACTTTGCCTTCATATTTGTGTACTTGTCCCTTTAGTTCTTTCTCTACTAAATATTCAGTAAATCAATCCACAAACATCTATCATCAAAGATGTAAACAACATTTTGATAGCTATTATTTTAATTAAATTTATTTCTTCTGTAGGTTTCCTTAACCTCATTTTCAGACATGCCACAGCTCTAGAAAGAAAAATGCTAAGCATATATAATGACAGCTGGTCCATTTCTAACCGGCTTTGAGGTTGGATCTATTAAGACCTTCATATAACTCCATTTTTTTAAATGCGTGCACATACAAGCATGTGCACGAATGTGCACACACACGCAGAGTTGTCTTTCATAGGTTATTTTTTTCCCAACAATTATGAAAGCATGCTACTCCGCTATCTGTAACCAACACGAGGATATGCAGGAAAGGTCCAATTTATTGCACATCTTCCATGTGCCAGACGCAGAGCCAGGCAATTTACACTCATGATACCTTTTAGCCTTCACTACCTGCCTAAGATCCCAAAGCTAGTAAGTGCAAAGGAAAGTTCTGGAAAATGATCAAGCTACATTGTTTCTAGATATTTTTTCTCTATGTAGAAATATCTCTGAATCATCATCTGTTTATGTTCTTTAATTCTTCTGCCCCCATATCTTTCCTTCTCCACCTGTTGCATATTTATTTATCTATCTCTATTTCAGTAAGAGCTAGGACTCATCTATAATTAAAGGCAGGAAAAGAGAGAATGGCAACATCGGGGAGATTGCTAAGCTAGGCAGAAGCAGCTCCACTTGTATAATGAACACCCTAGTCCCTGACTCAAATGATGACCCTGTCCACTAGAATCTTTCATCTCAGCAGCATCAAGCCAGTAGCCCAGCAGGCAATCCGACTGGTTGGCTGAGAAGGGAATTAACCAAGACTGCCTCTCTCTCCTTATTGCAAAAGTGTTTGCCAATCAAGCAAATGTTGTTTGTCTTCCCTGGGGGAATACATGCTTCCCATTACCTTCCCAGCTGGTGGAAGGTAAGGAGACATGTGCATTAAGGGAATTCCAAGTGTCTGACTTCACCCAAAGCTGTAGTTTAATGATATATATAAGTTAACCTAAAAACAAAATTTGGCCATTTCTGAAACATTTCATTATAAGGCTAGGGAAACAATACCTGATTTGTAAAAGTCAACCATCTAGAGTGGCGCCTTATACCAAATCCATCTATGAGCTTAAATTAAGCATAGAAAAAAGGGAAAAAAAAAAATGAAGCAAAACCCCTGGGTATTAAAAACTCAGGAGTAAATTAAATATGTCATAAAATGATGTCAAGAAGGAACACTCTATATCTTCGTTTTGGAATTGTATTTACTGAAGCCGTGTAAGTCTTAAAAATCATGTGTTCTTAATTTAATAGAAAGTAGCAGCATTACTAATATTTGCATTGAGGAAATAAAAAACAAACAAACAAAACCAGAAAGAAATTTCTAGAATAGGATGTTAACAGACTTTTGCTGTTGTTTGTTTGTGTCTTTGTTTTTAGAGATGAACCCACTGAAGCAAACTTGGAAGATACTAGGTGCCTAATTTGATAAACAGGTCCTCTTGTGATTTAACTTAATCTAAAATGTTCCGTAGATAAACAGGCTTTAACAGCTGTAGTAGTTCAATTACTATAATTCTTAAAAAGGTATTTTTCAACATTTAAACCATAGAGTGAATCTGATTGAATTAATTGATTACTAAGGAGATGATAGTAAAGTGACCAATAAGGCAATTAAAATTTGTGTTTTCTTTCAATTGAGATATATGTTTTGACTTTGTAAAATAAAGACTTTTTGAAAATTTCAATGAGCATTAATTATAAATACTTAAATTTTCATGAGGGCTATGAGGCACTGACACAAAAAAGGATAAAATAAAATGTTTAAGAATATTTTAAAAATAATTTCCCTGTATGCCCATGCACAGAAAGACACACATTCTTATATTAAGGCTATTAAATTTAAAAATTTGCAGGTGAAAAGATTTCTAAAAATACCTCAGTTCTTGAGACTTATACCAATGTGTTCTTAAATTTTTGTTAAAACTGCATATTTATTAATTTAATGATCTTAATATAAAATATATGTGGACCCAGTTTATTCTCTGACTCAGAATTCTGCTTGGTCGAGTAAGGTATATTGTTCTAAAATGGCCATAGAGTTTCTGTAGTCAAGATCTACAAAGAACCTATTATGTTTATCTTTGTAAGTTGTTGTTGTTTGTTTATTTTTAGCTGACTAGTGCAAAACGGGCATTATATATCATTCTCTGTTAAATTATCATGGGTTAACTATTTTCAGAGGATAAAAACTATCCCAAGTGCTATTGCAAATTCATGCCACTTATTTCTGTCCTCTTGGGTAAATGGAGAGTTCCCTTAATGTGAAGAAGGAGTATAAGATTATGATTACTGTCCATACGTAACATGCCAAGCATCCTGTTTTCTACAAGATAAGTGAAAGTAAAGAAGGAATAGGATGTTAACAGGCTTTAACAGGCATTAGTTTAATTTTAGTTTAAAAATTAAACTAAAATATGAAACAATTTTTGAATATGCCTATTGATTGTCTCTAAATGTTACACAATAAGCTTCAAAGTAGGGATAAAAAATGTGGCTAAGTTGCTACATGATCTCTCACACTTGTGAGCAAAAACACATAAGTTAATAATTTAATTGGCGTATGATGAGTGAAGATAGATAATATATGGAGCAGGTTTCTTCCTGAATTAATGAGGGCACTGAAATCTGAATGTACTGTCATATATAAATAAAAAGTTGAGAGGTAGGCTTGACCTCAAACAGCTCAAACAAAGCTAGTGAGCTGCTCCATCATATGCCAGTTCAATCAATGGACTTTATAACATGAAACTTCAACCCTCCAAATTCAGGTCCCTTAAACAATGGCACAGCACTTACAAATCTCACATTATGGAAAAGGGAGAGATTATTTTTCCAAAATTCATTCGCAAGAAAATAAGAGTTCCTTCACCTTGGAAGCTTTAACAGTTCTGACCTTGTATCCTATTGGTTTTCATCTGGTTACAAGTCCAACCCTAAACTAATCCCTGGTGGCAAAGACGATGAGAAGTGGACAGTGACAACCCAACACTCAAGCAGTGATAGGAAGCAGTCTCTACCAAATATATGATTTTTAAGTCTGAGAGGGACTAGTTCTTCAAAGAACAGAAGATTAGAGCATTGGTTCACCAGTGGTAGGATCAAAGATGGCAAATGTAATAGATTTCTGCCAGAGACCTGCAGGGGATACTGTGGGAGCAAAGAAAGGGGTCATTTAGGAGACAAGACGTGAACCTTGAAAAATAAGACTTAATAGGAAAAGAGTGGTAAAAATAACATGTGTTGTGGAGGGAGGAAGGTGGGTAAAATCAGAGAGATGTGAAATAACATGATGTTCACAATAATATTGTTTTTCCTTACCTAAAACATTAACATATAGACACATATAGAGTGTATAACACTAAGTGAAAATTCGAGGCAAAAAGAAAATCTCTCTTAAAATATATTTTTTGCAGTGTTTTTCCATCTAATATGCCTCACTTAGCTGCATGAAAAACTTTCCAGTGCTCATTGATGCTCAGAGAATTCCCCTGAGAATCAAGCAAATTCTTCTTACTTTTTAGAAGTAAATACACATGGGATAACATAGATCAATAATGCAAGCTCTTCTTTTTTTTATATATAAGTAAAATATTTTTACTCAAAAATTTTTAAACAAGCAGCAATAATTTAAAAGATTTACTCTTCTAATCAAGCTCTGGGTTGCAATCAAGAATGACACAGCTCAATTTAGCTCAGGTTGTACTCTGAATCGAGGTATTTTTCTTGACTTTTTAAAGGAGTTTTTAACAACAAATTTAATTTTTTACTTGGTATAGGAACTATTCAGATTATATATTTCATCTTGACTTGGTAGTGGGTGGATTTAGAGGAACTGATTCATTTCTTCCAAGTCTTTGAACTTACGAGTGTAAAGTTATTTGTACCATTCTCTTCATATCTTTCTTGTGGTTGCAGGATCTGTAGTAATAGTGCATGTTTTATTACCAATATTGGTGATTTGTTTCTTCATTCCACTTTTGTTGGTCTTGCTAGAGGTTTATGATTTTTGTAATTTTTTTGAAAAATTAACTTTTTGTTTTATTGATTTTCTCTATTAGTAAACTTGGTGCAAAAGTGACTGCAGTTTTTCCCATTACCTTTAATGACGTTTAATGACAAAAACCTGATTTCTTTTGCATCAACCTACTACATTCCTGGTTTCAATTTTATTAAATTAAAAAAATTTTTATTATTTTCTTCCTTCTGCTTGTCTGGGGTTATTTTGCTCTCTTTTTCTTAATGTCTTAAGGTAGGAAATTAGATTACTAATTTTGGAAATTTTTTTCCTAATTATAAGCATTTTATGGAAGAAATTTCCCCTCTGTACTGCTTTAGTTTCACCTGACATATTTTTATGTATTTCGTGTTCATTTTTATTCAGTTCAATGTATTTTTGGTTTTCTTTCAGAATTCTTCTTTGACATATAGGCTGTTTAGAAATGTGTTGTTCAATTTCCAAATGTTTGGAGATTTGTATATTTTTTTATTATTACTTTCTAGTTTTTTCCAAATGGTCAGAGAACATATTCAGTATGATTCAATTCCTTTAAATTGGTTGAGATTTATCTTATGACCAAAGATCTTAGTTATTTTAGACAAGAAAATATACGTGCTTAACTTCTCATATTGAGGTTTTACCTCTTTGAACAAAGCTTAAAAGACCTTACCTTCATTCGTTACCTTGAATATTTTCTCTACATACATGAGGCACCAAATTTAAATGGCGTTATAATTTTTGCTTCAACCATCAAATATCATTTAACTTATAAGAAAAATACTATTTTATTTACCCAACTTTTTACCCATGTTAATGTTCTTATTTCCTTTAGGAAAGGTCTAAGACTTTTTTTGGTTATCATTTTCTTTTTCTTTAGAAAACTTCCTTTAGCCATACTTCAAAAGTAAGTTTGCCACTGATTCTTGCTTTTAGTTTTCTTTCATCCGAGACTGTCTATATTTCTTCTTCATTCCTGAATGATAGTTTCACCAGATATATAATTCATGGGTGACAGTACTTTTATTTTAACACTTGGAAAATGATGCACTCTTTTCTTTTATGCTCCATGGTTTCTGTTTCAAATGTGAAATCCACTGTCATGTGAATTGTTATTCCCTGTGTAACACAATCTCTCTCTGCAGACAATTTCAAGATGTTTTGCTTTGTTCTTAGTTTTCAGAAGCTTAGAATATGTGGGTAGTGTATTCATTTGGTGTTAACTCATTTCCTGAATTAGTAGTTCTGTGTCTCACTGTATTTACCCATTATATTTTTCCAGGTACCTTGTCAGCATTTTTTTCTGAGTCCTCTTCTTTGACTCCAATAAATGAATGTTAGTTCTTTTGTTGTTGGTTCACAGGTCACTGAGATTCTGTACTTTTTAAGTAAATTCAGTTGATGTGTTTACTGATTTTCAAGTTCACAGATTCTATGCCCGGTCAACTTTACCCTACCATTTAGTGAGGTTTTTATTTCAGTTATTATATTTTTCAGTTCTATAATTTCCATATTTCCACCTGGTTCTTTTTATATTTTTCTATTTGTTCGCTAATATTTCTTACTCTTTTTCATTATTAAGGAGAATTTGTAAGTGTTTGTTGAAGAAGCATTTTAACGCTTCAATAACCTTTGTCAGCTAATTCAAACAACTGATTTCACCTTAGTATTGATGTGTGTCAATTGCCTTTCTCATTTTGGGTATTCGGTTATGGCTGGATTATGTTTAATCTTTTTTTTAGTATGCACCCCTTATTGAATTATACAAACAGAGGTGGGTGGGTAAGTTCAGCTTTCCAACTGGGTCCTGCCAACCCTACTGCTGGCAAAAGTGGAACATCATACTGCCTTTGGAAGATGCTTGAGATGGACTTTCAGCTACTGCCAACATCTTCCCAGCAAAAGTGGGATACCTCCTTGCTTTTGAGTTGGGGTGCAAGGCAGGGAATGGAGCTCCCTACTTAGCCATAATGGCATCTGGGAGCTGGGAATTAGAAGAGTGATCCACACGTCTTTGTTGCTTAGCACGAGGGGAAAACCTAAACTACTCTGGAGCCACCTGACATTAAAGAATGGGATGGAGGCAGAAATGCCAACTAGCTTTTACTCTCAATACCTCAGTAACCCTTGTTAATAACTGGTGAGTATGAGAGTTTGACTCCCCATTGGACTCCAGTAACACTAATAACTGGGAAAAAGTGGAGTGCTGATTATCTGAGACTCACACTGCCTTATTCAATCTCTCAATGACTAGTAAGGGTGGAGGCTCAGCTCCACATTGAAATCGCAGTTTATTCATTGACATTTGGCTGGAGTAGAGTGGTTATTGCCAAAAACAGGTTTCATTGTAAGGCCACCCTTTTCCAAGTCCTTTACTAAAGAAAACCAGATTTTTCTCTGAGGATTTTTGTCTGTTCCCCTTGCCACTTCCAGGTTGGAGCCTTCTGCATTACCTTGTCTGGGATATATGGGTAAGAATAAGGAGCCCAGGGTACTCACCTTCCCGTTGTTTCTCACGTTGTGAGGTTCCTAAGCAGTTCATTTCCTTCTTTCCAATCTTTCAGAGTCTTTCTATACTGATTTTTTGAATTGTGTTCAGGTTTTTTTTTCTCTTTTTCTGTTGTAAGAAGGAGGTTCTGGGCAAAATGGGCTACTCCGTCATTTTCACCAAAACCAGCAATCTCCTGACTGTTTTTTGTTTGTTTGTTTGTTTGTTGTTTGTTTTGATTTGCTTTGTAGAGTCAGGGTCTTACTCTCTTTCCCAGGCTGGAGTGCAGTGGTGCAACCATATCCCAGTACAACCTTGAATGCCTGGGCTCAAGTGATACTTCTACCTCAACATCCCAAGTAGCTGGGACTATAGGTACCCATCACCATGCATGGCTAAGTTTTTGTTGTTGTTGTTGCTGTTGTTATTTTCTGTAGAGATGGTGGTCTCGCTCTGTTTTGAGCTTTTGGTCTCAGGCAATCCTTCTAACTCATCCACTCAAAGTACTGAGATTGTAGACATTAGCCACTGCACCTGGATGTTCTTGACTGCTTTTAAATAATTAATTCATCAACTCTACCCTGATATCTGCTTTCACCTTCCCTCTTTGAAACAGAACCCCAGAGTTTGGCTGGTAATAAAAGACAATAGTTCTCAGCCTTCTTTGTAGCTAAGGGAGCAAGATAGTACTAGCCAATTAAGTTTAAATAGAATTCATTAATACTTTCTTGAAATGTCTTTACAAGGTAAAGGTGCTATCAGTTTTCTTCTTCCCAATTCTGGGATAAAGGCCTAGATGGCTAGAACTCTGCCAACCATCTTGTCATCTCTATAATTCAAGCCAATTATTGAAGATGTCAGAACAGCACAATAGGGACATGAGTCCCTGATGATATTGGGTAACCATTTCAGATAGAAAGAAATAAACTCAGCTGGGTACGGTGGCTCACACCTGTAATCCCAGCATTTGGGGAGGCCAAGGACGTTGGAACACCTGAAATCAGGAGTTCGAGACCAACCTGGCCAACGTGGTGAAACCCCGTCACTACTAAAAATACAAAAATTAGCCAGGAGTGGTGGCAGGTGCCTGTAATCCCAGCTACTCAGGAGTCTGAGGCAGGAGAATCACTTGAATCTGGTAGGCAGAGGTTGCAGTGAGCCGAGATCGCGCCATCGCCCTCCAGCCTCAGTGACAATAGTAAAACTCCATCTCAAAAAAGAAAGAAAGAAAGAAACTCATAAATGTGGGATGTTTTTAAAACATGTCTGCAAATACTTTGAATTTAGTGACTCATGTCTTACAAATCAAATATGGCAGGAATAATGCTATGTGACCTCTGAGGCTGGGTAATAAAAATAACAATTTTCACCTGGCTCTGTGTGTGTCTCTCTTTATCATACTGCTTGCTCTAGAAAAGCTAGCCACCATGTTGTACTAACACCCAAGAGACATGAATAGAAAAGATCTGAGACTATTCACAAATAGCTGCTACCAGCCAGCCAGACACCTGAGTGAGCCCCCCTGAGAAGCACATCTTCCAAGCACAGTTAAGAGTTTGAATGACAGTAGCTCTGGTCAAAATTTTGACTGCAACCTTATGAGGGCCTCTGAACTGGAAATGACCAGTCAACTGCTCCTCCTGAATTCCTGACCCACAGAAACTGTGAGAAGTGATACATACTTAGTGGGTTTTTTTGTTTTGTTTTGTTTGAGACAGAGTCTTGCTCTTGTCTCTCAGGCTGGAGTGCGATGGCACTATCTCAGCTCACTGCAACCTCCACCTCCCAGGTTCAAGTGATTCCCCTGCCTCAGCCTCCTGAGTAGCTGGGATTACAGGTGTTCGCCCCTACACCCGGCTAATTTTTGTATTTTTAGTAGAGATGGGGTTTCGTCATGTTGGCCAGGCTGGTCTCAAACTCCTGACCTTGTGATCCACCCGCCTTGGCCTCCCAAAGTGCCGGGATTACAGGTGCAAGCCACTGCACCCCGCCTAATACTTATTGTTTTAAAACACTAAGTTTTGGAGATAATTTGTTATGCAGCAATAGATAAGTAATACAAAGTCTATCGTGTTAGGTCACTTATTTTGCGGGGTGTGTGTGTGTGTGTGTGTGTGTGTGTTGCATGTTGTAATAGGCTTCTGAACTCAATCGGGACTGATGGACTTAATCGAAGGAGGGGATGAAAACACTGCAAGGAGCACTAGGATGTAATTGGGCTTCAAAAGTAATGATCTGAGGCTGCGAGCCACCATGACTATGCCACATCTTTCAGTTTCTCTCTACACATCAAACTAATTTTCTTTAACCATAGGCAACATCCTCCACATCAATGAATGATATGATATGGAGCCATCAATACACTCATGTACTATATCCATTCTCAGGGAGGGCCTAAATCTTTTCTGCTAAAAAGAAAATAGGTTACATATTCCAATTGAACAGCTAGGGAAGAAAGGTATCAGAGGAGGGTGGGATTAGACATTTCCTGTAAAAGGAGATGGAGAAATGTGTGACACACAGTCCCATTTAAGTCATTTACACATGCCGTTTTACGATTTCCTAAGGCAAGCTTTTTTGGTTCATTCCTCTTCATGAACTACCCCCTTACACAAGACAACATACCTTTTTTTCTTTTTCTTTTTTCTCTTTTTTGAGTAACTGTCTCACTCTGTCACCCAGGCTGGAGTGCAATGCTGTGATTGGCTCACTACAACCACCACCTCTGCGTTCAAGCTATTCTCCTGACTCACCCCCTAAGTAGTTGGGATTACAGGCCTCTGCCACTATGCCTGGCTAATTTTTGTATTTTTAGTAGAGACAAGGTTTTACCATGTTAGTCAGGCTGGTCTCGAACTCCTGACCTCAGGTGATCTGCTTGCCTTGGCTTCCCAAAATGCTGGGAATAGAGGCTTGAGCCACCATGCTTGGCTAATGTATTTTTTTTCTAACTTTAGGATAAGGATTAAGAGATTTGTAAGTCATAGAAAGAGACGTGTCTCTTGAACCTAAATAGCCCTTCCTCTAGGAAGCCTTCCTTGATTCCCTTGATCTTGACTGGCTACTCTCTGGTCTCTCTGTTTTTCTCTGTGCATATCTATGTGCTAGTACTTATTAAAAGAGTGCCCTACAATTTTGTCCATTTGTTGTATTCCCACTACGCTGTATATTCCTGTTCGAGGAGAGCTTGTTTAACTAGCTCTGCATGCCTTGGGCCCAAAATAGGTGTTCAACATAATGAGTGAGCAAATGTGTGACTAGAGATAAGAGAGACTGAATTAAATTTTGAAAAGGTTATCTTATTGATTACATCATATGTAGTTTTCCTTTTTAATACTTTTTGACTCTGCCCTAGTTCTTCACCTAATATGAGTAGACATGAAAAAAAATCTCAGTCTTATGGTGACTTTCTTTCTACAGAATCCAGACAGCTGAGGTTAAATAGAACATGCTTAATAAAAAGATTGGGGAAACTCATGAAGTATCCAGGAGAGCCAGAAAAGCATTCTTGAAGACTAAACTTTGAGAAACACTGACCTACCCAGAACTGTTCCTGTGAAGATTCCATCATTCTAGTCACTTCCACCATCATTGCCAGAAAAATGTGTTCTGAGTTATGCATGCTGCATGACATTTTGGAATATAATAGTGTCTGATCCATAGAGCGTGACTTCAACAAGACTGCATAAGCAAGCTTCTAACTTCTGTCTTGGATAGGCTGGGCCTGTAAGAAAGCTCCTTCAACAGAAGATTCTTCAAAAGATACCACAAAATATAGCAAATATCCACCACACTTAGAATAATCGAAAAATACTGCCTTAGAGATTACATTCGGAGTGATGATTTGACAAATTTTCAGTCATTACATAACGTTAGGTAGAAGCTGGAGAAATACTTGGTGTAAGAAATATCTGTAAGGAAATTTCTGGCTCAGTTGAATGGATAGCAACAAATGTAAAGTATCTTCTAAACTAGAACTTCTGAATCTATATAGTTTTTAATCTGCCTAGGCACCTTATTAGAATATCTCAGCCACAAAGAAGTAATTCATCCACCAACTCTACTAACCTTTTTTGTTAGAACGTCTTTTAGTGATGGTGTCAAACCCAAAAGACAAACCGGTATCCAAGTATCTATCCACATGGGCACAGAGACACAGACAAACACATAAAGTCAAATAAACACTTGATTTTCTTAGTCAAACAAATTTCATTTTGGTATCTGGTCCAGGGAAAATTTTTAAATACCAAAGTGAAAACTCATTTCATATTATTAACAATAGTGACTTGATCCTAGTAACTTGGTAAGCTTTGCCTTCTATTTTGTGTGACTTTTCTGAAAAAGGGAGAAAGAATTCCTCATGAAATTATGAGACTTACTGTTAACTATTCAAATTGGAAGATTTCTATTTAAAAATTCTAAAAATGGGAGTTGGAAAGGAATAGGCCATAACATAAAGGAAATACTTCAATTTTTGAAGTGGAGTTTGTAGAGACAGGACACAAGTCCAGCCTCATTGTTTTATGAACAAAGAAGTTGAAGGCCAGAGAATAAACGTGACCACAAACTATAAAGTTAGTAAGCAATACAGTTCCTCAGGTAGCACATTTTCCTAATCATGACACTACAGAAGAAGGATAACAGACTGTAGTTAAACCTGGGAGATCAAACATAGTCATTTATCTCTGGCTCCTTAGGAAACCTCTAAAATGATAAAACAATACAAATATTATAAATGCCATAGACAAAAAGAGCAGGAGAAGAGATGACAGAAAATTGTAGGGGTCAACATTATTTGTAAATCAATTAAATGGTAGTGATGGAGTATCACCCAGGGCCTTTTGATTTTATAGGCTATGAACACTCCATTACATTAGATGTTTTACTGTAAATAACCCTCATGTTAGAGGACTTTTGTTCTCAGTTGTCTGCTTATGTGTAAAAGTCAGCACCAACTTGGCACTCTTTCCCTCTTTATAACTAGAGAATTAGACTAACTAAACAATGGATTTTCAAGTTAGAAGTGCATAAATACATTTTATTTTAGTCACACTAACACAAAGCACAAAAACTCATATACACCCAGACACAAGTTTCACCAAAACGACTCACCCTTACTACATTGATAACAACATTCTTATTGCCTTGATATTTTCTATATTGTTACTTCCAATTGTGCTCATTTGGTTAAAGTGGTTGGGAGTGTAACCAACTAAATGCATTTCAGAGCTCACTAATGAGCTTGACATGCAACTTGATGTAGCTGGAATTACAGGTACGCACCACCACGCCAGGCTAATTTTTGTATTTTGAGTAGAGATAGGATTTTACCATGTTGGATATGCTGGTCTCAAATTCCTGACCTCAAGTGATCCGCCCACCTCAGCCTCCCAATGTAAGATAAATCATTCTACATACATAGCATTGAAATAACAGCATTCCCTATTCTCCCACTTCTTTATCTTTTTGAGCTTTTTGTTAATTTTACCTTTCACTTCCATATCTCTCCATTATACATTTGTTACTACTTTTTATTTTTCTATTGTTTGGTATTCCTTTATTGATTCTCCTTGCCTCCTTCTCTTCTCTACTCCTTACCAATGGCCCACACACCCCCATCATCCCAGCACCAGTGTATTAGCACTTTGATAATACATATATATGGCTTTTGCCTTCATCTCATGAAGTAAATGCTTTTCAGAGTTGAACTGTGTAATAAGTTGTAACTGCTTTTTCTTTCTTGCAAATTTTTTACTGTTGATGTTAACTTTATTTTTAGATCTTTTCAATTTTTAACATGTTTTAGCTTTTTACCAATTCTCTGAATCCTCTCCGAAAATGTACAGAGAAAACTGTTTTGCCAGCTTTTATCTTTCTGAGGAAATCTCATTCGGAGCCACTGGACTGCTCCCATCTGGACGGTTTGTCTTTGTCTCTAGGTTTGGCACACAGTTGTCCTCCTGGGATCGACCTTCACCATCACCTTGCTGAGTTCTGATGCCTTTCTTCTGCCGCAGACCTCCCGTCCCCATACCTGACACGATCCTCTTTCTCAGAATTTGCCTTTGTTTGGTGGAATACAAATGAAGTAGACCATCCAGTAGGTCCCCTTATGAGTGCGCAAGGGTGGTAAAAATCTTCATTAGCAATATTTTATTAGTGATTTTTATCCCAATTTTCTTGGTTCCCCTTTCCTAGAATTCCTTTAATTTGTGTTTTTAACCTCTTGAACTTTTCAAAAAAAAGTCTTTGGCCCACTTTTATGTGTCTGTTTGCAGTTTCTCTACTCTTAGAGAAAATATTTCCCCTTTTCTCTGCAAAGGCAATTCCTGAATATTATGTTGAGATATGCCTTTCTGATATACATACATACATATATATATATATATATAATATGAACACATACATGTTCAAGAGTTCTTTGTTTCCTCTGACAGTCCCCAATTTTACTGTACTCTGTTGTTGATTGATGGTTGCAATATTTTCTCCAGTTTTTCCGAGGATGCTAATTATAGTTTTTGAATTATATTTTAAATCCTCACAAACTTTGTTTCCTCCATGTTACTTTCTTCTGTGTATCTACTTTCTATGTTTTATTTCAGATGCTTCCTCATATTTCAGATAACTCTTTCTTTTAACTGATATACTGACAATATTTTGACTGTATAATGGGGCTTATACATTCTGAGTATTAACCCAGGGGGATCTGATTTGGTAATATGCTTCTTAAGTGAATTTTCAGCCAATCCTCTTTATTTTAACCCTCTCTTCACTTACACATGAAGAAGTAACTGGGTGCCGTTTGTTTTGTAGTATTCTGGGGATGGTTCAGGGTTGTTAGGGTTTAATTTGCTTTCCTGTTTACCTTCTAAGGACTCTGTGTGTTTGGGGTCATTTATTATTTTCTCTCGACATCTGATGTTCATCATCGGCATTTTGTAGCTGATGTAACCTGTTCTATTCTTCCCTTGTTCATTTATGCACCTTTAAAAATCTCTTTATCTTCATTTTAGTGTGGTTTTTAAGAGAAGGTGAAAGTTAATAAATGTATTCTATTTTCCATATTTCCTGAAGTCTTCTTTTAATATGAAATCATTTTTAATAAAATAAAATACTTGGGGAGTTTCAGATTGAATCATGTCCCTATTTTTAGATTAGTTCCACCTATTCATTAGTTTATGAGGAGAAAATGATGTATAATTCTCCGAAATTATTATGAAACTATTGATGTTTCAAGATGGAAACACTGAAGATGAGATTTCAGTTTAGTTTTACAAATTAAAAAACTCACATAAACCACGCAGAAGGTCAGTGTTGTCCATCAGAGCCACGTGAGTATTATGAGCCCTGAGTTAAGCTTACTTTTATCACCTTAAAACAAGACAAAATATTCATATTAAATATTTCAGTGGTAAAACGAGTCTTCTTGAAACATTTAATAGAACATCCTTTGCCATTGGGAGAATCTTCCCCCTTTGAAATCCACTGTAAAATGCCTTTTATCTTACTATAGGGAAAAGGAAATCATATTGAGAATTTGAATATTAATAATCAATTAAAATGACATCACAATACTACTATAAGATTAGAAAATAGATAAGTTCTACTGTGTGAGTTCTTCAGGCAGATGTTATTCACTGCCATGCTGTCTGGTAAGCTTTGCAGTATTTTTATCAGCCTCACAAATAACTCTCTTGCTCTGTCATACTGGCCTCATCACACTTCTTTTACATATTGAGATAGATGACAATCAACTCAAATTAGTTCACATATTTTGATCAACAAATAATAGTTCATTAAATTAAAACAAACCAGAAGAAAACTGCATTTGCTTCAAGGGATAAAAGAAATAGAAGAACAATGAGTAGGGACTATAGAAGCAATGTATGCATGATTATTTCCAAAGACAAAGTGATACATATCTACTATATCAAAATTCATAATATGTCAATACAGTGCAGAATATTTCACACTCTCAGATGTTGTAGGTGAGTAAAAATGAATCCACTGGTAAATTCAGACTGGAAAGGTTCAAGTATAATAGGAGTTTCGGGGTTTGTGCTTCTGAAGAGAGAAAACGGGTCTTTCATAGGCATGGTATTACTGCTCACAGTAATGCTAAGTGTATTAATTTAATCTTAAGACTTATGAATGGGAGAAGCTTTTGAACATACTTAGTGTTGCTTCAAATATTTAATAATAATTATATTTCAGTATGGTGGCTTTTAAAATATATGTCTGCCCCTAAAATTTGTGGAGTCTGGGGCCAGAATACATATAAATAGAGGTCTATATATCATATGCCTAACATTTTGAAATTATTAATTAAGTTATCATAAGCTGTATTTACATTCTTATGCATAATCTGCTTCCTGTGGATTTCCCTGATGACGTCAAGACTAAAAGAAACATACTGAACTCTGGGTCCCCCGCCACCACCCACTGAACTCTCTGGTTGCAAATTGAAGGTTTACCTATGTTACTCAATATTAAAATAGTAAAAACTAAAAGAACTAAAGAAACCACTCTTTTCAAATTACAAAATCATGAACAAAGATTACATAATTAAAAAGATAAACTAAATGAAGAAGCAAGGAAGTTTTGAAAATAAAACAATATATAATACTAAAATTAGAATACAGGCTTAAGGTCAACTAAATTGATTATGAAATACATGTTAAATGTGATTAATTCATCTTTGTAAAAAAGATTATCAGATTTGATCAATAAGTAAGATTCAAATTGACTATATCAATACATTTTCAAAAAGAGTGATTCAAAAGGTTGTAATTAAAATGGGAATAAAACCAGATACCTACAGGGAAAAGAAAGCATGGGTTGATATATTAATATCAAATAAGATCAAATTCAATAGAGAATTGTTTTTTTAAGTTATATAACCTGACAAGGCTGTATAGCTATATATAGCTTGATGGGAATATTTAATGTTATCGAAGTCACTGTTAGAAATATGCACATAATTACAACAAATCATATTGAATATGTAAACTAAAGAGTAAAGGCAGTATGTGGGAAATTAGTAGAACTTTAATAATACTAAAATATTAGTTCATATTTCTTAGCCCCTGACCAATCATGAAAGAAAGATATAAGGTTATGAAAGAGATAAATAAGAAAATATTTAACAGCTGACAAAACATATTAATTAGGATGAAGTTTGAACGAATATATTATAGAAACCCAAATTAACAGTGTCCTTATCTAGCTAGTATAATAGCACATAATAGAATCCCATACGTAAGCATGTGTCTTAAGGCGGTGTCACATTAATCGGAAACTAGAAATTCTTCCAGCTGTCTGATCCATCCCAAGGTAGTGGCCTTCATGTTATCCAAGATGACTGCTGGATGTGCAGACATCATATGCGAACAATAGAATTGAAGAGGGAGCAAAGAAAGGTATAATAAGGGTATATTTTTCAATATACATTGAACACGTATGGTCATTGGTCATTGGTTAAAACTTAAGCATGGGCCCACACCCAACTGCAAGCAAAGCTGAGGAATGTAGTCTTTCAGCTTTGGCGATGTGCTTAGCAAAATGCCAGATGGTTTTCATTAAGACAGGGAGAATAGATATTGGGTTTCATCTATCTACCTATGATCAACTATCCTTTGGGTATCTATATGTCCATGTGTTCTTCCATGCTTGCAAAATACTCAGTACTTCGTAAATGAGCCAAACGTTTTTCCATCAGCTTAAATTTGGGTTTTCTGAGCAGTATGCCATCCTCTCCATCAATCTAAGATATAGCTACTCATATCCCAGCAATCAAATAATAGACATACTATCTTCCCTCCATACATCCAATGTGCAATGACAGATGAGTAACAGAATAACCAAATAAAAATCCCAGCTGTAAAAGGAAAGCACAGAACTTATTGGTCAATAACTGCCAGCACTAGAGCTTTTTCCTAAAGGATTAACTGATTTGATTATTCAATATACCTATTTATATTTCCTCCCTGGGAGAAAATATCTTGTTTTCTTGCAAGGTTCTGACAGGTTTTTAACTGTCATTTATCCTCCCTAGCCAACTCTAGGGCAGATATTGGTACTGGAAAAGGCCAGGGAACCAGAAGAATAATTTAAGGGCTTACCACCACAGGCTGCTTTTTGCTACCCAGACAAGGAGTGCTTAAGTCTTCAATTAATTTTGAGTTGATTTTTGTTTATGATATAAGATAGGGTCTCAATTTCATTTTCTTATATGTGGATATCTTGTTTTCCCAATATCATTTGTTGAATAGATTATTCTTTTGCCATTGTGTATTCTTGGATCTCTTTTCAAGGGTCTGTTGACTACATATATGTGGGTTTATTTCTGGGCTCTCTATTCTGTTCTATTGATCAAAATTTCACACCAAAATGGGAACAATCAGCAAATAAAAAGGCAATCTACAATATTCACAAACGGTATATATGATAAGGAGTTGATTTCTAAAATATTTAAAGAATTTCTACAAGTCAATAGCAAAAACTTCAAAAAATGATTAAAAAATAGCCAGTGGACTTAAGCAGACATTTCTTCAAAGAAGACATCAAATAGCCAACATGTATATGAAAAAGTGCTCAACATCATTAATTTTCAGAGAAATGCAAATCAAAACTACAATCAGATGTCACATCACACCTGTTAGGATATCTATTGTAAAAGAACAAAGATAAGTTTTCGGGAGTTTGTGGAAAATTGAAACCCTGTTTATGCACTGTTGATGGGAACATAAAATGGTAGATCATCTACAAAAAAAAATGTACTTTCCTCAAAAAATTAAAAATATAGTAAGTCACATAATTCACCACATAATTCAGCAGTCTCGCATAATTCAGCCACATAATTCAGCAGTCTCGCATAATTCAGCCACATAATTCAGCAATCTCACTTCTGGGTATACATCCAGAAGAACTGACATCGGGATTTTAAGGAGGTATCTGCACTCTCATGTTCATAGCAGCATTATTCATAATAGTCAAGACATGGAAACAGTACAACTCTATTAATGGATAAATAAAGAAAATGTGGCATATACATAAAATGGAAAAACATTCAGTCTTAAAAAGAAGGAAATCTTGTCATTTGTTACAATGTGGATAAGCCTAGAGGACAGTATGGAATGAGAAAAAAACCAGGCACAGAAAGAAAAATAGAATGTTTCCACTTACATGAGGTATCTATAATGCTCAAAGTAGTAGAAGCAGAAAATACAATAGTGGTTTACAAGGGCTGTGAGAGGGGAGAATTAGGAGTTGTTCCATGGGTATAAGTAAAAGAGAAAGAGAGAGATGAAGATATGACTGACCTTAAATATATAACTTTGAAAAGTACACATTTTTTATAATGAATGAATGAAGTGATTATCTTATAAAAACTTATAAAGAGCCCAAAAAGAACAAAAGAAACCCAGGAAAGCCTATTGAAACTATAAAGCAAATACAAAAATATTAATTTTAAAAACACAGAATTGATTAAAAAAACTTTAGAAATGTTTGGGTAAAAATGGAAAACATCTAAGTAACTTAATCTCGTAAAACAAACAGGAATAATGCTCCAAAATTGGCCTCTTACTATACAAATAACTGCATATTCTGAAGAAAACATGTTAGTAATACAAGTATCTTTAGCCCTTTTGTAGGCAAATAAATTTAAATAATTTAGAAGAAACTAATGATTTTCCATAAAAATATAAATCACCATTACTGACCATAAAAACATTAAAAAAATTATAATCTATACTAAAAGTGGTAACTGGCACAAATGAATTTGAAAAAAAAATGGCCTGGTGGGGGTGGTTACATAGATTAATTTTCCTCAAATCTCCTAGAAGCAGATAATTGTAAAGTTATGTAAGTATTTGAAAGTTAAAGAATGGAATCTTGTGGGGGTCAGCATAACACTGACTTAAAAATCTAATGCCTCACTCATCATATCAGAATACATCTTGGGTATATCAAACATTTAAATTATAGAGACAGAATCTTTAAAAAATGTTTATTGACTTTGTAATCTTAGAATGAGGAACACATTGTTTAGCATAACCAAAATCCAGAAAGCAAAAACATCAAAACAGTTAAATTCAATAGCATTGAAAGAAAATAATTTTACACAAAACAAATTAAAATAAGCATCTAAAACAAAGGCAAAATAATAGCAAAAACTGAGAGAAAATATATTTGATACACACAACATAGGATCAATTAATTTATTATGCAAGAAAAATAAGAAAATGTTTTCCAATTCAATGGAAAAAAAGATTAAATTGATAGGTGCAGAATAGAAAAGATCTAATTTGAGTGAGTTTAAAAAATTTACTTAGTGCATCAAATGTTAAACAGAAAATAAATATTAACGCTCTTTAAGCATTCAATAAATGTTAGCAAAATCTATAGACAAAAGATGGGGGTACTTTTTAAAGAGTTCCTTTAACATTTATAATACGACATAATATAAACTGCTCAGTAACTCAAAAGAGAGGGACGAAATTAGTTTATCTACATACCTTTTGAAGATATTAGTGTGTCTTTCAACTAACTAATCTTCTTTACCAAGTTTCTGTACCATTTTAGAATTTTCTTCTTATAAATAAGTTAACTGTAAATAATGACAGTTATTTCTTCGTCATTTGATAAAGTTATCTCGTTGTAGTTTACATGACTTTTTCATGACTTTTTTTTTTTTTTTTTTTTTTTTTTAGACGGAGTCTCGCTCTGTTGCCCAGGCTGGAGTGCAGTGGCCGGATCTCAGCTCACCGCAAGCTCCGCCTCCCAGGTTTACGCCATTCTCCTGCCTCAGCCTCCCGAGTAGAGTAGCTGGGACTACAGGCGCCCGCCACTTCGCCCAGCTAGGTTTCTTTTTTTGTGTTTTTTAGTAGAGACGGGGTTTCACCGTGTTAGCCAGGATGGTCTCGATCTCCTGACCTCGTGATCCTCCAGTCTCGGCCTCCCAAAGTGCTGGGATTACAGGCTTGAGCCACCGCGCCCAGCCTTTCATGGTTTTTTATGTATTTAAATTGGGTAGGATCTCTAATAAAATGCTAAGTAATACTGGTGAAAGGAGATTATGGTGTTTTTTCCTCTATTATGTGATGATAATTTATCTGTTGTCTTACTACATTTTTGCTGCTGTAACAGAATACCTGAGACTGAGTTTAAGCATGGCAGAAAATTCCTTTCTCCGATTTCTTGAGACTGGGATGTCCAAGATCAAGGTGCTGGCAGGTTTGCTTGTCTGGTGAGGGTCGCATCCTCCAGAGGGAAGAGACACTGTTCCTCATGGAGGAAGCCAGAAGGGCAACAAAGCAAGCTAGCAGAATGCCCCATGAAGCCTCATTTATAGGGTCTTAATCCCACTCATGAGGGATAAACCCCTCAGGGTCTATTCACTTCTACAAACATTATGACATTAACACCACCTAAATTTTGGAGAGGATGTATTCATATGTCAGTGAGGACATATAGTACTCACTATTTCTTCATTAAATATAATGATGGTTATAGAAAACTGATTTTTGTGTTGACATGGTTTTCCATCTAAATACAACAATTTTCACGTATTTTTATCAAAAGCTTTTTAGCTTCACATCATTCTCCCTCTTCTCTCTCAAGTTTTCATGTGGCAAATTAAATGAACAGACTTCTTATCACATGGGGATAAACCATGATCAATTATGATTTATTAATGTATTATGTAATTTTATTTTCTAATATTTTAGTTTTTGATTTTATTTCCACAAGAGATATTTCTCTCTGGGATTTTCATGTTTAGAATTCAAATCAGAATCCTCCTTCACGTGTATCAAACAAATCAACAAGGAAAAAACAAATAATCCCATAAAAAAGTAGGCAAATTCCATGAACAGGCATTTCTCAAAAGAAGATACACAAATAGACAACAAATGTATAAAAAAAGTTCAATATCACTAATCATCAGGGAGATGTAAATTAAAACCAATGAGATACTACCTTACTCCCGCAAGAACAGCCATTATGAAAAAAAAAAAAAAAAAAAAAAAAAAGATGTTGGGATGGATGTGCTGATGAAGGAACCTTTGTACATAGCTGATGGGAATGTAAATTAGCACAACCTCTGTGAAAAACAGTACAGAGGTTCCTTAAAGAATTAAAACTAAATCTACCTTTCAATCCAGCAATCACACTACTGGGTACCTACCTACAGGAAAAAATATTATTATATGAAAAAGATACATGTACATGTATGTTTACTGCAGCCCAAGTCACAGTTGCAAGATATGGAACCGAATTAGGTGGTCATTGATCAACGAGTTGATAAAGAAAATGTGGTATATATACACCATGGAATACTACTCAGCCATAAGAAGGAATTAAATAATGTTTTTTACAGTAACTTGGATGGAGTTGGAGGCCATTATTCTAAGTGAAGTAACTCAGGAATGAAAAACCAAAAACCGTATGTTCTCACTTTTAAGTGGGAGCTAACCTATGACCTTGTAAAGACATACAGAATGATGTAGTGAACTCCAGAGACTCATAAGGGGGATGGGAGGAGAACAGCTGGAGACAAAAAGCTACATATTGGTAAAATCTCAGAGCTACCACTATATAATTAATCCGTGTAACCTAAAACCACTGGTACCCCAAAAGCTACTTAAATTAAAAAAAATTAAATAAGAATTCTTCTTCACTTACAGACTGAACATGGAAATATTTTTGCTTTGTACCATGTTCTTAAGTAAACTGGTAGAAAACTGGTAGTGCCAATTGTTAAGGCAGATTAAATAGAAGTAATTCATAATATTATTTTGGTTTGTTTTTATTCAGGTGGTAGATTTCAGAATACCTTTTATGAGTTTTGATCAATTCAAGTTTCTAATTCATGAAATTACATTTCCCAAGAAATTTATGTATTTTTCTAATCATTTGCATTTATCTAACCCTAGTTGTACAAAATATGCTTCTAGAATGTTTGTATTCTAAATGTATATTTTAGTCTTTTTTTATGTTTCTCATTTTGTTCTTTAGTTCTTTTTCATTTGTGATGATATGTTCCAGAGGTGTATTGATCCATTCTTCTTTTTCTTGTATATTTAGTTTTATTTATTTTATTCTTGTGATTTTTTGGAAATAATTTTGTGTTTTTTAAAGTCATTTTTGTTTTCTAATAAAGTTATTCTATTTTGTTTTGATTTCTAGTGCATTCTCTTAAGGTTAAAACTTTCTCTCTGTTTACTACTTTGAGCACATCACACAATTTTTTATATATAATGATACATTGTCATTTAATCCTCAATAATTTTTAATTTTTATTGTTTATTCTTCAAAGAGTTATCTAGGTGTATGCATTTTTAAAAAACATGCTAGTAGATTATTTACTTGAACATGTATATTCTTTAAGTATTGACTCATATTACATAGATTGTAGCTTGAAATAACTTATTTCAAATTTTGGATGGGATTTTCTTTGTGGCTTACTACATGATCATATTCTGTGAATGTTCAATGTTCATTTGAAAATAATAGATTTTTTTCTGTTAATTAGAGTTATATGTGTATATCTCTATAGATATATTATATATGATCATGTTTGAAAATTTTATTTTCCAAAACCTTGCATCCTTATTTGTGTTTTTCTAAGCCATCTGTTGTTTTCTGAGAGTGATGATACTGAGAAATTGTGATTTTTGTCAATTTCTTATTAAATTTCCATCAGGTATGTTCCACACGTAAAATCGATGATGAGTTTTGCCTAATACTTATGTTACAAATTCTAGCCCCAAATGTGCCATCAACTTTTGAATTCAAAACTAAGTCAAGAGTTTACCTCCTCAATGTCCCTTAGCAGTAAAACAACAGGTGAAACCAGATGAGTTCTAAGGGTCCTGCCAAACCTGTCATTCTTTGACTTAATTTATAACGAATTTTATTTTAAGGCACCTTTGGAACCATTTTTCACAATAAGTTTTTCTCTATTACCGTAAAAATTAAGGAAACACATGAGACCTAAGGATCAAAGTATTGGTCCTCGTGGTGAGGAAACTCCTTTCCCATCTGAACTGAACTTAAATACAAGCCTAGAAGGAAAGTTTATAGAATTGGCGTCTTCTCTCTGTGAGACTGAATTCAGGTCTCCAGAAACTGCATGAGATGTATCACCCGTTAGAGTAAGAATTAGCCTTCGCCAAAAGACACTGGAATTGAATTTTTCACCCTATCAGTATATTATTAATATTTTTCATACCATTACAGTCTTGAACATATAATTTTAAATGATTTCATAGTATTACTTTATATGACTGTACTATCTTGAAATTAATTCCCATTATTATATCTTTGCATTGTTGCAAATATTTTCTACATCAACAACTAAATTGAACTTTCATGGTTATTTATCCCAGGTAAAACTAAAAAGGTTCTGAATTTTCTACAATTATTAGTAATTATCCTGTAGCAATCTCTTTTTATGCCAGCTGTTGCTCTTAATTTAATTACATTGACCAGAGCAACCTAATAAGCACTTCATTGATAGAAACACGATTATCATAGAATGCTTAGTAATTCTTAAAATTGTCTTATGGGACTGATTTAATTGCTGCAAGTAGAACCCTTCATCCATGTCATGGCCTTCTCGTGTGTGTTTGTTGCTAGAAACATGATGAAGTTTAGTAATTTATCTTCAAAAGACATGAAATCAACATAAATAGACTATTTTTGGCATACTGTACTGTTTATGTACAGTGACAACTAAATATTATGAATATTTCAGAACTTAGATTTATTTTAAAATCGCATACAATATATTCCAAGATTTAAAATGTTTAGCAAAAAAAATGAAGAAAATACCTACTTAGACTAAAAGAAAGTATTGCAAAAAAAAACCTAATAAAAGTTGGGAACATGGGCCCAGCCCTATGAATTACGTTTTAACAACCAAAAGCACATCAGAAAACAAACGAACAAAAAAATTAAAATGTTTGTTGTTCTGAGTCTTTATAAAACACTATAACTCATTTATTCAGTAAATCACCTTTGTGACTTTGGGAGGCTGAGGCAGGTGGATCACAAGGTCAGGAGATCGAGACCTCCTGGCTAACAGGTGAAACCCCGTTTCTACAAAAAATTAGCTGGGCGTGGTGGTGGGCGCCTGTAGTCTCAGCTACTCGGGAGGCTGAGGTAGGAGAATGGCTTGAACCCAGGAGGCAGAGCTTGCAGTGAGCCGAGATCGTGCCACTGCACTCCAGTCTGGGCGACAGAGCGAGACTCTGTCTCAAAAAACAAACAAACAAACAAACAAAACCACTTTTGTGATTTTATGATTATTCTCACTATTTTGATAAACATTTTTTAAGAGTAACACAAATATACTTGACAAAAGCAAATGTGATTGACCATTCAATTTGTCTAATTGCTGAATTATTTTATGGTCAACCTGATTATCTTAGGAAATTAATTTTCCCATTTCCCATTTATCCTGATAATACTCTGTCTCTAATCCTATATCATATACATTTCTGTTACATTAGGATTCGAGACCAGTTTTGTTTTTAAAGAACTCCAAGAACAGTTTTTATGTCTTATTTTCACATTGAAAATCAGTCATATTTGCTTTAGCCTCAAAGAGCATGTTTATGTAAAATTAAATAAGCGCTGGCAGTGAGCTCCACTTTTTTTTTTTTCTAAACAGAAAATGGGTTCATAAGACAAATACTTTCTTGTAACAATACATCATTTAAAAATAAAAGCTATGTTTTTCAGTCTGACACCTCATGTTAAACTTAATAATAAAATACAAATTAGACGTAAAGATAAATTATGTAAAAATATCTTTAGCTTTCCAGGGGATTCTGTTTTAACATTGCGAGTAGAAACATTCACGTGTCTCTTAAAAGCTTCTATCATGGCTGGGCGCTGTGACTCATGCTTGGAATCCCAACACTTTGGGAGGGTGAGGTGGGTGCATAACGAGGTCAGGAGTTGAAGACCAGTCTGGCCAACATGGTGAAACCCCATCTCTACTAAAAATAAAAAATTAAAAAAAATTAGCCAGGCGTGGTGGCGGGCACCTATGTAATCCCAGCTACTCGGGAGGCTGAGGCAGAGAATTACTTGAACCTGGGAGCTCTGTCTCAAAAAAACAAAAAGAAAGAAAGAAAGAAAAAAAGCTTTAATCATTTGTTGCTAAGTTTATTCTGGAGAAATTTCCTTTACACATTGAATATTTCATGAACTTACCACATTTTGTAGTTATAGTTCAAAATTCACTAGAATATCACTAACTGGCTATATGCTATGTCAACAATAGCAACAACAGCAAAATTTCATCAACGACCTGAATTTTCCATTTTAAGTCCAGTGAAGTAAAGTTGCCTTGAAATTTCAAAAAAAAAAAAAAAAAAAAAATCATGACTCAGTGGTGGTTGCTTTTTCTTCTTTCTCTTCATCATACTTTTTCAATTACGACTCTGCTCTTGCAATTTAAATTTTCGAACCCTTTTTAAAAATTCAACTCATTACAGACTGGCTTAAATCCTTACCACTTTACTAAAAATAGTAGCCTCGGTTTCACATTGTTTCCCACTATCTATAAACTACTTTATCTTTCTGCAGCACTTCACACAACAAAACCTACTCGTTCTTGGCTTACATAAAACCGATCCATTCTGTTCCTTCTCAGCACCTACTGAATCCTTCACTCTCTCTTTTTCTGGCTTGTCAACTTGTTCTCTCTCTTTTTTTTCCTTTGAGACAGAGTCTTCCTCTGCTGCCCAGGCTGGGGTGCAGTGTTGCGATCTTGGCTCACTACAACCTCCGCCTCCCGGATTCAAGCGATTCTTGGATTACAGACATGCACCACCATGCCTGGCTAATTTTTGTATTTTTAGTAGAGATGGGGTTTCACCATGTTGGCCAGGCTGGTCTTGAACTCCTGGCCTTAAGTGATCTGTGTGACTGGGCCTCCCAAAGTGTAGGAGTACAGGTGTGAGCCACCATGCCCAACTTTCAACTTAATGTTAAATGCTGATGTTTCTTAGATTTCTAAGGTAGACTATTTTTTTTTTTTTTTGCTCTACATATATTTACATTCATTTCTTATTGGATCTTAGATATATTCACTGCTTTTATGTTTCTTCACCTGAATAACAAACATGCCTACATAGTCTATATCAAACTGAAATCGTTGTTTTATTTTGAATCTTTTCTTCAGTATTTTTCCTGAATAAATATCTTTGAAGAGCTTTAAAGTTATAGAAAAACTGAGCAAAAAGTACAGAAAGTTTTCATATATTCCCTCCCCAATACGCACCAATTTCCCCTATTGACATTTTTCATCAGTGTGGTACATTTGTTACAATTGATGAGCTGATATTGATGTATTACTATTAACTAAAGTCCCTAGTTTACATTAGGATTCATTCTTTGTGTTGTACATTTTGTGGGTTTTGAAAAATGTGTAATAACATGTATCTGCCATTACAGTATCATATAAGATAATTTCACACCCTCAAACTGCCCTGAGGTATACCTATTCATCCCTCCTTCCTGACTCTAAAAACCCTGGCAACCACTGATCTTTTTTACTGTTGTCATAGTTTTGCCTTTTCAGAACATCACGTAAGTGATACCGTATAGTCTGCCGTTTTTTCAGGTTGGCTTCTTTCATAGAAATATGCATTTAAGATTCTTTCAAGTTTTTTGTAGCTTAATAATTCATTTTCCTGTCTTGCAGAATAATATTCAATTGTTTTCATATACCACAATTTATATATCCATTCACCTATTCACAGACCTCTTGGTTGCTTCCAGGTTTTAGCAGTTATGAATAAAGCTGCTATAAATATTTCAGTGCAGGCTTTTAATGTGGACATTAGTTTTCAACTTATTTGGGTAAATACCAGAGTGTGATTGCTTCATCATATAGTAAAATATGTTTGGTTTTGTAAGGAACTGCCAAACTATCTTCCAAAGTGGCTATACCAGTTTACACTACCGCAAGCCATAAATGAGAGTTGCTGTTGCTACACATCCTCACCAGCATTCGCTGTCATTGGTGTTTTATATTTTAGTCATTCTGATAGATGTGTAGTGGTATTCCATTGTTCTTTTAATTTGCAATTCCTTAATGACATATGACATAGACCATCACTTCATATGCTTATATGCAATGCATATATATTCTTGGTGAGGTATCTATTCAGATCTCTTTTGACCATTTTTTAGGTTGTTTCTCTTTTTATTGTTAGATTTTAAGGATTTTGTGTATATTTTAGGCAGTTCTCTGTTATCAGATATGCATTTGGTCAATATTTTCTTTCAGTCTCTGGCTTGTTTTTTTATTCTCTTAACAGTGTTCTTGGCAAGGCAGCAGTTTTAAAATTTTAGTGAAGTTCAACTTATCATTTTTTTTTCATGGACCATACTTTCAATGTCATATGTAAGAAGTCATTGCCAAACCCAAGACCCTTTTAGGTGTTAAATTAAGTTTAGTTGAAAGCTACCTTCTTACCTATTTTAAGTGCAGCCTGAAGGTCTCTCTGTGCATAGAAAGAATAACCTAACTGAATGTGTAAACAGACTGAAACCTTCCCTTTTACCAACCACCAAGCTTCAGTCAGTCAACGGCAGTCAACTGTTCAGACCATGTTCAAACAAGGCAAATCTGTGCTATAACTAATCTGGCTATTTGTGTACCTCACTTCCATTTGCTGTGCCTTCTTTTCCTTTTTCTGTCTGTAAATCTTCTTCGACAACATGGCCGTGTTAGTCTACCTTATCCCATTTTGGTTTGGAGGCTCCCCGATTTTCCCATCATTCTTTGCTCAGTTAAACCCTGTTAACTTTAATTAGTCAAAAATTTTCCTTTTAACATAGGATTTTTAGAGTTTTGCATTTTACCTTTAGGTCTACAATTCATTTTCAGTTCATTTGTTGTGAAAAGTATAAAATCTATCACCTTTTTACATATGGATGTCCAGTTGTTCCAACATCATTGACTGCAAAGTCTATCTCTTCTGCATTCGATTGCCCTTGCTCCTTTGTAAAAGACCAGTTAACTATATTTGTGTGGTCAATTTCTTAGTTATCTATTTGTACCATTGATCTATTTGCCTATTATTTCACCAATACCACACTGTAATTATTACTGAAGCTTTAGAGTAAGTTTTGAAGTCTGATAATGTCAGCCTTCATTATTTTTGGCTATTACTTTGGCTATTCTTGGACTGTTGCCCTTCAATATTTTTTTCTAACAATGACACCAAAACACATCCATTCTTAATTTTCTTCTCTTGATCTTCACCCACCAACATTGACATCACACTCTTGTGAACCCAATCATCTCTTCTGAAATTGTATAAAATCTGCTCTCTTATGTGTCATCGCACTGTCTTCATTCAAACCCGTACCTTTTACCTGTAATAAGTCATCCTTCGAGCTATTCTTGGTATCAGTCTCTTCGCTTTGTAGTTTACCTCTATGTTATTTTCAAAGATGTCATATGTTTACAAATTGTGGTAATGCTTGCCTCAATTGGCAAAATTAAATTCAGATCATATGAAATATTTATTGAGTTTTAATAAATACATACTTCCTCTAGTCATGATCCCAGTGAATATTTAGAAAATGTTAACCTCTCCAGAAAATCCCCCAAAGGGCACTTTCTGTCAATCTTCATCTCTCTTAACAATCCACTATTATGTTTTATATATATATATATGTTAATAGATTAATGTGGCTATTCTTTAACTTCATATAAGTGAATTCACACAGTATATACTCTTTTGTGGCTAGCTTTTTTGCTCAGCATAATGTTTCTGAAATTTATTCATGCTGTCCCATTTTAAAGTAGGTTGCTCATTTTTATTACTAAGTAGTATTCCACTGTGTGCATATATCACAATATGTTTGCCTACTTTGCTATTAATGGACATTTGGATTGAATACAATTTTTGTCTATTATAAATAATACTACTGTAAAATTCTTGTGCCATTTATATATATATTTTATGTGTGTGTGTGTGTATATATTTATTTACATTTCTGTTGGGTTAATAAGTAGGAATAGAATTCCTGGGTCATAGGGGAAGTTTGTGTTTAACGTTATAAAAAGGGGCTGAATACTTTCCTAATGTGATGTGCATTTTACACTCCCACAAGTGTTTGAGTGCACCAACGACTCCCATATTCTTGTCAACTTTTCATGTCATTAGTCCTTTTAGTTTTTGACATCCAGTGGGTGTTTAATGGCATTTCGTTGTTGCTGTCAGAATGACAATTTAAAAATTAAACAAATTCATACCGTCTCTTCTTGCAAGACCTCTGGTGACTTGGTAGCTTCCTGCTGCTTTATAAAAGAAAGTCCCTCTCCTCAACATCACAAAAGGGTCTTTCGCGGTGCTCCCAGAACATACTGTGTCATGGGATCATACTTCCATTCCCATCTTTGTCTATTTACTTACTCTGACTCTTCTGTTCTCGATGCAAGGATTAAGCATTCCTTGAATACTCGGTGCCTTCTCCTAATTCTGTGCTTTTGTGTATGCTGATTCCTCCCCATTGGAGGCACTTGTTTTCGATACAAAATAATTTTTATTCAACCAGCTCAGATGTCCCCTTTCTCTGGAAACTTCTATCTCTCTATGCAATGCTAGTAGATGCTCCTCTCCATGTTCCCAGGAAAATATTGTATCATGTTCCCATGTTTCTATTTTAGCCTTTATACTTTATTTTAATAAATTTTTCATGTCAGTATCTTCACCAGATGACAGCAATGTCCCTAAAACCAGAGTGTCAGAGGCATGTGAACCAGAGCAACTCCATCTTGAATAGGAGCTGGGTAAAATGAGGCTGAAACCTACAGGGCGTCATTCCCAGAAGATTAGCCATTCTGAGTCACAGGATGACGTAGGAGGTCAACACAAAGTACAGGTCATAAAGACCTTGCTGATAAAACGGGCTGCAGTAAAGAAGCTGCCTAAAACCCACCCAAACCAAGATGGCCATGAAAGTGACCTCTGGTTGTCCTTGCTGCTACACTCCCACTAGGGCTCCGATAGTTTACAAACGTCATGGCAACGTCAGGAAGTTACCCTATATAGTCTAAAAAGGGGTGGCATGAATAATCCACCCCTTGTTAAGCATATCATCAAGAAATAACCATAAAAATGTGCAACCAGCAGCCTTCGGGGATGCTCTGTCTACGGAGTAGACATTCTTTTATTCCTCTACTTTCTTAATAAACTTACTTTCACTTCACTCTATGGAATCACCCTGAATTCTTTCTTGCGTGAGATCCAGGAACCCTTTCTTGGGGTCTCATTCGGGACGCCTTCCCTGTAAAAAGAGTATATGAATAGTTTAACATTGTGCCCTAAGCTTCAGAATAGTAACTATCAGTCAAGACCTATTTATTAAAAGAAAGAATAACATGTTTGCCATCTTCTTTAGTCTTCAGTATGGGAAGAATGTCCCTGTGTTTCACAGAGAAGGGAGAACAAAACATTTTCCTTAAAGGAATGATTTTTGAGTTTTTGCTCTATGTTTAATGTCCCCCAAAATCCATTCTCCAAAAATATCCTAACTTATAATTAAATTCTATGTGTTTGCCACAAATTTAGTTTAAAATACACACTGGTTGCTTTAAACCAAAATTTATTAATGAAAACATGACTTTAGATATTTTAATTGAGGCACCTGAGTAAAAGAATTGGTAATCATATATTAAATTATATCTTTAAGATCTTTGGCTTTTTCATATATTACTTATGTTCAGTAAGTTATTTGTGTAAGTATTGGTTTAAGAGAATTTACAACATTTAACTAACAAACTTCCTAGTGTTTCTTGAAAATTTTAACCAGGCTAATTTTTCTAATAAAATGTCATAGAAAATTTATTTATTTTTAACTTCTATAAAGGTTAATGAGTAAAGGACAAATAAAATGCACTTAAATCAATATATTGATGGAGTGTCAAAAAACCTGATAATTCAATACGAGCTGATTCCATGGGTTGCCTGAATCTCCTACCACCTTTTCCTTACTGGCATGGCCTGCCTATCAAACTGTGAGATATTAACTTTTGATCTAGTGGCCTGGTCTTGACCAACGAGATATGAGAGTCTGAAGAAGATTGTCTGCAGAAGACATTCCTCCCTGAAAAAAAAAAAAAAAAGAGATGTATGAATACAACTCTCATACACACTGGTTGTTTTAAACCAAACTATCTCACCAATCCGCCCCTATTGGGACACTGAGTGGGTGCTCTAAGAATGTATCCTCTATGAGCCATTTTACAATCATGAACTGGAAGACAAAAAGCCAGTGCACTGTGGGTGTCTAGCTCACCACCCTCATCTGTGAGAACTTCTCTTCTATACGCAGAAATAAGCCCCTAACTGGAGATCCATAAGACATGTTTTGGCCCTGGTTCATAATTGACTATAACCCTGACTCAAGCTGGAATAGTCAGATTCTCTCCCACAGAAATTAGGAAATGGCATTGAAGAATTCCTGCCAGTCTGGGCTGAACACCAAAATGAAACTATAAATGCAGCGTTTGATGCCGAGGATGCCAATTCTGTAAAAGTAGGTCATCAGAAAAAAGAACACATGAAATAGATATACAAATCCTAACCCTGCTCTAATCTTCTCCTAGTGCTCATTTACTTCTAATATCATATACTTTATTCAACATTATGTTTATGGCTTATTATTTGTCTCCTACAGCTGGAAACTTATTTCTATGTTTGTCAGGATTTTTTTTCCTATCCATGAGTACCAAGTGCTAAGAACAGTGCCTTAGCCCTTGTGTTAAAAAGAAGGTATTCAATAAATAATTTTCAAACAAATGAATCACTATTAGTTTCAAGTTGGACTCATTTTAAAATAATAGATTTATGCCACGGAATATGTAATTTTGCTATAAGTTTGTTGTTCAATTTTTAGATACTCCAACAAATCCAAAAGTATTTTGGTCTAAGGAGTTTCAATACAGGAAATAATTCTGATTAGAAATGAAATGGAGCAATCTGAAGAATTTAGAATTTATTTAAAATGTACAGGTCAAGAAACCAACTAAATTCTAGGTTCAGATATTCAAATTTGCTCATAATTGACAAAACGAATAAAAAATATCAAGTAAAAAACAAAATTGCAGTGTAATTTTGATGTTAGATTACTCATTGTTTCCATGAGTGGAGTAACCAGAAAGGAGTGTGTACTTACAACACATCAGAAACCAAACCAATACTTACCAATAGTGGCCATATAGCTTAGAGTGTTATGTAACTTAAAAGTGAAATTTGACAGAAAATGCATGGAGACCACATTAGTGGGAAAATAAAAAGCCTTGCCTTTTCCCCTAAATGCATCTGTAGTTTGTGATTCAGTCACACTGAGTCTTTTTGCAACCAATCAGGATAACCACCACCTAAAAAATTAAAATATATATATATTTATATATACACAAATAAAATACCATATTTCTTGACTTAATAAGCATAATTTTAATCTTGATTAAGCATAACCCCTTAATCTGTTTCTTTTAAATTATTTGGGCTGGAATTTTAATCTTTGATCTCTGAATACTGAAAGGAAGACTAGACATCCGAGCACGATAAATTGACTAAGGTCAAGTTTACTGATAAATAACTGTGGGAATTTGCAACAGTCACTAAGCATCAAAACCAATACCATTAAGTCATATTTCACAAAAATGTATCTACTTTTTGTTGAGTTTCATAAAGAAAAGTGTTATATGTTATATTTCCTTTTAGTCCTTTCAATGTCAGAAGTAACTCTGAGGAAGCAGATGTTCTTGCCAATGCCGATTTAACAGAACAGACCATAATAGCACAAGTTAAATGCTTTACAGCTTATTTAAAGCTTTCGTAGAGATGACTCTACTTAATCCAAACAACAAACCAGTGAGGAGTAGGAAAGTTATTTTTACTAAACCATTTCGTAGCTTAGAAAATTGAGGCTTACAAGGCTCCAGTAGCTTGTAGAAATTTACAAAATATAGTATATTCAAGAAAATATGGTAATTATCAAAAGAATATAACTTTCTCCCAATGCAACAGCTTAAATTAGCAGCAAGCTCAACTCCCATTGCTTCCTCTTACTGTTCTGCTCTTTCCTCTATTTTAAAGTCCATAGAGCAGGCAAAACAATTTTCCTAAAATATATATTATGTTGCTTCCTTCTTTAAGACTTGGACAGATCGCCATTACAACTAGAATACAAACGGGGATGCCTACTTCTTTCCTACATGGCCCTCTGTAATGTGCCTGCCAACTTCCCCTCCCACTCTGTTGTCTCTTCTTTTTCATTAGCTACACACGAGGTTCCCTCCTTCCAATATGTGATGCTCCTAACAGTCTCAATGCCTTTCCACTTATTTTTTTTAGTATCCCCTTCCACCAGATGTTTTCATGACTGTCTTCATTACCACATAAATTTTGTAGCTGAACTATGACTTCAACATAGAATCTTTCATGACCTCTGGTCCAAGCAGGTCTGCCCCATGGCTAAGTGCCATATTACCTTGTTGGGCTTCTTTAAGGATTCTACATACCTAAGATTATTTTATTTACTTTGTATAATATATTCATATTATACCCACATTTACCCCAAATGGAAAATGGGTAACAGATAGCAGAGATTCTCTTTTGTCCTCTGCTATATTTTTACAATTTACAATGCAGAGTAAGCGGTCTATAAGTATGAGTTACTGCTGAAGCAAACAGAAATGAAGCCAACCTCCCTTAATCTTATTCCACCACCTAGATATGAGTCTGTATCTTTCATTTTATTGTCTCTACTCTCTCACTCCCCATTCACCACTCTATTCCAAACAATCTGGCTTTTGCCCATACCACAGTGCTGCAACTATTTCCCAAGGTCCAAATAACGTTGTGTCTTCCTCCTGACATTTCTCTGGCAGTTTTCACAGTTTACTACACTTTTCTTTACAACTCTATCCTCCTTTGGATTTTTATAATACATGTGAAAAGTTTCCATACCTCAACACATGCCATTTTATCTTCCTAGACAGTTTCATGACACCTGCATACTTTCAAACCTCAATTTTTCTTTAAAATGCCTCTGAAAGCCCCAAATTTCTCTGGGCAATTTTTGTTATTATTTTTCTTATGCTCCAATTGCTCATTATCCATAAAAGAATAGTTTTTCTTATTAATTGTTTCCCTGTCTCATTACTCTCTGGAATCTAAACTTCTTGAAGGCAGGGACATTCTTTATTAGTAGTATATCTTTTATGATTAGTGTTTGGTTCTTAACTGAGGAGCTAAATATGCATCTCTTCAATAAATAAAAACATGATGATGCCGTATGAAAGAATGAGAATCCTCAAACAGTTTCTTAAAAAACATTTACAAACCTGCAGTTAAAGATATAGGTTACTTGGGAACCCCATTTAATATGGGATGTCAGCCTGCAGTGTACAGTATGAAGGCCAAAATATCTAAAGGATGAGGTACAGCATAATCGGAAAATCTTAATGCAGACAGCTCACCAAGTCAGCCTTGTGTTGAGTCTTTCTACTTTGTACAAATGGATGCAATATTACTAAGAAAAATACTCTTAGAATTATCTTCTGATGACATTAGAAATGTTACATGATAATTAAATCAAAAAGACAAACCTTTAAAAGGCATTTAAGTAGTAAAGATCATCAAAACATAGCAGTAAAATTAGGGGTACAATTTCTTGATTCCTATGTTAATACCAAGAGATTCTTAATTAATTAAAACAGAGATCTCTTCTGGTCAACTTTGGTTTACAAAAGGATGCTTCCCATGATGTCATGTGAGATTGTGTGGAAAATATCAAATGGACCACTGGGGTAAGTTTTGAAATTCATGTTCCTTATAGTGGATTAACATAAGATTCAATCATAAGATTCAAAATTACTGAGGGTTTAACAGAAGTGTGGTAAAATGGGTTGTTTTATATACAACTAATAAGAAAGTAATACAATCTTTGGGACAATACTGGTATTTATTTTTACAAATTTTACATTATAATTATCCTTTGTGTCAATAATTTCATTTGTGGGAGTCTACCAAAAGTAAATAAAGAAGCAACAAAAATAACAAAATATGACACTCAAAAGTATTTATTACAGTATAATTTATTGCTGCCACAAAATGAAATAAACTTATATAGTCAACACAATAAGCAATACTTATGTTTTACGTACAGTACAGGGACTTTTTCTCACTGTACAATAATAACAAATGATGGAAACATGATTTTATCATATAATTAACCAATGGTATATTATATACGAATGGGATATTATACAGCAATTAAACGTGTTGCCAAAGATCTTAAAAGAATATGAGGCATTATATGTGGAGAAATGAAAAAAACAGAAAAACATAAAAAACAACAGCAACAACACAAAATTGTTTTTAGTGTGATCCAAAATTGATCAAAATTAAGATGAAGATAAAACTAATAGAACAAAAAGATAATATTGTGTAAGCATGATGATAATAATATAATAGTATTTGTTCTGATTTTCTATGGTTTAGTATTTTTATAATGCCTATTGTGAGTGAAAGGGAAAACTAGCTACATATTTTAATTTACAGGAAGATGATGAGTCATTTAGTTTTATAAACGATATTGGAAAAGCAAGTATTCAGCTGGTGATTACATTTATTGGCATACAAATCTAGCCTGACTCAACCCATCACTAATTTCTGGGTGAATCATTAGGTAAAAAACAAACACAGGAAACAGAAACACAGCATTTTCCTACTAGCATGTCTAAAAAGTATTCTTGGAAATATTGCAGATAACTGATGTAAAAAAATTGTTAGGGAATTATATGCTATTAAAAGAAAGCAGAGAAGGATAAAGTCAAGGATAGTTTGTAGGAAGAATTAGTAAAGGAAAAACTGAAAGAAGGAGGAAGGAAGAAAAGAAGGGGAAACAAAGGAAGAAAAAGAGAAAATGATACCTCAGACTCACATCTTGATATATTATAGAAAGACTATGCAGTCATGCACTTGTCTTGTCTCAATGTGATTTGTCATTTCTGGTGCATGTGCATTACTCAGAATTTCAGGTCTGAGTCAATAGAGTATATCTTGTAAAACAATAGGTGTTTTTCAATGAAACGAATGAAACTTGTTTTTGAATGAAAAAGAGATTTTTCATGCCTGTAGCATTTAAACACTTCTCCAGTCATGTCTATTTTCTTTTTTACAATCTCTCCTTAAGGGATATTATCATATTTTTTCAAAACCCACGACAGTTTTGACCATGATATGGATATATATACCATGACAATATTAAGAAAATATGTTGACAGAGAACTTGGACTTTCTTTTTCAGGGGTGCAGTTTTATTTAAAACATCCATGTAATTAAAGTCAATTATATTTTAATACAAGCAAATCATGATAAACATAGGTTTTTTTTTTTTTCAAGTATCTACTACTTTAAAATTTAAGATGTTTCTAAAGCTTCAGACTAATTGTCAACTACACAGAAAACATATTTTCTGGTAGTTCTTACATTGTGGGAAAGAAAATCACTGGGATTTGAGTTAGAAACCTAAGTTCCAATTCAAAGCTTGTGACTAAGACCAGCTGTGAGATTTTGAAATATGGTTTGGCTTCTGTGAACAAGAAGCTAATCAAGTATTGTTGAAATTGAATGATTAAACCCAATGTAAAAATGAGTGCCCAGTGTAATTGCTAATAGTAGCATTGTCTTAAATTACACAGGTCATTCTAAAAATTAATATAATAAAAATTCATACCTAGATGCAACCAACATATGATTATATGTGGCATAAATATAAATCCTGAAAGGCAAATCTTAGTATGATGAGAAGAAATTCTAAAAGCCCCACCCTGATGACTTATGATGATGACGGTCATTTCTCTAGCATTGGTTCAACAGTATTTATTTTCAAAAGTCACATAACTTTTCTGGGATGTTAATTTAGGGCATATAGATTTCTTAAATATATTTTAATATAAATGATTATTATATATTGCTTTGTAAAATTTCACATAGGGTTATTGCAATCTTAGAACATGTCATCATGTAACTTGACATTTGAGAACTCCATGAATAAGTAGTTTGTCTTTCTCTACTAACTGTTCTGATTCTTAATTATTTGAAGGACCAGCAAATGATTGCTTATTATATGAGGCATAACTATTATTAAAGATCATTATTAGAACCATAGATATTAGAAATAGAAGGGACTTAAAAGTTAATATAGTTTTTCTCATTTTGAAATGAAGAAATTGGAACCTCAGGAGTTAATTCATCTACTCACAGTGTACAACTAATGAAATGGCAGAGCCAGAAGAATATCTAACTTTCTTTAAAAAATTTTTATGTCCCCGGATACAAGTGTAGAATGTGCATGTTTGTTATATAGGTATACGTGTGCCATGGTGGTTTGCTGCACCTATTGACCCATCCTCTAAGTTCCCTCCTCTGGCTCCCCACCCCCCAATATATCCTGATGTGTGGTGTTCCCCTCCCTATGTCCATGTGTTCTCATTGTTTAACTTCCACTTATGAGTGACAACATGTGGTGCTTGGTTTTCTGTTCCTGTGTTGGTTTGCTGAGGATGAGGGCTTCCAGCTTCATCCATGACCCTACAAAGGACATGATCTCATTCCTTTTTATAGCTACATAGTATTCCATGCTGTATATGTACCATGTTTTCTTTATCCAGTCTATCATAGATGGACATTTGGGTTAATTCAATGTCTTTGCTATTGAGAATAGTGCTGCAATAAACATACGTGTGTATGTGTCTTTATAATAGAATGATTTATGATCATTTGGGTATATACACAGTAATGGAATTGCTGGGACAAATGGTGTTTCTGGTTCTAGATCCTTAAGGAATTGCCATACTGTCTTCCACAATGGTTGAACTAATTTGCATTTCCACCAACGATGCAAAAGCATTTCTATTTCTCCACAGCCTCAACAGCATCTATAGTTTCTTGACTTTTTAATAATCACTGTTCTAACTGGCAGGAAGTGGTTTCTCACTGTGGTTTTGGTTTGCATTTTTCTAATGATCAGTGATGTTAAGCTTTTTCTAATATGTTTGTTGGCTGCATATATATCTTCTTTTAAGAAGTGTCTGTTCAAATCCTTTGCCCAGTTTTGATGGGGTTATTTTATTCTTGTAAATTTGTTCAAGTTCTTTGTAAATTCTAGATATTAGATCTTAGTCAGATGGGTAGATTGTAAAAATTTTCTCCCGTTCTGTAAGTTGCCTGTTCACCCTGATGCTAGTTTCTTTTGCTGTATAGAAGCTCCTTAGTTTAATTATATCCCATTTGTCAATTTTGACTTTTGTTGCTATTGCTTTTGACATTTTTATCATGAAGTCTTTGCCCATGCCTATGTCCTGAATGGTATTGCTTAGGTTTTCTTCCCGGGTTTTTGTGGTTTTGGGTTTTACATTTAAGTCTTTAATCCATCTTGAGTTAACTTTTGTATAAGGTGTAAGGAAGGGGTCCAGTTTCTGTTTTCTGCATGTGGCTAGCCAGTTGTCCCAGCAGCATTTATTGAATAGAAGATCCTTTTCCTGTTGCTTGTTTTTGTCATGTTTGTTGAAGATTAGATGGCTGTAGATGTGTGGTGTTATTTTTGAGGCCTCTATTCTGTTCCATTGGTCTATATGTCTGTTTTGGCACCAGCACCATGATGTTTTGATTACTGTAGCCTTGTAGTATAGTTTGGAGTCAGGTAGCATGATGCTCCCAGCTTTGTTCTTTTTGCTTAGGATTGTCTTGGCTATACGGGGTCCTTTTTGATTCCATATAAAATTTAAAGTAGTCTTTTTCTAATTCTATGAAGAATGTCAATGGTAGTTTGATCAGAATAGCATTGAATCTGTAAATTACTTTGGTCAATATGGCCATTGTCACAGTATTGATTCTTCCTATCCATGAGGATGGAATGTTTTTCCGTTTGTTTGTGTTCTCTTATTACTTGAGCAGTGGTTTGTAGTTTTCCTTGAAGAGGTCCTTCACATCCGTTGTTAACTGTATTCCAAGGTATTTTATTCTCTTTGTAGCAATTGTGAATGGAAGTTCACTTATGATTTGTCTCTCTGTTTGTCTGTTCTTGGTGTTTAGGAATGCTTGTGATTTTTGCACATTGACTTTGTATCTTGAGGTTCTGCTAAAGTTGCTTATGAGTTTAAGGAGTTTTTGGGTTTGAGTATTTTGCATTTGCCCCCCCCTAACTTTTCTAACTACTGTGGGTTCTTTTTACTGCTCCTAGAACTTTTTAACTACTCTGAGCTCTTCTCTAGATATTACGGGTAGCTTCCTTGGAAACATGATTATATTTATTATTCGTAATTATTTCATTGATTGGCTTAACTTTCATTTAAATCATTCATTTGAAACAATTGAAATCTAACCAAATCGTCTTAAATTAAAATGGTAATACCACATCAATAAACTTGTCATATATTGTTCATCTTGGAATACCCTCAGCCTCTTCACATAAAAAGTGTTAAAATTAAAATTGTAAGAGCTATTATCTATTTTTCATTTTTATTTATGATTATTAATAAGAGGAATAGATTATATTCTGACTTAGCATAATGTTGGCTTTATACTCTTGTCAAACACTTAGTTTATTACTACTCCTACTACCTCATATTTCTAGTCCTAATATTGTCATAACGGTAAAAACTCTATCTGGTTCATCCTCTAATATCATTAGCAACTTTGAAATACTCCAAGTAACATTAGCACCATATAAAGAGAATAATACAATTTCATTTTAATGCAAAATATATTATGCATTTCTGCTAAAATGTTTAAATCATATAAAATTCATGGAATGTTAAATGTTTACTAGCTGACCAAAAAAGTATTGCAAACGGAAAATTCATTAATATATTTCTAAGTATAAGCAGAAAAAAATGTCATTCCATACATTCCAAAACTTTTATTCTTAATGGAAATATCTAATCATTCTTAAGAGAAAATTATTTTTGTAGTACAATTTTAAAAGGAGTTCAACTATTTAACCTTTTTGCTGCAATTGTTAGTGAATTGTGATTTTTTATAGACACAGTAACATGTGAAGAATATTCTAAATTTATCATTAAAAATAGTATTTTGTATATATCAATAGAACTACTATTATGAAAAAAACTACTTTAAAAACTCATATACTGAAATCTTACCTTTTTTCCTGATGTATTTAGTAAAAGAGTGCCCCCTTGTGATTTCTGAATACTTATACAACAGCGAGGTCTACTAATCTTGGGAAAAAATTTTTAATTAAGAAAAAAAGTCTCCTCTCATCTTTAAAATACAACCAACACTTTATTTTTGCACATGAAACTATTTTAAGTTTAAATTTATTTTACTGGAAGTAGAAAAAAAGTGTTTCATGGAGATTTATCAGAAAGTAATTTTAAGAAAACCACTAAACATTCTAGGACGCCAGCTCACAGAATGCATATACTGCTGCTGTTTTCCATTTTTATGCCCACGTAGGTGGCTCTCTAGAGACAGAGCACTGTTTCTAGAGAATAAAGCTGCTGAGCTTACATTGACTGGAATTTTCCTGACAGTGCAGCATAACTCTGACATGTTTTATGCTTATTCTTCATTATGAACCTAGGACACAATACATAGGGCCATATGTTCCTCTGAGTCCTCAATGGAACTCCCAGGGATACCAACAGGGAGTTGTGTAGATGAAGAAACAGCAAAGCTCACATTGAGACTGGATGTGTCATGACTTTGGGAGTTGTGGCTCATGAATATCTGAAACACTGGAGAACATTCGATGTACCATTAAACTGCATGCAGTACCAATGAGAAATTGTGAAATTAAGTTAATGGTAGACTGGGGATTTAATATAAAATTACTAGGCTAATTTTACCACTGTTTACACTCAGTCAATAATTTATTAGCAATGTAGCTAATTAAGGCTGCAGAATATCATACTTCTCTGGAAGGACAAAAAAAATGTAATAAAATAGTTTAGTTTGAAATAACCTTTGACTCTCCATTTCTAACCATGAAAAAAATATGTCTCAATTTAGTTAGTCAAAAAATAATATTGAAAGACAAGATAATGTTTTGGTAGAATAAAAAGGTGACTGATAGATCAGAGAGGCAAAAAAGAATATTAGCCTTTCCAGTTAAAGCCAATTTGTCAAAGGTAAACCAACTTTTTAAGGCTACTTGTAATAAAAGTTGAAAATATAAGCAACTATATCAATGGTAGATATTTTTCAGATTATTCAAATTTCACAGTCTTCAAAAAATATAATATTTGTAGATGAAAGTAAAAGAAAAAGAAATCCGTTTCCTGTGAACATTTACCTAGACCTGAGTTTCTCAACAGGGGTGGAGCAGTTTTACCTCCTGGGACATTTGGCATTGTCTGAAGACATTTTTGATTGTCACAATAAGGTGGAAGTGTTACTGGCGTCTAATGAGTAGAGGCCATAAATGCTGCTAACCCTCCTAGAATGCACAGAATAGTTCCCAATAACAAAGAATTTTCTGGTCCAAATAGGTAGACTTAGAATTTTAGATTTTAATAACCTATAAGACCTTACCTTGCTAGATTTTGTATGCTCCTTTGCATAATTCTTCACTTGAAATCAGGCTGACAGTGGAAGTTTGTGATAGGAAAAACTTGGCTTACAAATATTACCATTCCTTTTTTACTTAAAAACATTTCTACCAATGTGTAAAATATCCTACAACAGATATTTTTCTTAAAAAAGTGTGTAAAGGAAAATTATTAATGCAGATGTAGCATCCAAGGTTTATCACTCTCTTGGTACTCCATCCCAATCATCCACCCTTACGTTCAGATATTGGGGATAGGGTCCAGAAATCTACATTTAAATAATATACCCAGGTGATTATTACACAGGTGTTTATAGACTACATTTGGAAAAATGCTAATCAGATTCCCCTGAAGATTCTCATCAGTAAAATATTCCTTTATCTTTACACAAAATTATTTTACAAATTCCAGTGCTCAATATGGGGTATACTTAAACTCATTTTCTTATTTCTCTCCCTGGCAGAGCAAACTCTATGAACCAGCTTTACCTTAAGTAGAGAAGCATGGAGGGAGAGAAGGCAGGGAGATAAAAGGAGATTTAACAACTAAGTATCTGATTGCATGTGAAGAAATAGAATACTTTGTTTTTGTTGTGTATTTTTAATGATCAAAGATTATGAAAGTTTAGAACAGAGTACAAGAGAAAGTTGGAAATCATAGACCACGTGGTGACTTTGAGTACCTTCTAAGTGTTAGAGAAAATTTTAATGTATTTTTAAATTAGCCATTAATTATTCCTATTTTTAGTTTTCTAGCATAAAACAAAACAAGACAAACCCACCTAATCCCTATACTCAATCAATAAAAATGAAATTATAGAATTTACTTGCAAATCTCTAATGAATAAGTCACATTTTTGTTATTTCACAGGGTATGCTATCAAAATGACCAGTAACATATCTATGAAATACTAATGTCATTCATTCAATCTCAAAGCATACAATTTAGACATCATAAATACAACAACAATAATTTAAAAACAAACAACACTAACAGAGCTGTGTTCATCTTTGAGGGCAAAGTGACTACCTAAATAATGCAAACAATTTACCTCGAGTGTTTGCTCAATTGAATCAAGCTTTACAGTTAACCAAATAAGAATGCATTTAGAGATTTGCATTAATCAGCATGATAAATCTTGAAACAATGCCATTATAAAGGAATTTAGCCTTCAGAGCTTACTATATAATTTAAGATTCCATCTGAAAAATGTATTAAACTGAACCAAAATTCAAATCCCTAGAATTCTAATCAACTTGGAGGAAAATTACTATTAAGTCTACCCATTTTGCTAATAGAATTATATATATATTTTAAAAGCCTCTAAATTTTATATTCTTAGAGAGATCAGTCATCATTAAATAAATAATAAATTCTTTGTAAGCAGAAATTTGGGCAATCTAGCTTTAGCATTCTAGAACGTAGAGTCATCAAACCATTATTCAATTATTATACACTGGCTAAGAACAAACTTTTCTATGTATAAGTGAAACATACAATTGAAAACACAATCTTAAATATTATTTTTTCTATATATGCTTCCCCAAATTACAGTCTACTAATACTTAACAGCTCTCTGTTAGTCATGCCTAAATACTAAACTTTAATTGGTCTGTATAAATTCATTATAAGGAATATGGGGAAAATGTGACAGACGATTGAGCTTTAAAATATGAAAGTAATAGCTTTCAGTCCTTTGTATTTCACTTTCTGGCTTGCATTTAATCAATTTGTATATTTTTGAATAATTTTATTTTGTTTAATATTTGAAAAGTTTTCTATAAATATGATTCAGAAAAGAAGTATAATGATTAATTTTATGTTAACTTGGCTGGGCCATGGTGTCCAGATATGTGGCCCAGATATGTGGCCAAACATTATTTGTGGTGTTTCAGTGGGCACCACAAAACACCACAAATTTGGATGAGATTAACATTGAAATCAGTAGACTTTGAATAAAACAGATTGTGAATAAAGCAGATTGCCCACTGCAATGTGGATGAGCCTCATCCTGTCAGTTGAAGGCCGGAAGAGAACAAAACACTAACTTCTCCCACCCCATTCCCCACACCAAGCAAGAGGGAATTCTGCCAGCGGATGTCTTTGGGATTCCAACTGCAACATCGGCCTTTCCCTGTGTCTCCACCCTACAGGCCTGACCTGTAAATTTTGGATGTCCCATTTACCATAATTATGTGGGCTGATTTCTTAAAATAATCCCTTTCTCTATATATGCATGTCCAACTGGTTTCGTTTCTTTGAAGAAGTTTGACTAATACAAGGAGATGTGAATTTAAAAAAAAAATTATGCCGTCTAAAAATAATAGATTTTTCTCATTTTTGTTTTGTCTTTTTGCTTTAAAAATACTGAAATAAAACACATATAGAAGGAAAGTAGGCAAATATAAATACATGTGAAACCCATTGAATTATCTCAAAGAGAATTATTTGTGTAACCACTACCCAATACAAGAATTTAAATGTTTTTAATGTATGAGAAGAATCCTATCTTTATCCATCAACTCTTCCCTTACTCTCCCTCAAAAAATTTCTGGTTTCCAACACTAGAGTAACACTAGAGTTTAGTTTTCTTCTAAAACTTTATATAACTGCAAATATACATATATTTATACTTTTAGGTCTGTCTTTATTCATCCAGCCATATGTTGTTGATGCAAGATTTTTGCTCCTTAGTTCAGCTAAATCCTGTTCTGGTCTCACGAGCTGGAAAAATTAGTCATGCGGACACATTGAAGGGTGAGGACAGAATTTGATAAGCAAATGGGAGGCACTCAGCAAAGAGGGGTCCTGCAAACAGGTTTGAACCTCACAATTGAATACCAGGGCTCCCACACAGGAGCTGCAGAGGCCAGGCTCCTTCCTACTATAAGCCATGAATTCTTGGTGGGCCCACCCCATGCTTCCAGGGTGCATGCAGGCCCTTAGTTTGAGCCATGATTTATTTCCCTTACTGGGCATGGGTTAAGTGATGAAATTTTTCACCGTGGGCATGTTTAGGTAAACCCCCTGTAAACAATGATCTGGGTGGGTCAGGGGTTCTCTGGGGACCCTTCCCTATCTGCCTAGGCATTTAGCTGCCTCCTGCTTCTATCATTGTGACAGTCATCCATGTTGGTGTGTTTAAGGTACTATTATTCATTTCATTGCTCTAGTATTAAATTGCATAAATAAATGAAGATTTATTTATTCGCCATTGGATTGTTGATAAGCATTTAGATTTTTATTAGGTATTGGCTACTGCAAATTATATATCTATGTTTTTGTGTGTTTATGTGTCTACTCAATGTAAATGTGTCTGTGCCTGTTTATGTGTGTATGTGTATGTGTAAATGTACCTTGAGTGTTTACTCAGTTGAATCAAGCTTAACAGGTAAACAATACATACACACACATACATAGACACAGACACATTTATATTGAATACAAACATACAAGTAGATTTTCTGGTTAGTAAGATATATCCATGTTCAACATTATTAGGTAATTCCAGTAATTTTGTAGAAATTTAAACTCTTTATCACCCATATATAAAAGATCAGTTTTTCCATTTTCTCAGTTACATTTGTTATGTCATTCATTTAGACACTGGTGAAAGTATGTGTTGTATCTTATTTTTAATTTGCATTACTTTTAATTTCCATTTCACTGATGTCAGATCAAATAGCCCACTTTTTACATATGTTTTGACTATTTGCGTATCTTATGATACGCCTGCTTGAGTTCTTGGCTATACTTGATTTTGTGCTTTTTCTCCCTAGTAGAAATTCTTTTCAGTCTTCGTAACTTTTATTTCATTTCCTTGTCTAATTCACTGGCTAGAACAAGTACAATATGGAAAAGAAGAAACGATATTAGACATCTTACTTCCACCGAATCTCAGATGATTCTTTCAATATTTCACCGTTTACCACCATTTGCTGCAAATATTTTGCAGATACTTTTTTTTTTTTTTTTGAGATGGAGTCTTGTTCTGTCACCCAGGCTGGAGAGCAATGGCATAATCTGGGCTCACAGCAGCCTCCACCTCCCTGTTCAAGTGATTCTCCTGCCTCAGCCTCCCTAGTAGCTGGGATTACAGGTGCGTGTAAGCCATCATGCTTGGCTAATTTTTGTATTTTTAGTAGAGATGGGATTTCACCATGTTGACCAGGCTGGTCTCAAACTCCTGCCCTCAGGTGATCCTCCCACCTTGGCCTCCCAAAGTGCTGGGATTACAGGGGTGAGCCACCATGCTCGGCCTATAGTTACTCTTTGACAGACTAAGGAAGTTTGTTTCACCTATATCTAGTTTATATGGGTATTTATCATTAATTATTACTATTATTATATTTGTGATGGAGTTTCACTCTTGTTCCCCAGGCTGGAGTACAATGGCAGGCTCTCGGCTCACTGAAACCTCTGCCTCCTGGGTTCAAGCGATTCTCCTGCCTCAGCCTCAGATGGGGTTTCTCCACGTTGGTCAGATGGGGTTTCTCCATGTTGGTCAGGCTGGTCTCAAACTCTGACCACAGGTGATCCACCCCTCTCGGCCTCCCAAAGTGCTGTGATTATAGACGTGAGCCACCGTGCCGGGCCTATCATTAATTAATTTTTATTTACTACTGCATCTATAGAGATGATATGATTTTTCTGTTTTATTTAGTGGAAATACATTACTTGATTTTTTTAAAGGTTAACTCTGCATTCCTGAGTTAAATACAACTTAATTATAAAATATTACTCATTTTCATCTCACTTGATTTGGTGTGCAAATACTATTTCAGATTTTTGCTTTTATGTTCATGAGAATAACTAGTTTTCTCTTCTCTTAATGGCCTCCTTTTTTAAATATGAGGTTTAATGACTTGCAAGAGACAAGGCTGAGGAAGTCTCTCTTTTGCTAGTTTCTGAAAAAGTTATATTTCCTCCTTTGTTGTTACGTAAAATTCATTGCTGAATCTATTATGGCATGAAATTTTTCTTTGTGTTAAGGTATTTAATTTTTGTTTTTAATTACAGATATAATTGCTTTAATAGGTACAGGCTATTCAGATTCTCTATTTTATCTTATTCCCAAAGCTTAAATATTTCTCAGATTTTGACTATTTCATCTAAATCATCAACTTCATTAGCATCAAGCTACTTATATCTTTTTATCTGTAAGATGTATATAAATGTCACTTTTTTGTTAGCTACATTATTATTATTATTATTTATGCTTCCTTTTTTCTTGGTAACTATGTTGGTTAGTCTTTTTACAGAATGAATATCTATCTTTGTTAAAACACACAAACGTATTTACACACACATATATTTCATGGAAATTTGCTATCACTTTGATTATTTCATTATATGATTATTTCATTTTCATCTTTGTATAATTTTCTATTGGACAGCGCTGTTTTAGACAATGCAAGACCTTAACCACTTGAATTCCACTTCTGCCATCCTGACTCATATGGGATTTTATTTATGGGTTTTAACTTCTCCATATTTTAAACCTGAAACAAGTAAAAGTATATCTACTCAGTAATTTGATACAAAGTTCCCTTTGAACATTCATTCTGGCACTGCTCACCTGGTGCAGTGATTTACTACACTGCAGAAATTGTAATATTCCATTTGGAGACTCAACAGACTCTAGATACAACCAATATTTGTGATATCATATATGCAAATAATCTTTGGGACACAGGTGAAATAATATACTCTGGTTCTTAGAATCATTTATAGATATAAAGTATTATAAAATGCATAATATATTATATAGATATAATATATAGTATATAAAATGTTAGGTGTAATGTTGCGCACCTATAATCCTAGTTACCCAGGAGGCTGATGTGGGAGAATTGTTTGACCCCAGGAGTTCAAGACTAGCCTGGGCAACATAGTGAGACCCCATCTCATTAAGTAATAATAATTTCAAATATGTGTATATATAAAATATTGCTTTAGATTTTTGCAATAAAGTTTGTATATAAAATGAAGCTTTTTAAGATTTCTTGCTTTCTATATGAAAATCACATAAAATTCAATTCAAATATCATCCAAGCTTTTCAAATGTATCAGGTATCTGACTTAAAAAATAAAATGCTGGAAAACACATTGCTTCTGCACTTATCACAAGAAAAAGCTATATAATTTATAAAAGCAATATTATTTTGAATCAGTGAAAGAGCTGGATGAAGAATAACTCACAAGTCTACATGCTAAAGAAAGACAAGTGCCTCCAAGGAACATAGCATAGGGTAGGTGTTGGGTACCATAAATGCTATTAAGAAGAATAGCATTTTCATCTGAAAATTCTTAGCAAACTGTTAAAAGCCAAGTGTAGGTGAGTCTGAGAACATAGAAGCTCTGTAAAATGCAGACACAAAGAGGACGTATTATACCCACTGGTGCACTCTTACCCATAGAAATCTTTGGGTGCTCAAAATAAAGATTGCAGTCAGGGTAAGAGATAAAACAAACAAACTAACCAACAAACAAAGTGTCCCTGATAGTACATGGACCACAGGAGCAACAGCCATTCTGGAAAAGCATGAAACTTCAGCTGGATCTTCCTGTCTTCTAGATCTTCAGCTGGATCTTCCTACCTTCTAGAACAAAACCTTGAAAGTTTTGGAATTAGAAGAGCAAAACTTTTCGCTCTCAGGGCACAAGGGAAGATCTGCTGCTGGGAGAAGAAAATCAAAAACAGACAAACAAACAAACATTTTCTACTTCTGGGGAAGGGGAAGGAAACCGTCCTTGGTCCAGAACATTGAAAAGAAAGCAAAGGCAAGGTAATATCAGGATCATTGAGAAGGGTCATCTCCTGAAAACAGGGAAACACCACATAGCTAGGATTGGGGACCCAGAAAGCAGAGAATACTTCTTTCCCCACCATCTCCTCCCACCACTAGGCTAACAAATAATGGTAGACTACTGCTGGAGAAGAAGTTTGAGCCTGGATAGAAAGAGATTCTTTGAGACACAGCAACGAAGGGAAGACCAAAAATGGAAAGTAGAGAAGATAGTGAGAAAAAAGCTTAACTGCAAACCGGTCCATATAATGAACCTCTTAAGTGTTTTAATGGTAAAAGTGGGCAACAAGCATGAATAATAGGAAGCTTTGGCAGATAGATAAGAACTATAAGAACCAAACAGAAATTCTAAAAAAGAAAAAAAGTAAGTAACAGAGATAAGGAATCCCTTCTATACATTCATTAGTGCATAGCTGAGAAAAGAATCAGTGAAGTTCGAAGACACATCTATGCAGACCACCCAAACTGAGAGACATACAGAATAAAGGAAGGAAGAAGGACAGAAGGAAGAAAAGGAACAAAGTATCCAAGAGTTGTAGGGAAATATCAAATGACCTAACATACATATAATTGGGATTTAAGAAGGAGACAACAGAGTGACAGTGATCAAAGAAATATTTTGACAAGAAAAGGACTAATCAGGTCAGATGCGGTGGTTTACACCTGTAATACCAGCACTGTGGGAGGCCAAGGGGTGTGGATGACGTGAGCTTAGGAGTTCAAGACCAGCCTGGTCAACGTGGTGAAATCCCATCTCTGTTAAAAAATACCAAAATTAGCTGGGTGTGGTGGCACATTCCTGTAATCCCAGCTACTCCGGAGGCTGAGACAGGAGAATTGCTTGAACTTGGTGGGCAGAGGTTGCAGTAAGCAGAGACTGTGCCACTGCACTCCAGGCTGGGAGGTGGAGTGAGACTCCATCTCAAAACAAATAAATAAGCAAAGAAAGGACTAATTTTCAAAACTAATGACAATCATTATACTGACATTCCAACAAGTTCAGAGAAAACAAAGCAGGATAAACTAGAAAAACAAAACACAACAAAAAAATGGACATATTGTAGTAAAAATGCTGAAAACAAAGATAAAGAGAAAAGAGAAACTGTTGAAAGCAGCCTGAGGAGGGAAAAATGCAGCACACAAAGAACAAGAGTTACAGAATAGTTCTTGTCAGAAAGTATATAGACAAGAAAATGGGCAGCCATCATCGATCTGATAAAATTAAAATTTAAGTCATCTCTAAATCATATAGTCAGTGAAAATATTTTTTGACAATAAAGAAAACGTGAAGATATCTTTTAGACAGACTGAGAGAATTATTTGCTAGATTTCCACCAGAAGAAATAGTAACGAAAATTCCACAGACAGAATAAATATGTCACTAGGCAAGGACATAGATCTGCACATACACAAAAGAGAACATGGAATTGAATAAACACAGATAAAGTAATTTTTCTTTATGTAAATAGTCTAAAAGAGAACTGGCTGTCTGAAAAAAAAATAGTAGCAATGAATTTCATAAAAATAATGGCACAGAAAATGGAAGAGAGGTATTGGGGCTACATTTTTGTAAGTTACTAACACTACACATATAACAGCATAATAGTATTAAAGGTAGTCGGTTATAACTGAAGATGTATATTGTATTGTAAAATAAGGACAGCTGCTTAAAAAGAAGAAAAAAGCCATAAATAATAATCCAAGTATGCAGATAAAATAAATTTTACTGCAATGGAATATTAATATCAGTCAAAGCAGATTTAACAATTTCCAAGAGCAGAGATATTACCTAATACAAAATTGTTAGGGGTTGAGATATCACATAATGTTTAAAACTACAATGATGTTAAAAGAATGTGCTCTTAAGAATAGAGCTTCAAAATGTGAAGCAAAATCAGTTAAGGCTGATAGGACAATGGATACATCACGATTACAATTGGAGACTTCAACAATCCTTTCTCAAAAACTGACTGAAAAAATAAATAGAAAACTAAGAAGTATAAGAAGACCTGAACAACACTATCAACCAACTTGACCTAATTGACATTTATGGAACCCTCACATGCATTTATGGAATACTCAGAAGGACTCACGTTCTTGTTAAATGCACATGGAAGTAATCACCAAGATAGAGGATATTTGGGGCCAGAAAAAAACTTTACAAATTTAAAGAACTGAAATTAAATAATGTATATTTCTTTATTATAATGCAATCAAGTGTCAAAAATTAATAACAGAAAAAATATGGAAAATCTTAAAATAATTAGAAACTAAACAATATATTACTCATAGTTGCATCCAAGAGAAAATCATAAGGGAAATTAGAAAATATTTTAATGGAAAGGACATTATAAAAATGGAAGCAGATACATAAAGCAAGACAAGAGAAAATGTACACAATTAGTTGCTTACATTAGGACACAGAATGCTTATGATTTTGTCTTTTGTCTTCCCTCTAAGGAAAATAAAAACAAAAACAATCAAAATTGTTGAGAGACAATTTGCCATGGATTTTTTTTTTTTGTATTTTTTAAGAGTCTAGGCCTTGGGAGGCAAGGTTACTGCAAGGATCTTTGCTTGATACACTTGAAAGCTACAGACAGTGTCTCTGTGACAATAAAGAACTTTGGAAAGACTTGGAGACATGAAGCTGTCTCACTCCCCTCCCTGGAGACCCTGTGCCCTTTGTCCCAAGTGGTGTTTCCTTGGTGCTCTGCACTCTCCCTTCCCTTAGGAACAGTAGTCCCAAGAGGAGACCTGGACCTGTGGGTGTCCCTCAGTTGTCCTGGATCCCCCAGCCCTGTGTGGAAGAGGCTAGGGAATGTCTGCAGGGGCTCCAGTGATGTGGAGACGCAAGGGTTCAGGTTCTGTGTGCAGGATGCAGTCCCCCCTTGGCTGTGCCCCCAGTTTGGTGCCCGCCACCGCCTCCTGGGTCTGGAGGAAGGGCCAGAGATTCTGCGGGAGTTGGTGGTGTGGTGTAAATGTTCTTTTTTTTTTTTTTTTTTTTTTTTTTTTTTTTTTTTTTGAGACAGAGTCTTGCTCTGTCGTCCAGGCTGGAGTGCAGTGGCGCGATCTCGGCTCACTGCAAGCTCCGCCTCCCGGGTTCACGCCATTCTCCTGCCTCAGCCTCCCGAGTAGCTGGGACTACAGGCGCCCACAACCGCGCCCGGCTAATTTTTTGTATTTTTAGTAGAGACGGGGTTTCACCGTGGTCTCGATCTCCTGACCTTGTGATCCGCCCGCCTCGGCCTCCCAAAGTGCTGGGATTACAGGCGTGAGCCACCGCGCCCGGCCATAAATGTTCTTAAGAAGTTCCCAAATCGCTACCTACACCACTGTTTTGGTTCATGAGAGCAGAGGAGCTTTCCAACAGTTTGGATACCTGAGGTCAGCTGCAAGGGTGAGGGGAGCCGAAGCACTCTCACCTGCCCTTTCTGCCAAGTGACAAGTTCCTCGGGATCCTAACCAGACTGTAAGGGCCTCTTGCTTGTGCTTTTTCTGTGCCCCAAGTTCATCCCATGAGGCTCTGCTAGGCTCCAGCACTTTCCCCTTCATGCTCTGCTCGAGTTAGGATTACCCATGTGAAAGAATCAACTTTGGTTCTTCTTTCTGAGAACTGGCATCTGACATCTCTAGTCAGCCATTTTCTGAGTGGTATTTATTTCAACCTGGTTCAGCAGTTGAAGATCTATCAATATAATTCAACAGACTGAAGAAGAAAAATACTCGAAGAAAAATTATTTGATAAACCTCAACAAATAGTCATGATAAAATGTCAGCTATATACAAAAAGAAGAAAAAATCCTCAATCTGATAAAAGATCAGTGACACCAGCAGAAACTACCACTACTACAACCAACATTATACTCAATGATTAAATTCAGAGTAAATTCTCTCCTAAGATCAGAAACATTAACAGCCCTCACTCCCACCACTCTTACAGAATATTGTACTTGAAGTCCTAGCCAGTGCAAGATCACACAAAAGAGAAAAAAAAAAAAAAATGAAAGGAAGAAATAAAATTAGTTTTTTTACAGATGACACTATCTACATAGAAAGTCCAGAAGAACTACTATAAAACTTCTAGAACTGAGTGAGTTTAGAAAGTTCATAGGATATTATGTGAAAAATCAGAAAAATATTGTTGTGGTTTTTCTTTATTGACAATGAACAATTGGAAATTTGAATTTTAAAAAATCTTATAATTCATAATACTATAAAAGCCATAAAATACATATAAATCTAATAAGTATCTTCAACATCTGTATATTGAAAATTGTACAATCCATTGATGAAGAAAAACAGAAGAGTCTAATAAATCAGACATAATTTGTAGTCACAAATTGAAAAAATCAATATTATTAAGATTTTAATTTTCCCCAGACTAATCAAAGATTAATGCAATTCAACTGAAATCTCAAAATCTCCTAAGGAAATTTTATAGAAATTAACAGGCGAATTCTAAAATGTATATAAAAAAGCAAAAAAAATTAAAAAAAAACTATTATAGCCAAAAAAAGTCGACATAAGACAACAAAAGTGAAAAACTCACACTATTTAATTTCAGTAATGCTTGAAAATCTATACTAATCAAGACAGTGTGGTATATGCTAAGGGAATGCAGCATATGTTCCACAGGTCAAGTTCTGCTCATAGTCTCTATTTGTATGAACTGTGAGCCTATTTTTTACACATTTATTGTTGTTGTTGTTGTTGCTTTTTGAGGTGGAGTCTCGCTCTGTCGCCCAGGCTGGAGTGCAGTGGTGCGATCTCAGCTCACTGCAAGCTCCACCTCCTGGGTTTACACCATTCTCCTGCCTCAGCCTCTTGAGTAGCTGGGACTACAGACGCCCGCCACCACGCCCGGCTAATTATTTTGTATTTTTAGTAGAGATGGTGTTTCACCCTGTTAGCCAGGATGGTCTCCACCTCCTGACTTCGTGATCCGCCGGCCTTGGCCTCCCAAAGTGCTGGGATTACAGGCATGAGCCACCCGTATCCGTCCTTTTACAAGTATTTTTTAAAGATTGGGAAAGTAAAATTACAAAGAAAAATATGAGACTTGGAAAGCCTAAAACATGTACTATTCGGCCCTCTACTGAAAAAAAAAATCTGGTGACTCGTGGTATAGGCATAAGAACAGATATATAGATCATTGGAAATAAAAAAGAGGATCCTGGAATAGATATGTATGTCATTAATTGTTTGCAAACAATGGTGCAAAGCCAATTCAATGCATTAAGCATATTTTTTGTTTTCGTTTTTGTTATTTTTCTGCAAATCCTGCTGGATCAGCTGACTATCCATGTGCGAAAACATGAACCTCAATCAACACTACACAACAGATACGTTATAGAATGAAATTTAAACCCCCAAACTATAAAATTTTAAAAATAAAATATATTAAAAAATTATTGTTATCTTAGTTTAAGTATTACCTTGATAAAATATCAAAAAAATAATTCACAAGAAAAAAATGACAAATTGGATATTGAAAGACATTGTTTAGAGATTAGGGAGGCCAAACGCAACATGGGAGAAAATATTCGCAAATCATATATCTGATAAAAGACGTATCTATTGAATACCTTAAAAATGATCAAAAGTAAATTATAATAGCAACTAACTAGAAATAAATGGACAATAGATTGAACAGGTAGTTTATCAAAGAGCAAGTGCACATGAGACATTAGTCCAAACATAAAAAACTCAACATCATTAGTCATTCGGGAAATACAAAATGAAACCAAATGAGTTTACTTTATATGCCATTTAGAATGCTTAAGCATTAAAATCTGACAATACCAAATGCTAGTGAAAATGCAATATGACTGGAACATGTTTTGCTGGTGTGAATGCAAAGTTGTGGGCATTTTGGAGAACACTTCAATGGAAGTTACTTAGCAGTCACTGTTGCTAAATCATCAGCAATCACAGAATTAAGTCTTTTACATCCCTACTATTACATCAGGATAGATAGTAAGGTAGGTAGGTAGGTAGGCAGGTAGGTAGGTAGAGAGAGAGAGAGAGAGAGATCTTTTGATGTTTGCATAAACAAGTATAACCTTATTATGATCTAAAATCGTTTTATATATAAATAGTCAAGAAAATGTCTATGCAGGTTGATATGAAAATCATTTTTCATATATAAATACTATGTTTAAACTGATTATCTGTTAGATTTACATTTGTGCTTCATTTTGTGAGATTCAAAGAAGCCTTAATATTTTATTTAAACATATAAATTGCTAAGCAAGGTTTTTTTCTTAAGAATTGGGTCAGCATAATTATTGCTTGAATTAAAGATGTAATTTAGGCTGTCAGTTAGTGCCAAAATAGGTTTAATAGTTTTTTTGTGTGTGGAAAAATCTCCATTCTCTTCTGAAATCAATACTTTCCAAAAATCGTGAAATAACTTATGTAGTCTCCTCAGAGTTATAAATAATATTGAAATGGTACAACTGGTATATGAAAGAAACTGTAGGGTTGATCTTGTACCACAGTAGCTTCACATTTCAGCTTTTCTGATGTTTGACTTACAGAGAAGAGGTTTGTATTTCTTTTTAAACACAGACTTAGCCTTCTTCTGTGGCCCGTGGAACATTTTATTTTTGAATTCTATTTTGAGTAAAAGACATATACCAGCATATTGGATTTCATGTTTTCAAGGACATGACATTTTTTAAGTCTTGTTTATAGTGTTCTCCAGCAGTTTTGTGAAATGTAGTGTTTCATTTCTGGGTCACTGGTTGAAATGGGGACCATTAATGAAGTAACTATTAAGGCCTACCTTAGAAAAATCCTTTGATCAAACATATTTTGTATTGAATGGAAGAAAGAGGAGGACTGACACAGGTCAGTATCACCCCAGTGAACACTCATTGGTAACACCATCATTCCTCTCATTCTTCCCACTACAGCCAGCAAAGCTTTTGCTGTCTCTTTGTGTCACATACATCATCTACCCAGCTTTTTTATATGAAAGGAACATTTTGTTTAAAATAGATATTTTGTCTCATTTTCTTATGAAATTTAGTTTTATGTTATTCTTTTTGCAGAATGAAAGTATAAACTTCATATAAATAACAGTGTTTGGGAGTAAAGGTTAATGAAGCTATTAAGCATAACAGTAAAAAAAAAGACAAAAAAACATTTATAATGTCAGGTTAATATTATTTTTTAAGTTCTTTGTATTTATATGCTAGAAGAGTGTAAAGAGGAAAATGAAAAAGTAATCGCTAAAGTGTGCACTGACGAGCGATGTTGGCATGAAAAGACTTACTCGATTTTTTCCATATATATTTGGATATTGAGGATGATTTATGTGGGTTATAGATTACTAATGGCTTAGAGGTTAACATTACATCAAGCCAGTTTATTTATTTATTTATTTACTTATTTACTTATTTGTTTATTATTTATTCTCTCTCTCGCTCTCTCTTTCTCTCTATAAAAGCAAATGTAGCTTATACCAATCTTATCCAAATAAATACTTACTTTTGCTTCACATTTACCTTCTGTTCTCATAAAAAACAAATGAGACAAACACTCAGAACCTCTGCTTAATAGTAGGTCATTTCTCTAATAGTCTGGTTATACAAAAGCCTATGGGGGTAGAAAACTATGGTTAAGAGTTACCAGAACATTAGCTCAACTTATTCAAAGATTTTTAAGCCACTAGGAAGAGAAGTTTACTATCCACAGAGCAATAGGAAAGCAATAGTTCCTTAAGAATAGATTCTTCATGACATCATTGATTGTAAAATAAATACAGGAATGAATGGCCCACATGTTTTACTATGTTAAATATGCAGTGAAATTCTAGAGAATATCTTAAACTGTAAACTGACAAAGATTATATTAAAATATATTTTACTCAGTTAAAAATTACAAACTGTTGAAATAAATTTTTATATAAGCTCTTCTCTTTTTGCAAAAGTTTTCTAAAACATATATATAGTTTGTCTAGGATGAGATGCTTTAGGAAAAGGAAAGTCTACTTACTTCAACAATTGAGAACCTTAGTTTAGTAAAGTGCTTTATATATTAATTTAAGAAAAGTCAATCAATGTGATAATTTTTATCACGTATCTCACAATTAGCAGCTAGAACTTATTTAGTAGATCATAATATTTAAAATGCAAATATATTGATGTGAATGCTACAATTAGAAATTGTTTGATTTCAGGTATATATATTGTCCTGAATCTTGTGTTATTGTTTTCATACCATGAGGCTTCATTACTAATTGTTCAGTGTACTTTCTGCTCAAAATAAACATTTGTCAAGCAGAATAAAGGGCACATGGTTAAGGGTAAATATTTGATTGTCTTTTCTTATTTCCTTCGGAAGCTGCCTATAATTTTGTAGTGGAAGTGTACTGTGTAGAGCCTTCTGCTGGTTTCCATTTTCTTCTCTTGGACTTTCTGTTCTTCTTTTCATAAAGATTTTCATAAATATTTTTAAGGTGATGTTCTTGAAAAAAAAGAAGGAATAAAAGTGTCTTCTCTCTGATTATGAAGAACTGATCAGTTGAGAGGAATTTTAGAACAATTACTTAAAAAGCATTGGATTTTGTTTTCTGAACTATGATTGAAGTATTATCTTCTTCTAGCTTCACATATTTTAAATTGAAATATGAAAATCATTTCCATTTTATTGAATTTTATTATATTCAATAAAATTCAATCAGAATAATACTGTTAAAACATATAAAAATATATATTATATATATTAAAAATATATATGAATTTATATAAAATATAAAATATATATATAGTTTGGCTAGGTTATAAATTAGAAAATAAGTTACTCAAGGTATAGAAAGAGCTCAATAACATGTCATAAAGCAACAGCTTCACGAGCTTATGAAGTAAAGCTACAGATAAGCAGCAATATGTAGAAAGGACACAAAGGAATACATGTGCCCTTAACTATACTTTTCTCCCCTTCGTTTCAAAGCAGAAATACAAGAAAGAATACCTGAAGTTTACAATTCAGAATGTTTTCTATCTATCTGATATTATAATATTATCCTTTCTCAAAAAACAATTGTATATTTTCTTTTGAACCCTAGCTTCCCAATTATATTTAACAAAAATAACAGCAAATATATATTTTCATAGTTGGGCCTCCCTGAGGACCCCTGAATAGATCCAGGAACATAATCTGCCTTACTCAGTCTCTGGATCATTGCAGTTAAACAATTGTATAAAAAGGGTGCATGCCTCTATTAACCCGGCACTCTGTGTTTTTTGAAATTACATTTTACCGTTTAAAATGTTGTAAAGCCAATGTTCAATAACACTGCCTCTAGAATACCAGAAATGAGCACTTTCAGTGAATCTTCAATTACGTTGAAAAGGTCCCAGATTTTTTCATGCCAACTAAGTATATCCTTTCAAATCTTAACCACTGTAATTGACACATCAGGCTCTCATATACTCACTGTTATTAACCAATAGCTTATTTTAGGAAGATAGTATTTGTACTCAGTGTCAACTCACTATTTATAAATCAGAATGTTTAATGCCCACTAAATGGAAATTCCTTGAGGACAAGAAACATATTTCCTTTTTTTCTTTCTTTCCTTTTTTCCTTTCCCTTTCTGTTCACATAGACTAGGTACTGGATTAATATTGGAAACCAAGAAAAAATAAATCAAAGAATGAATAAGTGAATTCTGTTCCATAACATTTGATCTTACCTAAGCCCAAACAGTTTGATTGTAAGTGTTCCCAGTTTAAACCAATCCTTGTTATAGTAGTGAGAAATTCACAACCTTCTAGCTATACTTATATCACTGTATATTCTTCATGCGCACACTGAGGGATTATTATAAATCAGTTATCCCTTGAACAATTGCTTTCTGTATAGCGAGCCTTCAGTATCTAAAACAAAAACAAAACAAAAGCTGTGCTTGCCTGCTTGACTAAAATTAATTAAATGTACTTGCCTTATTCACCAAAATGTTCATTGAGATTTGTGTTCACAATGGTTGGGAGGCAAGGTAGAGGCTGCATTTGAGATTCCTTATTTGATTTTCTCTTTTCTACTCTCCTATGTTGTCTTACTCTGTGTTCATACCCCTTGTTTTCATGATGGATGATTCAGGGAGAGCTAGATATCAAACAGATAACATTCATTGCTATGAAACTTTTTGCATTACTCATAGCATTCATCATTTTTTGTTTATATGTTATTAAGTTATTTACTTCCTGGCATTAATATTTAAAAAGGAATTTGCTAGGATGTATTATTACTGCTAGTCACTGTTATCTATGCAAACAGCTGCTACAGCTTGATGGGGAAAGAAAATACAAAGGTTATCTATCATGACCTTGCTATACACATACAGGTGGTTTACTTCATCATTGTCACTCCTGAGGGTGACTACTGTGACAGAAACTGCTTACCTAAGGGATTTTCTAACATCATGGCATTTAGAGAATTCTGCACTCCAACTGTATAATGAGAATAGTAGCATTCATAACCTTTTGTAATCCTAAAAAGAATATCAAGGAACCAAAAACATCCACAAAGGAAGAAGAGCTTCTAAAAATAAGAAATGAAAACTAAAGAAAAATCTACAGTAGCAGCTCACTGAGCACTACCTTGAGTAAAAACAAAATACAAAATCTAAAACTATAAAATAATTGAATGACAACATATTTTTTATATTTACCGTACCAAGCAGTTTTTTTTTAAAAAATCAGGAAAATATCTAGGAATAAAGCTAACACAATGTAATATATAAGATAGTTTATTTAAATAAATTTAAACTTTACTGTTTATTTAAAGAAATTAAATAATATCTTAAGAAATGTAGTAATATGTTAATAGATAGAAAGGTTCAGTATTGTAAAAATATCAATTCTATAGAGTCAATGTAATTTCAATCAGAATATCAGTGGGAATGTGAGTGTGTTTGTTTATGTATATGAAAATTGATAAGCTAGTTCTAACATTTATACAAAAATGCAAATGTCCAGGAAACATCAAGGCATTCTTGAAGAATAAAATTGAAAGATTAATATTGCCATCTATCAAAGCAATAATAATTAAACAACATGGTCTTGGCACAAAGATAAAAAATAGATCAGTAAAACAAAACAGATTTGAAAAGGAGTTCTACGTATATACAGACACCAGATGATTGATAAAGGTGACACCACAGCACAATATATAAAATATACTCTTTTCACAAATGACTATTTTTTTGAGGTATTCATATTTTTAAAAACAATATTGACTGTTTCCACACACCATTCAGAAAACAAGTTATGCATTAATTGCTGGTCTAAACATAAAAGGTAAATGATAAAGTCCATAGAAGACATTATGGGAAGACAATTTCATGACCTGGAGTATATTTTTTAACAGAATATAAAACAATGCAAACCATAAAGAAAGAAAAATGTTTTAATTAACTTACATTATTGTGAAGAATGTCTGTTCAAAAGACACAAGAAAATAAATGAAATGAAAACCACAGAATGGGTGAAGATACTTGCAATACATATATCTGGTAACAGACTCATACTCAGAATATATAAAGAAGTAACACAAATCTTAGGTAAAAAGAAAAACCTGTAGAAAAATAGGCCAATGATTTATATAGACATTTTATAAAATGGAATATGTAACCGTTAAGTAAATATATTTAAAATACTAATTTTTTTTTGTTTTTTATTTTTTTCCCAGAAATGCCAATTCTGAATAAAATACTCACATTTATTTGTCATCAGGGATCCATAAATTAAAATCACCACCAGAAATAACTAAAATATGAGCCTCTGACAATTTCAGGTGTTGGTGAGAGTATGGAGCAACTGGAACTCTCTAATAATGCTAGTGGGAATATAAATGGTACAACCACTTTGGAAAGTTGCCACTATCTGCTAAAACCAAGCATATGCATAATTTTGACCAAATAACTCCTCAAGTTAGAAAGTACATACTCAATAGATGTGCATTGTGTATACACAAACACCCCCCACACACACACACCACTCACTAAATGCCATGTATAAGAATATTAATAGTACCATAATTAGTAACACAAAGTATAGAAGCTTTCCAAATGTCTATCAAATGTCCATCAAGAGTAGATTGGATACACAAATTTTGGTATACTCAGAAAGTAAACTATTATATGTAATAAGAATAAAGATGCTTCAACTATACAAAATATATAAATATTATAAATCTGAGCAAGAGGAAGACATTAAAGAATAAATATTGTATTAGTTCATGTATATAACATGCAAAAGCAGGCTGTTAGAAATGGGAACAGATCAATTATCACCTCAGGAGAGGAGTTTTTAAACCAATTCAAGGGAGTCTTATGTGGTGATGAAGATATTAGATTTCTGAATCTTGGTGCTGGTTATACATATTAGTTTATTCATTATAAATTCATCAAACTATATATGCATGAATTTATACTCTTTTCATGTATGTATGTTACACATCAAAATTTTTTGTTTTTTCTTTCCCCAAGATGGCAGATCGAAGGCTTTGTTTTCATGCCTTACCCACTTAGAAAGAGCAAAATAGTGAATAGAGATTCATACTGTGAACTTTTATCCAAGAAGGAACCCAGGAGCTTGATTAAAAAAAAAAAATATGGTAGAAACTTTATATACTTTTAAAGGAGCTGAAGGCAACAGCCTAGGCTGCGGCCCTGCCAAAAAACTGTTACTCTTCAGCATGTGGAAAAGAAGAGAGACTTTCTCTGTGGTGTACCTTTCCACTGAGAAGCTGGGCAATCCAGGCCTCAGGGAGTCTCCTGGACACTACCCAGTTCTGGATCTGACTTGGTTCATGGTGGGGAGTCTGTGAGAAGAAGCAGCATTGGAAGTGCTTTGTGTGCACTTCCAGTCCCTAGTCCTCGGACAAGGCAGCTATTCCTAGTTTTCAAAGGGGACCTCACGGAAATCTACTGCCTAAGTTGACTACCTTCTGACCCCCACTGAGACTGCTGCTTGTGCCTACTCTTAGGAAGACTGAACTTAGGCTTACCTAACCCAGTCGTCACTGGCTTCCAGGAAACCTACCTTGGTGGCAGAACACTGAAGAGGGACCCTTGGGAGTTTCATTACCCTGCTCATTGCCTGAGACATTTGAGTACCTGTTTAACAAGGGCCAAGCATAAATCCCACTGCCACCATTGCATCTGGCTCCTGCAAGTGTCACCTACTGGCCAGGAGGACAACCTGTACAGACCATTAGAACATCAGATGACACAATTATGCAGTGTTCAGGAAGGTGAAAAGTTTTGTGCGACCTCAGCTACCACCATTGGCCACACCATCCCAGCTAGTCAGGAGGCTTAACCATGTTCACCCACTTAGTTCATTACTACTATGGCTGGCATATGAAACAGCCATGACACTAACGCTATTTAATCCAAGGAAATCTCACACAGTCTATGCTACTCCCCTGCCACCTTCATCAGGGATGATGTTTCTGCCTGTCATTAGGGATCTGAGAGTGGACCAGCCTAGTACAGCTCTTCCTAATTTCACCCCTCTCTGAGGATGAGAGAGAAGGCCAGGCCACTATGCCTTCCAGAGAACAGTTCATGAACTGAGGTATGGGAAAGTTTCTGCAAATAAAGATCAAACATATATCCTACAGCTATGGCTGCAGCCAACTCTTACATACAAGCGTCATCTATTGGTCTAGAGGTTGAACCGAGTAACACAGTAAAAAATATGCTGACATAAGTGCACAGAACTGGGAATGAGATAAGCTTCTTGAGACTTCCACCTCCCCATCTCTGCAGGAAGCTGAGAGTCTACTCACACACTGATTACACTGGTACTACAACCATCAGTTGACAAGACCACCACAGGAGGGCTGTCTATAAGCAAGGAGTTCATACAGAGCCCTGGCCCCTTGAAAGGACCCAGAAGCAAAGTCGAATGACACTACTCAACATACAATGCAGTCATACCCTTAAGGAGGAAAAAATGTCTCATATAAACAAAAGTAAATTCAAAAATCAGAAGTGAAAATTTCTTCAGATGAGAAGGAACCACCATAACAATTCTGGCAGTATTAAAAAACAGGGTGTAATGACACTCTCAAAGGATCACACTAGCTCTCTAGCAATGGATCCTAACCAAAATGAAAATTTGGAAATGCCAGATAAATAATTCAAAATATACATTGTAATGAAGTTCAAAGAGATCCAAGGAAAATCCAAAAACCAATACAAAAAAAAAGAAAGAAAAGAAATTCAAAATATGAATGTGAAATTTGTCAAAGAGATAGATACTTTAAAGAAAAAGCAAACAGAATTTCTGGAAATAAAAAAATGTTAAAGGAATTACAAAATATAGTTAAACTTAAACAATATAGTAGACTAAAAAGAAAGAATCTGAGAACTGTAAGACAGAACTTTTGAATTAATCAGACAGAAAGTGAATTTAAAAATAATTTTAAAAAATAATTGAAAAATGAGCAAAGTCTACAAGAAACAGGGGACTGTGTGAAATGTCTGAATCTATGAATTATAGGTATTCCCAAAGAGAAGAAAATCCAAAAAGTTTAAATTTTCTTTTGAGAAAATAATTTAGAGAAACCTCTCTAGTTTAGCAAGAGAACTAAACATCCAGATACTAGCATCTCAACAAACTCCAGAGAAATACATTGCAAGAAGGAGCTCACTGTGACACACAGTCATCACACTAACATCAACATGAAGAAGAAAATCCTAAAATAAGCAAAAGCATGACATCTGGTGATCTATAAAGGACCAGCAGACTTCTCAACAGAGACCTATAATCCAATTAACAGCAGACTTCTCAACAGAAACCTTACAAGCCAGAAGAAATTGGAATTACATTTTCAATACAGAATTGAAAGGTATTTAAGGACAAAAACTGTTCAGTCCTAAACTTTGTATCTTACCAGAACAAGCTTCATAAAGAAAGGAGAAATAAAGTATTTCCCAGATAGGCAGACACTGGGAGAATTTTTCACTACTAGACCTGCCATACCAGAAATGCTCAAGGGAGTACTAAACATAGAAAGGAAAGATTGATATTCTCCATCATGAAAACACACAAAAGTATACAAGTCATGGGTGTTTTAATTCTCAAATGAGATTGCAAAGCAACTAGATAAAAATTAATACTATGACAGGACAAAAGCCTCACATATCAATCTCGAACGTAAATGGATTAAATGCTCTACTTAAAGATATAGACTGGTGAAATAAATTAAAAACACATACACACACACACACACACACACAACTCAACAATATGTTGTTTACAGAAAACAACATATTGCCCTGGCTGGGCACAGGGCTCATGCCTGCAATCTCAGCAGTATGAGAGGCCGAAGGGGGGTGGATCACCTGAGGTTAGGTCACCTGAGACAAGCATTGCCACCATGGAAAAGCCCCGTTTCTACTAAAAATACAAAAATTAGCTGGATGTAGTGGCTGGATGTAATCCCAGCTACTTGGGAGGCTGAGGCAGGAGAATTACTTGAACCCTGGAGGCAGTGGTTACAGAAAAACAAAAACAAAAACAAACAAAAAAAACAAACCAAAACACCAGCCCAACTGGTAAAGACCCTTGTAGACTCAGAATAAAGAGGTAGAAAAAGATATTTCACCTAAATGGAAACAAAAGTGAGCAGGAATAGCTATAGTTATATCAAATAAAACAAACTTTAAATCAACAACAGTTAAAAAAAGGCAATGAAGGTCATTATATAATAATAAAAAGATTATTTCAACAAGAAGACATAATCCTAAATATATATGAACCCAACACTAGAGCACCCAGCTTCATAAAATAAATGCTATTAGACCTAAGAAAATGGACAGATAGTTATACAATACTGTGGAGGACTTCAACACCCATTGAAAGCACAAAACAGATCATCAGAAGAGAAAATCAACATAGAAACACTGCAAATAAAATGAACATTAAACCAAATTAGTATAACTGACATTTAAAGAACATTCTACCAAACAACTGTGGAATATATATTCTTATAAGCACATATAACATTTTCTAAGATAGGCCATAGGTTTTGTTCCAAAACAAGTGTCATTAAATGTAAAACCAACAAAATCATATCAACTGTCTTCTCAGGCTATTATTGAATAAAAGTAGAAATCAATTCCAAGACAAACTCTTAAATGACTACAAATACATGGAAATTAAACAACTTGCTTCTGAACAATCTTTGTGTCAATGACAAAATTAGTACAGAAATTTAAAAAGGTTTTGAAACAAATGAAAATGGAGACACAACATAACAAAACCTCTGGGATACAGTAAAAATAGTGCTAAGAGGGAATTTTATAGTGTTTAATACCTACATCAAAAAAAATCACAAATTAAACCCAATGTCACACCTTGAGGAACTAGAAAAACAAGAACAAACCAAACCCAAAGATAGCAGAGAAAAGAAATAATAAAGTTCAGGCAGGGCTAAGTTAAATTGAAACAAAAAATCCCCAAAGAATCAATGAAATGAAAAATTCATTCTTTGAAAAGATAAAAAAGGATAGACCACTTGCTAGACACCTGAGAAAAGAAGAGAGAAAATTCAAATAAGCACAATTCCAAATGAAAAAGGAGACATTACAATTGATACCACAGAAATACAGAAGATTATCAGAGACTACTGTGAACATCTCTATGCTCACAAACTAGAAAACTTAGGGAAAGTGGATACATTCCTGGAAACATACAACCTTCCAAGATTGAACCAGGAAGAAATAGAATTATGAAAAGTCCAATAATGACTGGTGAAATTGAATCAGCAATAAGAAAATCTCTCAACAAAAACAAAATCCAAGATGAGATGGATTTAGGGCCAAATTCTGCCAAATATAAAGAAGAACTTATACCAGATCTATAAAAACTATTTCCAAACATCTAGGATGAGGGAATTTTCATAACTCATCATATGAAGCCAGTGTCATGCTGACAACAAAGCCAGGCAAGAATGCAACAACAGAAAAAAGAAAACTATAGATCAATATTCAATAAAGTACTAGCAAACTAAATCCAACAGCTCACAACAGAGATAATATACCATAATCAATTGTGCTTTATTCCAAGAATGCAATTCCAGAAGTGTTCAACATATGCAATCAACAAATGCATTTCACCACATAAACAGAATTAAAATTAAAATAAAAATATAATCATCTCAATACATGCGGAAAAGGCATTTACTGCCATTCAGCACCCCTTCATGATAAAAACTCTCAACAAGTTAGGCATAGAAAAAATCATACCTCAAAATAATAAGAGACGTAAGTAAGAAACACAACTAATGTCATACTGAAGAGGGAAAAGCTAAAAGCATTTCCCCTAAGAACTGGAACAAGACAAGGATGCCCTCTCTCATCAGTCCTATGTAACATAGTATTGGAAATCTTAGCCAGAGCAATAGGCAAGGTAAAAAGAAGAAGATACAGCCACATTGGAAATGAGAAGTCAAGTTATTTCTGTTGGCTGATAATATTAACTTATACCTAAAAAATCTCAAGACTTCTCTGAAAGACTCCTAAATTTGATGAATGAATTCAGCAATGTTTCAGAATACAAAATACATGTACAAAATCAGTAGCATTTTTATAGACCAATAATAATCAAGCTGAGAACCAAATCAAGAAGTAACCACTATTTATCACATTCACTACACAAAATGAAATACCCAGAAATACATTTAATCAAGGAGGTGAATGATTTCTACAAGGAAAACTACAAAATACTGATGAAACAAATTATAGATGACACAAACAAATGAAAAAACATCCCAAGCTCATGGATTGAAAGAAACAATATCATTAAAATGAACACACTGTTCAAAGCAATCTAGACATTTAATGCAAATCCTATCAAAATACCAATGTCAATTTTCACAGAATTAGGGAAAACAATCCCAACATTTATATGAAACCAAAAAAGTTCAAATAACCAAAGCAATACTAAGAAAAAGGAACAAAGCTGGAAATGCTACATTATCAGACTTCAAATGATATTACAAGGCAATGGTAAGCAAAGCAGTATCTCACTGGTATAAAAATACACATACAGATCAATGGAACAGAAGAGAGAATCCAGAAATAAAGCCACATATCTACGACCAATTGACTGTTGAAAAAGTTGACAAAAACATACACTCTGGAAAGGACAAACTGTTCTATAAATGATGCTCGAAGAACTGGATAGCCATATGCAGAAGAATGAAACTGGGCCAATATCGCCTACCATATACAAAATTAACTCAAGATGGGTTAAAGACAAATATAAGACCTGAGATTATAAAATCTTTCATAGAAAAATCTATAAAAATTATTTATAGGAAAAACGCTTCTTTACATTGGCCTAGACAAAACATTGATAACTAAAACTTCAAATGTAAATGCAACAATTTAAAAAATGAACAAATCAGGCCTGGCATGGTAGCTCATGCCTATAATCCCAACACTTTGGGAGGCTGAAGTAGGCAGATCTCTTGAGGCCAGGATACTAAGACCAGCCTGGCCAACACGGCAAAACTCTGTCTCCTCTAAAAAAATACAAAATTAGCCAGGCGTGGTGGCCTGAACCTGTAATCCCAGCTACTCGGGAGGCTGAGGCAGGAGAATCGCTTGAACCAGGGAGGCAGAGGTTGCAGTGGGCCAAGATGTTGTCACTGCACTCCAGTCTGGACAACAGAGTGAGACTCTATCTCAAAAACAAAACAAAACAACCCCCAAAACCAAAAATGGACAAATGGACTCAAACTAAAAATCTTCTGCACGACAAAAGAAATAACAGAGTGAACAGACAACCTACAGAATGGAAGAAAATATTTGTAAAATATGCATCTGACAAAGGACAAATATCCAGAATCTACAAGGACCTCAAAAAACTCAACAAGAGAAAAACAAATAATCCCATTAAAAAGTGGGCAAGGGATATGAACTCACAGTTTCCAAAAGAAGGCATACAAATGGCCAATGAGCATTGAAAAATGTTCAACATTGCTTATCACTAGAGAAATGCAAAATAAAACCACAAGAATATAGCATCTTAGACCAGTTAGAATAGCTATTACTAAAAAGCTAAAAATAATACAGGTTGCCACAAATGTGGCGGAAAGGGTACACTTACTGCTGGGAACATAAATTGGTACAACATGTATGGAAAACAGCATGGAGATTTATTTCTAAAGGAGTTAAATGTAGAACTACAGTTCAATGCAGCAATCCCACTACTGAGTGTCTACCCAAAAGAAATAATTGTATCAAAAAGATACTTTCATGTATATGTTTATTGCAGCACTATTTGCAGTAACAAACATATGAAATCAACCTAAGTCCCCATCAACAGATGATTGAATAAATACAATGTTTTATATATACATAAAACACATTATTATATATAAGATTATATGTAATACAATATATAACATTACATATTACATATAACATTATACATATCATATTATATAACATCATATATAATATAATATATAATATATAGCATTATATAGAATAATATAATATATAATATAATATGAAATATTGCATGTTAGCACTTATAGGTGGAAACTAAAGGTACATAAAAACATGGAGAGTGGAATAATAAACAACGGAGTCTTGAAAAGGTAGGAAGTTGGGAGGGGGTGAGGAATGAGAAATTACTGAATTGGTACAACGTATACTATTTGGATGACGGATACACTAAAAACCCAGACTTTACCCTACAGGAAATATCCAAGTATCAAAACTGCACTTGTATTCCCTAAACCTACAGAAACAAATTAAAAATAAAATACAATGAAAGGTAATGTCACTAAAATAAATATTGGGAAAATTTTCCTAAAGCTTATTAACATGTAATTTAAAAAGTACATATGTTGATTCAGAAAAATGCATATTGTATAAAGTGAAACATAGCTACATGAAGTACACTAAGTGGTGACAGAAGTCTGTATGAATTGAAATATTCCTTGGGATATACAGATACTTCTCTAATATGTGAGAGGTGCTACAGACTTGGTGTGTGCAAAAGTGTCATTATGCTTCCTGTTTCACCTGTTGGCCCTTTCCTCTACCCTATTTGTATTAATGATATCATCCCTTCTCCATCCAGCATCGCTGAACTTCTCTTTTTGAATATAATAGTACATTATTGAACTGCCTTCATTTTTAGTCATTTAGTTGCTGAGTTCTGTTAACTATACCTTGTGATGTCTTTAACTACCATTATGCCACTATCACCATTCCTAGTACTGTTGTCTTGCCGCACACTATCATTGTAATAGGCTCTTATTTTGTCTTGAGCACTACTGCCAGATTATGTTTTATGAAGCATAGATTAAATCATATCACCTCTCTAAATAAAATAAAGTAGATATTTTTGATTATTACCTTTTATTAGCAAAACTGTAATCAAATTGAACCATTTTCTGTATCCTAAGCAGGTTTCTTACTTTCCCATCTCTCTTTTCTCTGTGCTCGTTTTTTCATCTAGAAGATTATTCATAGCATAACTTATTCATATTTACTAATAACCATTTGACTTAATTTCTATTACTTCATGATTTGTATTTATCAACCAGGATCACTATCACAACTTCATGTTCTTTCCACTCATTTTGTAGCAATTTTCTTCTTTATGACTTACAATTCATTTTGCCTTTTTCTCCTACTTACATATTTATCCCTAATCTTCCTCTAGACTTACATATATTAAAAGATAAGAAAGGATTTCCTATTTTTAAAATGTAAATCTAAATTTCCCTTGTTTGAACTCATACTTCACCAGATATCTCTGATTCTCTGGACTAGATATTTCAAGTTCATTTTGTTTTTCTTTTTTTAAAAAAAATTAGGTTCAGGGATACATGTGCAGGTTTGTTATAAGGTAAATTGTGTCTCATGGGTGTTGGGTGCACAGATAATTTTGTCACACAGATGATAAGCATGGTACCTGATAGGCAGTTTTCTGATCCTCAGCCTCCTTCCCACCTAAACCCTCAAGTAGGCCCTGGTGTCTGTTGTTTCCTTATTTATATACACACATACTCAATGTTTAGTCCCCACTTACAAGTGAAAACATGCAGTATGTTCCTGTGTTAGTTCACTTGGGTCAATAGCCTCCAGCTCCATCCATATTGCTGCTGTTGCAAATAATGTGATCTTGTTCCTTTTCATGGCTGCATAGTATTCCATGGTGTATATGTAACACATTTTCTTTATCCAGTCCACTGTTGATGGGCATTTAAGTTGATTCCCTGTCTTTGCTGTTGTGAATAGTGCTGCAATTAACATATGCATGCATATATCTTTATTGTAGAATGATTTATATTCCTTTGGGTATACACCTAATAATAGGATTGCTGGGTCAAATAGTAGTCGCAAGCTCTTTGAGAGACCACCGAACTGCCTTCCATGATGGCTGAATTAATTTACACTCCTATCAGCAGTGTGTAAGCATTCCCTTTTCTTCACAACCTCACCTGCATCTGCTATTTTTTGACTTTTTAATAATAGCCATTTTGATTGATGTGAGATGGTATCTCATCGTAGTTTTGATTTGCATTTCTCTAATGATTGGTGATGTTGAGCACTTTTAAATATGCTTGTTGGCTGTGTAATTTCTTTCTGTTTAATATTTTCACTTGTTACTTGCCTTCTTGTTCCTCAACAATTTTTCAATCTTCTCAGTGTGTTATTTTGTTTACAATAAATGTTTCCAACTGAATGCCATACTTTGACTTTATGTTGAATTGCATTAAGATCTGCTGGGCTGGGCACAATCACTCACACCTGTAATTCCAACACTTTGGGAGGCCAAGGTGGGTGGATCACCTGAGGTCAGGAGTTCGAGACCAGTCTGGCCAAAATGATGAAACACCTGTCTCTGCTAAAAATACAAAAAAATTGACTGGGTGTAGTGGCAGGCGCCTGTAATCCCAGCTACTCAGGAGGTTGAGGCAGGAGAATCACTTGAACCCAGGAGGTAGAGGTTGCAGTGAGTCAAGATCGTGCTATTGCACTCCAGCTTGGGCAACAAGAGCGAAACTCTGTCTTAAAAAAAGAAATATAAAATAAAAAATAACTGCAGAAATGCTACCTTTGTCATGTGAACCTTACTATTAATAAAATTGTTAACTTTATCATTTTATAAATAGGCTATTTTGATCCCTAAGTAATAATTACAAGATAGTTCTTCATCCATGTGAAGATAATAGACATATATTATCTCTTTCCTTGTTAAATAGATTTTTGTCTAATCTTAAAAAAGAGACCTGTACAAAGATAAACGGTGTCTCTATTCATTGAGCTAATGTCTAGTCTAGCTGTCATGTTCAACCTTACTTCCACTGGTTCCATTATCCAACATATTAGCTATTATTTCAAATTTAATATTGTGGTACACTTGCATTTTATATCTTGATCTAAGTAATTGATTAAACTATAGATTAAGATAGGGCCAGATACAGAGTCCTTGATTTCAGTATTTTTATTGTCACTAGGTAATGTCCTTTTAATAAATCTGTGACTACCAACCTTCAAATATTCATAATAACTGTTTGTTTTTAGGCAAAAACTTACCAGCAAATTTAATATAGTATGTTTATACTAAATTTCTCTATGTTTTTATCCAAAAACCCTAAAGAAAAGGAAAAGTAATTTTCTTTATAGCTTGAATGAATGATATTTAGAATCTAGTTAGATTTTCTTCACTAGCTAACCTTACAAACTATCTAAATAATTTAATAAAAATTAAAACAACATAAATATGTGACTGATATAAATCTTAGCAATTATATCTGGCCTTTACAACTTTTTTCTTTGAAAAAGCATGATACTTGTCTATCTTAACTTTTCTGTCAAAGCTCTCATTTCCATGATTCTTCAAATGCTAATGGTATCTAGACCTGAAGTCACTTTTGCAAACCTTTGCACCTCAGTCTAACTCATCTCGGCTAGGGACCTGATCTATTTGAAGACTTGTGGTGAACTCTTACCAACTACTCCTTAACCATGAGTTGTACGTACAAAACTATTGTTTTATTCTTTCCGGCTGAAGATTATCTTCATAATTAGAAAAATATAGAAGCAAAATAGAAAAGCACATTTTTTTCCTTCTCTACCGTCTGTTAACATATAGATTATCCACTAGACCTATCCATTTCTTAGATTTTTTTTTATGTTTCAAGCAGAACTCGGAAAAAATGTTGTGCTTAGTTCTTAACGTTTCATATTCTAAACTTAATAATTCTGAAAAAATAATTTTATTTTAATATTTTGTATTTTATCTTATTTATAGTGTCTCCATTGTACTTTGTTCTTTCAAAGTATATACGTTCATCAAACAACCCAACTACTTTCTTTAAATACACACACTCACACACACATATTTTTCATTGTGATTTTGTTTATTCAAAATTTAGACACTTTATTGTTCTACAACTTTTTTATTGAACACACTTCCTTTAAAGAAATGTGTAAACATTAAATATTCTTGACATTTTGAAATTTCATTTTTTAATATTTACTTCAATGATCAAATTTATTGTTACAGACTAAAGAAATATGATCAGAATCAAGTTTATGACCTTGTGTGACACCCGGGGATTGGAAGACATGGATGGCCTGTACACTGAATGTCTTCTGAGGAAGAGATTTATTTAATTCCTTACAGCCTCTTTTCCAAGTAATTGGAATATATCAAAGAACATGACAGATAAGTCCCTGCTCTCGTGCAACTTAGATTTAGATGCCCTAAGGCAACCATATGATGAGGGTTTCATAGAGTAGAGTGTTTTAGTATTAACTTATTTCTTTAGAATTTAACAGAGAAGCATCCTTCACAACCAAGCAATTTATTGATATTGATCAATTATTATTTTATGCAGTGTATTTCAATGTATGTTCTGGACTACTAATCAAATGACATATGTTTTAATTAAATATAAAAATAACTAGCTTTCCAAATAATATTATAATTCAAGTAAAGGGAGTTTTTTAGAGCCATTTGCTCATATTTAGATCCAGTTGAATAAAATTCCCATGCCACTTAAATCATGCATCACCAAACAAATTTTCATGGAAATGTTGCTAAGAAGTTTAGTTCTCTGGGATGCCTCAAAGGTAATTTAATTATATATGAATTCAAAAGAATAGCAAAGGTAAACATAATTAAGAGAGAAAATATTAACTGCAGATAGTTTTGAGTCAACTATGGGAACATTATTTATAACATGAATAAATATTTGTATAACAACATGCATTGAAGTATTAAATAACTTATACCTATTGTTTTATTCACATAAGTGGTAGATATGATGAGTTACTTATTAATAGTTTTGAATCCATTTGCTTTTCTTGGGAGACTTCTGTAAACTGAGATATAGAAATTAATAGAGATCAGGCAGAATAAAATATTCTCAAATGACTGAGTATAGGCTTTTATTTTTCAGGTGCTTTTGCAGCACATAAAGCTTTCCAAATTAGGAAATTATGCAAGCATGCACATGTCATGCATCCTTTAACATAAATGTAATCAGAATGATTTGATTTTTATTGAAATATTATTAAAATTTGATTAAAATTATCTGAGGCAATTTATTGCTCTAATAGTTTTAAGATCCTATTTGTTAAAATACACTTCTTCTGAAGAATTAATTTAATTTTCAACCGGATAGTTTAGTACATTAATTACTTTATCTTCAAAACTGAAGTTCTTTTGTAAACATGGTGATATGATCATGTTCAGAAGCTCAGACTAAATAGTTTGTGGACAATAATTCCTATCATAGTTTATAAACTGAGTTATTACCACATTTACACTTAAAATATTAAACCCAGTGCTTCCTTGCTAATTTTCATAAAACAGAATAAAACTAGTTTGTATTGATCCTTTGTTAATAGTTTTCAATTTTTATGTTTTGTATTTATTAAGTCCTTATAAAGTACTGTAAGCACATTTATAAAACATCGGAGATCTTTTATATTCCTTAGATTAGCCTCAGAAACTTCCACAATCTTACTGAAGAAATATTTGTCATCAGAAGTTACTGTTTTAAACTTTTTTTTTTTTCTGGTAAAATCACATTTAGTATTTCATTTAAGGGTTTTTAGTTTTGTTTTGTTTCTCCTATTGATTGATTTACTAATGTAATGATTTCCAATCACCTGCTGTTATGATAGTGTTATTAAAGTATAAATTAAAAAATATAAATCACAATGTAAACTAGAAATAGCAAATTTGTAAAAGACACAGATGTCATAGTGTATATAAAGTGTTTCACTGTTTTTGGAAAGTGAGAGTGATTAATACGTTTTTTGTTTTCATTTGTATAGCTTTGTATAAATTTCATATTACAATTTTTGTTTAAAAACTATTTAACATTTTGAAACATATATTTGACATGTCAACGTATTTTACTGGCAATTTAAAAAGTAGGCTATTTCGGGTTTGGACAAGCATTTTTTTTCATAAATTTGTATGTAATTATGCAAACAAGTACACATAGTTTTAAAACATTTGCTAATGCCTTTTAGACAGAACTCTCGATTTATTACAGTTCCTTTTAATTTATAAATGCTTTAAACGAAATATATTACTTTATTCTCCCAAAAGCCTCATGTATATCTTACTGTTGTAGGTTTCACAAAGGTAGGAGAACCTATGACTAATTATCACATAGTAAAACTTTTATTGGGTTTTATTATTCCCACTCAGTCCAATGCTGCTTACTCTATATAACACTGTTCTTCTATATATGAAATTTTAAAAGGTTGGTGAGTGACCACAGTCATGTAATATATTGGAGGATGACATAGAAACCCTAAGTGGCTTGGGTACTATATTTGCTTACTAAATTCAGCTCGGAGCTCTCTGAAATGAATCAATGCAATATAATGTATCATGTCTTTTTTATTATCTAAAATAGGCAGTTAAAAACAAATATCTATCATAGAGGTGGACTCTCTATATTGCCCAGGCTGGTCTCAAACTCCTGGCTTCAAGTTATTCTCCCTCTGTGGCCTCCAAAAGCACTGGGATTACAGGGGTGAGCCACTGTACATGTGCCCCCCAAGAAAAATTTCTAAACATCAGGAAATATTCCTGATATTAATACATTTCTGATGTTAAATCATACAAATAATTTTTTTATTTTGAGAGATTTTTATATTAAGATAATTAATAAACATTATTAATAATTTTGATAACAAGTTTGTTAAGAAATGTAAAAATGTACACAAAACTATTTTTAGAGTATCTATACCATAGTATATGCACAATAGATGTATGAAAAGAGTCAGAGATGAAAGTTATAAATGGACTCAACATTTCCTTATCAGCAAGGCTAACATGGCTTTTCATGCTGCTTCTTATTCAATTATCAGGAGCAGAGACTGGAGATGTGATCTTGCTGTGGTGCCGTCTTTTAACAAGTCAGCCACTTGGTTGTTTGATGACATCACACAACCTGTGATGTTGTGGAGGAGTTGATAGTCTTTGCTGGAATTAACACCTATGCTGGATGTGGATTTGTCTTTCCTTACTGCAATGCCACTTTTCTCATCACTACCCAAGTGATCTTACCAAATGACCAATTTATTGCGAGGTATTTCACAAGGGATTTGTTCGAGGCAATTTTGTGAACTCCACTGATCTTCCTAGCTAACGTATTACCCTGATGCAATAAAATAGACCACTGAAATAGATTATGTAAAATTCAGCTAAGAAGCTAATGTTGAGACAATGCCCTGTCAGGGTACACTATCCTTGAGGATATAGCATTTACATTCAAGCAATGATAAGTATTCTGAGCTCACCTGACAGTCAGAATGCAGGTCTGTGAACATGACACTGATGGATTAGTGTCCTAGGAGGAAAGCTGTCATTTTCCCACTAGGGCCCATAGTTGCATTCCCCAGTCTGATGGTCTTGACACTTTTTTTTTCTTTGTTTTTAAATTTTATTTTATTTTAAGTTCCGGGATACATGTGCAGAATGTGCAGGTTTGTTACATAGGTAAACTTGTACCATGGTGGTTTGCTGCAACTATCAACCCATCACCTAGGTATTCAGCCCCACTGCATGCATTAGCTATTTGTCCCTATGCTCTCCCTTCCCCTGTCCTGCCCCCATGACAGGCCCCAGTGTTTGTTGTTCCCCTCCCTGTGTACATGTGTTCTTATTATTCAGCTTCCACTTATGAGTGAGAACATGTGGTGTTTGGTTTTCAGTTCCTGTGTTTGCTGAGGATGATGCCTTCCAGCTTCATCCATGTCCCTGCAGAAGACATTGTCTCATTCCTGTTTATGACTGTATAGTATTCCATGGTGTATATATACCACATTTTTTTAATCCAGTCTATCACTGATGGGCATTTGGGTTGATTCCATGTCTTTGCTATTGTGAATAGTGCTGCAATAAACATATGTGTGCATGTGTCTTTATAATAGAATGATTTATAATACTTTTGATATATATACCCAGTAATGGGATTGCTGGGTCAAATGATATTTCTGGTTCTAGATCCTAGAGGAATCACCATGCTATCTTCCACAATGGTTGAACTTATTTACATTCCACCAACAGTGAAAACCATTTCTATTTCTCCACAACCTCATCAGCATTTTTTGTTTCTTGACTTTTTAATAATCGCCATTCTGACTAGTATGAAATGGTGTCTCTTTGTCATTTTGATTTGCATTTCTCTAATGATCAGTGACGTTGAGCTCTTTTTCATGTTTGTTGACTGCATAAATATCTTCTTTTGAAGAGTGTCTGTCCATGTCCTTTGCCCAGTTTTTGACTGAATAGGACTGGCCAGTTATTTTAACAGTCTTTCAGTTCAGGTTTGCTTGATGCTTTCTTATGATTTGATTGAGATTATTGTTTTTGGCATGAATGTTACAAAAGTAAGAATTATCTAAATTCGTAATATCTGAGAGCACATGTAATGTTGATGTATCTTGTTGTTTATATTAAACTAAACCATTTGTAGAAGGTGGTGTTTGGTAAAGTTTCCCACCATAAACATTTTCCTTTAGTAACTAGTAAATATCTTTGTGGAGGTACTAAAAGATTATGCAAATATCTTATTTTCTCTTCAGTGTTTATTCACTAATTTTAGCATCCATTATCAAATCTTGACAATGCAGAATTAGTACTGTGCTATTTTAAAGTCACAGTAATAATTGTTGCGTTGCCAAGATTTTCCGATTTCTTGCATTCTTTCTGCATTTATTAGTTTGAATTCTTCTGTAAAGAAAGCTATCTCTTCTCCCATATATATATATTTTTTCCACTAATTATTTATATTAATATGAATATGAGTTCTTTTAATGTATTATGGTATTATTTATCTTATTGCTCAAATTGTTCCAGTTTTGGGCATTGGGGAATCCTTCAGATTAGCACCCTTAGTCTTTTAACATGACTCACACTTTTTAAAAATAAACTTATAATGTTAGTACAATTTTTAATTTGCAGGAAAATTATGTAGGCAGAATATTTCTTCCCCATTATTAACCTCTTACTTAACTATGGGTAAATGTGTTATAATTAATGAATCAATATTGATATGTTTTGTTATTAACTAAGTATATACTGTGTTAAGGTTTTGCTTAATGTCCTTTGTCTGCCCCAGAGTCCTACTGAGAGGAATGCGTTATATTTAGTAGGTATGTCTCCTTAGGCTCCTGATGGCTGTGATCCTGTTTTAAGGAGTCCTGGTCAGATTTTTTTTTTTTTTTTTGAGGCGGAGTCTCGCTCTGTCGCCCAGGCTGGAGTGCAGTGGCGCGATCTCGGCTCACTGCAAGCTCCGCCTCCCGGGTTCACGCCATTCTCCTGCCTCAGCCTCCCGAGTAGCTGGGATTACAGGCGCCCGCCACCACGCCCGGCTAATTTTTTTGTATTTTTAGTGGAGACGGGGTTTCATTGTGTTAGCCAGGATGGTCTCGATCTCCTGACCTCGTGATCCGCCCGTCTCGGCCTCCCAAAGTGCTGGGATTACAGGCTTGAGCCACCGCGCCCGGCCTGATTTTTTTTAATGTCCCTTTTTTGGAACCTGTATGATTTTTTTTTTCTCGTGATTAAGACTGTGTTTAGAAGCTTTGGGAGGAAGACCACAGAGGTAAAGTACCATCTTACCATATCAAGGGTACCAACTATCAATGTGACTTTTCATTGTTGATGTTAACCTTGATCACTTGGCTGATTGTGTTTGTCTGATTTTCCCACGCTAAAGTCACTCTTCCTTCACCTGCCTTTCCAAATTGTACTTTTAGGTGACAATTTAATGTAAACAATCCACACTTAAAGAGTTGGGAGTTATATTCCACCTTCCTGAGAGACGATCATCTACATAAGTTACTCGGAATGCACAGATGTTTCATGTCTTCCTTTATTCAATCATTCACTTTCATCAGTAAAGAGTAAGAGATTCTTGATTATTTATTTTATATTTTGCTTTATAATCTAATACTACTTTATTTTATTGCTCAGGTTATTCCTGCTTTGGCCAGTGGCAGTTCTTTCAGTTGACTCCTCTATGCCTCTGACATACTCCCGTCACTGTGTGTTTGAGCACTTCCTTGCTTTCTGACACTCCAAGATGTTTCACATGCATTATCTTCTACATTTCTTGCCCAGTTCTAGAATGAGCTGTTTCTCCAGAGCGCCCACCAAATGCATCTCTCTTGCCCGTGTCCTTCACAAATTTCTCCAGCGGTACAGCTTTCCAGTTCCCCGTTATGCGAGACTGGAAGGCTGCAGGGTCTTGGAGTCAGAGAAATGTTCTTTCCTCAGGAGGGCTAAGGCTGTGGTAGAACATCTTTGCCTGCGGAGTAAGTCTTTGTTGTAAAGAATGTTCAGGAGTATCTCACAGGGGCTCTTCTTTCCCTGCCTTTGTCAGAGCCACACGGGGATCTTTCTTGCTTTTCACTATAAGAACCTGGCACGGTTTCTGGAGGTAAAACCTATAAAATTGGGTTCTCCAACACTGTAGATCCCAGTAATTTCTCATTCTCATACCAGTCCACACTCAGCTTCTAACAATGCGGGTGTTTCTCCCTGTTTACTGCTCTGGCAGCATCTGCACCAGGTAAGCAGGTCTCAGATGTGACGACGGGTTTGCCTGTCTCCAGATTTCAGATTGGTTGTTTGCGCTACAACCTCCGTTCTCTGATTGATCCACACCATTGATTTTTCATTGGCTAAGGTTTTCCTTATTGCAAGAACAAGAGTGATGACTTCAAAGCTGTTTAAATGCTGGCCCCAATCCAAGGGTACTGACTCACATTTGGGCACTCTTTACTTTTTGCCTTTGCAAATGTGGTTGCATCCGTATTGTAAATTTTTATGTTAGTTATTTTAATTTTCAACTTTACAGTTTTTATTTCAGACTTTGTAAATAGGTGCTGTTAATCTATTTACATTCCTTGTTTGTTAAGTCATTGTGATCATTTATTTCTAAGTTATCATACATACTTCAATTCTATGAAGATATATATAATAGTTGAATAAAATGTTTCCTGTTAGACCTAGCTTAACCCAATTTGCATCAGTTTGTACTGATAGTATTTTATCCTGATTATTGGTCATATTTATTTGAATGTCTCTAGGATTTTTTGCTTTTGGAAAATGCACATTTTTATGTTTTATAGTACATATTTTAGTAATACCTGATCCTGATTGTTTTACCCCACCTCTTAGCTGAATCTGTCTTAGTGTGAGCAGCCACTGTGATTCTCCATAGTTTTGCTAAATCTTATTTTTATTTTCTAGCCTGACTGAAATCTCCTGTGTCGCTGCAAAGCTTAGTGGTCAGCTAATATTTTGGGAAGAGGTTATACTCAGATACCTCAATTCTATAAAGCATATACACTTTGCTGGTATATTTATGTGTAGTTTGGAGAGTGCATTCAAAGTTCAGCCAGTTTTTAAGTCTGCCTCAACTTATACTTTCATCCAGGCCTTCATAGTTCCTCTCTTTGGATGCATTAAGTTTTCTAGTGAGAAAGAGCTATTGGGCAGCTTATCTTAGCCCTTCTATGGCTCTCTTATCTTAGTCCTTCTATGGTTCACTGATTTCCAGGATCTCTGTGAAAATTTTGACTGGACCACTGTTTGCCTCTTCACACCAGCAGGGTGGTGTGTTTGCCACATTGCTTTCCTATTGCATGTGCTTCTTGCTTAAAAATTACATCAGCCATTCATTTTGCCCTGTCTCCAGAATCAAGTCTGCATTGCAGCTCAGAAGATGCTGGTTTTCCTCCTAAGTCCTGCCCTAACACAACACCCACTGTGAATGAGCTGTAATGACTAAAATGGTGGCAGCCACGAGCAAAAAGGCCTGCTGCCTTCTTCTCTTTATCCCCAAAACTTTTATCAATTTTTCATGAATAAATGCTACTCCATGACTTACTTCATCTTTCATCAATTTCTAGAACCCTGAGGAAATGTTGTTTTTGAGAATTTTCTTCCATTTATTCAATGTCATGCTTGGTATTTGGAGACAGAATTCTCAGTCTCTTCATACGTTTCTACACGTTGCAATAACCTGAAGTTACCACCTAGTTATCTGTTTATGGGGATTAAGTCTGACTGCAAACCCTAAATATCAGGATAGAAATGGTAGACTGCTGCCTTCTTTGCAGGGTATTCTATCTGGGCATTGATTTTTTTTTTTTTTTTTTTTCCTAACTAGTCAGATTCCTCAAGAAGGCCCATGCAATTTCCTCTGGAGAGTGAACTAGAAGAAGGTAACTTTGATGATTTCACATCCAGAATATAATGTGTAAATACTCTTCCTATCTTTAATTTGGCATTCTTTAGCTCACATATGACTATTGCTTTCTAGTTTACAGGTACAAACTTGGACATTTTTTAGCAAAATTGGGAATGACATAGATTTTAAAAAATTCTAAATGTATGCAGATGTTGAAAGCACTAAAAGAACAGATATTATCTACTGAGGTCTAAAAAATATGCTGGATGATAACACGCCACTGTGTAATGTGAAATTCCTCAAAGATAAATAAATCTGATGTTATATTATTATTAAATTTATGTTACTACATGAAGTCAACTAAAATACATTATATAATATGTAAAAATTCAGATGATAAGCTTTCTGTAGAATTACACTAAATAAATTTTGAAGATAATCTTCAGCCAACTTAAAACTGAATAAAGGATAAGAAATTTAAGATAGGGATATTATTGAACAACCGTTTTGTGAAGCTTCTTATACTCAAGCCTCAAATTAAGAAAGTTATGTAAAAACAGCACTTTGGGAAGCTGAAGTGGGCGGATCACCTGAGGTCAACAGTTCCAGACCAGCCTGGCCAACATGGTGAAACACCATCTCTACTAAAAATACACACACACACACACACACACACACACACACACACACACACACACGAAAGAAAAGAAAGAAAGGAGAAAAAAAAAAGAAAGAAAAAAAAAAAAGGAAAAAAAAAAAAGGAAAAAAAAAATTAGCCAGGCATGGTGGTAAGTACCTGTAAACCCAGTTACTTGGGAACTTGGGATGCTGAGGTACAAGAATCGCTTGAACCGGGGAGGCAGAGGTTGCAGTGAGCCGAGATCGCGCCATTGCACTCCAGCCTGCGGGACAAGAGCGAAACTCTGTCTAAAAAAAAAAAAAAAAAGTAAACTGGGCACGGAGGCCCACAGCTGTAATCTTGGCACTTTGGGAGGCCGAGGCAGGCAGATTACCTGAAGTTAGGAGTTCAAGACCAGCCTGGCCAACATAGTGAAACCCCGTCTCTACTCAAAATACAAAAAATGATCTGGTTGTGGTGGCTCACGCCTGTAATCCCAGCTACTCAGGAGACTGAGGCAGGAGAATCACTCAGGTCTGGGAGATGGAGGTTGCAGTGAGCCAAGATCGCGCCACTGCGCTTCTGCCTGGGCTACGGAGTCTGACATCATTAAAAAAAAAAAAAAAAAAAAACCTAATTGCATGATCTGTGGCCAGACGTCTTGGCCAAGCCATTCTGTAACCCTGTTTCTTCATTTCCTGGTATCATGACATCAGCTGCATTAACTTTGTTTCACATTTCATAGGGAATCTTTGCCAGATTTACTGTCATAAAATAGTTTCAGGTTCTCTTCTACTTATTACTCGCAAACATTGCTAAAATAGTTATACATTTAGAGCACCCTGCTGGGAAAAATAACAAAGTATCTCTGACAAAACCAGAAAGCAGCAGAATGACACCATGAAGTAAAGGTAAGTAACTATGCTCTAGAGTAGGAGCATTTCAAACCCTGGTTTCACATTCTGGCCTGACACTTACTGTCAGGGTCCCTTAGATTCTGTGATGTTTCTCATGTTCTATCTTTATAAACGAATGCAGGACCTAGTATAATAGGCATTCAAAAGTTAATGCATGAAAAAATGGAGATTATGTAACTACTTTATCCCTTTCTATCTTCACTCGAAGACAAAAAATGAAATATATTTATATTATTTTATATAATAAGTTATTACTAAACTGAGACACACACACACAAGAACTGTCAATGTCCAGACTGGAGTATGTCTTCATTAAATGTTAGATGCTATCTTTTGTTTAAGTGTTTGCACTGCTATTAAAAAACCTAAGAAATTATTTTCTCCAGCATTAAAATTCACATCAATATGTCTTTTAAATTTAGAAGTACTATGAAACAGTTACCTGAAGCTGCTTTTAATATACCTCTTTCCTTTAATCATGCTTTATCTTGCACCCATGCCTGTTTCTTTCAATAAATTGTGCTTATAAAGGTACATATAGTGTATGATATCAATAAAATAATATGCACAGAAAAATTACAATGACATGCAGAAAAAGGTTAACAATAGTTGTGTGGAAGGGGATTCTGGGTGTTTTCATTAAAAATTATTGCATTGAAATTTTTCAAAATGTTTGTGATGATTAATTGTTACTTTTATAATCAGCAGCAACTACTTATAAAGTAGTAATACAGAATTGTTTGTACACTATAAGGAAATGTAAAAATATGTAAAGCAAATACACCAAATATTAACAATTTGAAACATGAATTAAAGACTTACAGATAATTTTGCTTCTAACATTCTGCAATGTCTAGTATGATTTGATATTTCCTTCATAATAAAAAAATGTATCTTTAAAAAGAAACATGTAGGAATTTTATATAAAGTGATTAGGTAAGTGAGAGGATTTCAGATGGACAGAATGGTATGATAGTTTGTTATATTTAGACAAAGAGGAATTTGCAGGTAGAAAAAAGTAAGAAAGGTGAGGTTGTGGAAAGCAGGAATGGATTGTTTTGTGAAATATCTTTGAGACCACTAAAGGTAGCTGAGGAAACACATTAAGAGTCTTCTTCTTGTATTCATATTGGCATAGATAAATTTAATGGGAGTAAATGGGTTGAGATGGGTCAGTTTCCTGGATTGTCTTTGTGTTTGCGGTTATTACAGACAAGTTTAGGATAATGTATTGTCAGTATTGGTCTTGGGGAAGGCATTTTTAAAAAGTGATCATTGAAAGGCCAGAATACACAGGGCACAGTGGCTTATGTCTGCAATCCCAGCACTTTCAGAGGCCGAGGTGGGTGGATCATTTGAGGTTTAGGAGTTTAAGACCAGCCTGACCAACATGGTGAAACCCCATCTCTACCAAAAAATACAAAAATTAGCTGGGCGCGGTGGCACATGCCTGTAGTTCTAGCTAATCTGGAGATTGAGGTGGGAGAATCTCTTGAACCCGGGAGGAGGAGGTTGTAGTGAGCCGAAACTGTGCCACTGCACTCCAGCCTGGGTGACAGATTGAGATCCTTTCTAAAAACAAACAAACAAACAAACAAACAAAAACAGCTAGCATCCAAGATCTATACAATTTACAAAAACATAGAACATTTTTTTGAGACTTAAAATACATACATATGCATATGCATACATATAAACAGAAATAAGTACAAAATATACTACTTTAAATTATGAAGTTAAAAGATTTAAATTCATGAAAATGTAATAAATGCATGCACCTATAAACTGTAAATCAATATGTTGCAAAAATAAATTTATATAACAGAACAAAATCATTTATTTAACAAAATTTTAATATATAAACGTATTAAAGACTTCCAGAAAATTGTTTAAAGCAAGATATTCCTATGATTTCATATATTTGACTTGATGGGGAGAGACATTTCAAACGTTTTGGTGCCTAAAGCCTGCAAATTTTTAAGAATAGTGCTTCCAGATTTGCAGTCCTGTTTTCTGGTATGAATCATCAAAGTTTCCATGAATGAATGACACTGCAATGAGCACAAAAGGAGGTAACAACAACTGGGCTTAAAGGCAGCGGCATCCAAAACTGCACGCTCTCCAGTTGAGCCCTCCCAAAAGTATTAATTATTTTGTCTGGGAAAATGGAGCCCTTAGGTGTGGGGTTCAGAGAAGGTCCATATTTTTTTCTCACTTGCTGGAAAAATGAAAAATAGTGGTGCTGTACTTAGTTTGGAGGGTCTCAGGGAATAATAGATACAGTACACGTAGGAAGCAAATTAAGTCAATATTTTCTGAATGCAGGAAAAAGTGAGTTTCCCTGCAGACTATAGACAGAACTTTTGGGCACAGGTAGGGGAATGTTTTCCTCTTAGGAACTGGAGCGCGATAAAAAGAGATTGATTTCCAAAGTACTGTGGAAGGAGTAGAAATTAAGTAGACTAACGATGACATTTTGCCAAACCAATAAATGAATTTAAAATAGATAATTCAAACCAACGAAGTCAAAATTATATATATATATGTGTGTGTGTGTGTGTATATGTATACAAGTGTGTAAATACGTGTTCATAGGTCATGTTTCATGAGTGAAGGAGGATTATTCTTCAGGACTTAAGGACTTAATTCCTGTGACTATATTGAAGCTTGTTAATGAGTCTCAAGACTTTAATGTATTACTCCAACAAAAGTTGATATCTTATTTCATTTATTGTAATGATTACTTTTTATCATCAACTTATGCACTTAAAATTGTTGGTCTTGCTATATTTAGAGATAATCATGTATATGGTGAAAGCAGAATGGCTCTCTTCCATTATGCTAAACTATACAAGTTGTAACCTAATTTATCTTATAAAGGATATATGCTTGAATTCCACATGGCTTCATTACAGCCAGTTGTCCCTGGTAAATATTCCAGCATTGCCTATCTGCAGTTGAGTGAGGAGTAGTACTCCAACTAGTTTGTCTATTCTGCATACTATTATTTCTATGCTTTTCATATATTTTAGCCTACTAAGATCAAACTTTCAAGCCTTTGAATTTACTAACATTAAACATTGTAGTTTACTTCAGGATGACACAGTTATAGGTATAGAAGAGTAGGAAGAAGGAAGTCAACAGAGTAACTTGGAAAATGAGCAGTTTTTGGAATTAGAAAGCTATTTAGATATAATCACATGCTTCTTGAAGATTGGTTAGATATGGAGGACTCTGAAATGGGAAAGATAAAAAGAAAAGTTTCCCAAACTCAAATCTCTTGTTTTTATTTTTCGGATTGTTTTTTAGCTCAACATCTCCAATTAATCATTTACTTTTTCCTTTTTAGTAATGTTCTGTCATTTACTACAGAAGCTGTGTAATTTATCTCTGATGTTAGTATTACTTTTACTTGATACATTTTATCAAAATGTTCATTTTAAAAATCAAACAAATAGCTATTGAGTAATACAGGTGAACGTATATACATTTTGTCGTTTGGTACACAAACACATACAAAGACTTCATGCTCTTTGAATTCTGACTCCTAAGCTTACAATATCCTTTATGGTACCATTTTGGTCCTGCTCTTTTGATCTTGAGGGAATGATTATTTTTTTTAATCTACTCTCATCATTGGATATTTCTCCCTTTTTGTAGTAGTCTCGATTTGCTATCATCTCCAGTTGTCATGGTAAGAATAGCAAAATTGCCTTGTTCATTTATTTTTCATATATTACCAATGTGATTTTTAATCAATGCCTAACTCCTCAACTTTAAGTGATAAGATGACTGGAGTGTTTTGTATTAAGAAACAATGTTATACTTTCTGGGAGATAGTAATGGTCTATTTTGTAGGGTTTGGGATAGACTGTTGACTATTTGTCAGAAGGTCAATGAGTGTGCAGTTAAGATATGTGCATTTAATTGCCTCTGAGTTTTGCAGCAAAAGGAGAACATTGTAAACAAATAGGGATGGCTAGATACTGATATGCATGCTGAGATACTCAAAGAAAGATATTGATACTTTTAGTTTAAGTTGAAATGCATAAAAGAAAGATATATTAATGGATAGTTACCATTAATGCATTAATATATAGTAGTATATGCAATATACCGTACTATGCATTAATGTATATTTAGAAAGTAGTAAAGGCAGAATCCAAATCCAACTTTTGTGATCCTTAAATCTATGTTCTATCATGCTTTTATGCTCCCACCTTAAACTCTCCTTTTCCTACTTATTCCAATTGGGAACAGCATGAAAGTAGAATATTTGAAAGAAAGCTTTTAATGCTGTTTTTGTCTAATGTTTTCTATTAGTAATAATATTAACTAAGAATTGTATTAATATGTCATTTATTTCACCCTTAAAAACTTTCCTTTTTTTTTTTTTTTTGAGATGAAGTCTTGCTCTGTCACCCAGGCTGGAGTGCAGTGGTACAATCTCAGCTCACTGCAACCTCCACCTCCCAGGTTCAAGCAAGTCTCCTGCCTCAGCCCCCCGAGTAGCCTGGGCGCCTCCACGCCTGGCTGATTTTCGCATTTTTAATAGAGACAGGGTTTCACCATGTTGGTCAGTCTGGTCTCAAACTCCTGACCTCAGGTGATCTGCCCGCCTCAGCCTCCTAAATGCTGGGATTACAGGTGTGAGCCACCAAGCGCAGCCTGGCAGGTTTTTTCTTGTGTGTGTGTGTGTGTGTGTGTGTGTGTGTGTGTGTGTGTGTGTGAGGTATCCATGCTATTACAATCAGTTCTTAATGCATGATTTGGAGCACTGAAATTGAAACATGATTTAATCATTAAAACTGAGTAGTCACTTTTTCATCTTTCCTTATCTTTATTGTCTATATAGTAATAAATATGAATGTAGAATTTGTGACTGAGGGGTGAGGTCAGATATTTAACCATATTTTCTCATAAACTTTCTTGGCAGAGAGATTAAGCATACCTTCTAAAGAAATCACATCATCAAAATGTTTACATAGCAGTCAAGGATACATTTTATATCAATCTTTAATACACCATTTGTTTGTTTTCAAGTCTGGAAGTAGATCTATCATTTGGCTAGAGATAGCTTTTCACAGAACTGTCTTTCTGTATGGTGTTCATACATTTTCTAAAGAGAGTGCTTTTTTTAAATTAATTTCTTTTAGAACTGTGTTAAGTCACACAAAATGAAACAAATTGTAAAACATTATTTCCCAAATGAATTATCACATTCTCTGTGACTTAATTTGTCCTGACAATTTTTGTAATGGCAATACAGTATTTTTTTTGACAAGTAAAATTAGGTTTGGTGAAGCACACTTATTTCATGTTTCTGAGACAGCAACTCAGCTCAAATGGAGAAACCTCAATGACAGAATGAACAGTACAAAAGAGAGATATGATACGTTTAAGTAAAATAATGTTGAACTAGGATTCATAAAACATAAAACAAAGTCATAAGCCACTATTATAAAAGTTTAATCAATAACCTGCTTAAAGTAGAATAGATTGCATAATGCTTATGTTGCCTTTTAGGTTTAGAGTTGAGAGAAAGAGAAAGAAAATCAGATTTTTTCTTCAACATAAATAATATTAAATAATTTTCATAACTCAAACATTTGATCAGTTTTGGGATAATTATAGCACTCTTTCCAAATTAAGTAAGACATTTTGATAATAAATCCATATATGTTTATTTCTAGAGAAATGCCTAAATAATAATTTAGATATTTAGGCAGTTATAAAAAATGGTGCCTTATCTCCTCAATAGAGTACATGTGTCCCTCTGAAGATCAGGGAATGATTAAGACTACTCAAAATTGTTTAAATCCTGGAGGTATTATGGATTGATTTTACTAACCACGTAATCAGACACTGGAGCTATCTTACTGTCAATGTTATTATAACTTGGAAGTACTTTAACTTCCAACATATTCTTAAATATTAGAACCTTCTGAGATTAGTCTCTTTTGGAGGCACATTGCCTCATTGACTATAGGGTTGACGACTGCTAATTCATTATGGGACATTTAGTTCCCAACTATTTCAGAAGATTCTCTAGAAGTAAGATTATTTATAATCTTTTCATAATCTCCTTGTGGCTTACATTACTTCTTGTTTTAACCAGTAGACTTCAGCTTCACTCCAATCACTTTTGGAAAGTGTGTTACAGTCTTTTATTATAGCAAACTCCCAAGTGCTCCCTGATCCATTCTTCCCCAAACACTGTCACAAATCCCATTCATTATTGTCTAGTTACAGCTCATACAAAACTAACATTAAATTTTTTGGTTTAATACAGTTTTGCCCAAAGGAATTATAGCATTGCAGATACAAATTAAAAATGTCATGTAGCTGTTGGTTTTGTGAACAGTTTTGTATACTAAGTTATTTTATTTATTTATTTATTTATTTATTTATTTTAATTGACAGATAAGATTGTATTATATATTTTTTTACCATCTTTTGGTATCCTGTCCTCTCATTAGAACATTGCCTCCAGGCTCATAACTCGTTATTGGGCCTTGTTTTTCTTCACCTCAGAGAAAGGACCTGTAACAATACAGCTTCCTCCTTTTTTTTTTTTTTTTTTTTTGGACAAGTACAATTAGGTTCACTGTAACACACATATTTCATTTTTCTGAGAAAGAAACTTTTTACTTGATGCCAGCCTGAAATCTGAATTTCCTATATATGGACAGATGTCCCAAAATCACTTGACTCTCCAAGGCCCTAGAATTGGAACTACCTTTGCAAAAATTATAACAGTGAGCATATTATAAGAAAGAGACCTGATCTAATTAACCTCCATCTTACCTTTAACTTTCACACCTTCTTGTGTCATTCCTGAGCTTGGGCCCAGTTAACTTTGGAAGAAAGTTATAGTTTAAATGATCATAGCCCTTCCCAAAACACCACTGTCCTGTGAAAATAATGAGGATACTAGGAGGATAGAGGAGTCTGAATTCTGCTAAGGCATAGACCTAAAGATTGCCAGCTATTATTCCAGAGGTCACAAAATTTGGAATATCGCCCATTATTCCTGCAGACTACCTCACTGTTGTAGAACCAAAGATTGGCTTTTTGAGATTTATTTTCAGGTTTTTGCATTTCTGAAGATGATGACTCCACATGGACCTGCCAACTTGTCCTGTGTCCCCACTCATAAGTAGACTCAACATTTACAAAGACCATTTTCCACATTCCTATAATTGCGCCCCCAGCCAATCAGTAACACCTATTTTATAGTCATCCCCTTACCCCAAACTATCCTGGAAAAACCCTAGCCTCAGAATTTTCAGAGTGGCTGATTTGAGTAATAATAAAAGTCTGGTCTCCTGTTCAGTCCCCTGTGCATGAATTGAACTCTTTCTCTATTGCAATTCCCCTGTCTTGATAAATTAGCTCTATCTGGGCAGTGGGCAAAATGAATCTATTGGGCTGTTACCGTATCTTTTGAAACCAATGCTCTACCAGCCTGTCTTCCCTATTCCTAATTCATGTTTGGAGACTCTTTAACTTTCCAAGGTCAAGTTTTGTTACCGGCAATGAATATGTACAAGTCTGCAGCAACCTTCATTCTTGCCACCTCAGAAGAAATAATTTAACTGAGGGGCATAAAGCAGAAGGAGAGACTGAAGCAAGTTTTAGAGCAGGAGTGAAAGGAAGTAAAATATACTTGGAAGAGGGCCAAGCAGGTAACTTGAGAGATCAGGTTTGTGGTTTGGCCTTTTGACTTGGAGTTTAATACAGTGGCATATTTCCAGGGTCTTGCATTTCTTTTACCCTGATTCTTCCCTTGGGGTGGACTGTCTGCATGTGCAGTGGCCTGCTAGCACATGGGAGGGGGCATGCACAGTGTGTTTACAGAAGTTGCACGCATGCTCTCTTGAGGCATTCTTCCCTCACCCGTCTAGCATACCAGTTAAACTCCACCATTTTGCCTCCTAATATGCATGTTTAAGCCCACTCCTGAGATCTTATTGGGAAGCTACTGATCATCAGTTTCAGGTTTTTCTTCTATCTATTGGGAGACTGCCTTTCCCTGGCAGTGGCTATGACCAATCTTTACTTTAGAGTGACAGTTAACAACTGCCTGACCATCACTGGATGTTCACCTGACACTTCTTGTGTGTGTGAATGGGAGCCCTCTCCTGCCCTGCTCACACCCGACTTGCTACCTGTTAACTCTATAATTCCTATCCATTCTACTTTATCCTGACATCTCCTCTTACCCCTGCACTCCTTTCTATTGTCCTTCTCTTACTGTGGACCCACCTGATATCTGACCAAGTTCATTTTAGGAAAAGCAATCCCCTTTTCTTAATCATCACTTCTATTGACCTAATTCAGGCCCACATCATTTCTTACCTGTTCTCTTTCAAAACCTTCTACTCACCAGTCTCCCTCTCTCTCTCTGTATCCTGCTATTTAATTGTTACATTGTATTCAAAATTATCTTTCTAAATCACGTGTCTTATTATGCAACTACCTGACAAAACAATTTCAATTGTCTATAATATAAAGTCAGAAATCCTAATTATGATATTTTCAACAAAACCCTTAAAACTAGTTCATTTTTACTTTCTCACCTAGCACTTTCTACCATGCACCTATAATTCAAGGTTTCAGGTTTGCTGAATTTTCCAAATATGCCATGCCCAGAATGCTTCTTATGCTTTCTCTTTTTTATCTTCTTTATTAGCTTCTATCTATACTTTGTGAATGAGACCAAATTGTACTACCTTTCTGAAGCATTCCTGAATTGCCTTATGAAATGTTAATTGCCTTCTTTGTTATACATTCCCAATATTTTTACATATCAACTAGAAGAATTATTACAAATAATTAGATTCTAATTATTAAAAAACACTATCTTCCAATATCGTGGGGGAGGATTCCTCGTGCATTCCTCTTTATATTTTAGGCATTTAGCAAAGCGTGAAGTACTTTGTGGTCAACACACAAATCATTTGTTAATTTGAAAAGATAATTTAATTGTATTAAAGTTCTCAACATTTTAACCTCTAAATATAGATATTTAGTCTTCTGATAAAAGTTTACAAGAATGAGCCGGAGGTGAGGTGTGGAGACTCGGACATCAGGAATATGGATTATGAAAAATCGCAGAATGATTCATATTAAGTTCTTATATGATGACTGATGCCCTAGAGGAGAACTTGCATCAAGCTACTTCTAAAATTTCATTTAAAACACTTAGCAATGCTTTCCCACCTCCATGCCCACTCCCAGCCTTGACACAGACTGGCTGAATTTTAGCCTGGATGGTTTTTCTCTCTCACAATCACAAAACTCCGTTTATGGACTGCAGGTGCTGCAGCCAGAGTGAGGGGTCATCCAATCTCAGTTCTTAACTTTATTTGGCTTAAACATTTATTCCCTCAGTCTTAGATGACTCTATATCTATAACCTTACCTGGGTGGGTTATAAATTCCTATGGTATGAACTGGGATCCTTTTCCAGGCCCATAACGAAACAAGCCAGGATTTGGGGGATAATGTTATTTTTCTTGTTTATTGTGCTATAACTAGAAATAACCACTCAGACATTGTTTTCTAAACTCTCTAATACAAAAGTAACTCTACTTTATTCTACAGCAGCACACTTGCCTCCAAAACTCTCACTTTACGTATTTAATGTGCACTTAAATATATAGTGCAAGCAAGAAAAGATGTACTTTCCTTGCCTGCAAAGAGTTTAAAAGTTAGAGATATTGAGAACTGTGAAGTATGGGAAGAGACTGTTCCTGCTTGACTGTAAATGTGTACTAAAAAGAAAAATGAAAATGTGTATTGGTGTAAGAGCATGGTAAATCTTGACAGACAAAGGAGTTGGTATCAGTAAGATGAGCAATTAAAGTTACTGTAGAGGACTACATGCTCGCAAAGGAGACGTTCCCCGGATAAGTCCTGCTCTTGCAAAGGAAGCAGGGCGTTGGGGGCTTGTTTATGTGTAAACATCTTGAAAATGCAGAAAGTCTTGTTTATGTGTAAACATCTTGAAAATGCAGAAAGTCTTGTTTATGTGTAAACATCTTGAAAATGCAGAAAGTCAGGGAAAGGTCAGAAAAACAACAATGTGTCTTGTGACTTGGCAACATTCCACAAACGACTGTATAAAATAAAGCAGAGCGCGCCATTCGAGGCGGCCGCCATGTTTGTCTTGTCTTGTATTGTCTTGTGTGTTCATTCCTTTGTTTAGGAAACATGCGGACCCCTACAAGTTACTGATGATTAAAAATTTTTATGAAGACAATGAGGGCAAAGTCTGCATTCTGATATTACAGAAATTAATATTAATTAATGATGATGTTGATGAGAAAGAATCAGAGAAGTAAAATGATAGCTTAATTTTTGTTCTGTGCTGAAAATTATGGGTTAAAGAGTAGTGAAGGCCATAAAGTAGTCAAAGAATGAAAACTGGTGTGATGTTTAGGGAATGGCAAACTGAAAGAAAGATTATTGGTAATGAAACTAGGCCGCATAAAACTTAGAAACTAGGCCTCATAAAAAAAAAGAACTTAAAAAAATTAATACCAGGTGGCTCTGGATAGGGTCCCACCCTGCCTCAATAGGGTCCCACCCTGATAGGGTCCCACCCTGCCAATTCCGGGAAACAACCTCATGGGGTCCCACCCTGCCAATTCTGGGGGTCCCACCCTGCCTCGAAGTTCCCGGAATCAACAACTCCAGGAAAAAACCTCATAAGGTCCTGCTCTAACCAATTAAAACAAGACATCTTGCTCAGGCCATAGACAGACCCAATTACCACGCGCCTAAAGCTTTGTTTGAATTTCGCGCCCTAAGCTGTGTTTGAACTTGTGTTTGCCTATATAAACAGCCTGTAACAAGCAGTCAGGGTCCCAGGGCCAACTTAGAGCTTGGGACCCTAGCGCGCTAGTAATAAATAACTCTCTGCTGTGAATCTCGTGTCGGTGATCCTTCGCGGCGACCCCTGCCCAGGAGGGAATCGACAGTTCGGTTCCAACAGTAACTTCAGCACTTTAAGTAAAATGTGAGAGTAAAACACAAATTTTATCTATCATTACAATTGAAAAATAAAGGATTGAAACCTATGAGAGAGTCTCTCTCTCATAGGTTTCCTGTTTAGAAGGAAGAAACTCATAGGTTTCTACTTAGAAGAAATCTTTTCCTTTTTCTCCTTGGTCATGATCCAACCATGGTAAAGAATTATGAATCTTCTAAGAAGATGGCAATAATCCCAAGTGTTTTTCAACACCTTTTGTCTCCTCATAAAAATTTATCTGCTGTTGCCTTTGATAATCTTGGCTTTTACCTTAAACTTCTGTGTTTGATATGACAACGTTGAAATTCTCTCTGCTGGGATACAGATTAAAATCACATGAGCTTTCCAACCAGTATGCTTTATGCAACGTGAGCCACTGACTCTTCTGTCCTCACTGCTGGCTTGCCTTCTCTCTTTTCTCATCCTAACCTGTTCCAACTTTAATCTGGCTTTCTCCAAATTGAACTAACTTCTATTTAAAAAGGTTAAGTTAGTGATGTACAAGTGGGTGGCTATGAAGCAACTGTATGAAGCGCTAATTGTAACCCCAATGTACTTTTAAATAATCTTAGTGTTAAAATGGCAGAAGAACATGCAGACTGAGCATAATGGAAGGGAAATGTTTAAAGAAAATTTTATAGGCAGTCATGACTTGAGTTGATACGAAGATCTGCCTGAAAACATGTTTGTGGTAAATACAGTGCAAAATAAAAATTTTAGAGTGTTTCCCTTATAGCTCATATTTCACAAAAGCCTTTCAATTCATGGAGCCATCCTGTGAACATTTATTGCAAAGCAAAAAAGGTGTTTGAAAAATTCTTATAGCATATGATGGAAAAAGAAATGAGATTGACTTTCACGCTCCTTTCCCAGGCTTCCAACAGATACTTATGCAACATGTTGGTGGTAGGGCCCAAGACTAGAAGCCCCATTGGCGGAGCAGGTGTCTAAGAGATGATTGGTTGCAGCTTGTTGACAGGAGCAAAGATCTGCCCTATTGCAACTCACTCTTCTTTCATAAGAATCCAAAGCCTTAGACCACTAGGAGAGGCCATTAAGCCTTCTTGGCAATGGGGTTGAGGTAAAAATTTATTGCTTCCAGGGAAGACATAGAAACAAAATCTGTCCACCTCTGAGAAAAGAGTAGGAAACATTTCTGGCTTTAGGATACAGACAATTGATACTTTACTTCTGGAGGAGAAGTACAAGCAAGTACCCTGTGACTGTTAAGAAAACCAATGTATAATTTCTTGTTGCTCCTGCAACAAATTACCACACATGTGGTGGTCTAAAACAACACACATATATGACCTTACCTGTACGATCTGGATCTCAGAAGTACAAAATGGATCTCACCATACTAAAACTAAGGCATCAGAAGTTTCATTGTTTCCATAGCTCTAGAGGAGAACCCATTTCCTTTCCTTCTCCAGCTTCCAAAACGCCTGCTTTTCTTGGCGCATGTTCCCCTTCCAATTGTTGATTAAGTTTTTTTTAGTTTCGTTTTGTTTTGTTTTTATGTGTTACCTGACCCTTTTCCTGCCTCCTTATTTGACTGTTGAGGACTGTTGTGATTATATCAGACTCACTTGACTAATTTGAGATATTATTTTAGTTTACTATCCGCTGATTAGGCCAGGCGCAGTGGCTCATGCCTGTAATCCCAGCACTTTAGGAGGCTGTGGTGGGTGGATCACGAGGTCAGGAGATCGAGACCAGACTGGCCAACATGGTGAAACCTCGTCTCTACTAAAAATAGAAAAAATAGCTGGGCATGTTGGCACGTGCCTGTAATCCCAGCTACTCGAGAGGCTGAGGAAGGACAATCGCTTGAACTAGGTAGTTGGGGGTTGCAGCAAGCCAAGATTATGCCACTGCACTCCAGCAGCCTGGCAACAAAGCAAGGCTCCGTCTCAAAAAAAAAAAAGGAAAGAAAGAAAAAAGATCTACTGACTAGCAAAGTCATATTGGAAGCAGCTAGATACAGCTGAAGAAAGAACAAGCAAACAAGTATGTCAATAGAGACTGCACAAATTAAAACATAAGGGAAAAAAACACAAATCAGAATACAGCATCCAGTAATCGTGAGACAGTATCAAGTAATGCTACAGAAAAGAAACATGTGTTCCAGAAGAAGAAAAGAGAGAGACTTGGGCAGAAGAATTATTAGAAGTGTTACTGGCTTAGAACTTGCTGAATTTTTTGAAAGACAACGTGCCACTCATGCAGGAAGCCCAGAGACCCTAAGCAGGAAACACACATACATGATCACATACTTACACACGAAAGCCACACCTATACACATTACAGAGTCCTGAAGAATAAAAATAAAAAGAACTACTGATAGTCGGGCAAAGGTTAAAGAAACATCCCATATATAAACACAAATGTAAGAATTCCACAAAGATTCTCATCAGAAGCTGTGCAAGCCTGAAGACAATGAAGGGATCTCTTTAAAGTATGAGGGAAATCATAACTGTTATCCCAGATTTTAATAGCATAAAAGAGACTTTTTCAGAAAAGCCGTACTGAATAAAGAGCGAGATTAGAAAATCTGCACTATATGAAATGTTAAAGGAGGTTTGTCATGCACAAGGGAAGTGACACCTGAGGAAAATTAGGATCTACAGAAAGAAATGAACTACATTAAAAATGGTATACATGAGGTAAATGTGGAAGACATTTTCTTATTTTAATCACCGTAAATGATAATTGCTTCTCTGTAAGCTAAAGTAATAATGTATTGTGGGCTTTCTAACAAAAACAGGAGAATACATAGTAACAATAATAGCACAAAGTGTAAGAGGGGTATATTAGAACTGCAGACAGGCAGGACACGGTGGCATGTGCCTGTAATCCCAGCTATTCAGAAGGCTGAGGTGACAGGATCCCTTGAGCACAGGAGGTCGAGGCTGCAGTGAGCTATGAATGGACCGCTGTACTCCAGCCTGGGTGACAGAGTGAGACCCTGTCTAAAATAAAGAATGATACAAATAGTCCTGACTAGTTTGATTGACAGTATTTTTATTTTATGATGGTGTAAAAGTGATATGCATTCAGTAGAAATTGTACTTCAAGTTTTTTTCTCAGGCTAGCAATTTGAAATCTGATACTCTCTTATAATGCTAGGCAAGGGCAGTGAGGCGCAGCTCCCAGTCAGCCGCACGATAACGAGAGTAAACAACCATGCCTTAGAGTGCACTGTGTTGCCGGATGATTCGGTCCAACTGCAGGCGAATGTAAGTGTTCTGAGTATGTTTTAAATAGGCCAGTCTAAGCTAGGATGTGCAATAGGTGGCATGTATTAAATAAATTTTTAACTTATGATGAGTTTATCTGAATGCAACCCCATCATAAATTGAGAATCATCTGTACACTATGCATGAAGCTCTGTAACATTATGTGATGACAACATATGATAAAATATGTGTATTTTAAATAGAAATATAACATCTACAATCATAAAAGCAATATCTAGTAAGTCATCAGTAGAGATAGAGTTATAAACAAGAATCAACCCAAAAGAAGGAAGGAAGAAAAAATACATATAGAAAACAACAATACAGTATCTTTAAACTCAGCAAAAAAAAAAAAAAAAAATTCACTATGAATATGAATTTTTTTAACATTGAAGTTGCAGACTGTCATGCTGGATAAGAGGACATTTCCAAATATGTAGTTTCTATAAGATGCATTCTTTAAATATAATGACATAAATTTAAGTTAAACGGATGAAAAAATACCACTATATTAATATCAGAGAGTACATTTCAGAACAAGAAAAATTACAAACGTTTGTAAAGAGGGGTATTACATAGTAATAAAGGAGTTAATTTATGAACACCTAATGATTCTAAATGCGTGTTCACATACTATGAGGGCTTCAAAATGCAAAGGAGGAATAGAAAAATCTGCAATTAAGTCGTTGGGGAATTTTGAGCCCTATGAAAACCCATCATCATACTTGACCTAGTTTAATTTATTATTATTATTATTAAAGATGGTGTTTCTCAATGTTTCCCAGGCTGCTTTCAAACTTCGTGGCTCCAGTGATCCTCCCACCTCAGCCTCCCAATGTGTTGGGATTATTGGCGTGAGCCACCGAGCCTGGCTGACCTACTTGACATTTAAAGAACATGCTATAACTACAGAATACACATTTTGTCAATGTGAATCTCAGCATCTACAAGAAACTATCAGTATTTTGGGCAGATAACACACACAGTCACTAATCTATCTCCTTTCCAAATATTCAGACAACTTTTCGTTTGCCTTGAGAGTATAAGGCAGTGTATAAATAACTGACTAGGAGCATGGGATCAACCTTCAAAATGATGTAGAAGACAAGAGATGCATGAGTAAATAAGAAATAAACAAAAGAGGGAGAAAGAAATCATACCGGAAGAACCAAGGAGGGCTTTCAGTGTCTGATGATTCTTGCATTAACCCTCTCATCTCCACCTAAATGATGTACCAGTGATTTTCTGAACGAGACTTGTATTTTCTGCTTTGTATTAGTATGTCCTCACACTGCTATAAAGAAATACCTGAAACTGGGTAATTTATAAAGAATAGAGGTTTAATTAACTCACAGTTCCACAGGCTATACAGGGGGCATGGCTGGGGAGGCCTCAGGGAACTTCCAATCATGGCGGAAGCGGGAAGGGGAAGCAAGCACATCTCCATGTGGCACAGAAGAGAGACAGAGTGAAGGGGAAGTGCCATGCACTTTTAAACCATCAGATCTCAAGAGAACTCATTTACTATTATGAGAATAGCAAGGGGAAAATCTGCCCCCTTGATCCAATTACCTCCCTCTAGATCTCTCCCCCAGCAGAATTTAATTAGGAATTAAAATTCAACATGAGATTTGGGTGGGGACACGGAACCAAATCGTGTCAGCTTCCATACTGACTCCATTTATCAATTTATCATTTTATCTTGTCTAAATTTAATATATTTTTCAAGTGGTAATTCAAACTTTTTGAGAAAAAGTATTTCAGCTTTTATTTTAGATTCAGAGGGTACATATGTAGGTTTGTTGCATGAGAATTTTGCATGTGGAATGAATATACTGTATGCTGAATTGTCTTATCATCTAGGTAGTGAGTATAGTACCCCAGTTACGTTTTCAACACTTATCTCCTGCCTTCTTTCCTCTCCTAGGAGTCTCCGGTGTCTACTGTTGCCATTTTTATGTTCGTGAGTATACAATATTGAGCTCTTACTTAAAAGTGAGGACATGCAGTGTTTTGTTTACCTTTCTTGTGTTAATTTGCTTAGGATAATGGCCTATAGCTCCATTCATTTTGCTGCAAATGACATGATTTTATTCTTTTTTAAGACTGCATAGTATTCCATGGTGTATATGTACCACATTTTCTTTATTCAGTCTAATGTTGTTTGGTACCTGGGTTGAATATGTATCCATGGTGAATAGTGTTGCAATGAACATACTAGCATTGTGTCTTTTTCATAGAATGATTTATTATTTTTGGGTATATAACCAGTAATGGGATTTCTGGGTTGAATGGTAGTTCTGTTTTAAGTTATTTGAGAACTTTCCAAACTGCTTTTCACAGTGGCTGAGCTAATTGACATTCCTACCAACAGGGTGTCAGCATTCCCTTTTCTCTGCAACCTCACCAACATCTGTTATGTTTTGACTTTTTAACAAAAGCCATTTTAGCTGGTGTGAGATAACATCTCATTGTGGTTTTGATTTGCATTTCTGTGATGATGAGTGATGTTGAGCATTTTTTTCATGTGATTGCTGGTTACTTGTATGTTGTCTTTTGATAAGTGTCTGTTATAATGTCTTTTGCCCACTTTTTAATAGGGCTATTTGTGTTTTGCTTGTTGAATTGTTTAAGTTCCTGACAGATTCTCAATATTAGACCTTTGCCATATCTATAATTTGTGAATGTTTTTTCCCATTCTGTAGGTTGTTTATTCTGTTGATAGTTTTTAGTTTTGTGGGTTTTATTTTTTGCTGTAAAGAAACTCTTTAGTTTAATTAGGCCCACTTGCCAATTTTTATTTTTGTTGCAATTGCTTTTGAGGATTTAGTCATAAATTCTTTCCCAAGACCAATGTCCAGAATAGTGTTTCTTAGGCTTCCTTCTGGGAGTTTGATAGTTTGAAGTCTTACATTTAATTTTTTAACGCAACTTGAATTAATGTTTGTATATGTTGAAAGGTAAGGGTTCACTATAATTCTTCTGCCTATGGATAGCCAGCTACTCAGCACTATTTATTGAATAGAGAGTCCTTTCTCCATTGCTTATTTTAGTTGACTTTGTCAAATATCAGATGACTGTAAGCATGCGGTTTTATTTCTAGGTTCTCTATTCTGTTTGAGTTGTCTGTGTATCTGTTTTTGTATCAGCACCACACTGTTTTGGTTACTATAGTCTTGTAGTACAATTTGAAGTCAGGTAATTTGATGCCTCCAGCTTTGTTCTTTTTGCTTAGGATTGCTTTGGGTAGTTGAGTTCTTTTTTTAGTTGGGCTCTTTTTTGGATCTCAAGTAAATTTTAGCATAGTTTTTCTTTTCACTAATTCTGTGAAAAATTACATTAGTAGTTTGATAGGAATAGCACTCAATCTATGGATTGCTTTGGGCAGGGTGGGCACCTTGAAAATATTGGTTCTTTGAATCCATGAGTGTGGGATGTTTTTCCATTTGTTTGTGTCATCTTTGATGTTTTGCAGCAGTGTTTTGTAGTTTTCCTTGTAGGGTTTTTTTCACCTTCTTGGTTGGCTGCATTCCTAGGACTATTTTTTCCTTTTTCCTTTTTCTTTTTTTTTTCCTGGCCAATGTAAATGGGATTGGATTCTTGATTTGGCTCTCAGCTTGAACATTATTGGTGTATAAACTTTTAAATTTTGAAGAAGACATTCTTGAGCAACAATATGGAAGGAAACTTAATCTCTGATATACTGCAGGTATTTAGCAATATCAATTACTTAGTAATTTTAGTTTACTATTGATATTGACAATAACCTCAAAGTGTAAGTGCCTCATGAATAAAAAATGAGAGAGTGTTTTGAAATTATAGAGCCATTTTCAAAATTATATTGCTATCATTAGCCTTTATGTTGTTTTTATTTCCTGAAATATTTAATTTGCATATTTGTTCTCTAATTCAGAGAGCAATTTTTCAAAATGCAGAGTAATGCAAAAACAATTACTAACAATGTAAGTGAACATTTGTTATAGTTTACTTGTACAGACTACAATTAGAAAAGAGAATTCAGGTAGTACTTTGCAAATATTGTTGTAACACTATCACTTTCTTTAAACATTTTCATATGTTATACCTTATTATATACCTTTCTCATTCATTAAACTTAATGAAAACAGATTCCTTTAATAAAGTAAACTAAAGGATAATTTTTATGTTTTTTCTAATCTATTTCTAAATCTATTAATTACTTTTCAAAGCTTCATCAATGTAGGCTAAATTCAAATATTTTCATTGCATTTGTGTATTTTTTACCTTTATTTACAATTAAATATTATAAAAATTATATAGCAGGTAAACTAACTGTGGACAAAAACACTGAAAAGAACTTACTATTACAATCTTTGATTTTTTTTAATTTTTCATTTTTTTTAAATTTTTTGAGACAGAGTCTCACTCTGTCACCCCAGCTAGGGTGCAATGGTGTGATCTTGGCTCAATGCAACCTCCACCTCCCAAGTTCAAGCCATTCTCCCACCTCAGCTTCCTGAGTAGATAGGATTACAGGTGCCTGCCACCACATCCGGCTAATTTTTGTATTTTTGTAGAGACAGGGTTTTACCATGTTGGCCAGGCTGATTTTGAACTCCTAACCTCAGGTGATCGACACACCTCGGCCTCCCAAAGTGCTGGGATTACAGGCGTGAACCACTGTGGTAGGCCAATCTTTGATTTTTATGATACTCTTGAGATAATAAAAAAGTTTAAAAAACCTAATTAATATTTATGCCATATTTTGTTCCCATTTAAAAATAAATGGAAGCTAAAAAATGTCAACCATCTTAAGAAAAATTTATAATTCATGACAAAAGAAAGAATTAATATTTAATGTGGAAGACTAAAACAAGAAGTTAGACTGAAGACACATATATCTTCTAAAACCCCTTGAAAGAGGAAAAAAAATAAGATGGTGTGCCACTTACATTTTAAATAATTCTTAAAAAAAAAACAAGCAAAAATCTAATTGACAACTCAGAGAAATAAATAACTAATACAAATAACAGCCATAAATATGAAGAATAAAAGAATGCAAAGGTAAACAGAAGTTAGCACATACAAATATGAAAATGCAATCAGAATGATTGAATATTTTCTAGAATAACAGCACCATAAGTGAGAGGCAACAAAACATGCTAAACTGAAGAAGTAACATTGTAGAAACAGAATTTATGAAAACAAATTGACAAAAAGAAGATTTTAACATAAATAAAATTACTGCTCTAGACATTCCTACATCCATAAGTTGTGACACTTGATATGAAGGAAAAAAAATTCCTATAAATTAAGAAGTTAAATTGTCTTAAATGGGATATTGTAAAGACATAGTAGTATAGTTGCCTACATCATCTGTAGTTTCACTTGCTGTGATTTCAGTTACTCGTGGTCAATGGACATCCAAAACCAGTAAGTGAAACATTATAGTTTATACGTTTTAAATTGCATGCTGTTCTGAGTCACATGATAAAGTTCTTGTGGCCATCCCAGTCTGTCCTGTACAGGTGGTGGAGTCTTTCTTTGTCCGGTGTATCCACCCTGTATACACTTCCTGCCAGTTAGTCACTTCATAGCCATTTCATTATCGGATCAAAAAGACATAGCATTTATAGGGTTTATAGCCTATAAACCTATCTGAACTTTCAAGCCTATCTGAACTTTCAAGCATCCACTTGGGGACTTGGATCTTTTGGCTTACAGATAAAAGAAAACTATTATGTATATGATTTAATAATTGACGGATTAAAGAAATGCAAGGTGCAAGATAACAGTACAAAAAGAAAATTGATGTAAATATTACAGAAAAGAGAAAAATGCTTGGAACAGAAATCTACCCATTTAATAGATAAAATAATTATCGTCATAATCATAATCTTAAAAAGGTTTGTCTCAAGTTCAAATAAAGACAAAAATCTTAAAACTAAAAGGACCATATTGACTAACTCATTGAATTAAAAGAAAGACAGAGAAAAAATACAGATACGGTAAGAAATAATTTGTAGTTTCTGTTTCTACACTGATTTCACTTATCATTTTGGCTTTTATAAATCTAATGTGTTCTTCAAGATGCAACAGGGAAACTTTACAAAAATCACAGTAAAGTATCTTTTCAATATAGTGACTTATTTTCCTCTGGGTAGATACTGGTGATGGGTGCACCAAAGTCTCAGAAATCACGACTAAGAACTTATTCATGTAGCCAACCACCACCTGTTCCCAAAAAAACTATTGAAATAAAAAATAAATGTAGATATAATATATATAAATATATAATTAAAAGTGTACAGCATGGTCTTAGAATAGAATATCAGAAGCTACTAAAAATTATAATTGTAAATTGTAAATATTTATATTGATTGATACTGTACAATATTTACCACTCAATCAGATAAAGAAGAATGTTGAAAAGCAATAATCAGGTAAGATCCCAGGTTTGTTAAGCATATATTTTAAAGTGTATTTACGCCTGGAGAAGAAGTCCAGAAGAATTAACACCAGAAGAAGCCAGTATTTAGCTGTTCAGAGGAGTGGGGGAAATGATGAGTGGGTTGTTTTTTTTAAAAAATTATCTGTGTTTTCTAAATGTTCTACAATGAAAGTGAATTGTTTTTGTAGTAAAGAAAATATATTACTTGAAAAAAATCACAAGAAAGTATATTCTACAACTGTAGACATATACATTCAAAACCTAGGTGAAATTAATAAATCTCTAAGAAAATAATGTTTACCAAAATTGATTACAGTAGAAAGAGAATGATCAAAGATAATAATTTTCATAGATAACTTATAAATTATCAATATTTTAACAATGGAGGTGAGATATTAGGGAGTATTGAATGGTGAGAAAATACCAGGACCGGATGGGTTCTTAGAGGACTTTGGCCAGATTTTTTTTTTAATTTAAAAATAGTTTTTGTTAAAAATGCTAATGTTCGGCTGGGCACGGTGGCTCATGCCTGTAATCCCAGCACTTTGGTAGGCCGAAGAGGGCTGATCACGAGGTCAGGAGATCGAGACCATTACGACTAACACGGTAAAACCTCATCTCTACTAAAAATCCAAAAAGTAGCCGGGTGTGGTGGCGCACACCTGTAATTCCAGCTCAGGAGGCTGAGGCAAGAGAATTGCTTGAACCTGGGAGAAGAGATTGCAGTGAGCCGAGATCTCATCACAGAACGCCAGCCTGGGCTACAGAGCCAGACTCCGTCTCAAAAAAAAAAAAAAAAAGAAAAAGAAAAAGAAAAAGCTAATGATCATCTGGGCCTTCAGTAAGTTGTGATATTTTTGCTGGTGGAGGTTCTTGCCTAGACGTTGATGGCTACTGACTGATCATGGTGGTGGTAGCTGAAAGCTAGAAGGCTGTGGCTATTTTTTAAAATAAAACGATAATGAAGTTTGCTGTATCAATTGGCTCTTCCTTTCCCAAAAGACTTATCTGTAGCATGTAATGCTGTTTGATAGCATTTTACTCACAGTAGAAACTCTTTCAAAATTTTAGTCAATTCTGTCAAACCCTGGTAGCTCCTCAGCAGATAAGTTTACAGAATATTCTCAATCCTTTGTTGTCATTGCAACGATGTTCACAGCATCTTCACCATAAATAGATTTCATCCCATCCCAAGAAACCACTTTCTTGGCTCATGCCTAAGCAGCAATTCCTCATTCATTCAAGTTTGATCATGAAATTGCAGCAATTCAGTCACATCTTCTGGCTTCACTTCTAATTCTAGTTCTCTTGCTATTTCCACCGCATCGGCAGGTACCTCCTCCACTGAAGGCTTGCATCCCTCAAAGCCATTTATGAAGGTTGACATCAACTCCCTCCAAACTTCTGTTAATGTTGATATTTTGACATTTTATTATGGCAATCATAAATTTTTAATGGTTTTAATGGCATCTAGGATGATTGTATGCTTTCCAGAAGATTTTTAATTTACTTTGTCTCTATGGAATGTTTAAAGATATAAAATTTAAAGGTATATGTACTATTCCAGATCTCTGAAAAAGATTTCAAAATTTTAATTATTCTTATGAAACAAGTATATTGGTGATAAGAGCTAGTAAAATCTAGAGAAAATATCAACCAAATATAACTTATGAATAATGATGCAAATATCCTGAATAAAATACTAGCAATGTTAATCTGAAGTTATTGTGTACAGTATTCATTACATGCATTTAGATTAAGTTGTTCAAAAGTACTGATCAATTTTTCATATATTTATTATTTTTGAACTGTTTAGTCCATCATTTAGTAAGAGGCTAAATTCTCCAACAATGATTGCAGATATGTCTATAGCATTAGTTCCCATCATGGTAACTTCATAAATGTAAAATATCTGTTATTGTATGCATACAAATTATTGATTGTTATGTCTTCCTGATGTATTAACCCTTATACTGCATGACATAGATCTCTTTATCTATGTCCTCTCTATCCTGGGAACACTCCTTCTCTTGAAGTCTATTTTGTTTATTTTAATATAGGCACACAATCTCTTTTTTTTTTTTTTTTTTTTTTTTTTTTTGAGACGGAGTCTCGCTCTGTCGCCCGGGCTGGAGTGCAGTGGCGCGATCTCGGCTCACTGCAAGCTCCGCCTCCCGGGTTCCCGCCATTCTCCTGCCTCAGCCTCCTGAGTAGCTGGGACTACAGGCGCCCGCCACCGCGCCCGGCTAATTTTTTGTATTTTTAGTAGAGACGGGGTTTCACTGTGGTCTCGATCTCCTGACCTTGTGATCCGCCCGCCTCGGCCTCCCAAAGTGCTGGGATTACAGGCTTGAGCCACCGCGCCCGGCCACACAATCTCTTTTGTATATTTTTTAATCTATTGTATACTTTTGCCTAGTACATTTTACCCTTCTTTTTACTTTCAAATTTTTCATATTTTTATAGTTAAAATGTCTCTTGTGAATAGCATAGAAATGAGTATTTCTTTTTAATCTAGTCCAACAACTTGGCCTATTAATTAAAGCTTTCTTGCCTTCTTTTGGATTAACCTGGTAATTTTTATATTTGGTTTTATATACTTTTTTGACTTTTTAGATACACACTGTTGCTTTAAATTTAATGTGCGCTGAATGGATTACAATGTGCATCATTAACTTATCTCACATCGAGTTTTAAATTAATATTATGCTACTTTACTTACAATTCAAGAAACTTAAAAATGTATAACTGATTTTAACCCCCACCATTTATGTAAATTATGCATCTCTGTAATTTTATATATAAACTGATATATATCACAATGTACATATACAAATACATACTTTTATATATCAGTGTTTATATGTATAAGTATATACTGATATATGTATCAGCGTGTACATATATACAGCTGTGTGTATGTATATACATACATACAACTTCTGTGTTTGTTATAAATCCCATAATATACAGGATTTCTAAAGGATGAAAAGTTAAACCACTTATAATAATGATAAGAAAAAAATGTTCTTGATATTTATGAACTTTTTTCTTTTCTATTGATATTCAAGTTTCCACTATAATTTTGAAGACTCTTCATCATTATTTCTTCAAATATTTATTTATTCTGTTCTTTCATTTTTTTCTCATGGAAATCCAATCACAAAAATATTAAATCATATGTTATACTTCTGATTGTCTATATCGATATCAATATTGATATCTCTATGTCTCTAATACATATTTTGGGTTAGCTTATTTCTCCTTTTTTAGTTTTACATATTGTATATTTTGGTTCTGAAATTTCCACTTGCTTCTTTTATACAGTTTCTGTTTCCCTCCTGAGATTACCCACCTGTTCACCCATTCAGTCCCTATTTTCCTACAAATCTTTTAAATAATGATAAGAGCCAGTCATTGTATAATTATAAAGATTCAGTTTATCAAGAAGTTATACCTATTATAAACACATTTATATATGTATCTATAAGAGCATCTAAATATATAAATAAAATATTAATAGATCAGAAGAAAGACTACAACATAATAATAATAGTGGACTTCAATACTGCACTTTCAGCAATGAACAGATCATCGACACAGAAAATCAATGAAGACCCATTGGACCAGAAGTACACTTTAAGCTAAATGAACCTAATAGATGTATGCAGAACACTTTATCCAATAGCAGCAGAATATACATTCTTCTCAAGCACATTATCTAGGATAAATAATGTGTTACGCCACAAAATAAGTCTTAAGCTTTTTAGAAGATTGAAATCATGTCAAGTATCCTCTGCAACCCAACTGAAATCATGTCAAGTATCCTTCCCAACCAAAAGGGTAAATACTAGAAATCAATAATAGTAGGAACTTTAGAAAATTCACAATTATGTGAATCTTAAACAACATTCTTCTTAAAAACTAATTAAAGAAAAAATTAAAAAGAAAATAATTTTTTGAGACAAATGAAAATAGAAAACATAATTTATCAAAACTTATGAGACACAACAAAAGCACTTTAGAAGGGAAGTTTATAGAAGTAAACTTAATAATAATAGAAATCACTTAATGTTAAGTTATTTAATAACAAAGAAATAACAATGTTATTTAGTTATTTAATAACTTAATGAAATAACAATGTTATTTAGTTATTTAATAACTTAATGAAATAACTTGATGTTCAATCAACTGTTGATGGTATCATACACTCATGTAACAAACCTGCATATGCACCCCTAAATTTTGGCATTTAACCAAATTCAACATTCTTTCATGGTAAAAACGCTTGACAAATTAGGTATAGATGGAATATACCTTAGCACAATATAGGTCAGATATGATAAACCATAGCCAACATCATACTCAACGGTAAGAAGTTGAAAGGTTTTCCACTAAGAATATGAACAAGACAAAGATGCCTATTCTTACCACCTCTATTCAACATGGTACTGGAAGTTCTAGCCAGAGCAATTGACAAGACAAAGAAAAAAAAGCACCCCTACTGAAAAGGAAGAAGTAAAATTGTCTCTGTTCATTGATAATATGATTTTACACATACTAAACCCTAAAGACTCCACCAAAAACTTGTTAGAAATAATAAACAAATTAAGTAAAGTTGCAGGGTATGAAATCAACGCACAATAGAACTTATTTTGCTTCTAGCCTGTCTCCTCTCCTAGTATGTAAGCTCCTTGAGAGTAGAGAGTTTTGTGTGTTTTATTTACTTTTGTACGTCCGGTGCCTAAAAGAATGTCTGATACACAGTGTCCAAGAAAATTTTGTTGAAAGGATTATAATTCATAAATATATACACACACAACTGAAAAATTTTAGTATATTCTTATACAATTTTGAGGCACTTAGAAAACAGTGCAGTGTATTATGCCAAAAGGAAATGTATTATGCCAGCATTTATATAAATGCATATGCTGTTCATGGGCATACATATTCTGTTTATATGTATACATATAATTTAAAATTATCAAAAGTATTTGAAATGTCCTTTGTGAATTCAAAAGTCACTATTGTAAAGGATTTGTGGGTTTAAACAACTGTTGATTCATGGACAGGTTGGTGCTCAGAAGGAAAAGCATATCCTGAAATGCATTTGTTGATAGAAAAATTAATAAATAGAGAAAATTTGAAAATAAAGTAGCCACTTGAGCACTAGACAGCAAATAAAGAGCAAGAAAGAGCGTGGATGATGGTATACTGCAGGCATATTACTTTCTGTTTTACCAAGCCTGTTCTCAGAGAAGGGGAAGAGTAAGCTCACTCTGAAGAACTGAGTCAAAGGTGAGCGCTCTACAAGGCCTTAAGATTCTTCAGCTTTTCAGAGCCTGGGGATGCTCTCTAAGAAAGGCTGTTGCATGCCCTCTTGTGAGTGCTCAATCCTATCCACCCCCAGGGGACACAAGGAGCAGGAAGTGAACTTTGCTGTTGAGCAGGAAGCTGTTGGTCTGGTGCTGGTTAGAAGGATGCTGCCCCGGTAGGTCCAGCAGAGGCACTTGCTCCCCACACGTTAGGCAGAGTGAGGGTTCGCCAGTTTATTCACCTGTGTTGTTTAAAAGCAAAAACTGTTTTTCTAATTTTCTGAAAATATGAATGACAAAATGTGTTGTTATTAGAGAACACAAAAGTGGTTATTTTGAAACACAATTGTAATCTGAAAAAGGAAAATTACTACTCAAAGAATGAATTGAGGGAATGAGAAAGTTCCATACGCTTGGTGGTTTCCTTACAGATACATCTGAAGTTACTTTAATAAATAAATGATACGAATTCTTAAGAATACGCATATAAAACATATGCAACTACACATAACTACTCAACTGCTTCTTCAAAAATTCAGCAAAGATGACTACCAAGATTATAAAATTTAAAAGTTAATAGACAAATGGAATATGGGACTGATCATTGCTTACCTCTGAATTTTTAATCAAGGAATTCAATTGAAAATAATATTTTGCAGCTTAGAATATAGAAATAATAAAGGAAAAGCAAAAAGCAAACAAAAAACTCTTGCCTCGCCCTACAAGGATAAAGTTTAAAACTAAAAAAAAATGTGGTGAGAGACTGAATAAAGGTCCAATGGGAACTTGGGAGGAATAAAAGGAAAGATATAGAGAAGCAATTGTTGAACATAATAAAGAAAATGCACTCAGCTTAGCAATATTCAATCTACAAATTAATTGGTGCCAATGAACTGTATTTAATGAATGTATGTACCATCCTAGATTTATCTTTATGAAATTACTGATGGCTAAGGATACTGTGAAAAAAATTTACATATTTCCAGATAGAAAGTACAAATTTCTCATTACAGACACTAGTGTTGGAATTAACATCAATATTACATCAACAATGAAAATAAAACACATTACACATTATATCAAAAATATCCAGAAATTAATTTCATTAAAATTAGCATCCAATTATTGAAAATTCCCTAAGAATAGAGGAAAACGAATAGAATAAGGATTCTTGAAATCAGTAGTAAAATGTTTAAATCATTTCCAATAAATGGTCAGTATTACCAGTAAATAAGAAGTATTGATCAGAGGCAGGAATCTGTAGTAGCAGAAGATGGCATCAATATTAGAGAAAGAATTAAGTTAGTAACTTCAGGAGAAACAGTAGAGATATGACTTGGTGTTCTGCATGGGGACTCAGAGCAAGATAGGCTGTTGCTTGGATTTATTTCCACACTACTGTTACCTTGGAGGTATGAGTGCTGATGTGGTGTGGTTGGTGGCAGAGGAAGCATACACAGGTAGTCAAGATCACCAATGCTGGCAATGTCATTTGAAGGTTCTAGTTAATGAAGATGTGTCATGAATAAAATAGAAGGATGTGTCATGAGTAAAAAAACGAAAAGAAGAGCAAACTCTCTCACTGCAATCTGATGCCATACTTAGAATAAAGAGGCTCCTATAAATATAACTGTGATCAATTATGATAGGGTAAAATGGTCGAGCAACAGAAATTAAAGGTAATCAAAATATCTTTTTCTGTTTACTAGCTATAAGACTTAAATTAGAATAATAAAAACACTCTTTCACAGTAGTGAGAATCATTTTCTTTGACAGCAAGCTATTCAAATGTAAGAAGAAACACCAATAATTTTGTGTCAGTTGGATTTCTACTTTGTAGCCACCGCCGTTCCTGTTTTATCAAACTTTTTCTCTGCAGATGTATTCTCCACTTCTCTCTTCATCAGATTCTCTTCCTTAAAATCAAAGAATCATGGAAAAAGCCTTTCAGAGTCCAGACACTTCCTTTTAGGGAAATCTCTATTATTCTGAGATCTGAAGATATTTAACTTTCTTCTTCATTCCTTATCTTGGCATAAATTTCACATTTTCCCACATACACTTTGTCATTTATAGTTGAGCTTTGTTACTGTTTCTTCATTTATTTCCACTTAAAAAAAATAGTTTATTTGTATTTCAGTGTGGAAAAGCTATAAATAAATTATTGTGGGCCCTTTGCTTTTCTTGCCAAGTTAATGTCTAACTCATAGATGTTATAAAATTTTAAAGAATAATGGGTTTCTTTTAGTTCTGTATTATCTTTGGAAGACTTCAGGCTCATTTGATTGCTTGATTAATAAGAAATACATTATGTAATAAGCCCTATGATCTTAATCACTTTCATTTAATATTAAATGCCCAGTACCCAGTACCTATTCTTACCACTTCTATTCCATTCTCTTACCATTCAAGAGATAGTTATTATAATTTTGGTTGTGCAAATGGGGCAATTTATATACAAAGACATAGATTAAACTTAAAAAATAAAATGTATGTATTAATATCCGACAAAGTAGAAGTCTTCACAAGGAGTATCACAGGATGAAGGACATTTTGTAATGATGAAGAGGTTGATCAAAAAGACACAGCAAACTATTTACCTCCTTAATATACCTATTTAATAATGTTTCAAAATACATACAGCAAAAACTGTCAGAAGTGAAAATAAATACATAAATGCCAATTATAGTTGGTGGTTTAATAGTTATCTGGCAGTAATTGAAACAATATGTAGAAAAAACTAGTAAGAATTCAAGATACTAAAACAACAGTACTGATTTGCTTGCCCTAATTGATAAATTTACAATAGTTAGATCCATCTAGAAGCTCATTGACAAAACCTCTACTTCTATTCCAGGCCCTGAAAGATTCCTGGGAAGCACTGAAATCATCTTTATCAAACACATTTGGAATTCACATTACTGAATCTCGGCTGATACTTCATTGCTATTTGGAAATATTGTATTCAACCTTTATTTATTCTACATCTCATTCTTCAGATAGCAATGTGTTACTTTTCACCTTCCACACATGTATGCTTAATTGTGTTTGTCTATTCAAAAATTACAGAAGTGTAAAAGGCATTTTGTTTACAATATGTATTAATATTTATATGTTATAATCACAAATAGAAGCAATAAAATTTAGTTACTGTTTAAAGCGTATCCAAGGTAATCATCCCACCTAAAATTAAAAGTACTGCAGGTAATTGAACATTAATATTTTCTCTTTTTTTTTTTTTTTTTTTTTGAGACGGAGTCTCCCTCTGTCGCCCAGGCTGGAGTGCAGTGGCCGGATCTCAGCTCGCTGCAAGCTCCGCCTCCCGGGTTTACGCCATTCTCCTGCCTCAGCCTCCCGAGTAGCTGGGACTACAGGCGCCCGCCACCGCGCCCGGCTAGTTTTTTGTATTTTTTAGTAGAGACGGGGTTTCATCGTGTTAGCCAGGATGGTCTCGATCTCTTGACCTCGTGATCCGCCTGTCTCGGCCTCCCAAAGTGCTGGGATTACAGGCTTGAGCCACCGCGCCCGGCCTATTTTCTCTTTTTTTAATGACATGTCCCCTCTAAACAGTCTCGGAAAATGTTTCCAAACTTGTGTCAAGTTTCTCTTTACTGTTGCCATAATTAACAGGTCCCGTTGCCTTTATTTTCTATTTAATTGCTTCTGCTTATTAAACATTATATTAATCTTCCTAAGCTGATATTTTTATAATTTTTTTCCTCAGCTGCTCTCAATGCTTGAGTTCAACTATTTTAGGCCCACTTTCCAGTTATCTTTTGAGTTTTTTCTGCCTTTTCCTCCCAAGCCAACCGCCTGTGCCAATAAAATTATCCTGGACAAACCTGGATGTTTTAATCACGATTTTCCTTTACTTCCCCGAATTTTGGCTACTTTTGCTTGCCTGTTTTCAGGATAAAATACATTTGAGCACTGTGTAATGGAAAAATGGATAGCTTTGGGGGTCAAAACCTGGGTACAGATAAAAACTCTGCAAATAGATAGCAGTGTGAACCATGGCTGTTAACTTCAATTGTCTGAGCCTCAGTCAATGGAGTTTGGTAACTAAGTTATATAAAGTATGTAGGGTGACAGGCACACAGCACATGTCAGTTAGTGATACTCTGTTCTTCCTCACCCTCTCCAAATCTACAAGTCTTATCTCAAATTCCATCTCTGTCAAGAAAACTTCCCTAAGCCATGGGCTCTGGTTTACTTTCTCTTTTAATCTTGTATTATTTATTACACTTCCTTTACGTGTACATCTTTGAGCCTTTCATTTTTCCTTAGTGTTGAGAGGTCTTTTTATGTATGTTAAATACATTAATTAGATTATAAACTACTTAAGTACTTTTATCCCCACTGGTATCTGAAAAAACACCTTCAACTTTATAATGCTATTTTTAATTGATTAAATTTTTTTCATCATTATTTTATTCCACTTATTTTATTTGTGTTGTTTTCAAACACAAGTTTAAGTGGAAAAAAATAATAAAGCATATTTTAGAGAGATACAATGAAAAAACATTCCTATGTGATTTTAAAGTAAGGAATGCAAATCTCAGGGTTACAATGGTTTATTTTTAAAACTTTCACTGCAACAATATGTAATCATGCTAATCGATACTGTATATTTTATGAATAATAAACAATGGAATTTTCCTCTTTTTGTGCTATGCTTGAATAGACTGACATTTTTCTGATGAATTACATTATATATTCTATTTTACTATGCAGATGGTTGCCCTTAATTTAAACATGATACTAAAATGAGTTGATCTTAAATGATTTCATAAACTTTTTGCCTATATATTTCCCCTAACAAGGCAAGCATTTCAATGTGTTCTTGTATTTCTTTTATCTCCCATTTTTCTTCTTTAAGTAATACTACATAAAATTTAAGGTAATATTTACAATTTTTTAATATGAGTCAATATTTTGTTTATAACTTAAATGGACAAAACATATTTTTAGAACAACAATTATTATCATTGTATTTAATTACACTTATTTCCCACATGCCTTGCAACACATTCTAGATTTACTTATTTACTTACTTTCATACTTACTGCAAAAGAGTTTTCAACGTTGGCTTTGATGTGATAATCTTTCTGAGACCTCATATACCTGAAAATATTATTATGCTTTCACACTTACATGATAATTTAGATGGATATAAAATTTTAGTATCCAATTTTTCCCTTCATTTTCCAAAATGTCACTCTAATGGCTTCCGCAACCGAAGTTGCAACTAATTCCGATGCCAACCTAATTCTTATTCCTTCCTTAGTAATCTTATTCTCCTGTTAAGCGCCTAACATTTTAACTCTGTATTTAACCATGTTAGAATTATTATAAGTCTTGGTGTGAATTTTCCCTGATCCCTTCTGTGTGGCATATTTATGCTCTTTCCATCTGGGAACTTGAAAAAGTCTTCTGATCTGGGAAATTTATCTCAATTTTTTCTTCATATATATATTAATGTCTGACTTAGGTTCTATTTTTGTGAGACTCTTGTTTTCATACTGCTACGAATTCTAATTCTGTCCTCCATGTTGCTTGGATTTATTTCACATACATTCTTTATTTCTACTTTTATTTTAGATGCTGAGAGAATTCCTCAATCTGTTCTTCCAATTCCCCAATTAATTACTTAGCTATTTCAACTTTACTGTTCTCCATCAGATACTTGAACTATTATACAATTTTTATATCTAATGCTTTTATCCAGCCATTTATTATCATTTCTTGTGTTGTTCCTTAATTCTTTATATATATTTTCACTTTTTAAAAATTCTTTTCTTTCAGTAACTCTGTTTCAGGTGGCACAGTTGTGCAGTTTGTTGTTTTCATCTTGGGTGGTCTTGTTATTTTGTCCTGTGAGTACATGTTTTCTTAAGGTTGCAAACTACTCTGTCTGGTCACTTGTGTTGAAGAAGAGGTAAAAAGACGGGTTCAGTACCCATCCTTAGGAGTTAAGGAGAAGATGGAACATAAATCCAATGGAAGTAAGCGTCAAACTTTACAGAACTCCACCGCTTTCATTTCCTGTTACTTTGTTAAACAACACTTCTGGTTCGGATTTTCCTTTTAAATTCTTCAGTAACATCAAAATTTGGAGGAGATTAACTCCACCTGCTCAAATGATTTAAGTGAAGGGGATACATGTATAAACATTTTAGGCCAGTGGGTCAATCCAGACTTCCAAAGATAGCACTAATATGCTGTAGGACTCAGGAAAACACTTACTACAATATTGTCATTACTCAACAAAGTACTGTTAACTTTGACTATGAGAACTGTTACACAAAAATAAGTCTAAATTATAATGGTAATTGAAATAATGCAAATAAGGCAAAGAGATTAAATCCACCAATTGAAATGATGAATTTCTAAAACTGGCTTAGAAAACAAGACCTAACAATATATTTTTCATGAGACACACACAAAAGACAAAGTTTGAAAAGGGAAGGAAGGGGAAAACCTGCACAAGAGTGCAACCAACAGGAAGCTGGAGGAGAAATATTAATCCAACAAAATCGATTTTAAGAGAAAAAGTAGACAGCAAAATGAGAAACTTGTTGACAAAGATGAAGATCAAATACCAAAAAAAGTTAAAAATGAAATAAGAAGATATATTGTGACAGTCATATATCACTTAATATAAGAGACCTAAAATACATCCAGGAATAACTAGCAGAATTATATGAAAAATAAAGAAAATCAATAATTTCAACTAGAAATTTTAATATATCCCTCTCAAAAACTGGTTGATTTGAAATGAAAAATAATTAAGATAATAACACTTGAACAATACAGAGAACAAATAGTCAGTAGATGCAAATAAAAATCTGCACACAACATAAACAGAATGCATGTTATTTTCAAGCATAAGATTAATACTTATAAAAAGTAGGCCATCTATAGATTATAAATACATTTCAGAGGATTATGATTATGCAGAACCAACAAAATCATAATTCAATACAGGTAAAAATTAATCAGTAAATATAATTAATGCAATGTATATTTTAAATAAATTCATCCAAAACAAAATAAAATCAATAAATATGAAGAGATTATAAACAATTTATCTCAAGAGATTGAAGATCCACAGATACATCCTAAAAGAAGACAGAAAGTCTTAAGAGAGAAAAGCATTACAAAGGCAAAGACACTTACACCAATCAGAAAGTGAATAACATTCTTATTCTCAGTTTAGCAAACCAAATAATTAATAAAATGAAAGATAGATTAGAAAGAAAGGGATATACAGGGTAAATCCCAGAGGGAAGGAGAAAAAATGGAAAATACTCCAAATAACATGAAAGACATGGAGGATACAGGGAAATGGTAATTTCTAGAGAAAGGGAGAGAAACATGGGAAGAAGAATTTTTCCACAGAGACAACATGCAAAAGCCTCAACTTGAAGAATGGGTACAAATACTAAACAGGGTAAATACAATGTAAGGTAGCACATTTTGGTCTAACCTAGAAACATTAGTAAAAACAAAACAAAAAAATGAAATTTTCAATTATTGGAGAATAGAAGCAAAATATCTTTAAAAAGATGATAATAAAACAACTAACTTCCCAACAGAAACAATGAAAGAAGAGAAAATGTAATATCTTCCAAGTGGTGAAATAAAACAATAAACAACCTAAGGAACAAATATCTTCAAACCGATGATGAAATAAAGACCTTCATGGATAATCAAAAACAAAGAGACTTGTTTTCACCAGCTCCTTACATTGCAGTTGGCCTGTGGAGACAGGACTCTGACTGCTTCTTACCTCGTACCGTCCTCTATCCTACCCTTCCTTCCCTCTGCTCTCGTCATATTTGCCTATGTTTTGTTCACTCCACACAGCATACTCAGCCTCATATCAAGTTCTTAGGACTCATTCTCTTTTCTGCTTAAAACACGATTCTCCCAAATTTTGCATGATTGTCTTATGTTCAGACATCTTCTCAAAAAGACGTCCATTGTTCCACTGGCTAAAGCAGCACCCCAACACCCGGAATCTTCTCTTATGCATCCAAAATCTTCTCTCATTAGCACCGAAAATGTTTCTTCTTACATACCTTATGGCATTTATTTTCTGCATCCTCTGAAAAAAAGTATAGATCATGATTTGAGGACAGAGACTCAGTGTGCCTTACTCACTATTGTATTTTTTGCATCTACAATGCATAGTTTGACATATAGTACATTTTAATAAATATATTTTGATTGACTTATCGAACACTAAAGATTCTAGCTTGGATTGCTGAAGAAATTTTGATGTTATTTTCTGTGCTGGATCTTACAGGGTAAGATTATATGAAATAGATTTTTTAAAATAGGCCCATACAATTTTACTGCTTTGACACTGAATGTAGCATAAGTATTCAATATTAAAGAGTGTATCTATCTAAAAATATAATTCCCACAGGGGTGTGTGTGTGTGTGTGTGTGTGTTTGGTTATGATAGGAGTGATATCATCATTTCAAATAATATCATGAATTAGTAGGAGAGTTTCTATAACTTTACAGAGTTTGGCCAAATTTGTTCTTGTTCTAAATTCCAGAAGATATCTCCAGCCTAACGTTTTCACACTCAACTGTGATGCAGAATTTTCTTCATACAATCACAATCTATCATCCCAGAGAGAATTATAGACCTGGTGATTTCAAGTCTAAGGTGTGCTCTAGGGTTGATGCCAAGGGAGTCTCCAGGGAAATTAAAGGTTGATGATCAGTATAACTCAACACTCTCTTGAAAAAAAGAAAGTATGCAACTTTAGGCACAGAGGTCATGTCCACTGCTTTCAATTTTACAGAAGGCACTTATTGCCAATCCTTAAAGAATAAGCATTTTCCCACTTGCTCTTTTATCTTGATTTACATTTTGCTCAACATTTACATTTATGATTTGTAACTCTCTTTCCTGATTGCCAGTGTAAGCACTGGCTTCCTTAAATTTCCACCTTTATAGGGTAAAGACAATTTCCACGTAATGCTGTCTTATAGGTACATGCATCTCAAGCTACTAGGAACATAATTAGAAGCAGTCAATAAAGCAACAGCCTGCTCCAGCAATTTGTACTGTTCTACAGATAGAAGGCAAATGCAGTTTTCATCATTTTATAGAAAGAAGCAAGAGAGTAGAAGAAACCTTAGTAGGAGATATTTTCTGAGCGTACTCCTTAGCTTTTGATTTGTCACATTTCTAGAACCCTAGGACCTAGAAACTTGTGCAATTACTTGGCTGACAACCAGCAACAATTCTATTGCTAGTAGAAATGGATAAACTGCTGGAGGGCTCTTTGGGAAAAATCCTGGATCGTTGTTTCTGATGTTCAGTTAGGCAGGCTCTAAGAGCAGCTGACGTGTTTTTATTCCCAGATTAAATTACTATCTTAATAGAGAATGTTTGAAGCCAAAATCACTTGAATAGTTGGGATAATAGACTTTTGCAAAAATGAAATTGTTTCCAATATCGAGTATAATAAGAAATTTTATGATTTAAAAAAAAATGTACCTTGCTGGAGGATTATTCAGTCCTTATATATATATTGCTTTCTTCTTGAGAATCCTCACATATGCCCAGGTGACAAAGATGTTGAAGCCGTGACATAATTACTGCATTATAAATTAGGGTTAAAAACCAAAAAGAGAATTAAGGTGAAATATGTATTATCTGTATTATTATTTTGATGTATTTAGCATTAGTTTAGATGAGCATTATTTAAAATATTTTTAAGTAGAATGTTTTCAGTCATAACTGTTAACAAAGTGTAATAAGTGATAAAAAGCTAGTGTTATTAAGTGGTAACTTTTAAAATTATTTTTCTCTGTTTAAAATTAATTGCACTTATAGAAATGATAGGATTTTTGGCTACTTGGGAGTATGTTATAATCTTCCCAGGTGAACAGATTATCATTACTCCTTCAAAGAAAAACCCAAAGGAGAAGCATTAGCTTCATTTACCCTGTCATGGCCTTAAACCTGTTGAACATTGTCTTTAAGTCCTAGATTATTATTTTCTGTTTAGCAGTGGAATGTAAACAAACCTCATCATTTTTTAAAAGTCTCACACTAAGATTTTTCATAACACATTAACTATGATAAGCAGAAGAGGCGGGGTGCTAACTGCTACAGTGGTTCGATCCATTTGCTAAATGATGAGAACATCAATAATTCGTAAGAATTAGCTGCTAAAACATTTAAAGTCAGACAATCCAAGTCTGGTAATGCAGATAGTAATCTTTTGTGTGTACTAGTTGGCATTCAGACACTTCCTTTTCATTATGAAATAGAAATTCTTTTTGTTTCTTGCAGCAGTTTATATTACAAAAGATGGCAGATGTATAATATGTCTAGTCTGATTGGTCAAGGTACTAGTCAGGCCCAGCAGACAGTCTGCAGATGTCTCATACTTAGTGAAAATCAGTCCTACAAATTGTAAAATGCCTATTGAGTGTCATCTGCTGAGAAGAATCAATTATACAAAAGAAACTGAAATAGCACAAATATCAAAATATGAAACAATTATTAGAATAGAGGACGATTCATTCCTACGTTTTATCATGTTATCTAAGTCCAGCTCTTATATTGTTGATGTCTCAAAGTTTTATGTCACCAGACCATTGAATATAACATTGGAATTTTTTCTTATTTAATATGTTGCTTTAATACCTGATGTATACTTACATATTCATAAGGAAGTAATTTTAATCATTTTTCTAAAAATCTCATTTTAAAATGTTTAAGTGGGCTCCTGAAGCATAAGTAACAATAACAAATGATAAGGTTTTTAAGCGCTTAACAACTTTTAAGTCAGAATACTAATAAATATACATAACATTATCGATATTAGTAACTGTGACAGGCAGTGCTTAATTAAGTAAACTGATTGTTGGAGTTATGAGACTGTGTCCTAAAAAATTAAGATAATCATTGCTTCACTAGCTTTAATATCTAAAAAAGAGCAGTGTTAACTGAGATGAATATATTCCCAGTTATAATAAGATGAAGAGGAGATTTTTAATCTGCAAAATCAAAGGGAAAATTCCTACATAGCTGTACCACACTGAAAATTTGTTTTGGTAAATGATTCCTTAATGGCTCAAATTCAGTGCAGATCTTATAAAACAACCTTAATACACACAAGGAAGTGAATAGCTTAAATCCTAAATCCTTAAATCATCAATGTTTTAGACTAAATGATTTTGCTCAGGCTAAATCCACATAGAGTTCTTTATTTTTCATAAGTCCAAACTGTAATCTTTCATTAAAATTTTGATTGAGTCCTAAAGATATAAACCTCTGTTAGACAAACTTTTCCACTAACAATTTTTGCTACGAGTACAATTAATTTCCATCTCTTTTTGTATATTGGCAGTATAACTAAAGGGAACATCATGAAACTGGTTTTACTACTATATAATTATGACATTTTTCCTAACTTTCTAATGAGAGATGTGTTATTAATAATATCACCTTCCAGCATAATTTTGCCTTTTAGCTGACTTAAAAATTTCTCCAATTAAATTTTGATAATATCAAGAAAAATTTTAGACAGAAACAATTTAACTTTACTATCTATTAAGCACAGCTTCCAGGAATGAAAACTATCATGTATATTACAAAGAGTACATCTTCAACTCCAAGAACTTTAGAGTGATTATATCGTGCCTCAATAAAGAAATTTGACGTATGGAAACAGACTGAGGAAAACAGAGTTCCAAGTCCATATAAAGTAAGACATAGATACAGGCATTGGGTTTGATTTTATTTTATTCAGGCACTAGGTGAATATTTAATGATATTCAAAAATACATCAAGACAAGCATTGACTTACTCTTACTGTTTCCAATCTTGACCTTTAGTTAACATAGCGAAGGAGTGACTTAAGTCAGGAATGCATAAGACAGAAGTTGCCATGGCCATGGCACCCATAGCCATTGTTCAAGGTTACCCATAGCTTCAAGGTTATGAACCCATTGTTCAAGGTTACTCATTGTTCACCCATAGCCATTGTTCAAGGTTACCCATAGCTTCAAGGTTATGAACCCATTGTTCAAGGTTACTCATTGTTCACCCATAGCCATTGTTCAACCATAACCATTGTTCAAGGTTAGAAACATCACTTTCTCTTTTCTTTCTTTTAGTGCAGTAATGACTTTAATTGAAAAAAAAAAAAATCTTTTCTGCATTACGAATAGGCAGTTTTTACCCTTACTCTTGTGGGAAGTGAACCAGCTCCTCACTGCCTCCTATCAGGGTCCTGGAGTTCTTTCTGTTAGATTCTGCTGGTGGGTAAGCATTCTAGAGGGAGACTGAAAAGTAGGAGGAAGGGAGATGCAACTTTCTTCCTGTTTTCCAGGAAACAGCAGCAGCACCGGGCTCCAGTGGCCAGCCTCTGCTGTCATTCTTTGCACCAGCTGCAAGAAGCTTCCTTTCACATGTCTGATCAAGAGTCCATTAGGATGGCTCCTCTGAGCCTGCAGATTCTTGGAATACTAACTCTTTCCTTTTGCTTCCTGAGTCCTAGACAGAGTAACTGCTTTCTATCATCTTTAAACTCTGGATTATCTGATTTTTGCTCTTTTAGTCTTTCAGTAATGCAGTAACCAATTTCCTGTATTGAATTTATGTTTCAAGTACTTATTGCAATTTTCAGTTTCCTTGAATGGACCTGATTGGGAAGCCATTGAATAGAATTAAGCAAGATACTGACATTATTAGACTTGCGATCTGGAGTAATTACATCGGTTGCATTACAAAGAAGAGATTGCAGAAAGAAATAGTATCGATATGATTGTTAGCAGTTTGGAGACTATTTTAATAGATCAGAAAAGACTTTGGCTAAGATTATTGTGATAGTAATGGAAACAATTAGATGGATTCAAGATGTAGGATATAATATTGGTAGGATTTGGTAATGAATCAAATATGGGGCATTAGAGAGTAGAGTAAAAGAAAAACAGGTGACAGGATTGTATATGATAACCACTTGCTGAGATAATTATTACTGGATATTGAAGAAGCTTGGAAAGAAGATCACAGGTTCATTATTGAAATAATAGAATTTGTATTGCCTATGAGTCATCCTAGAAGAGATATCCAGTAACAAGGTGTATGGTGAGTCTTGTGCTAATAATAGAAAAGGTCTGGGCTAGGGCTGTACATTTATGTATAGTGTGTTTATAGGTAGATGTTGGCACCATGTGTCTAATGAAGAGTAAATAGAATGAAGAGATCTACCATCAAAGCTTGAGGAACTTCTACATTTGATGACCTGGTAACCCAGGGAAAATCTTCAAAGGAGATAAAGAAGTATGTCGAGAGTTAAGAGGAAAACAAGCATGGTACTGTGTCAGAAGAGATAATGAAAGGAAACACTTAGAGAAGGAGTAATAACCAATATTTTCAATGACTGATAAGATGCGATTTAAAACAAGAAGCTTAGATATTTTTAATTAGTGTGCAGTGGGAAATTAGGAAAAAGGAGAGTTTCTAAATGGTAAGGAAAGCCCCATTCTGTTTCCAAAGAAATTATGAATACAACACTTATCTTTAGCATCTGGTTAGTATTTCTGTATTTCAAATATTTTCAAAGCAAGGAAAATGATTAAAATTATTTGTGGCATCTTTCTAACCACGGCTGCTGTTCTTTCAACCTTTGACTTGTCTTTGACTTTCTCCAAGAGACAATTTTAATCAACAAATTATACATGGATCGCAGTGTCTGATAACACATATATGCTGTATATATTTGGTTATGGTATTGATAACTGCATTTCACAATTCCCATTTCACAGAGTCAGAAATAAACTGTTCCTTACTCATTTCATAAGAAATCATGACCAAGAAGATAATCGGGTTCTCCAGGAAAAATGGAATTTTGAATATTGGAATTCCTGCCCCTTAAATAAGAACAAAGCTTATTAATATCATAGAACTTTAACAGTCCATTAGCTCCAACTCATAATCTCCCATTCTGCAGCCCTACCTTTAAAAACATCAGCTGGTAATGATTCTCAGTGAGCACAGACATTATGAAAATACATTATTACCGAGTAAATTTCTATTGCAATTTTGTCCACAATTGCCACCTTATTGAAAATCTATGATGTAGTGCTATATGGTCTGAAGCCCAGTGATTAAACTGAAACAATATTCATTGATTTTTAAAGGCTTTCAATACCCAGAACACAGGTTATTAATAGCAAAAAAATGACTTCTTAGGCAAATGAACCAGTGATTTGGCAATGGTTTTGCTAATTTCTGTCTGAAACACATTTCCTAGAGGATTTAAAGAATGTTGTTTGGTTGCTAATTAGCTAATATACATAACTCTTTGATCTGGCATTAAGTGGGTCAGGATTTTAAGTGTACTTTATAAGGCTTTAATAATTGTACCTGCAAATGGTACTATTGAGCCATCATGGAAGAATATGAGCTTTGACTTGCTTTTCAAGGGTTAGGGTGGATTTGTAACACAGTTGGTGTCTATATCTTTATACCTATGAAATGAAATCAGATAAAGTATTCCAGTTCTGCTGGTCAGTTCACTGGCTCTGCAAGTTGTTTAACTTGTCTATATCTCACTTTCTTATTGGTGAAATGGGAATCTAAGCAATACCTACCTTATTTGGGCATTGTGAATATGAAATATATTCATCCATTCATTCATTCATTCAATCAATATTTTCGTGGTGTCGACTTTGTCAAACATGATTTTCTGTTCATCAAAATGGCATTGAACAAAGAAAAAACAGTGATCGTTGTCATGACTCATATAATAATGAGAAAAAAAACAAGAAAATGAAGTTGCCAACTAGTATAACTAACAGGAAGAAAAATAAAGGAAGATAAGGGAAAAGAGAGAATATGGGGCAGTCAGTGTAGGCATTTCTGAGGAGGTGATATTTAGCAGAAGCATTTACGAAGACAGGGAGCAAGCCACAAAAACGTATGATGGGAAGTGTTCCAGGTTGAATGAACAGCAGTATAAAAAATTCCTTTTCTCCTAAGCACAGTCATTTTCCAAATACTACATGTTGTTTTTTGTTACTCATCATTATTACCCATACGGCTTTTAACTCATCCACAAAAATATGGAGCCCTCAACATGTGCTGTTTGTCCACGAAAGCCCTGCTCTCGGTCTTCTTGCATGTGGGGCAAAGCTTCTCCGAGGTACAGGTAGAAATCGGAACGGGTAAGAATAGGAGATCTTCTTAATCACTTGCTACTTGCCAGGCCCTGAACTGAGCACTTTTATGTCCATTGTCTCATTTGAATCTACATACAAGCATATGAGAGGGCTTTTATATGATTCTCATTTCACAGCAGATGAAGCAAAGACAACAGAGAGTAAGAAACTAAACCACTGTCTCATAGCTACTAGCAGAGACTGAATTTGAATTCAGGCAACTACAGGTTGCAGGTGTAATATTGAATCTATTCTCAAAGTGTGTATGCGCACGTTTGTATCCATCATGGTAGTTCTGGAGAATAGGGAATATGCAATCCAAAACCACAGGCAATCCTAATAATAATTTTTCTGCAGTAAAAATTTCCAAAAAGTATAGGAGACTGTGTTTTATTGACTTAGAGTATAGTCAACTCTTGATTTTTTCATAGCAGGAAGTTAAAGTAGATAATTGAAACTAGCATAAAATTCAAGTCATTTATATTGATTTAAGACTTCAGTTAATTTTTGTTACTGTTATCATTATTTATTGATTTCACTAGTATAAAATTAGCTTTTTAAACATTTCAGAACACACTTATTGACCATTTAAGACTATGTATAATAAGAGAAAAAGACAATGTAGGACTCAGAAGTATCTTCTTATTTCACATATTTCACAGTGTTGAGAAGAAATTATAAAAGCTACAACTCTTTCAACTGTGAAGTAGAAAACCTTGCTACTCCATATTGGCCAAAATGGTGTATTTGACTCCTGTTCTTGATATTTCTGTGATACCTTTATTTAAAGGTATTCCAAGGATTTAGTTTATTTGCATTCTTAAAAATTATAGGCTGTACTTTTAGATATTTTCACTTGTGGCAATCATTCTTCTACTTAATGATAATAGATAACTGTTATTAGACAAAAATCACTTAAACAATCAAAATGAGTCATACACTTAAAAGGAAAAATTACTATGGTAATTCTTAAGTAATCCATGGTAATTCATAAATAATTATATTGCCCTTTTTTGAGGGTCATAGACGGATTCAGAAGGAGATGTCAAATTGAAGTTTCAAACATATTCATTTTTGGTATGTTCTTGTAGTTTTTAATCCCTTCTTTCCCTCCATGAACACTTATGATTACTGTTCTCTTAATAAAGCACATAGGTATTTTGTGAAAAATCACGAAGTTCTTGTGCAGTTACGTTTGAATAAATTTAATTTGCTAATTTATAGAAATTCCCCTTTCTACTGACAATTTATTTTCACCTTATTTAATGGAATTTGTTTTACAGCAGTGCTTTTCATTTAGGAAGCTTGTTATATTTGCAAGTGGTTAAGATGGGAGGTCTTATGTGTTTTTTACCATCACAATTAAAAATTCAAAGTTTAAAGAAAAAAAAATTAGAAACACATGCAAACTGAGGTCAACTCAACTAAAGTCAACTTTGAAATAAAAAGTGTCTCTGTCTCTATATATACTTTTTTTACACATACATATATATGAATATTTTATGTATCTATGTATAACCAAACATACACACACACATATATATATTCTGTTTACAGAGATTCTAATATGTAATTGTGCAAAGGGAAATGTTTTTGAGGCCAGCATGTTGTTGAGTGGGGCAATTGTGGTGAAATTGTCAGAAAATTAATGGAAATCTGTTCTATAATATAGTATAGATTTGAACTGGGTTATATAGTCTGACCCTCCCACCTCCACACATCCCCCCACCGGGCCCCTGCAAATCTGTATATCCAGAACCTATGAATATTACCTTATTTGGAAATAGGGGCTTTCCAGATGAATAAGGTTACGATGAAGTCATATTAAATTAGGGTGACCTCCAATTAAATAACTGATGTCTTATAGGAAAAGAGAGATTTGGATACAGACAGAAATGGGGGAAAATGTCATGTGAAGACAAAGGCTGAGCCTGGAGTGTTGCCTTTCTAAGGCTCGGGATGTCAAAGATCGCTGCCAGCTACCAGAGGTGAGGAGAGAGGCATGAAACAGATTCTCCTTCAGAGCCTCCGGAAGGAACCAACACTGACAACACCTGCATTTTGAACATCTGGCCTCCAGAACTGTGAGAGAATAAATTTCTGTTGTTTTAAGCCACTTCTTTTGTGGTGTTTTGTTATGGTATCCCTAGTATCCCTAGGAAACTAACACAACATACTTCTACCTGTTTTTGTTTGGTTTGGTTTGTTTTTTTTTTTTTTTTTTTTTTTTTTTTTTGAGACAGAGTTTCACTCTTGTTACCCAGGCTGGAGTGCAATGGTGTGATCTCAGTTCGCTGCAACCTCTGCCTCCCAGGTTCAAGAGATTCTCCTGCCTCAGCCTCCCAAGTAGCTGGGATTACAGGCATGCACCACCACACCCGGCTAATTTTTTTAATATTTTTAGTAGATATGAGGTTTCACTATGTTAGCCAGGCTGGTCTCAAACTCCTGACCGCAGGTGATTCACTCGCCTCTGCCTCCCAAAGTGCTGGGATTTATAGGCATGAGCCACTGTGCCCGGCCGCTTTTACCTTTTCACACGTGGACATTAAATCTAAACTTTCTGATGACTCACTGTCAACTTATACTCGTGAATCACAATTATTTTATTGCATTATTAACTATAACAGAACACATTATCAATGTTTTAAATCTTTTGTTTCTGTGTCTGCTCATAGTCTATCAGTGATCACTTCTAAAATTTATGAATTTTTCCACTTTAAACAGCCTTCTATTTCTGCCATGCTTATGGTCTGAGAAAGTGTATCTGGTTGATTAAAATGGGTGTTAAGATATAATAAACTAACTCTTTAAAAGGATAACAGGTAATACACATTATGTGATTTCTTATCACTTATATTGGATGACCACAAGCTTTTAAATGTATATCTGTACAAAGTTTTGTTCATGAAAGTGAAAGTTACCTTATTTCAATAAATGTTTTTGAATTATAGATAATACATTAAGATCAGAGATTGCCAAGTAAATCATTACAGTCTGTATTTTTGATTATATAGTTTTCTCTTTATAATATCACTTTTTTTCAGATGGAGCAAATTAAGCCCTAAATAATATGTCATAATTTATTAATAAGGATAGTGCCTTGCCTTTTTCAAAGTTTTGGAATAAAATATGATATAAACAATTTAATACAGAGTTTATTCTCCTAGTAAAATTTTGAGGTTTGTATTTTTCCTGATTCAGTCTGGACAAATGTTTACCTGGTAAATTCCAAGAAGCTTAATAAAGTCGTATGTGGTTCTTATCAAAATTGTAAAATGTTTCCATTCTGGAGATATTGTCAATATCTACTGTTATAATTTGGTGATAATCGTCTTTCATTTGCTTAGTACTTCATAACTGTTATCTGAAATTACAGTAGATAAATCGTGTACAAAATTGTGCATGTCTAAAGATATAGAAAATAAAGATGGACAGATGTTACTGTTACCTATTAATTAGAACAGTCAATTCCTTTGTTTCTCACACATTTTCTAATTCTGTATCTTACATTTATGTTTTCATTTTTCTATATGTATTTTCATGTGACAATGTTCAACCTTGTAGATAATTATAAGACTATAGGTTCTTGTCGGACTTGGTGGCTCATGCCTGTAATCCCAGCATTTTGGGAGGCTGAGGTGGGTGGATCACCTGAGGTCAGGAGTTCGAGGCTGGTCTGACCAACATGGAGAAACCGCATCTCTACTAAAAATACAAAATTAGCCAGGCATGGTGGTGCATGCCTGTAATCCCAGCTACTATGGAGGCTGAGGCAGGAGAATTGCCTGAACCCGGGAGGCGGAGGTTGCAGTGAGTCGAGATTATGCCATTGCACTCTAGCCTGGGCAGCAAGAACAAAACTCTGTCTCAAAAAAACAAAACAAAACAAAACAAAAGATATCAAGTTAATATCTGTCATATTTGCTTAACTTTTAATGAATTTATTGTGGGTATCTCAGACTACTTGAAAAGTTTAATATCTATGTTGTACACTATTATTTATTTTGATCATTTGGTAAATTTAGGTTTAATTCCAGAGCCATAAAAAAAATGAAAATCCAGACTTTTCCTTTCTTTACAAAAATAAACACTTAAAAATAATAAGCAATATGTTCATTAAAGTTATAAATTTTTTAACTTTCAATTTTTAAAAAATCAATGGCATTTTAAAACATGAAAGTGTCTCACTTAAAATTTTTAAAATGTGCCCTGCAATAACTGCTTGATTCTGGGAGATGGAGCAGGGGTATGGGGGATAAAGGGAGCTTTTCACTGTCCTTGCCATTGTTTCACAGTCTATTAAGTTGATATCGGGAAACATATAAACATCTGGAGCTTTTGTGTATGGAAATCAGTCCCACATTACAGTTCCACACTGGATGTGATGAATCTATTCAGTCTCTTTACCAAACAGTACTGCACATTCTAAGATATAATAGTGAAGTGTACCACAGAAAAGAAGACCCATGTGCACAAAACTTAAAAATATATGAAAGGAAAAATTATGCATTGCTCAGCAAATAAAATCTAAGAATGAAGAGTTATGCGCAGTAAAAAATAAACTTTCTAAATTTTTAATTTAAATGCTTTTATTCATTTCTTCCAACCTGATGGGACCTTGCTTTACTTGTTGATCAAATGTGCTAGTTAACTTTGTAGCGTTTAAGTCAAATTACCTATTAAAGCTAGTCTCTTGGATGATAACATGTAAGGTATGCCAAAAAAAATTAGAAATAAAATGAGACAAATTTAAATGATTTTAACAAATAACTATAAGACAAAATTTGTCCTTCCACACACATTTGTAAGACTTGTTTCCAGATATTTGGAAGTAACTTTAGAAATTTGACTGAAATCAATACATATTCATTTTTTTTCCATCTTAAGAAGTCTTTAGACATTGCATATGCCTCAGCGGGAATCTAATGGATGAATTAGATCTCTCAAAGCTAAATTATAAGGAAATCTTTATCAGCAATGTCCCATGTGGAAGTAGAATGTAAGATATTATAATTGAGTACATCCCCAATCCTCCATTAATTGGCAGATTATATACGATTCACAATCGCTCTCATTCAACAAACTGAATATCAATACATTGGTGTTGCATTCATCATCTCTAAATAGAATGAATTTTTGACACACACAAAAAAAGTTGGAATGAACATTGAGAAAATGAATTTAAACCTGAGGTGGGTGAAGGGTTTATAAGAAAACCCCTAACAATTTTAAATGTGTTCCTTTCTCCAGGTCTGAGGACTTGTCAGGGAATGGAGACATTTCACCCTAGAGATCACTGGCAGGGGCTCTGTGTGAGCCACTGCAGAGAGAGAGGCTGGAAGACGCCTACTCTGATCCTCTGAAAAGGAAAGCAGGTGCATTTTGTAAACTACATGTCTGTGACCTTGACATCAATTCCCCAAATGATTCTAAATCCAATTATTAAAGGAATGATTTGTGAACGCCTAGGAGAGGAAGGCATAATCATTAAGACCCACCATGGGCACACTAAGTGCAATTCATGCCACACTAACCTCATTTATTTTTCAGGCAGGGTTGATGGACTAGCAGATCAGGGAAAATAGACATGCATATCAGTGGAATGCAAATACCTAAAGGAAAGAACCATGACAGATCTGGTGGCCTGGGGGTTTCATTTTTCTGATATTTGAGGAGTTGAGCAGGAATTTGGCTCAGGAACACTTAACTCAGAGATAGATTGGGTGATGACAGCCCTGAGTGCCAGAGGCTCTCTTTCCTAATAAAGCCATCTCTTTGACTGGCTGGAGTGTTGCCATTGTTACAGAACGGCACAGAAGGTCGTCCCATTTTCTATCAATATCGATAGTACTGGGCAAAGTGGAGCAGCGGTGAGGGTTGTTACTGGAATGCTGATTATGGGGCAACCCCAGCTCTGCAGCTCTGCTTAGCCTAATATGTAGGGCCAGTGTTCCAGAATTGTGTACACACTGTGACTTGGCTACTCTTAAGATTTATTTAAGAAAAAATTCTAATGCATATTAACACCAGATCTAGAGTTATGTGGCCATAATATCTTTGCAGGGAACAAAACTTCAGAAGAGTTAGGATAAAATCCACTTGTTAAATGTCTATTATGTATGCGAGTAATCTCAGTTCTTTTATGTGTTTATTTCTCCCAGCAACTGTTTTCTTGTCTTTCCCACTGCAGGCTTGGGTCCTTAACAACCCTTTATTTTCTGGCTCTGCAACTGTTTTGTCACTGGATTTATTAGAATAGCAGAATGTTAACGTTTAAGCCTCAGACTTATTCCTTTCTAACTCTGGTTTCACATTTAATTCAAAACTAATCTCACTCCTTTCCCCAGGGCAGACCGCCAAAGTAGGTACAACTACTTGAAGCAGGGGAAAGCAGGTGTGGTCAGACCCCAAAGTCTTGGCTCCTTCTTCATTTGCTAGGCTTAGGAGCTTTTGAGGTTAAGGATAGAGATGGTAAGTGGGAGATTTCTTTCTATTTATTTATTTATTTAGATTATTTTATTTATTTATTTATTTATTTATTTGAGACAGGGTCTCGCTCTGTTGCCCGGGTTGCAGTGCAGTGGTGCGATCTCGGCTCACTGCAACCTCTGCCTCCCGGGTTCAAGCAATTCTTCTGCCTCAGCCTCCCAAGTAGCTGGGACTACAGGTGCCCGCCACCATGCCCGGCTAATTTTGTTTTTTTATTTTTAGTAGAGACGGGGTTTCACCGTGTTAGCCAGGATGTTCTCGATCTCCCGACCCCGTGATCCGCCCGCCTCAGCCTCCCAAAGTGCTGGGGTTACAGGTGTGAGCCACCGCGCCTGGCAGGAGATTTCTTTCTTATGTGATACATTGAAAATCCACAATGGGAAGAGGTTCATGGTCTTACTCTGGTTCAGTCAGTGTCTGTGTAATGTTGGTGGCTCTGATTATACTGTAGTCTCTGTGAATTGGTGTACCTGAGTTTCTTGAATTAAAAATCAATTTTGCCTTTGCCGTTGCCTTTCCTAGCTTGAGAACACCACTTCCCAAGGAGGGTTTCCATATATCCCTTTGTTCTCTTCAGGTATGGATGCCTCAACCTTTCTCCAGGACAGGCTTAGCAATCACCTGGCCTTGTAGTTGCCTGTGGAGATGTGCTGCTCCTGTCCCACCTCCATCCTCTGTGCTTCTCATGAGAAAGCCACAAGAATGGCAGGCCATCTTTTCATATGACCTGAGGCAGCTGGAAACTGGAATGACATGGAGCTCTTCAAGGAGGGATTAGCAGGGACCAGACAGATTGTGCTACCTGCCTTCAGGAATCTCTAGACTCAAAGGTGGCACTGGGTTCCATGCCATTTGTGCCCCTAGAATTCAGAGATCACTTGTTAAGCATCCCGCTCTTCTTCACTCACATGTGGGATGGGTACAGAAGGCAATATACCAGCACTCTCTTAGGCTCCTACAATGCTCTCCCATGAACTCTGTGGCCACACTGCATTCTTATGGTGACAATTGGGTAGATCTGTATATTCTGTCTATCGGTGGTGTCCATCGGAAGAATGAGATAGCGCTCTTTCACTAGGAGGATGATCTTTTGAAATCTCTCTCACTTGTCTTGAAGAAGGGGAAAGCACCTTCCCTCCCTCCCCCATGAGGAAAGGGGAGAATAACCTCACACAATATTGCCTAATTCATCTACAGGCTGACAACCACCCGACTTCTCAGTCCTGTTTATTGACTTGCTGAGGGTGGGATGTCAGTGGGTTGTAGAGAGTTCTGGCTCCTGTATGGCACTGACTGGTTCTAAATGCAACCTATTTTGTGATACTCCTCAGAAGTTCTATTACCTTGCCTTTAGACATCATCTCCAGGGAAATGTAATAAAATTTTCCCTCTCTCTCTCATCAAGTGGTTGGACTTTCCCTCAACTCTCACACCAATAAAATGACTAGATTGAGCCTCTCCTGAGAAGTGTAGGTCCCATCTGGCTGACTGGCTCATTTGTTATTCTGGCATCCAGCATTGCAGACTACATTTAACCAGTAACTGAGAACTTGTGCTTTTAAGAAACATTGTGGAGATGTGTGGTTGCATCAATATTTTATGAAAGATTTGGAGAAAAAACACCAATCCTGGATTGGAAAAAACATGGACGGAAAAGACTAGAGAAAGGAAATGAAAATTTATAGAGCCAGAGCTATTCTCATTAATGTAATATAATAATAAAGAAGATATTTTCTCCAAATCCATTTTGTTTCTGAAACACTGGAGGTATACGGAGGAGAGGTAATATTAGGGTCTTTAAAAATGAGCCAGTTCCAAAGGATATTATTCCAAAACTATTGCTAAACACTGTTTCCAATAGATTTTCAAGCAAAGAGAAAGATTATGAATTTTGAAAATGTCATATGCCCTTTATTAGTGTCAAAGCGAGTTATCTGAATACTGTATGGATATTGTAATAACTGTTCAGATGAATGGCCATTTGATGGAGTCAGGATAAACAATGTTATAAGAAATCATTATGATTACTATTATATTTCAAATATTTATGGATGTTTATAGGGAAGTACATTTTCTAAAATCCCCTAAAGGTGAATAATATGATGAATCAAAATAGCTGAGGTTTGTCTGCATATGTGGAGAGGGCTTCTGACCTGTATTTATTGTACTTATAAAAACCAAAACCTGTAACTCTATAGAATCATTTCTAGATATATTTTGAGGGAGATTCTATAAATAAGAGTCAAAACCATATTAAAACTGTGAGATAAAATTATGATTCTCATAGCAAGTGCGGGATATAGAGTTGCTTACACTAGACACAGCCCCTTGAGCATATTAAAAGCTGACGAACACCTTCTTTTGATTTGGTTGACACCTGGACCTTTTCTTCAAAGGTAGAGGCTAGCAATGAGGATTGGAATTCTTGTCGATGTATGAAAAGCAACATTTTACATAACTATGCAAATTTAGGCATCAAAATTTAATGTATGAAAGTATGGGTTATGTGAATGTCAAGTGTTTGAAAGCAGGGACATTTCCCCGAAAATGTCTATTGTAATTTAAAGCACTATAAGGGGTTTCACTCTCAAAATGTACTTCTTTTGGTTTCTAATGCCTTATAGTCTTACTTATTCCTAAATGTCGCCATTCAAACACTTTTTCTTGCTCTTTTTAAGTCATTTCCATTAGTGTCTTTTTCTTTCTTTTTTTTTTTTTTTTAGATGAAGTCTCTCTATTGTCCCACAGGCTGGAGTGCCATGGCGCTATCTCGGCTCACTGCAACCTCCACCTCCCGGGTTCAAGCAATTCTCCTGCCTCAGCCTCCCACGTAGCTGGGATTACAGGCACCTGCCACCACACCGGGCTAATTTTTGTATTTTAAGTAGAGATGGGCTTTCATTGTGTTGGTCAGGCTGATCTCGAACTCCTGACCTCAGGTGATCCGCCTGCCTCGGCCTCCCAAAGTGCTGGGATTACAGACGTGAGCCACCACGCCCAGCCCCATTAATGTCTATTTCTTAATCATCGCCCACAAGCTGATCAATCTTTGGGACATAACTAGACAATAAATAGATTTTAACAAGAACATTTTGAGATGGTTACAGATCACTTTTCTTAACTGTATATGACCAGCCAAAGTAACAACAGACTTTGCCACTGTTTCTCACAAACATTGATAGAGGCACTTGCAATGTAAATATTACCCTCTCTTTCTCACATGTAGTCAAAGATTTACTTTTGTAGACAATTTAAACATGATCTCTTCCACACTGTTAAGGAAGAGCCTCTTCCACAGATGTACTGTCTCCACATAGGAGTTAAGAGACCCTCCTATGTGTTTGCTACATTTGGGAGCTCTTATTAGTTAGCTGTCATCATTAAAAATTTAAAGCACAGGATCACAGAAGCAGGCGTGCATGTTTCTCAGCCATTTATGGCTGTACACAGTTGTGGAAAAATAGGATTATGTGCCTTTAGGAGCAATCAGCTTCAGTTCCTTTAACAGCTGTACATTTTGATCAAAGGATTACGTTAGGAGGCTTTTTGTCTTCTATACCTTTTATTCAGGGAAATGAGGTTAGTTATAAAAGTAGTTTAAAAGAAGCAACTTAATAAGCATACGGAATCACATAGAAAAATACAGTGACTAATGGGTGAACTTGAAACCTTCATTAACATCTAACTACAGATTTATTGCAGGCATAGAATGAACAAGACTGAACTCACATTGGTCATGCTTGCCAGCTTAATTAATTAATTTACCTGTGGGCTCTAATACCTTTAAAATCATGCTATTCTTGGTGACAAAGTATTATTTTTGGCCGGGCAGTAATCCTTGTGTATTGGGAGGCTGAGGCAAGAGGACTGCGTGAGGCCAGGAGTTTGAGAACAGGCTGGGAAACATAGCAAGACTCCCATCTCTACGACATTTTTTTTTTTTTAATTAGCTGGCCATGGTGGCATGTGCCTGTATTTCCAGCTACTCAGGAGGCTAAGACAGGAAAACCACCTGAGTCTAGAGTTAGAGTGTAGAGTGAGCCCTGATCACACCACTGCACTACAGCCTGGGCAACAGAGCAAGACCCCATATCTAAAAATACATACATACATAAATAATTTTAAAAAGTATAATAATACTTTCAAAAACAGTATTATAGAAATCTTACATAACAGACTGGTTATGATATAAGATACTACATGACTTTCAAAGCTTACCCATTAATTAGGAATCTGTAGATTTGTGCCTCATGACCTGTAATCAGCTCAGAGCTGAAAAGTTTTATAAAGAATAGAAAGAGGTTTAAACAAAGGATGGATATTATTCTTCACTACAGTTGATTACTAGCTTTCTGCCTAACTAGTAAGAACTAGAACCTACACAGAAATGTTAAAAATATATATACATACACAATTCAATACAAATATCCACATATATCTGTTGTGTTTATTTTCTCTGCACCAAAAGATATGGCTTCCTAAGAGCCTCAAATTGTTAATGAAGTAGAATTTTTTATTTTTCATAAAAAATTAATTTATTCTTAAGAAAGTTCTAGGGATACCAAATAGTAAGGGATTAATGAAAACAACTTTATCCCTAGCTAAAATTCCAAGTCACATGCTAAAAAAAAAAAAAAAAAAAAAGGCAACTCCAGAAAAAGAGGTCAGCAGTAACAGTATTTATGTGGAAAAAAAAACTTAGAAAGTTATAATCAATTTCTAACCATTCAAATTACTGTAGGAGACCTATGACATAAATTATTATAAACCTGAGAAAACTGGCTCTGCATATCAAGCCACAACTCACAGCATTCCGTAACATTTGCATTTAAAGTGCTAGATAAGCTATTCTACTTGATAATAAAGAAATTAACCTGTGCAAATTCCTTCACATACTGCAAAGTACGGTAAATTCTATAGCAAATATCATGTCATAAAATCTAAATGCCTAACATACACTCAACATAATTAAAACTCCAATTAAAAATAAAGTGTTATTTATAGCAAAAGTAAATATTTTTGTGTGAGAAGAAATTTTTATCAATATACTTACAAAGAAGCATACCAATAAAAGCTTCAGTCTTCATTCAATCTCTTTAATTAAAATTTGGACATACCAATAATAAATTCTTCCTAAAACATCTATTTATAATTGGAAACCTTCCAATGAACCTGGGGCAAGGAGAATTAATATGTAATTTTGTCTAGTTACATTAATGTTTGTCTGGAAAAGTTGGTATAAACTAAGAAATGAAGTCAAGATCTCATTCAATATTGGTTTACTATTGGCACTGAATGGGAATGACCAAATAAACTACGTGAAGATTTGCGAGAAACACTGAATTCAGAATTAGAAGGCAGACAAAGTTCATAATTACATACACTCCAGACAAAATGTGCTTATGCTACCATTTTCGCAAAATATGGCCTCCCTCAGAATGAAGTCAACAAGATGGTGGAGTAGAAGTTTTCTGTTATCATCTCCCCACATTGTACTGATTTTGACACCCACCCACCAGACAAAAGTACTCTTGTGGGAATCCAAGAGTCCAGTTGAGAAGTTCCAGTAATGTAGGAGTAAAAACATCTTAGAACAGACACACTGAAAGGGGTAAAACTTTCACCTTACTCATGGCACCCCAAGGGCACACAGCTCAGTACCAAGAAAGATCCCCTTGGCCAATGATTCCTCCCACAGGTGAAACTGAGAGTATAGTGAGCGAGTCCCCTGCTTTCCCACCTGTTTCTCACCCCACCAAGAATACTGAAGGGATCAGCATGGCTGAGTGGCTGTGGAGGCAATGAGCAGGGAAGAGATGTGAAGATGCCAACAGTCAGGGCTTTCAACTTAATGAAAACCTGTATCCCACTAACCACTATGCAGACTCCATCAGCCCCCACACCCTCCCCACCCCAAGGAGCTACTTGGGATGCCTCACCTGAGAAACTCCCAACTGACCTATAGGCACTCCTAATGCTCTCCGCACCTCACCCCCATCCTTCACTGGAACTGACTTCCTGAACACAGCCCCCAGACAGTGAGGGCAAGCCTTTGCAGCTGGCTCACTATTCATTGATTAAGCTTTTGTATTCTAAGTATATTTACATTGTATTTATTATTACTATTATTGAAACAAAGTTTGTTCTTTCATCCCAGGCTGGAGTATAATGGTGCAATCATAGCACGCTGTAACCTCCAACTCCTGGGCTCAAGTAATCCTCCAACCTCAGCCTCCCAATTAGCTGGGGCTACAGATGTATATCGCCACATCTGGCTAATGTTTTGATTTTTTTGTAGACATGGGAGAATCTCACTATGTTGCTCAGTCTACTCTTGAACTCCTGGACTCAAGTGATCCTCCCACCTTGTCCTCCCAAAATGTTGGGAATACGGGTGTGAGCCACTGTGCCCAGAACACTGTACTAGAAATTTTTTAATCCCTGTATGTTAAAGATGAGAGAGTTAGTATACATACAATACCTCTCAGCTTCTCTTTCCTTTCTAGTTCTAGCTATTAATATTTATATAATAAAAACTCCAGTAGCATTCATAACATTTATAATCTCCTCTTTAATCATAATAGATATAATATTCAGCATCAATCTGTAATATTTACTCCCATACAAGCCTTGATTGGCTAAACCTCATCCTGTCATAACTTCTGAAGAAAGGTTTATTGGCACTGATGTTTGAAAATGTTTGGTGTTGCCTTTCTACTCTAATCCCAGTCTACCTGACTATAACATTCTTAATTATAACTTTCATTTCCTCAGAAATCTATGGACATTCTTACTCTCGCTTCTAAAATCAAATATTGCTAGAAAGTATGAACCATGAAGCAGATAACGTTTCTCCTTATCGATAACCGGTTCTTTCTACCTGGGTAACCAAATAACTCTTTATCTTTGAAGTCTAGAAATCCTAGTGAAATACTGTTTTTTACATTATGATTACCTTTCTCTTACATATAGTATACATTTTAATCTTCAGATTCAAGAAATTTGCTCTTTACAATATGGCAGTGTAATATTTTTAATTAAATAATTTAATTAGCTGTAGTCCCAGCTAATTGGGAGGCTGAGGATGGAGGATTACTTGAGCCCAGGAGTTGGAGGTTACAGCACGCTATGATCGTACCACTCCAGCTTGGGGTGAAAGAACAAAATCTTGTCTCAATAATAATAATAATAATATAAAAAAATACAATGTAATCTTTAATTTTAAAAATTTTGATTTCTGAGCTATATTTTCTCATTGTTTTCCTCCTGCTGTCTCTCCAACTCTTCTGTGAACCCACAATCTGAATAAGAGAGCCTTGTGTTCTTCTTTATACAAGTAATTGCTTCATTTAAAAAATTATAGTGAAATAGATGATTAAATATTTTTCTCTGCTCTATACTAACATTTTCTGTTGAATGTCCTGCTGCTGCTTGCTTTTTCTATCCTCTCTTCATTGCTTCTGTGTTATCTGTGTTTGTATAGATACTGGCTCCTTTTGATTACAAATGGGTTCATTCTTCTTCAAACTGCTATTTTTTTAGTCCATGGAGGAGATGCAGCCATTGACGGCCATCTACTTACAGAAAAAAGGAGTAAAAGGAATGCTTTGGCATCTCTCGCTTTTCATCTTCTAATCTTCCAGAAGTGTTTATTGGCTGACCCAGTTAAGATTAGCTGGAATAAAACCCTTAGGATTGAGCTTCTGGTTGTCATCTCCCACTATATGGAATAAAGAAAAAAAAAAAAGGCTGTTGGATGAATTGAGTGGCAAACTCATATTCTTCTTCCTGTACATCTGTTCCTACTCAAGACTTCTTTCATCATTTCATCCTGGATACAACTCAAAGAGCTACAGTCCTTTTGCTTTCAATCAGAAATACTTGGCTAAACAAAGATAAGACTCGTGGTTTATAGGAAGAAGAGATGAAAATGACCATTTTATCTTTGAAATTTAGTAAAGACTGCAAAGAATTTGCCTTAGTGATGTGAGTCAACATACCTTCCGCAGCACGGAGGACTTGCTGGAGTGTTCAATGTATGCTCTGAAGTTAAAAATTACCCATGGCTCATCCATCTTTCTCCTGATTAATCTATGAAATCACCAAGGTTAACACTGAAAGGTCCTTTCCACTCCAGGTCTGTGCTCCAGTACTAGACCTCTAGCCTCATCCCCTCTAAAGGAAGAAGAGTCCTCTTTTTCATATATATATATTTATTTCCATCCTCTTGCTGGATAGAAATAAATATATATATATAAAATATATATCTAAAATAAATATATATATGAATATATATATCACAGACTCACATGCAAGAGGATGGAAAAACAGAAGGGTAAGACAATCTTCTTGGAAATAAGAATAGATGTTCTCAGCCAGACACGGTGGCTCATGCCTGTAATCCCAGCACTTTGGGAGGCTGAGGCGGGCAGATAACGAGGTCAGGAGATTGAGACCATCCTGGCTAACACAGTGAAACCCTGTCTCTACTAAAAACACAAAAAATTAGCTGGGCGTGGTGGCACACCCCTGTAGTCCCAGCTACTTGGGAGGTGGAGGCAAGATAATCATTTGAACCCAGGAGGCAGAGGTTGCAGTGAGCCGAGATCACGCCACTGCACTCCAGCTTGGGCAACAGAACCAGACTCCATCTCACAAAACAAACAATGACAACAACAAAAATAGATGCACTCGAGTTTCCACAGGGAAAGGAGGGATGCCTCTCTTGGTGTCATCTCTGCTTCTTTAAACAGAGCTATTCCAAGTGCTGAGGCTGAGTAGAAGCAACTTGAGTTTAATTTTTCTGTGACATTCATCAGCCAAGGAAAGGGGCCCAGCAAACCCCAGTGAGGTTCAAATTAAGTAAGAAGACCTTACTGTAATCAAAGATACTTTGACTATTACCTGATTTTTAAGAATTTAGGGTCTGAAGAAGTCATACTACATGTATTTATGTTCTAACACTTTTCTGCAAGTTACTTAGCATATCTGAGTTTCAGATTCCTCATTTTAAAATAGGAATAATAAGAACAAGAGTATAGGATTGATTTGATGATTAACTCAGATTAGTAAATAAGATCATAAAAACATAGCATCTAGGTGATATTATGATGATCACCATTATTGTTTTGCTGGTACATGTGAACATGTATGTGCATATGTGCATGCATGCTGACCAGGAGGGCCTGAATGCTTCCCTTGTGGCTAGATTTTAGGCAGGCTTCTTCCTGACTCTATGCTCTAACCTTTTTTTTCTTGGAGCACTTACCTTAGAAAACTTATAATTGTGAATTCTTTCTCTGCCCCTTTGAAATGTAAATCTTGGAAAAAAAAAAAAACTTGCCAATTTTACAACCCAGGGCTCTCTCTCTCAAGAACCTGGGAGTCCTCCCTTTGAAATGTAATTATCAAGCAAGATAGTACCCCTATCTTCCAGGCTGTGCGGTTGAGTAAGAGTGTAACTTCTGTAGGCACCTTACTCCAAGTTATAATAGAGATGGCCTTTGATCTTCCCTTTCTGCACTTTAGCTTTTTCAAATTCTTGCCCTTTGTCTCAGTGGTGTTGAGTGCAGACAGCTGTGGCCTCTCTCCACTATTGCAATAGCTTGAAAAAGTCTTCCCTGCCTATTTAACTTTGGAGCAACTATTGCTTTCACAGTGCTATGAGGTGAACAAGGATTTTTAAACATATTTTCTAAATCTCATAGTGTATAAGGATTAACAACTCAGATAACACAGCTACTTGCATATAGACGATTTGGCACTAACGTGAATTACAGAAATTGATGAATAACTGTTTTGTTTCCTATTTCACATTAGCCTGTAGTCTGACACTTATCCTTTAGTAAGATTTCATATTCTAAACGTTTTAGTAGTTTTCATTTAAATAAAAGAGACAACCTATGAAACATTGATTTAAATGTTTTATTTTTTCTTTTTCATTTTCTTTTCCCTAAATAAATACACAGGTCTTTATGACTGCAGCAACGTGTTTTAAAACCTTTCATCATTTGTACTCTGCACTGTATATTTTATTATGAAGGTAGTATTAAGTATCATCTTAAGGAGGTGTATTGTTTTAGTTTTCATATGAATTCTGTGTTTTGGAAATACTCATTTTGATTTAAAAGACTATCTAAAAACTCATAGATACCTATAATTTGACATCTATTGAGAATAAGCATAAATTAAGTGTTAATGTTTTATTTACTATTTTAGTCTATCGTCTTAAATCAACTTAAATATTAACATTTGAAAGCAAAACCTCTTTCATATATTATGCATCAAAACTAATTACCTTATTGCATGCTACCCTGTTAAACAGTTACAAATTAATTTGATCATTAAATTGTGAAATAAAATATCTAAAGAGTCTTTGTAGAGAAATTATGTAAAAGGCAGCCCCAACATGTAATCTTGACCATTTTTCCTGTAATTCTAAAATCAGATGGACCTCTCAGGCCAATTTTCCTAAACATTGAGGGGAAAACATTTTTAATCCTTCTAGACAAGCCCAAGTCCCTATTATTTTTCAACTTGTGTTTCTCAAGAGTCTTTCTTCAGCTCAATTTGCTGCTATTTCCCCATACCCTCATATCACTGAAGCGAGAGAAAACTGGATGTCATTGTTTTAGCACTTAAAATTGCCTCTGAGCCTCTTTTCTCTTGGCTAATTATAGTCTATTTTAGAAAAGAAAGAGAAAATGGAAAAATGAGAGAGTTATCATATCCCCTTATCATAAGATAGTCATGGCAATATACACAGGAATGTTCTTTTCATGGTAAGGACCAAAATTATCTCATTATATTCAGAATTCTAATTATATTCAGATAATTTTTGGAATATGGTTTTGAAACTGTATCATTTCTCATAAATTTTATTTTACAATCACTTTTAGGTGTTAATGATATCTATTATTTTCTCTAAGAGCATTTTTGGTTAAATGCATTGTCAAAAATTGATGGATGCTTTTCTAAAAGTGTACTTTGTAAAAATTCAAAACTACCTGTACAATTAACATTATCATTTATAAAAGTAATAAAATGAAAAAAGAAGTAAAATGTACATCATCTCCAGATAAAGCTATTGTATACTTGCTAACATCTATCAACATGTGTGATACCATTGGAAGAAAATACATTCTTTATTTTATGTAGAACTGAGGGAAAATTACTATTAAATAATTCATTGACCACATTAATCTAGCCTAATACTAGGTTTCTTGATTTAAATGTTTCTTGGCAGTACACTGGTTTAAAAACTAAAAACTTTTCAGCTGCCATTTTTAAAGTAAATATTTGGTTAAAAAAAGTATGAAGTATGCAATAAAATGAAAAATGACTGTATTTTTTTGAAAAATATCCCTGATATAGAGGTTAAATTAGAAAATCCAAAGAATTTAAAGCATCAGAATAATTTGCAACCCTAAGATATCAAAGTTCTTAAATTGTTTTTGTTACTGAGTTTACACTGCTCATGTATTTTCATAAAATGCCCTAATGCTCAACAGAAAACATGAAGTGCCTTAAGAACGAACCAGAAGGAATTGATGTAGAATGCTGAGTTGTTGGCTTTGGATAAGAATATGCAAGGGATGGGAAGCAAATAAAGAGAAAGCACTACCATAGCAAACAGGAGAAAGAGAGATGGGTATAAATACTAGTGAGGGACCATGCACTACAGAAATAAATTTAAATTGATATTCATGTGTTAGCCTTCAGAAGTTTTTATCCTAAAAATATCTTTAGACATAATCATATGTAGTTCTGAAAATAACTGAACAATTCACTTTGATGAATGCAAATTTTGGAAATGTTTTGAATTTTTCCCTTAACCATAACTCTAAAACTAAGAAATTATGCATGCCTTATAAAACATGAGAAAATTATTTGATTATTAAGGATAATTATCTGACAAAAATTTTCAATTTGGAAAATAACAAAAATGTATTTGAAATAAAAGCTGAATTTAAACTGATCAATTTAAAGATTATTTTTGATTCAATATATAATGCTTTATCATTTCATATTAAAATCTATATTTTAAACTCCAAATAAAAGCTTAGAATTTTAGGTCCAGAAATAACACGGAATTCTAGAGCCAGAATTCCTCTCCTTTGTCATCTAGTTAAGTGACAGATTTTCTGTATAAATGATGTTAGAAATATCAAGCCACCAATCCAAGTTAATACAATACACTAATAGCAGAGGTAAGACTAAAATCAAGATATTTCTTATCCTTTAAAGATTCATATTTTTCAGTGTTCCATAATATCTCGTATCCAAGTCCAGGAATTATATTTCAGGTGTAGAATCAATTTTATGGTTGTGAAAATCAAGACCAATAAAAGTATTTTAATTTCATCAGTGCACCACCCAACTTTACCTCTAGCCTGGGTTACGGAAATAGTCTCCTAACTTGTCTCCTTGCTCCAGCACCACACTGCACAATGTGTCCTGCATTCAGCCCACAAAAACTGATCTTTTCCAAATATAAATCAAATCACATCTGTCACCTTCTTGGAATACTCTAACGTTCTCATCACATTTGGAATAAAATAAAAACTTCATGTCATAGCCTATGAAGTGCTGTATAATCTGGTCTTTAACTAACTCTGTGACCTCATCTACCATTAAGTGCAGCATCAGAGAATACTGATGTAGCTCCTATCCTGTTCCAGGCCTTTAGATGTATTAATCATTCCATATTCCCGTTAATTCTATGAGACAAGAATGCTATTAGTCCCAACTGACAGATTTAACAACAGAGTTCAGAGGGGCTAAATAAATTGCCCAGCATTATGTAATAGTGTATCCAGGATTTAACTGAAGCCTTCTGGCTCCAGGCAGTGCTCTTAATGCCGTGCTATACTCTAGCTCTTTTCTTTGCTTCCCTTGCTGCAGCGACTGTCTCTGATTTCTTCAGTACTCAAGATGACTCTCACCTGGGCTTTCTGGATGGTTTTTCTCCTTACCTATAATGTGATTCTCCAAGACTTCACATGCCTTGGTTTTCCACAGTTTTCAAATGTATGTTCAAATATTATTTTTTTAACCATAGATTTTATCACCTAAATATTCTGTATCTTTGGCAACCCGTGCACTGCTGCTAACCTGGATCCTAATTACTAATTCACTAACACTTTGCTTTGATATTTTTTCTTTCTTTTAGTCCTTAATAATTCCTGAAATTGAATTACAGTCATGTACAGCGTAACATTTTGGCAAATGTTGGACCACATATATTATGATAATCCCATAAAATTATAATAACATATTTTCAATGTGTTTTTTCTGTTTAGATATGTTTAAATACACAAATATATACACTGTCTTAGAATTGTCTGCAGTATTCAGTGCAGTAACCTGCCAGGTGTGTAGTAGGAGCAATTGGCTATATCCTATACCCTAGGTGTGTAGTAGGAGCAACTGGCTATATCTTATACCCCAGGTGAGTAGTAGGAGCAATTGGCTATATCATGTATCCTAGGTGTGTAGTAGGAGCAATTGGCTATATCATATATCCTAGGTGTGTAGTAGGAGCAATTGGCTATATCATATATCCTAGGTGTGTAGTAGGAGCAATTGGCTATATCATATATCCTAGGTGTGTAGTAGGAGCAATTGGCTATATGATATATCCTAGGTGTATAGTAGGAGCAATTGGCTATATCATGTATCCTAGGTGTGTAGTAGGAGCAATTGGCTATATCATATATCCTAGGTGTAGGCTATACCATGTAGGTTTGTGTAAGTGCACTGTAGGATGTTCACACAAAGCCAAAATAACCTAACAGCACATTTTTCAGAACACATCCCTGTCACTAAGTGACACAAGGCTCTGTTTCCTCTTTATACAGTTATTCTTTATGTCCCTTACTGGAATGTATTTTAAAGACAATAAAGATTTTATTTTCCAATTCATTATGTATTTCTTATATCTAAAACTGTTATAAGAGATACTGAATAAATACATTTGAATTAATTAATTTTCTTATATTTCAGAACAACTTCTGAAAAACACCTTAGATGCTTTAGAAATTGACATAGGGTAATGCAGAATTATTATTTTGGAATTGTATAATGCTTTATTGTAATTATATTTGTCCATTCACCCATAGCTAATTAATTATTGGCTTATCATAAAATTTAATTTACTGTCTAGATTTTCAGAAAATTAGCCCTATGTTCCTTCACGCTATGTTGTTTTCTGGTTTTACTCATGGATGCTATACAAAAAATAACGACATACAGATAAAAGAATGTTTCTGCTATTAATACAAGATTGTTTTGTCCTAAGCATGATACTTTTTTAGAAGGGATTGCATATGCATATATTATTGATTTAGGATAGATAGAAAAACTGTTAAAAATGAAATTCTTTCAACATTTGATTATAGTTAGGGAATTGAATATGGGAAGAATGAAAAACATACAAACAATAAATAGTGTGTTTTTCAGTACTCAGAGTCTTAAACATAGAAATTCAATAGGTATAATGAAACCTTGTATTACAGTGTAACAGATTATCCTGGAGCTTTGAGACTACAGAAGAGAAAATAAAATCTATAAAGAGTATCTCTGTTTGAAAACACCATCTGTGATTTGAAATTGCATTTCAGGACCATAGCTTAAGGTCCTATCACTTTAGTATATTTATAGATTCAGTATCTATAAACCAACATATCAAGGATGGATAATAAGTAAACTGAAATTGAGACTCTAAAACAGGACGGTAAATATAATCTTATTGTTCTCACTGTGACTTTGTGAAATGGAAATTAAGATTGGAAAATGGCAATGTGCTACAGGTATTCCATATTCAAAAGAAATATATTTCTGAAGAGGAAAGGCAGAGCACAAAATGTAGTTCTTGAAAGTACATATTTTCATGGAAATGTATGAATGTGAAGGTAGAAGTTTACTGATAACCAAAGAAGAATAAAACTGAAATGATATCAGTAAGGAAACATACTATGTACATTCATGTAGTGAAAGAAGATGGTTTTGATAGAACGCAATGTTTTATGGAAGTACTTCAAATAGCCAGTCCTATTCAGTATTCATTTGCTTAAAATATAGTGTTCAAGAAACTCCTGAATTATTTGATTCATTAATTCTTCTCTAAGAAACCAAAATAACAAGTTGGGGTAACTTCTACTTTATATATTATTCTGTCCTAACAAAAAAGGAAAGTCAATGTGTGTGTGTGTGTGTAGTGGAAGTGATAGACTCCTTGGAAAAAATGCAGCATTATCAGGTTATAATTTTGGAAAATCATAGATGAAAACAGTAGACATTTTGAGACATATACCCTATATTACTCAGCATTTTTTTAAAGGAAGAGGTTGATTTAAAAGTTCAGAGAAAAGACTGATGTTAAGCATTCCTCAAATTGGATTGTACAGCACACACGTTTCTCTTACGAGAAAATTTCAGAAAACAACATATAGTTTGTTCCTCTCACAAACTGCATTGTATCATTAGCTAGTAGATGGTCATTCTAGTATCTACAGTTAAATAATAAACCACTACAAAATCCAAGGATTATAACAATGACATTCATTTTGCTTGTGAATCTTCATGAAAGGTTTGATAGAACTTACTTGGCATCAACTGGGCCTGGGCAAAGGCTGGATGCTGGAATCGCCTGCACCTTCAATTGACTGTAGTTTTTTGTTTTTTGTTTTTTGTTTTGAGATGGAATCTTGCTCTTGCTCTGTAGACCAGGCTGAGTGCAGTGGCGCGATCTCGGCTCACTGCAAGCTCCGCCTCCCGGGTTCACGCCATTCTCCTGCCTCAGCCTCCCGAGTAGCTGGGACTACAGGCGCCCGGCACCACGCCCGACTAGTTTTTTTTTTTTTTTTTTTTTTTTTGTATTTTTAGTAGAGACGGGATTTCACCCTGTTAGCCAGGATGGTATCCATTTCCTGACCTTGTGATCCGCCCGCCTTGCGTCCCAAAGTGCTGCGATTACAGGCGTGAGCCACCTCGCCCGGCCGACTGTATTTCTTATAGTTATCTGTTTGTCAGCTGCTACCTCAGCTTGAGGTGTTGCCAGAACACCAACAGAAGGACTTTCTATGTGGCTGCTTGACCTTTGCACAGCGTGGTGACCGTATTTCAAGAATAAGCAACCCGCTAACAGAAAACGAGCTGGAGGAAGCTGCATGGCCTTTTTATGACTTAGCACAGTCTGGACAGCAGCACTTCCACCTACTAGCACTGGTTAGAACTGAGTTGCTAAGACCATCCTGTATTCAACGGGGACAGAATTGGACTCCTTTTTTTTGGTAAAAAGACTACCAAAGAATATGCAGATGTGCTTTGAAGCTATCACAGACACTCTGAAATTTTTAAAACAGAGAAATCTTTTTTTGCATTATTTATTTTGCTAGTAGTATTCTTATCAGATAATGCTAATTAATATATTATAAAGATATTATTTTAGAAAAATGAGAGAAATTGTTTTGAAGGAAAAAATACTTCCTGCAAGAACATAGTATTAGTCTGAGCTTCCTTGAGTAGTGACTTAATGAATGAGATTAGAGTGGCCTGAAATGCATTCCTAGGAAAAGGTTAGTCATATCAAAACCTGAAATACCTTAATAAACAAACAAACAACCTTCATCTTTTCCTTTTACCCTTCTCGTTCACGTTGGTACTCATTCATATCTTTATGCTGTTAGCAAACCTTTAATAAGGGTCAGCAACAGGAACACACACACATTAGGAGCACTATGATCTTTAAACAGAAAATGACATTTATTGGGTAAACCTGATAACCAAAGAAGCTTTAAATCACTCCTAGGTCTTCCATTCTTTCATTATTCTATAAATAGATATATTTAGGTGGAATCTGGCTAGATTGAACACACTAAGCAATGGACGACAGAAGAGAGAAATTGCACTGGTAACACTTCATATCGTTATAGAAAAAGAAAAAAGGCACATATACATTTATATGTCACTAGTTGTTAAATATCTTAAAATGTAATAAATAGGATAGGATGCTTACCACAACGTGCCTGTCAACTCTCACAGGCAGAGGAAGTTCCTTCCTCTTTTGTACTTCAATTGTATTTTGAGTAAATTTCCCATATCTTCAGAGACTCTTCCTTATCCACTCTTATTCCTATCTCTATCTTCAAATTCTATACTGGCTTTAAAATAAACGTAAATGTATTTCAAGACTATCATTTCTTTAATAAAAGAAATTTCAAAAATATACATTTCCTGCTTCCTTTTATGTCCATTGTGTTTAAAAAGGAATGCATATTTTGCAGCTGTATGTCCTCTTGTTAGATTCACTACAATCTTATGTTTTAATTCACTGTCCCATTGAAACTCCTCCTTCTGGTCACTAAAAATGTCCTACTTGGGAAATGCAGTGTCAACTTTTAAACTTTTTATCACCTGTCATTTCTGTTACATTCGAACTTTCCTTCTTCTTTCCTGTGCTCTATTAATGTTTACCTATCTCTAATCTCCCAGTGTAAACATAGTATCTCCAAAATCTGTGCCATTTCTACATTTAATGTTTTATGAAATTCTATGTTCATGCTCCCATTTTTTCCAGGAATAGCTCTTGAAAACTAGAAGTCTTTCTTAATACCTCTTTTCTCTCACCATTTCCTACCAGTTCCCGTGTATTATCAGCTCTTCATCTATGCTCTCTCTTAAATTGTTTTCCTCATTGCTACGTCTTTATGAAGTAGAAAATCACTCTTCTCTGGATTATTACAACTGTTTCCCAAATCACCCTTTTTCCTATGTAGCTCCCTCTAAACTACTTATCCTACTGCTACTACAGTAGAAATATGTATTTGTTTAAAATCACCTACCTTCTGTAGCTACATTGATCACTCTATAATTTCTAGAACGCCACAATCCCCTTTTCTTCTATGCTATTTTGCATGCTGCTTCATCTACTTGTATCACTTTTTATCCTCTTCTTAACCTGATAAAAACTCTGTCATTGATGACCTGGCTTAGAAGTGACATTCTCTGAGAATCCTTGCTTACACCAATCCCTTCTCTCTTGCTATGATACACTAAGGATATGCTTCCATCTAATCTTGAGATATTTCAATTATTTTATAGATTCCTTGAAACAGAATCGTTTTTTAATTTCCAATAATAGAACTTGTATCATAGTCCACACATAAAAGGTACCTGCCATATTTCAGTGTAATTATGTTCTCATGAGTCTGCCTCTATTAATAAAATTTAATGTATAAAGATCATATTTTATTTGCTTCTTTGTTTATAATCCTAGTGCCTAAAACATATGTTGAATGAAACAAGTAGAGAGGCAACATCTTGGAGACCAGCCAGTTCTAAAGATAATGCCATTAACAACATTTCTTAAAATCCAAATGTTGATATATAAAATCAAGAGGGACTTAGTATATGATTAGCTCTATAAACTTGCAAAGCAATATTCTTTTTCTTTTTTTCTTTTTAAAGATGGAGTCACACTATCTTGCTCAGGTTGCAGTGCAGTGGCTCAATCATACTACTGATCAGTGTGGGAATTTTGACCTGGTCTATTTCTGATCTGGGCCAATTCACTGCTCCTTATGCAATCTGGTGGTCTCCTGCTCCCAGGAGGTCAGTATATTGACGCCAAGGACAACCTGATAAGCATAGTGCACTACAGCCCAGAACTTCTCCACTCAAGGGATCCTCCCACCTCAGCCTCCCAAGTAGCTTGGACGACGGGTACAAAACATGTGCTTGTAGTTCTTTGAGAAAATATCCATTATTTTTATTTCTAAGTATACCTTGTTTTGTTGGTTAAGTTTTTAAATGTTGCTTTTGAAGTTCCATAGTGGATTTATGGAAATTGCAAGAAATGTATGGTCTGGTTTTCGCTTACTTAAGAAATCTCTTTGTAATGCTTGCCTCAACAAGAATGAAAGACAGCAAACAAGTCAATGTAAATTGAGTAAATTTCAGAAAAAGTAAAGCATAATTGCCGTATTACCACTTAGGAATATTTGCTTGTAAAAGTACTGTAGAGAAACATACTCATAGCAATGAATAAAATGCTTAAACTTAAAGCTTGCTAACATGTTTTAAGCATCACAATGAACAAACTACTTCACAAGTTAGAATAGGTCTATCAATAATAAAAACATTTTCTTTTATTAAAATGGCATACCATTTTATTAAAAATGGTGCTTTATATTGCTGCCCATACAGAAAGAGAGAAAGTATAAATCTTTTAAATGGAACTCTTGAGTTCCATAGCGGTTGCCTTAATTTCGTATCTCTATGCTCCAAATCAACATTTAATAAATCTGAAAATTTATTATAGCTTTACAAAATAAATTCCTATCACACCTAAAATCCGGTACAAACTTAAGAGCACAAAACAGAAAAATCAGTCCAAGAGGGCAGAGCTTTTCCTGTGTTGTATTTCCTAATATGTCCCCACAGCCTGGAACAGTACATGGCACATACTAGGCACACAATAAATATTTATAGAATTAAAAACTCTGGTTTGAATAGAAAGTAATGTTTAAATTGGGAACCATCTAATCACCATTGTCAAGAAGGAAATATAGTTATATATGTGGATTATACATTTCCTTTCCTATTATCTCTAAAATGCTCATATTTCCGTTGATACCATATTTATATTCCTATGAAGGAATGTAAATATGGGACTTTTCTTACGTAAATTCATTCACAGGGACTGTTAAATGGGCCATATTATCAGTCTGTCACAAGAGTGACTGAGAAGATACACTTAATAACATTTAATTTTTAATAACAAAAAAATTTTCTCAGACATCATAGATTTTTTTCTCCCTCACAAAGAGATGTGATGTTAGTGAATATTTTCAAAGAATGGGGCTTAGTTAATTAATTAGCTACAAATACATATGCTCATGTCATATTAGTGATGCCCTGCCTCTATTTGAGATTTGAAAGCTCATTCTGATAAAAAAGTAATGAGATCTAGGGATAGCCCTTCATTGTGCACAAAGCATGCTATTATTTTGCCTACATTTACCCTTTGTGTCCTTAATGGTGAATATGCATTCCTAAAACAGGAGCATCAGAAGCAATGGCTTCCCTAGGTACACTGGACTCCCTGTTCTGTGAAAGCCCCAAACATGGAGCTCTGCAGCCCTTTGCCTTAACTCTTCTTTCTGGAATGATTTTTTTCTTTTAATGTTCATTCAGCCAGCACCCTTTATTTAGGGTCAAATGTCAGATCCTTGAAGAGCCTTTTGCTAACTAACAAATCCCTCCCCTTCCACTGCTTCATTTTTCTGCACGACACTAATTGCTAACTGCTATGCCCACATAAGTATATATGTATTCATGTGTTTCTTCTACTCTGTAACATTAGAATGTGAGCTTCAGGAAGGTAGAAACTATTTCTGTTTTTTTTTTAATTGCTGTATCCTGCATAGTTACTAGCACATAGTAGATGCTTAACACATATTTTAAAAATAAGATAACAAATGAATAGGAAAGGGAGGGAAGTTTGGCCTGTGGGGAAATTGGTGGCACATATTTTATTAATAAAGGAAATGGGTAAGTTTTCCTCAAATTCAAAGGGAATTTTAAGAAACAGCATTGTGTAAGATCCTATCCCAGCCAGAAGCAGATAACTGCCCAGTATCTTTACGGAGGCTACATGAAGTAATGTCTTGAAAGGTCCTTTCCAGGTGAGTGAGAAATAGCAATGAAATTGAAAGTCCCACAACTGACTGAATGGAAACGCCTTTGGCCAAGGGGACCCCAGAGTAACCTTGAAAACTGAGTTCTTGATCAGGACAAACAGAAGGTCAGACACACCTTGCCTAGTTATACTCCCTACTTCGCTAACAGTCATTATTAAGCTCTCTTCCCTACAGGCTATACAGAAACCAGCCCTTACATAAAACTCCATCAATGATATCAACCAACCGACTGACACTGCCCTCTCTTTTGCTGTTTGGACACAACAATTGACAAACGTTTTTCCTGATAAGAAACCACCAACCACAGAGTGGTTCTGGCTAGTCTACCTGGAACCTATGAAAGAGGATGAAGCTCCATTACGCATGCGTGCATTTCTCCCATCATAAATATTTATGACTCTTCTTATAGCTTATTTAATATGCATAATCAGCCCTACTGCTCAGCATAAATTTGTAATCCCCTTTTCTCTTCCTCCAACTACTTTAGGCTTCTGACTGGAGGCTGTGCTCCCCAGCACATCAGATTGGCCACCCTGTAGGCTGCAACTGTATGAGAAGTAAAGGTTTCCTTTCCAAATGTATGAACCTTGTCATTCTTCAGCTGCCATGAAGAACTGTGAAGAATTTATCCAAAAGACTCCTGCCAAAACCCGTCTTCCATTGGTCAATGTTCCCATTGGGCATCACTATACTATAGCTTTGTGCTTTGTATCAAAACCTCTCCAGAATGTCACTGGGAAACGTAGTTTCTCTGTGAGTCCACTCTGGCCAGTGCTAACTGCCATGGTCTCACCTTGTCAATTAGCACCACAAATAGGAGGTTTCACTACCTACAGCAATAATGGTGGCAGCAGCAGTGACATGGTTGCCTGGCCATGTTGAACTTGCTCAGAAATAATAACACAAAATATTCAGGTTCTTATTAGGTTTAGATTTAAATAATATAACTTGTCCACATTACAGCCCCTCCTCATGCTCAATTACAAACCAGAGTGACTGCTGAATAAGATATTCTGCAAATGCGAGTTGGTAATCTAACCCCATGTAAATGATAGAGTTTTATTTTGAGTCACATAATGATGGTATGTAATCCAAGGGTTCTTAACAGGTTAATATATGTGATAGTCTAAATCTCTTAGCTAATTTAGATCAGACAGACATTTAAGTTAAAAGTTGATGAGGGTTAGTCATTAAAGATTCATTTTGTGGATTCACCTTAAGAAATTACTTTTGGGGATATTCTCTCTTTGCAACCTAAGATTGGCTTTTGATAAAAGAGGCAATAAATGATTAACAGCTAAATATTTTTGGAATGCATTTGGCAAGTGTAATTATACTTGTTTGTTTGAAACAGATGTGTTTTAAACAACATCTCTAATACCTCTAATAATGGACATGGGTTAAGTAGTAGTGACCATTCACCATACACCAACCAAACACCCTTATTGTCACTTGTTTAATTATTAGTACTGATAAAATATAAGCCCCTTTGTGACAGAAAAATGTGTCTATTTTATTTGCCTGCTATATATTAAGTGTTTAAAATATTTTTTATGGTTACTGCCTAGATACCTAGGGGTGGCCGAAGTAAATACCCTTCTTCTACTCAATTTAACAATCTAAATAATTTGTCTATCTTCAGTTCTGTTTTAAGTTTTTTGTGCAAATGCACCTTATCTTATACATAAATGCACCCTCAAGCAAATGCATCTTCTCTCACTTGAATACGTGTGTGTGTTTACTGTCCTCTCTCTCTACATATACACCCACATATATTCATGTACATATACATATATATCTTATCTATTTTATATATTTTAATATATATATCATATGTGTATGTACATATATTATATATATATGGGGGGGTACACTCACACAAATCTCTCCCTTGGGTTCCACCAATAGGAATAAATTATTATTTGACACCTGCACTGGGGAGTCGTTAACATTGAGATTCCTCTATCATCACCCAAATGGCCTTCTTCAAATTTATCCATTTCAATCTTGGATTGTATTTTTTTAGTATAAGCACACTACATTGATTAAAGACAAACTAATGCCTGGGAGTGACAAAATATGAGTGATACAATAGGAGTTATATTAAACAAACATAAATTAGATTATAAATAAATGTAAGAAGATTAAGCAGGACCCTTAATTTCCTTCCATCTCCTCATTGCTGATCATACCTAAATACAGACTGGAAAAATGTCTTTGGAAATACTTGGGCTCTGAACTCTGACAGAACTGGGTTTGAAATGTAGAATGCCATTTACTGGTAGTGAAATGTTAACAAATCATGCAGCTGCAGTTTGCTCATCCCCAAAACAGAGGTATCTATGAGACTACATCCTCAGGGATACGTGGGATCAGATAAAGCAAATCACATGATATGTAGTAGGCATATTATATGTATTATATCATGACGTTCTCAAAATGAAAGATGTGTAGTACCATCGAACTATTTATATGTAATCTATTTTGCAATTTAATTATTTCTTTTGCCATTTTCGCTTTGTGAAATCCTAAGCCATTTTCTTCTCCTAAATTTGCCTTCCCTCTTCTGCAGATAAACCATATGAGGATTCTGATGTATTTATATGGCTGGGAGAAGTGGATCTATATGCACAAATATGTTAAATGAGACTTTTCCTGTTGTTTTAAAGTTTGGATAGAAATACCATCACCTAAATAGGACTAGAGAAAATATTTTGAATCTGGTTTGTGACCCTTAGTTTATTACCTGACTGAAGAACATAAATGAGATTTGTTAGAAAGTTGTGGAGATTGGAGATGGTGAATTTATTTTATTGGAATTGCCAGTTTGCTTTTGAAGATAAACCTATATCACCTAAAGCTCTGTGAGAGAATGTTCACGATAACCATTTATAGACTTTGGTATGTGTGCTTTGGAGACTAAATAGCTCAGGAAATAATATCTGGCTCAACTCAAATGGCTAGCTTTGTATCTACTTTGAGACTGAAGATTAAAAAATGATTCTTAAGGATTCAATGGGCTGGAGATAAACCCTGCAAAATGTGGTTAACTATAAGGCTTTTTGAAAAGGACTCCCCATTAAGACAGCCTTGTTTCTAGAGGCAAGGTGATATCACCAGAACAGTATTGGCATATATATTGAGATGCAGACACCCTTGTAGAGGCTATAAACATCACTTAGAAGAAAAAGTATCTGAAGTATACTGAAATGGGATGGTTTCAAACTGCTTCCTGTGATACAGAGAAGAAATAGATCATGCACTTTTCTACCTACTGACTTCTAGGGTGAAGTTAGACCAAGCTGCAGTAGAGAGAATGTACTAAGCTGAGAGTGTAAGGTTTTTATTTTACACAAATCTAGATGTCTTAATGCTTGAAAAATATATATATTTTTATATACATTTATATATTTATATAAACATTAATATTCAATTATTTATTTGTAAGTTTTAATATTAGTTATAATACATAAATGTATAGATATGTATACTTAATATATAAATATATAAATATATTCATATACTTATATATTCATATAAATATTAATATTTAATTATTGATATAGTTATATATAAATATATATTTATATATTAAATATATAAATATATATTTATATATTAAATATATATATTTATATATCTTTACCCAGTTCTGTAGACTACTTCATCAACTTTCACGTTTATTTTATTTTCATGAAATATATTTATATATAAACATAATTATATAAATGTATAAATATATAAATATATTTATATTTAACATATAATATAAATATTTATATTATATTATATACTATATAATATAAATATTTTATATTATATTATATACTACTTAATATAAATATTTATATTATATTATATTATATACAAAATAATTAAATATTTATATATTATATTTCTTTATATACATTTATATATTTATGTTTATGTATAAATATCTTTCATGAAAGTAAAATAAACATGTGAAAGTTGATGAAGGAAGTAGTCTACAGAGCTGGGTAAAGATACTTATCTTTTTGTACTCTAATGAATACAATTCATTTAATAGACATTCCCATAAATTTAGGTGCCTTGTAATATTTGAGTTTAGTACATTGATTTAGTTGTGCTCTCTCCCCTTTGGAAATTGACTGAATCATTTCTCAGATGCACTAGGAATTCATGAACATGATGTTGAGAAGATACCATAAACATGAATTACCATCTGTGTTAGACACAGATACACACCACCCACATCCCTTTTTAATAGAGGACTTTCTGCCCACCTATGAGAAGCACAGTCAGTGGATAGTTTAGCTCAACCAAAGAGAGCTAATCAATGCCACACCCTTCCCACAGAATCCTGAATCTTGTATCTGAGTGAGGTGGTGGTAAAAAGGCCCAACTATTTTGACCTAACATGGAACAATCCTTTGGACAATACTTGTGCTAGAGCTCTACATTAGGTAGACCAAAGCTTTTTCAGGTCTTCATCATTATTCAGCTTTGTCTTCTACTTAATCCTGCTAGCTTCACCTCCTTTACACAGGTATTAATCCTTAATATCATGCACCAAAATACATCTCAACACCTGTTTCTGGAGAACCCAGCTGCAACAATGTATATAACATGGGATTTTAGAACTGGATTATTCATTTCCTCACTGCTGGTGAGGACTCAAATAATGATGGCATATAAAGGACAGATTGACACTTTCAAAAACACTTGCCAATGTGACTGTAGACTACTGCAGGCTCAGTCCAATAGTGACCTTAATTGCAGCTGCTATTACAGTCGTAGTGCTTTTGTCACAGCAGTCTTACATGGCCCCAGGTATGTGGCATGCAGTCACCGATTTGGTGAATAAATCATCTTCTATTCCAATCAGAAACATAATGTAATATAGTCCAATGAAGTGCAGACCATGTTGACATCCTGCAGAGCATCACATCAATGCATTACACTGATGAGATCATATTGTTTGGACCAGATGGGCAAGAGGTTACTAGCACCGTGGAGGCATTGGTAAGATGCATGTGTTCTGGAGGGTGAGCACAGATTCTGGTCTGGATATTCTACAGATTCATGTTCTCGATTCATCCATAAGATTTTAGGAGTTCAGGAGTTCAGGGGTGAAGGGCATGCCTGGGTGTGGTCTCTAAAGTAAAGGCTAATCATTGCATTTTGCCCTTCCTACCCCCTGAAAATCTCATTGTCTGATGAACCTCTTTGGGTTCTGAATTCAGTATATTTTATACTTAACAATACTTCTCTGACCCAATTACTGAACAATATGAAAAGCTGTCAATGTTGAGTGGATAACAAAGCAGGAAAGAACGCTGTAGCTGGCATAGGGCTGTGTTGTAAGAAGCCCTGCTACATGAGCCATATGAATCAGCAGACGCTTATAGTGTTGGAAGTGGTAAAAGAGATTTATTTTATAAGGAGAAAAGTTGGGTCTCCTTTTGACATCTAGAACCTTAACCATACCAAAGAAAAATACTGGCTTATTTTTTGACCTGAAGCTTATGTATATCATGTTTTACCACATGCCTGGCAAGCAGGGAGAATTCTAAAGTTAAAACATTGACAGGGAACATATACACAATATCAGTCAGCCTATAGACCTACTCACCTGAGAAGTTTATGAGATTGGACAGATCTCATACTGTTCAAACAGACAAATGGACCAAATTGTCCATTTGGTCCAAAACGGAGCAGCCCTAGATTAACACTGACCTTTTGAATTAGTACACATGCCGTTTTAGAAGAAGACTATTGTATTTATACACCTATATTCTTTTCTGATTTTTAATATTACTTAGCAGATTTGGGAATAAAATGAAGACATTGTGAAATTGGGTATTTGGCTAATACCCATGTATCTAACTCTGAGAGTTCTTCATATTGGGGATAGAGTATGTACTCTATCTTAATCTTAACACTTTTGGTTCTTGACTTAGAGTTAAATAACAAACAAGCCAGAATTCTTCTGTTAATATTTAGGGGTAGATCACAGAGAGCTTTGACAATCATGTTAAAAAAGTTGAACTTATTCTGAAAAGCAATTAATAAACAAGCCAAAAATTGACAGAATTTGTACTTTAAAAGATCACATTCTTTCATCAGTGTGTGAATAGATTAGAAGAGAAGAAGATTAGACACAGACACTAGCAGTCTATTGTAATAGTCCAAAGAAAAGATCTTGGATGTCTTGGAATGGGATATGTTAGTGGAATTAGAGATACATAGACAAGTTCAAAAGTGTTTTGGAAAGTGAACTAAAAAGCTTTGGTGTTTGTTTATATGGACTGGGTATTGTAGGTTAGAGGGAAATAAGGGTGAGGAATGATTCTAAAGTTTCTGTTCGAGGCAAATAAATGATTGTTCCATTGGCCAAAAATTGAATATTAAATGATGAGCAAATTTTGCAAGTTGAGTAGGAGAGGGCTCTGGAAAGTAATGAGGTCAAAGGTGAACATACTGATTGCATTACCTATGAGACAGCCAGACAAAATTTCTAGTAGCAAGTTGAATATATTGGTTTGAACGTTTTAAATGGATGACTGTAGGTGCAAATTGGAGTCATAAGCATTACCCTACTAATTGAACCAAGGAAATTGATAAGGTCACTGAGAGCAGAAACATCCAAAAAAAGAGCCTAGGGCTAAGGTTCAGATCTTTCTAAAATATTTAAAGATAGAGAAAAAGGTGTTTTAATATAGTGAAAGTGAAGCAATGGCTAGATAAATAGAAACAATTCAGAAGTGTGTATACTATGTAAGTCTAGGATGGCTTTGGAAAGAGTATTTTGGACAAGAGATAGTGTAAAATAATGCAGAGTCAAGAAATGAGACTGAAATGAGTCTCATTTACAAATATGTGATTAGTGTGATGTGGAAACCAGCAATGAGAGTCTAATGGAAAAATTTCTAGATATGTAAAGAAGCATATTTAAATGATCTAATGCATTTATATAGAAAATGTACCAAGTTTTTGATAACTCAGAATCTCAACTAATAATATAAACCATTTCTGTTTCATCCTCTTTTTACGTAAATGAGACACATTTAAGGTATGCAGAAACATTTCTTTGTTGTTAGAATAAGAAGCATATAGATGATCACTTTTATGGTAGCAGTCTTTATTCTGCCATATATGTGCCACCCTTACCCTCAAAAACAATACTGGAAATACACAGACATTAGAAACCTGAAAATTAAGGCAGAGAAGAAGGAGAAGAAGAAAAATAAAAGTAAGGAGAGAGAAAGAAATAGAAAACAGAAAATGAGGGGAGAAAAAGGAACAGAGCAAAGGAGAGAACAGAATAGAAAAGAAAGAACAATTTTAAAGAAGAAACGAACTATATTATTTTGACAATTTTCTGTTCTTAGGCCAGTAGTTTTCTTTTTCAAACCATTTTTCATCAACTCTGATGGAGAAGCTACAGTCGTTACAAATCAAAATGAAAGTTAAAACAAGAGACTCAAATCCTATGACTATGTGTTGCCTTTTCTGTTCTTGTTAGCTAACATTTAATTTTTAAAAGATTATTTCAGAATCTTTCTTTCATATTTATGATTTAGAAAATAGTCTGTAAAAGCAAAAGTGCACATCAATGAACTCAGATTACCTAAATGGTATATTTTGAAAAGTCCATTGAAGCATGATCTTATCTCTATATCTATTTTCACTTTAACTATCTTAAATGGAGTATTTTGTTCATTTGTTCTTCTTGAGACAACTGTTAATGAACATATAGAAAATACAATTGGCCGGGCGCGGTGGCTCAAGCCTGTAATCCCAGCACTTTGGGAGGCCGAGACGGGCGGATCACGAGGTCAGGAGATCGAGACCATCCTGGCTAACCCGGTGAAACCCCGTCTCTACTAAAAAATACAAAAAAAAACAAAAAAAAAAACAAAAAAAAAACAAAAAAACTAGCCGGGCGAGGTGGCGGGCGCCTGTAGTCCCAGTTACTCCGGAGGCTGAGGCAGGAAAATGGCGTGAACCCGGGAGGCGGAGCTTGCAGTGAGCCGAGATCCCGCCACTGCGCCCTAGCCTGGGCGACAGAGTGAGACTCTGTCTCAAAAAAAAAAAAAGAAAAAAAAATACAGTTTATATTTCTTGAAGGAAACAAATGACTAGTAGCCACCTTCTTGAGGAGATTAGTAACAGACGTTGGAATTTACTAGCTCCAGGTAACTTGCTACGCCTAATCACAAAGCACTCCTGATTACCTGTTATATTACCCTGGAAAACCTTAGTAGAGTGTGAAGCATGGAAAAGGGGAAAAGAAATTTTCATCTGATGTCAGAGGAAAAAACTCTATAACATTTGAGATGAGATCTGGAAATTCCCTTCCTGCAGTTGGTTCACTCAGATTTAGCAAAAGGAGCGGAACAGCAGCAAACATGCTCTAGACTGTAGAGTTTAAGGGAAGAAAACAGAGCCTCTATTGAAAAGTAAACATAAAGATCTCTTGCTTTAAGTAAATTTCATACAAGTTGCTATCATTGAGAATATAATTATCAGTATTACTAAAGAAAGCTTTGCAGCAATTACACTTAATTTCCATATAATGAGAATAAAATAATTTAGCACATAACCCAGAAGCAAATCAACAGGACCTTTAGAAGTTATTTCAGACTAGATTACATAACTGATGTTAGTTATAGATTTCTGCAATAATCTTTGAGAGAAAAACAAAATATATACAAACACCTCTCTTTATTAATTGTCGTTTGTTTAGTTAAATATACACAGTTTCACTTCAGATAAGAGTTCAGGCATTTTAAAGTAAATTATAATCTTTTTAAAATGTTCATTAAATCCTAAGTAATAAAGACTATCCATATATTATTCAGAATGATGGTGGAGCAGTGGGTTGTGATAATCTTGAGTCTGCTGTTCAGCATAAGAAAAAAGCTGGTCCAGAGTTCCCCTGACCAATTGTTTTTCATAATTACTTCTTTTCATCTGGCATTGTATGCCACAAATAACTAGCCTTAAAATCAACTAGCTCTTACTGTTACTACTAGAAAATAGTTCTAAAATGTGGGAAGGTGTTTGAATGCAATATAAAGTACCATTTTGTAATATACTTTAAATTATAAAACATTGAAAATTAGAAACTCAAGAATAACTTATGAATAGCTTAGAAGAGTAAGTAAAGAAAAACTAGATTAGCACAAAGATAAACAAATAAAGCAACACAATTAGCACAAAGATATACAAATATACAAACAAACAACAACAATAACAAAATGGTTCACACATGTATTGCTACCTAAATTAAAATGAAGCCCACTGCAGTTCAGTGGGGGAAAAGATGGCCTTTCAAAAATGAACAATGTTTAAATCATTGGATAACAATATGAAAAAAGTGAAACTTGACTTCTACATCACATAATAAATAAACTAAATCAGAAAAGAATCAGAGACCAAATGTGAAAGGATAAAAAATAAAGCTTCTAGGGGATAGGGAATATAGTATATCCATGACCCTGGAGTAAGCAAAGATTTCATAAACAATGCACAAAACTATAAAATGCATTAATCCTAAAGCAAAAGATTGGTAAATTGGCCTTAATTAAAATTAAGAATTTCTATTCATCAAAAGGCATGACAAAAAGAATGACAAGCCACAATTTGGGAAAATAGTTTTATAATTAATATATATAATAAAAACACATGTCTAGAATATTTAAAGAAATCTACAAGCAAATATGAAAAAATACAATTCAATAAAAAAACTGACAAAGACTTAACTACACAGTTCAGTTAAGCATATAAAAAGTTGTTCAGTCTAATTAATTACCAGGGAAATAAATATAAAAATTACAATGATATATCATTACATAGTTGAAAAATGGTTTGACATTATCTGCTATTGCTAAGCAGCTGCCAATCTGTTAAATCAGCAAATTCCACTGTTAGGTACAGTGGATCTATATCCAATATCCAAATCATGGTAGTTTTGTTCATGATATGAAGGAATCAGATGAAAACTTAACCTCACAAATAACCACATGAATATGCTACTATGATATATTCATGCAAGCAAACGTCATGCAGTGACTTTTTTAAATACAAAAAAAAAAAAAAAATGATGCACATAGTAACATGGCTAAATTTCATATATATAATGTTGAGCAAAGAAAGCCAGACACAAAATAGTGTACTTTATATTCCTATATTTACAAAATGATTAAAAAGAGAAAAAACTAACCAATGAGTGATAGAAGTCAGAATTGTAGCTACCTCAGGTTGGGAAAAGTGGGGGATTAAAGGTGAAGGGGAATAACAGAGTCATCTGGAAACAGTTTATTCAACTGTTTTTATCAAACCCTGTTAGAGTGCTAGACCCCACAGTACAAATTATTCCCTGTAGTCCAAACAGAAGCTACAAAAGTGCAGTGGGTTAGCATGATTCAAAATGTATATAAAACGGTGTCTACAAATTTCTTCTACTACAGTATAACTTCTTTAACATAGACTTCTTTGTAGACAAATCTTCAATGTTTTATCTCACACAAGCCCCAGCACAATGATCTGCCCCTCAGAGACACTATCAATATTCTAAATTTACTTAATTAATAGATGTTAGAATTTTAAACCGCATCTTTATCATGTATATATCCTTGTCAAGAAGGACAATGTCATTATCTTCACTAACATATACAGGAAAACCAATACGGTGCTACGGATCGCTTTTTAAAACTTTGGATATTTGTGGATAACTATATAAACTCAGTATGTGGGAATATAAGTATAAAATAAAAAGTTAAGCATCCCAAAGTATTTGTGGATAAAGATATGGATGAAAAATCAGTAGACATGAAGGGTATATCATTCTTGATGTTCAATGTAGATGTAGTATTATAATATATATAAAAATGTTCTTAAGTCTACAATTGCCTCTTGTTTATATATGATTTGTTGTATTTTGACTTATTATAAGAGTACTCACACTGTTAATTTAGGAGAGAGATTAATTTTTTAAAATATGGTGTTTTCCTTAATCGAACATATTTTACCCTTCAAAAATATATTGCCCAGAATAAAACTTCTGCCCAAGATTTAGTAAGGGATGAAATTCATAAGTGACAAAGATTTGGGGGGAAAAGTCCTCAGAGTATCTTTCCACATCATTGCTTAAGCCTTTTTAATGAAAAACTATGAATTTAAATTAGACAGTTTAATAGATGCAAATTAAGATAATGGAAATTAAAAGTGTAAGTTAGAAGAACATTGTTTTCATAGGTGCTAAAATAGCAAGGGTTATTAAAGAAGTTCCCTGGGATTACACTACAGATGAAGGGTTGCTAAATTATTCATATAGACACTAATATATCAAAGCACATTTTCATAAAATTTAAATAGTTAAAGCCTGTCTTTTTTGAATATGAAATGTTAAATTCCTCTTAAACCTAACAAAACTCAGCATTTTATTGATTTTATGTTATAAATGTATTTGAAAAATGGAATAATTCGACACTTATTCCAAATTCTGAACAGTAAAATTATGCAGTTGGCCTCTCCTATTATTTACACTCACTTCCTTTTCCATTCTTGGCTGCTAATTTAGGAGGTTATATTAATATATTTTTTTTGATTTTTAGAATTGCACTAAAGTTAGAGTCATAAAATTATGTCACATAAACAAAAAATCAATATGTAAGACAAAGATGACAAGAGTGACATTGCTGCTTATGACTATGAAATTTGTTTCTGTTCGTAATCATGTGAATCAGCAATTTTATTAGTGATTTTTCATTCCCAGTTACAATTCAGCAATGTGCATAAGCATTCAAGGTCGTCATCTTAACGTGACAACAGTCACTAAGTGAGGAAGATCCTTGTTTTTAATGTAAAATTCACATTAGATGTATTTTAACTTGAAAATCTCATATTTCACATTAGAAGTTTAAAATCAAATAGATTAAATAAATTGCTGAACCTTTCTGTGATCTGATACATACTGAATGTTAATCCCTATAATTAATATCTAGTTTTTCCTTTAGTAATAAACTGTGGGTGTGAATTAGTTTTTCGGGAGTTCACCATTTCATTGCTTTAATGCTATTAAATTATTGTCAGCATACTTAAAACATTTTGAATATTTTAAAGTAAAATGATGAAGAAAGATTAGTATTCTCTCAAGGAAGTTGTCATAATAAATAATTTGATAATTTTAGTGCAAAGAAAAAACAGCAGCAGTCATATAAGGAATAAATATTATTCATACATAAATTATCTTCCGTGCTTCTATCTGTGCTCCTTTAAATAGAGTTATATTGGAACATGGCAACACCCATTAGCTTACATGTTGTTTATGACTCCTTTCATGCTGTAATGTCAGAGCTCAGCAGCAGCAACAGAAATGACAAAACTTGCAAAGCCAGTACTATTTACTATCTGGTCGTTTACAGAAAAAGTTTGCTAATCTGTACTCCATAGACTCATACAAGAAGGATTGTAAGTCAACACCTCATCTTTAATTATAGGATTTATGAAGATATTATTTTAGGCAGATAGAGAGGATATCCTTGGTAAGATTTTATTTTCTTTTAACACAGCTCCAGAAACATCTCTTTTCTAGCAGAAAAATGCTTTGAAGGGCCAGCCCAGCAAGCTTTGATATACAAATGCCAGCCTTTAGAAACTGGGTCCATCCAATATGGCAATTCCCGCCTTCTTCTCAACACCATGTGTGCCAAGCATCATGGCCACCCCCAGATATCTCTATGTGTGCGTGTGTATACAACTTCATGGCACCCTGAATTTGCATATTAAAAGACTAGAGTGGGAGGGCCAGTTTTGTGACAGGCTATGTGAATGACATACCTTGTCAATCCAATTTCCCTGGGCCCTGCGTAAATCAGACACCGCCTCCTCCAGCCTCCTAATATAACCAACTGTTTTCTGCCACAGTCAGGGTTTCCTCTGTCGGCTAGGAGCCCCCCTGTAGCTGCCATGGCAGGCAAGCCCACAGGGAATAGCTCTGCAGTGCTAAAACAGGTTCCAGAGGAGCAATCTGAGACAGCTATTGAATGTCCCAACCCTTCCAGTCTCCCTTCAATAGTCCCATCAGCTCCTCCAGCTCCTCTATCTCCAGGATATCCTACTCTTCCCCCTTCACTCTTACCTCTGCAGGAAATGCCTGATGGAAATGGTGCCATGAGGGTTCAAGTTCCCTTCTCATTTCAAGACCTTAAGTAAATAAAGGAAGACTTATGCTGATTTTCTGACGACCCCAATAGGTATATATAAATTTTCCAGAATTTAACTCAGGTGTTTGACTCCACAAGGTGGGATGTTATGTTGCTGCTAAGTCAGACCCTCACTGCATCTGAAAAGGAGGCCGTTCTGCAGGCAGCAGAAAAATGCGGAGATGAGCAACATGCCTCCTATAGCAGATCAAGGAGAAGAGGGGGTAGGGAAGGTGAGGAAGAAGTGGAAACTCCATTTCCACCAGTAAGGGAAGCAGTTCCAGTAGACAACTCAGATTGAAACCCCGATAACCCAAGAGATGTATGGAAAAGGAAGCACGTTTTAAAGTGCCTATTAGGGGGCTTACAGAAAACCAGGGCCCAACCTCTCAATTACTCTAAACTGTCCGTGATAGACCAAAGACCAGACGAGAATCTCACAGCCTTTATGGAAAGGCTGAGAGAGGCACTAATAAAACACACCTCTTTATCCCCTGATTCAGTCGAGAACTGCTCATCCTGAAGGACAAGGCAGCTCCTGATATTAGAAGGAAACTACTGAAGCAAGCTACAGGACCAGATAGCAGCCAGAAAGCCTCCTGAGAATAGCCACTTTGGTCTTTTACAATAGGGATCTAGAGGAGGCCCAAGGCAACGAGAGGGATTACAAGAGAAGGACAGAGGCTCCAGGGGGAGTGTTGCAAGCTTACAAAGTCAAGGATCCCCGAGGTGCATCCACTACCTGTTATCGATGTGGCCAGTCAGGGCATTCTAAGAAGGAATGCACAGTCAGCAATTGAAGCCATCTCAACCCCGTCCAGACTGTAGCAGAAACCACTGGAGACGATCTGCTCCTGTAGGCAGAGTTCACTGGGTGCAGAACCAGTCTCACAAATGGTCCAGCAGGACTGACAGGTCCTGGGGCTCAAACCCCTGGCTCAGGCTGCCATTACAGCAGAGGAACCTGGGGTGATTCTGGAGATTGAAGGAGGGAAGGTAGATCTTCTGGATACTGAAGCCAGTTTCTCTTTCCTCTTCTCTAATCCAGGGCTCCCCTGTTCCCACAGCATGACTGACAGGGGCGTCTCAGGAGAAACTCTAACCCGATAATTTGCTCAGTGCCTTAGCTGCAGATGGGGGGACTTACTATTTACACAGGCCTTTTTAATTATGCCTGAAAGTCCCCTCCTTTACTAGGCAGAGATATTCTAGCTTGGGTGGGGACCAGCATCCTTATAGCCTCAGGATAAACTAATTTTTTAAAAATCTTGCTGTCTTTGCAATTCAGTTTATTGGGCTTTCTTCTTTTTCAAGTGACCTATTGTATCCAGTCAGATGGTTGCAGGCTAAACTTGGAAGAAAGATTTAAAATATGAATAAACTAAGAGGAGAAGGTGTGCAGGAGGTTGGGCGGGGGAGGGCATGTGGAAGTCCGTCTGCACTACTGTGAAGATTCCTAGACTCCATAAATTGAGTCTTTTTTAATCCTTTTTAAAAACCAAGCTTTTTTTTTTTTCTTTTTTCTCCTCAAACAAAATAAAATGGTGTGGTTTTTTTTTCTTTTTTATTTTATTATTATTCTTTTTCTCCCTCTGATGGAAGTTAACGTTAATCCAGAAGTGTAGGCAACTCAAGATTAGGTCTAGCTATAACCGCTAGGCCAGTCCAGATCTATTTTAACTATCCCACTTCTTTTCCTAACCAGAAACAGTATCCCCTGAGGCCAGAGCCTAGGAAAGGGCTAAAAGCCATTATTAATAATCTAAAGATGCAAGGTCTCCTCAAACCCTATAATAGCCCCTTGCAACACCCCAATATTAGGAGTGTAGAAACCCAATGGGGAATAGAGACTAGTTCAGGACCTCCACCTCATTAAAGAAGCTGTAGTTCCAATCCATCCAGTGGTGCCTAATCCCTAGACCCTGTTAACTCAAATACCTGAGGGAACTAAATGGCTTACAGTCCTGGATTTAAAGGATGCCTTTTCTGCATACCATTACATCTAGACCCTCATACCTGTTTGCCTTCAAAGATCCCTCTGGCAAGACCACCCAGTTAACATGGATGGTGCTGCCTCAGGGATTTTGAGATAGTCCTCACAGGTTTGGACAGGCACTGTCAAAAGACTTCTCTGAATCATCTCATCCCCAAGTTAGGCTCTTGCAGTATATTAATGATATTCTACTCTGTTCCCCAACTAAGGAAGCTTCTCAGGAAGGCACTAAAGCTCTTCTCAACTTCTTAGCTAACAGAGGATATAAGTTTCAAAACCCAAGGCCCAGTTTTGCAAAACCTTAGTGAAGTGACTAGGCTTAGTGCCTTCTAAGGGGACCAGAGCATTAGGGGAAGAAAGCATTAAGCCTATTTCCTCCTTTCCTCTCCGCAAAACCCTCAAGCAACTAAGAGGATTTTCAGGCATTACAGGATTTTGCAGACAATGGATACTTGGGTATGGTGAAATAGCTCATCTGTTATAAAACCTCATAAAAGAAACTCAGGGAGTTAAAACTCATCTTTTAACCTGGGAATCTGAAGCACAAAAGGCCTTTAACCAGCTAAAACAAGGCTTGCTTATAAGGCACCAGCTCTCAGCCTTCCTGTACGGAAGGCCTTCAATCCGTATGTATCAGAAAAGAAGGGAATGGCTCCGGGAGTCTCAACACAGGCCCAAGGACCAGATCAACAGCCAGTGGGTTACCTAAGTAAGGAATTTGATTTGGTGGCTACAGGATAGCCCGCATGCCTCCAAGTCATTGCCTCAGTGGCTCTGTTGATCCCAAAAGCCTCCAAATTAACCCTAGGAAATGATTTAACCGTTTACACCCCCACATAACGTGGCAGGACTATCGCACTATAGGGGGAGCCTTTGGCTAACAGGTAGCCAACTCCTTAACTATCAGGCCCTGCTGTTAGAGGGCTCCAACATCCAATTAAAGACTTGTTCTCACCCAAATCCAGCCACCTTCCTCCCCGAGGAAACTGGGGAACCTGAGCATATGTGTGAACAAGTCATAGTACAGACCTATGCAGCCAAGGAAGATCTCAGGGAAACTCCACAAGACAATCCAGACTGGACCCTCTTCACACATGTGAGCTCTTTTGCAGAACAAGGGATCCATAAGGCAGGATACACGGCAGTCACTCTAAATGACGTCATTGAAAGTGCATCTCTCCCTCCAGGTACAAGCGCTCAATTAGCTAAGCTAATAGCTCTTACAAGAGGAATTGAATTAAGCAAAGGAAAGGCAGCTAACATTTATACGGACTCTAGGTATGCTTTCCTGGTTCTCCATTCTCATGCTGTCATTTGGAAGGAAAGACATTTTCTTACCACCAATGAGTCTCCTATAAAATATCACCAGGAAATTAACAGGTTATTATCCTCAGCATTCCTTCCACAAGAGATGGCAGTGATGCATTGTAGGGGCATCAAAAGGGAACAGATTAGGTAGCTGAAGGAAATAGATTAGCTGATCAGGCAGCTAAGTCAGTGGCAAGGAAGCCTCAAAACATCAACATACTTCAAACCCCTCTAGTCTGGGAAGGCTCCATAAGAGAAACCAAACCGCAATACTCCCTTATAGAAATAGAATGGGCCACTTCTCGAGGGTATACATTTCAGCCCTCAGGATGGTTATAGTCAGAGGATGGCAAACTCCACTTGCCAGCCTCCAGCCAATGGAAAGTCCTTAAAATCTTTCACCAAAACTTTTCACTTGGGAAAGGATAAAACTTACCAGTAGGCCCAGAGATTGTTTTCAGGAGAGGACTGACTAAAAACAGTCAAGTAAGTTGTTAATGCTTGTAAAGTCTGTCTTAAAAATAATCCCCTGAACAGGTAACTCCTTCCTCCTCAAACCCAAAAAATAGGAAGTCATCCAGAGGAAGACTGGCAGATAGACTTCACTCACATGCCGAAGAAAAAGGGTATTCAATACCTGCTGGTATGGGTAGTTACCTTCACTAACTAGGTAGAAGCATTTCCATGCAATACAGAAAAAGTCTGTGAGGTAATAAAAGTGTTAGTTAATAAAATAACCCCCTGCTTTGGTCTACCTAAGTACTTTTGAAGTGACAATGGGTCCTCGTTTAAGGCAGCTGTCACACAAGAGGTCTCAAAAGCACTAGGCATAGAATATCATTGCCATTGCGCTTGGAGACCCCAATCCTCAAGAAAGGTAGGGAAAACTAACCATATTATCGAGAGACACCTTGGAAAATTAGCCCAAGAAACTCACCTTCCTTGGGTCACTCTTCTTCCCACGGTCTTACTACGAATAAGAAACAGCCCTTCAAAATCAGGTCTTGAAACTAGGCCTCATAAAACTTAGAAACTAGGCCTCATATAAAAAATTAACACCAGGTGGCTCTGGATAGGGTCCCACCCTGTCTCGATAGGGTCCCACCCTGATAGGGTCCCACCCTGCCAATTCTGGGAAACAACTTCATGGGGTCCCACCCTGCCAATTCCGGGGGTCCCACCCTGCCTCGAAGTTCCCGGAATCAGCAACTCTAAGAAAAAAAACCTCATAAGGTCCTGCTCTAACCAATTAGAACAAGACACCTTGCTCTGGCCATAGCTAGACCCAATTACCACGCGCCTAAAGCTTTGTTTGAATTTCGCGCCTTAAGCTGTGTTTGAACTTGTGTTTGCCTATATAAACAACCTGTAACAAGCACTCGGGGTCCCAGGGCCAACTTAGAGCTTGGGACCCTAGCGCGCTAGTAATAAATAACTCTCTGCTGTGAATCTCGTGTCGGTGATCCTTCGCGGCGACCCCTGCCCAGGAGGGAATCGACAGTTCGGTTCCAACAGTCTTATCCCTTTTGAGATGCTGAACAGATGGCTTTTCTTTACCAATGATTTTCTATTAGATCGGGAAACCTCTGAGCTAGTTAAGCATGTAACCTCTCTAGCTCAATTCCAATAGGAATTAGCACAATTAGTGAGAACCCATTCCCAGGAAATTGGACCACCTCTATTTAACCCATGAGATTTGGTACTGGTAAAGGCTCTCCCTTCTCTCTCTCCCTCCCTAAGCTCAAGCTGGGAAGGGCCTTATGTTGTTCTTCTTTCAACCCCCTCAGCAATAAAAGTTACAGGAATTGACTCTTGGATACTTCACACTCAAGTCAAAGCCTGGGGAGCTGAGGGACCAACCCCTGACAGCCCAGAGGAACGTCCTGAATATCAATGTAGTGAAATAGGAGATCTTAAGCTGAAAATCACAAAAAGATAAGTAACTAAGTGAGAACTACTCATCTTACTCAGTCTCACCCCTACCTTACCAAACACTTTTTGTCATTTCTACCTCTCCTTTTGAGCCAAATATTAGAACGTCTTTTAGATGGAAATTATGTACTATGCCACCCTTTCAGGAATTGCTGTCCTCATTCTACTATTTGCAGTAGGACTATATATGGTAGCACCCTCAGGGTGGAATATCCAAAAGAGAATCTCAATTACTGTAGCATTTCAATTAATTATTATCCTCATAGTAGTAATGACGGTTACTAAACAGGAAGTAAATATGAGTGTTTTGCTATCTCTAAGTCTGTTAGGACTTTTTATAGAACTTAGTGATACGTAACACCATTTAGCTCCTACAATATCTGCCATGGCCCATGTGTACAATAAGACTAATTGTTGGGTTTCTCCTAGTGGTTTGCTCAGTTCAATGACATTGAGGAACCTTACAATGACCTGGATCTCACTGTCTTAGGATTCCCTTTGTTGGCTTTCGCTTTAACCCTTAAAGACTTATCAGGCAAAAATGGGGCATGTTATGGGAGCACTTTCAACTGAGTGACTCCTCTCAGGAGAACACTGGGCCCCCCAGTGCCAAAGAACACTCTCCCCAAAGATAAACATCACACCCTCAGACTGGGGAAAGTTGGCAGAGTAAAAGCAAACACCTCCCTCTCCTTTAAAAGCAGCAGGAAGGACCATACTTGGGAGATCTCAGATATTGTGCAGCAGAAAGAACCATACTTGGGAGATCTCAGATATTGTAACATCACACTTGTAATTGCTGATAGTTCAAAGATTTGGGGAAGAGAGCACAACAAGGGTAACACAAAAGCATCAGAAGCCTTAGAGGGGGCTTTCAGAATCTAGCTTCTCCTCCTGGTTGGAAGTCCCAATGGGAATGGCATGCTCTAAATAACCACCTTGACTATAATGTAAAGAATAACACATGGGGCTTTCCAAACATGCCCCCCATGGAATTCCAGACTCTGGTATGATGTTTGATAATAGTAGCAGGTTACAGATCTATGGGCAAACTGGAGACATCTGGGCTAAGAGCCCTTGCCACAAGGATCATCATCTAAGATATTGGACAGTACATATTATGTCTGTAATTTATTGAAACTCCATTTGTCAAGTGGACCCTTCTTACTTGGTAGGTCAAATTCCAAATGGCATGGTAAATGACTATCCTAAATATCTGATCTCCTTATCCCAAGGATGTCTCTATTATATGTAAAGAGGGGAAACTTCTAAGATATGAGAAAAATTTGCTGGTATCTCTCACAAACCACAACTTAAAACTGTCCCCTCAAGGAACAGGGCTGTATTTTCTTTGTGGCTCCTGGATACACTTAATTATCCCAAGGCATTGGAAGGGAATTTGTACTATAGTAGCAGTAGTTCTCAACTTATTATTTTTAAATTCTACTGAAATGGCAGCATCATCTGTGGATAAGACCCTTAGATTGACCCCAGGAGGAACCCTAGCTTCTGTTTCCCACTCTACCCCCCTTTCCAGCAAGAAGTATCCAGAAAGAGTTGTCGCCCAAAACCCCCCAACAGCAGTTAGGGTGATATCTTCTCAGGGGGGGAGTATTATAGGAGTTATTAAGAAATTATTTTAGGCAGAGAGAGGCTAAGGGATCCTTGGTAAGGTGTTTTTTTAAAAAAAAAAGCATCTCGAGAAACTTTTCTTTTCTAGCAGAAAAATAGCTTGAAGGGCTAGGCAGGCAAGCTTTAGTATGCAAATGCTGGCCATTACAAATTGGATCCATCCAATATGGCAATTCCTGCCTTATCCCTTTGTCAACATGTGTGCCAAGCATCATGGCCACTCCCAGATACTTCCACTTGTATAAAACATCACAACATCCTGCATTTGCATATTAAAAGGTTACGGTGAAAGGAACAGTTTTTTCGTGGGCTACGTGAATGACATTCTTTGTCAAACCAAGAAACCCCTTGGCCCTAGGTAAATCAGACACTTCTTCCTCCAGCCTCCTAATATAACCAACTGTTTTCTGTCATACTCACAGTTTCCTCTGTTAGCTTGGAGCTCCCCTCCCTCTGTCTCAGTACAGGGGAGCTTCTGCCTTCTTTCCTGCCTATTAAACGCTCTGCTCCCTGAAACCACTCCACATGTGTCTATGTAGTTTTATCTGAATTGGCTCAAGGCAAAGGACACTGCTGTTCCTCCAGTCATTGGAGCTGTATCACATTCATTTGTTACATATTTCAGAGGTCTGGAATCCTGGCAGCTGGAAACCCCACAACCCCCACAGACACTTGAGCTGGAAAGGAGAGCTGCTTAGAGAGGCAGTTAGGGTCAGGACTACAGCCTGTGCAGAGCCCAGTGGTTTTGGTGCAGCAACATATGCAGCGGAGCATGGCCAGAGATGCCCATCCCCCAAGGCTCACCATGGTCCTCTAGAAGACTTTAGCCTTAGGAGGATGTTGGAGCAAGACAGGGCAGTCTTGCCAGTGAGATGGGACCAGTTAGATCTAGGTGCCCCATGTCTGCTGGCCACTCCCAGGACCCCAGTCTGGCCATGTCCACTTGCCATGCAGTCTCTGATACCCAACCAGGGTGCGTCCCAGAGACCCACATCATAGCTCCTTCACTGGCAGACCATACCTAACCATCAGAGCTCCAGCAGAATGGCACCCACTGACAGGCACCTGCACCCTCCCCCAGCACCGCTTTGTCAGCATGCACTCACTCACAGCCACCCCTCCACTGCTTTGCTGTGAGCTTTTGTGTGGGCAGACATTGCTTCCTTCCCCTTGCAAGGGCAGTGTGTGCCCGTGCCCATGCACCGTGCTACACCACTGCTGCTGGCATGACTGTACTCCATCCTCCTCCACCACCACTGTGCCACTGGTGTGAACACATGTCCAGATGCCAGCGATTTTGCCCACTCTCTGTGCTGCCATCACTAACAAGCACACAAACATCAACAACACTGACCCCCACCCTGAGCAACAACCACTACTGCTGCAAAAGCACACACAAAAGAAAGCCAGCATGCTGAGGTGAACCAATGTCCTGCATCCTCTGCTGCTACCTCCAACAGCATCAGCATGTACATGAAGACCATAGCCCCATCCCCACTGGTAGCCAACCCCAGTCAACACACATGCACCCTGCAGTACTGCCACTGCTGCTCCTACACACGAATGAGCACAGATCTCATTGCTACTGCCCCAGTGATGTTCTTGGCCAGCACCACCCATCAGAGTGTTGTGGACAGTGGTCCGAAAATACTTTGACCCCCCTAATACCTCAGGGTCATAACCTCCAAGGTTTAAAGAACAAAGCTGGGGCCCTAATAATCGGTACCCAGAATTGGAGCATGCAGCCCAGAAGTGTGGAGCTGAGCCTTGGCTGCCTAAAATCATACAAAATTGAAGCCAGACGACTATATCCACCTCCTGCCATGATCAAACCATTAAAGGCATAAAAAAAAGATAAAATCAAAAGAACACATTCAAAAGATGCAAGGTTGGTTCAACACATGCAAATCAATAAATGTGATTTATCACATAAACAAATGTAAAGACAAAAACCACATCATCATCTCAATAGATGCAGAAAAGGCTTTCAATAAAACTAAACATCCCTTCATGTTAGAAACCCTCAACAAACTAGGAATTGAAGGAATATACTTCAAAATAATAAGAGCCATCTATAACAAATCCACAGCCAACATCATACGAATGGGCAAAAGCTGGAATCATTACCCTTGAAAACCAGCACAAGACAAGGATACTCTCTCGCACAACTTCTATTTAACATAGTACCGAAAGGCCTAGCCAGAGCATTCAGGCAAGAGAAAGAAATAGAAGGTATCCAACTAGGAAAAGAAGAAGTCAAACTATCTATGTTTGCAGACGAAATGTTTCTATACCTAGAAAACCCCACAGTCTCAGTCCCGAAACTCCTCGATCTGATAAAGAACTTCAAAGTTTCAGGATACAGAATCAATGTAGAAAAATCAATAGGTTTTCTATATGCCAGTAATGTCTAAGCCAACAGCCAAATCAAGAATGCAACTCCATTTACAATAGTCATGAAAAGAATAAAATAATCGAGAATACAGCTAACCAGGGAGGTGAAAGCTCTCTTCAATGAAAATTACAAAACACTGCTCAAAGAAATCAGAGATGACACAAACAAATAGAAAAACATTCCATTCTCATGGATAGGAAGAATCAACATTGTTAAAATGGCCATACTGCTCAGAGAAGTATACAGCTTCAATGCCATTCCTATCAAACTATCAAAGACATTCTTCACAGAGTTAGAAAAGGCCATGTTAGGCCAGACGTGGTGGCTCATACCTTTAATCAACACTTTGGGAGGCCGAGGCGGGCAGATCATGAGGTCAGGAGTTTGAGACCAGTCTGGCCAACATGGTGAAACCTCCGTCTCTACTAAAAATGCAAAAATTAGCTGGGCATGGTGGTAGGTGTCTGTAATCCCAGCTACTCGGGAGGCTGAGGCAAAATAATCATTTGAACCTGGGAGGTGGAGTTTGCAGTGAGCCAAGATCGTGCCATTGCACTCCAGCCTGGGCCACATGGTGAGACTCTGTCTCAAAACAAACAAACAAACAAACAACAACAAAAAAAACACTTTAAAATTTATATGGAACCAAAAATAAAACTCAAAATAGCCAAAGCAATCATAAGTAAAAAGAACAGAGATGGCCGGGTGCGGTGGCAAATGCCTGTAATCCTAGCACTTTGGGAGGCCGAGGTGAGTGGATCATGAGGTCAGGAGATCGAAACCATCCTGGCTAACACGGTGAAACCCTGTCTCTACTAAAAAATACAGAAAAATTGGCCCGGCTTGGTGGAGGGCGCCTGTGGTCCCAGCTACTGTGGAGGCAGAGGCAGGAGAATGGCGTGTGAACCTGGGAGGCGGAGCTTGCAGTAAGCAGAGACTGTGTCTCAAAAAAAAAAAAAAAAAAAAGGAAAAAGAAAAAAAAGATGGAGATATCACATTATCCAACTTCAAACTATAAGGCTACAATAAGCAAAATCCAAAAGGTTTTGAACACTGACATGATGCCGCAAACGGATAATTCCACACCTGGCCTCGTGTGATGAGTAGCAGTCAAAATTCAGGCATGCAACACAAGTTTATTCAGCATCCCCATGGGAAAAAATACCCTCCCTACCCTCTTCAACTGTAGTATGTTTACACATACCCAGACTCCCCCATGCAAGCATGCCTACAAAGGGTATAAACTGACACCTATTCAGGCCAGATGTTCCAACAGCAAGTTTCCAACAGTGCCCCATATGGACCCAAGACCTATGTGCGTTATTCACTGTGAGTTTTATTTATTCTTTGCTGTATGGTATAAAGACATTGTTGAAAATGTTTAAAAAAAAAAAAAAAGGACTGCAGAGATCTTACGAGTTACATTGATAAGAAAAAGAGAAAGCATGTATGTTTGTCTATAGCACAGAAAGACAAGTTTCTCTGTCTGTTGGAGAAACTGCACAGTAGTATAAGTGTGAAACGTCCTACAGAAGAGCGTGTTGTTGGAATGACCATCATGTATGACCTGAAGAACAGAAGGATACACTGTTGAAGGTCAATGCTGCAAGTCACAAATAGAAGTTAATGAAAAATAGAAAAATACTACTTAATGCTAGCAATGACTATCTCAATCATGCTTTGGAAAAGTTGACCTGTGAGCATGGCAGTGAAAAGATGCTGCTTAATGGTACAAGGATCATGAAACAAAGATCTGTTACAATGAACTGAAATGGAACAGAGTTGTGAATATTCAGCAGACTGACTGCTAAAATTTAAGAAAAGATATAGAATTACATTTTTAAAGATTTGTGGTGGCAAAGCATCTGCTAATCACGAAGCAATGGAGAAGTTCATTGATGAGTATGCCAAGGTCATCACTGATTTAAAAAAAAAAAAAAAAGAAAAAAATGAAAAAAAAAAAAACAACTGTTGCTAGAATAAGTCTATAATGCTGATGAAACATCATTGTTTTGGGTGTTATTGCCCCAGAAAGACACTGACTACAGCTCACGAGACAGCCCCTATAGGAATTAAAGATGACAAGGACAGAATAACTGGGCTGGGATATACTAATACAGCAGGCATGCATAAGTGTAAACTTGCTATCTTGGGCAAAAGCTTATGTTTTCAAACAGTAGATTCCTTATCAGTGCATTTTTATGCTAACAACAACAACAAAAAACACGGATTGTTAGGGACATCTTTTCTGATTGACTTCACAAACGTTTTGTACCAGTGACTGGTGCCTACTGCAGGGAAGTAGGATGAATGACAGCTGCAGAATTTTGTCATTTCTTGAAAAACATTCTGTTCATACTCCAGTTGAAATTCTCATCAAAAATAATGTGTATGCCATGAACTGTTCCCCAAATGTGACTTCATCAGTTCAGCCATGTGACCAAGGCACTCATAAAACAATAAAGAGTAAATATGCAAACACCTTTTTAAATAACATGTTAGCAGTAAGTGAACAGAGGCATGGGTGTGGAAGGTTTTCAAAAGGAGTTTAGCATGCCATATATGCTGTTGACAATGCTTGGAATATGGTGGCTAAGGACACAGTTGTGTATGCCTGGCACAAAGCCTGTGACTATGTCAGTGATGAGGAACAAGGTAGTAATTTTCAAAAACTCTGTGTGTCAAGTGAGAAGGAAAAAGTCTGACCTCCTTACATTTGCAAAAAGTATACCTTTAGAGTACATTAGTAAACTGAAAAAAGTGGATGTTGAAGAATTTTTTAACATTGATCCTGAGGCTCCAATCTTTTATTTATTGACTGATAATAAAATAGTCAACATGGTTCTGAATCAAGGTAATCCTGAGGATGGTGATGATGAAGATGATGTTATTAACACTACAGAAAGAGTGTCTGTAGATGACATGGTGAAAACGTGATGGGCTTATGAATGCACTGGTGCAGTGTACATTCATACTAGAAAAAAACTCTTGCCAGTTTATAAAATGAAAGAGAGACTTCTAACACAAAAATTGTCAATGAGGCAGATGACTGATGGAAACATTTAAACATTAAAAAGTCATCCCACGGAATGCTTCCTCATCCTGAAAGGGACCCACTTTCTAGTCCCTCAACAGCTTCTGATGTTTCTTTCCACCTAAATAACTAAAATAAGGTATACAGTAGCCTTTTATTCAAACACAGAATCATAGTTGGAGACTGAAAGCATGCAATTGTTCGTTGTTGTTGTTGTTTAGCAGCTGTTCTAGGTATTCTGGTGACGCCACTGTGCTGCTTAGCTACTCTTAACACATTGCTTTTACACTGCATTAATGGTATGTTATTCGTTTTTTTACTGTTCAGTACTTGTGTGTGGATATGTAGAAGAAAATAGTTATTGGTAGCATATAAATTCAGAGTAAGGAATGATGATAATGTCAAACAACCACAGATTGTCCACATGAGTGGCTGAGGTAGTGACTCATTTGCTTTCTGATGGTTCAGTGTACACAAACTTTGTTTTGCACACAAAATTACTTAAAATATTGCCTAAAAGTAACTTCAGGCTATTTGATAAGGTAAATATAAAACAAAAATGAATTTTGTATTTAGAATTAGGTGCCATTCCCAAGATATTCCATTATTTATATGCAAATATTTCAAAATATGAATTTGGATCAGGGATATTCAATCTCTTTAAATTTGGGATCTATGATGTGGTCATGCTCTCCCTATAGTGAGTATTTACCAACAAAAACTATGATCTGCTGATGTTCACTAAGCTATCACACTGGAAGAGGGAAAAACATTTATCAAATAATCACACAATTATTTATGAATAAAAATTGAAATAAGTGTTATTAAAAAGAAAAAGAAACATTGAACATAAATAAATTTCCATTAAGTGACATATAAGTGGAGATATAAAAGCTATGTAAGAAATTAAGTAGACGAAGAAAGAGAAAGAAAAAGTAGAACTTTTAGGTCACTGAGAAAAAAAGTATGCAAATCCCTATATCAGGATGAGAATATTACTCAAAGATCTAAAGTAAAATGAGGCTAATGAAGTTAATCTACCAGGGAAAACTGTTAGGAGGTGAGACTGAAGTAACCAGCCAGGTGATAAAATGTCTTTATAAACTGACCAAAAAAGAACGAGAACAACAACAACAAAAAATTTAGAAATCAAGGACGAAAGGGAAAACATTATTACCATCAACCTTGTAGAAATAAATTACATCATATGGTAATACTATCAATGATTGTATGCCAACAAAATATATAACTTAAATAACAAAGATAAATTCCCAGGAAGAAACAAACTACTGAAACTACTTAAGAAATAGAAAATCTATGTATACACCTATAGCAAACAAAGAAATTGAATTAGTAATCAAATACTGACAAGGAAGTGACTAGCATGAAATATCTTCACTGTTGAATTATCCCAGTAGAAAAAAAAAACATCAATTATCATAAATTCTTCCAAAAAATAGGAAAAAAAAGAGAATACCTTCAACTCACTCTGTGAGGCCAGCATACCTGATGATACCACATCTTATGTAGATAAATACAAGCATCCTCAACAAAATACTGAAAACCTGAATCCAGCAGCATATAAAAAAGGACTATACATTGACCAAGTGGGATTTATCCTGAAAATACAAGATCAGTTCAACATACAGGAGTAAACCTATTTAATACACCACATTAAGAAAATAAAAGATAGAAACCATATTATCATATCAACAGTCACAGAAAACGCATTGGAATCCTACTTGATTTCTAGTTTTCAACAAACTAGAAACAGAAAGGAACTGCCTGAACCTGAAAATGGGAATCTATAAAAATTACACAGCTAACATCATCCTTAGTGGTGAAAGATAAAATTTTATTTGCCTAAGATCAAGAATGATACAAAGATATCCACTCTCTCCACCTTTTTTCAACTTCGTACTGTAGATTCTAGCCCAGGCTATTAGGCAGAAACAAAACGCCATCCCCATCAAGCTACCAATGACTTTCTTCACAGAATTGGAAAAAACTGCTTTAAAGTTCATACGGAACCAAAAAAGAGCCCGCATCTCCAAGACAATCCTAAGTCAAAAGAACAAAGCTGGAGGCATAACGCTGCCTGACTTCAAACTATACTACAAGGCTACAGTAACCAAAACAGCATGGTACTGGTACCAAAACAGAGATATAGACCAATGGAACAGAACAGAGTCCTCAGAAATAATACCACACATCCACAGCCATCTGATCTTTGACAAACCTGAGAGAAACAAGAAATGGGGAAAGGATTCCCTATTTAACAAATGGTGCTGAGAAAATTGGCTAGCCATAAGTAGAAAGCTGAAACTGGATCCTTTCCTTACTCCTTATACGAAAATTAATTCAAAATGGATTAGAGACTTAAATGTTAGACCTAATACCATAAAAATCCTAGAGGAAAACCTAGGTAGTACCATTCAGGACATAGGCATGGGCAAAGACTTCATGTCTAAAACACCAAAAGCAACGGCAGCAAAAGCCAAAATTGACAAATGGGATCTCATGAAACTAAAGAGCTTCTGCACAGCAAAAGAAACTACCATCAGAGTGAACAGGCAACCTACAGAATGGGAGAAAATTTTTGCAATCTACTCATCTGACAAAGGGCTAATATCCAGAACCTACAAAGAACTCAAACAATTTTACAAGAAAAAAACAAACAGCTCCATCAAAAAGTGGGCAAAGGATATGAAAAGACATTTCTCAAAAGAAGACATTCATACAGCCAATAGACACATGAAAAAATGCTCATCATCACTGGCCATCAGAGAAATGCAAATCAAAACCACAATGAGATACCATGTCACACCAGTTAGAATGGCCATCATTCAAAAGTCAGGAAAAAACAGGTGCTGGAGAGGATGTGGAGAAATAGGAACACTTTTACACTGTTGGTGGGATTGTAAACTAGTTCAACCATTATGGAAAACAATATGGCGATTCCTCAAGGATCTAGAACTAGATGTACCATATGACCCAGCCATCCCATTACTGGGTATATACCCAAAGGATTATAAATCATGCTGCTATAAAGACACATGCACACGTATGTTTATTGCGGCACTATTCACAATAGCAAAGACTTGGAATCAACCCAAATGTCCATCAGTGACAGACTGGATTAAGAAAATGTGGCACATATACACCATGGAATACTATGCAGCCATAAAAAAAGGATGAGTTTGTGTCCTTTGTAGGGACATGGATGCAGCTGGAAACCATCATTCTTAGCAAACTATCACAAGAACAGAAAACCAAACACCGCATGTTCTCACTCATAGGTGGGAACTGAACAATGAGATCACTTGGACTCGGGAAGGGGAACATCACACACTGGGGCCTATCATGGGGAGGGGGGAGGGAGGAGGGATTGCATTGGGAGTTATACTTGATGTAAATGACGAGTTGATGGGTGCTGACGAGTTGATGGGTGCAGCACAGCAACATGGCACAAGTATACATATGTAACAAACCTGCACGTTATGCACATGTACCCTAGAACTTAAAGTATAATAATAAAAAAAAAAAAAATGACACCCAAATTGAAAAGGAAGAGAGAAATTTATCTCTGTTTGCAGATGACATGATCTTGTATATAGAAAATCTTTAGGAATCAATTAAAACATCTATCATAATTATAAATCAGGTCACTTGGGTTATAGAATACAAGACCAATATAAAAAAAAATTGTGTTTCTAAAAAATGTCAATGAGCAAATTGAAAATAAAATTTAAAAAGCAATTTCAATGGCATTAAAAAATAAAATCTCTAGGAATAAATTTAACACAAATTTCAAATTTTATATCTTAAAAATTACAGAATATTATTTAAAGAAGTTAGAGAAGATCTAATCAATGAAAATGCAACCCATGTTTATGGATAAGAAACTTAATGTGCTAAGATTATGATACTCCTAAAATTGAACTACAGATTCAATACAAGTACCAACAAATATTCAGCTGGCCCCTTTGGAAAAATTGACAAGCTAATATTAAAATTAATACTAAAGTTCAAGACACCCAGAATAGCCAAACCAATTTAAAAAAAAAAAAAAATTCAGGCCCAGTGTGGTGGCTCACACCTATAATCCCATCACTTTGGGAGGTCGAGGCAGATGGACCACAGGTCAAGATATCGAGACCATCCTGGCCAACATGACGAAACCCCATCTCTACCAAAAATGTAAACATTTGCCAAGCATGGTGGTGCGCGTCTGTAGTCCCAGATACTCAGGAGGTTGAGGCAAAGAATCTCTTGAACCCAGGAGGTGGAGGTTGCAGTGAGCCAAGATCGCCACCACTGAACTCCAACCTGACCACAGAGCGAGACTCCATCTTAAAAAAAAAAAAAAAAAAAAAAACTGTCAGAGGTGTCAGCTTTTCAGATTTTGCAACTTGTTGCAAAGCTTTTGTAATCATGATGATGTAGTACTGGCACACAGTCAATCCAAATGGAATATGATTGAGAGTCCATAAATAAACCCATACTTTCTTTTTATTTCAACTGATACTTGACAACAGTGCCAAGATCATTCACTGGGAAAGAAAGACCTTTTCAACAAATGGTCCTGCAATAACTAGATATCCAAACACAAACATAAATAAATATATAAGAAGTTGGACTCTTATCTCACACCATATACAAAGTTGATGTAAAATTAATCAAGATTTGAATGTAAGAGTGAAATTCTAAAACACTTGCAGGAAAATATAGCATAAATCTTTGTGACGTTGGGTCAGGTAATCATAACATACATATGACATGAAGAGCATAAGTAAAAAAGCAAAAAGTAGACAAATTAAATGTATTTGTATTAAGGATTTGTATTAAGGATTATTACAATTCATTATTAAAAAGAGAAGTAACCAATTTTTTTAAGTGAGCAAATGATCTGAAAAGACATTTCTCCAAGAAAAACATGCAAATAGTTCAGCATCACTAGCCATTACAGAAGTAAAATTTTAAAAAAGAGATTCTACTTCATACCTGGTAGGATAACTATAATATTAAAAAAAAACAAAGATTAAAAATGTTGATGAGGATGTAGAGAAATTGTAGCCTTCATACACTGCTGTCAAGAATGTACACTGCTACAACTAGTTTAAAAACAGTTTGGTAGTTCCTCCAAATTTAACAGAGTTACCATATAACCCACCAGTTCTACTCATAGGTATATATCCAACAGAACTGAAAACAGATATTCAAACAAATATTTGTAGACATGTTTATAGCAGCAGTATTCACAATGGCCCCGAAGTGGGAAAACTCAAATGTCTCTCAACTGCTGGATGGGTAAACAAAATTTGGTATATTTATATAATAAAATATTATCTGTCAATAAAAATAAAGTGTTGGTATGTGTTTCAATATTAATGTGCTTTAAAAAGTTTATGCCAAACAAAATAAGCCAGTCAGAAAAACCACAGTGCCTAATTCCGTTTAGGTTAAATGTCCAGAATAAGCAAATCCATGGTGATGAAAAGTATATTAATAGTTGCCTAGAGTGGGAAGGGTGGAAGGGGAAATTGAGAGTGGCTATTAATGGGTTTGGGGTTTCTTGGAGAGATAGTGAAAAGTTTTTTTAGATGATTGTAATTTTTGTTCCTAGAACTCTGTGAATATACTGAAGCCATTTAATCATATACTTTAAATGGGCTAATTATATGGTGTTATGGGTTGAAATGATGCGGCCCTCTAAAAAAATACGTTGAAGTCCTAAACCCAGTACCTTAAGAATGTGACCTTATTTGAAAATAGCATCATTGCAGATGTAATTAGTTAAGTTAAAACGAGGTCATACTGTAGTAGGCAGGGCCATTAATCAAATATAACTGGAGCCCTTATAAGAATATGACTATGTGAAGACACAGGGGCATAAAGGGAGATCACCATGTGAAGATAGACGGAGGCAGAAACTGGAGTCATGCATCTGAAAGCCAAGGAGCCCCGGTGATTGTCAGCAAACCAGCAGAAGCTAGGAAGCATTAAGAAAGGACTCCCTTACTAATTTCAGAAGGAGCATGGTCCTGCTTTCACCTTGAGTTTTGACTTCTAGCCTGGAGAATCTCTAAATTTCTACTGTTTTAAGCCACCCATTTTGGGGACTTTGTTGTGGTAAACTTGGGACATTTATATATATAATATGTCAATTTTATCAGTAAAGTTATTATACAAAAAAGCTTTTGAAATATTTTAAGTGCTCAATGAAAGAGTGAGGGGAATGTGGTGAGATGATGTGTTAGTCAGTTCTCACCTGCTATAAAGAAATACCTGAGACAATTTAATGTGTCCTCCAATTTTATTCTGCATGTTACAGATAGTCATGATTTCAAAAACAAATTTAGTCATCTGATATGGTTTGGATCTGTGTCCCCACAAAATCTCATGTCAAACTGTGATTCCCAGTGTTGGAGGTGAGGTCTGGTAGAATGTGATTGGATCAGGAGGTGAACTTCTAAATGGTTTAACACCATCCCCCTTGGTCCTGTCCCCACCACAGTGAGTGAGTTATCACAAGATCTGATTGTTTAAAAGTTTGTGGCACTTGCCCCCTCTTTCTTTTCTTCATGCTCCGACGATGTGAAGTGCTGGTTCGCCCTTTGCCCCCATGACTTTAAGTTTCCTAAGCACAGCTTCTCCTAGAAGCCCAGCAGATGCCAGCATCATGCTTTCTGTACAGCCTGCAGAATCATGAGCCAATTAAACCACTTCTCTTCATAAATTAGCCATTTCCCTCACTCTTTCTCTGACAATAGCTTTATTGTCAAATTTTTGAAACATTTTTACCACTTTCTCAGGCAGAAGACAATGGTTGAACTGGCACGTTGTTTGACTTGTCCTCTCCTAAAAATTGTTAACACATAGAAAGAGATATTATGTACCTTTGTTTTTTTGATGGTCAAAGACTTGAATACCCTGAATTCAATCATGTCAATCATACCACTTTCTTTCAAGAATCTCTAGATAGTTATATGCATGCAAAAAATAGTTTAGACCAAGCACCAATTCGTTAGTAGATATGTACATCCCCAATACTCCAATACAGAATTCTGATAAAAGCTGGGTTACATCATTTAGGTTAAGTTCCTTTGCCACTCTTGCTATAGGCAGATCACATTTAAGATGTTGAAAAATGGGAACATTTTAGAGAAAATATAATAAAAACTAACCCAAGGAAATAATAGGAAACTTGGATAGACCATTAGCAATTAAATATACTGAATCAGCAGTTAAAATATTATTGAAAAATTATAAAAAGTCTGAAATTCCTTTTCAAATAAAAACAAAAATTTTCAAGGCACAGTTAATTCCATGTTATATAAACTTTTTGGAAAGAGAAGGAAAATGAGGAGGAAGAAGAGGAAGAGAAGGAGAAGTAGAAAGAAAAAGCAGAAGGAAAAAGAAGAAACTTAAAAAAAAATATTTCTTATAAGTACCCTAAGAAACAAAATGATCTAATAATGTACAGAATCATGTTATTGTATTAGCAATTTTGGTGTATTCTTGATATAATAATTTGTCAATATAATTCAAAATAGTAGCATATATGAAAGCATGTTTCTCATAATGGATCCAGAAAAAAAAATAACTAAAAACATAATTAATATAATTAAACAATCAGGCAGGCATGGTAGTTCACCCCTGTAATCCATGCACTTTTGGAGGCCGAGGTGGGTAGATTACTTGAGGTAGGGAGTTTGAGATCAACCCGGCCAATGTGATGAAACCCGTCTCTACAAAAATTAGCCAGCCATGGTGGCGGGAAACTGTAATCCCAGCTACTCAGGAGACTGAAGAAGGAGAATCATTTGAACCTAGGAGGCGTAGGTTGCAGTGAGCTGAGATTGCATTACTGCACTCCAGCCTAAGCAACAGATTGAGACACTGTCTCAAAATAATAATAATAATAATAATAATAATAATAATTGTGATGGTTAATTTTACTTGTAAGTTTGACTAGGCCATGGAGTGAGGTGTACAGGCATTTGCCAAATATTATTCTGAGTGTTTCTGGATGAGATTAATATTTAAGTTAGTAGACTGAATAAAGCCACAGTCCTTCATAATTTTGGTGGATTTCATCTAATCAGTTGAAGGTTTGACTAGCCTAAAAGGCTACCCTCCCCAAGATTAAGAGAAAATTCTTTTGGCTTATGGCCTTGAAACTGGGACATTGGAATTTGGCCTCAGAATGAATCATACCTGGTGTCCCATATCTGACTAGGACTCTATTTAATTGAGACTTTGGACTTGGAATTGATGCTAAAAAGCATGAAGAATCTTGAAGATACTGAGATGGGGTGAATGTATTTTGCATGTAAGATGGACACGAATTTTTGGGGAAACCAGAAGACAGAATACTGTGGCCTGATTTGGGTCCACTTAAACTCTTTATGTTGATGTCCTAATCCCCAATAGACTATTTGGAGACAAGGTCTTTAGAGGGATGATTAAAGTTAAATGAGGTTTAAGAATGGAGCCCAAATCTAATAAAATTAGTGTCCTTATAAGAAGAGGAAGAAATACCAGAGAGTCCTTTTCCATCTCTGTCTCTCTCTCTGTCTCTCTCTGTTTCTCTTCATGCACCATACAAAGAGAAAAGTCACTTGAAGACAAAATAAGATGATGGCTGTTTTTAGCAAGCCAAGGATAGGGGCTTCACAGATGCCAACCCTGGTGGAACCTTAATCTTGGACTTCCAACTTCCAGAACTGTGAGAAAATAAATTTGTATTAATTAAACCACCCAACCTGAGGAATTCTGCTATGGCAGCCTAAGCAGACTATAGAATGATTTATGTTAAAAAGTATCAAAAAATTAGATTATAATAGGAGCACTTTAAAATGTATTTCCTCTCAAATGTATAACTAACAATGCTGTAATTGTTCAATATTAGAATTATTTTTAAAAATCAGATATAAGACATTAATGTAACCAATACACCACTGGAGTCATTAGCCAAAATACCACAAAAATTATTTGAATTAATTAGAGATTTAAGAAAGGGTTTTGATTTTAATATCAGTATTTAAAAATATTGCATTCCAAGGCCGGGCACGGTGGCTCAAGCCTGTAATCCCAGCACTTTGGGAGGCCGAGACGGGCAGATCACGAGGTCAGGAGATCGAGACCATCCTGGCTAACACGGTGAAACCCCGTCTCTACTAAAAAAATACAAAAAAACTAGCCGGGCGAGGTGGCGGGCGCCTGTAGTCCCAGCTACTTGGGAGGCTGAGGCAGGAGAATGGCGTGAACCTGGGAAGCGGAGCTTGTAATGAGCTGAGATCCGGCCACTGTACTCCAGCCTGGGCGACAGAGCGAGACTCCGTCTCAAAAAAACAAACAAACAAACAAACAAAAAAAAAAAAGTATTGCATTCCAGTAAACCAGTATGAACTAATAGAAAATATAATGTTAAATATAAACAAAAATATACAGAGACAAATATGACAGAATATGAGCAAGGATATTATGAAGGAAAACTAAGTAACTTTATTTAAAAATATTATATAACATTTGAATTAATGGGAACCTAACTCATGTTCTTAGATAGGAAGACCAAATATTAAACTGTCTCAGTTTTCTAGCTGACCACTAGATTGAATGCAATACCAGTTTAACATCTCTCAGCAATAATTTCCTTTTATAGAATTTGTCAAGCTGATTCTAAAATATATGTGGAAAGAGCAAAGGTCTAAGATGTTCCAAGTTTTGTTACATACATCATTGGCCCTCAAATCACTTTTCATCAAAATGGTTCTTTAGTATGCATCAGAATCACCCGGAGTTGGAGAAGTTTTTAAGCATAGATTTCTGGACTCCAACCTGAGTATTTCTCAGTCTGGAATGGAGCCTGAGAATTTGTATTTCTGACAAGTTCCTAGGTTATGTTAATGGTGCTGGTCTAGACTACCTTTTTTGAACAAATAATATATAAGTGTACTGACTGTGTGTATTTGTAGAACTTCCATTACTTTCATTGTAGCATAATGATAAAAATGTTAGACTCATGAGAAGGACACAGCGATTCTGATGTTTAATGTGCCAGTTACTCACAATCTACTATAGGCTCTCAGCTTGCTCATCTGTGAAATAAATAGATTGGGTAAAATGACCTTTCTGTATGTTCATTCTTGGTATCATTTTATAATCAGGATCTTGGTCACACAGTAAAATGTGGTTTGATTATATATAAATGCACAAAAATGGGTTGGCTATTATTGTCCCTTTTGTTCTGTTTCTATTTCAATGTAGATCAATCAGTTTTTACGTAGGCAGTATGTACTATTGGAAATCTGGCTACAATCAGAGGTTAAGATGTTTCTAAAGGTACCATGATTTAGTGCAAAAAATATTTTCTGTTGAAATTTCAGGAAATAAAAAATATTCCCTAAGACATATTTAGAATATCCAGTAGACATAAAAGAAAATACCTTAAAAACTTCAGCCCACTCTTTACTTATTTACCACATTAGAATTCCTAGCGCACCCAAACCAAGCCTGAAAGCAGGTTTTGCTCCTGCTTTCTCAATAGACTCACAATCCCTTGGGACCATTTCCCTCTCAGTGAGCTACATCTCAATCAGCAGACAATTCACCGAGGAGACTCAGTTTGAATTCTTGCTTCATCTAGTCACACTCAATTGAACATAGAGGCCTGTGATCATTAAAGGCCGCTGCTTTCTCCTGACAGTTTCATGGAAGCTATCCAGAGCTACTCAGTCCCTGAATTTCATATTCCCTTGAAATTGGAGCTGCATAGCATGCAGTGGTGTGACCTTTTCCTGTAGGCATTTTTCCTCTCTGCAGATTTAAAGGTATATATGCACATTAGAGAAATTTCACTAAGGACAATCACATAATAAAATGTGATAGGAAAGGTCATAATATATACCAGATAGTAATTTAATTCAGATAAGGAACTCTGCTGTTTATATTACTAAATATATGGATTTCATAGGCACTTATTTTTTGTGATGATTTAAGTAGCTGTATCACCTAAATGTTCAGACTGTTTCTTATTGAAGTAAATATAGATTCCAGGTTTTTTGTTTGTTTTTCTTTTTTGAGGAGGTAGAGAATCAGCTTAATTTATAATTTGCTTGATAATCCTCAATTGATTTCCAACTGTGGCCCCACCTACCTATTTCAAATTACATATTTTTATTTTTTTCATCCTTTTATGTGTTATGGCTATGTTAGTCTGTTTTGTGCTGCAATGACACACGCTGGTTCATTTATAATGAATAGAAATGTATTTACCTAACAGTTCTGGAGGTTGGGAAGTCCAATATTGAGGGGCCGCTTCTTGGGAGGATTTCCTTGGTGCATGATCGCATGGCAGAAGGCAAGAAGGTAAGAGGCCACACGAGCAAGATAGCAAAAGAGGCCAAACTCACTTTTATGAAAAATTCACTCTTGTGATAGTAAACCCACTCCCTCAATAATGACATTAACGCATTCATGAAAGCAGAGCCCTTATGACCTGACCACTTCTTAAAGGCCCCACCTCTCAACACTGACACATTGAGAATAAAGTTTCCAACACCTGAACTTTGAGGGACACATTCAAACTTCAGCAACGTGCTTGACTATTTCTTCAAATGTTAAATATTCATCATTCCTAAATTCTTGCTGGTGACATAATTAGGTACTCCCTTAAAGAATTCTTCTGGCCCAAGAATATTATTATGTAAGAAAAGCCGCAACTTACTAAATACAGTAAAGTTCCTTCTTGTATAGTTTTGTATCTTTGAAGACTGTAAAGCCAGTGTATTTGTAAAAATTGTTTTTCATACCACTGAGAGGTAAAGTTGAAGAAAAGATGTAGATGTTGTGTCTGTCATTGGAAGGATATTTAAGAGAAATTAGAAGACTAAAGAGTTTATCCTTCCCTAATTCAACAAATAATATCCCACTTATAATTGTTTCCCTGCATAAATGGGAGAAAGTGGGTACATGCATTTGCATACAAATTTCCTGGGCTGAAAGAAAAGGAAAACGTTAAAAGGAAGAGAAAGAAAAAGAAACACAGGCCTACCACCTTTAACACCTGTTCCTGAATACAGGATGCTTAACTTCGTGTGGTCTTTATTAAGATAATAATTTTAAGTCAAATCTCCCTCTGTAAGATGGGACTGACAATAATGTCTGACTAATATATATGTAGTAATACTGATGAAAGCAAATTCCACATGCATATGAAGGAATATGGAACATGTAGTCCGTAGCTTAGCTGAAGAAACTGTAGCAAAACATAGACTATATGTTGAAAAATTTTCTTGAGAAGTTAATGATTTCTGACGATTGAAATTTTGTAAAATGTAACACGAAGAAAACATTTAGTGAATACCAACTTTACATATCATGGTTCTAAATCAAATAAAAAGTGGTAAAATTGGAGAAAAAACATTTGCAATCTGATGTTACATGATCCAGGTCCTTAGGGAGACAGAGTACTTAAGCAGGTTTCACAAACTGGTATAGGAATTGCATGAATATAACTAGGTATTATAACTGACCTACATCCATAAATTGAGTTGTAAATACATTTTAGTTCTACTTTTATGAATATACAAAGACTATACTCTAACATGGCAGTACTAGGATCCTGCTTCCTGGTATAATCTACTGGCTGAATCAGATTCATCTGGGCACAGATCAATATTATAGATTCCTATTCCCTACCCAGAACCCACTTCATTCAAATCTCCAGGAGTGGAATACAGAATCTGCTAAATACAAGTTTAGCAGTTTCCCCCGGGTGAAACAAGCTAAAGGTCACTCTGAGAGGAAGGGCCAATGACAGTAGGCTGTAGCTAAAGGTAATGACATGCAAAAATTGCTTCTATCCTGCAGGCAAAAAACAGGCTGAGAGTATGTCTGATCCATCATTGCTTTCAATGACCTTCAAAACATCATATCAGGATGGATAACTCCAGTTCTTCAATCAGATTCTTTCATTTGTGTGACTTGATTATTTTTTCTGGTGCTTTGAAAACATCGTACACTAACATTATCCCTGTAGATGCTATTTATACTGGGAGATAAATTGAGGTTTTATTCATTAGCAGAAGAAATAGCAACCCTGAAAGAAAAGGCAAGAAATGTGGCAGTAGTCATAATATTTACTACTCTTTGACGTTTTTTCAGCTTACAAACCAGTTTTTCAAACAGTTGTGAATTAATGCTGACAACAACTTCATGAGGTTAAAGAACTAGTTTACTGTGTGGGTTGTTGAACTGGGACTCAAGTTCTATTACTTTTTATATCAGAAATATAATTGGTATCCCTAGGCCATCTATCATAAACATAGAAAATTATTTTGATTGACTATAAATGTAAATTGATAAAGAAGCTCCTTTAAAAAAGAAAAACTATATAATGGTGTATTTACTCAATATGCTAGCTTTAAAAAATATAGTATTACTAGTTTCTGCAGCTTTAGCACATATTAATATATTAATCCTTCAGGAATAAGCACAGATGAAGAGAAAACATATATCCATGGATTCTGAGCACCAAAGCACTCAGATTTAGCCCAAATGGAAAATAAAATTAAGCATATATGTTGTTAAAGACTGAAAATAAATAACAAGTCCACAGTAGGAAAAAGAATTAAAAAAAAGATATCTAATTTAAGTTGGCTTACAGTCAGAAAGTAGTTATAAGTGATTGATTTTCATTTTGGTACTATCATCATGAATATTCTTTTGCAAGAGTCTCTCATCCTGAAGCAGTTAGCATGAGAAAAAAAGGAGTGTGGATGCTTTTCCACTGCTTTTCTTGGGCTGTATGAAAAGTCATCAAGACTACAATTTTCTGCCAGATTCACAGGCCAAGTAGTGTAATTGAAAGAACGCTAGGCCAGGAGTCAGTCAGACAGATTATATTCTAGATATGTTTCTGCTACAAATAGGCTAGAGCATGTATATAATCCAATGGAATTCAGCTTTATAACTTGCAAAATGATGGAGTTGAACAAAATTATCCCTAAATGTTCTTATAAATATTAATGTATTTTGAAACTATAGAGTCAAGCTGACTGAGGGATACAGCAGGTCATTACTCATAAATGTGTATGTTCTGTTTACATACAAATTCTGTGAAAACATGCTAAGCATTCCAGTTCCCATCCAAAGTTATGGTAAGTCGAACAATGGCCCCTCCAAGGTATCCACATCCTATCCCTGGAACCTATTTATTTATTAGTTTACATACTAAAAGGAGATTTACAGATGATTTAATTAACGATTTTGAGATGAGGGGATTGCCCTGGATCAGAATCAGGAAAGACATGTTACAAAGGGTACTAAAGTCAGAGTGATGGGGCCAGGAGCCAAGGAATGCAGGCTGGCTCTAGGAAACAGAAAAAGCAAGGAAGAGAGTCACCCCTGGAGACTCCATAAAGAACACAGACATTGACCATGACTCCTTTAAGATTCATTTCAGACTTCTGACCTTCAGAACTGTAAGATAATACATATATAATTATTTTTTTGCTTTAATGGATTAAATTTGTAGAAATTTGTTACAACAGTAAAGTGAAACTAATGTAAGACAGCTATGAGGAAGCTCCATATGAGATGGAAGCTTGTCAGTTTTTGTTGTTGTTGTTTGTTTGTTTTTGTTTGTTTTGTTTTGAGACGCAGTCTCCCTCTGTCGCTCAGGCTGGAGTGCAGTGGTGCCATCTCGGCCCACTGAAAGCTCCGCCTCCCAGGTTCACGCCATTCTCCTGCCTCAGCCTCCCGTTACCTGGGACTACAGGCACCCGCCACCACGCTCGGCTAATTTTTTGTATTTTTTAGTAGAGACGGGGTTTCACTGTGTTAGCCAGGATGGTCTTGATTTCCTGACCTTGTGATCTGCCCACCTCGGCCTCCCAAAGTGTTGGGATTACAGGTATGAGCCACTGCGCCTGGTCGTCCGTTTTAAAACGTATCTGTAAAATCTTTGAGATTCTTTCTACTGAGAAGGGTATCTATGTCCTCTTCTCTTATATTGGTGCTAAAATCTGTGTTCATTTATATTAAGAAAATACAGAGGAAGTGATGCTAGATGCAGTCTGAGTCTAGGTCATAGAAGGTAATTAGCTATAACTCTGCTCTGTGCTGTTATAAGTAAACTAGGAGCCTTTAGCTATCAACTAACTATTCCCATTACCCTGAGGTCATAATGCCTTGAAGAAGACTTCATACAGAGATGAGTAGCCACTCCAGTCACCTACACCTGCACAGCTGAGCTTCCAGCCAACAGCCATGCAAGTAAGCTATTTTTTATGACAATACAGTCCAGCCTTCACATGACTGGAGCTCCAGTCAACAAATGACTGAAACTCCAGGAGAGATCCTAAGCTAGAACTGTTTGCATGAGCCATCTCCAAATTCCTGACCCACAAAATCTTGAAGCATATTAAGATGGTGGTTGTTTTAAACTGTTAAATTGGGGTAATAATGGGGAGATTCACCAATAATCTTCCAATAACATCTTTATCACAAAATATTAGTTGCACATCAACAGTTATATTTCAGTTTTAAAGACTTTATTACTAACTTCTGCATATTTAACTGCCAGGAGTCAAACATTGGTGACTTCTAAATCAACAGTTCAGGCTTCTATTCTCTGTGTTAGTCCCACATAGCTAACAGGTTTCAAATGAGGCCTCAAAGTAAGCATGTTTAAAAATTGAATGCTCCCCTATATCAGTCCTGCTACAGAGACTCTTTATACAGTATTTTCTATTTTTGTGAAAGACACTGTTAGCTAATCAATTGTCAAAACATAGTCTGGGCATCATATCCAATGCCTTTCTCTTTTCCTTCACAATTAATCTGTCACTAAATCAAGCTATTCTTTGCCTTCACAATTCTCAACTGAATCTCATTTTCTCAACTGTTATTACAATGGCTTTCACTGTGGACTTTAACATTTTCTACATGGACTAACTAAACGACTTTCTAAGTATTTTCCTTCTCCTTTTTCCAACTCAGCCACTGTAATTATGTTCCTAATTTGTCAGCCTACTTGTTTCCCGATAATCCCTTCAATGATTTTCATCATCTATTGCTAATAAAGACGTAACAATTTGAAATTCTGTTCTGATCTAATCTAGTTTACTCAAATTTGCCAACTTTCACAGAAATTCAGAGAACAAAATGGCTACATAGCTGTTATAAACCCTGAAGAGTACATTGTTCTTTCACTCATCTATGTGTCCCAGCAGGTATTATGATGTTTGAAATATCTGTGGTCAATTGAAACACTGACAGTGATGATGGCAGCCTACAATAGAGAATTAGAGAATGACACTAAAATTTCAAGCCTAACTATTCCCTCTCTAGAAAGCAATTCCCTTGGCAAATCAGCTGTTTGGATTTCTATCAGAATCTGATAGAGGATGAATGTATGATTGTTAGATGCCATGCCATTTAACCATATAACCTGAGCTGTCTATCACAAATCAGGTAGCTGGTGTTGACTGTAGCCCCAGAATCAAAAATACATGGGGGCACTCCATCGTGAGGCATGAGAGTATTCATGAATCTGCGTACAATCTAGCTAGAATACATTACTCAAGGCTCAAGTAAGTTTCAGGGTAAAAATTTACTGATATTTCCTGTGATTCAGTTACAGGTATAGTACAGTGCTTGTCTCAATATATCCATGTGTCTCTGCAGGAAGCTTTGGCTGTCAGTTAAATGAGTAGAAAACAAATAACTAGGCCTATTCTACAGAAAGTTCTGCATGATACGCATGCATGAATTGAAAATGGTCTACTCCTATATTTCCATCCCATTTGAGATATCCATAAACAACATCGGAGAAGGTGAATCTTCCATGTGGAAAAATTTTGAAACACCTCATTTTCCCCTTTTCCTGAAAATAGAGATGTAAAGAACCAACGGTTATCCTGATAACCGAGGACTTAGAAAGACAAATACAAAGACTGATAAAGTGGGGAAAATGGAGTGAGTTCTCTTTTCTGAATAGGCTAAATTAATATCTGTGCCGCAGAGGGATGCTTACCGAGGGGCCCTTACCTCAGAGGAGGCTCTTTATAATCCAAATAACTTTTCTATGTACTTCAGACACCTACTTTCTAGGCTTCTCGCAGCATGTTTGGTCTTGGGAATGGAATGGATAGAGTGGTAGGAATGACAAACATACAAGGGCTCAATATTAAGGAATTTCCTCCATGGAGTCTATCTTGGTCACTACCAAATACCTTATAGCTCCCCAGTGTGGCCATACTTCAGTTGAACTAGCCTAATACCAGATGTGAATTAAACTAGATTCCTTCTAGCAAGCAAAAGGTAGTAATTTATCTTCAATTAAATTAATACATTCTGAGTTTGTATTTACTTCTCTGTCAATCATGCCTTTTCCAGACCTATGCACTTGACTTTCTGAATGACCTATGCTTTATTATAGGAGTCTATGCAGAAATGCTTCTGAATGAGGAAATCACATCACAGTGAAATATAAGATAATGAGATAATAGCTATGATGTTCTTCAGCATTACCAATGAACCCTAACATCCAGAAGCATCTGGCCTTATAGAATGGAAGAATGACTTATTGAAATACAGGTTGGCATCCTCTAGGAGATAATAGTTTGTGAATTTGGGGTATTGTCCTAGCACTTTCTCTGGAAATGTAGAACCCACAGGTCTAGGAATCAAATAGCCAGCCAATGGAATATGACCCTCCTAAGTTTAATCTTAGTAAGAGGGATGCAAAGTCTAAAATTCCATTTTGTATGATCATAATTTGGATTCCATTGTACAAAACTCCTTGTATGAAAAATGAGCTCTATATCTTCCATTTGTTGACTTATTCTCTTTTCTAAATTTTAAATCCATGCTCAAACAATAGTTTTTAAAACTCAACATGCTTTAATTAAAAAAATAAAATAAAATGATTAATAAGGATGCCGTGCTGATAAAGGGTGGACTTTACTGTGTCTCATTGGCTGATTCTTACTACTATCTCTATTCTTTTAAATTATCCCTTGTACTACAGGTATGTGAAGTCTGAAAACCATAGTGCCAAGGCTTCCTTAACATCAATTTTCAGGTAGATTCTGTGCTTTGGAGGCGATTGTGCAAAATTTGGGAGACAGAAAAGAAAAGCAATGCCACTGTGCTGCTGTCAGCAGGTCTGTGGGCACTGAGAGATAGCAAATATAAACCTTTATCTGTGGCTTGCAGGCATTCTCCTGGAAAGAGTGTACTTGGAATCTGCAGTTGGCTAATTTTATTGGTAATGGTTACCTTGTCATCACTACAATTTAGGAATTCCTGAAAACCTTCATAAACTTTTTATTCCACCTTATCAGTGATTTTTAAAATTCTGTTTAATTCCCAGTATATCTTTTCACTCAAAATAACTAGAGTAGCTTCTATTTTCATAACTTAACTAATAAAATGCTAAATAAATCTATTAAGTAGATGGATACTGAACTGAGTGAACAGGACACCTACCTGTACAAGAATTCCCTGACAGAATAACTGGGTTATCATTTCACAGATATCAAGATTCTGCTAGACAATAGCAAACTTCCAGCCAAGCTAACTTTCCTTTGTCATAAGGTCAGTAACTTCATGACCAAGCATACAGGTGTTTATCATTCTGGTGCATGAGATGCTGAAATGCTCTCAGGCTGGGCTGCAGGATGAGCAGGCATCCCTTAGTTTAGACTCAAGTGTTTTAAAGTAAAATTAGTAATAACATTTTTCCAACATTCAGGAGCAAATACGTAGACTTTTTTCTATGTAAGATATCCTCATATAATTAATCTAAATTCTGTAGTATTTTCTAGAAAAGAAACACTGGTAGAATTTAGAAAATACTAACGATATAAACATAAAACTTTACAAATGACAATAATCCTTAGTTATAGTTTTTGTTTGCAATGGCATGAATGGACAAAATTGAGGGAAAACAATTTCAATTGTTTCTAGGTCTTTAAAATTTAAAACAATTAAATCAGATAACATCTTTCAAACAATATTAGCTTAAGAGTAGATGAATTGTGGACACCCAAACAGTGGTACATCCACACAATGGAGTATTATTCATCAATTAATGAAAATTTAATAAATTTTACCAAAACCATTGTGAGAACAATGAAGGCCTGAGATTTTACCCTATTTAAAAGTTAACACATTCATCTGCCATAGTTTACAGATGCTGGTTGAAGACACAAGACTCCTGAGTCCAAGATGAAAGGTAAATATTACACATAATAATAGCAGTAACCAGAGTATCAGCATATTTGTATCTGTTTTCTGAGCCCTAGTCCCGGTGTTACGAAGGCCAGATATAACCTGCATGCACAGAGTATTGGCCACATATAACCTGCATGCAGAGTATTGGCCACATATAACTTGCATGCACAGAGTATTGGCCACGTGTAACCTGCATGCACAGAGTATTGTGTTACAGAATAGTAACCTTGAGTTTAGAAAACAAAAATTTAAAAATTGACAGTATGTCTAACTTTGGCTCTTAATGATGAGATTAAATTTGGTATCTTGGATGTTGAGCCTGTCTGTCCTTTGCTCTAGAGGGAGACACACTACCTTCCAAAGCTATTCACTACACAAAAATTGAAAAGATATTCTGGAACAAAGTACGTCGGTCCCTTGCACATAAGATACATAAAAATATGAAAGATCCATAAATCATTGTCTCTAATCAATCTCAAAATAACAATATTGATAATAATGAAAATACTAATAGAATACTAAAAGTAATAGTTTTTGAAATCCTAACATAGGCCGGTTTTACCTCCCTTTGTTTATGAAAATGTAACGCATTATTGTAAAATGGATTATATTCTGCCCAGAAGAAAAAAATTCCATTAATGTGTTGCATTTGCACAATTAGATTTTGTCACTAGAGATACAGAATAAATGTAATAATAAATTCCTACTGTGGTGTGGAGGAAAAACTTCAGACTAGAATCTTGTGTAGGCAGCCTCTCAATTACACTTAAATGATTCCCACTTCTTGATCTTAAACTTTGATTGTATCATTTACTACAAATAGACGGTGGTGGTGTGAAATAGTGAGAAGTCACTTCTGATATTAAATTACAAAAAGACAGAGGAATCTGTTTTGAGGTGCTCTCTTTTCCTTCCCAGCCATTTGTTCTAAGGGAAGCCAGCTGCTGTGTCGTGAGCCAACATGTTGTTAGGTCCATATGGCAGAGAGGTTTCTGGATAACTACAAGTGAGAAATTGAGGTTCTCAGTTTAACAGCTTACAAGTAACCAAATCCTTCCAGCAGCAAGGTGAGTGTGCTTAGAAACAGATATTCTCCCAGAAAAGCCTTCAGATGAGAACACAGCTCAATCAATACTTTCATTGCCAGCTTTGTAAGAAACCTTGAAACAGAGCCAGCTGGCTAAGTGATACTTGCATTCCTGATCCACAGAAGCTATGAGATAATCGTTTTGGAAATCTGTTTGTTTGTAAGATGCTAGGTTTGTTTGGGTAAGGTACTAGGTTTGTTTGTAAGATGCTAGATTAGGTTGGGAATTTGTTTGTTTGTGAGATGCTAGGTTTGTAAGATGCTAAATTTGTTTGTTTGTAAGATGCTAGGGTATAGGGTAATTTGTTATGCAGTAATGGGTAACTGTGATAGTTAATATTGCGTGTCAACTTGATTGGATTGAAGGATGCAAAGTTTTTTTCCTGGGTGTGCCTGTGAGGGTGTTGCCAAAGAAGATTAACATTTAAGTCAGTGGAATTTGAGAGGCAGACACACACTCAATCTGGGTGGGCAACATCTAATCAGCTGCCAGTGCAGCTAGAATAAAGCAGGCAGAAGTTGGAAGGACTTGACTTGCTGAGTATTCAGGCCTCCATCTTTCTCCCTTGCTGGATCCTTCCTGCCCTCGAACATCAGACTCCAAGTTCTTCAGCTTTTGGACTCTTGGACTTACACCAGTGGTTTCCCAGGGGGTCTCAGACATTGGGCCACAGACTGAAGGCTGCACTATTGGCTTCCCTACTTTTGAGGTCCTGGGACTCGGACTGGCTTCCTTGCTCCTTAGCTTGCAGATGGCCTACTGTGGGACTTCACTTTGTGATCGTGTGAGTCAATATTCCTTAATAAACCCTCCTTCATATTTACTTCAATCCTATTAGTTATGTCCCTCTAGAGAAACTTGACTAATACAGTAACTAATAATAACATTAGTACTGAAAGATTGGGTTCTGCCGTAGTAAATACCTAAATGTGGTAGTGGCTTTGGAACTGAGCAGTGAGTGGGTGGTGACTGGAAGGATTTTGTGAAGTGTATTAGAAAAAGCCTACGTTGCCTTCAACAGACTGCAGAATTTTGCACATTGAAGACAGTGTTGAGGCCACATAAGGAGGTAAAATATGTATTACTGGAAACTGCAGGAAGGCAAATCTGCGTTATGTAGTGCCAAAAAGATTAGCAATGTGACTGCCTGCACTACAGTGTGAGGTAGAAAATGTGCCTAATTACTTGAATGATCTAACTAAGGAGAATTTCTAAGGAAAGTGTTGAATGTGACATGTGATTTCTTTGTGCTGCTTAGTGTAAAATGTGAAAATAGGAAGATAAGTTGAAGGAAGAACTGGAAAATGGAAAGGAGTCAAGTCTTGAGGATTTTGAAAATTCTTAACCTTTCCAAATGACAAATCAGGCCAAAATTAAGAATTGGCTTCTGAGCAAATATTGAATCTGGGGCATTGCCAGAAATACATGGTCTTAAGATGAAGCTGGGGATGTGACTGCAAATGTGTTTGTTAAGATGACAGAAAGACCAAAGGTGGTGCCAAATCAAAGGTTCTCTGAGGAGATTAAGGGTGTGCTCCGCAGATCCTCTCAATTTAAACAATTGGTCATCTAGGAAGCTTAAGGTTGTTATCCCTCAGCACTCTCAACAGGAGCTCAACAGGTGGAGAAGGGCTTATCATAGACGCTTGTGGCTGTGGCTTTTGAAATCTAAGTGGATAATTCTTCCAAAAAAAATCACAGAAGAGCCACCATTATTTTGAGATTACAGCCATAGAAACGATGACATCTTTGACTAAAAGGAACAGAGACAGTATAAATTGTAAAGAGGTCATTGGACCCACAAAATCCTATTGAAATTCTCCTGAAATTTTGAAGCAGGGCTGACAAAACCACTCATCTGCAAACCCATGCTACTTTTCATGGGCGGCTTAGGGTAGGGGAAGCATGACCCGAAGAACAGAAGCCAGATCCCGAAGTGCAGAATCTAGGACCGTGGAGAACTATTCACATGCTTGAAACCTAATCAATACGTTTTCAGCATTCGCCAGGCTGGAATTCAGAATTACTATAAATCGATGATTCATTTGTGCCTCTCTGCTTGCTCCCTCTACTTTTGAACAGAGAAGAACAAATATTCTACACCTACCCGAACTTTATATTGATATGTTGGAGACAAATTACTTGTCTCCTTAGTTTCATAAGTGTGAAGATAAAGAAGAGCTGCATTCTAGAAAACGTATGTAAGAAACTGTGCCCTGGCAGCCTCATCCACACTAGGAATGATTTAGGTCGAGATCCTAGACTTTGAGCTAATATTGTGGTGGGATAAGACTGTTGGGGACCTTCAAATAAGGTGAGGATATTTTGCCTGTAGAAGGGATACAAGTTTTTGGAATCATAGAATACAAAGTGGTACACAGAATAATTAATATAGGCCTTAAAGACCCAAAGTTAACATTTAGGTTTCGACTTTTACTAAGATATTTATTTGTGTGTCTGTGTGTGTATATATGTATATATGTGTGTGTATACATGTATATGTATGTATATATGTGTATACATATATACATACATGTATGTGTACACATATATACATACATATATATACATGTGTACATATGTATACATATATACACATATATACACACATATATACTTATATACATATATACACACACATATACATATATATTTTTACCATATCCAAGAGTAATCATACTTAGCACTATATATATTATATGTGATGCTTAATAATTATTTGCTGGCAGTGACGCTGTAGTGATACTCCATGGAAGTCAATTTTAATTTGTGACTCTATGTTTCTCCTTTCACTTCATCATATATCCTCAGTTTATTTCTATTAGATGCCTTGGATTCAATTTTATAAAACTCATTAGTAATTGATGTATTCTCTTTTCTCTCTTTAATATTGCCAGGATGAATTCAGAGTACTCAGTGGACAAATATCAGAGCAATTCGTACTCTTTTGAAAAACTCTAAATTATCCACTTAGATTTCAAAAACTCTTTTGAAATCCAGGCTGAAATGCAAATATTCATTTCATTATGAATACATTAACATGTTTTCTTTTAAAGAAAATGTACTCCTAGTAAGTTATGCTATAGTGAGGATTAAAATAACAAAAAAGACATCAAAGTGTAATGCTTTACAGTTTAATCAAATTTTCAAATACCTCACACTATTATGTGATTGGCAGATTTTCAAAGTAACTATATATTCTCACTAACGTTGTTAAACAACATGTTTTGCCATTCAGTGAGTATGTGTTTCTAAGTGACAGATCAAATCTGAGTCAGAGAAAAATTCAAAGATTTTGTGAGAAGAGTTTATTGAATGCTATTTAAAAAGTTATTGTTTTGTTGAGTTCTCAAGTTTTATTTCTTATATCAGACTTCTAAGAAAATAATTTATATATTAATGAGATATATCATTTATATATTACTTGATTTCCTTATCATATACATAGTGTGTGTATATATATATGCACATATATATACATATATATGCACATATATACATATATATGCACATATATATACATATATATGCACATATATACATATATATGCACATATATACATATATATGCGCATATATATATATATACATATATATGTATATTTGACCAAAACCAAAACAATTTCTATGACAATTACTTTTGAATACATGGTTCTTTTCTAACGTTACAAACTATCTTCTCCCAAATGTGAATATTTTATTTTTTTCCTTGTTCTAACATAATACTTCCCATAGATCCAGGCTCAATAAATAATTCTCTCTTGGAGAACTTAATTTTGTTCCCCTAAAAAATTAATCTCAAAAGATAAACCTAATTAAACAGAAAAAGAGGAAAATAATAATATTGTGTTAAATATTTGTAAGATGTGAGCATTTTCAGGGGTTCTCACACAGTTCTTGTAAACCGCCACAGGTCACCAACTTCCATACAATCATATTCTGCTGCTACTGTCCCAGTGTAGTGATATACTTATTTTTTTGTTTGCTATTTGCCTCTGTTTTTCAGTTTTACTTTTTCCATCTTATTGTGATTGTAGATTGGTCAGAATACATGAGTATGAAGATAGGACTGGAGCTCAAAATATTGGTTTGATGGATGAAGTCTTCCATAATACTTAGGTGGATGCTGGGCTTTTCAGAAACTAGATAATGTTCCATGAACTGCTACAGGGTTCACATATTTCTTTCATTACTTCTTGAGAAACTGCATCTTTGATAATATAACTTTGATGAAAGTTTGATAATCTCCAATCATGTCACACTTACGTCTTTCACTGCTCCTTGGGAATCTCATTTCAATATTATTTAATATTATTTTTATTAATATGATCTATCAGTTGTTCAGCAATTCTCCATTGATTCTTACTCTGTATCAGGAATGGATTTGGTGGCTAGGGAAAGAGCAGTGAATAGAAGATGGGCAAAGTGACAATTTCTTAGCAGTCTATTAAGCTTCCTTGAGTAATTCAGAAAAAAACTTAAATTTTGTAATTCAGAAAAAAACTTAAATTTTGGTAGTGATGAGAATTGTTATAGTTGAGACTAGATACATAAAAAATAAATATATATATGTTCAAAAACACATGCACATATATACATTTATGCATACATATACATGTTATGTTTAATCTCCAGATTTCAGTTTGTTTTATAGAAGTGAGTTAAAATTTTGATAATCTCCAGTCATCTCAAGGCTAAATATGAAGGCTGTGGTTGTATTTTTTATTTTGTTGCTCCATATTACTGGCTGAGTAGATGGGGATACTTTTTGTCATTTTATCTTTTTCTATGTGTAAGTGACAGAGACTTTCATTTTGATGTTATTCGGATGTTTTCAGATTAATTGATTTTTTAGGAAAGTAATTCATCCTTTGTTGTGGGTACACGGTTGGAAGATGACGGGAGTTTTGTTAGATTCAAATATCGACTAGATGAAGTAGGCAAAGTTCGTCATTTTTTGTAGCAATTTTTGTGCACATATGCAATCTTTGTGGCTCCTTACCAACGTCTGTCTCTCCTCTTTATTATAAAAGGAATAATGCTTTATCTGTGTCATCTAATTTCTTAGAACTCACCTTGAAATGTGTAATAAATGTTTTATGGATAACTTTATTAAGCTAAGATAAAAGCTTTCCAAAATTTTGTCTATTTAGGATCATATTGATTAAAAGTGATAGAATCTGAACCCAAACAAGTTTAAATAAAATGTGGAATTAATTTCCTCAGGAAATCTAAGCAAGTTCAAAAAAAAACAAAAACAAAACACACAGGAAACATAGGAACAATCAGAACCAGGTACATGAACTCCATGAAGATGTCTTTCTCTCCTTTTGGTTGCCTGTTAGTTTCTTTCTTTTTTTTTTTTCTTTTTTTTTTTGTGCCTGAGGCAGAAAACACTAGTACTCTTTTTTTTAAGCATTGAATGACATGTGGTCACTAATATTTCTTAAGTTTTCTAACTTAAAACTTGAGCTCCAAAGTGAGATTGAGTAACTTCCCCAAGTCTAAATGTAAAAATGCAAAATCTAAGAGTTATATTCAGACAGGTGTGGCATAGGCACGACACAACCTGGAACCAATAATTGCTTATGCTGAGTGGGCAGGTGGTATCGTAATAACAGAAAGAGGCCCTGGTAATCACATAATCATGGAAAATATTTGGCAATGAGATGAGGATATGTTTGTGTGCGTGGAGTGCAGTGGGCTTCCGGTGAAATTATTCTCAAAACAATTCAGTATGCATCACCACCAACTAATTCCTACTTTGTGCTTTAATCGTTAAATAATGGATCTTCAATTTATCTGAGATATATCCTGTATCTATTATAATTTTAACACTCGCTACTGTTAAAATTGTATATAGTACTTCAATCCATGAATTGCAAGCTACAATATTTCCAATAAATACTTGCATTGTCCAATAGAGGCAGAAAATATGTATAGCAAGCAAATAGATTGAAATTTTACTCCAGCTGCCTGGCTTATTCTGTGAGTTTAGGAAAATTACTTATGCTCTGCTATTTAATGGGGAAAATAAAGATAATACCTGTTTTGGTTATTGTGAAAATTAAATGAGGTAAGGCCAGTAAAGCAGGACTATTTTGAACTTTAAATGAGATTAGTTTAACTGTGTTATGCATTTTTACCTTTTAAGTATAGGCAAAAGGTAATTAATTTAATTGTTCTTCAACAAGCTACATCCTCTCTTCTAATATTGAGGTAGTTTTTTACATCATTTAGGAAAGTGTTAAACAGATATTACATGTAACTATAGTTGGGTACTTGGCTATTTGGTTTCAAGAAGGAAAATCTGTAATTTCCAGATACAAGTTTAAGATTTTTAGTGCTAAATTGCACATTATTCAAACCAAATTTTGAGCAAAAATATCACTCCAATGTATTGAATAATGTTAGCAGTAAAGTATTGCCATTCTTTAGCCTGAATCTGTAAATGAATTTAGAAATAATTGTTGAAATAATATTTTCTTTATTACTATAATTACCAGTGTGTTGACTTGAAGATGTATTTCCAAGAATCTACAGTTTCCTTATATTTAATTTTGCTCCCAACCACAAGCAGTTTTGCACCCTGTTGAAGATGACAGGAGACACCTCCATAGTCAGTGGTTTTCTGGCTTCACATAAGATTAATTTCATAGCCATTGCTTTTGAGTTTTCAATATAATTTCTGAAGAAAGTTAACTATATACCTAACAGCAGTCACACATTTCTGAAAGAAAACTCCTTTCACTCTAACAGCAGGTTATTCTTTTACTCTCCCATTTTGTTAATATTTCAAATAATCAATTACCAAGTATCTTTATTTTATTGAAAATAAACTTAGGTCTGCCCTCCAACTCCAAAGCAAAGTGACTTAAAAATAACAGAAAGCACTTCTAGCTTACAGATCAATGGTTCACTGCGATTGCTAGGCTCTACTTGTCTCTACTCTTGTGTGTTTTTTCTTTCGAGAACTCAGACTAAGGAAACAACTGTTCCTGGAGACATACTGTTCTCACTTCAGAAGGCAAGGAAACAACCAGCAAGCTAAATCACACAATTACATTTAAAACCTCTGCTTGAACATAGCGTAATTCAAATCCAATTATCTTTTATTGGTCCAAATACGTCACATGGCCAAGCCTAACAATGAATACAGAAATATCATTGGCCTAGAGAGAGATACTTCACTTTTTATTGCAAAGAGCATAGACGGATAATTCTTTTGTTGGGTAGTGAATATTTGGGTAATGGATATTTATTGGGTAGTGAATATTTGGGAGCAAAAATGCAATAACTTGTTTTCTCTCTTCTCTCTTTTTTTTACTAATACTCCCTTCAGATTTCTCTTTCCAAAGCAAATACTATTGAGTTGCTTTTATGCATAAAATTCGGTTTTGTCTCCGGGTGGCTTACAGGTAATCTAGACTTCTTAATGTTACTCATAGGATCCTTCAGAATCTGCTCTCTAACATGCCAACAGCCTCATACTTGCCACTCTATCTTTGTTTTTCAAGGGGGATAGTATCCTGAAAGTTGAATGAAGAAGAGATTTCAAAGGACCAATGAAATGAGCCAAACACGGCTAATAGATAAAGCGTGGTGAGACTTGATCATTTGCCTTTGATTTAAAAACATGGCAGTAATTTGGGATTCTGAAGAAGACAGTTTTGTTGGAATAACAAAGGCAAAAACTTGAGTGGAGTGGATTCAAAAATAATCAAAGACTAACACTGAAAACAGGGATCAGGGAATCAGAGGAACAGTGAGGTGACTTGAAGCATATGTGGGGTCCAGAGAAGTCTTTTGTTTGTTTCTTTGTTTCTTTTTAATATGAGAGAAAATGAAGTTCTGACTGTATGTTGATTTGAATAATCCAGTGAAGAGGAAAAAGTTACTGATGTGTAAAATATATAAGAGACTCGAAGCAATATTCCTGAGTAAGCAAGAAAAATGAGAGGTAGGGCACGACGGAGTCTGGCCTTAGATGGCCAGGAACACGTGTGTGTTGCTTGAGGCAGACCTAAAAAAACTAGATGTGATTGTAGGAATATTCTGTCAGTTTACATTCATATCGTTAGTGAATAAGCAAGAAAGTTTATAAGCTGAGAGTGAGTATCATGGAAGAAACATTGTGGTTCTGAAGACAGAGGGCAACATAGGAAATGATTATATAATAGAATATGAGACTGAATGGATAGAGATACGTGAAACAACCTATAGGCTGTCACAGGCTTATTCACAATGTACATCAATATTCAGAGCTATTGGCAGGCATATAGATTTGACTCTGTGTGAGATATATATATACACACACACATACACGCACATATATATATATATATATATATATATATATATATATATATATATTCTATGCATGTCTGTCTATCCATATATGAAGTGTGGGCAGTACTGGAAGTTAATCCATTATTAAGCATGATACAGTTAAACTGGCTCAAGGATATTATATTGTAAAATGACAGAAGCTTATAATTAGTAAAATTCAGAAGTGTAAACTTTCATTTGGTCCCTGGTGTCACCCTGACTACCCCAGCAGACACGGTTCACATCTCCTTTTCCTATGCTCTGCCTCTCCTCTCATTACACTATTGTTCACCAGGGAAAACCAGGGTTTCCTTGACAGGTAAGCAGAACTAGAACTTAAATGGAAGAAGTAAGGTAACCAGAGCACATCCTATGGCTGATGGGAAGCAGTGATGCTTCCAAAGATTTCTGGTATGTTAAAATGGCAAGTGATACACCTTGTGGACAGTGAGTAGAAATGTGTTAATAATAAAAAGCAAAAAAAATTTAGCCCCTGAAGCAAGATAAACCTTTTAAGCAAACTAAGACCACAATGATCTAGAAAAGAGAAGATGACATAACTTATGCTTATTGGAAAGTATAAGATCTCAATAATTTTTTATTAAAGACAATACTCTATATTAGTGAAACAAGTGTATGAGAATTCTGTACCAAAAAATGGTCAATAAACAAAAGACTATTGGAATTTTTTAAACTGCCCTAAGAGACTTCAAACCTAAAATTTGTTATTTTTGAAGATTCAGAACATGTGCTCTATTTCTTTTAAACATTTTTGTGTATATATATGTGTGTGATGCAGACAATGGGTATAATAAGTGAGGAATGGTATTTAAAATACACCTGCATTTTATGCTTAGCCTTATGTTCAAGCCTATACCCCCAATCATGAAATCTGTCATTTTAAATGCCTATGAAGGCAGATTCACTTTGCCCTAGAGGCAGAAATTATAGAATTTCCCTTGATCACCTACCCAAATAGATAATGGAGAAATACGTCAACATATAAAAAAGATGAGTGGTATACTATTCTAATCATTCTACTTTTGGCAAAATTAACTTCCCACTTTTGTATTCAGTTTTTATGCCAACAAATATTACAAATAGAAGCAGCCAAGGCCGGGTGCGGTGGCTCAAGCCTGTAATCCCAGCACTTTGGGAGGCCGAGACGGGTGGATCACGAGGTCAGGAGATCGAGACCATCCTGGCTAACATGGTGAAACCCCATCTCTACTAAAAAATACAAAAAACTAGCCGGGCGAGGTGGCGGGCGCCTGTAGTCCCAGCTACTCAGGAGGCTGAGGCAGGAGAATGGCGTAAACCCGGGAGGTGGAGCTTGCAGTGAGCTGAGATCCGGCCACTGCATCCCAGCCTGGGCGACAGAGCAAGACTCCGTCTCAAAAAAAAAAAAAAAGAAGCAGCCAATGTCAGATTTACCTTGTTGCCTGAAATCCACTTGGTAGCTGATGTCGTAACTATCTCCTTGTGTACCAATAAACATATGAATTATAAATTTGGGCTACCGTATAGCTATGAATCATTTTGAGTGATAACCTTCCAGTTTGAGAAAAAGCATTAATCTGAACGAAGAAAATGGTTGAGTAACTAGCCTGGGGTGAACACATCTGTTTATTCTTCACCATATGTTTAACAGCCTCTAAACTTGCTTTCTTGGCTACATTCCAAGGCTGTTTGGGACTCACTGAGACTCAAACAGCAAGCTACAAAAGGTTTCCATAGGTCACTGACCCTGCACTTAAGCACCACTAACTATAATTTTGTTTTTTGGTCGTTAGTAATAAGTCATCACTTGTTAAGAAGATGTGGTTGAGATTATGTTTATTTTTATCAACTCGTAAATTCAAAGCTTTAATGTCTATAGGGAATGAGGATGGACTAAGGGATAGCTTCCCCCTATCCTTTAGTGGCTGAGCCATGAGAAAAGACTGTTTCTACTATTCTGCTGATTTTTTTTTTTTTTTTTTTCAAGACAAGGTTTCACTCTGCCACCCAGGCTGCAGTGCAGTGGCACGATCATGGCTCACTGAAACCTTGATCTCTTTGGGCTTAAATGATACTCCCACTTTAGATTCCTAAGTAGCTGATATCACAGGTGCACCCTACCATGCCCAGCTTTTTTTTTGTTTTTTTTTTTTTTTTTCAGAGACAGGGTTTCATTATGTTGCCCAGGCTGGTCTAAAACTCCTGTGCTCAAGCAACCCTCCCAGCTTAGCCTCCCAAAGTGCTGGGATTACAGCTGTGAGCCACTATGCCTGGCCTCTGCTGAAATTGTTAACAAGATTTATTATCAATATTTAATGAATGTCATTTTCCTTAACATTTGCCAATATGTCCATTCAACTGGTTACTAGATCTAAATCCTAACCACGGCATTTTGTTGTTGTTATTGTTTGTTTATTTCTTTAAACCAGAGTGTCACTTATTCGTCAATTTTTGAAAACATCTGAGCTGTATTTCTAATTGCTCATCACACATAACTTTAGGTTATGGCATTAGACATAATTTCCATGACAAGGACACACATTTTAAAACATTTACTTTATTATTCACATTTTAAATAGGTTGAACCTTTGAGCTATTGTCAGAGGTTCTTATGGGTTAATTTGTACATGAAATTGTAAAACCAAGGGAAAACATATTTTTTCTGTAACTATACACAAAATATGCTCACCTTCAGATTATTTATATATACTAGTATAAAAGCAAACTGAGAAGTGATTGACGATACTGCCAAATTCTCTCTGAGCCTACAAGATATAGATGGTACCTTTAAAATTGGCAAAAACCTAATTAATCTTGCATGAGGCGTAAACTTTTTCTCCTTAACCTGATAACAGTATGTAACAGTAGGAAACCCACAATTTTCATGATAAGGGAACCCAAGCGTGAAGGATGTGTATAAAAATATTCAAACAACAATAAAATTACTTTTTTCTCTACCATAAAAAAGAACGGAAATCATACCCTGTCATTCTCTGAGGTGTTTTCGAAGTACTCGGCAGCGGGCTTTCTAAGTACTGTAGTTGATCATAAAAATCACAGATCAAGTTAAGAAGTGTTGTGTGTGTTTGTCTTTTTAAGTTGTTTCCTTTATCAACTTGACACCTAAAGCCTATGCTGCTTAAATTGATGTTTACTTGAACTGCTGCTGAGCAATCCTTCTTCTACCCTCTAGGGAATGAGCAACATCTTTTAAGCCTCTTGAGAAGCTGATGTGTCTTCTCCAGTCTAAATCATGTCCCTTAGCTTTAGTCATGCTATTAGTGAAAGATCTTTTTTTTATGGTAAAATCATGACACTCATAGAGATATTAAATATAAAATAGACGTGTTAAGGATTCGTTTAGCTCATCAATTAATGAGGGGAACAGTGAGGTGTTACAACCGGTTCTGAGAAGAGTTCATGAAACCACACATATATTAGGCACTCTGGAATGCTGAACTGAATTTACAAATAGATGCAAAATTGGTCAGTATCCACAGGGAATAATCAATTGCGTTTCAATGGACAGAGTTTATTTGCATATTTATAGGCAAAATCATTTGCAATAGGATCTGTTTTTTAGTTTAATGGATTTGAAAAATAGTTGAGATAAAATGAAAGGCAAAGATAGCTTTTAATAGAAAATAGCTTACTCAGTAATCGTTTTAGCCCACTGCAAAGTTGTTCACAAATTTCTTGACTATGAAATAAGCAAGGGAAATAATGATGAACAACTTGAATGTCATGGTTTACAAAAAGTTTAGATGAAATTTATGCTTCCAACAAAAACATCTTAATCTAATTAAGTGTTGAAGATATTTTTACAGAACGTTACTTCTTATATTTATAATACAAGAATTAAAGGACTCATTTTACAGATTATGGGCATAACTTGTATTTGCTGCAACCTACATAAACACTTTTTGACAGAGGATGTTCTCAAAAACTTAATGCCATTGTTTGAATTTGGTCACAGCTGCAATTGAAAATTTCCTCATTAAATAATTTATAGACAATGACTTGGCAAGAACATGCATGAGAGCTTGATATCTTTGTTGTTTTCTGAAATCGTTCAATAAACTTCTAGAGTAACTAGAGAACCTGAGTCATATCATGTTAGAAATTCGCGTACTTAGGGGAAAATAGGTTAATTCAATTAATATTGTTTCCCTTCATTTATTGTGTGTGTACACACATGTGTGCACTTGCACAGACTTTGAGGTGAATTTCCTAACAATTCCTGCCTCTTTCCTTGCGTGCGTCCACGCGCGCGCGCGCACGTGCACACACACACACACACACACACACACACACACATACTCTCTCTCTCTCTCTCTCTCTCTCTCTTTCTCTCTCAATCTGTTAGTCTGAACATCATCGATTGGTCTGTTTTGATAATGGCTGATTGGGTACCCCACTTATTGAAAAAGTTAATCATATTTCTCTAGTCATATTTAACGTCTTTTCATCTCTTCTTGATCCACTTCTCACCCTTCTTACTCTGTTCTCTACCCTAAGATGCTGACCCGGTTTACAATGAAAGTATTGGTTTCTATTCCCCCTGTCTTCTATTTCAAATCCCAATAAGATAGACAGTGGAATATTGGAGGGAACGGGAAAAGGAGGTCAGGGATTTATTGCTCTAGCTCTTTCTCTGCTAAGTCAGTCAAGCTTCTTATGTCTTTGAACCAAAGGTTACTGCTCCTCTCAAGGTAATCTTCTCTACAAGTCTCTCTCTCTCTCCCCCCGCCCCCTGCTTTGTATTCTGGTACCTGCCTCTTCTTTTGACTACCTCTGGCTCTTGCAGAAGCAGCTTCTCTGCTATATAACCATCTATACCATTATAAATATTTGTTTTATTGAAAAATCATCTTGGAATAATCTAAATGTGGGTGGCCTGTGTTTTCTGTTGGACTCCTGACTGATATTATTTTTAAATATGCTTTTATCTTCTGAATTATGTGGCTAGCCAGAGGAGTGGAAGTTCCTAAGATTTTAATCTGAGTTCATAAGAAAATAGAAGCTCTTTCAAACCTTCAGGCTTGACCAGGGGATCAGTAACATCATCTGTAAAGAGCCAAAGAGTAAATGTTTTAGGTTTTGTAGACCACGCTAATACCAGTCATAGATAATAAGGAAACATGGACTTAGATGTGTTCCAATAAAACTTTAGTTATAAAACAAGGGAGTAGTGGTGGTGGTGGTTGTGATGGTGATTTTAGCCTTTGGCAAAAGTTTGTTGACCTTGGACTAGACCATAAAATGCAAACTAGTTTTACATGAGCTGCACCTTTGTGTATCTGTCTTACAAACACCATTATTAACAAAGCAATATTTTGTTTTAGTTTATGCTCTAGCATTTTTATTTTTTGAGATTTTTAAAAATAATTTTAGCTATTTAACATTGCTAGAATATGACATTAGTCAGACATTTCTAATATTTTGCATGACATTTTTTCAGTTTTGAGTCTCATAATGCAATTCCATTCTGAAGCAAAGTCATTGCTGAGAATGCTAATATAAAAAGTAAAATTTATAAGATTTTTAAAAAATTGTATTAAATTGGTGCTCTACTAAGGTAGTATTCTGTTCTGCAATGAAATACTTTCCTTCACAGACAATTATATAAGGACCTAGTCTAGTAACAAATAAGTTTGTTACCTATTCAGATTCATTGCTTCTTTTCAAGTTTCTGATGAATTTCTGTATTCCATGACTTCATTTATACATTATGTCTAGAATAAGACATTGTAGTTTGGATTCTCCCTCTTGCCAATTCTTTTCCCTTCACTTTTCAGAAATGGTGTTCCTTGCTGCCTGCAAAGAGTCTCAGAGACGTTTTCTCAGGTTACCTGACAGTCTTATTAATTCACTTTTTCAACATAAGTAAATATAAATGTTTATGACTTATACAGTAGAATAGTTTGTCGTATTTGTCTGTTACAACTAGAGTTAAGATAATGAGGTCTTACTTTACTTTCACTTACTTCTTTTTCAATGTTCTTCCTTTCTGTATGTAGGTCCGAATTTCTGACCATGTTATTTTTCTTCTCTGATTTATTCGTTATTTCCTTCTATAACTTATCTCACTTAATTCTTTTCCAATGTTCTTCCTTTCTTTAGGTAGGTTCGAGTTTCTGACCCATGTTATTTTCCTTCTCTAACATTTCTTGCAAGTCAATTCAACTGCCAACAAACTATTCTTGATTTTTGTTTGTTTAAGATAGTCTATTACTCCTCCGCTTTTGAAGGACAGTTTCACAGGGTACAGAATTGTAGGTGAGTCATTATTTTTTTTTCTGTCAACACTAAATATTTCACTCTACTCTCTTCTTGCTTGCATGGTTTCTGAGGATAAATTTGATATAATTCTTATCCTTGATATTCTATAGGTAGGGGGTCCCCCCAACCACCACCTCTAGCTTTTTCTTCAATATTTAATCTTTATCATTGATTTTTTGAAGTTTGAATATAGTATGCTTAGGTGTATTTTTTAAAATATTTATCCTGTTTAGAATTCTCTGAGATTCTTGGGTTTGTGGTTTGGTGTCTGACATTAACAGATGGAAATCTTCCATCAGTATAGCTTTAAATATTTATTATATTCCTGTCTTGTTTTTTTATTCCCATTACATGTATATTACACTTTTTCCAGTTGTCCCATAGTTCTCTAATCTTTGTTCTGGGATTTGTTATTTTCAGTCTTTTTACACTTGCTTTTCAAGTTTGGAAGTTTCTATTAAGATATCCTCAATCTCAGTTATTCTTGCCTCAGTTGGGCTCCATCTACTGAGCCATCAAAGGCATCCTCCATTCCTGTTGCAGTGTTTTTGATTTCTAGCATTTTATTTTATTTTATCCTTAGATTTTCCATCTCTCTGCTTACCTTGCCCATTGTTCTTGCATGCTGTCTACTTTATCTATTAGAGCCCTTGGCATATTTTAAAATTTTCTGGTCTGATAATTCCAACATCCCTACCTTGTCTGGTTCTGATGCTTGCTCTTTGTGTTCAAACTGTGTTATTTGCCTTTTAATATAACTTTTACTTTTTCTCCTGGTTATTGGGCGTGATGTACTTTAATGTGATGGTAAAGTGTGGAGTTGGGGGTGAATTCTATAATTCTACGATTTTCAGTCTTTCAGTGACCCTGTGCCTCTGTCTTGTGAACTTTAAAAATCTGTTCCCCAGAATGGATGGGGCTAGAGATGACTGGAGTTGGATACTTCTCTTCACACAGGTCATTTAGGCCCTGAAAACTCCCCAACAGTTTAAGCTGGGTTAAATTAACTTTGCTTCAGTTCAAGCTGCTGAGAACAGAATGCTTTGGCATATTTTAAGTGTTACTTTTCCCCTCTCCCACAAGAAGTATGAGAGGATTTTTTTCTCCAACATTCAGTGTGAGAATCTAGTTGAACTGTTAAAGGTAAAATTCATGAAAGCATAGGGTCCCCGCTATGACTGGGTTCTACAGGAATGTTTAACTCTCAAACTTGCCTACTCTAAGCCTCCAGGAATTTATCAATTGCAATTCAGGTTTTCCTACCCCAGAAGTTGTCCTCACGGAAGTTTCCACTATAGTTTTTGTTTTTGTTTATTTTTACTTTGTAAGTTGTGATTCTCTGTGTGCATCTGTCTAGCTTTCCAATTTTGCAGGCAGCTATTTGACCTGTGGCCTCATTTCTCTGACAGATCTAAGAAAGGTTACTGGTTTTTCAGTTTGTTCTGCTTTTTACTTGTTAGGATGGAGTGTGTACTTCTGAACTCCTTATATGCCAGGCTGGAAACACAATACCTCATCAGTGCTTTTTACCATTATGGCTTTTTCTGTATTGCTTGTTTAATACGATCAATTTTTAAAAAGAGACAATACTGTACCAATAGCTGTATTTCAGTGTCTTCATGGGTTTCCTAAAAAAAAATTTCTCAGATTTCCTTTATAACAAGTGTCTTTTGATACATTTTAACAACTTAGAGAGTTAGGTTTTGTACACATTAGGTTTTGAAAGGATAACTTCAAAGCGATGCTGCATTTTAGAAACTTAGAGCCAAGGACTAACAATACTTTTTACGCATTAATTCAACCTCTTTAAGGGAGTTATGCTTTTTTCCTGTGTTATTGACCTCTTCAAACTCTCTTTGCTCTCCTGGATTTTCAGTTGCAAGTCTGACTCAATTCATTCATAATAGTGTGTATTTTTCAATTAAACATGTCCAGACTTCAGATGATAAGAAACATTACTTTCTCATAAAGTTAAAATATTTTCAGTGATTATTATTATTATTATTATTTTGAGACAGAGTATCACTCTATCACCCAAGCTGGAGTGCAGTGGTGCAGTTTCAGCTCACTGCAACCTCCACCTCCCAGGTTCAAGTGATTTTCCTGCCTCAGCCTCCCGAGTAACTGGGACTACAGGCATGTGCCACCACACCCTGCTCATTTTTGTATTTTTAGTAGAGACGGGGTTTCACTGTGTAGGCCAGGCTGGTCTTGAACTCCTGACCTTGTGATCCACCCGCCTCAGTCTCCCAAAGTGCTGACATTACAGGCGTGAGCCACCACACCCAGCCTCAAGTCTTCTTATCTTGTGCTGATTTATACATACTTTTAACTGCAATTGACTCATGTGGGAAACCAACATACAGACCCACCTGGACCTTCCCATACTATTATGCACTTATATGAAAATGGAAGTGCTGTTGCCACAAAAAGTCACCAAGTACAAAGAAAGGCTCATTGTAATTTGTCTGCTAGGCAATTGAATCACCTACTTGGTCCCCTGTCTTATATACGACACCATTGTATGCTCTGTCACCCAGACCTAAACCTTTCTATCACACATATATTCATTAAAAAATATTTTTAGAGTTACAATTTATCAGGGTCTGGGATAAACTTATGAACAAATTGAAATGGTCTATTGAGGAAGGCAATGTTAATCAAGGGTGAAATTTGATTAATATTGAATAATAAGTGCTATTTTATGAGTTCTGTATGGGCAGTAACAGGAGCACTTCAGAAGAAGTTTTTCTGAAATTGGTGATATGTGCATTAATATATCAGAATGAATTGTTTATACCGAAGTCAAAGTGATGAGTGAGTGTCAGAAGGGGCAAAACCTTGGCAAGTTGGGAAGTGTCAGTGGTTCATTATACTTGGAGCCGAGTGTGTAAGTGTAGGAGTGAGGGTGGAAAGGTAAGAGTACCCACATGGCACACAACCTTGTAGAGAGTTACAGACGTCTATCTAATGGAAATGGGAAAGTGTTGAGGGTTTCAAGTAAAGTAATATGATACAATTTTCAATTTAGAATAGTCACTTAAATTTGAACATAGAGAATAGATTGAGACAGAAAAATATGAGAGGCAAGCAGAGTACCTATGAAGATTCTGCCTTAAATCACAGAAGAAAATAATGAACAAGGTGTGGTGCTTGAACCAGGTGAGTAGCAATAGGGAAGACAATACAAATTCTAAAGATTTACAGAAACCAGTCTTATAATTCTTGGCTTGGTCAGCCTAAACAATGGTGGCGTTCTTTGTTTATGTATTTATTTATGTTGTAGAAATATATTGTTCAGAACACAAAAAGAATAGATAAAATTTGTAGCTCTGGACAAAATAAAACAAGAACATTCTACCATATATTTATTTATATACACGCACATATAGTAATTATGTAAATATAATTACCATTCTACTGTATATATAATTACAAATAAATACCCTGCACAAAATACATAAAACAATATTGACATTGAAAGAGGAATAAAAAGATGAGAAAATGAGCATTCCTACAAGACCAAACTTTTTTGGCTAAATTTTCCTCATTCCGGAAGAATACTATTCAAAATGCTAAACCCTTCTGTCTTCCCACTGACTGTTATGACCATATAGACTATCAACAAATCCTTGCCAACCATTTCCACCCTGCAGTCATGAGTCAGTCCCCCTCCTTATTCCTACAGCACTGCAGAGCCCTTGGAGTGAATGAAGCCCTGTTGGCTTTCCCGGCCTCATGCTAAGAGAAAGACAACAAACACACAGCTCCCGATCTCTTCCAGTTAAAGACTTGGAGAAGGATTACAGAGAGGTGGGAGCTGAAGAAAAGAATTATTTGAATTATGTATGAAGTGTTGTTAAAATTTTTGAAGGGCCTTGTATAAAACCAATCAGACATGACAGAGCAAAAACACTAAACCGTTTTTTGAAATAACACCAACCTCTCAGATTCACCTCTGTGTAGCACACAAGTGAAGCAGACCAGAATTGCACGCAAATATTTTGAAAACTAAATTGATATTCAAACCATAGCCCATGAAAGTGAGCAAGAATGTGCATTCCGATCCTAACAGGTTGACTGCTTGCTAAAGTAAAAGATTGAAGTAGGAACCCAAATCTCACAACTTAATACCCACAATTTTCGGGACATAATTCAAAATTAGTTTTGCTAACAAGACCACAGAAATCTTAGTTTTGAATGAGGAAAGATAATCAACAAATACCAACACTGAGATAACATAATGTTGGAATTATCTGACAAATATTTTAAATCAGGTGTCATAAAAATGTTCCAACAAACAATTATGAATACTCCTAAAACAAATGGAAAAATATAAAGTCCAAACAAAGAAATAGACAAAATAATAAAGAACCAGATCGAAATTTTAGAATTTCATCAAGCAATGACTGAACTAAAAACTGAACAAGCGTGTTAGTGCAATGAATATGACAGAGAAAATAATTAGCAAATTTGAAGATAGAACAATAGAGAATATCCAATCTTCATAAAAGACATAAAAATGATTTTTAAAACATGAACAGAGCCTCAAACACCTGTGGGACAATAGATATGATCTAGAATTCTTGTCCTTTTTAGCCCAAGAAGAAGAGGGTATGATAAAAAAATAAAATAAAAACTAATGTGAAAAAATAAAACAATGGCATAAAACTTCCCCAATTAAAAGAAAAAGATGTAAACCTAAAGATTCAAGTAATTGAGCAATATCCAAACATGGCAAACACAGAGAAATTCATGTCAAGAAATAGCAGAGTCAAATTTTTGAATACTAAAGGCCAAGAAAAAGTTTTGAAAGGATCCAGAGAGAACAGACACATTACCTGTAGAGGGATAGCTAATCAAAATGTAACAGATATCTCATTAAAACTTCCCAGAAAAAAAGAGAGAAAATTCATTTTGGAAACAAAATTTCTCAGTTGAGAATTTATCCCTCAGGATAGAATGTGAAAAAGACATATTCTCAATGGGAAAATAAAACAACAAAAAAAAGATTATCCATGACTTGCAGATTTGCTCTAAAATAATAGATAAAGACATTTCTTCAAACAGAAGGGAAATAATAAGGGGAGGACACATGGAACATCAGGAACAAAGAACAAAAGAAAGGGGTGATATTAGATAAAGAAAATGAGCAATTCTCCCTATGTTTTTAAAATAATATTTGATGGTGGAAAGCAAATATTATAACCTTTGTTTAACATTTCAATGTATGTAGGAGTAATATTTAAGACCACTATATCACAAACAGAAAAAATCAAAGGACCTAACTGTTGGTAAATAGTCTGCATGCCACTTTAAGTAATAAAATGTTGATTCTAGTAGACTATGATACATTACTTATGTACATTGTAATCCCTAGAGAGACTACTAAAAAAACACAGAGATATACTGAAAAACACTATGCAGAAATCAAAGTGAAATACTATAAAAAGGTGAAGTAACCTACAGGAAAGCAGGAAAGGAGAAATAGAAGATTAAAAAAACAGAGGGAAACAACAAAGAACAAATAATAAAATGAAAATATCAGATATAAATAATTGCATTAAACTAACTAGTCTAAACCAACCAGTTAAAATACAAAAAACTGAGACAATACAAAAATTAAGTCCCAATTTTATGCAGCCTACCAAAAATATTTTCTAATATGATGATAGGTATGTTACAAAATAATATCAAACTATAGATCATATAAATACTAATTAAAAGAAATCTGAAATGGCAACATTATTTTCAAAGTAGACTTCAGAGCAAAGAATATTATCAGTGACAATGTCGGACATTACATGTTGATATAAGTCTCAATTTATCAAGATGACAAAACAAAAATAAATATATATACACCAAGCAATAGGGTTTCAAAATAACTGAAGCAAACCCTGATAGATCTCTAATAACACCTAACAGATTCACAGGTGTAGTGTGTGACTTCCACACCCAAACTAAGTAATTTATGGAAACACTAGATAGACAAAAGCAAATCAGTATCAAAATAAGAGAACCAAACAACAACATCGAGAACATTCGACCCAACGACAGAAGAATGCACACTGTTTTCAAGAAGAAATGAGAGTGTGGAAAGCAAGTGATTAGTATTGGCATAGGAAAATAATCGTTTAATTTGTGACATACCAAACATTTTGCTTAAGAATATTCTTATGAATTTAATACAACAATAGTGTTCTTTGCACATCTTCACTTAATAGAGAAGTTCTTTTGGCTTGGGATATTATTTAAATTATCAGCATAAAATAATCAAAGCAACCTAAAGGCATTACAGATTTTGATATATTTATATTACAGAAAAAGTAAAATTTCATTCTAAATACATCTAATAATAAGACTGGTGGAGTTTTCTTTTTTCATAGTATTTCACTTATTTATGAATGAAAGTCAACTTTTGCAGGAATGACACAGGATATAGCACCAGCCTTATTGTTATTTTTCTTATTATATTAATAAAGACTGACAATTTTTAAAATACAAGACAGAGAGAAATTTCTTATACCAATGTAACTAAACAAATTTGAACTCCTTGTTGAATTCACAAGGTCATTTATACTCCAAATTTAATTTTGAAGGCCCATCAGATGATTTTTCTTGAGACTTTCATTTTGTTGAAAGCAAAGATTGGAAACTACTTGCTTGCAAAAGTTGGTTACTTGTAAATGAGAAAGATTTACACACACTCTCAATATCAATATTTGTAAATGCCCTTCTGTATGGTACCACAGAGGTGTAACAACTTTCGACAATGTGTCACAGGAAGATTCCGGATATGCTTTCCATTTTTAAGTGTGAAATAAAGGCAATTACAAAAAGGGAGATGGGAAAAGATAATTTCTTCAAGATCTTCCCCATAGGTGATTTCCTGTGCAGATTTTTAAAGAAATAATGCATATGAAAGGTAAAAATCTAGAAATTGGTTTCCTTAAAACAGTGATTTATTAAAGTCCTAAACTTTTTAATTTTTTCTGAACATTTTGTGTAATTGTATGCCTTTATGCTTTATTCTAGAAATTTCCTTAAATTTAAATACAATCTAATGTAAAGCATTTTATATTTATGTACAAATAAGCAATTTTCATGCCCTTTTTTATACTTACTTGCATTGTATTTGTATTTTGTATTGTATTACGCATTGTTGTGGCTTTCTTTCAGTATCTTGCACAGTATGGTATCAAATATATGCTTATAGAATAAATGAACTTAGAAATAGGAAGGTAGTAACCTAGCAAAAAAAATATCCTTTTATCTTAGTAGGTATATTTCTACAGAAGAAGGTGAACGCTAAGAGCAAAGTCTCTGGAGACATGTGCATTTGGATTTGATCTTCATCTTCCTACACTAGGTATGCTTACATACACTTCTTTCAGATTTGGCGTTGAGGTGAAATTGCGACAGTCTTATTTATCCACAAGACTACAATAAGAATTAAATGAGGCAATGCAAAGGCCCTGCAATTTGTAAATCTTCAAAAAATCAATTTATTTTTATCATTATTATTAATACTAAAATTTGTGATGTAACACACTCCATATGACTATTAGCATATATATATATACTTCCTATGCTGTAGACGATAATAATGCACAAAATAGTCTGATATGCACTTTGTTGAAGTTTCTCTAACAGTGATATTATTCATTGCTGGGGAGGAGGAATTACTCAGTGCGGTACTACTAGTTTAGCTTAACTGCATCATGTTAAAAGGGAGAACAAAAAAAAATAATAAGAGAGACAGAGGAAGAAAAAGAAAAAAATGAAGAAATAAAAGCCAGAGACTGAAAGTTTCCGTGGGAAACTTTAAGTAAAAAAGTTTAAGTAAAGCTTAAGTAAAATCAAATATGTAATATGGAATAGGAAGTAAAAGTAGTATATAAAAATAGTAAAATGATAATGACACTAACATTTGTAACTGTTGTGACTTTTAACATGCATTCTCATCTATTGTCTAATGGAGTTTCTTATCAATTTTGTGAGTAGACAGGAAAGAAAAGTGATTTGTTCACAAACAAGAGAGCTAGGGTTAGAAGATAGAGATTTTGAACTTTTTAAAATGGTATTTAAGTATCAAGGAATAAATATTTGCCTATTCTCTTCCTTTAGTAGGAATAAATCATGGAAAAATGAGGAGTGAATACTTGTAAACCATGCCAGCCATCTTTTTGCCCCTTAATCTCAATATGCAATTATCATATCTTAATGTATCTTTCAATATTCTTTCTGCCTCATCACATCCATTGCCACTGACCTTATTATTTTTAACTGGAGTACTGTAAACACTTCCTAATTAGGTTTTACACCCTGATTCTTGACTCCTTCAGAACATCTTTCTCATTCCCACTAGACTGATCTTGCTAAAATAGCAATGTAAGGGTCCTAGTCTTTCAATCAGTACTCATCACATTCAGTCTAAAATACAAACTCCTTGGCATGACATATAAGAGCTTTCTTGATCACAAACCATTTTCTCATAGATACCCTTTGTTCAAGTAATAGAGAATGAATTAAAAGGCTTGGAACAGCCCAGGTTCTGTAAACTATATGCCTTCACACAAACTATTTCCTCACTTTGAAACACTTTCTCTCCCTCCTCTGACTAGCTCTTCCAGGTGCCTCAAGCTTCAGCTCAGCTTTTATCTTGCTTAGAAACTCTCCGAAGAACTTTTCTCTTGCATTACCTCCCTGGTCCAAGGTGTGTCCCACTACCCTCATAATACATCATGATGTTCATCTTACTAGGTTTATTTTATTAGTTCTTTCATTCTTGCAATAAATAATTATGACTGCTTTCTGTATTTAAAATACCGTTCTGAGTCAAGAATACAATAATACACAAACTAGTCAACATTTTATCTTACAAAACTTACAACAAGACAGAGGGAGTTACAAACAACTAAACAATTTCAGAGCCATATGATACTTATATAAATGAGCAGTACAGCATTGATCTGATTTTTCTACAGTCTTGTGTATACTTAGCAAAGGTCTTATTACTGGAGACCATTTGGAAGCAGGAACTACAGCTCTATCACTATATTTTCAGTGCCAATATCACTATGTTCGTATTGATGGAGCCTGACACACGTTTGCAGAACTAATATATATGCATTATTTTAAAAATATGATCTTCTAAAAGATTACATAACTCCTGTAAATCTATTCTTATGATAATAATATTTATTCTTAAAATGTTATCTTCACATTAGGTTTAAATTTATACTTCTATGTGAGATAATTTTCTCTTGTGTTTTCAAAGAAAAATGGCAAGTCCCTTTATATGTTTGGATGCTATAGTAAGGTTTCTGATGACTTGAATTTGGTAGTTTGATCCACCAGGATCTGACCTGCAGTAACATCTCTCATCTCATCCCCAGCACTCTGCTCCTCCCTATTCTGTTACAGCTGCACTGGCCTAGTTCTTACCTCAGCTCTCCAGCATTTACAGATGCATCTGCTGGCAACACTCTTTCTCTAGATATTAAACGCACAGGTTTCTTTGCCCCTCAGATAAGCCTTCCTTAAAAATAGTGCCCTCTCCACATTCTTCTTATTTCTATAATCTGTCACATTTTTCTTCATGACACTTGAATGTAAGTTCCATGAATACAGGAACTTTCTTTTCTTCGATGTCGAATCGCCATGGACCGGTCCATATTCTCAATTATCATTTGTCGAATGTAATGTTGACAACACAACTGCAAGGAAGTACAACTGGAGAAGAGAGATTTGGAAGATATCGTGGAACTGAGAAACAAAGAGAAAACATCAAGAAATGTAGAAGAGCCAGAAATTCTATTCTTGGCACAGGAACATGACATCTGATATCATCGGTATTTTGAACTTCTATTGGAATATACAGTTGTCCTCTGGAGACATTTAGAGATGCATTAATACATGATCCTCTGTAAGGAAGCTGCCTTCTCCCTTCATACTGCCTCCTAGGCTTGTGGCATTAGGCCCACAGAGATTGAGTAAATTTAAGTACACACATTTGGACTTCTTTTCCCTGGACTATATCATCTCTAGTCTATCATTTTCTATCATCATTCATATTTTTAAGTATTTCTTTCAAATTGTTATCATTTTAAAAATGTAATTCAAATGTTCCATATTGATTTTAAGGCATTTGGCCATATGAATTTTTGCAACTTTTAGTCAGGATTTGACAAAAAGAGACTCATAGAATGTAAATGCATACTTATCATGTATATAAGAAATCTAGAACTCTTCGTGCCTTGGAGTTTTGAGTCATTATGAAATTAGTAGATAATAGATAATGCTAGATTTATTATGTTTGGGGGTTCAGTAGATCACACTGGATCATTAAATATAATGTTTTAAGTATAGTAAAATAGTGATTTAAAAAGCTATGTATTTTTTTTCTAATAACCTTGAAAGTTTTTCATTATGTAAGAAAGTCACTTAATGATATGCCTTGCATGATTTCACATTTGTATTTAATTCTTCATAAACAATTTAACCTAGTTCTGGAGTTGAAAGACTTACAATAATTTAAGTTTAATTTAGAGATTCTAAATGTATACATGTTATTTGATTTCATTTTTTTGCAAATGTGAGACATATAAAAGAAAATTTGAATTCTGCAAACTCAAAAGAAATTTCCAGATTAACTGCTGTTTTTGAAGAGTAGTTTCAATTTTCAACAGTCTGATAGATTTGATTGTTGGTATCACTTGTCATATTCCCTCTCTGTTTATCAGTTCACTAGAACCAATATAGAAAGTGCTATTAATACCCCTCTTCTTATCATCTTGCCAACTATCCATGAAGAGCAGCAGTCAAGTAATTCCTATATGAAGGATTTATCAATGCTGCAGTGACTTGTAATTGAAGGCATGTGGCTTCTGTGAATTCATATATTTAAGTTGTCCTTGCTAAATGTCACAGAATAAGAGGCTATCATATAAGGAAATTTAAACTAATAACCTAATTAATCATTCACATTAAGTGCATAATGTTAAGAAAAGAGTTTTCTTGCATCATCTATTTCTAAGAACAAGGAAAATATAACTTCATCATTCAAATGAACAGGTCCAGTTTTTCTCCTTGTCCTCCAGTGGCCTTATACACAAAAAGTAAACTAGTTAAAAACAGCAGTCAGAGATTATGGTGAGTCTAAACATATTAAAGGAAGAGCTGGCACCTAATGATTAAAAAAAAAAATCGAATTTTATTAATTTCTTACTTAAAAATTCTTTAGGCCAGACGTAGGCACTTTGGGAGGCCGAGGTGGGTGGATCACCAGTGGTCAGGAGTTCGAGACCAGCCTGACCAACATGGTGAAACCCCGTTTCTACTAAAAATACAAAATTAGCTGGGCATGGTGGCGCATACCTGTAATCCCAGCTACTTGCAAGACTGAGGCGGGAGAATCGCTTGAACCCAGGAGGTGGAGGTTGTGGTGAGCTGAGATCACACCATTGCACTCCATCCTGGGCAACAAGAGCAAAACTCTGTGTCAAAAAAATAAATAAATAAAAATAAAAGTAAAAAATATTTCATTGAAAATATTTTCACTTACTTAAAAACAAATTTAAGTAGCATTTCCTCTGTGTAAATGTTGACAGATTCAACATCTAGATTCTCCTTGCTTCTTTTTTTCTGTCATCTATCGATCTATCTATGTACTTACCTACGTATCTATCCTAATTTTTGAATGTGCCAAGGGTCAGGGATGCCAGGGAGCCACAGAGGGAAAGCATCTTCCATACCGAAATACAAGAAATTCAGCAAACAGTGAACAGTATAGCAGCTTAGACATTTCAGGTTTCCACACAGTTTTCAACTCTAAGGAAATTTGTTTTTCTATGTTCACACTGGAGCTTTACTAGGTACTTGCTTTTTAGCTGTATTGGCCATGCCTGAATTTCATGTGGACTTACATTAAGGAGAAAATTATGTGGAAAACCTCAATGCATTTCTCAGGCTATCAAAATTAATTGAATATGGTCAATGAATACCAAATACATGGGAGTCATTGTACATGTTCCAGTGGATAAAGCAAATATTTTTGAAACTTCAATATCACTTGACAAGAAATCTGTTTAAATAAAAACATTGCAAGTACTGAATGATGGAAGAAATATGTTGTTTTTCTTGATTAAGAACATCTACAGTCTTTCATAGAATACCCACAGGAAGCTCAGAAACATAATGGGAAAAGTGCAAAATCTATTGAATGCTTTATTGGCTCAGTTATTCTCTGAATCACAGTGGATATAAATACTCTCCTTGGCCTTGGGGCTGCCTTCAAAAATGCTTGTCTATATCAACTTAGATTGCAAAATAAATAAATAAATGAAGTGTCAGGAACTGTGTTAAACTACTGCAGGCAGAGATTGAAAAATGGTGCAATAGTATTCTCAGTAGTTGACCAAGATCAGAGCTGTTAAGAGGGAGTGACAGGTGGTGTATGCATCCCCAGGCCCTGACTCACTGAATTCTAAATGGCACTTACTCTACCTAGACTAATGATCACAGCAGTCACGTTGTACCAAACACTTCTTGTATTTTTCATCTGTGGCTTCTGTTAAGGATAAAACATTGTCAGAACCTCATAAAGAGATGAAAATGGTTGATTTGTACTTTGTCATGGATTCTAAATCCTATATTAAAATGTAAATCTGTTGCATGAAACGTGATTTGTCCATGTACCCTGAGTTTATAAACATTAAGGTGTTACCGTACGGTGGTGTAATCGTGGTCTCTGTGTGTGTCTCTGTCTCTGCTGAAGTTTCAGCTGTTTGAGAGCCAACTGTTTGAGAGCCAGGAGCCTGTATTTCCATTTCTTTGTCCTTAGCACCTAGCACAGCATAAATATAGTACGTGACGAATGAATAAAAAGAACAACTAGACAAGTGGACAATGTTAATGATACACAATCAACATTTTTTTTCTGATATTTCATGGGAGAATATATAATGTAGCTCTCTACTTGACAAAGGATATTTCAGAACTCAGTGAGTTTTCAAATGTAATTCTGAAGACATAACTTTGTTTTGACATGCTTACCAAGCCATAAGCTGCTGGGATTGCAATTTAAAAATGGATGAAATGAGGAAACTCGACACGAGTAAGCTGAGGTTGGGGATGAATGTACTCTAACAGAAAAACAGATGTAGGAGACTTCTGTGATTTTAATTGTTTTAAGATGTGGAGAGTATTTCTGGAGATTGAAGAGAAAAAAAAATATAGGGGTTTAATCTACATATTTATAGTATAACTACTTAATTACAGAAAATGAGAATAGGAGGATCTGTATAGCCTTGAATTATCTGCAAAAAGTTCAATGAATCAAATTATTGAGATATTTTCATAGGAAAACTGTACCCCCTTCTTAGAAAAAAAAAATGCCAGTTTTCCTGGAAGCCTACCAGTCTATTATCAACAAATTCCTTGCCTATTCCAACGTAGACTCATTCTTCAAAGTCTGTAATTCGCAAATCAATTATGTCAGTGCTGGGTCTTCTTAGGGGCAGAAAGAGCTCTTAATCCTAGCCTTTCCCTCTCTCTGCCTGTGCTTGTAGATCACATGGTCGAAGATTTTCCTATTGCAACAACCCTGCATGTCCCTATTTCAACAGTTGTCCTCCCCTATTGTAATAATCCCTTTGATTAAAATATATTTTTCTATGCCCAGATTTATAGTTATTTGATGACACGATATATTTTGTAGGTAAATAAACTGTAGGAATAAAATATACTCACTAAATATGAGAACTATACACACCAGTACCTAGAATGTCTATCAGAAAGGTATTTCAGTTACAGGTTTTTGGAAAGCAGGGCAGAATATAACATATAAAGAGTCTGGTAATATTTAATATTGCACCATCAATCAGCAGATAGTGTGTGGACAGAAGGCAGGTGAAAGAGTACAGAGTCATTAGACTTATCTGAAGAAAATTTTTTACCTATATGTTTTTGTATCATATCACCCCAGACTACCACTCCAGACTTGCGTACGCTCCCCTAAGGTAGAGTAATTTGTCTCATTTAAAATCTTCAAATATTCCTTCTCCGGAACAACTCCTGCTTTGAGTTGGGAGGCTGGCAGAAGGCTCCCAGGAGAGGCCTCACTCAGGGCAGTGGGAGCCGGGCATCTGGTTTTGTCCTTGGTGAAAGGCTTTATGAGAAAATGAGCTGGTTGAAGTAGAAAAGTGGAATAGTGGCTAGGGACAATATTTTGCAGGATTTACTTATTCATGATTGTAGGCATATCTGGTAAAATTGCAACAAGGCTTCTTTTGTCAGACATCATTTGTGAAAAACAGACCTATAAATCTCTCTCATAGCCATTAAGAGGGAAAGTAAAATTTTCATTTTTACAAAAAATCCATGGCAACCATTAAACTATGTTTCCAAAAATATATATATTTTATGTCATTAAGATACTTACATTGTTTACATAAATTTAACATACTTTTTCCACTCACAATATAACCAATTCCTAACTATAATACATTGTGTCAGCATAATCTGTTGATATAAAAGTTTGTTTAATTCCAAAAGTAGAAAATGGTCTATGCAAAACAAAGCTTCATGTTTTGACTTCTTGCATTTAAATGGAAAATAATTTTAGTTTTTTGGTAAGAAAATTATTTGACATTTCTTAATCGTTTTAAGTATTTATGAATTGTTTACAATGAAGCAGTGAATAAATTACTGAGCCCATAGTTTGAGTAAAGTATATAATTAAGTGGAGGAAGTGAAAGTAACAACAGGTAAGAAACTATCTAAATTGGAATTTTTGTTTTACAGAAATACTTTACAGCAAGGCAAATTGTACAATATGTGGAAATAATTATAGCAGTGCCCACAAATTGCAGATTAAAGTTAAGATCACTTCCTAACATTTTCTCTGAGAAGTACACCACCACAGCTATTCTTGGATTTATTTATAATGTTTAAATAAAGACCTCCATGTTTTCATGGAGGTTGGCTTCTATTCATTTCTGTTTTTCATTTTACAATACTATATGCCATATTATTTCTAAAAGGAAGAAAAACAAATCTGTTCATTAGGAAATAATTATATTAGCAGATCTTACTCTACAAACTTCCAGTTAACTAGTTGGACAAATGGAAAGAAAATATTAACTTAATATATCAATGACTTCATATACATTTTTATTTTCTGTATCATTATTAAGCCAACCTGCTTCTAAATTTTTATCTTGTTTGCCCAGGGATAGATTCAAATTGTTAGAAAATCACATATTTTAATTTGATCATTGTATTATATTTCTGATGCACCTTTGATCGTTAGCTCAGGTCAATATTAGTTACGCCAGAGGAGTTGTACAACAGCCAGTTCCCACAGCATAAAAATTTCATGCACTATTGAAAATTCTCATCAGCAGAGTAATATTTTCATATGCTATTGAAAATTGCCAGAGTTTATTTAATAAATTAGATTAACAAAGGAAAGAATATATACAATTCTCATGACTGAAATATTCAGAGATAGTTTAGGTAAGGCTTGAACTGGGGACTCAAATAATACCAGCATTTTTTCACGTAATGTTCAGGTAGAAGAAATATATCCCTTGTAGTTATTAGGAAGAAGAAATTGTCCTCTAATAAATAAATTGATATTGTAGGGAAAATAAAGATTTGTTTTTCTCAATCATGGCAAGGTTTATGACTGAGATGACTATAACAAAAAAACAGCTTAATAAAAGAAAAGTATGCAAATTTATTTAATATAAGTTTTGCACAAAATGGGAGCCTTCAGAAATGACAACCAAAAGAAATAGGGAAATCTGTTATTTGTATGGACAGTTGCACAGAAGTATGATTAGACAACAAAAGAGTACCCTCTAATGGTAATAAACTAGGAGAGTCAGGAGGGTTAGCAAAGTCTATTTATTTTTCAGATTTTTCTTGACATCTTGATATCTTTATTTCTCCAAGGATAGGGAAGATTCTTCTGGAATGAAGGTTCTGTGACCTACTGTAGAGAAAATTTAGATAATTCTTTTATGGTATTCTTTAGGGGATAATGATTAAGAGAGTCAGAGAGACCTACCTGCTTCTGCTGTTTTCCCAAATGCCAAGGTGCCATATTTTGGAGTAGTATGTCCTAACACCCATCATTTCCATCTGAAAATGCATTGGTGAATTGTTTCATAAGTTAATAAACCGGTCTTTCAGTCCCAGAATTAGGTTGGTCCAAACAGTTTAAGTTGTGTCTCATTTCAGAAGGCAGTGTTGCTGGTAGGCTTCCACTGAAGTTATGACTCTATATGGTGTAATCAATCAGGAATTTAAGAGACATTTACATGAAAACAACAGAAAGACAAAGGTTAGAACAACCAATAAACTCAATTTTGAGTTTAGAAGAGATCGGGTAGAGATGATTTCTAAATACTATCTTAAAGCATCTTGAAATAGAGGGTAGGCAGTGGCAGCCTGAAAGATTTTCCTTGTTTGTAGTCTGCAAAAGGTGTCCCAGTAAACTTTTGGAGTAACCGACATAGCAACAGGCATAAAGTTTGTCTGTATTTAAGCAGTTATGATGACTTTTCTGAAGTCTATATCAAGCTGTCCAGCTTTAGTTTGCAGGTATTCAGGAAAAGGGGAGTTTTAATATTTGGTGACACCAAGTGAGAAGGGTAGAAGAAAAATTGGAAACATTAATTTGGAGAGATATAATCAGATATTGGAGAATCTGGTTCAGGTTTTGTAATAATACCTCAAAAACAATGAATAGGGCTAGAATCTAATAACAAGTTACTCAATTTTTTTTTGAATCATATTTTCTTTTTCTACAGTTACCTCTATTTCTACCAAAGATGATCAAAGTAAGACTAATTTGTTTGCAAAAGTTTTTGTTTTATTAAACATGGCCTGATTATTTACATAAGTAAGGCAAGTATTGTCGTTGAGTATATAGTCTCTTTTTAAGTCTCCTTTGCTGAAAATTTTAATAAGGAATCACAGAGTAGACATTGGAAAGCCTCTGAATGCTAGGAAACCAAGCTAAGTGCATGTCATCAGACTTTGCCTGTAATACCGACATATTTAGGTGAATATATCTCTTATCAGTGTGCAGAAAGTACTGGGTGATAAAAGAACATCAGGATCCAGATTGTGTTATAGATAGAATAAGTTAAGATTACATGCTAAGATAGCAAAAGATGCTGCCTGCTGTGGCTCACGCCTGTAATTCCAGCACACTGGGAGGTCGAGGTGGATGGATTGGATGGATCTCTTGAGTCTAGGAGTTTGAGACCCGTCTGGGCAACATGGCAAAAGCCCTCTCTACAAATAAAAGTACAAAAATTAGCCAGACATAATGGTGAATGTCTGTAGTCCCAGGTACTAGGGAGGCTCAGGTGGGACAATCACTTGAGCTTGGGGCATCAAGGATGCAGTGAGCTCTGAGTGTGCCATTGCACTCCAGTCTTCCAGCTTGGGTGACAGAGCAAGACCTTGTCTGAAATAAAATAACAAAAATAAAAAGACACCCAAAGGTTGTTATTTTCACTAATACTTATAGAAAAGACTCTTAATGATTTTCCTCATGTATCCAATTTCTAAATAGTTTCTTTATAAAAGTTTCTGATTAAAGTCATTTCTCTGATGTTCATATTTCCAAAATGTAAGATTCTAATGGAGATAGGGTAGAGTATTCATATCTCAAGAGGGCACAGATAAATAATATGTTTTAAGAAAGAATTTTAGAGATATTTACCTATCATCTGAGGTCAATTGTATGGAGGTTAAAGACTAAATTTTAAGTGAGTGACTGAAATGATATCTAGCAGCTGTCATCCAGTCTATTTCCAACTAGACTGTTTCTTTTTCAGCCCCAGGTAGTTGCTTTTGGAGGTCCTTGAATCTCTTGACAGCAAAGAGCCCCAAAGCTTAAGTGAATGAGGGGTTAGAGTGAGAAAGAAAAGGTCTGGCAGTAGTGGACAGAGAGATGGAAGACTTAGGGCTTTGATGGGTGACATAACGGATAATTCAAAGAAACTGGATAAATGACTGAAGATGACAAAATGATGAAGGAGGACCAGAAGCAAATAAAAGAATCTTACAGAAGCCAGTATGAGGGGATTTTAATCTTCCCAAAGAGGCCATTGACGTTCTACATTTTTTTTTTAGCAAAAATCATTCCAACAAGAAAGGAAGCAAACAGAAAAAGCAGAGTATACGGTTAGCAGGGTTTCAAAAAGAGTGATTTCTGGTGATGAGTAAGTATCCATAGGAGAAGCATGACCCATTGGAGAGAATAGAGGCCTCAATAGTATCCTTGATATATTCTTAGTACCAGCTGTCAACCAAGCTGACTTCTAATCAGAGAGATCTTCAAAACAAATAATCAAAAAACCCTTCCTAGCAATGTCGATCTCACTTTTTCTTGTTTTAAAAAATCAAAGATATCTATCAAGTGGCTCAAAACCAAACACAGTAAGCCTTTTATGACTTAACTATGAATGCAAGAAACATCCTCAAAAATAATGCAAAAAGATGCAAGCTTCTCGAGATCCAGAACCAAAACAGAAAAGAGCTATAAAAGAAAGATCTTTGCTGTCAAAAGAGTACCTTTGTTGTAAAATAACAAAGGTCAAAATGACAAAGTCCCCTGGAAGACTGGGACCTCTTATTATAAACTTCCCTGAGAGTTGGCATGACAGATCAAGGAGAGTGCTTGGGCTACCAGCCTCTGGGACTGGCTGCCTAAAGCAAGGTGACACTTGTACCACCCAGCTGACAGAGACCACAGAGAATATTCTCAGTGATGACAAAGCCAACTTCTGTCAGAACACAAAATAAGACAAACAGGAAATAGATAGCTGTCCTTGGGAGGGAAAGGATCAATAACAAATAGGTACCACAAGATTAAACGTATACAAGCATCACAGTAAAAACAATTGCTTCTGTTAATCTAAATTTTCAAAGGAAGAAATAGAAGGAATGTTTATTTTTGTCTCTTGACCAGGAACTATAGAGATGTAGGTGAACTGACTAGTAAGAATGTTCACCTTTCATCAGCTTTTTGTCAGCTGTTTCTGAATCTCATTCACAGGCTCCAGTGTGAGTGGCGTGTCTCAGCCACCCAGCATTGGGTGCCAGAAACAGTAGGGTTGAAAACATTTTTTCCTCACTTATCACAAGATTTATGGCTGAGACTCTTATGACAAAAGATAAATTAACAAGAGAAAAACATATGTATTTACTTAACCTAAGTTTTACATGACATTGAGCCTTCAGAAACAAAGACCCAAAGCAATGGGGAATCTGTGTATGTTTATGGACAGCTGTGCAGGAGTATGACTGTAGGATATAAAAAGCATGATGCAATGGTAATAAACTTGGAGAAACTTAGAAAAAGCTGTTTAGATTTTTTTTTATTTTTCATTTTTGATGTCTCTGTGTCCTCATTCATTTCCTCCAGTTATAGGGAGAAGACCTGGGAGGCCATGGTCTCATCTGGGATGAGAGTTTTATTATCTACTTTAGAATTTAAAAAGCAAGTTCAACCATTGTGGAAGACAGTGTGGCGATTCCTCAAGGATCTAGAACTAGAAATACCATTTGACCCAGCCATTCCATTACTGGGTATATACCAAAGGATTATAAATCATGCTGCTATAAAGACACATGCACACGTATGTTTATTGCGGCACTATTCACAATAGCAAAGACTTGGAACCAACCCAAATGCCCATCAATGATGGACTGGATTAAGAAAATGTGGCACATATACACCATGGAATTCTAGGCAGCCATAAAAACTGATGAGTTCATGTCCTCTGTAAGGACATGGATGCAGCTGGAAACCATCATTCTCAGGAAACAGAAAACCAAACACCTCATGTTCTCACTCATAGGTGGGAGTTGAACAATGAGAACACTTTGACACAGGAAGGGGAACATCACACACCGGGGCTTTTCATGGGGTGGGGGTAGCGGGGAGGGATAGCATTAGGAGATATACCTAATGTAAATGACAAGTTAATGGGTGCAGCACACCAACATGGCACATGTATACATATGTAACAAATCTGCATGTTGTGCGCATGTACCCTAGAACTTAAAGTATAATAAAAATAAATAAATAATAAATAAATACATTTGGAAAAAAGCATTCTTATAGCCTTATTTGGGGGACAATGGTGAGAGAAGATCAGAAAGGCCTTTTCCTACTCCTGCTGTCTTCTGAAATGCCACGGTACCATATTGTGGGGTAATGTGTCCTGAACCCCATCCATAAGTAAATTATCATGTTGAATTGTGACTGTGTTGACATTCAACTAGATTATTTCTTTTCTTTTTTTCTTTTTTCATACACTCTTTCTTAAGCCTGGTCTGGATTTAAGGTCTTGAACTGGGAATCTACTGCAGGCTAATGTCACATACTTTACCTCTTTCTCTCCTCACATCTCTGAGTAGGTGGCAAGAATGAAATCATGACAGATACAATGTGAATAGCATAGAGGAGATAATGCAAGGTCTAGTAACAGGGTACATCTAGAGTGTTAAGATTTGCTAAAAGTGAGACTTGTAATAGAGGAGACAAAAATGTTATCATCAGCATGTTAGGATTGCTAGGATAAAACATTATTGTCATCGCTCTGCTTAGTGTCAATCCCACTTGTTATTATGCAATCTCTCTACAGTGGATACAGAGACTATGCAAAATTGATTCAGAGGAACCTCATTATGAACTGAGTACCACTATCAAATGTATCTCGAGAGTGTTTTTCCTGGCAGCATCCGATGCTTTTGAAAACTTAATAGATTTAATATGGCATCCTCTTCTCCTATTAGTATCATTCACAATTTTAGAAATTAATTCTCTTATGATGCCTCTCACAGATGAGTTATGAAGTAATGATGAGTTATGTAGTGATCAATTCAAAGGCAGATATTTGAGAGGATCAAATGCTTGAGAACAACATGTTTTCTTTATCTCTGGAAATATATCTTCATGTTTTCTATTATTTTTCTCTACAGAATGGCAAGATAAGTTTTCATAGCAAACTAAAGAGTAAATAAAGGTTATGACACATAAGAATAATAGAAACACTTTTGTTATAATTTAATATTCATTTATTTTCTATTTTGATTTTACAAAATAATACAATAATGTTGGAGAGTGCCCACTTTAAGAAAAACATACTGCAAAACTAATTCTTAGACTCAATTATTTGAAAATAATAAAACAATGCTTTATTTCAGGGTAAGAACAAAAAAATTCAATCAAATTGAACAGAAGAGTGCTATAAGATTATCTGATTTATCTGAGTGAAGAGAGGTAGAAGGATAGTTGATGCTGTTATAATGTAAAAGAAAATAATTTTGCAGTTGGGTAATAATCCATACATTTCACATCAACTTACAAAATCCAGCTTTTCTGTTATGCTTACTAAATATCTGACAAACATGCTTGAAATTCATGAATTAGAAAATTAAGAAGTCTCCCTAGGTATATATGTAAAGACTCAAAGAATAATAAATATATATTACGTAGCCTGTGTCAAGAAACATTGACTTACCAAGTTATATTTATGGCCTATACCTCCCTGCCTAGGAAGAAGTTATAATTTAGGGAAGTTCCCTTTATAACTGAGATTTAATATGTATGTTAAGAATATATTATAATTACAAAGAAAAGAGGCAGAAATAGGGGGAAAATAAAGCCAATTTAGAAAAATTTAAAAGAAAAATACTGTTGATTTTATTCTGGCTCTATGGAATTTTAAGAAGTCAGAAATATATTAGTTTATGAAAAGAAGTTTTGGGACTAGAGAAAAATGTATTAAGGGAAGCTCTACATGAAAGAATGGTAGAGTAAGATATTCTCAGTCAAATCCAGAGAAAAATACATCTGTGAGACTGGAGGTTAGCTGTCTGTCAGCCAACTGTGATGCTTGCAGAAGAGGGACATAAACTAAAAATGCGTACTACCAAACAGGATCTCTATAGTGAAAGGAAATAAAGGAGTCTTACTTTAGTCAGTGCTCGAACATCTCTCTATTCCCGTGGTTCTTTTAACCTGACTGCCTGCAGTAACTTACCCATTCCAAGTAACCCTGAAAGGGGATATAACTCAATTTAAAAAAATTAAAAATCAACCTTGGGAACAAAAAGCAGACTCAACCATTGGAAATATGCTCTTTTGTGCTTTAGTTTAGAACAATTTTGAATTTGAGATAGGTTTGTAAAATATACAAAAGCACTATCAGAGGAGGCAGAACCAGATGACTCAATAGAATTCCCCAGCAAACCTTCCTTCTGCGGGAACACTAAACTGAACAACCACCCACACAAGAAAGTGTCTTCTTTGGAAAAACAGCAAAAAATCATGTGAGTGATCACAGCATCCAGCTGCAACATAACAAGCAAGATTGCATTGAAGAGTTGAAGAGGGTAGGAAAGATAATCTTTCATTGCCTACTCCGCTCCTGCCCCAAACCCAGGCAGCACAGTGTGGAGAGAAGATCTTTGTTGAACTTTCCTGAGTAAGCTAAAAAAATGTACTTGAGGAGGGAGAACAAAGTGAGTGTGGGACTCTGCAATGGGACTCAGTGCTGCCCCGTCATAGTGGAACACACGTTGGACACAATGCAACAGGTGCCCACAGAGGGAGTATTTAGACCCGTCTTGGGTCAGAGGAACATCCTCCATCCCAGAAGGAGAAATCTGAGTCCAGGCCAGCTTCACTATCAGCTGACAAAAATGGCCTAGGACCCCCTCAGATAAATTTGAGTGGCAGTCAGGCCATAGAGACAGCAGTCCTTGGGCAAATCCTGGTGCTGTCCTGATCTCAGAGGCAGTGGGCTAGGGATGCAACTCAGTGAGATGCTAGCAATGGTGGCCAAAGGGTTGCCTGCATCATCCCTTCCCCAGCTGCAGAAAGTCCAGTACAGGGAGAGACTCCTTCCACTTGGGAAAAGGCAACAGAAGAGAACAGAGGACTTTGTCTTGCAACTTGGGTATGATCTCAGCTGTAAAGCACCAACAGATTCCTGAGAGCCCCAGTTTTAGGCCTTTGCACTTGGATGACATTCCTAGATTCACCTTGCTCCAGAAGGAAATCTGCTGCATTGATAGGCAGGCTTAGTCCTGGTAGGATCAACTACCTGTTAACTAAAGTAGCCTTGGGCCTTTAATAAACATCAGAAGTAGCCAGGCAGCAGCCATTGCAGACATTGGGCAAGTGCCAATACTGTGCTGGTCTGGAAGACCACGGGCTTTTAAATGCCAGGCAGTGAAAGAAGCCAGGAAGGGAGGCTGTACCCTGCAAAGCCACAGGGGTGAAGCTTCCCAAGGCTGTGGGAGCCCACCTCTTACACCAGCATGACCTGCATGTGAGACATGGTGTCAAAGGTGATCATTTTGGAGCTTTAAGTTTCAATTTCCGTCGTATTGGATTTTGGACTTGCATGGGGTCTTTAGCCCCTTTGTTTTGGCCAATTTCTGCCATTTGAAATGGGTATATTTACCCAATGCCTGTATCTCCATTGTATCGAGGAAGTAACTAAATTGTTTTTGATTTTACAGGCTCATAGGAGGAAGGAACATGCTTTGTCTTAGATGAGACTTTTGACTTGGACCTTTGGGTTAATGCTGGAATGAGCTAAGATTTTGGGGGACTGTTGTAAAGGCATGATTGTGTTTTGAAATATGAGGACATGAGATTTGGGAGGGGCCAGGGCCAGAATGACATGGTTTGCCTGTGTCCCTGCTCAAATCTCATCTTGAACTGTAGTTCCCATAATCCCCATGCGTCCTGGGAGGGACCCCTGGAAGTGATTGGATCATGAGGCCTGTTTGCACCATGCTGTTCTTGTGATACCAAGTGAGTTCCCACAAGATCTGATGGTTTTATAAGTATCTGGCTTTTCCCCTGCTGGTACTTCTCTCTCCAGACACCTTGTGGAGAAGGATGTGTTTGCTTCCCCCTGCACATGATTGTAAGTTCCCTGAGACCTCCCCAGTCATGCAGAACTGTGAGTCAATTAAACCTCTTTTCTTTATACATTTCCCAGTCTTGCTTTTTTTTTTTTTTTTTTTTTTTTTTTTTTTAATATAGCACTGTGAGAACAGACTAATATGCCCTTGTAATTGAAAAGAGGAGTTTTTGGTTAGGTTGTTCTCTTCTGTATTTTTCACAATTATACATTGTGTGAAGTATCATGTAAATAACTGTGATGTTAAAAACGTTTTTTAACGAGACAGCAAAAAGATAAGTATATTAAGATGCTTTTGCCATATAAGTGCCATGATTAATATCAAGTGGAGGATAAATTTAGTTCTGCTCCTTCCACTTAGATAACCTGTCAGAGAATGAAATGATACTTAGAAGGTTTTGCTCAATAATATCATAATGGTTTATTTTTCAAGATTTTTGCCAGTGCTTTGTGTTGCTAAGGGTTAGTGTTACGCAGTAAATGGATATTTGCTTAGTAGAATTATTAATTAATATTTGCATGTATTATAGTATTCCCAGAGCTGAATCTGTTGTAGGGATAAGAAATTCTTGAATTGCTCTGCATAACAAAGTGTGAGAAATTATTCACTTCAAAGAAACTAGACAAGGGGTGGAGGAGATTTAAGATGGGAGGATGAATCCTCTAAAAAACAGTATCTCTTATTATTATTAAATTGTATGCCTCTCTGTCCTAAAATCTACTGTAATGCCCTTACATTTTCATAAAATGTCTATAACATACAACTATTTTTTTTGTGAGGAATTGTTTTTCCTTGCAAAAACAAAATCCTTTTGTAAGGAAAATCAAAATAAAATAAAACAGTCTTTGTTTCTTGTTTTTTGTCATTATGGAGGGTAAAGACAAGATCAACCTCCAATGATGAGCCAAGAATCATGTCACATATTCATTAGAAGCAGATGATCAGAACAAGAATATGACTTAAGAAGAATACCGGTAATACTGGAGTGGGAAGGAAAGTCACATTTTCTTTCTTTGAAATTCTAACATTAAAATTAAAGGTGGCTACTGTTTTGGTTATGCATGCAAACATCACCTTTTAGTATATATAATTACTCCTAGAAAAGGAAGAAAGATAAAGGGTATATATAACTAATATTTGCTAGTTCATTATATGGCGAATCAACTTGCAAGAACTACCCACACCTGTACCAGGTGTCAAATTAATAAATCTAGACTTAGTAAGGGAAGAATTTTATTGGAGAGGATTATTGCAAGGCAGTAGTTAGAGGGTGCTCTTCCAATAGGAAAAAATACAATGACCTGTAAGAGTCTAAAGATTTAGTCAAAAAGTGGTCTTATGCATCGAGATGGAAGAACTGATATAAAGAAGTAGAATGAAAGGATGGTATGGATTTGATAGTAAATCAAAATTTTTGTACTTTGTGGGCATCCTATTTTTTGGGAGGGGCCCTTGAGGTTGTTAAAGCCTGTCTCAGACTGAGGGTGGGCCCAACTTCAGGGACTTGAGGGAAGGAGAGAAACTTAAACAAAGTTTTCTTTCCATTGATCAGTGGGTACTGAAAAACATACCTCTCTTGATAATCGCTCCTCAGGCTTCTTCTAAACTCTCTGCTCAAGTAGACCTCAACTTTTGGACTTCCCTGTTCATGTCTACGTTGTCTAATTTCAACAAGAATCCTCCTAGAACAGTTTAATCACAATTCCCTATTCTCGATATCTGATCACCCTTGATATCTGATTGAGTTTCTCATCCTCCACCAACCCCCAGTTGATGTGTAATCACGCTTGATCACCCTGGCCTGCCTTCAGCAAGAATCATGCTAGGTCAGTTTGGCCGGATTCTCCCTTATCACTGATGTTTCCTTTCAGTAATGTTCCTGCCACTGACCCCAACTCTGCTTCTTGTCTATAAATTACCACTTGCCCATGCTTTATTTGGAGTGGAGCTCAATTTCTCTCCCTTTGTAAAACCTCATTGCATTGGTGATCCCTACACTTATTGCAACAATCTCCCTTGAATGAAGTCTTCCTTACCATATTTAATAAGTATCATGAATAATTTCTTTTTTCTTTAACAGTACAAAACAGTTTAGCTAATCATTTGTAAGTCAAGAATGAGGATTTGAAAGTTCCATGTCTGGCCTTGTCCTAGGTAAGCAAAGGGTGCACAATTGTTATCTAAGTCTTACACAAAAGAGAGAAAATTCCATACGGTAAGTTGTTCCCTGGATACAAAAGGGAGGAGAAAAAGAAAGAATTCCTTAAACTTGCCCTGTTTTGCAGGAGCACAGGGCTCCGGTAAAATTCAATTTGTCAAAGGATAACTCCTCCTCTAACAATAAGTCCAGATATAAGAAATTCTATCTATAAGCAATAGTTATTGTATAAATAATTAATTTTCACAAACAGAATGTAAATTCATAGATTTACATGACACATATAATACAAATATTAATACTGTTGCTAATACAAGCTAAATTATATCTAGTGATTACAATGAACCAGGCACTGTGTTAACTATATTGAATGGACTATCTAATTATTTCCCACAATTTTATGAAGAATTTAGTATTTATACATTCATTTTACAGAACAAAACACAGAAACAAAAGTGAGAACTTAAGACAATTGCCTAAGGCAGCAGTGTAGTTAAATGACAGATGAATTCATTGTTGAAATGTTTCCCCCTTTACTTGTTTTAAAATATGGGGGAAACAAAGGTGGTTTTTCTACTGTGACTCACCACTTAACATCACTGACACCAGATGTGCATGGGAGGTATTTTCCCACACATGAAGCAACTTTCCAGCAGACACCAGTTGGGCTTCCTAAAGTCAATTTAATTCAGACACGATCTACTGAAGATAGCATCAGATCCCACAGGTTGAGGGCTCAGTCCTGTAAGACTGCCCCAACTCCCAAGCTTCACATACGAATCAGAAGTAATAGGTTGTCACCTATACTTCTGACTGACCAGCTACAAATTAGGGATAGCTACCCCTTACTTGGGTTAGATGAATTTGGTAGAGTAGCTCACAGAACTCAGAAAAACACTTAACTTACTGCTTTATTAATAAAAGATATAATAAATTATACAGAGGAACGAACAGCCAGATGAAAAGATGCACAAGGTGAGGCCTGGAACGGTCCTGAGTGCAAGATCTGTACCCAAGGAGTTGAGGTGCGCCAACTTCCTAGCATGTTCATGTATTTACAGACCTGGAAGCTCTCTGAATCCCATATTTCAGTGTTTTTAAATGCAAGCTTCATCCTGTAGGTATGGTTAATTATTTACTATAGTTCCTGCTTGTCTTTAATTTCTGGAGAATGGGGAATGGGGCTGAAAGCTCCAAGCTTCTAATAATGGGTTGGTCTTTCTAGTGACCAGTCCCCATCCAGGAGCCCAAAAAGTGTGGCCTCATTAGAACAAAAGACATTCCTATCACCCAGGAAATTCCAAAGAATGTAAGAGCTATGTGCCAGAAACTGGGATCAAAGATCAAATATTAGAACAGAAGATTCTCTTTTCACCTCTATTGACAAGGATAGTGTTAGCAGTCTGCAGCAATCTCAATTCTTACCTCCTCAGAAGAAATAATTTGACCAAGGAGCATGAGGCAGAGGAAGAGACTGAGGCAAGCTTTAGAGCAGGAGTGAAAATATACTAAAAAGTTTAGAGCAGAAATGAAAGAAAGTGAAATACACGTGGAAGAGGGCAAAGTGGGTGACTTGAGAGATCAAGTGTGCTGTTGAACCTTTGACTTGGGGTTTTAAATGTTGGCATGCTTCCGAGGGGCTCTGTCTCTTCTCCCCTGATTCTTCCCTTGGGGTGGGATGTCCACATGTCCAGCAACCTGCCAGCACTTTGGAGGGGCTGCATGTGCAGTTTGTTCACTGAAATTATGCACATATTCACTCAAGGGGTTCTTCCCTAACCAATCAAGTGTTTCTAGAGGAAGGTCATATACCTGTTAAACTCTGCCATTTTCCTTCTTATTGTGCATATGTGAGCCCAATGGCTCAACTCCTGAGCTCTTATCAGAAAGCTGAGTATAAGTGTTTTCTCTCTATTGGGAGACCTCTCGTTCCCTGGCACCACGTGAGACCAATAATTACTTTAGAGAGATAGCTTAACAACCTTGATGGTTGGCTGATATTCTTGGTAGCGGGTGGGGTTACTCTCCTACCCTGCTAATAATGTCTGCCTGACTACCTATGATAACAATATTAGGAGGTGTCTCAGTAACTGGGACAGAGAACAAATATTAGAACAAAATATTTTCCTAGCACCCCAAAAGCTCAGGAATTATAATCGTCTTTGAAAGCCCTGTGTCAGGGACAGGGGAAGAGACCAATATGTATACTTCTTATTATTTTTACATAGGTAGTCAAGCTGTTTCAGCCATCACATTGAGTTCTCATCAATTTCTTCATCAAGTTTGAGGTATGTGACAGATTCATATGCCCAGAGACTGAAGAACAACTAAGCAGAGAGAATTATGACTATGACTCTACCTTATGTGAGGAGATTAAAAATATTTAATATTTTTCTTTCTATGCTTCTAGGCTGGGGTCCATATGTCAAACAGGTAGATAACACATTAACAAGAGGAAAACCACTTTTGTTAAGTCTGTATGCATGGGAATTCTCAAAGAATGTGTTTGTCAAGGAGGTGGCTAGTTGATAGCTGTGGACGCCATCTTTGACTAAACAAAGGAAAATGGGTCTTAGACTTCCAGGTGGGGGAGGTGAGTAATGGGAAGGTGAAGGAAGACATGCATGGTAAGTAAGTGTTGTCTTATTATGCAGATAAGAATCTCTCAGGTGATAAGAATTTTCTCAAACACTAGCTCTCTTCTTGGTATGGAGATAACTGCACAAATGGAAATTTTATTTGTAAATGAAAATTTCCTTAACAAAAGGGGACATTTGTATTCTGTTTTTGGGCAGTTAGGAAGAGATAAAGAGTTTTTCTGGCATCCACTAGTCTTCATGTCCTTTAGCTCAAAATAATCTGTATGCTAAAGAGACATATTTTGGAATGGAATATTCTGATACCCTTCACTGATGGTCCGGGGTTCAAATGGAGATAAAATCAATTTGGGCCAAATTATTATTTTTTTTTAAATAGATGTGGCCACTTATAAAGGTATAGATAAAGATTTATAAAGATAAAGGTGTTAGGCATGACTTTCACTTTTTTAAAAAATAAGTCAGCATCTCTTAAAAATTAATTTTAAAAAGTTTGTAATAATTGATACTGATAATTGATACTGATGATTTCTTAGGTAAATTCAGAATATCATATGATGACAAATGACATTTGATTGGTGTACAGAAGTTATTGTCTCAATGGTTTAATATATGCCATTATAAATTTTTAATATATGCCATTATAAATTTATATTTACATAATTCTTTTAAGTAATCCACTTAATGAATGAGAAAAACAGTTTGCTACACATGAATCATTCAATGATAAAAATAGAAAATTCATATACAATAGTTAATAACATAACTAAATAATAAGTAATAAAATCAAGTAAACGTTTTCTTCTAGATGTGTGTCTATAATTCTGCTTTACAAGCCATGTGTCAAATTCAGTAAATCCAAACTAATTATTTACATTAATATGTTAATTGAAGATGATTATTGGCTTATGTATGAAGGATAAATTCAGGGATATTTCACATTCAAAAAGTTACTTTAGGGTTTTATTTCTTCTTCAGTAAAATAAGCCCATTATTAAACTCAATTTTGTATCCCTTGTATATAAAATATAACAAAAAAAGGTCATTTTGTTAGAATAAAATCAAATATGTAATCAGGAAAATACATTAGTGAACATTTTACAGTAAAATCACTGGTTACTTTGGACTATTAAAAATCATCACACTTTCAATATCTGTTAATAAAATATTAGAAATTATAGCAAGATCTTAGTATAATTTTTTTTATAGATGTCTGTGTCTGTGTGCTATATTATGTATAATGAATTAGCAAAACCCAAGTAAAATTTAGATATGGGCAGAAACCATACTAATTTGCATATCAAATTAAAGTATGATGAGAAAGGAACAGATGATGACTGTTTTTCTGTTTTGATTTTAAGTGTTTGTAAATGTGTGATTCTATGTTGCTCATCTTTTTGTGCTTATTTGCAATGGATTTAAACTCAGAACTAAATTATCTAATGAAGGAAAAAGAAAGCCTAATTTTTAAATATGCCAACCTGTTTATGCAATATAAATATTCAACATGGATAATTTGGGCCAAAATACTGGTATTTGAGGAAACATAACCTTGAAATTCCTTTTACCTTGAGCTTAGATTGTATTCATTTTATTTAGTTCTGTGGCTTAAAATCAACACATTAATTAATTTGCTTCAATCAATATTTGTTGAGCTTCTACTCTATATTACAACACTGTATTGTATGCTAGAGAATCTTACGAAATACAAATAGAGAACAATATCTTACTGTTTATTGGGATTCCATATATTGTTATGAATGTGTAAATTGTGAGTGGTTGGATAGATGAAGGGATAAATGGATGAGCTGAAGTCTCAACCAAATACATTTTTATGACTTCCATTATAAGTATGATATATAGTTTTTGCTTGTAGTGACAGCATCTTCTACCATCAGCAATGGACCTCTGCATTCGTTTCATAGGTCTTATGCCTTAACACACACTTAAATCTCCTGTAAATTGTAATCCCTCAGTAATAATTAGATAGCAATTTGCTTATTCACATCTTCATTTATTCTTTAAATCTTTATCAACTACCTACTCTGTTCCAGGAATTTCACTGAGCCGTGGAATCCATGCCATTATGGGTCACTTCCCTTAGTAAAGTAAAACAGACTTGGAGCAAATAATTTGAAGTATAAAGAATATGAAAAATAAGTTTGGGGAACTATAAAAGATCAAAGAACCTTGAGGGGAATAAAATGAGACCTGAAAAAAAAGTTGGAGTTAGCTAGAGGACACTGGGGTTATGAATAGATGTTGGGGTGGTGATCACTGTTGGAAGAGCTTTCCTTTCCAAGAATACCAAATTTGAAAGGTCAAAAGGCAAGACCTAAAAGCAGGTTCGCATATGTAGAGTATTGAGAACAATGGAGAAGTGGTATAGAAAAAGGTATAGAAAAAGGCTAGAAAGGTAGGCCAAGATCATATCACAAGAAGCCCCCAACTCTGCCACCTCTTCTAACATGGAAGCTTGATGAATGTTCCACGAAAAAAACAACTATACATTTTGTTTAATAGTTTACTATTATCTCCTCCTGGAGTACAAGTCCAGTAGGAATTGTTTTATTTTAAGTAGGCATATCACAAGCATTCCATAAATATCTGTCAATTCAGAAACAAAATAAGATATTATTCAATCTATACAACAAAATTTAGATTAGAATAATTATAATAATTGAACATATATAATTTAAACATGTTTAAAATAATTAAACACGTATAATTTAAACATATGTTTAAACAAGTAAACATATATACCTAAAATGACTGTTACTGACATCTGTTTTCTGCTTAGGTTCAGTAATCTCCTTTCACCTGTAAATTTGTTGTGTTGCTAAAATAATACTTAAATGGAATTAAAATATTTATCTTATTTTCTCATATGTTTCATAGGCTACTTAAAATATCCCTACATATTTTCTTTATTATATTATGAATTATTTAGCAAAGTCATTGCTCCTATTCACTTCCAATTTCAAGTGAAAAATTATTTTCCTGAGACAGTCTCCCCTCCATATTTTAAAGCGTTCAGTACAATTTGTTGTTCCCTATCACCAAACCAATATATGTTCCACCTTTATGCTAAATTTATTCTGTGTCTAAATGTTTTATATAAATTATTAACAATATGCAGCATTGTACTTGTGTTCACAATTATTTTTATTTAAGATTGTAGAAACACTTGTACCATTATAGAAGTATTAATAGGCTATAATAGTTTTCTGGGTTCAAATGCTTTTAAAAATTATGTTTTTAACCTGTGATTTCTTGTAGGACTTCAGTGCATGCATGATCCCCAAGATATTGTTTGCGAAACACTTAAGGTTCGTATGTGCACTCCTTTTACAGACAACAGAGAAAGTTACCATATCTTTTATCACATTCTCTAATGGGTCTGACATCTTTTACAAAAAGGTTAAGAACCACTGTTGTAAATAAATATGTTTTCCTCTAAGGTTTCATAAGTGCACAAAACTTTGCTTTAGAAAAATTGACTTTTTTATCTCATGAGTTCTTGAGGCTAATTTCTCACTATGACTGAAGGACAACAAGATGAGGTTAAACTAGTGAACCACCTTGCACATTTGAAAGCACTGGCTATTGTATTGCTTTGGTGATATACAGAACCATTCACCCCTTTGGTTTCTAATTAATATTATGCTCCAACTCGGTCAGAGAACAATGATCTTTAACCAGATGTTTTTAGTCAAATGACTTGCATCAGCTTATCCGTATTCCCCACGGGGCCATAACCACAAGAATGTCATTAGTAATTACCTGTCAAATCCACTTAGCACAGTCTTAAATAATTACCACATTATCACTTCTGCAGAACTGTCTCTATAGTGACTGGATAATCACCTCTTTGTATTTTCAGTGTGTTTCTCCAGTTCCTCTTCCTTCTCTGTATTCTGTAGACCACTCATTTTTGTTGTTGCTGTTGTTATTTTTGTTGCCTTCTGTTTTGATAGAAAGCTGGGCACCCTGCTACTACCCCTTTTTCAAAAAACTCTTGGGGAGGAGGGAGGGATAGCATTAGGAGATATTCTTTTTTTTTATTATTATTATTATACTTTAAGTTCTAGGGTACATGTGACCGTGCAGGTTTGTTACCTATGTATACCTGTGCCATGTTGGCGTGCTGCACCCATCAACTCGTCAGCACCCATCAACTCGTCATTTACATCAGGTATAACTCCCAAAGCAATACCTCCCCCATCCTCCCTCCCCGTGATAGGCCCTGGTGTGTGATGTTCCCCTTCCCGAGTCCAAGTGATCTCATTGTTCAGTTCCCACCTATGAGTGAGAACATGCGGTGTTTGGTTTTCTGTTCTTGTGATAGTTTGCTGAGAATGATGGTTTCCAGCTGCATCCATGTCCCTACAAAGGACACAAACTCATCCTTTTTTATGGCTGCATAGCATTCCATGGTGTATATGTGCCACATTTTCTTAATCCAGTCTGTCACTGATGGACATTTAGATATTCCTAATGTAAATGACAAGTTAATGGGTGCAGCACACCAACATGGCACATGTATACATATGTAACAAACCTGCATGTTGTGCACATGTATCCTAGAACTTGAAGTATAATAAAAATAAAAAATAAAAAATAAAATACGTACAGGTCCCATTAACCAGCTACTTTCTGCCATCTGTATGTAGAAAGTGAGTTTTAGTAACGAATATAAGAAGAGAACAAAGAGCACTTTTGCTTCCTTCATACTTCTGGGGTGCACAATCTTGACCTTTGCGGAGACAAATTGGAGGGAATTAGGCAGATCATCTATAATATAGCATAAATATATGCTAATTTTATTTCCAAATCATTATATTATTGTAGGCTTTCAGCTGTTTTAAGTTTCTTTATAGACAAAAATTACCTGTTAGCATTTAGGATCTGAAAATCTGCACTCCTAATGGCCTGATTTGAGGGGCTTATTATGAACTCTATTTTTTTGGTAAAGATTCTGCAAAGCAAAGAAGTTGTGGCACATCTCCATTTGCTAAGGTGTTCCAACTGCTACTTGTAAGGCTAAATATTAAATAGAGTTGTTTGAATTCCTTATCACAGTTAAAATACATGACTATGAGAAGGAAAAGAAATGTAACATAAAATCAAGTCATAGAAAATCGGATTTGTTTAGGGTGGTATGGTATCATCTTACCCCAGGTAGGAAGACTGTTATTAAAAAGACAAAAACTAACAAATTTTGGTGAAAAAGGAAACTCTTATACACTGTTGGTGGAATGTACACTAGTACAGCCATTATGGAAAACATTATGGAGTTTCCTCAAACAATTGCAAATAGAACAACCATGTGATCCTACAATCCTACTACTGGGCATTTATCCAAGGGAAAGGAAATTGATATATCCAAGTGACATCTGCATTTCCATGTTTATCATAGCATTTTTCACAATAGGAAGCTATGGAATCAACATAGGTGTCTAACAACAGGTGAATGGATTAGCAATATGTGGTATATATACACAATAGAACACTCTTCAGTCACAAAAAAAGAATAAAATCTTGTCATTCAAAGCAACATGGATGAAATTGGAGGGCATTATGTTAAGTGCAATAAGCTAGGAACAGTAGGAAAACAGCACATACTCTCACTCATATTTGGAACCTAGAAGAAAGTTAGTTTTACAGAAGTAAAAGGTAGAATGGAGAAGGCTAGAGACTGGGAAGGTAGAGAATAGGGAGAGATCTGCTAAAAGGCACAAAATTACAGTTAGTTAGGAAGAATAAGTTCTATTGTTTCACAGCACTGTAGGATGACTGTAGTTAACAATAATACATTATATCTTTTCAAATAGCTAGAAAGGATATTGAATATTCCCAACACAAAAAAAAATGATAAATATTAAGATGATGGCTATTCTAATTACCCTGATCTGATCATCACACATTATATGTATTGAAATATTACTATGTACCCCATGAATATGTACAATTATTATTTGTCAATTAGTTAAAATAAAACAAATCAAGTCAGTAATTATGTGATGGTCAACATCAATGATAATCCAACTTCATGTGCTCACAACAGAACCTCCCTTTTCTTCAGATATAAACTTTTTTTTAAGTTTGAAGGATTGAAAATAAAAGATACCAAAATAATATAACAAAACATATAACGTGACATCATATATAATAATATGCCCTGAAATAATTTTGCCTTTTATTACACTGTTTCCTTTTTAAGAATAGAATCATCCTATTTCTGCTTTTCCTTTTTAATGAACCTTATTTTTAAAATAAATTTTAGATTTACAGAAGAATTGAGATAATAGTACAGAGAATTTTCATAAACACTACATCAAGTTTTGCTATGATTAACATCTAATATTAGTACGGTACATTTATTGCAATTAATGAACAAATATTGATATAATATTATTAACTAGAGTCCAAAATTTTATTCAAATTTCTTTAGTTTTTATCTAATGTTCTATTTCTTTTCCAGTATCCCTCCCAGAAAACCACATTTTATTTAGTTGTCATGTGACCTTAGACAGTGACAATTTCTTGTACTTTCCTGTTTTTTCTTCCTTCCTTCCTTCCTTCCTTCCTTCCTTCCTTCCTTCCTTCCTTCCTTCCTTCCTTCCTTTCTCCTTCCTTCCTTCCTTCCTTCCTTCCTTCCTTCCTTTCTTCCTTCCTTCCTTCCTTTTCTTTATTAGACAAGAGGTCTTACTCTGTCATCCAGGCTAGAATGCAGTGGATCACAATTCACTGTTGCCTCAACCTCTTGGGTTCAAGTGATTCTCTCATCTTAGCCTCCTAAGTAGCTAGGACTACAGGCACATGCCACCACACACAACTAATTTTATTTTATTATTATTATAACGTTTTAGAGACAGGGTCTCTCCATGTTTCCTAGGCTTGTCTCGAACTCCTGGCCTCAAGTGATCCTTTCACCTCAGTCTCCCAAAGTGCTATGACTACAAGTGGGTCTGTCTTCCCAGCCAGACTTTCCTATTTCTAAAGGTCATCACAATTTTGAGGAGTAGTGGTCAGGTATTTTGTAAAATGTCCCTCTATTGTTTAGAGTGAAATAAATACAATATACAATGGAGGTACAGGTGTTGGATAGACATTTGCATTCAAAATGGGAGAAATTCGCCAAAACAAAGGGGAAGGGGCACAGGCCCCAGGCAAGTCTAAAATCCAGCAGGGCAGTCATTAAAATCTTATATCTCCAAAATGATCTCCTTTGACTCCATGTCTCATATTCAGGTCACACTGATGCAAGAGGTGTGCTCCCAAAGCCTTGGGCAGCTTTGTCCCTGTGGCTTTGGAGGGCACAGTTCCTGTGCTACTCGCATGGTCTGGTGTTGGGTGCCTGTGTCTTTTCCAGGTGCACGGTACAAGCTGTCAGTGGATCTACCATTTTGGGGTCTGGAGGATGGTGGCCCTCTTCTCACAGCTCTACTAGGTAGTGCCCCAGTTGGGGCTACAACCCCACATTTCCATTTTGCACTGCCATAGCAGAAGTTCTCCATAAGGGCTCTGCCTCTTGTAGCAGACTTCTGCCTGGACATCCAGGCATTTCTATACATCCTCTGAAATCTAGGCAGAAGTTCCCAAGCCTCAATTTTTGACTTCTGTGCACCAGCAGGCCCAACACCATATGGAAGCCACACATGTTTGGGGCTTGCGCACTCTAAAGCAGTGGCCTGAGCTGAACCTTAGCTGCTTTTAGCTGTAACTAGAACTGGATCATCTAGGACACAGGCCACTAAGTCCTGAGGCTGCACACTGCAGCAGGGCCCTGGGCTTGGCCTACAGAACTACTTTTTCCTTTTCGACCTCTGGGCTGTGATAGGAGGGGCTGCCACCAAGATCTCTGACTTCCCCTGGAGACATTTTCCCCATTGTCTTGGTGATTAACATTTGGATCCTGGTTACTTATGCAAATTTCTGCAGCAAGTTATAATTTTTTCCCCCAAAAATGAACTTTTTCTTTTCTGTTGCATTGTCAGGCTGAAAATTTTCATAACTTTGTGCTCTGCTTCCCTTTTAAACATAAGTTCTACCTTCAGATTATCTCTCTCAAGTTCAGAGTTCCACAGATCTCTATGGCAGGGCAAAATGCCACCATTCACTTTGATAAACATAACAAGAGTGATCTTTGCTCCAGCTCCCAAGAAGTTTCTCATCTCCATCTGAGACCACCTCAGCCTGGACTTCATTGTCCACATCATTATCAGCATTTTGGTCAAAACCATTCAAGGAGTCTCAGGGAAGTTCCAACCTTTCCTACACCTTCCTGTCTTCTTCTGAGCCCTCCAATCTGTTCCAACCTCTGCCAGTTACCTAGTTCCAAAGTTGCTTTCACATTTTCAGGTTATCTTTATACAGTACCTCACTACCTCAGTACTAATTCATTTTCACGCTGCTGTAAAGAACTCTCCTGAGACTGGATAATTTATACAGGAAAGTGGATAAATTGATTCAGTTCTGCATGACTTGCAAGGCCTCAGGAAACTTACGGGCATGGCAGAAGAGGAATGAGGCATATTCTTCACAAGGCAGCAGGAGAGAGAATAAAGGAACTTCCAAACACTGATATAAAATAACCATGAGTTCTCGTGAGAACTCACTCAGTATCACAAGAACAGCATGGAGGAAACAGTCGCCATGATCCAACTGCCTCCCTCCCTTGACATATGGAGATTACAGGTCCCCTGCTTGGCACGTGGGAATTACAATTTGAAATGACATTTGGGTGGGGACAGAGAGCCAAGCCATATCAGTATGTATTCGTGGATATTTGTTTTATATTATGGGTAATAGCCATTTATTATTTGGTTGCTCCTATTATCCAAACTTCAGTCAGCTTTTCAGTTGTCTTTTGTGTCCCTTTTATATAAACTCATTACTATAGTTCTTCTTCCCTCCTTTGTTTCTTTCTTCCTTCTCACTTCTTTCCTTTTTGGTGCTACAAGATGTTTCTTTCTTCTTTTGTATAAATCTAGTGCCAGCCCCAGAATCAACCATTTCTCCAAGTAGCTTCAATTCTACTTTCTTCATTCACCAATTTATATTTAAGGCAAAAATACTCAACAATTTACTCGTGTAGGTAAAATTTGTTTTTACTGTTGTGTAGTATTCTATTTTATAAATAGGTGATATTCTATGTGTTCCTTTTTCTTGTAATGTTTAGGATACTGACTAATATTTATGAGAGACACAATTTTGACTATTCTTGAAAATGAGATTTTGAGTACATGTGACTTTTTGAGTACAGACACTTTCTCCAACTTACAAATCTAGAAGATAAATTATTGAGTCAGGAAGTGTGACCATTTTTAATCCTACTAGAAAGTATCTCATTGGATGGTAGAAAGGTTATGCTAATGTACCCTCATATTGGCAGTTCTAAGACTTCACCATTATAAATCCTTGGAATTTATAGACTTTTTGTTTCAACCTGACATGTAAAAAGTATCTCTTGTTATTTCATTTTGCAATTCCCTAATTCCGGTTGTTAAGCATCTAGGCATACATATTTTAACCATTCCCACTTTCCTTCTGTAGAATTGCTCATTCATTTCCTTAGCAACTTCATTTCAACTAGCTGTTCTTGATATATATATATGATATATTTAAATATACATATTTATATTTATATAAACATGCATAAATATGTGAATGTGTGGAATATATACTGATATATATTTTGTATATATATCATTTGTATCATAATATATGATATAAACATACATATTTGTGTATGTATGTGTAGAATATATATAGACATATTAAAATACATGTTAATATATCTATATTTATATATATAAACATACACATCTGTTAGTACACATATTGCAAAAATATTTTTTCTGTTGGTTACTTATGTGTTACTTTGTAGCACTTTGGTAAAATTTTAAGTTCAATATAGTTATATTTAATAACTAACTTTCTTCATGGAATATGACTTTTTCCTGGTGGGGGAGCAAAAATGGGCTTAGCAATTATTTCCTATACCATAAAGTCATAAAAATTGTCTAGATATCCAGTAAGAGTTACATGGCTTTGTTTATTAAAATGCAGATATTTAAAATATCTAGAAATTATTATGTGTGAAATGAGGATTGAATCATATTTTATTTAGTTTAATATTAAAATCTATTTTTCTCAATATTTTTTATTTAAAATTTATCCTTTCCTTATTTATTTGCATGTTGATTCTGCACATATAAATTCACATATACATATTTATCTGTTTGGAAACTGTTATGCTACATACATATATTTGTCTATTGTTTTAATATAGCAACTTTATCATACTAATTTTAAATATTATAGCTTTCAATAAATTTTGAAAACTGACAGATTTTGTACCCTCCAATTATCATGCCTTTTCCTAGCACTTCCCTTTTTTTTAATAATTAACTTACTAAGTACTATTAAATTGTAAGTTTGCATATAGATTAGAACTGCCACTTATGAAGTTGTATTAATTAATTACTTTTCTTAACTTTTAAGTTCAAGGGCACATGTGCAGGTTGGTTACACATGTAAACTTATGTCATGTAGGTTTGTTGTACAGATTATTTCACCATCCAGGTATTAAGCCTGGTACTCATTAGTTATTTTTTCTGATGTCTGTCTCCTCCCACCATCCACTCCCCAATAGGCCCCAGGATGCTTTGTTTCCCTCTATGTGTCAATATGCACTCATCATTTAGCTTCCTCTTATAAGTGAGAACTTGCAGTATACAGTTTTCTGATCTTGTGTTAGTTTGCTAAGGATAATGACCTCAGACTCCATCCACGTCCTGCAAAAAACATGATCTTGTTTTTTTTATGGTTGCATAGTATTACATGGTGTATCTGTACTACATTTTCTTTATCCAGTCTATCATTGACTGGAATTGTATTAGTGCATTTTCATATTGTTGATAAAGACATACCCAAGAATAGGAAGAAAAAGATGTTTAATTGGACATACAATTCCAGATGGCTGGGGAGGCCTCAGAATTATGACAGGAGATGAAAGACACTTCTTATATGGTGGTGGCAAGAGAAAATGTGGAAGATACAAAAGCAGAAACCCCTGATAAAGCCATCAGATCTCGTAAGACTTAGTCACTACCATGAGAATAATATGGGGGAAATTGTATCCATGGTTCAAATTATCTCCCACCAGGTCCCTCCCAAAACACATGGGAATTATGAGAGTACAATTCAAGATGAGATTTGGGTGGGGATACAGAGCCAATCATATCGTTCTGCCCCTGGCCCCTCCAAATCTCATGTCCTCATATTTCAAAACCAATCATGCCCTCCCAACAGTCCCCCAAAGTCTTAACTCATTTCAGCAATAACCCAAAAGTCCACAATCCAAAGTCTCATCTGAGACAAGGCAAGTCCCTTCTGCCTATGAGTCTGTAAAATCAAAAGCAAGCTAGTTACTTCTAGATGCAATGAGGGTACAGGTATTGGATAAATACAGCCATTCCAAATGGAAGAAATTGGCCACAACAGGGCCCATGCAAGTCCAAAATCTAGCAATGCAGTCAAATTTTAAATCTCCAAAATGATCTTCTTTGACTCCATGTCTCACATCCAGGTCATGTTGATGCAAGAGGTAGGTTTTCATAGTCTTGGAAAGCTCTGCCTCTGTGGCTTTGCAGAGTATAGCCCCCCTCCTGACTACTTTCATGGCTGGCATTGAGTGTCTGTGGCTTTTCCAGGCACACAATGCAAGCTGTTGAAAGATCTACCATTCTTGGGAATGGAGGATGGTGGCTCTCTTCTCATAACTTCACTAGGCAGTGCCCTAGTAGGGACTCTGTGTGAGGCTCCAAACCCACATTTCATTTCCGCACTGCCCTGACAGAGGTTCTTCATGAAGTCTCCACCCCTGCAGCAAACTTCTGCCTAGGCATCCAGTAATTTCCACACATCTTCTGAAATCTAGGTGGAGCTTCCCAAACCTCAATTCTTGATTTCTGTGCACTTGCAGGCTCAATACCATATGGAAGCTGTCAAGGTTTGGGGCTTGCATCCTCTGTAACCATGGACTGAGCTGGACTTTGGCATCTTTTAGCAATGGCTGGAGTGGCTGGCACAGAGGGCATCAAGTCCATAGGCTGCACACAGCACAAGGACCCTGGACTCAGCCCACAAAATCATTTTTTCCTCCTAGGCTTCTGGGTCTGTGATGGAACGTGCTGCCTTGAAGACCTATGGCATGGCCTGGAGATATTTTCCTCATTGTCTTCAGAGTTAACATTTGGCTTCTTGTTACTTGCGCAAATTTCTGTAGTCAGCTTGATTTTTCTCCTCAAAACAATGGATTTTTCTTTTCTATTGCATCATAGGCTGCAAATTTTCCAAACGTTTATGCTCTGTTTTCCTTTTAAAATGGAATGCTTTTAACAGCACCCAAGTCACCTCTTGAATACTTTGCCATTTAGAACTTTTTTCCCATTGGATTCCCTAAATCATCTCTCAAATAGAAAGTTTCACAGATCTCTAGGAAAAGGGCAAAATGCCATCAGTCTTTTTGTTAAAACACCAAGAGTCACCTTTGCTTCAGTCCCTAGCAAGTTCTTCATCTCCATCTGAGACCACCTCAGCTTGGACTTTATTTTTTATATCCCTATAAGCATTTTTGTCAAAGTCATTCAGCAAGTCTCTAGGAGGTTCTAAACTTTCCCACATTTTCCTGTCTTATTCTGCATGCTCCACACTGTTGCAACCTCTGCCTGTTACCCAGTTCCAAGGCCCATTTCCACATTTTCAGGTATCTTTTCAGCAGTGCCCCACTATACTGTTACCAATTTATTGTATTAGTCCATTTTCACACTGCTGATACCCGAGACTGGAAAGAAAAAGAGGTTTAATTACACTTACAATTCCACGTGACTGGGGGTGTTGCCTCAGAATCATGACGGGAGGTAAAAGGCACTTCTTACATGGTGGCAGCAAGAGAAAATGAGGAAGATGCAAATCCACATGACTGGGAGTGTTGCCTCAGAATCATGATGGGAGGTAAAAGGCACTTCTTACATGGTGGCAGCAAGAGAAAATGAAGAAGATGTGAAAGCAGAAAACCCTGATAAAACCATCAGATCTTGTGAGACTTATTCACTGCCACGAGAACAGTATGGGCAAAACCATCTCCATGATTCAAGTTATCTCTCACCAGATTTGTCCCACACCACATGGGAATTATGGATGTAAAATTCAACATGAGATTTGGGCAGGGACACAGCCAAACCATATCAGGAATTTAGGTTGATTCCACATGTTTGCTATTGTGAATAGTGCTTAATGAACATATGCATACATGTCTATAATAGAATGACTTATATTCATTTGTTTGTGTAACCAGTAATGAGATTGCTGGGTCAAATAGTATTTCTGCCTTTAGGACTTTGAGGAATTCCCACACTGTCTTCCACAGTGGTTGAACTAATTTATACTCCCACCAACAGTGTATAAGCATTTCTTTCTCCCCATGCAGCACCTGTTTTTTGACTTTTTAGTAATAGTCATTCTGACTGGTGTGAGATACTATCTCATCATGATTTTGATTTTATTTCTCTAATGATCAGTGATATTGAGCTTGTTTTCATATGTTTATTGGCCGCATGCATGCCTTCTTTTGAAAAGTGTCTGTTCATGTCCCTTGCTAACTTTTTAATTGGAGTGTTTGTTTTCTTTTTGTACATTTAAGTTCCTTACATGCTGTGGATATTAGACCTTTGTCAGATGCATACTTTGCAAAATTTTCCCCCATTCTGTAGGCTGTCTGTTTACCCTGTTGACAGTTTCTTTTGCTGTGCAGAAACTCTTTGGTTTAAATTGAGCCCGTTTGTATATTTTTGGTTTTGTTGCAATTGATTTTGGCATCATCTTCATTAATCTTTGCCCATACCTATGTCCTGAATGATACTGTCTAGGTTGTCCCCTAGAGGTTTTAGCATATGGGTTTTTATTTTAGGTCTCTAATCCATCTTGAGTAAATTTTTGCATATGGTGTAAGGAAAAGTTTCCATTTCAGTCTTCTGCATATGACCACCAGTTATCCCCGTGTCATTTACTGAACAGGAATCCTTTCACCATTGCTTGTTTTTGTAAGGTTTGTCGAAGAATAGACAGTTTTAGGTGTGGGGTCTTATTTCTGGGTTCTCTATTTTATTTAATTGGTCTATGTGCATGTTTTTGAACCAGTACCATGATGTTTGTTTACTGTAGCCCTGTAGTATAGTTTGAAGTTGGGTAGCATGATGCCTCCAGCTGTGTTTTTCTTTGTTGTTGTTTTTGCTTGGGATTATCTTGGCTATCCAGGCTTTTTTTTGGTTCCTTATTGATTCTAAAATAGTTTTTTTCTGTTCCTTCAATAACCAGTTTATTGAAAGTTTTTAACATGAAGCGATGTTGAATTTTCTCAAAGGCCTTTTCTGTGTCCATTGAGATAATTATATGGTTTTGGTCTTTAGTCCTCTTTATGTAATGAATCATACTTATTGATTTGCATATGTTGAACCAACCTTGCATCCCAGTAATAAAGCCTTCCTGATCATGGTGGATAAGTTTTTTGATGTTCTGCTGGATTTGGTTTGTCAGTATTTTGTTGAGGATTTTTGCACTGATGTTAATCAAATATATGACCTGATATTTTCTCTTTTTATTGTATCTCTGCCAGGTATTGGTATTAGGATGGTGCTGACCTCATACAATGTGTTTGACAGGAGTCCCTCCTCATAATTTTTTTGGAATAGTTTCAGTAGGAATGGTGCCACCTCTTCTTTGTACATCTGGCAGAATTCAGCTATGAATGTATCTGGTCCTGAGCTTTATTTGGTTGGTAGGCCATTTATTACTGCCTCAATTTCAGAGCTTGTTATTGGTCTATTCAGGTTTTCAATTTCTTTCTGGCTCAGACTTGGGAGGGTGGATATTCTCAGGAATTTATTCATTTCTTCTAGATTTTCTAGTTTATGTGCATAGAGGTGTTCATTATATTCTCTGATTGTTGATTGCATTTCTCTGGGGTCAGTGCTAATATCCCCCTTGTCATTTCTGATTGTGTTTGACTCTTCTCTTTCTTCTTTATTATTCTAGCTGATGGTCTATCTATTTTATTATTTTTTTCAGAAAACCAGTTCCTGGATTCATTGATCTTTGAATGGATTTCATGTCCTCATCTCCTGGTATGGTTTGGCTGTGTCACCAACCAAATCTCACCTTAAATTGTAATAATCCCCACTTGTCAAGGGTGGGGCCAGGTGGAGATAATTGAATCATGGGGGCAGATTCTTCCATACTGTTCTAGTGGTAGTGAATAAATCTCATGAGATCTGATGTTTTTATAAATGGGAATTCCCCTGCAAAAGCTCTCTTGCCTGCTGTCATGTAAAATGTGACTTTGCTCCTCATTCGCCTTCTACCATGATTGTAAGGCCTCCCCAGCCATGTGAAACTGTGAGTCAGTTAAACCTTTTTCCTTAATAAACTACTCAGCCTTATTATGTCTTTATTAGTAGCGTCAGAACAAACTCATACATCTCCTTCAATTCAGCTCTGATTTTGCTTATTTCCTGTCTTTTGCTAGTTTTGGAATTTGTTCACTCTTCTTCTCTAGTTCTTTCAGTTGTAATATTAGATCATTAACTTGAGATCTTTCTAACATTTGTGGGCAGTTAGTGCTATGAATTCTCCTCTTAACACTGCCTTAGCTGTGTTCCAGAGGTTCTAGTATGTTGTTTCTTTTTTTTCTCATTAGCTTCAGATAACTTCTTGATGTTTGCCTTAATTTCATTATTTACCTAAAAGTCACTCAGGAGCAAGTTATTCAATTTCCATGTAAGTGTGAGTGAATTTCTTCATCTTGATTTCTAACTTGATTGCACTTTGGTTTTCATTTGCTGAGGAATGTTTTACTTCCAATTATTTGGTTGATTTTAGTTTTGATAAGAAGATTTATATTCTGCTTTTTGCTTTGTGTAGAGTTCCATAGATATCATCAGGTCCATTTGATCCAGTGCTGAGTTCAGATCCTGAATATCTTTGTTAACATTCTGTCTTAATGATCTGTCTAATAGTATCAGTGGGGGTATTAAAGTCTTCCACTATTATCATGTGGCAATCTAAGTCTCCTTGAAGGTCTCTAAGAACTTCCTTTATTAATATGAGCTCTCCTGTGCTTGATGCACATATATTTAGAATAGTTACTGGTTCATGTATTTTAATGTGTTTTTGTAGCGGTAGGTAATGGTCTTTTATTTCCATATTTAGTGCTTTCTTCAGGAGCTCTTGTAAGGCAGATTTAGTGATAACAAATTTCCTCAGTATTTGCTTCTCTGAAAAAGATCTTTTTTCTTCTTTGCTTATGAAGCTTTGTTTAGCTAGACATGGTATTCTGGGTTGGAATTTCTTTTCTTTAAGAATAATGAATATTGGCCCCCAATCTCTTCTGGCTTACAGTATTTCAGCTGAGAGGTCCACTGTTAGTTTGATGGACTTTTCTATGTGGGTTACCTGACCTTTCTCTCTAGCTATCTTTAACATTTTTTCTTTTATTTCAAATTTGGAGAATCTAATAATCATGTTTATTAATGATAATCCTTTTTTGAAGTATCTTCCTGGAATTCTCTGCATTTTCTGAATTTGAGTGTGGGCCACTCTAGTAAGGTTGGAGAAGTTCTCATGAATAATATACTGAAGTATCTTTTCCAAGTTGGTTCCTTTCTCCCCATCTTTTTCAATTATACCCATCAGTCACAGATTAGGTCCTTTTACATAGTCCCATATTTCTCAGAGGTTTTGTTTACTCCCTTTTATTCTTTCTTCTCTATTCTTGTCTGTCTGTCTTATTTCCGAAAATCAGTCTTCAAGTTCTGAGATTCTTTTCTCCACTTGATCTGTTCTGCTGTTAATATTTGGGATTGCATTATGAAATTCTTGTAATGTGTTTTTCAGCTCTATCAGGTGAATTATGTTATTCTCTATACTGTCTGTTTTATCTGTCAGGTTCTCCAATTTTTGTCATGATTTTTAACTTCCTTGCATTGGGTTACAATGTACTCCTGTAGCTCAATGAACTTCATTACTCTTCATATTCTGAATTCTATTTCTTTATTTTCTGTTATCTCAGCCTTATCCCAGTTCCAAACCCTTGCTAGAGAGGTAATGTGGTCATTTGGAGGCAAAAAGGCACTCTGGCTTTTCGAATTTTCAGCGTTCTTGCAATAATTCTTTTTCATCTTTGTGGGCTTTTCTACCTTCAGTCTTTGAGTTTGCTTACCTTCAGAGGGTTTTCTTTTAATCTTATTTGATGACCTGGAGGGTTTCATTGTGGTATAACATGAATTCAGCAAACTGGCTTCCTTTCTGGGAGATTTTAATGGGCCAGTGTCAGCTCCCAACTCCTGAAACTGCATACTCTAACGCTGGGGGACTTATATTGGGGCCTCACTTTATTCTCTGGCTCATCAAGGTTTGGAGACCACTGCAATAGTGGGGACTGAGGTGTAGCAGCTACAACAGAGTGCTAGTAGATACAGGGGTGCCTGCCTCCTTGCAGGTGTTTACCACAGTGGCTCAGGTCAGGTAGCTGTGGGGCAAGTCAGGGTGGGTGGCCCTGCTGGAGACTGTGCACTGTTGCACTAGAAGTGGTGTTGGATTGGCGTGGGGTGCTGGCCAGTGCATGTCTCAGTGTGTCCTCTGTGCCCATGAACAGAAGTGATCACTCACGGTGTGGGAGGATCCTCTGTTCTTTGCTCAGTTTTAGTTCAATGTTGGGGCACAGGCATGGGTGAGGTTTGCTGGGTCTGTGCCCACAAAGATTCCATCTAAAATGGTGTCAGCAAGGGTTGGGTGGGGAGTATACTGCACACTCACATGCTGGCAAGGCAAGTAAAGCAAAACCTGCCTGTGTAGACATGTGTCAGCAAAGTGATGTGGGGAATTGGAGTGGGCTGGGGAAGTTGCAGTATGGAGAGGGAAAGTGCAGGTTGGTGTGCAACCATAGGTCACCTAATTGGAGCTCTCCACTGGTCAGGTATGGTTTGCTGGTGCAGAAGCTATGGTGTGAAACTCCTGGCATCAGAGACTGCTCTGTATGTAGGTGTGGCCAGGATGATTCCCTGGGAGAAGCCAGAAGACCAAGGAGTGCTCAGGTCATACCAGCCCCATCTGATCTGCAAGAATGCCCTGCAGAGATCAGGTTTGACTATTCCCCTAGGGCTAAAGTCTCCTTTGGGAGCAAATCTAGCCTAGAGGGATAGCCTGGATACATTCCACTACAAACGCTCTTTCACCAAACCCTCTGGGCTCCACATCAGGTGGCTTGCTGCCCCACCACTTCTCTAAGCAGCTCTCTACTCACCACAGGTGTCCATGAGTGGTTGAGGGGTCCCCTCCTGCATGATTCCAGAGGGCTGTGGCAGCGGCAATTTGCTCCTTACCAGTTCAGCTGACCCATTGCCCTGGAGTTGCTGCAGTTCAAAAATGAGTCCCAGTGTATGGTAGCCCATATGGAATTCCCAGCTTTCTCCCCACTTCAGCCTAACTTCTGTGTCTTCCCTCCATCCACTCTCAATGCCTTCCCTCTGAAGATTTGTTAACAGCATGCCAGTCATCACACTCCCTCCATGGGAGCTGTTCCACTTGTTTGCAACTACTTGGCCATCTTGCCCTCCCCAACTACTTATGAAATTTGAGTGGAAATATCGTTCCTATAATATTGCTTTGCGCTAGTTTGCTTTTGTTTCATAACAAAGTACCACTAACTTGGTAGCTGAAAACAACATCCATATATTAGCACACAACTCATAGGTCAGAAATACAGTGTGGCATAAAGTATGGCATCAGGGCATTTCAAGGCTGAAATCAAGGTGTTGTTTGGACTGATTTCTGATCTAAATTCTCTGGTGAAAATCCACTTTCAAGTTTATGCTTCTTGTTGGAAGGATTAAGTTCCTAGATGTTGTTATATTGAGGTACTCATTTTCTTGCTGGCTGTCAGCTAGAAACCACCCTGAGCTCCTAGTGGCTTACTGCCATTCCTTGTCATATATTTCCCATTATCTTCAAGCCAGTAATGACACATCAAGTCCTTTTCATGCTTCAGATTTCTGAGTTCTTGTTTTTGACCTCATGTGGCCTCATGTGATTAATCCATTTAGATAATAACCCCATTTAAAGTTATTAAGGTTAGAAACCTCATGTGATTAGCCCATTTCATGAAACTAATGAAATGGGACCTTAATTGCATTTGCAAAATTTCTTTACATCATGAAATCTAATCTCATTGGAATTAGTGTAATTCAAGTACATGTTTCCATACCATGGTCCCCAAGACATTTCAAATCAACTGCTCCAGTACTTCAGGAGTCCAGAGAATCTAATGATTTGTGTTGAGCTGGAGACTCAACTATAGAAGCAAGAGGAGTGAATGCACGCGCGCGTGCACACACACACACACACACACATACATAGACACACACCACTGAAACCTTAGAGCAGGGGTCCTCAACCCCCACTGGTCCACAGCCTGTTAGGAACTGGGCTGCACACCAGGAGGTGAGTGGTGGGCAAGAAAGCATTACCACCTAAGCTCTGCCTCCTGTGAGATTAGCAGTAGCCTTAGATTATTTTAGGAGTGTGAACCCTATTGTGAATGGTACATGCGATGGATCTAGGCTGTTTGCTCCTTATGAGATGGAACAGCTTCATCCTGAAACCATCTCCCCCACACATACACCATCTGTGGAAAAACTGTCATCCCTGAAGCAGGTCCCGGGTGCCTAGAAGTTTGGGGACCTCTTCCTTAGAGGGATGACTCCGTTTTCTATTGGGATTAGTAGATATCATCCAAACAGTTTAGGACTAGTGTGTTTACACCACTTACAAAACACAAGGGCAATAAAACTCTGGAGAATTTACCTCAAAAAGCATTTGTCCTGACCCTGAATTTGCCACTCACTGATAGGACTGGAGGTTCCACTGGGACACCTAAACCACACACGCCCTGAATAAGGTCATCCTTTGCAAGAATTCCTCTCTTTCTTTCTCTCTCTCTCTCTCTGTGTCCAATCTCTTGGGGGCCCAGAAGTAGAGAAGTGGAAGAAGTTTGAGCAGTAGAAATATGTGAATGATCTCACTTTTCCTATTTTCTTCCAATTTCAATGTCTCGGGCATTTGGAAGTACTAGATTCTATTGTTTATCAAAAGGTAGATGACATCAACTTGAAGGTGTTGCTTTTGCCTGAGTTTTTACGGTGGCTCCAGTGTGAAGCAATACCTGATGCTCCTACCCTGTCTTAACTCAGACATTCTGACTCACAGGTATTATGCTGGCTGTCATTACTTTTGTGTGGGTACAAAATAAATAAACTTGAACTACCACAGGACCATGTGGGTGAAGAATGTGACTACTAGTTCTGAGTAATTGCTAAGGTGATCATCCAAGTATGGAACAGAAGCTATGATGCTTCTAGAAATAAACGTCTCCCAGACAACATAGAGGCAGAGAATGAGAGTTGTACATATTAACAGTCTTTCATTTGGATCCTTCCAGGAAGGCTGTCACCCAGGTTGCTCTGGATTTGTTGTGCATGCTCACAGAGACTGATGTTTTCCATTAATACTTCATGATGCTATATTTTCATTAGGTACCAAATAAAGCAAGGGAGAACTGTACCCATTTCAATACCTTTTAAAATGCAACCTTACTTTAAGATCCTACCAACCTCCAGGCATGTTCCATCAGGCCATACCACTCTTTCCTGTGAAACAAACCAGTGCCAAAAATAGACTTCAGATCTCCAAAGTTAGCATGCCATGTTGAACACATCTCCCATCACAGAGAATGACAAGAATTTTCTAGATTTTGGAGAAGGTTTGAGAGATTTTCTTGGACCTTCGTCAGACAGCCACTCCAAGTTATCTGGGCCCCCTTTCCAAGTTCTCATGACTATCCTCTGGCCATGATGCAAAAGCAAACAAACAAGAAAACTTCCTGTGGAATAGCAGTGATAATACTACATGGTATCAGACATGATATTATTCCATACTATTGAGAGGACTTCAGGTATTAATCATAACCATTTTTTCCTAAGCACCAATCAATTCATCCTGTTGTGTCTTCTTGAGGAAGTCAGAAACTAGCCTTGCATATCCAATGGGCCGAGATGATAGTTAATGCTGATAAAGTGGGCTGTGATGCACAGAGTTCACCAGTTCAAAGGGTGACAGACTATAAGGTAACCATTAATTCATCCAAAACAACTCCTTTGCAAACTAGCCTCCGTGAAAGTGGTTTGATCTCTTGCAGAAGAGAATAATTTGCAAACTCAAACTTTTTTCTGTAAAAATATGCAAAAACCAAGTATGGTAGGCAATCAGACCTGGTGGAATGCTGATGTGGCTCATCAGGACTGGAAGCTGTTTGTCTGTGTTGTTATCATACAGCTGCAACTGTAATACTTGGGCTCTAATCCCAGGAAACTCCAGGAAAGGAGCTAATGTTATCCCAACAATGACTGCTGACATTAGGGAACAGGGATGGAAGTCAAGTTTTCTCCATATTCTACAGCTGTGAGCAAAAAACTTCTAGCCTGTACAAAGCTTGGTCAGGCTAGGATTTACCCTGACTTATTCATAATCATGCAGTTTTTAAAACCTCACAGCCTAAGAAAGAGCCAATGTCTCTCTTAAATTCTGACACACAGCCCTGATAAATCCTGACAGATTCTAATTTTATTGTATTGCCCTCATAAAACGGATCTTATAATCTATATCCTTGGGATTTTTTTGAGTGAAATAGGGAAAATCATACCCCAGCTACTGCTTCTGTTTTGAAAGTTTCATCATGCTATTAGGTCATTCACTCTTATTTGCTTAAGAAATATGCTGATTTCATTTATGATTGTTCATCTATTTTCACATGACAATGTTTCTTGTTTTTTTACACTACCTTTGTCAAATGTCAATTTTAACGTCCTAATAGGTTATTAAAATGATTTGAATAGATGTCCCAATTTTTCCAACGTCTAGAAAAATCTACAGAAGAAAGAAACTATTTATCTTGGTATTTTTGCTGAAACCATCTAAAAACATTATCTAGGACTCATGACATTATCTTAAATTATAATTTTTTTTTTTTTTTTTTTTTTGAGACAGAGTCTTGCTCTGTCGCCCAGGCTGGAGTGCAGTGGCGCAATCTCGGCTCATTGCAAGCTCCGCCTCCCGGGTTCACGCCATTCTCCTGCCTCAGCCTCCCGAGTAGCTGGGACTACAGGCACCCGCCCCTGCGCCCGGCTAATTTTTTCTATTTTTAGTAGAGATGGAGTTTCACCATGGTCTCGATCTCCTGACCTTGTGATCCGCCCACCTCGGCCTCCCAAAGTGCTGGGATTACAGGCGTGAGCCACCACGCCCGACCAAATCATAATTTTAATTTATAAATTATTAATCTATTAAAATTTTTGTAAGTAATTTCTTTCTAATAAAAGCATCCATTCATCTTTTTTCAAAATTAGCTCATATTTCTTCAAAATGCTTTGATGTAATCTTTAAAAAATCTTCTAAATGCAAATTTTATCAGTTTTCCAATTTTAATCATTGTTTAACTATGATTTTTTGATAAGTCTATCAAGATATGGGTCTATTTAATTTGTATTTTTAAATAATTAGCATTTAATTGTATTGATCACTTTTTTCTTTCTTTGTTTACTATTGTATTATTTACTTTTACCCTTAGTTCTACTTTCTGCTATATTTTTTTAGTTTACTGAGTAATTTGAAAAATTTTCTAGCTTCTTGTTTTGTACAGTTCATTTATTTTCAATATAACTGGATTAATGACTAATGCTTTCAAAGTTATAAATTTTCCCCTAAATATTATTTGAATTGCATCCTACATGTTTTTAGCAGGTAACATTTGTGTTAATTTTCAATTCTACACACTTGGTAATTTCAATTATGTTTTCTTTTTTAATTCAAGAGTTGGCCAGAAGTGATTCATTTTTACTTTTGCTGTTTTCTGGCTTTAATTTCTAATTTTATTGCATGTGATCATAAAACAGAATCTTATCACCTGTATCCATGGCAATTTTTTGTCTTCATTTGTAGTCTTATATTGAGTAAATTCAAATTTAATAATTAATAGGGACTAAAAAGGAATGTTGATTCAATTCGGGGGAGGTGTTCAGATTTTATACACATATTCAAAGTTTGTGAATTACCTCATTTATATATTTGCCAATACAGTTAATTTTTTTCTTTTGTGTATCAATTTTAGAGTAAGAAGTGTTAAAAATATTTCACTGTGATAAGTCATTGGTTAATTTAGCATCAAAATCTTTTGATGTTTGTTACATATTTAGGATCATGTTGCTAAGATTTATTCAATGAGCCTGGGGAACATTTCTAAAAAATACATATTCCTGGACCCTGAAACAGATTGACTGAAGAAGAGGTTCAGAGGGTTGAGGTTACATGTCTGTATTTTCATAAGTTTCTAAGTTAAGGAATTTAGGACCGAGTTATTGCAGTTTTTTTAAAAACTTTCTTTCTAGAAGGCCTCATTTATACTTATGATGTTAAAATGATAATATTCACAGATACATATTTCTAATTTAAATGTTTGCTTTGCATTCCAGATATGCTACAATCTTGACATGTCACATTGGATGTTTCACAAGAATTTCAGATTTAAAATGATGAAAATTGAACTCCTGATATTTATTATCCCTGATATTTACAATCTTCCACATTTCAGCAAAGAGAAATTATTGATACCCATTTGCTCAAAAGAGAATCCTTAGATTCCTTCTTCATTTTCCAGTTTCCTTTACCTACTTTTACCCACCTCAAGAATAAGTACCACTATTTATTTCTCCAAAATTTGGGTCATATTCATCCACTTGTCTTTATTCACAATTCCATCATACTAGCCCAAATCACAACATTATCATTCTTTATTTTTGGACTGTTGTCCAAAGAGAATTATCATTGTTTTTTGAACAGTTCAAAAACATTTCAGATTGGTCTCCAAAATTCTGAAAAATATTTTATAAGGCAAATTTTTACATTTTTAGTTTTTTATATACAAATCATCAATAAATTTCCATTACAATTTAAATAAAACCTAAACCTTCATGGCCTAATTCCTACATGATCTGGCCCCTAATTGTCTCTGTGTTGTCACGACACTCTACTGTTGCCCTGCTTTCTCCTCCATGCCAAGATTCAACCATACAGGTTTCTTTACCCTTCTGTTTCTACTCTTCAAGTCAAGGGCTAGTCCCTCTGCTGGAATTTTTTTGTGTTTATAATAACCTTCATCTTTTGCAACTTCTAGTGCCCAAGCCTCATATATCTACTTCATATTCAATTTAATACTGTTTCTTCATGCAAACCTTCCCTCTCCATCACTACCTCAGCTGTATTTAATGATACTATAGTACCTTGAAAACCTCCTTCATGAAAATTCTTGCACTTACAATTTTAACACCTACAATGCAGAAGGCCGAGGAAGCTCTTTGTCTAATTCAATACTCTATTACCAATGTACAGCAGAGTAAGAATATAACTATATAAATAAATAATAAATAAATAAATAAATAAATAAATAAAGCAATAATTAGAGCTTTGTTTGATGGATTCCTTTGAAACTTATAAGGAAAGAATACAGAGGTTTGAGGATAGTAGAAAAGTCCAATGTCACAGTAGGCAAAACTGTTGAACTTCTTATCAGTAACATAAAATTTACTTACCTACACTGTGTGTATTTATGTGTGTATATGATACAGTAGTATATGCACGTATGTATATAGATATACATATATACATACATATTTCAAATATGTCAAAATATTCATCTTGTATAATATATAAATGTACATACATACATCTATTGTGACCTATTGCATGTGTGTCTGTGGACAGAGACAGAACAGAAAGACAGAAGCAGATTATATACCTACATATGTGTATTACATACCTATATCCATGGATGCAGGTATGTACATGAGAGAGAGGGAAGGGAAATTGGCAAAAGACAGAATTATTTCCCTATATGGATTTTAAAAATTTAAAACTACCTAGAGTTAAAATCACTATGTATATCTTTAATTTTCCCCTGAAACAAAAATTTGCAAGTATAGTTATTAGAACAAAAGATGGCAACATGCTGATATATATTGACAAATTGTCTTTCTGAAAGTTTTAACACTATGCATCATGCATTAACAATATATGATTGGACCACTAATGAATACTGTGGATTTTAATTTTCACTTTGAAAGATCATTACTAAATGAGTATGTTAAAACATGCTTCTCTACTCTTGCTTTAACTTTTATTTATTTGATGAATTGAAGGTTGCATACAGTTTAACATTCATTAGAGATCCTTACTTCTGGGATTTTCTTTCACCCTCTACTTTTTTCTACTTTTGTGTGTTTATTGTTTCTTAATATTTAAAAATTATTTGTCTACTAAGGTTATTGATAAACTTTGTTTCTCATGTGTAGATATTTTCTTTTATCTATAAAATATATTATTTCTTTACAATTTACTTCTTTATGTTAAAGATTAGAATGAGCACCCCTAGTTCAAGAATAAATATTTATATTTGTTCTAATTCTTTTAGCATTAATTTATTTTGCAATAATTTTCCTTTTACATGTAACTTTTTAGTACTGAAAGCTATGACAAATTCTATTAAAACTAAGAATTTGAATTTTAGTATGAGTCAGCCTAAAGCGTCATTCTTTTCATTCAAAATATTTTAAGAAAATAATGATGTCTCAGGGATAGCTGAGCTCTTGAACTATATCAAGGAAAAATAAGGTGGCATTGAGGATATAGTCAGCTTAAAGATTCAACTTAAAGTTGATCATACTAAGCAGAGAATCTCTAGATGTGAAGATGGATTTAGTGCACCCATATCTCTGAACAACTGCCTACATTCTTCTTGAGCTTCTCTCTTTCATTATTAAAATACATTTCTCAGCTTATCTCTTGCTTTTAGATAGTAGGCAGTTGAACAAAACTAAAGAAACATTGAGTTATTTGTTTGTAACTGGAAAGGAGATGCACAGCTATTTTGAAATGTGATAAAAGTCACTTTAATATTCAAAGGCTAAAATGGATAATTCAGAAATCCTCCAGATGTCTTTGGATTAAGCTTTATTTTAACTTTATTCCTAGAGAATCTGGAGTTTAAAGATGCAATTTATAATTTCTAAAAATTTATATAATGCAGGTAATTGTTATTTTATATGAAACTTATAATAAAATTTTATAGTCAACTTTCCTCTCTCTCTCATGACCCTTTATTTGCCAAATCTTCACAAGACTGTTGAATTATTGTGACTGCTTTATCCAAAATAATAAATTCAGTTTATCTGGTAAAAGCAGATGCTAAAGCTAGATTCAGTAATTATCACATAAAATGGAGCTATACATATGTATGACTTTATCAGGTAATACCAGGTACTGAATATTTATCCCTCAAGCCACAATGGCTTCATATTATAAATTTATGATTTCTTGGTATCCACTATACAGAATGCTTCTAGCATTCAAATAGGCAAATCCCACCTCTCTCTTTCTTCGAGAGTTGTAGTGAATATTTAAATATATACGTGTTTGTACATATATGTTTATATCTACGCTTATATCACTTTTGGTCTGTAAACTACAATTACTCAGAGGTTGATGATCATGTATGAGAAAAGGAAAGGAAGCAAAAGGCTCTCTAAAACTGCATAAAATTTAAGATGTTCCTTCCAAAGAATCATTTGTGTCTGGAGGTTAACAAACAGGCAAAATAAAAATGCTGAATAGAGGCACAGAGCACCTCTACATAAAATAAGAATGCTTGGCAGTGACCTTGAGGCATAGCATTTTAAATATTTCATGCATTTTTCTTTAAGGGGATCAATGTAGGTAAAATTTGTAGAATCCTATATAAAATTTGCTAAGATTTCTTTGTATTTACAAAGGACAAAACAGAATTTCTCCTTTAGAAAGAAGGTTTTTTGTTTGTTTGTTTGTTTTTATGACACAAGTACAGGCACTTCTGCCTCATTTTGGGAAGTACTTTATAAAGAATGGCTATTCCTATGATACAGAAGGGAACTTAGAAATACTCAAGGCAAGAAATTTTCACAGGGTCAAAGCACTTTGCAATGCCTGGGTGAATTTCCAGGTACCATTAGCTAAAGCAAAGATGGTTATTTTCAGGCCTCTGAGCCCAAGCTAAGACATTGCATCCCTTGTGACCTACATATATAGGCCCAGATGGCCTGAAGTAACTGAAGAATCACAAAAGAAGTGAAAATGGTCTGATCCTGCCTTACCTGATGACATTCCACCACAAAAAAAGTGAAAATGGCCAGTTCTTGGTTAAGTGATGACATTCCCTTGTGAAACTCCTTTTCCTGGCTCATCCTGGCTCGAAAAAGCTCCCCCACTGAGCACCTTGTGACCCCCACTCCTGCCCACCAGAGAACAACCCCCTTTGACTGCAATTTTCCTTTACCTACCCAAATCCTATAAAACAGCCCCACCCCTATCTCCCTTTGCTGACTCTCTTTTCGGACTCAGCCTGCCTGCACCCAGATGATTAAAAAGCTTTATTGCTCACACAAAGCCTGTTTGGTGGTCTCGTCACATGGACACACGTGATATTTTGGTGCCATGACTCAGATCAGGGAACCTCCTTTGGGAGATCAATCCCCTGTCCTCCTGCTCTTTGCTCTGTGAGAAAGATCCACCTACAACCTCCGGTCCTCAGACCGACCAGCCCAAGGAACATCTCACCAATTTTAAATCCAGTAAACGGCCTCTTTTTACTCTCTTCTCCAACCTCTCTCACTATCCCTCAACCTCTTTCTCCTTTCAATCTTGGCACCACACTTCAATCTCTCCCTTCTCTTAATTTCAGTTCCTTTCTTTTTCTGGTAGAGACAAAGGAGATGCATTTTATCCGTGGTCCCAAAACTCTGACACCAGTCACGGACTCAGGAAGACAGTCTTCTCTTGTTTAATCACGCAAGGATGCCTGCCTGATTATTCACCCACATTTCAGAGGTGTCTGATCACGTGGGAATGCCTGCCTTGGTCCTTCACCCTTCAAGACAAGTACCACTTTTCTGGGGTGCAAGAACCCTCCAACCCCTTCTCTCTATGTCTCAACTCCTTCTCCACTTTTCTGGGGGGCAAGAACCTTCTGACCCCTTTCCCGCTTTTCTGGAGGGCAAGAACCCAACCCCTTATCTCCACGTCCTGACCCTTTTTCCTGCTTTTCTGGAGGGCAAAAACCCCCCGATGCCATATCTCTGCATCCTGACCCCTTTCCCTTTTTTCTGAAGGACAAGAACCCCCCAACCCCTTATCTCTGCATCCTGACTCTTTTCCCACTTTTCTGGAGGACAAGAACCCCCCAACTCCTTCTCTCCTTGTCTTTTTTACTCTCTCTTTTTTCTGGGCTTGCCTGCTTCACTATGGGAAACCTTCAACCCTCCATTCCTCCCTCTTCTCCCTTAGTCTGTGTTCTCAAAAACTTCAAACCTCTTCAACTCATACCTGACCTAAAACCTAAATGCCTTATTTTCTTCTACAATGCTGCTTGACCACAATACAAACTCAACAGTGGTTCCAAATAGCCAGAAAACAGCACTTTAGTTTTTTTCCATCCTACAAGATCTAAATAATTCTTCTTGTAAAATGGGCAAACAGTGGGAGGTGCCTGATGTCCAGGCAGTCTTTTACACATCGGTCCCTCTGTAGCCTTTGTTCCCAATGCAACTCATCCCAAATCTTCCTTCTTTCCCTCTCTCCTGTCCCCTCAGTCTCAACCCCAAGTGTCGCTGAGTCTTTCTAATCTTCCTTTTCTACAGACCCATCTGACCTCTCCCCTCCTCACTATGCCAAGCTAGGTCCCAATTCTTCCTCAGCCTCCACTCCTCCACCCTATAATCCTTTTACCATCTCCCCTCCTCACATCCAGTCTGGCTTATGGTTTCATTCTGCCACCTGCCCAGCAATTTCCTTTTAAAAAGGTGGCTGGAGCTAAAGGCATAGTCAAGGTTAATGCTCCTTTTTCTTTGTCTGACCTCTCCCAAATCAGTTAGTGTTTAGGCTCTTTTTCATCAAATATGAAAAATCCAGCCCAGTTCATGGCCCCTTTAACAGCAACCCTGAGACACGTTACAGCCCTAGACCCTGAAAGGTCGGAAGACCGTCTTATTCTCAATATGCATTTTATTTTATTACCCAATCTGCTCCCGACATTAAATAAAGCTCCAGAAATTAAATTCCAGCCCTCAAACCCCACAAAAGGACGTAATTAACCTCTCCTTCAAAGTGTACAATATTAGAGTAGAGACAGCCAAGTAGCAACATATTTCTGAGTTGCAATCCCTTGCCTCCACTGTGAGAGAAACCCCAGCCACATCTCCAGCACACAAGAACTCCAAACACCTGAACCGCAGTTACCAGGGGTTCCTCCAGAACCTCCTCCCCCAGGAGATTGCTACAAGTGCCAGAAATCTGGCTGCAGGGCCAAGGAATGTCCACAGCCCGGGATTCCTCCTAAGCTGTGTCCCATCTGTGTGGGATGCCACAGAAAATCAGACTGTTCAACTCACCCAGCAGCCACTCCCAGAGCCCCTGGAACTCTAGCCCAAGGCTCTCTGACTCCTTCCCAGATCTTCTCGGCTTAGTGACTGAAGACTGACGTTGTCCAGTTTCCTCAGAAGCTTCCTGGACCATCACAGACACTTTAGGTAACTCTTAGAGTGGAGGGTAAGTCTGACCCCTTCTTAATCAATACGGAGGCTACCCACTCCACATTACCTTTTTTCAACGTCCTGTTTCCTTTGCCTCCATAACTGTTGTTGGTATTGTTGGCCAGACTTCTAAACCTCTTAAAACTCCCCAACTCTGGTGCCAACTTGGACAACATTCTTTAATACACTCCTTTTTAGTTATCCCCACCTACCCAGTTCCCTTATTAGGTCAAGACATTTTAACCAAATTATCTGCTTCCCTGACTATTCCTGGACTACAACCACATCTCATTGCCACCTTTCTTCCCAACCCAAAGCCTCCTTTGCTGCTTCTCGTATCCCCTCACCTTAACCCACAAGTATAGGATGCTTCTACTCCCTCCTTGGTGACTGATCATGCACCCCTTACCATCTCAATAAAACTTAATCACCCTTACCCCACTCAATGCCAATATCCCATCCCACAGCAAGCTTTAAAAGGATTAAAGCCTGTTATCACTCCCGTGTTACAGAATGGCCTTTTAAAGCCTGTAAACTCCCCTTAAAAATCCCCCATTTTACTTGTCCTAAAATCAGACAAGGCTTACAGGTTAGTGCAGGATCTGCACCTTATCAACTAAATTGTTTTGCCTATCCACCCCATGGTGCCAAACCCATATACTCTCCTATCTTCAATACCTCCCTTCACAACCCATTACTCTGTTCCGGATCTCAAACATACTTTCATTACTATTCTTTTGCACTGCTCATCCCAGCCTCTCTTTACTTTCACCTGGACTGACTCCGACACCCATCAGTCCTAGCAGCTTACCTGGGCTATGCTGCTGCAAGGTTTCAGGGACAGCCCTCATTACTTCAGCCAAGCTCTTTCTCATGATGTACTTTCCTTCCACCCCTCTGCTTCTCACCTTTTTCAATATATTGATGACCTTCTTCTCTGTAGCCCCTCCTTTGAATCTTCTCAACAAGACACCCTTCTGCTCTTTCAGCATTTAGTCTCCAAAGGTTATCACGTATCCCCCTCCAAAGCTCAAATTTCTTCATCCATCACCTACCTCTGCATAATTCTCATAAAAACACACGTGTTCTCCCTGCTGATCATGTCCAGCTAATCTCCAAACCCCAATCCCTTCTACAAAACAACAACTCTTTTCCTTCCTAGGCGTGGTTGGATACTTTTGACTTTGGATACCTGGTTTTGCCATCCTAACAAAACCATTACATAAACTCACAGAGGGAAACCTAGCTGACCCCATAGATCCTAAAACCTTTCCCCCTTGAAGACAGCTTTAGAGACTGCCCCCACCCTAGCTCTCTCTGACTCATCCCAACCCTTTTCACTACAAACAGCAAATGTGCAGGGCTGTGCAGTCGGAATTCTTACACAAGGACCAGGATCACATGCTGTAACCTTTTTATCCAAATGACTTGACCTTACTGTTTTAGCCTACTAGCCCTCATGTCTGTGTGCAGTGGCCGCTGCCATCATAATACTTTTAGAGGAGCTCAAAATCACAAACTATGCTCATCTCACTCTCTACAGTTCTCATAACTTCCAAAATCTATTTTCTTCCTCCCACCTGACTCATATACTTTCTGCTCCCCAGCTCCTTCAGCTATACTCACTCTTTGTTGAGTTTCCCACAATTACCGTTGTTCCTGGCCCAGACTTCAATCCGGCCTCCCACGTTATTCCTGATACCATACCTGACCCCCATGACTGTATCTGATCCACCTGACATTCACTCCATTTCCCCATATTCTTTTGTGTTCCTCACTCTGAACACACTTGGTTCATTGATGGCAGTCTTACCAGTCCTAATCGCCACTCACCAGCAAAGGCAAGCTATGCAATCATATCTTCCACATCTATCATTGAGGCTACTGCTCTGCCACCCTCCACCACCTCTCAGCAAGCCAAACTAGTTGCCTTAACTCAGCAGGCCCTCACTCTTGCAAAAGGACTATGTGTCAATATTTATACTGAGTCTAAATATGCCTTCCATATTGTGCACCACCGTGCTGTTATACAGGCTGAAAGAGACTTCCTCACTAAGCAAAGGTCCTCCATCGTTAATGCCTCTTTAATAAAAAATGCTTCTCAAAGCCACTTTACTTCCAAAGGAAGCTAGAGTCATTCACTGCAAGGGCCATCAAAAGGCATCCGATCCCATCACTCAGGACAATGCTTATGCTGATAAGCTAGCTAAAAAAGCAGCTAGAGTTCCAACTTCTGTCCCTCATGGTCAGTTTTTCTCCTTCACATGGGTCACTCCCACCTACTCCCCCGCTGAAACTTCCACCTATCAATGTCTTCCCACACAAAGCAAATGGTTCTTAGACCAAGGAAAATATCTCCTTCCAGCCTCACAGGCCCATTCTATTCTGTCGTCATTTCATAAACTCTTCCATGTAGGTTACAAGTCGCTAGCCCGTCTCTGAGAATCTTTCATTTCCTTTCCATCATGGAAATCTATCCTCAAGGAAATCACTTCTCAGTGTTCCATCTGCTATTCTGTGACCCCTCAGGGATTGTTCAGGACCCCTCCCTTTCCTACACATCAAGCTCGGGGATTTGCCCCTGTCCAGGACTGGCAAATTGACTTTACTCACATGTCCTGAGTCAGAAAACTAAAATACCTCCTGGCCTGAGTAGACAGTTTCACTAGATAGGTAGAGGCCTTTCCCACAGTGTCTGAGAAGGCCACCGCAGTCATTTCTTCCCTTCTGTGAGATATAATTCCTCGGTTTGGCCTTCCCACCTCTATACAGTCTGATAATGAGCCGGCCTTTACTAATCAAACCACGCAAACAGTTTCTCAGGCTCTTGGTATTTAGTGAAACCTTCATACCCCTTACAGTCCTCAATCTTCAAGAAAGGTAGGATAGACTAATGGTCTTTTTAAAACACACCTCACCAAGATCAGCCACCAACTTAAAAAGGACTGGACAATACTTTTACCACTTGCCTTCTCAGAATTCAGGCCTGTCTTTCGAATGCTACAGGTTACAGCCCATTTAAGCTCCAGTATAGACGCTCCTTTTTATTAAGCCCCAGTCTCATTCCAGACACCAGACCAACTTGGACTGTGCCCCCAAAAACTTGTCATCCCTACTATCTTCTGTCTAGTCATACTCCTATTCACCATTCTCAACTACTCATAAATGCCCTGCTCTTGTTTACACTGTCGGTTTACACTGTTTCTCCAAGCCAGCACAGCTGATATCTCCTGGTGCTATCCCCAAACCGCCACTCTTAACTCCCTCTTAAAGTAAATAAGTAATCTTTGCTGACAGGGCTATGCTGAACCTCCTTGGGCACTCTCTAATTAGATGTCCTGGGTCCTCTCAATTCTTAGTCCTTTAATACCTGTTTTTCTCCTTCATTTATTCCATTTAGTTTTTCAATTCATACAAAACAGTATCCAGGCCATCACCAATAATTCTACACGACAAATGTTTCTTCTAACAACCCCACAATATCACCTCTTACCACAAAATCTTCCTTCAGCTTAATCTCTCCCACTCTAGGTTCCCACACCACCTCTAATCCCTCTTGAATCAGCCCTGAGAAACATTGCTCATTATCTTTCCATGCCACACCCCAAAAACTTTTTTGCTGCGCCAACACTTCAATACTATTTTATGTTATTTTTCTTAATATAAGAAGGCAGGAATCTCAGGCCTCTGAGCCCAAGCTAAGCCATTGCATCCCCTGTAACCTACATGTATATGCCCAGATGGCCTGAAGTAACTGAAGAATCACAAAAGAAGTGAAAATGGCCTGTTCCTGCCTTAACTGATGACATTCCACTACAAAAGAGGTGAAAATGGCTGGTTCTTGCCTTAACTGATGACATTCCACTACAAAAGAGGTGAAAATGGCTGGTCCTTGCCTTAACTGATGACATTCCCTTGTGAAACTCCTTCTCCTGGCTCATACTGGCTCCAAAAAGCTCCCCCAATGAGCACCTTGTGACCCCCACTCCTGCCCACCAGAGAACAACCCCCTTTGACTGTAATTTTCCTTTACCTACCCAAATCCTATAAAACGACTCCACCCTTATCTCCCTTCCTCCCTTCGCCGACTCTCTTTTCAGACTCAGCCCGCCTGCACCCAGGTGATTAAAAAGCTTTATTGCTCACACAAAGCTTATTTGGTGGTCTCTTCACATGGACGCGCATAACAGTTATTACTTTTTTTTTTCTTTTTTCTGTCCTAAGGTGACACTTACCCTTATTCCTGCCTTTCGGATGATGATCTAATTTCCTAGCTCATGGAGAAAGCTGGAGAAAACAAAAATCAGCTCCAACAAGCTGTCACCCAGTTCATCCAAACCCCACCTGCTCTGTGCCGCTATGCTCCACCCTGTCACTTGGGAACTTCAGCCTCACTCCCTTCTGCCCACTCAAGCAACTCTGTCTTCCATCTCCTGCATCAAGGTTTTTCTTTCTCATAATTCCTATCAAATTATTGTTATTTCTTCCATCTTAAAATATCCATTTGACCCTATTTCTACCACCTCTTTCTTTTCCTCCTTCCCTTTACAGAAAATTCTGAATTATTCATTTCTGTTATTTCCCAACTCCCTTATGGCATTTTCTCCTGAAGCCATGGTGGTGCCTTTCAAGCCTCACTTTTTTTTTTTTTTTTTTTTTTTTTTTTTCTGCATCTGAGCGAGCTGATAAGAAAGCGTGCATGCTATGTTCTTTGGCACCAACGGGAGTTTCACACCTTTGGAAGTCCAGGAAGTGTCAACCTAGCCCCACCTCCTTGCCACAATGTTACCCCCCCATTGGGTCTCTTTTCTCTGCTCTGAAGCCACTTTGGATCAGTTTGAAAGCCACATTATAGGAATAATAAACCTTTTCAGACTCTCTTGGCATGTGTGTGGTGTGTTAGGACATCACACTCCCTGTGTTATTCTGACCCCTCTAACTGTTCCTTTCCACTCTACTCTGTTGATTCCTCCTCATTGCCTTCATCCTTAAAAAGTGAATGACCCAGGCAGGGCTCAGTTCTGGAATCATTTCTCTTTTCTGTGTATCTTCACTTCATCATGGTCTTATTCAGACATATGAAACGTTTTTGTGCTGATGACTCTTAAATTTTTTTCATTATCTCAAATCTCTTCCCTCATAGTTAGATTTATAGATTCAACTATGTGTTCCATATCTGCTGTGTACAGTCATGTGTCATGTAACAATGGGGATAGATTCTGAGAAACACCTTCTCAGGCAATTTTATCATTGCGTGAACATCACAGAGCATACTTACACAAACCTAGATTGTTTGGCCTACTACGTACCTGGGCTACAAACCTGTCATGCATGGTACTGTTCTGAACATTGTTGGCAATTGTAACACAATGGCAATTATTTGTGTAGCTAAACACAGAAAGGTTACAATAAAATGTGGTATAAAAGAAAAAAAATATGGTACATCTGGATGGGACACATACAATCAATGAAGCTTGTTGGACTGGAATTGCTCTGGGTGAGTCTGTGAGTGAGTATGGTGAGTGGATGCGAAGGCCTAGGACATTACTGTACACTAGTGTAGAATTTATAAGCACTGTACACTTACGCTACACTGAATTTAGTTAATAGTTTTTATTTCATTCTTAGTAAAACTTTGCTTACTGTAAGTTTTTTACTGTGTAAACTTTTTATAAAAAATTATTGACTTCTATAACCTTTAGCTTAAAACACAAACACATTGTACGGCTGTGCAGAAATATTGTCTTTCTTTATATACTTATTCTATAAGCTTTTTCTATTTGTTAAAGTTGTATTTTATGGTTTTTTTACTTTTTAAATTTTTCTGTTAAAAACTAAGACACAGGCCGGGCTCAGTGGCTCGTGCCTGTAATCCCAGCACTTTGAGAAGCCAAGGCAGGCAGATCACCTGAGGTTGGGAGTTTGAGATCAGCCTGACCAACATGGAGAAACCCCATCTCTACTAAAAAATACAAAATTAGCCAGGCATGGTGGCGCATGCCTGTAATCCCAGCTATTTGGGAGGCAGAGGCAGGAGAATTGCTTGAACCTGGTTGCGGTGAGTCGAGATGGTGCCACCGCACTCCAGCCTGGGCGACAAGAGTGAAACTCTATCTCAAAAAAAAACAAAACACACACACACACACACACACACACACACACACGAAACCTAAGATACAAACACACACATTAGCCTAGGCCTATATATGAGATCTGGATCATCAATATCACTGCCTTCCACCTCCACATCCTGTCCCACTGGAAGGTCTTTAGGGACAATAACAGGCATAGAACTGTCATCTCCTATGATAACAGTACCTTCCTCTGGAATACCTCCTGAAGGACGTGCCTGAGGCTGTTTACAGAGAACTTTTTTTTTTCAATGAGTAGAAGAAGGACATTCTAAAATAATGATAAACAGTACAGTGTAATAAATACATAAACCAGCAAGAGTCATTTATCATCATTATTAAGTACTATAAAATGTGTGTAATTGAATGTGCTATATTTTTGCTACATTTTTATATAACTGGCAGTAAAGAATTATTTACACCCACCTCACCGCAAACCTGTGAGTAATGCTTGTGCCATAATGTTAAGAAGACTCTGAAGCCTGTAGGCAATAGGAATTTTGCAGCTCCATTATAATTGTATGCAACCACCATGGTATATGGTTTGTTATTGACTGAAACAGGGTTAGGCACTGTTAGATGTCATTAGGCAGTAGATGATGGTATCTCATCAAGTCTCATGGCTTCAAATGCTATTAATAAGCTGATGCTTCTCAAGCTTATATGTTCAAGTTGAACCTCTATCCTTAACTCTAAACTCTGATATCCCCACCTAATAGACACCTTAAAGATAACATGTTAAAAACTGAATTTTTGATTATTTCCTCAGACATGCTGTTCTTATAGTCTTCTTGATATCTGCAGATGACAATTCCAGCTTTGTAGTTGTTCAGACCGAAACATCAGCAAATCTTCTTAAGTTCTTGCTTTTTCTCAAGCCCCACTTTAATCAATCAGTAAACCTTATCAGCTGTTCCTTCAAATTATAGGGTTGCATAAAAACAGAAGCCTTTCCAATTTAGACAGGCCACTTCAAGAAACAAAATCAAAAGTTTTGAAAATAAAATTAGGCATAAATGTGAATATGTATTTATAACAGGAATCACAATATAATATGAAATTTGGATAGCTGATAAAAGGCAAAAAATTATAAAATAAAACATAAGAAATATTTTGTTATGTCATTATATGGCATATCTTTATAGCATTTCTCCTTACAAATTCTAGCTTCATGCTCCTTGAGTACTTTCTCCTCTGATGATTCTCAAAATACTCTTAAAGAGAAGAAAAAAGACATTTAACATCTTCGTAACAGTTGATTGAAAATTTAAAATTATTTTTAGTTTGGAAATAAAATTTGTGAAATTTCAGCTTTACAGCTTACTTTTGGCGATGCAATACAAGTATTAACTTTATTGGATTGCTTATGTTCTAGAAAAGTCTTTGGAATTTGGAATAATCTTTACATATTTTCCTTCATATATACAAAATTTCAAGGCATCTCAATTTTCATGTAGGGATACTTTAGGTACCTTTTGAATGCATAATATTTATTACATTACCTAGTTTGTCACTGATGCCCATATTTCAGCAGTTAGTTATGAATTTTAAGTTATTTTCATTGATGTATTTAATGAGAATGCATAAAATATGAGACTTCAAACACAGTTGAACTTACTATTTGTAAAAACACTGTAAGTTGCTGATCTATAACCACATAAATTGTGGTAAATTCTGTTTCATGCTCTTCTCATCAAAATATTTTTAAAATTAAGCTGTTTATAATTTTGTATGCAGAATTATCAAATGCTTCTGACAGGCAGGAACTTCTGTTTTGGCTAGATATTAATTAGAAGAAAAATCTGCACTTAGAAATTTACACATCTCTTATTTGGAAGAATTGCCCACAGGCTAATTTCTGGCCCAAAAGTTGTTTGTCCTTTGCATTCTGTCCTCCAGTTCTTCAACTGTTTATCCACTGCCCCCCATGCATACACGCTAGGAGCCACAAGACATTCATTTCAAGATACAGGCCTTCTTTGGAAGGAACCCGTGCAGAGGAGAGTCCCAAAGCTAAAGTTTCATTAGCTTCACGGTTGCTTTGCTTCTGTGTGTTTTATCGATCCAGACTCTGTCCGTGTCACCCCACTGCTGCCATCATAAGGCACGCCACAGTCATCTTTCTAAATAGCTTACTCTCTGGTTTTCATTTTTTTTCTTTCCCGTTCCATATTCTATCATTGTGCAGAAGAGAAAACGATCCTATTAAAACCAACTTGGCATGTGGTGCTCCCATGCTCAGTATCACATTATGGCTTACCATCTCACTAATTGTAAAAGGCAGTCTATAGCCATAAGGTCCTGGCATAGCTGACTGCTGGTTACCTCTGTGCTCCTATCCCCTATTCCCATCACTTCCTTACTCTACATGAGTCTCCTTGCTAGTTCTCTAACACGCCCAGGCACACTCCTGCCTCCATGTCTGCACACTTGGTGCCCTGCCTGCTTGTCTTTCTCTTCACTGTTTCACTTCTTTCATGGCTCCATTTTGTCACCTTCTCATGTAGTACTTCCTATTGACTTTTATAACCTAATCACCATCCTTCTTCCCTTTCCCTGTGTTATCTTTAACAATGATCACTATTCAACATGCACATATTGCACTTATTTAGCTTATTGTTTTATTTATAGTTAACTTACAATTAACCTATTAGCTTATTCACTCATTATTCTACTTTCTGTTTTCTTTACAAAAAATTAAGCTCCATAAGGACCATGAGTTTTGTTTTGTTTTTATCCTGAAACAGCAAAATATCAGACCATGCAATTTAAATTCTAGCTCTTTTGTCTAAATCACAAAATATTTGTACTATATTGCTGCTGACCTGATAGTAATGTGCTAACCCAAAGGCAGTAAGCAGAATTGAATTTGTCTGAGGAGTTATAAATAAATATTCTCGTTTTCTATTAACACTGGTAAAGAAAACACCTTTCCCAAAATGTGCATTTTCAAAATAGCTCTATGTTTAATAGCCAAGGTCAAAATAAAATCTACATACGGATTTATACCATAATCTTTTATTGTTTATACACTGCCCCTACTTCTCAAGTCCTCTTCACTTAATACTTTCCATAACCTGTTTATTTCTTGGTTTAGTCATTCAAAATCCTACTTATATATTAAGCGCCAATTTTGAGTCCATTTTCGTGACAAGTTTTCCCTAACACAATAGGATGATTTTTTTTTTTTCCTGTGTAAGCACCAATTATTATGCCTAGGCAATTTTACATGTTTGGTATCGGTTTAATCAGCTTTAATGAATTTTGTATGTGCTTTATGTTATTGTTGTGATCTCTTATTAAGATGTAAAAGCAAAATATTGGAAGTTAATGATAAAAACGTCTCCAGGACAAGAAACCATGTTACTTGGGAATAACTGTTACATATTAAATTATTTCAATCTCTGGAAATGTTTTATCTGAGGTATCTTAGTTTTACAGCGCACAAATGATTTATCATGCCAGCCCTAATAGGATCCTGACTTACCGTAGTCACAGCCTACTCCTGTGCTATAAAAGAAGTGGAATATTCAGCTTAAACAATTAAGGGGCAACCTTATGAAAACCATTGGCATATTTTTGTACAACCATTGATGTTTCAAGATGAGCTAAATGGCTTAAACTTCATTTTCTTAGATATTACATTTTCAATATTATAATATTATGCTGATTAGAAATACAGCAATGAGAACTGTGTCAGCCGTACCATTGATGTTCAGTAAATGTCTGTTGATCATGAATTAAATGAAAAAAATCATTCAGAGAATGAATGCGTTGCCATTATCTTCAAAATTTTATTCTTTATGCTCATCCAACCATCATAATAATTGTCACATCGTCATCAATATTTAGGGCTGTTACTAAGGTGAATGGGCAGCCCTAGTAGGGCTTCAATAACATTTTTATTATCTTTTGATATTTTTCTCTTCCCATACTCTTTCATTTTAAAAAATAGTTGAACTATACCATTATTGCTATAGTATATAGCCAGGGCATACTACAGTACAAAAATACATTTTTTCACTCTTATTATCCATTTAGTCTTAAAGTCTGCAATTAGCTATATCTGTAATGCTCATCACCAATGCTTATGTTAATATTTCTGGTAACTTTTTAGGGAAGAGACATAGGAACAAAAATTCCTGACTTCTTTCATGTTCATAAATTTGGAAGTTAATCATAACAATGTTTCCAGGACAAGAAACCATGTTACTTGGGAATAAGTTTTATATATTAAATCATTTCAATGTCTGGAAATATTTTATCTGAGGTATCTTAGTTTTATAACAGACAAATGATTACAACAGACAAATGCACATGTGCTTTTACACTTAAATTTCATTTTTTCCCCCCATGGATATAAAACTCCTTAAATTAAATTTCCTCTCACCAAGTTTCTTAAGTATGTTACTTTTATTTCCACTAACATAAGCAGTTCTGTAGAAAAGTGTTATAACAATCTAATTTTAATTTTTCTTATAAGTCACCCTATTTTCTTCCTATATGACAAAGGACTATTTTCTTTTCTTTAAAGTTAAATAACATTACTTAAGTATGTTTTGCTGTTGGTCATTCTGGATCAATATTATTAGTATGTGAATGCATTTTTAATATGCAATTACAAATCATTTATAGTATCTATTTAGAAAAATTTTATTTTAATTATATTAAATATTTATATCTATTCTCTTGGTTTGGTTTTCTTTTTCAATGATTTATAATATGTCAAATATACTTTGTTTAGCTTTAACATTTAACACTTTTTCTTAATTATTCATTGCCTATTTTATTTGTTTAATACATTTCAACTTCTGTTTCTCTTAAGGAATTAAATGTTGCGTGTATTTCTTCTTGTGTTGAAATTATTCTTCATTTCTGTAATAACTTTTTTTCTTTATTTCTTATTCTTTCTGAGTTATTTTAAAAATCAATTTAAACAATTTTTGTGGGTACACAGTAGATGTATATATTTATGAGGTATGTGAGATGTTTTGGTATAGGCATGAACATCATTATAAGCACAAAATGAGGAACGGGGTATCCATCCCATCAAACATTTCTCTGTTGATTTACAAATAATCCAATTATACTTTTAAAGTTATTTTAATATACAATTGAGTTATATATTGTAGTCACCTTATTGTGATATCAAATATTAGGTTTTATTATTTCTTTCTATATTTTGTACCCATTTTTGTAACCATTCTCACCTCCACCCTAGCCCCCCACTATTCTTCCCAGCCTCTGGTAATCATTTTCTATTCTCATGTTTACAATTTCAATTGTTTTGATTTTTTAATTTCCAGAAATTAGTGAGAACATGTAATGTTTATCTTTCTGTGTCTGGCTTATTTCGCTTAACATAATAATCTCCAGTTCCATCCATGTTGTTGCAAATGACTGGATCTCATTCTACCTTTTATGACTGAATAGCATGCCGTTGTGCGTATATACCGCTTTTTTTTTTTTTTGAGATGGAGTCTCAATCTGTTGCCCAGGCTGGAGTTCAGTGGCGTGATCTTGGCTCACTGAAAGCTCCTCCTCCTGGGTTCAGGCCATTCTCCTGCCTCAGTCTCCTGAGTAGCTGGGACTACAAGCGCCCGCCACCATGCCTGGCTAATTTTTTGTATTTTGAGTAGAGCCCGAGGTTTCACCGCGTTAGCGAGGATGGTCGCGATCTCCTGACCTCGTGATCCGCCCTCCTCGGCCTCCCAAAGTGCTGGGATTATGGGCATGAGCCACTGCGCCCAGCCCACATTTTCTTTATTCATTCATCTGTTGATGGACATTTAGTTGCTTCCAAATAGTAGCTATTGTAAATGGTGCTGCAACAAACATAAGAGTGCAGATATCTCTTGGATACTAATTTCTTTTCTTTTGGTTATATATCCAACAGTGGTATTGCTGGATCACATGGTAGCTCAATTTTTAGTTTTTTGAGGAACCTTCAAACTGTTCTCCATAGTGATTGTACTAATTTACATTCCTGCCATAAGTGTACAAGGGTTCCCTCTTCGCCACATCCTTGCTAGCATTTGTTATTGCCTGTCTTTTGAATATATGCCATTTTAACTGGGGTGAGATGGTATTTCATTGTAGTTTTATTTGCATTTCTCTGATGATCAATGATATTGACCACCTTTTCATATACTTGTTTACCGTTTGTATGTCTTCTTTTGAGAAATGTCTACTCAAATCTTTAACTAATTTTCTAATTGGATTATTAGACTTTTTTCCTATACAGTTGTTTCAACTCCTTATATATTCCAGTTATTAATCCCTTGTGAGATGAATAGTTTGCAAATATTTTCTCTCATTCTGTGGGTTGTCTTTTCACTTTGCTGATTGTATCCTTCACTGCGCAGAAGCTTTTTAACTTGATGTAATCCAACTTGTCCAGTTTTGCTTTGGTTGCCTGTGCTTGTGAATATTGCTCAAGAAATCTTTGCCCAGAATAATGACCTGGAGATTTTTCCCAGTGTTATTTTGTAGTAGTTTCGTAGTTCGAGGTCTTAGATTTACATTTTTTAATCCATTTTGATTTGGTTTTTGTATGTGATGATAGATAAGGGTCTAGTTTCACTCTTTGCATATATATATCCAATTTTCCCAGCGCCATTTATTGAAGAGACTGCCTTTTCCTAGTGTAAGTTCTTGGAACTATGTCAAAAGTGCTGGCGTTTTGTTGAGAATTTTGGGTCAGTATTTATTAGAAATATTGGCCTGTAGTTTTCTTTTTTTTTTTTTTGATATGTCTTTGTCTTATTTAGATATGAGGATAATACTGGCCTTGTAGAATGATTTTGGAAGTTTTGCCTCATCTATTTTTTCAGAGTAGTTTGAATGAGATTGATATTAATTCTTCTTTAATAGTTTGGTAGAATTCAACACTAAAGCCATCAAGTGTCTGGCTTTTGTTTAGTAGGAGACTTTTTATTACAGCTTCAATAACGTTACTTGTTATTGGTCTATTCAGGTTTTGTTTTTCTTCCAGATTCATTCTTGATAAGTTGTATATATCTAAGAATATGTCAATTTCTTCTAGATTTTTCAGCGTATTGGCACGTAGTTGCTCACAGTAGCCACTAATGATCCTTCAAATTTCTGTTGTATCAGTTGTAATGTCTCCTTTTTCACTTCTAATTTTATTTGTTTGAATTTTCCCTCTTTTTTTCTTAGTCTGGCTAAAGGATTGCCAATTTTGTTCAACTTTAAAAAAAAAAAAACAATTTTTTTGTTTTACTGATCTTTTGTAATTTATTTTATTTTAATTTCATTCATTTCTGGTCTGACCTTTATTATTTATTTTCTTCTACTAATTTTGGGTTTTCTAGTTCTTTGAGATGCATCATTGGACTATTGGTTTGAAGTTTTTCCTCTTTTTTGACATAGACATTTATAGCTATACATTTACTTCTACTTACTGTCTTTGCTGTATCCCATAGATTTTGGTATGTTGTTTTTCCCTTATCATTTGTTTCAAACAATTTTGCCATTTCCTTCTTAGTTTCTTTATACTGATCATTCAACAGCACATTGTTTAATTTCCATGTATTTTTATAGTTTATAAAATTCCTCTTGATATTAATTTTAGTTTTATTCCATTGTGGTCAGAAAAGATGCTTGATATTGTTTCAGTTTTGTTTTTAATGGTTCAAGACTTGTTTTGTCTCCTAATATATAATCTATCCTTGAGAACCATCCATGTGCTGAGGAAAATAATATGTATTCTGCAGCTCTTGGATGAAATGTCCTGTAAATATCTATTAGATTCATTTGGTCTATAGTGCAGATTAAGTCTGACGTTTCTTTGTTGATTTTGTGTGTGGAAGATCTGCTCAATGCTGAAAGTGGGGTGTTAAAGTCTCCAGCTATTATTGTATTGGGGCCTAGCTCTCTCTTTAAGTCTAATAATATTTGCTTTATATATCTTGGTGCACCAGTGTTGGGTACATATATATTTTCACAATTGTTGTAGCCTCTCACTGAATTGACTGCTTTGTTATTATATAGTGACCTGTTTGTCCCTTCTGAAAGTTTTGGTTTTGAAATCTATTTTGTCTGACGCAAGTATGGCAAATCCTGCTCTTTTCAAATTCCATTGGTATGAAATATCTTTTTCCATTCCTTTATTTTCAGTCTATGTGTGTCTTTCTAGGTGAAGTGTGTTTCTTGTAGGCAACGAATTAATTGCATTTGTTGAGTGCTGAGTTCCCTCAACACAGCTATTTGGAATTCTCTGTCTAAAAGGTCACATATTTCTCTATCTCAAGGATTGGTTTCCTGGTGCTTTATATAATTCACTTGGTGAGGTCACATTTTCCTGAATTGTTGTTGATGCTACTAGATAGTCATTCGTGTCCGGGCATGATAGAGTTAGGTATTTATTGTAGTCTTTACTGTATCAGTCCTTTTTGGGAAGGCTTTTCAGATAATTAAATGGACTTGGGTGTTGTGATCTAAACTGTATCTGCTTTAGGGGGCATCCCAAGGCAAGTAATGCTGTGGTCCTTGTAGACTTGTAGAGGTACCTTCTTGATGGTCTTGGACCTGATCCAGGAGAATTCTCTGGATTACCAGGAAAAGACTCTTATTCTCTTCCCTTACTTTTTCCCAAGCATACAGAATCTCTTTGTTCTGAGTCACCTAAAGCTGGAGGTTAATTGACACAAGAACCCCTGTGGCCACCACTACTATGACTTTGCTGAGTCAAACCTGAAGCTAGAATGGCATTGCGTCTTGCCCAAGGCCTGCTGTAACCACTACTTGGCTACTGCCTATGTTCACTCAAGGTCCCAAGGCTCTACAATCAGCAGGTGGCAAAGTCAGCCAGGACTGTGAGTCAAAGACTAGAGTGAAAAACCTTAGAAGTTTACCTGGGATTCTATTGCATTGTGGCTTAGCTGGTACTCAAACCAAAAGATGCAGTCTTAACCATATTCTCTCTCATTTCCAAAGGCAGAGGAGCCTCACCTCACAGGCACTGCCTATGAGGAGTACTGCCCATGAGGAATACTGCCAGACTACTGCCAGTGTTTCCTTAATGCCTAAGGTCTCTTAAGTTGGCTTGTCATGAATGCTGCCTAGCCTGGGACTCACCCTTCAGAGCAGTGGACTCCGTTCTGGCCCAAGGCAGGACCAGATATGCCATCCAAAATTACGTCCTGGAATTGAGGACTCTAAGAGCCTGGTTGGTGCCCTGCCCTTCTGTGGCTGTTCGAGTACTTAAGGTGCAAGACAAAGTCCCTTAATTTTCCCTCTGCCCTTTTCAAGTAGAAATTTTGCCCCATAGCCAACACAGCCGGTAATGTGCTGAGTCTCACCAAAGGCCAACCTCTCTCAGAGACTCACCCAAGACCCTCAGTGTGGTACTTGGGCATTGCTGCTGGTTATTCAGGGCCCACAGGCTCTTCAGTTAGCGGGTGATGAATGCTGCCAGGACTAGGTCTTTCCTTCAAAGCAGCAGGATCCCTTCTGTCCCATGGCATGGCTAGAAATGTCTGAAAGATAGATCCTGGGTCGAGGTCTTCTCACCTCCAACTAGTTCCCTATCTTGCTGTGGCTTAGCTGGTATACTAGATGCAAGACAAAGTCCTCCCCACGCTTCTTCCTCTCCTCCTCAAGCAGAAGGAAGGGGACTCTTAAAGCCTCAAGTTGTGCAGCCTGGGGTTAAGGAAGTGGTGATGCCAACACTCCCTTGGCTGCCCCAGCTAGCGTGTCAGTATTTTGCATGACCCTCAGTCCACTGTCTCTGGGCCTAGTTAAGCATTAAGATTCACCTAAGAGTTGCAGTCCTTATGTCCTAGACTGCCTTTCGAGTTTACTTGCAGTCACAGAGTGCTGTAGCCTTTGGTGGAGAGGTTTGCAGGCACTTGAGTTTTGAAAGCTGGGATTGGTGAGTCCCTTATAGCTCGGGCTGGTTTAAGTACTCTCTCCCTCGGCAGGTGTCAGCTGAGTTTGGTCTGATTTTCCTTTCTGCTCTAACAGGACAACACTGAGTTCAATGCCTCACAAATGTTCTCTTCTGCCTTGCCCAGTGCCAGAGGCGTTCTCCACACCATGCCGCTGTTGCCAGGGTTTGGGGGATTGGTGTTGATGAGTCAGGACTGTCTTTTTCCATCTCTTCAGTGTCTTTTTCGGTGACATGAAGTTAAAGCCAGATACTGTGAGTGCACACCTGATTTGAGTTCTTATGAAGGTGTGTTTTTCTGTGTAGATAGTTGTTAATTTTGTGTCTTTGTGGGAGCTTTCTATTCTGCCATCTTGCTCTGCCTTCTTTCTTTCTGAGTTCTTTTAACTCTGAGTTATTTTATTCTGCATAATTTTTTGAGGTTACATATTATTATTTTCATGTCTTTTGGTTAATTTCAAGAGTAAGTCATGTTTTTATATATTTTGTTGGTGTGGTTTATGTTATAATTTCATGGTGATGAGGATGTTATTCTGCTCCTTATTATACTTTTTTTAACTTTTTTAAGATTTGATACTTTTTTAACTTTTTTAAGATTTGAAATTTTCAAGTTCTTTGTTTATTTTGATATGAAATTTGTATTTCCAAACTTTCAGGAGTTATGAATTAGGCAGAAAATGTTGTGCAAAAGTCAAATAATCTAATTCCCTGGAAGTTTTACTTGTTGTCTCTGTTTAACTGTTCAAAATAAGTAGCTTGCACTTTTGAGAAGCGCCAATTCTGTTTTCCTCTTTCACTTATATTAATATCTTCATTCTTCCTTTAACTGTATTGTTCTTGACCTCAAACTTGACTCAGTTTCCAGCAGTTTCTGCTTTTTGTGCAAACTTATGCAAAAAAAAATCCTCGTTAATCAGTTTCAAGAATTTTTATATGGCAACTTCCGCCTTTTTAGAACTCACTTTGGGGCATGTGGACTATTAGTTTCAGTTTCTGATTACAAATTGACCACACGCTCTCCAGTGTATACTCAGCAATTTGGGGAATTTTTCCGTTCTTTGATCCACTGGAAACTCTGTTGACTCTCTATGCTGTTCTCTTGCACTGACTCAGATAGTACGCAGGTCTTCTCTTTTTCAGTTGTTTGCTGCCATTTGCATGTTTGGCACTAGAGATGTAACTTGTTATCTACTTTTGTTGTCAATATTGTCCATGGATTTTTGTCTTTCCTATTCTATTGCTGTCTGTCTTTTGTGAGAGGTTCCAGAAAAACTATTTTAAAAAAGCCATCACCACAATTTTGAAGAATCAGAGTAGGCAAAACTGCAAAAAAGTATAAATACAAATAAATTACTTCACACACATTGTCTTACAATAATATTGTTAGGAAAAGTGCTCTGGATGGAGACAAACATCATATTTATAAATTCTGTATATTTCAATGCAAATAAGTAGAATTGTCAATGGTCTCCGCTCATCAGAGTTTGTTATCAGCTTACCAGTTATTCCAGCACATGAGAATATTGATCTCATTTAAAAATAGCATTACAAAGAGAAGCTTCAGTTAAAATGTTTGGCAATTTTAAACTCATTAAGCATAAAATGGAAATTTGAAGAAAACTAGAAGTAACATTATTTAAAGATAAATAAACTCTACTGGAAAAAATACCCTAATTTTATAGTGGACATCACTTGTCCATTGCTGTAAGTATGGCTATGAAGCTGATTAAAATATATGTAAATCAGTAACAGGGGTCATATTTCTGCATACACTATTTTTAATATTCAGAGAAGCAATATTACATTTAAAATTTTTGCCTTGATATAAATTAATAATACTACCTTTAGGTATAAAAAAACTATTTAGGGGTCTATCAATATAAAAAAACCTATTTGTTGATTAATAAGCAAGTGTTTCAAGTAATCATATAATTTTTAATAGTTTTGAGTGTTCCCTTTCTTCTTAAAAGCATCTTCATTTGGAAGATAACTTATATGATTCCAGAAGTAATTAACAACAAAAAACTAGAAGGGTTAACAGATTAAAGACCACAGTAAAATGAAGTATACTGAAATGGGATTATTAGGACAAGAGAATTAAAAGTATAAAAGTGTGATCAGAGAAGAATTTGCCTGGAGTTGAGATTTTGATACTTTGAGATTTTGATTTTTGCGTGGTTATTCATAACAGCCATGACTTGGTTATAATTATGCAAATAAGTGAGGTTACATATGATGGAGAAGAGATTTCAAAAGTAAGAAAGTCAACACACTCAAAAATCCTAGGATGTTGTATTGATGCTCATAGAAAGAGCCCTAGACATAAGACATGTCTAATATTTTTAAGGAATTATAAGTAACAGAAATTGTGTACAAAGCTTGTAGATTATAGTCTGATGACGTATACTTCATTAGAGGTTATTTATTCTCTTGAAATGCACACATTTATCAAACATTAATGTCAGATAAATTTTCCGTATCAACTATTATTGAACAACATGTGATTTGGAGGCTGTAAAAGGCAGAAGGTAAAAGAGAATGATGTTGCCACAAGACACACCTAATCTGAGATGAGGAAATGTAACAGAAAAACTATCCATGAGAATAAGAACAAAGAAGCAGATAAAACTAGAAAACTCTCTCTCAAACTGAGTATACAGTGCAGGTACCCAATTTTATTTAGGTGCTTGTTTTTTAAGCTTTCCTCATAAAGAGTAGTGTTTTATTTGCATGTATTCCACAGTTACTCTTTGCTAAAACTTTACATTTGTTAATTAACTCATAAAATTTAGTAAAATAAATAATTGGATTACCTCTTTGTAGGAGAACTAAAGTTTAGAGTAATTGTGATTTTTTTCCAATGTCATGTAGCTAGTAGAAGTTAGAACCTGGGTTAAAGCTTATCACTGTTATATATTAGAGAGCGATTTATTATAATTATGTCATACTAACTATTCTTATTCACTTTGCTTTTAAAATTTAATTTAATCATTTAAATTAAAGTATTTCTAAGCAAACTTACACAATCTCTTACATTCTCCTTCCCTGGGATGTATGGACCAGCAATATGAACTCAATATATTAAAATACTAGTGATGTCATCAGAGGTGACACTTGCCCCAAAATAAAAAAGAACTCATCAGTTATTATTAGTTATAAGAGAATATTGGTTGATATTAATTTTGAATCACAAAAATTAAATGACATTTTATAAATACATATCACATAAGATAAACTAGTCTAGGTGTTGTGGGGTAAAAATGTAAAATTACAAATTTGCGCAGACAAAGTTGTTATAAGCTGAATGGTGGAGACAAGAAAGGGGCACGAGGAAAGGAAACAAAAATATAGCAAAGTATTGTTACAGAATTTGTATATGTAAAATATGTGTAATATTAAAACACAAATAAAATGTAAATATGAATATCTATATTCCGTATTCTATGTTAATTCTACATGTAAAATAGAAAAATGTATAGTGAATAAAAATATACACAAATGCATTCATAATGAGCTCCATCACTTATTCCAAAGGATTATGATTAATTGAAAACTATAATAAATGCAATTCTACCAAATTGGAATGGGCTGTTTTTGGAAATTAGTTAGCTATGTACTCATCACTGAAGTTGACTTCCAAGTATATTATTTAATGGATAGTCACAGATAAATGTGAAATATGTGACTCTATAGATGTGATTTTTGTATGTCCAATTATATTTTCCCAAATGATTTGTTTTGAATCTTTTGAAGATGTGTTACTCATCCTCACTTGAGGACTAATGACACAAGTGATGTTCGCTGTAAGGGTACTTTTAAATGGTAGCTCTTAAGATCAGTCTTAACTCTTATAGCATTTGCACAATATGGCACTGATATATGGCACTTGAGAATTCTGAACATGTTGGGGGCTGCCTCAAAAGCAAGTGATAAAAGCAAGGAGAAGTTGATTGAGCAAAGGGAAAAAGAAAAAAAATGGGAAGTAGATGATTTTAAGAGCTGATAAGTTTTTCACAAAATTTCTTGAAGTTCTCTTGAGATGGGAGGAGTATTCAGTCCACTCTAATTGATGAAGGGTACTTTTTCAAATTATGACCTTTTTCATGTCGCACAGGGAGTTAGACTATATTAACTCTTTTATGTGTCATAAATGCATGAGGAAAGACTTTACATGCTCCCTCTCCCCTTTTTAATGCGGCCTTTTGCTACTATTTTTCTATCAATCATGTTGAGAGTCAAATTCCCCTGAAAAAGCCTAGATTCATATTTTATAGATGAATTTTAAGTTCCCTGTAAATAATCTCTCATTTCTTCATAATTAAGCATCTGTTTATAGCCTACATAAACACATAATTCAGAATTTAAATTGAAGTTCTAAATGATGCTTTGTGGAGACAGAATAAAAGACATACCTATCTTTATTGAGCTCACTTTAAATTCATTATTACTAGCATGATGCCGTCCCTCAGTTCTGCTGGAAACTGTCCTGACTTTCTCTGGTCCATGCATCTCCCACTTTCTCAAATGATGACTTTACCTCTCTATTCCCTTAATTTAATATTGTTGATTCTTGTTTCACTGAGAAAAGATAATTAACATTTACAGAGAAATATTACAAATATCCTCAACATTACATTTATCAGCCTATATATGGACCCATATTATTAACTTTCTCTTCTATTACTAAAGATAAACTCTTTCTGCCCCTACCTAAGGTCATACTTTCATACTTTCTACCTATACCCTAGATCTCATGCTCTATAGGATCATCAAGGACATTGCTCCAAAAACACTTCCTCTTTCTCACCCATTATGTAGTTCTCCTTTTTTGTTGGATTATTATAAAAGTTTATGTATTTGTCTCCTAGGGATATCATAACAAAGTACCAACACTGAGTGGCTTCAGTGACAAAATTTATTTTCTCACAGCTTTGGAGGTTAGAAATCTGAGAGTAAGGTGTTGGCGATTTTGTTCTAAGACATCTCTCCTTGGCTTGTAGATAGCAGCCTTCTTCCTGTGTCATCATTTTCTCTCTGTACATGTACACGTCTGTAACCAAATTTCTTTCTTCTTTCTTTCTTTCTTTCTTTCTTTCTTTCTTTCTTTCTTTCTTTCTTTCTTTCTTTCTTTCTTTCTTTCTCTTTCTCTTTCTTTCTTTCTTTTTCTTTCTCTTTCTTTCTTTCTTTCTTTCTTTCTTTCTTTCTTCTCTTTCTTTCTCTTTCTTTCTTTCTTTCTTTCTTTCTTTCTTTCTTTCTTTCTTTCTCTCTCTCTCTCTCTCTCTTTCTTTCTTTCTTTCTTTCTTTCTTTCTTTCTTTCTTTCTTTCTTTTTTTCTTTCTCTCTTTTCTGAGTTGGAGTCTCGCTGTTGTCACCTAGGCTGGAGTGCAATGGCACAGTCTTGGCTCACTGCAACCTCCGCACCTCCTGGGTTCCAGCAATTCTCCTGCCTCAGCCTCAAGAGTAGCTGAGACTACAGGCACCCACCACTAAACCTGGCTACAGTATGTACTACTTGATGATAAATGACCATGTTACTTGTTTGTGTGTTTACCACACATTTTATCATTATCTTAAAGTGTAATCCTACTTGTAAATATGTCAACTGTGAAACAGCCTCAGGCAGGTCCTTCAGGAGGTATTCCAGAAGAAGGCATTGTTATTATAGGACATGACAGTTCTGTGTGTTTTATTGCCTCTGAAGGTCTTTCAGTGGGACAGGATGTGGAAGTGGAAGGTGGTGATATTGGTGATGTTGACTCTGTGTAGGTCTAGGCTAATGAGTGCCTTTGTGTCTTAATTTTTAACAGACAAGCTTAAAAAGTAAAAAATGATAAAATTTTTAAAAATGGAAAAAAGCTTACAGAGTAAGGGCATAAAGAAAGAAGATATCTTTGTACAGCTGTACAATGTGTTCATGTTTTATGCTAAGTGTTATGAAAGTGTTTAAAAAAGTTTTTTAAAAAGTGCATAAAGTGAAAAGGTTACAACAAGCTAAGTTTAATTTGTCATTGAAGAAAGAAATTTTTAAAAATAAATTCACTGTAGCCTCAGTGTACAGTGTTTATTAGGTCTACAGTGATGTACACTCATGTCCTAGGCCTACACGTTCCCTTAGCCCTCACTCACTCACATACTCAGAGCAACTTTCAGTCTTGCAAGCACCATTCATGGTAAGTGCCCTATACAGGTGTATCATAATCTATCTTGTATAACGTATTTTCACTGTATCTTTTCTATGTTTAGATACAAACACCATTGTGTTTCAATTGCCTATAGTATTGAGTACAGTAACATGCTGTACATGTTTGTAGTCTAGGAGCAATAGGCTATACCGTATAGCCCAGATGTGTAGTAGGCTACACCATGTAGGTTTGTGTAAGTACACAATAAGGTTTCCGGAAGTGCACAACACAATCACCTAATGACATTTCTCAGAATGTGTCCCCATTGTTATGTGACCCATTACTGTATTCACCAGTAAGGGAATTGTTGGGCATATGGTAATTCTGTGCTTAACTCTTAAAGAAACTCTTCAATTGTTTTCTACCTTGGCTCCCCTATTGTACATTCCTAGTAGCAACGTTTAACAGTTATAACATTTCCACATACGTCACACTAGTTATTTTCTTCATATGTAAATAACTATGTATCTGCATGTTAGTAGATGGGAAGTGGTATCTCATTGTGGTTTTGATTTGTATTTCTCCAATGGCTTATGATGTTGAGTATCTTTTACATGTATTTATTCACCATTTCTGTATCTTCTAATGAGACAAATCTATTTATATATTTTTCACATTTTAAAACTTGGTTATTTGCTTTGTATTATTAATTTGTCAGAGTATTTTATATATTCTTGTACTAAACTCTTATCAGAAATATGATCTGTAAATATCTTCTCCCATTCTGTGGTTGACATTTAGCTTTCTTGGTGTCCTATGATGCTCACTTTTTTTTTTTTTTTTTTAGACAGAGTCTTACTCTGTCACCCAGGTTGGAGCGCAATGGCACGATCTTGGCTCACTGCAAGTTCCACCTCCTGGGTTCAAGCGATTCTCCTGACACAGCCTCCGAAGTAGCTGGAACTACAGGCACATGCCACCATGCCCAGCTAATTTTCCTATATTTGTAGTAGAGGGTTTCACCACATTGGCCAGGCTGGCCTTGAACTCCTGACTTCATGATCCTCCTGCCTCAGCCTCTGAAAGTGCTGGGATTACAGGCGTGAACCACCATGCCCAGCCAAGTTATAAGTTTCTACTGAGCACCATTTCCACTCTTTCCTGTACATTTTTTATATGCCATGTTTTGGTTTTTCTTTATTTCTAAGTATTTTCTCACACACACACACACACACACACACACACACACACACACACACATATAGAGAGAAGCACATATATATGTATATACACACAAATATATTCTTAAACTTTCAAGAATCTATAAGGAACTTAAACAATTAAATAAGCAAAAAATAAATAACTCCAATAAAAATTGGGCAAAAAACACAAACAGATTTATCTCAAAAGAAACTACACAAGTGGCCAAGAGACATGAAAAAATGCTCAGTATCACTAATCAGCAGAGAAACGTAAATCAAAACCACAAAATGACATTCTTATGCCACTCAAAATGGTTATTAATAAAGTCAAATGTAATAGATGCTGGCGAGGCTGTGGCGAAAAGGGAATGCTTGTACACTGTTGGTGGGAAGGCAAATTAGTTCAGCCACTGTGGAAAGCAGTTTGGAGATTTCTCAAAGAGCTTAAAACAGAACAACAATTCAATTTAGCAGTCCCATTACTGGGTATATACCCAAAGAAAAATCAATCAGTCTACCAAAAGGACAATTACCCTCATACGTTCATTGCAGCACAATTCACCATAGTAAAGACATGGAATCAAACTAGATGACTATTGGTGGTGGACTGGATAAAGAAAACTTGGTACATATGCACCATGGAATACTATGTAGCCATAGAAAGAATAAAATCATTTACTTTACAGCAACATCGATGGAGTTGGAGCTCATTATCCTAGGCATTTTCTAATTTGTTTGTGGGACCTATGATTATTTCAAAATGTGTTTTTAAATTTTCACATATTTCTGAATTTTCCAAATTTCTTTCTGTTAATTTATAATTTTTTTCAATTGTGGTTAGGAAATATACTTTTAATAATTATAATATTTTAAAATGTATTGAAACTTGTTTCTAGCCTTAAAAAATGTTTTAACTTGAAGAATGTTCAATGTACACTTTAGAGAAATGTGTATTTTGATTTTTGGAGGGTAGATTATTAGGTACATATCTACTAAGTCTAGTTGATATTTAATAATATTCAAATCTTCTATTTTCTTGCTTTTCTTCATTCTAATTTTTCCATCCATTAGTGAAAGAAGGGTATTGAAGTCTCAAATTATTTTTGTTAAATGGTGTTTTTCCCTTCATTTCTATCAGTTTTTACTTCTTGTATTTGGGGACTCTATTGTTAGCTGTGTATATGTTTATAATTGTTATATATTCTTATTGGATTGACTGTATCATTATATGATGCCCTTTTTTCTTTAGTAACAATTTTATATTAAAGTTCATTTTATGTAATTTTAGCATAAGCAGACCTTTTGTGTCTTTGGATCTAAATGATTTTCTTGTAGACAGTATAATATAGATCTTTTGAAAAATCCATTCTACCAAGCTATATATTTTTATTGGAAAGTTTGTTTACAGTTAATGCAATTAAAAAAAAAAAGACTTATTTATGATTTTGCACTCTTTCTTGTCTCTGTATCTTATCTCCTTTGGTTTCTTGTTCTTCTTACTGCATTTTTTGAATTAAATATTTTTCTAGTGTATAAATTTTAATTTCCTTGTCATTGCTTTTTCTATAAATTTTGAATTATTTTCCTAGTGGTTTTATTGTGTATTACAAATAACACAGTAATTTATAACAATCCGGCTTGGATTAGTAACAATTTCTATATTACAAAAATTTTACTCCCATATAGATCTGTCCCTTCTTGGTGCTGTTATCATCACAATTCATGTTTGTACATTGTGTGGCCAACATAGACTTATAATTATTGCATTATATAGTTGGTTTTTAATTTAGGTGAAATAAAAAGGAATTATAACACATACATTTATTCAGTCTTTTATATTTACCTATGTAGTTTCCTTTATGTTGTTATTTATTCCTTCATATAGATTTGAGTTAACATCTACTGTCCTTGAATTTCAACCTAAGAACTCCCTTTAGAATTTGTTGTAGGGCATCATTAGAAAAAAATACTTGCAGACACATGTTTATAGCAGCACAATTCACAACTGCAAAATTGTGGAACCAACCCAAATACCCATCAATCAATGAGTGGGTAAAGAAACTGTGATATCTATCTATCTATCTATCTATCTATCTATCTATCTATCTATCTATCTATGATGCAATACTCAGCTACAAAAATGAATGATTTAACAGCATTTGCAATTACCTGGGTGAAATTGGAGACTATTATTCCTAAGTGAAGTAACTCAGGAATGGAAAACCAAATATCATATGTTCTCACTGATATGTGGGAGCTAAACTAAGAGGATGCAAAGGCGAAAGAGTGATACACTGTGTGACACACATCTACAACCATCTGATCATTGACAAACCTTACAAAAGCAGTAGGGAAAGGATTCCCTATTCAATAAATGGTGTTGGCAAAACTGGCTAGCCATATGCAGAAAACTGAAGCTGGACCCCTTCCTTACACCTTATACAAAAATTAACTCAAGATAGATTGAAGACTTAAATGTAAGAACTAAAACCATAAAAACCCTAAAAGAAAACCTAGGCAATACCATTCAGAACATAAGCATGGACAAAGACTTCATGACTAAAACACCAAAAGCAATGGCAACAAAAGCCAAAATTGACAAATTGGATCTAAAACAAAGAGCTTCTGCACAGCAAAAGAAAATATCATCAGAGTGAACAGACAACCTACAGAATGGGAGAAAATATTTGCAATCTATCTATCTGACAAAGGGCTAACATCCAGAATCTACAAGGAATTTAAACAAATTTACAAAAAAAAAAAAAAAAAAAGAAAGAAAAACCAAACAACTGCATCAAAAAGTGGGCAAAAGATATGAACAGAAACTCAAAAGAAAACACTTACTCAGCCAACAAACTTATGAAAGAAAGCTCATCATCACTGGTCATTGGAGAAATGCAAATTAAAACCACAATGAGATCCCATCTCATGCCAGTTAGAATGGCAATCATTAAAAAGTCAGGAAACAACAGATGCTGGAGAGGAAATGGAGAAATAGGAATGCTTTTACACTGTTGGTGGGAGTGTAAATTAGTTCAACTGTTATGGAAGACAGTGTCGTGATTCCTCAAGGATCTAGAACCAGAAATATCATTTGACCCAGCAATCCCATTACTGGGTATCTACCCAAAGGATTATAAATCCTTCTGCTCTAGAGACACATGTACACATATGTTTATTGCAGCACTGTTCACGGTAGCAAAGACTTGGAACCAACTTAAATGCCCATCAGTGATAGACTGGATAAAGAAAATGTGGCATATATACACCATGGAATACTAAGCGGCCATAAAAAAGGATGAGTTCATGTCCTTTGCAGGGACTTAAATGAAGCTCGAAAACATTCTCAGCGAACTAACACAGGAACAGAAAACCAAACACCGCATGTTCTCACTCATAAGTTGGAGTTGAACAATGAGAACACATGGACACAGGGAGGGGAACATCACACACTGGGGCCTGTGGAGGGTAGGGGGCTAGGAAAGGGATAGCATTAGGAGAAACACCTAATGTTGATGACAGGTTAATGGATGCAACAAACCACCATGGCAGTGTATACCTATGTAATAAACCTGCATGTTCTGCACATGTATTCCGGAACTTAAAGTGTAATAATAATAATAAAAGAAGGCCAACACGTCATCTCTAAATAAAAAGCATTAAGTAGCATTGAAAAAAAATAATGATACAATGAAGTTTGGGGACTTGGGGGGAAGAGTCGGAGGGGGGCAAAGGATAAAGGACAACAAATACGGTGCAGTGTATACTGCTCAGGTGATGGGTGCACCAAAATCTCACAAATCACCACTAAAGAATTTATTCATGTAACCAAACACTACCGGTACCCCAATAACTTATGGAAAAATACATTTTAAAAAATTTAAAATTAAATAAAAAAAGATTTGTTGTAACCAAATACAACCTGTACCCCAATAACTTACAGAAAAATACAACTAAAAAAAAGAACTTGTTGTAGGGTAGAGCTGCTAGTGATAAACTCTGTTTTTATCTAGGAATGTTTTTGTTTTTTCTTCATTTTTGAAGACTAGTTTTGCCAGATATAGAATTCTTGCCTGACTCTTTTCTTTTCAGAAAGATGAAATATTCTTTAAATATTTCATCCCATTACCTCTATGTTTTCTGATATGAAATTAATCATTAATCCCATTGAGGATCCTTTGTATGTTACGATTATCTTTTCATGCTGCTTTCAAGATGTTTTCAATATATTTGGCTTTTGAAAGTCTAATTATGATGTATCTAGTTATAGATTTCTTTGAATTTATTCTACTATGAGTACATTGAGCATTTTGATGTGTAGATTAACATTTTTCATCAAAGTATGATTATCTTTAGTCATTATTTCTTCAAATTTCTTTCTTCCCCTTTTTCTCTCTCCTCCTGGGATTTTCAATATGAGTGAATTGGTACACAAGTCGCCAAGACTTTCTTCAGTTATTTATTTATTTTGCTGTTCCTCAGTCTGAATAATCTCAATTGATCTACTTTCAGTTTTGCTGATTCTTTATTCTGTCTGAGTCTGCTATTGAGCCCTCTCTATATAATTTTCATATCAGTTATTATACTTTTCAACTTCTTAATTCCTATGTAAACTTTTAATTATTTTAATCTCATTATTAATATTCTGTACTTTTTGAGACAGTGTTCCAATTCGTCTTCCTATTTAGACATTGTTTTCTTAGCTCATTGAACATGTTTAAAATAGCTGAGTTAAAGTTTTTGTCTTAAAAGTCTAAGTTCTGGGCTTCCCCTTGGATAGTTCTATTTAATAATTTTTTCTTCCTCAATATGGGCCATAATTTCTTATTTCTTTGCATGTTCAGTCATTTTGGTTGGGGACTGGATATTTTGAATATTATAATTTAGCAACTCTGGAAATTACATCCTCTAAAGAGTTTTTCAAATTACTCATAGACATCTCATCTCCCAGACTTTCCTCCCAAGTTTTAAGTTAGTCTGTCGTGCGGCTCAGCTGTTTTCTAACCACACGCAGAAGCAATTAAAATATTTGCCTATACATGCTTTAAACATATGCAGTCTTTCACTTCCTTCTGGATGGCAACTTTAGCATTGGGCAAGTTCTGAGTTAGGTGAAATAAAGATAAGCCCTTTGAGCCAGTCTTCCAAGGAACCAACGTACAGATGAAAAAAATAATTACACTTACTTGTTAATGAGGTCCAATCTTCTCCTGTGGTACTGGAAATGTGAGCTGTTACTTCCAATACTACCAGAGTTGAAAACTGGGAGATGAGAATGGGGTAGTTAAAATGCCACGCATTTCACTGTTCTTACCAAGATTCAATTGTTTTTCTTGAGTAAGCACTGGTTGTTGCAAGCCTTTGGTTAATCTTCAGTGTTCCCCAAAATTTATACTGACAGCTTTTCCCAGTATTTTAATTGCCTATTTTGAAGGGATACAGTTTTAGGTTCTTATTCCACTACTTTCCTGAGGACTATACTTTTTTATTTTTCAATTCCTAACTTTTAAATTAGTTTAGAAGTGATTATACCTTTCTTACCTTTCAGGCTTCTGAGTGGTCTATAGACATTTTTAAAAAAACATATTAAGGCTGAACATAGTGACTCACACCTGTAATCCTAGCACTTTGGGAGGCTGAGGCAGGCAGACCATGAGGTCAGGAGATCGAAACCATCCTGGCAAACAAGGTGAAACCCCATCTCTACTAAAAATACAAAGAATTAGCATGTGCCTGTAGCCCCAGCTACTCAGAGGGTGAGGCAGGAGAATAGCTTGAACCTGGGAGGCAGAGGTTGCAGTGAGCTGAGATCGTGCCACTGCACTCCAGCCTGGGCGACACAGCTAGACTCCATCTCAAAAAAAAAAAAAAAAATTCCAATATTAATATACTATATTTTAACTCAGCTGATCTAAAACTCCCTCTTTTTTAAGTTCTTAAAATTAAATTTAATATTCACTCTTGAAACGCTTGTGTATAGTATCTTTAAAGATCCAAAACTTCGAGTCCTGTGCATTTATACCAAACATTTTTTGAAAAAAAAATTACGTATTTCTTTGCTAGTCCTTTCTTGTTCAATGTAATAATAAAATAGACATAAGTATCAGCATATTAAAATGATTAAAAATAACAGGAGTATTACTTATGTTGCCATCGCTGAAGTATAATACATGTAATAATAAGTATAGTACACACATGGATAAGAAACAAGAAAATAACAACAGAGATAAGCCAGGCCTGAAGAATGAAGAGTAATAAGTTAATCATACATTGCAATTACTGATTTAAGAGAGAGAGGAAACATTTTGCCGGCAGATATTGTAAGATGGATGATTTCTAATTTGATACTAAAATGAATAAAAACATTACTTTTCAAGTATGGTTAATGTAAGCATGGTTACTTATGAGTGGGAAGATAAGTATCTCTTGTAATAAACAGGTAACCATATAGAATTATAATACTTGCAATCACCCAGAGAGTAGTATTGTAAACAGAAAAAAATAACAAATTTATTGCATTAAAAATCACTATAAAAACTTAATACCTTTATTCCTGCTGTCAGGAGCAGAAAGAATGAATATGTATGACTAGGTACTATTGAATAACCTGTTTAAATGAATGTAGCAAATCATTTAAATCCTCCAGGGTTTTCTTTTTATTACCACAAAGTCATCTAGGTACATAGGCAATTTAGTTATGTCAGCTCAAGCAGTGTGCATTTTTATATCATCAAAAGAACAATTTAGAGTGTACATTTTTACCTTTCTATTGTAGGGAAAACAGCATGACAGTATGATTTTAGACTATTCTGTTCAAACTTGCTCTAAGTTGGTCAGATAGTAAAATATTACCTACACGATTAACACAAAATCTATAAGATTGTATTAATCACCATGTATCAGAAAATAAAAGAAATGTAAAATTATTTATGCAAACAGAATAATATCATACTAAACACATACACCAATAAGGTCTTGCTAAGATCCCAGTGGGAGCAGAATTGAAGTGCAGAGTTTAACAAAAAGCATTAACTTCCTACAAAATGTGTTTTTAAAATATTTTCCTAAGAAAGCCTCCTTGGGAAAGATCATTAAATAAGTACTTGTACTTAAAAACTGCTTATATATAAGGATATAAACATTGTATCCTGGGATAAAAAAAAAGTTATGTTAAAATGAACAACTGAATGCTCTGCCTTCCAAATAATAACAGATATAATATGGAGAAGACTTTAGGAAACTTGAATGAAACAAGCTCTGCTCAAGTGTGTGTTTTTCCCATACATTATAGTCAGGGAAAGGAGAAGCCTTGCTGCTGCTCTTCAGTGCCTGGCAGCCAGGTTGGGGGTGACGAGTATACTACATACCCCTCATGCCTCTCACCAGCTTCTGGGTTATTTGCATAAATAAATACCTAAATTTTAAATTATGCTGATATTTATTATGTTAAAATATTGACAAAATAAATATTTTAAATAATGAACTCATTTGTTTTGTGTGATTGATTAAAAAACATTGTTTTTATTGACTTTGTCAAAGATCAGTTGGCTGTAGATGTGTGGAGGCTTTGTTTCTGGGTTTTCTATTCTGTCTTATTGATCAGTGCATCAATTTTCATACAAGTGCCACACTGCTTTCTTACTGTAGGCTTGTATTATAATTTGAAGTCAGGTAATGTGATGCTTCCAGGTTTGTTTCTTTTGCTCAAGATTGCTTTGGCTATCATTGGTCATTGGTCATTTCATTTGGTCATTGAAAAGTAGATACTTACCAAGTATGATTTACAACAAAGAGTATATTATAGTATAATGCATTTATTTTTAATATTTGATAATATGATATATCATTAATATCTAACTAGTTTTTGTATTTTATAGATTTAGGGGGTATGATGGCAGTTTTGTTACCTAGATATATTGCATAGTGGTGAAGCCATTACCTAAACAGTGTACCTTGTACCAATTAGGAAATTTCTTATCTCTCATCTGCTACCCACTTTCAAACCCTTTAAAATTCTCCAGTGTTACCTTTCTCTCCAGAATAACCCTTTAAAATTATTCCATACTCTATGTCCATGTGTACACATTATTTAGCTACCACTCATAAGAGAACATTTGCTATTTGTCTTTCTGTTTCTGAGTTATTTCACTTGTGATAGTGGCCTCCAGATGTATTCCTATTGCCACAAAAGACATGACTTCATTGTTTTCTATGACCAAGTAGTATTCTATGGTATATTTGTACCTCATTGTCTTTATCCAGTCATCTGATCATGAACACTTAGGTTGGTTCCACATATTTGGTATTGTAAAGAATGCTATGATAAACATATAAGTGCAGGTATCTCTTTGATGTAATGATTTCTCTTTCTTTGGGTAGATACCCAATAGTGAGATTACTAGGTCAAATAGTATTTCTATGCTTAGTTTTTTGAGAAGTTGTCCATACTGTTTTCCATAGTGGTTGTACTAATTTACATATCACCAACAGTGTATAAGCATCCTTTTTTTTTTCTCTGTATCCTCACCAACATCTATTATTTCTTGACTTTTTAATAATAGCCATTCTGACTGCATAAGATGGTGTCTCATTTTGGTTTTGATTTGCATTTATTTAATGATTAGTGAAGTTGAGCATTTTTTAATATGTTTGAGGCCATTTGTGTGTCTTCTTTTGAAAAAAAATGTCTGTTCACATCCTTTTCTCACTTTTTAACGGGGTTATTTGTTTTTATTATTGTTGTTGAGTTGTTTAAGTTCCTTGTAAATTCTGGATATTAACCCTTTGTCATATGCATAGTTTACAAATATTTTCTCTTATTCTTAGGTTGTCTGATCACTGTTGATTATCTCTTTTGTTGTGCAGAAGCTTTTTAGTTAAATTAAGTACAGTTCGTCTATTTTTGTTTTTGTTGTATTTGCTTTTGAGGACTTAGTCATTAATTCTTTGCCTGGGCCAAAGTGCAGAAGAGTTTTTTCTAGGTTTCCTTCTAGCATTTTTATAGCTTCAGGTTTTAGTAATACATTTAAGACTTTACCCCACCTTGAGTTAACTTTTCTATGTGGTAAGCAATAGGAGTTCAGTTTCATTCTTCTGCATATTGCTGACTAATTTTTCCAGCACTATTTTTTAAAGCAGGGTTTCCTTTCCCCAAAGTGTGTTTTTATTGACTTTGTCAAAGATCAGTTGGCTGTAGATGTGTGGAGGCTTTGTTTCTGGGTTTTCTATTCTGTCTTATTGATCAATGCATCAATTTTCATACAAGTGCCATGCTGTTTTCTTACTGTAGGTTGTATTATAATTTGAAGTCAAGTAATGTGATGTTTCCAAGTTTGTTTCTTTTGCTCAGGATTGCTTTGGTTATTTGGGGCTTTTGTTGTTGTTGTTGTTCCATATGAATTTTCGTATTGCATCTTCTAATTCTATGAAAAATGATACTGATATTTTGATAGGAATTGCATTGAATCTATAGATTGTTTTGGGTAGAAAGCTCATTTTGATATTATTGATTTTTCCAATCTATGATTACGAAAAGGTTTTTCATATGTTTATGTCATCTACAATTTATTTCACCAGTGCTTTGTAGTTTTCCTTGTAGAGATTTTTCACCTCCTTCCTTTAATTGTATTCTTAAGTATTTTATTTATTTGTTTGTTTTGTCATATTTATAAATAAAATTGTCTTCTTGATTTGGCTCTCAACTGGCTTGTTATTGGTGTATAGAAATGCTACTAATTTTTTACAATGATTTTGTATCCTGAAAGTTTAGTGATTTTTTAATCAAATCTAGGAGTCTTTTGGAAGTCTTTAGGGTTTTCTAGGAATAAGATCACATCGTCAGTCAGCAGATAATTTGACTGCCTTTTTTCTTATTTGGATTCCTTTCTTCTCTTTCTCTTGTCTGATTTATTTGGTGAGGATTTCCAGTAACATGTTGAATAGGAGTGGTGAGAGTGGACATCTTTGTCTTGTTTCAGTTATTGAGGGAAATGCTTTCAAATTTTGCCCATTCAATATGATGTTGGCTGTGGGTTTGTAAGAAATGGCTGCTACAAATTTTGTGGTATATTACATTGCTGTTTAATTTCTTGAAGACTTTTTTCAAGAAGGGATACTATCTTTTTTTCTTTTTTTTTCACTTTAAGTTCCGGGATACATGTGCAGTTTGTGCGATTTGTTACGTAGGTATCTATGGTGGTTTGCTACACCTGTCAACCTGTCATCTAGGTTTTAAGCCCAGCATGCATTAAGTATTTGCCCTAATGCTCTCTCTCCCTTTGCCCCCCAAACTCCAACAGGTCCTGGTGTGTATTGTTCCCCTCCCTGTACCCATGTGTTTTCATTGTTCAACTCCCACTTATGAGTGAGAACACATGGTATTTGCTTTTCTGTTCCCGTGTTAGTTTGCTGAGAATCATGGCTTCCAGCTTCATCCATGTCCCTTCAAAGGACATGGTCTCATTCTTTTTTATGGCTGCATAGTATTCTATGGCGTATATGTGCCACACTTTCTTTATCTAGTCTATCACTTATGGACATTTGGGTTGGTTTGAAGTCTTTGCTATTGTAAATAGTACTGCAAAAAGCATACATGTGCACATTTCTTTGTAGTAGAATAATTTATAATCCTTTGAGCATATAACCAGTAATGGGATTGCTGGTTCAAATAGTATTTCTGGTTCTAGGTCCTTGAGGAATCACCATACTGTCTCCCACAATAGTCAAGATAATTTACACTCCCACCAACAATATAAAAGCATTCCTATTTCTCCACAGCCCTGCCAGCATCTATTGCTTCCTGACTTTTTAATAATCGCCATTCTGACTGGCGTGAAGTGTCTCAGTCGCAGATGCAGAAATCATCCACCTTCTGTATTGGTCTCACTGGGAGCTGGAGACCAGAGCTGTTTCTGTTCGGACGTTTTGCCCCCTCCACCGGGATGCTACATTTTTAATGCTTTTTCTGCATCTATTGAGATTATTACATGGTTTCTGTTTTTAATTATGGGGTGAATCACATTTATTGATTTGCATATGTTGAATTGTTCTTAGATCCCTGAAATAAGATGCATTTGATCATAGTGTATTTTGTTTTCAATGTGCTGTTGAATTCAGTTTGATAGTATTTTGTAGAGGATGTTTCCATCTATGTTCATCAGGAATGTTGGTCTGTGATTTGCTTTTTTTTCGTTGCATTCTTGCTGGCCTTGATATCTGGGTGATACTGGCTTCATAATATGAGTCAGGGAGGTTTCCCTTCTTTTTAATTTTTTAGAGCCATTTCAGCAGAATTAATATCAGCTCTTTGTACATCTGGTAAAATTCAGTATGAGTACACCTGGTCAGGGGCTTTTTATCAGTGTTGCTGCTGGAATTGTTTTTGCTTGATTCAATCTTGCTAGTTATTATTAATCAAGTCAACACTTCTATTTCTTTTTTCTGTTTCAGTACTGGGAGATTGTGTCTTTCCAGAAATTTATTTATTTCCTCCAGGTTTTCTATTTTGTGGTTGTATAGTTGTTCAGACTTTAAGTCTTGACATTTGTAATAGTATTTCCTAAGAATGAAAATCCTTTCGTTTGGTTTGAAAATATGAGAATCTAATGTGGGATGAAAGAAGACTCTAAATAAAGTAATCAAGTGAATCCACGAAAGGATGTTGAAAAAGATTACCAAAATAATATATCATACTAAATACTAAAAACAATTTTTATTATTTACATTTATTAATTGCATTCACAGACTATTACTTTTATCCCTGATGTCATATTTCTTGAGTAAATTTTTGCCTTATATATTAAAAATTCTAATTGCATTCAAACTTTTATATTAGTGATAAACTATTTTTGAGCAATTATAGTTTTAATATTATATTGAGAAAAATAATTTTGTCAACTTATGTAAATTAAAAAAGTAAAAATTATAAAAATATAGGCTAAGTTTTTGATTACATAGTTAATGCTAGTTTTAATTTTAATTTTAATTTTTTTCAAGTGTCTTTTTCTTTAAATGTATTTATTTGATTTAACAAGTTCAAACAAATTTTATATTATACCTTATTACCTCCTGAATAATTATCAGTATCAGAAGCACATTAAAACTAAAATCCTGTTTTAAATGCACATATGAAATGTGAACTACATAGACATAAAATATACTTTTAATTATTTAAAAATTTGAAATCACTCTTATTGTATGAATTTTTATCAGAAAATTCAGCATGAAAGTATTTAAAACATAGATTCATATGAAAAATAATACCCCAGAATTTTTTAAAGTGGAAGACAATGACAAAGAGATTAATATTAACAATATTATTTGCACATTGATAATAGACAAGGCAATCTTCTGGAAGTTTTTGATGAAATCAGAAAATGATATGTACTTTGTGCTCATGGAGCTTACCACCTGGGAAAACTGGAAATTCGAAAGAAGCAAACATGTTTTCTCCTTAAAAATATTTCCGATGTTTGATACCCAGTTTCCTGGACAATCCACTTTTGTTTTCTTGCTTTTTTAGCTTGAAAACTTAAGTGAGACTTTTCTCCTGCAATAAGACATCACAATTATTTTTATACTTTGGGAAGTTCATTAGCATTCAGAATTTATGTGGCAAATAAATCACATTTTTCCTCCTTCATTCAGAACCACTGAGAAATATGACACACAAAAAGGTGGAGACCCAAATGCTAACTTATTAGTAATACAGATTGAGAATATAGCTATTTGTCTATGGGCAGGTGGGCTTGCTCATAACCTCTTCTGCATTAGGTGAACATTCTCTAATATTATAGGCCTTGTCCATGGGTGGAAACTACCTTGCAGAAAATGCTAGGAAATGGAGTAGTAGAGGATGCTTTAACAGCCAGTCTGAGTCTAAAACACAAACTGTAAAGGGTAAAGCATGATGTTCAATGTTTTTCTCCCAAACTCACTGGTAAGGAATTTCACACTTTCCTAGGGTTACAGAGAGGGAGTGAGGTAGTACAGAAGGTAGAATGTTTGTCACATTTTTTTTATGGCTAGTAGTTGAAAAGAGTTCTCTTGTATAGAAATAATATAAGTGAGGATTAAAACCTATCACACAGTTACTCTTTCAATATATTGGAATCCTATTAGAATGTTTCATCCTTTTTCATTCATTAGTTGCCATTATACAGGTACAACTGCTACAGTCCCACATTCATTTGAAAACAAAATTATCATAATTTTTATACTCACTTATTAGAAAATGTGAACTTTTGCTTGGAGCCCAGATCAAAGTGGTTGCATAGCACGGTATGTGACAAATCATTGTTTGTATCACGGTGAGACAGAAATCATCTTACGAATGTCAGGATGCCAAATTTTGATATTGTTTTATAGCTAATGCTTAACATAGAATATTTCATATTTTTCATTCCTATTGTGAGAACTACAGCTTAAATCGAAGAGTGTAAACATAACATTTATCTATTTTTAAACAAACATTACTGATAATTGTTTCTTTTGTGTAAAGGAACACAAATCTTCTTGTCACTGAATTGTATAAACCATCTTCCAGTCTGGTGAGAGGCTATTATTAGCACATCCAATGCAGAAAGCATCTTACGTTAGTCAAAGAATTATAGAAACTTGGATTTGGAAGGACATTAAGGATCATTTCATCTAAATCCTGCATTTTACTAATGAGGTCCCGAAGTCTAGACAAGTCAGTTGATTTTCACAAGGTGAGATCTAAATTCATAATAGGCTAAGACTAGAACTCCCTTTTCCTTGCTCATTTGTTCACTGTCAAGGCTATATTTCAGACTGTTCTTTCTCTGTGTGGTTCCAATATGCACAAATTTGTTATCACAGCTTAGGTACATGACACCAATCGCCAACAACATAGTTCCATTTTCAGTTTCCACAGTCTATGAAGTGTGAGTATTTGCATAAAGTGCAAAATTCACTGTCAGCCCTTTCATCCACTAATCAGTAAATAAATGGCAAATGAGAACCATAGCCGGGGACGGACTTTCAAAGTCTGGTAGTGCTTGTTCCTGTGGATCTCTTATCTAATGCATTCACAGATAGCAAAGTACATAGTTGTATTGCCTCCTTTACCTCCAGTGATAAATCCATGTGGCATTTTACAACAACAACGACAAAAAGTATAATCAAGGGAGGGAATGGTCCAACAAAGACAAAAGTGCAGTAAAGGAAAAAAAAAAAAAAACCACAAGAATGCTGGAAGTGAAATTGATTATGATTAGGAAATTTAAAAATGGCAATAGCAAAGCAATGCTAAGAGGAAACCCGGGTCTGTGTGAAATTTTGGTACAGATCACATTGACAATGTACAACGAATAAAACAAAGTAACATCTCTTTAACATCTTTTATTTTATTCGCTCTAGGAACAAAAAGTTGTGTATGGCCAAAGCGGAGTGTTTGCTTCTTGTGTTAGGTGGAATAGTGACTTCCCAAAATGTCAATGTCCTAAGTTTTGCAACCTGTGAACATGTTACTTTACATGGCAGAAGGTACTTTGCAGATGTAATTTAATTACAAACCTTGAGTTAGAGAGCATATCTTGAATTATCCAGCTGGGCCTAATGTAATCATAAGTTTTGTTTTTTGCTTGTTTGTTTGTTGTTTGAGACGGAGTCTCACTCTTTCACCCAGGCTGGAGTGCAGTGGCGCGATCTCGGCTCATTGCAAGCTCCGCCTCCGGGGTTCACGCCATTCTCCTGCCTCAGCCTCCCGAGTAGCTGGGACTACAGGTGCCCGCCGCCACGCCCTGCTATTTTTTTTTTTTTTTTTTTTGTATTTTTAGTAGAGACCAGGTTTCACCCCGTTAGCCAGATCTCGATCTCCTGACCTCATGATCCGCTCACCTCGGCCTCCCAAAGTGTTGGGATTACAGTCGTGAGCCACTGCGCCCAGCCAATCACAAGGTTTTTATAGGAAGAAGACAGAAGGTGACAGTCAAAGAAATCTTAACAAGGTGACCGCATCTTATCGTATGCTCTTACAAATGAATAACCTTCCACAGCAAGCTTAGAGGGAAATGTGACTATGGAAGAATGGTCAGAAAGATGCAATGTTAACTAGCTTTGAAGATAAAGGGATAAGGTAGAGCCAGGGCATATCAGCAGCCTCTAGGAGCTGAAATAGGCCAAGAAACAGATTCTTCTTTCCTAGAGCATCCAGAAAGGAACCCAGTCCTGCCCACCCCTTGATTTTAACCAATCGAGACCTGTGTCAGGCTTCTAACTCACAAAAGTGTAAAGATGATAAATTTGTATTGTTCTAAGCCTCCAAATTTTTGGTAATATGTTACTGCAGCAACATAAAACTAATCTACTTGCTCTTTGAATTGCACATATTATGGCTGACACTTTTATTATATCGTGAAAGTAACTTTGCAGAATCTAAATAGAATATCAGTGGAGCTATAGAATGAATAGTTTACTAGGGAATGTTAACACTGTTGCCATTCCAGTTCCAAGAACTTAGTGAAGGCAGACTTATTTACAGAAATGAGGAAAGTGTGAGGAGATGGAGATGCCCAAGAAGAATTGACCAGCAAAATCACACTAGAGAAACTCTCAGACATATTTGATGACATTAAAAGCTCAAGGAATGAGAAATACCAGGTGCATATCTACTCTTAAGAAGAAAGAAGTATAAGAATTCACCAAGACACGAAACATTATGAATAAGATATGTGATAAGAAGGTAACACTATTCAAACTACTTGTGATAAGTCTTTTACAAAGAAATATAATATTTAATTCTCCATATCTAATACTTTAAAACACAATATTCCAAATAAATACTAGTTTTACTGCTTGTTTCATTTCCGTATACATTTGTAGTTGACAGAGAATTTTTAAAATGTTGACATATTTGCAAAAGTATTGGAACAATCGTAGGTTCCATAACACTCGTACTATTATTATTATTGATAATTATGGTCATTTGGCACAGTCCTAGCTTGCATGCTCCTTTTGAAGATCTTGCATTACCATGCAAAGCAAGGGCTGCCTGTATTTGATTGTGTGAATCTAACACAATTCGTTTTTCTGTTTGCTTCTTGATGGACACATGGGTTGTTAATAGTGTTGCTGTGATCTTGCTTCTACATATACTTTAGTGAACAAATGTGTACATTTTTCTTCATACATACTAGAAGGTGAATTGTCAGGATAGAAGATATGAATTTTTAGATTTAGTACAAACTGCCAGGTAAAACCTTCCAAAAGAGTTATATTAACATTTACAAATTTATATTAACATTTTTATTAGTCCATTTTCACATTGCTGATGAAGACATATCCGAGACTGGGCAATTTACAAAAGAAAGAGGTTTATTGGACTTACAGTTCCACGTGACTGGGGAGGCCTCACAGTCACGGTGTAAAGTGAAAAGCACGTCTCACATGGTGGCAGACAACAGAAGAGAAACTGTGCCAGGAACCTTCCCTTTTTAAAACCTTCAGATCTCATGAGACTTATCTCACTATCATGAGAACAGAACAACATAGGAAAGACCTGCCCCCATGATTCAATGACCTCCCACTGTTCCCTCCCATAACATGTAGCAATTCAAGATGAGATTTGGGTGGGGACACAGCCTAACCATATCAATATTATAAAAATATACTAATATATGATATTATCACTGTATATAAGTATATAAACTTGTATTTATATAAGTTGACACTAATTCACCTTAATTCCAAAATTTGGCATTGTTAGCCTTATTTTTTTACCGTTTAGTTGAGTATAAAGGTATATTTATCATTGCAGTTTAAATTTGCATTCACCTGAAGATTCAATCCCATTTTATTTGCCTTTTGACTATTTTGTTTTCTATTTAGTTATCTTTCAATTTATTTATTTGTGGAAGTTTTAAAATATGGTATAGTTCTTTATATTGTCTCTTTTATAATCTGTGAATTATTATTCATATGATATTTTTTCTACCTCATTTCTTGCTTTCTCCCTTACCAAAGGATATCCTTTGATGAATAGAAGTTTTACATTTTTATGCACTCAATACTTTAATCTGTTTTTTTGCCAAGTGCCTTTTTAAGTTAATAAACTTTTTTTCACCCAAAGTAATGGCATTCGTAATGGTACTCTCTTATTTTTTAGTAGAAGTGTTACAGTGGATTTTTTTTTCAGATTTAGATCTACAATTCATCTTGAAATAATGTTAGTATAGTGGTAATGTGACAGTAAACATTATTTTTGTTTTTTCCATGTGTACATCCAATTGTTCCACTAACATTGTTCAAAAGACCATTTTTCCCAACTGATGTGTCAGTTTCTCACTTGAGTTGTTCTATCCGCTGATCCCTCTTCTCTTCACACTATGACTACCCACACACTCCTTCTGTAAATCTTCTTTTTCATTGTCCTGTAAGGTTTTAGGCTTGCCTATTTTACTTAATCTGCAACAGAAGCCTCATGGTTAGGCAAAATAAACTTAGTAAACATGCATTACTAAGTAAATGCCTTATACTTAGCAGAGCTTAAAATTGTTCTTAGAAGCAGACCCTGAGATCTCAAACAATTGAGAAAATACGGAGATGGATGATCTTCATTCTTGCATGGGGAAATAGGAGATATTTTTAAGAGAAGATGGGGAGTGAGTTGAGGCTGGAAAGTCGGGTGGAATTTTAACAGGCAAATAAGAAACCAGCAATTTCAGAAGAGGGAGTAACTTGAGTACAAGCAGAAGGTGATAAAGTTGTTTACGTGAGAGAGAAAAATGGATGTGACAAAACCATGAAGGAATGTGCATTTTAGGATGTGTGTGTGAGTGTATGTGTGAGAGAGAATGTGTGTGTGCATATGTGTGCATGTGAGAGACAATGTGTGTGCGTGTGTGTGTATTTTTGTGCGTGTGTATGTTTGGGTTGAGTACTAGGTTATAAATCTAAGAGGACAACACATTACCAAGTTCTAAAACTGGGAAAATATGCTTTGGAGTGAATGCATAAAAAAGTACATTGAAGTATGGGAAGAAAATATTAGGTGTTTTGATCTAAATATGACATTGAATGTTACCAGTGTTCAATATTTGCTTTAGCCAGTGGCATCTTCCATCTTTCATAAGTCAATGAGAGGACTCAAGGTTTCCTGAGAGAAGGATGAAGTTCACATGAGGAAGAGGAATTGTCAGTGGCCCTTGGATTTCTGGCTTTGTTTCTGGTTAGTGTCATAATTTAATAAAGACGTACTTGGTTAAAGTGAATTTAAAAATTTTGTTGTCTAGTTTTAACTGAATTAATGTTTGCAGAAAAAAAAAAAGGCATATGGTGAAAATTATCCCTGTAAAGAAATGAAAGATGGAAAATACTGGCAATCACAAAAATTAAGGCAAACAAAAAGACAAGGGTATAGAGTTACCCTTTCACACCTAGGAGCAGCTCTTTTCAGATATTTATTACATACGTCAATTATAATCTAATCACCTTTGCAAGTGAGAAAAATACAAAAATATGTCATCTAGAAGGTTATTAAAAATATGAGTTACTTTCTGTTTTTAACAGTTAAACTTTCCCTGCTTTTTGTTCTGTGAGAGATTAGCTAAAAATACTATGTCATCATGACCAGCTTACTGTAAACTTAAACATCCAAAGTCTGAAGGCAAACATTTTTATTTTTTGGTACATTTAGTCATGCAGTAGTTAGTCCAAAGCTTTATAATGTGTACTAAACTGAATAACCAATGTTTAGGAACCTCAATTTACTACTTTAAAAAACGTGATTGAGAAAAAGGAATTCTTGCTGTGAGAAAAATAGCTGAAATGTGAAATGATAATCAGAAAATAATATTACAACAAATTAAATAAATTTACTGTTAGTATATTTTAACCAGAAGACATTAAGAATATAGTTGAATATTTGAAAAATCAAAGATCAGAAACATTAATACTGAATGAGAAGACTTTAGATAAACTCAATGAAAGCACATGTATATATGTGTGTGCATGTATGTGTATACGTATATGAATGTATGCTTTCATTCAATATGCTGTCATTCAGTGCACATACATATGCTTGTATATGTATATGTGTATACATATATATATATATATATATATATGCACGAGCACACACACACACATACTCACAAATTGTAGCTGCCTCATTCCTTTAAATGACTGAAAATCATGTCCATGATTCACACAAGTTTGGGTTTGCTGAATATTTATGGTATTTTCAACTTTTTATTACCTGTATTAGGAAGAGACCTTATAGTTACTCTACATTGAAGCATCTGTAACTAGTAAATTTGTCTTACCAAGCAAAGTATTAGCAAGTCTTTCATTGTCAGATATTTGCTATGTACTCTGATGTCAACTTTATGAATAAGAAAGTGATATTTCACTCCCTACTTGCTGGATCTGTCTCTCTGTTATTAAATCATTTTGTAATCAGACAGGAAGCTAGGGTTACTTATCAGCTACTTAAATTTCAGCATGTAATACATTCTGCAGATACACTGAGAAAGAGCAGGGAAGTCAAAGTTGAGGCTCAAAATAACAGTTGGAAAACACAGCCCTGGTGGGGACTTGATTAGGTGACTTCAGCCATGAGTAAAATGGGCCATTTAAGATTTGACTTTGAAAAGTTAGTTGAGTTTATGGTGGCTTTATCATGAGTGAGATGGTGCTTTTGGAAAAGGTAGGTAGGTATGTTTCTAACAGCTGAGTCTTAATGAATACAGAGAAGTCAATGGAAAGTTCACCAAACCGGTACATGACTCGATGCCTTTGTAAGTGGCCTGGTGTGGCTTATGTTCATGACACAATACATGTTGGCCTGGAGGTGCAGGTGGGGCAAAGACACTAAAAGGGCATTAAAAGTGATACTAAAAGCACACTGGAAGAGCGATTTCTAGTTCAGTTGAAGTCTCATGTCAAAAATGAAACAAAATTTTAGTAATATTTTTTAAACCGTTACTTATGTTTTTCAGCAAGATCTTCAAAATAACTAAGTTCCATATGGGTTAAAGAGCACCAGAATATGAAGTTGTATCCCTGAATTGTTAGTGCCATGTTTCATCTATTTACTTTAATTTTACTACTTAAATTTCTTTTTTTTGTTATCATTTTTCTAAATTTAATTTTTAAATATGTTGTTTATTTTATTTTATTTTATTGAGACAGAGTCTAGCTCTGTCACCCAGGCTGGAGTGCAGTGGCACAATCTTGGCTACTGCAACCTTCACCTCCCAGGTTGAAAGCGATTCTCTTGACTCAACCTCCTTAGTAGCTGGTATTACAGGCATGCGCCACCACATCTGGCTAATTTTTTGTTTGTATTTTTACTAGAGATGGGGTCTCGCCATGTTGGCCAGGCTGGTCTCTAACTCCTGACCTCTTGTGATCCGCCAACCTTGGCCTCCCAAAGTGTTGGGATTACAGACGGGAGTCACTGGGCCCAACCAATTTTTACTTATTTTAAAAATTCATTGGTGCCATGTTTAGAAAGGCTGTGACAAAATGACTACTCAAAGTCCTCTTATATTGCACTCAGATAGAAAGGAAAAAAGCAAAGGGTCTTATATTTGGGTTCATTTATGAGGTTTTACTGTCTGTACTTTTTCTGTGTCCATGTTTTTATTTTTCCGACATATTTTTCTATGTCTATGTTTTATTTCACAAATATTACTGAACACGTTTGCAATAGTGAGGTGGGGTTGTGCAAAATATGTCCAAACTCTCTTAAGTACACCACTGATATACACATATATGTATACATTCACATCCTATATAATATTTGATCATCAGAGAAAGCATATTGTACACTACTGTATTCCTTTTTGTTATGTCTTAAAATTTTTAACAAAGCTACTTTCTAAGTGCCCTGGATGATTGCCAGACAATTCCTTGGTTGACTATTTGATAGCTCTGAGTTAAATGCTAAGTTGTGAATGCGGTAAGTGGTAAATTGACTTGATATTACCAGATGGAGTTTTGCAATTGAGTTTGTTTAGTTCCCATCTTCTCTATGAAATAATATAATTGAATTGATTCCTACGGAGTTTATCTAGAGAGCTTCAAGTGTCATTCCTTCCACTCTAAGATTGAATAAGCAGCTGTTATGGGCTACCTGCATGAGCAAGGCTGTAGGACAAATTTTAATGAGTTAACATCCTTATGCATTGTTCAAGTCAATATGGATCTTGTCATCACATTCAGATCAATCTTTTTTTCTACACTTTAGCACAAGATAGCCTTTGTAATTAGTGCACATAGCATACAATGTTTTAGCACACAGTTAATGAGTCCCTTGCATTAGTTGAAGCCTACCAAGAGTTTATAAATTTTGGCTGCCAAAGTTAGAACATCAGCTTGAATTTGGTACAGATTTACTGAAACTCCACTTAAGCACATCAAAAGAAATTTAACGTAGACTAGATTTAATTTCAAGAAGGATGTAAATGCATCCTCAGATAGAAAAACTTTGTTGTTAGGATTCTTATCTCCCTCCTTGCCATGCCAAATGGAGCTTAATGAAGAACAGCATCACAACCCACAGGTCTCACAAATCTATTATGTTTTTACATAATAGATTCCTAATCAAACAGAGAGAATACCTTAATGGATAAAATTAAATAAAATGAGTAGTAGTACAGCTGCCTGTACATTTATTCTTCACTAACATTTGCTTCATGTTTATTTTTCAAAACATCAGTGACTACATCACATATTTTATTTATATTACATGACCCTTCTTCTCACAATTATTTTGGAAAGGCATATGCATATTGCATTTTGTTAGCTCATTTCTAAGAACACAGTTCTCCTGAGGCCAATGCTACTGTTTCAATTTAGTACTGGCATTATTTTCTATGTCCAAACTTGGCCCAGGTGAGCAAGCAAATTTTTTGTATATATGCCAACGTATGTTCAAAATGCAAATTATGTATTTGAACATAAAGGTATTTATACATATATAATATAATATGTAATACACGCACATATATAATATTTCTGTTTATTTGTATATGAAAGATAGTTATTACAGGTTACAATCATGTTTCCCATATAAGTTCATCTTCTTTTTTTTTTGAGACAAGGTCTCACTCAGTCATCTCGGCTGGGGTGCAGTGGCACAATCACAGCCCACCATAGCCTCGACTTCCTAAACTCAGATGATCTTCCCACCTCAGCCTCCTTAGTAGCTAGGACTACAGGTGCCTGCCACCATGCCTGGCTAATTTTTGTAGAAATGGGGTTTCAGCATGTTTCCAAGGCCGATCTCAAACTCCTGGGCTTAAGCAATCCACCTACCTCAGCCTCCCAAAGTTCTGGGATTACACACATGAGCCACTGTGCCCAGCCTCTGTAGGTTTATCTTTCCAGATAGCTAAAGAACACTTGATATATAAGCAGCATATGTTTTGTGAAAGACTAGTTGCCTGAAATGTGAATGTGTTTACTCCTCTTTATAATATTTGAATTGCTTAAATCAATTTTTTATGTCCTCAATTCCTTTTTGAATTTTTATTTTTATTCTATTTTTCCATAAGTTATTGGAGTACAGGTGGTATTTGGTTACATGAGTAAGTTATTTAGTACTGATTTGTGAGATTTTGGTGCATCCATCCCCTAAGCAGTATACACTACACCATATTCATAGTATTTTATCCCTCGACCCCTCCCACTCTTCCCCCCAAATCCCCAAAGTTCACTGTATCATTCTTGTGCCTTTGCATCCTCATAGCTCAGCTCCCACATATCAACGAGAATATATGATGTTTGGTTTTCCATTCTTGAGTTACTTCACTTAGACTAATAGTCTCTAGTCTCATCCACATCACTGCAAATTATATTAATACATTTCTTTTTATGGAATAATAGTCTCCAGTCTCATCTAGGTCACTGCAAATTATATTAATGCATTCCTTTTTATGGCTGAGTAGTATTCCATACTACCCATTCCAGTTACTTTATCCACTCTTTGATTGATGGGCATTTGGGTTGGTTCCATGATTTTGCAATTGTGAATTGTGCTTGTATAACCATGTATGTGCAAGTATCTTTTTTGAATAATGACTTCTTTTCCTCTGGGTAGATACCCAGTAGTGGGATTGCTGGATCAAACGGTAGTTCTACTTTTAGTTCTTTACGGAATCTCCACACGGTTTTCCATAGAAGCTGTAGTAGTTTACATTCCTATCTGCAGTGTATAAGTGTTCTCTGATCACTGCATCCACGACAACAACCACTGTTTTTTTATTTTTTCATTATGGACATTCTTGAAGGAGTAAAGTGGTATCACATTGTGGTTTTGATTTGTGTTTCCCTGACTATTAGTGATGCTGAGCATTTTTAAATATGTTTGTTGGCCATTTGTATATCTTCTTTTGAAAACTGTCTATTCATGTCCTTAGCCCACTCTTTGATGGGATTGTTTAATTTTTTTCTTACTGATTTGCTTGAGTTTGTTGTAGATTCTGTATATTAGTCCTTTGTCAGATTATAGATGGTGAAGAGTTTCTACCACTCTGTGGGTTGTCTGTTTACTCTGCTGACTGTTACTTTTGCTGTGCAAAGGCTCTTTAGTTTCATTATATCCCAGATATTTATCTTTGTTTTTATTGCATTTGTTTTTGGGTTCTTGGTCAAGAAATCCTTGCATAAGCCAATGTCTAGAAGGGATTTTCCAATATTATCTTCCAGAATTTTTACAGTATCAGGTCTTAGGTTTAAGTTCTTCTTGAGCTGATTTTTGTATAAGGTGAGAGATGAAGATCCAGTTTCATTCTCCTGCTTGTGGCTAGCCAATTATCCCAGCACCATTTGTTGAAAAGGGTGTCTTTTTCCCACTTTATGATTTTGTTTGCTTTGTTGAAGATCACTTGGCTGTAAGTATGTGGGTTTATTTCTGGGTTCTCTATCCTATTCCATTGGTCTATGTGCCTATTTTTATACCAGTACCATGCTGACTTGGTGGCTATGGCCTTATAGTATAGTTTGAAATCAGATAGTGTGATGCCTCTAGATTTGTTCTGTTTGCTTAGTCTTGTTTTGTCTATGTGGTCTCTTGAAGACAGGATGCCGATAGGTCTTCGTCCTTTATTCAGCTTGCCACTCTGTGTCTTTTAATTGGGGCATTTATCCCATTTTAATGTTAGTATTTATATGTGCAGATTTGATCCTGTCATCATGATGTTAGCTGATTATTTTGCAGACTTGTTTATGTGGTTACTTTAGAGCATCACTGGTCTGTGTATTGCAGTGTGTTTTTGTTGTGGGGGGTAATGGTCTTTCCCTTCCGTATTTAGTGGTTTCTTCAGCAGTTCTTGTAAGGCATATCTGGTGGTAACAAATTTCGTCAGTATTTGCTTGTCTGAACAGGACCTTATTTCTCCTTTGCTTATGAAGCTTAATTTGGCCAGATATAAAATTATGGGTTGGAAATTATTTTCTTGAAGAATGTCGAATATTGGCATTCAATCTTTTCTGGCTTGTCGATGTCAGCTGATAGGTTTACCATTAGTCTGTGGGACTTCCCTTTGTAGGTGTAGGTTATATATTTAGTTATAGAATTCCAAATGTTGGTGCCATTTTTTTTCTTCAGTTTAATATATAAAATTGAGAATTTTAATGAAATCGTGAGAAATAGAGAATATTCAGGAAAAGATTTAACATTGTTTTCTCTGCTCCATACGTATAATTTGTTTTACCTTTATTTCCAGTAGCTCACACCTACCCCCACACACCCTACTAAAAACTATCTAGTAGAATAGTGTCTGTCCTACTAGTTTATAAGCCAAAGTCTTTTTTCCCAATGTTTTTTATCCTCTCAAAGGTTATTAATGATAATGCTCTATTCTAAGAGAATAAAAAACTCTAAAGTTGTCTTTCATTTAATTGTAATTTAAGATTTGATCTGTTCATTGAGTTCTTGTGAAATATATGCTTTATAGGGGAAAATGGTAAAGCAGTAATTTATATTTTTGCATCCAGACTAAATTATATACTGGAATAATAACACTGGACCATTTATCTAACTTTCCAAAACTCAACATTCTCATTTGTAGTACAATTTAAAGTGACACCTACCTTAAAACATTTTATCAAATTTATATGGCATAGTATCCACAACATTCCCTTACATATGATAAACTGATATTGACCCAATATCAGTTGAGTATCTATTTTAATCACTGGAAAGGTAATTGTACCAAGGTAGACATTTGAAAAATTAGAGAAAAGTGGTAACAAAATGTTTGCTAGGGTTGCAATGACTGGCTACGTAACCATGGACATTTTAGACCTCAGTATACTTATCTGTAAATAGGGATATAATAAAACTCAAATTAGTTGAACTATATTTAGGATTAAGTGAGATACTATGTCCAAAACTCTTATCACAGGTATTGGCACATTGTAAGAATTCAGTACAGTTAAACTATTATTATTTTGTTTTATAAACTGTGGCTGTTAAGCCTATGCTCTCTGTCAGCCAACAGATAAAAGCAATATTGAAAATTCAAGAATGTTGTTGTGGTGACTATAAACCTGATAGTTACTATATTTGTATATGTTATTAAGTTCCTTACCACCAATTTTCTGCTCAGCATAAGACATCAGCATATAGAGACAGCTCTAATGTCATGGTAGTCTGAGTAATTAAATAATATTTGAAAAAAACATATAAATCTCACAAACATATAATAATTGCTCCTTAATATTAAAAAGTGGTCTACACTGTGTCGTTGTTCTAAGAAGAATTTGGTTATATTATCTTCAGTCATTCTGCAACCACTTTAATTAGGCTAACATCATTGTCCAACAGCTTGCTAAGAGGGCTTATGATTCTACAATAACTTGGTACTTAGGGACTTAAAAGAAGTCTAAGTATGTTTTAAATTAGCATATCAGGGTGACATGCTTGCCAAGTGCTTTGGAACAATTACTAATTTAAGTATTTTAAGTATTCTCTCTGAAATATAATTTAAAATTTTGATTTGAAATAAGTATTTGATAATGAAGGAGAAATACTAATATGCTTCTTTACGTTTGCCCCTGACATATCAATAATACAATTAAAATTACTAAATTCAATTGCTAAAAGGGGATAAAGATTTTAGTTTTTTTATCAACTGGAATTTGCCTAAGATATTCTAAAATTCTTAATATGGTAAAATAGTAATCAATAAATAGTAATTTAATATTTTCAGTTTGATTTATGGAATTGTATTTTTATTCAGAATATAGATATATTTGAAGGAATTAAGATATGTTTTCCTTTTGGCAGTGAAATAAAAATGATGATAAAATTAGTTATCATTTAACTTCTTTATTGCTTTTTAAAAATATATTTTTTCAGTTTTTGTAAAAGTTTAAAGATAAGCTATATACATATGTTGAAAAGCTGATTTTAAGAAATGCCAATTAGAAAATGATATTAAATGTCGAGAAGAGCTAAATTATCACATTAGTCATCTATTGTGATAATAAATTTGATCAACTTTCATCCTTATGTTGTGTATAGAGGGATTAACTAGGACACCTTTTAAAATCTTTCACCTAATTTCAGGCCTTTTTTAAAAAAAGAGCCTTACAACTTTTTAATTAATTCTAATTTTTTAGATGATTCAGAATTATGAAACTATATTATGGTTAAATCAATATTTTTAGCATACAATATTTTTAATTTGGAGTTAGATATCCTCAATTAAACCAATCATGCATCAATAAGTCGACACTATTTTGAAGCACTTTATTTTATGTTACTAGATATAGGCCATAGCATTTTAGTTCATTGAATTTACACATAAAACAATTAAGTGTAATATTGTTAGAAAAATATTAATATCTCAATAGTAATATTTTATCCTAACTTTAGAGATGAAAGATGATTTGACAGTCACATTTCTTACAAAAAAATCATAAAAGTTGTAAGAATATGCCAGATTTAAGGTAAGCGAGGCTCCAATTGCTGTTGCTATGTACAGTATAACTCAAGCACGCTGAATCTACTTATGGAAAAGTTTACTGTATAGCCTATATTCCATATGCAAACTGTAATTGCTGAGAAGCATTTGACTACAGAGTGGGCCTCTTCGTATATCCCTGAGAGCCTTAATGACTAGCAAATTATAAACACCTAAGTGACTCTGGGCCCAGTAACACTTTGGCTCTGATTCCTATGGACCTCTGCTATTTGCATTTGAGTGAAATGTAAACAATTATAAAGATGCAGTATTAAATCACAACTGCATGAAGTTAACTCTGGTACATAATATACTATTGTTATAATTTTGTAGCCACCTCCTGTTGCTGTTGCAGTGAGCTCAAGTTTTTTGAGAATCTGCCCTACAACACTGTGTGACACTAATCATCTCCATATGAGCCATTTGTCTCTCTAGTATATTTCGTACAGCAGTAAAAAATGATCTTTCACAGACTTCATATATTTTAATCTTATTTAATGCAATACTGTCAACCTTGAATAACATCATAAGACTCATACAAAGTGTCACTTCTAATGCTGGAAGTGCATGCAAGAAACAGAGAAAAGTCATATTACAGGAAAAAGCTGAATTGCTTGATATATAATATAAATTCAGGTCTGCAGATGTAGTTAACTGCCATTTCAAGAAAAATGAATCCAGCATAAGTATCATTGTAAAAAAAAAGAAAGAAAGAAAATTTGTGAAGTCGTCACTGCAGCTATGCAGTGCTTTTTGCAAAATACTGCTTTATTGCATATTGAAATTCAGCTTTTATGTGAATGCATGGTTCCTATAAGAAAGGCGTATCTATAACTCTAACATAATTCAAATAAAAGCAAAGTTCTTACGTGACAAGTTAAAGTAAAGTGAATTATCTAAAACTGAAGAATTTGATACCAGCAAAAGATGGTTTGATATTTTTAGAAAGGAGCTTGGCTTAGAAAATGTCAAGCTAATGGAGAAGCAGCTTCTACTGACCAAGAGGTAGGGAATGAGTTTCCAGACACCATTAAAAATCATTAAGGAGAAAGTATATCTGCCTGAACAGGTGTTTAATGCAGATGAAATTGCCCTATTCTGAAAAAAAAAAAAAAAAGTTATAGAAGAGGCATTAGCAAAAAACAAAAGCAAGCAACAGGATTTAAGGCAGGAAGGAATAGGTTAACTCTACTGTTTGGTACAAAGGCTATCAGGTTTATAATCATGACTGCCCTTATCTACAAAACTACTGACACCTGAGCCTTGAAGGGGAACGACAAATATCAGCTGCCAGTCTTATGGTTGTACAACAAGACCTTGAAAATAAGAACACTTTTTCTGGTTTGGTTCACTGAAGTCAAGAAGTACCTTGACAGCAAAGGACTGTCTTTTACAGTTCTTTTGATATTGGACAATGCCCCTGGCCACCCAGAACCCCATGAGTTCAACACTGAAGGTGCTGATGTGGTCCACTTCCCTCCAAACATGTCTCTAATTCAACCTCTAGATCGAGGAACATAAAGATGTTTAAGGCCCATCACACATGGTACTTGATGTAAAAGATTGTCAATGCTGTGGAAGAGAAGCTTGATCATGAAATGTGGAGAGGACATCATGAATGTCTGGAAGGATTATGCCATTGAAGATGCCTTCATTGTTATAGAAAAAGCTGTGAAAGCCACCAAGCTCAAAATAATAAATTCTTGCTGAAGAAAACCATGCTCAGATGTCGTGCATGACTGCACAGAAGATACCACAAAGGAAATCAAGGAAATCATGAAAGAGATTGTGGTTGCGGCAAGAATCATGGAGACTGAAGTGTTTCAAGTTATGGATCTTGGAAAAATTCAAGAGCTAAACCACACTATACCATTACCTTTTTTCTTAGGTAATATGTGCAAAATAACACATAATTTATTTGTTCTCAATTGATGGTAACTAATGAAAATGATAAAAAATAATGCATTACCAAAATAGCTAATAAGTTATGCACGTCTTGCTCATCAAATGCGCAACATCTTGTTCAGGTTATCATCTCTGATGTGTGAAGTTTAAGCTTTATTCTAACTGTGAAACTAATGGTTTTGCCTCTAGTTATAATGGATTTTCAGCTCATAGGGTAATATAATTCAGCCTAAAATAATGTAGGGTTAGAAGTATTGATTCCCTAAATAGACATAGAAAACTAAATAAAACCACTGATGAATACATAATCTTATCAAGCATAAAATTAATATTTATGAATACATGACAATATTTTGAATGACAAGTAAAAAGTAAACTTACTTCGAAATACAGGCCTACCTTGGAAATCCCTATGGTTAAGTGACAAACTACCGTAATAAAATGAATACCCACAACAAAGTGACCCATACATATGTTTTGGTTCCTCAGTTCAGGTGAAAGTTATGTTTACACTATACTGTATTCTATTAAGTGCATAATAGCATCATATCTAAAAAAAGTACATACCTTAATTTAAAAATACCATATTATTAAAAACTGCTAATGATTACCTTAGCCTTCAGCAAGTTGTAGTTATTTTGCTGATGGAGATTCTTTCCTTGATGTTGATGGCTGTTGACTGATCAGAGTGGTAGTTGCTGAAGGTTAGTGGCTATGGAAATTTCTTAAAATAACACAACAGTGAGGTTTGATACATTGATTGACCCTTTTTTTCACAAAAGATTTATCTGCAGCATGCAATTCTACTTGACAGCATTTTACTGCCAGTAGAAATTCTTTCAAAATTGGAGTCAGTCCTTTTAAACCCTGCCACTGCTTTATCACCTAAAATTTTGCAATATACTGCATCCTTTTTTGTCATTTCAACAATGTTCATAGCATCTTCACCAGCAGTAATTTCCATTTCAAGAAACCTCTTTCTTTGCTCATTCATAAAAAGCCACTCATCTGTTCACGTTTTATCATCAAATTGCCAGAATTTAGACACATATTCAGGCTCCATTAATTATTCTTGCTATTTCCACCACATCTGCTGTTACCTCCTATGCTAAAGGCTTGAAGTGATCCATGAGGGTTGACATTGGCTTCTTCCAAACAGTTGTTAATGTTAATATTTTGACCTTCTATGAACTCCTTCTATAAATCCCAAATATTTTTAATGGTATCTAGAATGGTGAATCATTTTCAAAAGGTTTTTAATTTACTTTGCCCAGATCCATCAGTGGAATCACTATCTCCAGGCAGCTATAGACTTACAAGATGTATTTCTTAAATAATAAGATTTAAAAGTCAAAATTGATTCTTGATCCACTGGTTACGGAATGGATGTTGTGATAATAGATGTGAAAACATTAATCTCCATATACATCTTCATCAGAGCTCTTGGGTAACCAGGTAAATTGTCAATGAACAGTAATATTTTGAAAGAAATCATTTTCTTTTTCTGAGCAGTAGGTCTCAACAGTGGGCTTAAAATATTCATTAAACTATGCTATAAACCAATGTGCTGTTATCCAGGCTTTGTTGTTCCATTTATAGGACACAGCTAGAGTAAATTTAGCATAAATTAAATGGCCTTTAGATTTTCTGAATGGTATGTGAGCATTAGGTTCAACTTGAAGTCACCAGCTGTATTAGCCCTTAACAAGAGAATCAGCCTATCCATTGAAGTTTTGAAACCATGCATTGACTTCTCTCTAGTTATGAAAGTCCTAAATAGAATCTTCTTTCAATAGAAGGCTGTTTCAACTACACTGAAAATCTGATGTTTAGTGTAGCAACTTTCAACAGTCTTAGCTAAGTATTCCATATAACTTACTGTAGCTTTTCCATCAGCATCTACTGCATCTCCTTGCACTTTTATGTTATGGAGCTGGCTTCTGTATTGAAACCACCTCTACTAGCTTCCAACTTATCTTCTGCAGCTTCCTCTCTCAGCCTGCAAGAATTGAAGAGAGTTAGGGCCTTGCTCTGGATTAGGCTTTGGCTTAAGAGAATGTTGTGGCTGGCTTGATCTTCTATATAGATCACTGAAATTTTCTTTATATCACCATTAATGATGTTTTACTTTCATATCATTTGTGAGTTCACTGGAGTCACATTTTCAATTTCATGTAAGAATTTTTTTTTGTTTTTTAGGTTCACAACTTGGATAGCTATTTGGCACAAGAGGCCTAGCTTTTGGTTTATTTTGGCTTTTGTCAGGCCATCCTCATTAAGATTAATCATTTTCAGTTTTTGACATTAAATAAAAGACTTGTAATTCTTCATTTCACTTGAATTTTTTGAGGCCATTGTAAGAATATTAATTTGCCTAAAAATATTGTTGTGTCTCAGCGACTAGGGAGGCCTAAGGAAAGGAAGAGAGACAGGAGAATGGCTGGTCAGTGCAGCAGTCAGAACACACATGGCATTTATTCATTAACTTCGTCATCTTATATGGGCAGAATTCATGACAACTCAACACAATTGCAATAGTAACATCAAAGATCACTGATCACAGATCACCATAACAGATAATACTAAGAAGCAACTTTGAAATGTTATAGGTAGAATTACAACAATGTAACACACAGACACAAAGTGAACACATACCATTAAAAAATAACACTGATAGACCTGCTGGATGCAAAGTTGCTACAAACCTTCAATTTGTAAATAATGCAATATTTACAAAGTACAATAAAGTTATGTGCAATAAAATGAGTTGTGCCTGAATTGAAATCATACAGAGTGTGTTGACTTACTAGTAGAAGGTTATTAGTAAAAAATTAACGCCAATATAGTTTCAAAGTGTAATGAAATGACCAAATGCATTGGTGGTGGCAGGTGGACAGGGGTAGCAAATACTGACACAAAAAGGAATATAAAATAAATAATTTAAAAAGAATTAAGACACTGATTTTTACGTTAAATACTATCCCACAAAGATAACTTCTGATTCAGATGGCTCTTTCAATAATCATTGAAATTGATTGATACTTCTAAATATTACAAAATAAGATAATGTAAATATTATATGTCTTGTAAGAAATAGAAAATTCGGCAATACTTTCCATACAACAATAAGATCTTATCCTATAACAAGAAAAAATGTGTAGACCTACCTTATTCATAAGAATAAATAAAAAATATTGACAATGCTTACAAACTGGTATTATGCCATGACATGTTGGATATAATTTGAGACCTCAAGATTACTTTAATATTTGAAAATGAATCATCATAATTTATCACATTAAATATTTTTCTCTGACATCAAAGATGAGAAAAAGCTACTTACTATTAATCATTTTACTCAACAACCAAAAATTCTAGCCACTGAAATAAATTAAAGAGGGAAAAATATGATAATCAGAATAAATGTAACTTGTATGTTCTCAGGCAATGTGAATCTACATATAGAAAATCCAAGAGAAAATATTAAATTATAAAACTTAATATGTGTGCTTAGCAGGATTAGTGGAACTAAAATGCATATGCAAACATTAATTTATATTTGATACACCAGGAACAACTTATTAAAAATGAAATTTAAAGATCAGCTGGCTGTAGATGTGTGGTATTATTTCTGAGGACTCTGTTCTGTTCCATTGGTCTATATCTCTGTTTTGGTACCAGTACCATGCTGTTTTCGTTACTGTAGCCTTGTAGTATAGTTTGGAGTCAGCTTTGTTCTTTTGACTTAGGATTGTCTTGGAGATGCGGGCTCTTTTTTGGTTCCATATGAACTTTAAAGCAGTTTTTTCCAATTCTGTGAAGAAACTCATTGGTAGCTTGATGGGGATGGCATTGAATCTATACATAACCTTGGGCAGTATGGCCATTTTCACGATATTGATTCTTCCTATCCATGAGCATGGTATGTTCTTCCATTTGTTTGTGTCCTCTTTTATTTCACTGAGCAGTGGTTTGTAGTTCTCCTTGAAGATGTCCTTTACATCCCTTGTAAGTTGGATTCCTAGGTATTTTATTCTCTTTGAAGCAATTGTGAATGGAAGTTCATTCATGATTTGGTTCTCTGTTTGTCTCTTACTGGTGTATAAGAATGCTTATGATTTTTGCACATTAATTTTGTATCCTGAGACTTTGCTGAAGTTGCTTATCAGCTTAAGGAGATTTTGGGCTGAGATGATGGGGTTTTCTAAATATACAATCATGTCATCTGCAAAGAGGGACAATTTGACTTCTTCTTTTCCTAACTGAATACCCTTGATTTCTTCTCTTGCCTGATTGACAAACCTGAGAGAAACAAGAAATGGGGAAAGGATTCCCTATTTCATAAATGGTGCTGGGAAAATTGGCTAGCCATAAGTAGAAAGCTGAAACTGGATCCTTTCCTTACTCCTTATACGAAAATTAATTCAAGATGGATTAGAGACTTAAATGTTAGACCTAATACCATAAAAACCCTAGAGGAAAACCTAGGTAGTACCATTCAGGACATAGGCATGGGCAAAGACTTCATGTCTAAAACACCAAAAGCAACGGCAGCAAAAGCCAAAATTGACAAATATGATCTAATTAAACTAAAGAGCTTCTGCACAGCAAAAGAAACTACCATCAGAGTGAACAGGCAACCTACAGAATGGGAGAAAATTTTTGCAATCTACTCATCTGACAAAGGGCTAATATCCAGAACCTACAAAGAACTCAAACAAATTTACAAGAAAAAAACAAACAACCCCATCAAAAAGTGGGCAAAGGATATGAACAGACATTTCTCAAAAGAAGACATTCATACAGCCAACAGACACATGAAAAAATGCTCATCATCACTGGCCATCAGAGAAATGCAAATCAAAAGCACAATGAGATACCATCTCACACCAGTTAGAATGGTGATCATTAAAAAGTCAGGAAACAACAGGTGCTGGAGAGGATGTGGAGAAATAGGAACACTTTTACACTGTTGGTGGGATTGTAAACTAGTTCAACAATTATGGAAAACAGTATGGCGATTCCTCAAGGATCTAGAACTAGATGTACCATATGACCCAGCCATCCCATTACTGGGTATATACCCAAAGGATTATAAATCATGCTGCTATAAAGACACATGCACACGTATGTTTATTGCAGCACTATTCACAATAGCAAAGACTTGGAATCAACCCAAATGTCCATCAGTGACAGACTGGATTAAGAAAATGTGGCACATATACACCATGGAATACTATGCAGCCATAAAAAAGGATGAGTTTGTGTCCTTTGTAGGGACATGGATGCAGCTGGAAACCATCATTCTTAGCAAACTATCACAAGAACAGAAAACCAAACACCGCATGTTCTCACTCATAGGTGGGAACTGAACAATGAGATCACTTGGACTCGGGAAGGGGAACATCACACACCGGGGCCTATCATGGGGAGGCGGGAGGGGGGAGGGGGGAGGGATTGCATTGGGAGTTATACCTGATGTAAACGACGAGTTGATGGGTGCTGACGAGTTGATGGGTGCAGCACAGCAACATGGCACAAGTATACGTATGTAACAAACCTGCACGTTATGCACACGTAACCTAGAACTTAAAGTATAATAATAATAAAAAATAAATAAATAAATAAATAAATAAAATAAAATAAAATAAAATAAAAAATAAAAAAAATGAAAGTTAAAACTTAGCATATCAAAAGCTGTTGGATATTTGGTGTCTTTGTCTGGGTTGCTATAACAAACTACCACAGGCATAGACTAATATGAGAAAAAGTAACAGAAATGTGTGTATCCTGGTTCTGGAGGTGAGGAGGTTCAAGAAGGTACCTTTGTTCAATGTCTGGTGAGGATTCACTTACTGGCTCATAGATGATAATTTTCTTACTGTGTCCTCATTTGGTGGAAGAGGCAAAGATCTCTCTGGGGCCTCTTTTATAAGTTACTAATATCATTTATGGGGTCTACACATTCAAGACCCAATAAATCCCCAAAGACCCAGATGTCATTGGATTCAGAGTAGGTTTCAACATGGAAGTTTTGAGGTAAGAGAAACAAAAATATTTAATCCATGACGCTTATGGAAAGACCTTACAAATGAGTTCAACAGCAAACTATAAAACACTTTAGCATTAAAGTGTTTTATATAAACATCATATGATCTATATTGCATTAAAGTGTTGAACTATAAAACACAAAGCATTAAAAAAATATAATGCAGGCTTAAGTAAATCTAGGTTCATAGGTTAGAAGATTCAATATTGTTATGCTGTTCTTTCCAAATTGATCAATTTGGAATTGAGCAACTCAAAGTTTCGATCAATTTGGAATTAGTTGATTCAGTTCAATTAGAGTAAAAATTCTGTTATGCTGTGTGTGTGTGTGTGTGTGTGTGTGCGTGCACACGCGCATGTTGTTTGTGGGTGTGGATGTATGTTAACAAGCTGATTCTACATTTGCATGGAAATACAGAGAGTCAAAAAGCCCAAGATTCTTGCAGAGAATAAAATGGAGGACTCACATTACAAGATATTGAGATATCACAAAAGTAAAATAATTAACATAATTTTTAAAATATGGTGTAAAGTATAAACAAATAATAAAAAAGAATCAAGACTCCAGAAACAGACATGCATATATGGATACTTTAGAAGATTTATGAAACAAGTAGTATGTCCCAACAATTGAGGAATGATTCTTTTTTCAATAATTTATGTAGGTTATTTAGATACTTACAAAGATAAAATGAATCTTAACCTCTTCCTCACATAATCTCCAAACTTTAACTCCTTGTGGATTGTGGATCTGAATTGGAGATGCAATTATAAGTAATATACAAGAATATATCAGAGAATATCTCATTTTATTTTAGTATGCAAGATTTTTTAAACTGAACAAAGAAGCATAGCAATAATAAAATAACTATTTGGTATATTAGGTCACACTAAAATTAAGAACCTCTGTTCATCCAAAGCTATCATTATGACAACAAAAAGGCAAACCACAGAGTGGAAGAATGATTTCACTACACATGTGAGAGACAAAGACTGATTTCCAGAGTATATAAAGGAAGGCAATTCAATAAAAAAGACAAATCACTCATTGGAATATAGGCACTTCATAAATGAGAATATGCAAATTGTCAATACACATATAACCGTGAAAATTGAACACATAAACTTGTGGGTTGTAAGCAGACTAATAGTTAAGGGAGAGATAGATGATAGGTAGATAGCAAATAGATATAAATAAAAATACAAATGGACACAGACATAAATAGATGTTCATAAATATTTGTATTAAAATTAGAAAAGAGAAAAATTAATCAACAAATTATCCAACTTATGTTAGAAAAGAAACTATAGCCAGGGTATATAATTAAAATGGAAAGTACAACTAAAGGCAAAGAAATATGTGGCAAGCAATGTAATAAAAGAACGTTTATTTTTATGAAAGAAATAATAAAAATATTGGCAATTTTAAAAATTGAAAAGTAAAGAGTATGAAAAAATGAGAAATAATTTTAAGTAGAATAGGCATTAGGCCATTCAATAAGAGAGAGATAGACAAACAGAAAGAGAAAAATGGAATATGCTGTATTTGCAGATGACATTAACATGTACATTAACACAAGCAATAAGAAGGGACCAAGATGGCCAATTAGAAGCAGCTGCAGTCTGCAGCTCTCACTGAGAAGAATGAAAAACGTGAGTGAATTCTGCCCCTTCAACTGAGGTATCCAGGTTCTCTCATTGAGACTAACTAGGTAGATGGCACAACCCACAAAGAGTGAGGAAAAGCACGGTGAGGCAACAGCCCACCTGCAGTGGCACGGGCAAGGGGAGCTCCCATCTTCAGCCAAGGAACATGATGGGTGGTTGTGCTACCTCACCTGGGAAACCACATCCTTCCCACTGATCTTTACAAACGGCAGATCAGGAGAGCCCCACCAGAGCCCACACCACTGGGGCCTTGTGTCCCAAGCACAGAGCTGTGCTGTGCAGGCTCTCAGTGGTCGCTTGGATCAGCGGCCTGCTGGGACAGGCACTGAGATGCAGCAGTTGTCTTGCATACTCAGACTGAGAATTCTGTTGAGGCAGGAGATCCGTCCACTCTCATAGGAAGGGGACTAAAGCCAGAGAGCCAAGTAGCATTGTTCAGTGATCCCACTCCCACAGAACCTCACCAGCTAAGACCCAGTGGTTTGGAATCCCAGCAGCCAGTTGTAGCAGACTGGAGACTGCCTAAGATTACCAAGTTCCTGCAACCATCTCCGTGGTTCCAGATGGTCATTTTTCCTTGCTAGTGCCAGGGTGACTGAGCTGATTGGAAAAAATGGAATTCCCCACAGCACAGCACAGCAGAGGTGGCAGATCATGGTCAGGCTACTTATTTAAGTGGGACCCCAATCTATCACTCATCACTGGATGGGGCCTCCCTGAAGGAATTTCAGCAACTGCAGCCAGGGTTATATGGACAGAACTCTGATCTCCCTAAGATAGAGCCCCTGCAGGAAGGGGCAGCTATAGTCTCTTAGTAATGCCTACTAAGTCTTTCCTGCCATCTGGTTCTGAAGACTCTGGACAATTAGGACGAGGGACATTCCCCTGAGTGCACTGCACCTGCTCTGCCAAGGAGCAGACAGAATGCTTCTTTAACTGGGTCCCTGATCCTGTTCCTCTTGACTTGGTGAGATCTCCCATCAGGGGTTGCCAGACACCTCATACAGGAGTGTTGCAGATGGCATCAGCTTGGTGCTCCTCTAGGATGGAGCTCCAGAGGAAGGAGCAGGCTGCCATCTTTGCTGTTTTGCAGGCTCCATAGGTGATACTTCCAGGTGTGGGAGGGCAAAAGTCTGGAGTGGATGTACAGGAAACCACAGCAGCTCTATGGAAGAGAGACCTAACTGTTAAAAACAAAGCAGAGGCAACAACATCAACAAAAATGACCCCACCAAAAATAAATAAATAAATAAATAACATCCAAAGGTCAGCAGCCTCTAAGTTTCAAGGTAGATAAGCCCACAAAGACAAGGAAGAATCAATACCAAAACACTGAAAATGCAAAAAGCCAGAGTGTCTCTTCTCCAAATGACCACAACACCTCTGCAGCATGGGCACAGAACGGGGCTGAGGCTGAGATGGATGGATTGACAAAAGTAGGCTTCAGAAGGTGGGTAATAACAAACTTCACTGAGCTAAAGAGCGTGTTCTAACCCAATGCAAAGATGCTAAGAACCATGAGTGATCACATCATTGAAAGTAAAACACTCCTCAGCAAATGCAAAAGAACTGAAATTATAACAAACAGTCTCTCAGACCACAATGCAATCAAATTAGGACACAAGATTTAAAAACTCACTCAAAGCCACACACCCCCATGGAAATTGAACAACCTGCTCCTGAATGACTCCTGTGTAAATAATGAAATTAATGCAGAAATCAAGATGTTCTTTGAAACTAATGCTAACAAGGAGACAGTGTACCTGAATCTGGAATGCAGGTAAAGTAGTGTTAAGAGAGAATTTATATCACTAAATGCCCACATCAAAAAGCTAGAAAGATCTCAGATGAACATTAAAAGAACTAGAGAATCAAGAGCAAACAAACCACAAAGTTAGCAGAAGACAAGAAATCACCGAGATCATAGTAGAACTGAAGGAGATAAATACACAAAAAAATTTTCAAAAATCAACAAATTCAAGGGCTAGTTTTATTAAAAATTAACAACATAGATAGATGGCTAGCTATACTAATAAAGAAGAAAAGTGAGACCAATTAAATAGACACAATCCGAAATGATAAAGGGGGAGATAACCACTGATCCCACAGAAATACAAACAATCATCAGAGAATAGTATAAACACCTCTATGCAAATAAACTAGGAAATCTAGAAGAAATGGATAAATTTTTGGACACATTCAGTCTTTAAAACTGAAAAGGAAAAAGCTGAATCCCTGAATAGACCAATAATGAGTTCTGAAATTGAGATAGTAATAAATAGCCTACCAACCAAAAAAGCCCAGGACCAGACAGATTTACAGCTGAATTCTACCATAAGTACCAAGAGGAGCTGGTACCATTTCTTCTGAAACTATTCCAAACAACTGAAAAGAAAGGACTCCTCCCTAACTTATTTTATGAAGCCAACCCCATTCTGATACTAAAACATGGTAGAGATATGTCAAAAACTGAGAGCTTCAGGCAAATATCGCTGGTGAACTTTGATATGGTTGGCTGTGTCCCCACCAAAATCTCATCTTGACTTTTAGTTCTCATAATGCCCACATGTTGTGGGAGGGACCCAGAGAGAGGTAATTGAATCATGGGGGTGGTTCCCCTTATGCTGTTCTCCTGATAGTGAATGAGTTCTCCCGAGATCTGATGATTTTATAAGTGACTTTTCCCCCTTTTTGTCATTCTTCTCCTTCCTCCTGCCACGTGAAGAAGGTCTGTTTGCTTTCCCTTCTGCCATGATTGTAAGTGTTTTGAGGACTCTCCAGTCATGCAGAACTCTGAGTCAATGAAACCTCTTTCCTTTGTAAATTACCACGTCTTGGGTATGTCTTTATGAGCAGTGTGAGAACAGACTAATACAAAGATTGATGCAAAAATCCTCAATAAAATACTGACAAACTGAATCCAGTAGCACATCAAAAACCTTATCTACCACAGTCAAGTTTGGTTCATCCCCAGGATGCAAGGTTGGTACAACATACACAAATCAATAAATGTGGTTATCACATAAACAGAAGTAAAACGAAAAACCACATGATTATCTCAATAGACATAGAAAAGGACTTCAATAAAATTCAACATCCCTTCATGTGAAAAACTCTCAATAAACGAGGTATTGAAGGAACATCCCTCAAAATAATAAGAACCACTTATGACAACCCAAAGCCAGTATCATACTGAATGAGAAAAAGCTGGACGCATTCCCCTTGAAAACCAGCACAATACAAGAATGCCCTTTCTCATCACTCCTTATTCAAAATAGTATTGGAAGTACTGACCAGGGCAATCAGGCAAGAGATAGAAATAAAGGTATTCGAGTAGGAAGAGAGGAAGTGAAATTGTCTTTGTTTGCAGATGACTTAATCCTATATAGAGCAAACTCCACTGTCTCAGTCCAAAAGCTTCTTAAGCTGATAAATAACTTCAGCAAAATCTCAAGATACAGAACCAATATGCAAAAATCATACACATTCCTATACACCAAAAACAGACAAGAAGAGAGCCAAATCATGAATGAACACCCATTCACAATTACTAGAAAGAGAGTAAAATATCTAGGAATACAGCTGACAAGGGAAGTGAAGAACCTCTTCCAGGAGAACTACAAGCTACTGCTCAATGATATCAGAGAGGACACAAACAATGGAAAAACATTCTATGCTCATGGTCAGGAAGAATCAATATTATGAAAATGGCCATCCTGCTCAAAGTGATTTATAGATTTAACACTATTTACATTAAACTACCTTTGACATTCTTCATAGAACTAGAAAAAAACTATTTATAATTTATATGGAATCACAAAAGAACCTCTATAGCCAAGACAATCCTAAGCAAAAATAACAAAGCTGGAGGCATCATGTTACCAGACTTCAAACTACACTACAAAGCTACAGTAACCAAAATAGCAAGGTACTGGTAAAAAAACAGACACATAGACCAATGTAACAGAATAAAGAATTTATAAATAAGACTGCACATCTACAAATATCTGATCTTTGACAACCCTGAAAAAAACACGCAACAGAGAAAGGATTCCCTATTCAATAAATGATTCTGGCACAACTGGTTAGCTATATGCAGAAAATTGAAGTGCACCATTTCCTTACACCTTATACAAAAAATTAACTCAAGATGTATTAAAGACTTAAATGTAAAACCCAAAATTATAAAAATCCTAGAAAAAAATCTAGGCAATACCGTTCAGGACTTAAGCACAGGCAAAGATTTTATGACCAAAAAAAATGCCAAAGCAATTGCAACAAAAGCAAAAAACGACTAATGAGATCTAGTTAAACATAACAGCTTCTGCACAGCAAAAGAAACTATCTTCAGAGTGAACAGACAACCTACAGAATGGGATAAAATCTTTGCAATCCATCCAGCTGACAAGACCCTGGCCTTGTAGGCCCAGGGTCTACAAGGAACTTAAACAAATTTATAAGAAAAAAAAAACAAACTGCATATAAAAGTGGGCAAATGATTTTAACAGACACCTCTCAAAAGAAAACATTTACGTGGCCAAGAAACTTATAAAATCTCAGCATTGGTGATCACTAGAGAAATGCAAATCAAAACTGCAATGAGATACCATCTCATGCCAGTTCAGAATGCGATTATTAAAATGCTGACGAGGTTGCAGAAAAATAGGAATGCTTTTACACTGTTAGTGGGAATGTAAATTAGGTCGACCACTGTGGAATGCAGTGTGGTGAATCCTTAAAAATCTGGAACTAGAAATACTATGTGACCCAGCAATCTCATTACTGAGTATGTACCCAAAGGAATATAAATCATTCTGTTATAAAGATACATGCATGCGTATGTTCATTGCAGCCCTATTCATGATAGCAAAGGCATGGAATCAACCCAAATGCCCATCACTGATAGACTGCATAAAGAAAATGTGGTACATATACACCATGGAATATTATGCAGCCATGCAAAGGAACAAGTTCATTTCCTTTGTAAGGACATACATGGAGCTGGAAGCCTTTATCCTTAGCAAACTAAAACAGAAACAGAAAACCCAACACCACATGTTCTCACTTATAGGTGTGAGTTGAACACTGAGAACACATGGACAAAGGGAGGGAAACAACACACACTGGGGTCTGTTGGGGGATGTTAAGGGAGGGAGAACATCAGGAAAACCAGTTAATGCATGTGGGGTTTAATACCTAGGTGATGGGATGATAGGTGCAGCAAACCACCATGCCACAGGTTTACCTATGTAACAAACCTGCGCATCTTGCACATGTACCCTGGAACTAAAAAAGAATAAACAAAACAAAACAACAGCAACAACAGTGATAGCAACAATAAGCCAATAGTATTTACTGAAAAACATGTTTAATTAATAAAAGTCCAGTAATAATTTTTTAAAGATGATTAATATTTTTAAAAAGTTCTAAATACCAATAACAATTAGATGGTACTCAAGATAAACAGGTTATATTTGGGGTGTATAACTAGAAATCAATTTGACAAGGCATGGTAAGACATACACAGAGAAATTGTGACATTACTGAAAGTCAGTAAATCAGACTTAAGTAAATGTAGACATATACTATTGTTTGGAAAAAAATTAAATGCGTTAAAGATATCAGTTCTTTTCATTTAATTTATAATGAAATGCCACTTTGTTCAAAATCCAAACTAGTTCTTCACAGATTTGATGAGCCAACTTTAATATTCTTGTGAAAATAAAAGACCAACTTATAACAGTAAGGGCTTTGGAGAAGAGGGAAAAAGTGAGCATCTATAAGACATTAAGACGATACAAGGAGATACTATCTTAAGCAGGAGGTTATTGATCTTGGAAACAAAATAGTAAGCCTATGATTTGTCAAACATGTTGGGAAGATTAGTATATTACAAATGACTTTACAGATAAATAATGGCAAGATGGATTAACAATAAAAATTTGAAATTTACCTCTAACCATGAACCAAAAAATTGGGGATATGTACATTAACTAAATATATAAAACAAAATGATACATACTTAGAAGAAAACATGGGGAAAACAATTCATTATAAAAACAGGATAAAGCCAGGCATGGTGGCTCACACCTGTAATCCCAGCAATTTGGGAGGCCTATTGCTTGAGTCCAGAAGTTTGATCCCAGCCTGGGTAACATACTGAGATCCCATCTCTACAAAATAAAATAAAAAGTTAGCCAGATGGGATGGTGTGCACCTTTAGTCCCAACTACGTGGGACTAAAGCAGGATTGTTTGAGCATGAGAGGTGGAGGCTGTAGTAAGCCATAATCATGCCACTGCACTCTAGCCTCGGTGACAGACTGACACCTTATTTCAAAAAAAAAAAAAAAAAAAAAAAAATTAGATGAGGTTTTCTAAACATGTCATTATAAAAGAGGAGAAATAGTTATTCTAAATAAAGCATGTTAAAAAGTCTCTATACCATAAGACAAACATGAATCAATGAAAAACACAATCCATAGATAAGAGAATCAGATATTTGGGAAAAAAAATGCATCACTGACAAAAGAGTAGAATCTAGAGTATATAATGAGCTTTTAGAACTCTATAAGAAAAAAGAGAGTCCCCTACAAAAACAGCCAAAACACTTAGAAGGCATACACATAGCCAATTAACAAACTAATGATGCACAAAAGTAACTGTAATCAGGGGAATGAAACTTAAAACATTGAGATACCATTTCCTACACTCATTTTTGGCCAAAAAAATCTATCACCAGGTGTTTCTGTAAATTAACAAGCATAATGGTTTCTTAATTTGGTTGTTTAGTTCATTGATTTGATTTTTCTACTTTTTTGTGGGTGGAGGAAACAAGATACCACTTTGTCAACCAGACTGGAGTGCAGTAGTGGAATCATAGCTCACTGTGGCCTCAACCTCCTGGCCTAAAGCGGTCCTCCCACCGTAGCCTCCTGAATAGCTGAGACAACAGGCATGCATGAGCATGCCTGGCTCATTCTTTTAATTTTTTTTTAGAGGTGGGTTTCATTTTGTGGCCCAGGGTGTCTCAAACTCCTGGCTTCAAGTGATCTTCCTGTCTTGGCCTCCCAAAGTGTTGTGAGGCCAAAGTGTTGAAACACATTGGGACTTACTTTGTGCCTTTTCTGAAACTCTCAGATACATCACTATCTGTATTTCTCTATCCTCATAAAGCCACTATGCATCGCATGATGATGCCTAACCCCATCTGAAACCTGCTCCACTTTTAGGCTCCCTCATTACCTTAAAAGTTATTATTCACCCAAATATCAAGGCCTCAATCCAGTGTCATCACTGACTCCTCTCTTCCATATTGGTCAAATCTGTTGGAGTCACATTTTTAAAAATCCAATTTCAAACATTTCTCACCACCTCCAGTTGTGCCTACTTAATGCTCACAGCTACTATCTCTTTTCTAAATTGATAGAAAGATCTACTAATTGCTATCATTCCTGCCCCACTCTTTGAAATGTCAAGTAGTTCTTGCCACTCACTTATTGAAAACCCTTTAGTAGACTATGATGGATGACAGGTCTCTAAAAATATTAGTCCTAGTTCATTCCTATCAATCTCATTTTTGATTCTCTGTCCCCACACACTATGCTACATCATCTCGTCCTTGTTATTTCTTAACCAAGCCGAGCTCACTCCACAGCATGACTTTGTACTTGCTGCACAGCTGTGTTCTCCTTCCTGTCTGCTTTTGCCACTCATTTGGTTAGGTCTCTGCACAAATGTCAATTCCTCAGACAGTTTTCCTCTACCCCTGTCACGCTTAACTCTTAATCTGTTTTGGTTTGTTTTTCATAGTTGTTCATTTCAACTGAAATTATACCTTTTTCTATCCTTTTCTTTCCTTCTTTCCTTCTTTCCTTCTTTCTTTCTTTCTTTCTTTCTTTCTTTCTTTCTTTCTTTCTTTCTTTCTTTCTTTCTTTCTCTCTCTCTCTCTCTCTTTCTTTCTCTCTTTCTTTCTTTCTTTCTCTCTTTCTTTCTTTCTCTTTTTCTTTTTTACTAATAGTTTGTGTGTTGTCTCTTTTTCCTGATAAAATTTAAGCCTCTCAGGAGCAAAGACTTTGCCTTTTTTACGGTCGTGTCCCCTGTGAGTAGAAGATTGCCTAATGCCTGCGAAACATTTGTTATATATTTTTATATAATTAATAAATATTGCTCAATTTAGATAGTAATAATGAAGTGGCAGACAATTGACTCTTACGGAATTAAGGAAAACATTGGCAAATTTAAACCATATTTTATAGATTTTTGCCAGGAAAAAAAAAAGATTATTAAAATAATCCTATCTTGAAAAGCAGCTTTTTAACTTCAGTTTGCAAATTTCAAGCTGAGTTCAATCTATATTGGTATTGCTGCTGTATTTGATGGAACTTTCAACCAATTTTGAGCACCACTGATTCATAGTGTAGTTTAACTAAATCAGAGGAAGCAAAATACAGTTGCTTTGTGCATAACCAATGTATTCCTTGGCAGTAATTCATCTGCACTAGGCAAAGCCACCTACTGCTTCAAGAGCATAACCATTTCCTTCTATTACTGTAATCACATTATTCCAGAGCTTGGCAGTGATGGATAAGCATATCAAAAGATTGAGAATTTTGCATAATGGCGATGTTGTGGACCATTCACATTTCTTTTCAAATAGTCACCTTTTTCCAATAGGAACTTGTAATTTCGTGCTGGTCAGGGAAAAATAAAAATAGTGAGGTCTATTTTCTGTGCAAATCAATGTGTTATTTTAAAATGAGAGTACTAACTAATCAATTTATTCCAGATTTATTTAGTAAACAAATTTATAGATTGAATTAAGTCTCTAGCCAAGAATCATGACTTCTAATTACATCCCCATTACAGGGTTAACAGTGAATTATTATTTTTATATTACTATTGCTTTACAAATCTGGTGCATGATAACAATAAATCTAAAATGTTATATGAAAAAGGCTGACACTGATGAAAAATGGAGCAAACAATGGGAATACTAATGAACTCCATGGGCTATTTCCAAGCCAGTGAAGTCCAGGACGATCATAATCCCTGGCTAAATAACCCTGAACTACTATCTTCCGTATTTATCTCAATCCTTACATCCTTAAATAGATTAAATCAGGAAAAGTAGAACAACATGACAACCTTGAAAGATAAAACATCATGAAGTCCCTCTCTCTCTCTCTCACACACACACACCCATACACCCACACACACACTTATATATAGTTTTATCAGTTTGTATGTCAGTCGGTCCCATATATTTGTCTTGGTGATAGAGGAAGATGATAAATACTAGGAAGAAAACTATAGCAGAGCAAGGGGGATAGAAACTAGAGGTGGAGGTGTTGTAATTTAAGTCAGGGAAGGCCTTACTAAGAAGGTGAGCCTGTGTAGTGATCTGAACAAAGTGAGATAATCAGCCATGTAGACAATTTTAAAAACCACCCCAAGGGAACAGCAGTTGCAAAGGCCCTAAGTTGGGAATATTCCTGCTGTGTTCAGGGAACATCAAGGAAGACAAAGTCATCTAATGAACAGAAAGGAAGATCGATAAAAGGCAAAGTCAGAGAGGTAGTCGTGGCGTAGTCACATTGTGGCAATGATAAGGACTTTGATTTTTCCTCTGAGTATGATGGGAAGCCATTAGAAGGAGTGGCATAATCTAGTTTATGTTTTAACATTTACATTCTGTCTCCTATGTAATAAATATTTGGAAGTGGATATGGGCAGAAGATTATCTAACCTGGAGTGTCTTCCAATCACCTAGGAATGAGAAAATTGTTACTTGACCAATACAGTGATTGTGGAGATGATGAGAAATACAAATAATCCTTGACTTATGTTAGTTCACTTATGATTTTCCAACTTTACAATGATGTGAAAGTGATGCATTCAGTAGAAATGATACTCTGAATATCCATTCTGTTTATCATTTCAATACAGTATTCAATAAATTACATGGGATATTCAGCACTTTATTATAAAAATGGGCTTGGTGTTAGATGATTTTGCCCAATGGTAAGATAATGTAAGTGTTCTAAGCACCTTTAAGGTTGGCAGGGCTAAGTAAGCTATAATGTTCAGTAGCTTTGGTGAATAAAGTGCAGTTTTTGGCTTATGTTATTTTCAGTTTATGGTGGGTTTATTAGGACATAATCCATCATAAGTACAGGTGTATCTGTAGTTCAAGTCTGGATAAATTTTTAAGGGAGAATAAACTGGATTTTACTGGGATTTGTTGATAAAATTTCATGATTGTAAGATTGTTTTTTCAACTATAGAATGATTATGGATAGTAATATTTATTATACATATTTTTTTAAATTTTTTTTGTATGTATTTGGACCTTTGAATCTTTACATTTTATTACATAATCAATTTATGAGACAGGCAGTCCAGACATTGTGGCCCATAATTTTACTTCTAAGAAAACTGGAGGACCACATAGTAGTTAAAAAAACAACAACTAGATATTGCAATGATCAGCTATCAAAACAAGTCACCTGTTTTCTCTCCAAAAACCCTCATTTTTAGATATGTTAAGTAATCTGTACTTAGAAGGTGTTAATTAATGGAACAAAATGACTTTTATTACAGAATATGGAACTTATTAGAATAGTTTAAATCCTTGTTTGTGTGCTTTATGAACTTATAACATTACTTTGAATAAGAATATATACATGTAAGTACACTGTGTATATCTCAACTCCGTGCTAAATCCAAAATTCTTAAAATCATCACTTGAAAAAAATTAAAAATTTAGCGTTGAATAATTGCAATAAAACCCAAACAGTATCACCAAATCTTGAAATAAGGGCAGCCTTATAAACTTTTATTCTTCCACTGTTTCTCTTCTCAGACCCACTCCACACCCTGCTTTCAAACTCAGTGCTTGTGAGAATTTATGATTATTATTTTTTATATACTGACTATTGTCTGGATCTTTCATCTGATTTTATCAACAATATCTTAATAACTTCCGGAAATAGATGATCTTTTTTTACCTGGAAAGTTTTACACCATATTATAAAGTCTGTTTTTCCTCCCATCACAATGCACAGGTGGCATCTACACTGCCTGTGCCTCTGTGAGCCTCACAGTCATCGATTTCACACACTTCAGTGAATTCCCAGAGAGGATGGTGTCCACACAGAGGTCACTTGCTTAGTACCTCAGGAAAATTTTGATAGTATTATAATTCTTGAAAATTTTTCTTGGCCCCAGTAGCTTCAGATTATTTGAAATGAAAAGATTAGTTGGGAAATACAAAAAGATGAAAGTGGTACAAGGTAAAAGAAAGGAGAGAAGCATACTGTAAAGAATATCGGTGAAGTGGGCACAGAAGTGTACCTCTTTGTCCAGCTGTGTGGTTTATTTTCTAACCTCTGGTTAGAACATGTAATGAACAAGTTAATTTGACTCTTGCTTTCATAGGTTGTTCTCTAATGTATTTTCATTGTTATGTTAATAATATCATGACAAAGTATCAAATATCACTATAAATTTCCTCCCTTTGGATTTTGTTCAACAGGAGTTTGTTAGCTAGCACAATTAACTCCCAGAGATGTTCATGACTAATCTTTGGAGACTGTAGAAATCTTTAGTCAGTCCTATAAGAAACCAAATTCTGCCCTCAACCTAAAGGAACAGGGAGTAGAGCCTCCCCTAAGACACCCAGAAAAAAAGACAAAAAACAAAAAAACAGCCATGCTGAAACCTGGGTTTTAGCCCAATGAGAACCATACTGGACTTCAGTTCTACAGAACCGTAAGGTAATACATTTCAGGTGTTTTAGACCACCAAGTCTGTGGTAGTGTGTCACAGGAGCAACAGAAAACTAATTCAAAGAGTGACTTCTTTGTTGCCCACTCTATCCATGCCACTAGTGATGTAATAGGATAAGATATATTCTGAAGGTGAGAATCAACTTGACAGAAATTTTGAGTTACGTAACTGCCATCATGGGGCACACAATGACTGGGCCTATGAGATAGAGATGTTTTTATGAAGCTTAGAGGCCTATACATTTGGAGAACTAATCAGACATCAGATGGCAATTTTTTGTGTGTGCTTCTGGCTTTAGAAGCTCTGCTCTTTGCCTCATGAACTGAAAATGCAGAACTAGTTACTCAGAGTGCCAGTGGGTTCAGTAAAACTTTATTCACTTCCTCCAATGTAGATCGGAGATAATAAAGGACTTCTCAAATGAAAATTTAAAGAATGCACCATGTTTCCCAGAAATGCAGCTTTACGGCCGGGCGCGGTGGCTCAAGCCTGTAATCCCAGCACTTTGGGAGGCCGAGACGGGCGAATCACGAGGTCAGGAGATCGAGACCATCCTGGCTGACACAGTGAAACCCCGTCTCTACTAAAAATACAAAAAAATTAGCCGGGCGTGGTGGCGGCGCCTGTAGTCCCAGCTACTCGGGAGGCTGAGGCAGGAGAATGGCGTGAACCCCGGAGGCGGAGCTTGCAGTGAGCCGAGATCGCGCCACTGCACTCCAGCCTGGGCGACAGCGTGAGACTCCGTCTCAAAAAAAAAAAAAAAAAAAAAAAATGCAGCTTTACCTCTAGCTTGTTTTTAAATAAACAGTTGAATATTAAAAATGAGTGCTGATGAGAGTCTACCACCAACAGCTTTCCTGAGCATTGGTGTGTTTTTCTGAAATTTGGTCACTTTTTTTCCCGATCCCTTGCTTAGATCACCTTACATTTCGTTGGTATAAATGATTTCTTTACCCTTCAGACTGCAACAAGGCTAAATCAAATTTTAGATCTTAATTCTTGGGCATTCAGCTAGGCATAGAATCTGTCCTCCAGACCTCAGGAACTGGTGGTTGAAGGTTGAAATGTCCTACCCTTCTACTTCTTGGTCATCACTCGAGAACCCAGCCTTCACGATTCTCTTTTCTGCCTTGATTACTTAGAAGCAAGCTATTAATGAGCCACCATCTAACCATATTCGCAGATAGAGACGTGTTGGGATTCATTCAGGATGGTGGCAGAAATTTTAAAGAGAAATATTAGGGAAAGTTATAAGGAATAGTCACAAACCTTTTTGGAAGGTCAAAAGGTTACATAGCTTGTAATAATTGAACACGCTGAAGGCAGCCAGTTCTTACCCTAGAGCATTAGGTCATAAGGGAAATACTAGGGACAATAGAGCCTTCCCCAGTTAAGTCTGTTTATCCTACCTCCTTTAACCAATCCTTGGGCCAGATTGCCCTCTTGCGGGGAGGTCGACCAAGCATATGGCTCCCTAAAGGTTTTTACTTTAAACTGTGGGAGCTGAGCTTTAATCATTCATAGAAATACCCTCGTAACCATGTTAATTATCCACAAGTGTGTTTACTCAAGTTTCTGTTGTTAATTCTTTACCAAGTAAACGCCTGGAGTGCGAGCTGCTCAGGGCCGGCCACAGTGACAAACTTCTCTTGGTGTGCAGGCGGTCAGACACTCAGTTGGACTGGCAAAACAGAGTATCCGTATGTCAGTGCACGTTTTATTCATCTGTCGTTTGGGTCAGGGTCTGCAGGCAGACCCTCACAGCTAATGCCCTTTTGTGAAGAGCAATACCTCACAGATGGAAATGGAAATGCTAGTCATCCCTTTCAGTAGAATATTTTTCATTATTATCTTGGAAGGCAAAAGATTTCCTGCTTTTCATCCCAATGAAGTGAGTAGGAAGAAAATAATTTCTATTCACAAGCCACCAAATCCTTGGGAAGGTCATCCTTTCACTGGTCAGACTTTGGAGTTATCAGAATTATACTTAAATTGATGCAGGGTAGGCACCTTGCCTCTAATTACTGCCCTGTTACATAACTCTAACACAAGCATAGCATAGGAGTGTAAATCTGACAGTGATTTCAGAAATTTCCTCAGGAAATGAGGGAAAGGATAGGACTTAAAAGCTTAAAAGACAATAAGGGAGTAGGAAATTCAGAAAGAGAAGAACTTAAATGAAGCAGTGGGTGTGGGAGAGTGCAGGGTGTTTGCAGGAACAATGAGAACACCGGGGTGTGTGTGTTTCTAGGTACAGCGCATGTAGCAGTGGTAAAAGAGGTGAAGGCTGAAAAAGAAAGTGAATTTGTACAGCACTTGACTTCTGTCTTGGGCAAATCAACATTCAATGACCATAAATGAGTGACATTTTAAATAAAATGTTTTCTATAAAAAGATATTGTTTAGTAGATTACTATTGACATTAAAGTTATAACAGGTGAAGACTCATTTAATATATAAATCATAGAAAACTCTTAACTAATATGGCCAACTCCTTTTTAATGCTCAGAGTGCATTGATCCTACTGCTTTGCTCAATTGATTGTTCTCATTTACAAAGTTCATGGAGCATGGACACCAATTCACTTAAATGCATGCGTTGAGTCTTGTCACTTGGGATTTTATTTCTTGAGATTGATGGTCAGAGTATTAGAAAAGCTTATTATTGGCTTCTATAATGCAGCTTTGTTTTTCAAAATAATAAATTAGCATTAATTTAGAGTTGTGACAAGTTTAATCTGCTGCAAAAGCCAGGGCACAGATTTCATTTAAATGATTATTTACCTCATTCCTTTATTGCTGTGGTTGACATTTGTTTTCATTCAGAATAGTTGAGTTATTTTCTCAGTCATTGATTATTGTAAGGAATATTGTTTTAAACCTACATTATTATGATTTTAATAATATGTGGTTTATTCTATCATGAATTTGAAGTGTTAACCTAAATGGAACTAACCACTCTCCTGAATGTCTGATTAGTTTAAATAAACATGTTTACTTAGAAGATAAGCAAATTCTAAAAATTGTCTCTAGAAGAATCATTTCAAAGCCTCTGTAACACATTTTACTTTGATATTAAATGAAAAGGCAAGACAATTTTTGTCATGTGTGAGATATCACAAATGCTGTTTATTTCTAGTTTTATGCCTTATATAATCCACCCAAGTTTAAAAGTTGAGAGTAAAATTATTGTATTATGAGGATTTACTCCAAAAAAGGATTTGTGTCATCTTTGGGCATCTCAGATTGATAGAGTCTTGAGCAGAGTTACTGAAAGATCCTGCACTATTTTAGTGTGACTTTCATGGACACATTTCAATAATTTTCAAATTCTCTAATCAACTTTCATGAATCAACTAGATTAAGGATTCTTCAACACCTGGCACTTAAAAAGCATATGAAAAATCTTTATGTTGGGTGCCTGGATTAAAAGAATATTGAAATGGAAATCATTGTCCAGTTTTCTTTACTCATTATTGCTGGCCTCTGAAAACAATAGCTTCTTCTCAGAAGGAATGTGCCTAGGGCACAGTTGATGGCAATGGTGTCTGCTCCAGAACAGGGTTGAGTTCTGAGAGTGCCTGGTAAGCAGGAGAAGGACTTCTCTGGATTTCATTCTCTGGGGTGAATACAGCACCATCCATAATAACCTTGCTCTATAATTACATAGCAGCAATCTGAGTTATGTGCACCTATTAGAGTTTTATAGCTGATTATAAAACCACCTTCTAAGGAGGACCAAAACAAGACAACAATCATCCATGAATGATAAAAGTTTCAGGGCAGCCATAGCCAAAGACACAATTGAGAAGGAAACTTGTTACTTCTGTAGCACGCAATAATTTAATATAAACAATTATAATTATTACTGATAGTGGACACTAAACCATATCAGAACTTTAGTAGTTTCCCATAATTTTGCAACACACACCAATAACATATTTATACAAATATAGCCCAAAGAAAACCAAATGCCATTTCATATTTGACAATGCTTCATGTATAATTTTTATAGGAAATAAGCCAAATATGTCATTTTTGGACTTTAGGGAACCTAATATCTTAAAGGACTAATTAGGTCACAAAAAAACATGGTTTATAATTTGATTTTGGAAAGTTTGTCAAATATCAAAAGTTTAAAACCCTTGATATCACAAGGTAGGATCACAGGTTATTGTAAAATAAGTTATTCATTTAACCAAAGTGATAACCCAAGGATTTCAAAAAAAGGTGAAAACTTTCATTATTTGAGAAAGGATACTTAATTTTCCAAACAATAAGCCATAATAAAAACAGCATAAAGCCAATTAAATTTGTTTTCCAAAATTTTATAAACAATCTATAAAATTGTAATCTTGACCATAAGATATAACTTCCATAAGCCTTTTATAACCTTTATAGCCTTTATTAGGGAGTCAGTTAATGCTTCAAGAAAATCTTGTTAACCTGACACAGGGTCTCATTTGCTGGTTTTGCATCAGTGTGCCGTTGACATTACTGGTTAATTTATAGAGAAACTGAACTTATTTTATTTCTCAAAATCAGTCCTTGCCTCTCACATGCCCACAACCCTTCCGTGATAGTTCCTGGGACTTAAGGAGTTGAATAGCTTTAATTTCTGGCCTTGTGTCTCAGGAATACAGTTTATTTTTATTGATCTCTTCTACAGGGCCTGAAGATGAGGCTTTAATTCCTATCAGGATTTAAGATTTAGCAGGACTTAGTGTACTTTTGAGACCCAGGAGTCCAAACCCTGTAACTTAATGTCACAACGACTTTAAAAGCACATACAGAAAGATACACACATGTAATAACTTTAATTAAAATTTTTAAATTTTTTTCCCAAGGAAATCTAAACTTAATGATAATGGGATAGGAATTATTTTGATAAAACTTAAAAAAACTGTTAGGCCAGTTACCAAAAGACAAAAGAAAATACCTCTGCAGTGCACAGAATATTATGTTGGAAAATAATTTCCTTTAGACCTTTAAGGAAACACTGTTAGCATCAGGTCACAACAAACAGAACTTGAGGGAAAAAAAAAACTCATATGAGTGAAAAATGAGTTAATGGAGGGTGTTACTATTTTGTGCCCTTTAAAAGGGAAGAGTAAACCGAAAACTGCAAGATGCAAATAAAAGGTGAAATTTAGGTTAAAAAATTAAAATCTCTTATAATTTATTAAGAGTAAATTAATCCCTTAAGAAAGTTCTATTGTTCTAATCATTTTTTTAGTGTATAAGTGTTTTTTTTTTGCATCAAATGTCATCTCTAGAAAGACCATGATAATTTCCCATTAATTGTAGACAACATGATCAAATAAAAGTGTTTTTTGTTTGTTTTTAATAGCCTCTTATAATGACTTACACATACCATTCATGACAGGCTTGGACTTGGACTTTTTGGTTTGTCCTGAACATTCCTCTTTCTTAAACAACCAATCATTTTATTCTAGGACTAAATTTACCATACAAGATTTTTTTTGCCTATATAAAATTATATCTCGTTAAGCTTTCTTACTGAAAAAAATAACACCCTCTTTATTTCTATTTCTTTCTTTACATCTCTCCTATTTCCTGGGTCCTTTCCTTTGTTTTATATACAACCTTTGAATAAGCTTTGAATTTAAAAAAGAAAAAGTTGTTCATCTTTTTAAAAAGAATATTCTTTTTAGAAAGAAAATTTTCCTACAATATATTTTATTGGAAAATACCCAAAAATGAAATATCTACTATTTAATTTAATACAACTTTAGAGTCTAAATTATGACAAATTTGTCTACAAGTATTATCCCATTACATTTACCTAATTATTTTATTTTAATCACTTACCTAGATTATATGTGAAAACTGTGATAGTCATCATTTAAAATTCTGAATCTCACCATTGCTAAATTCTGAGACAATGAACAAGATATGACCTCACTGACCCCATTTTGCTTCTAACCTCCATTCTGTCCTTGTTCACTCCTGGTGTAGACTGAACTAACTTTGGGAGAAAAATAGTTTATAGTTTAGCTTTGAAACAAAGATGCTAACAGCCCCTTCACAAAACAAACCTTACTGCCTATGGACTAGACTGCCAAAAGCCACAAGATTAGAAGTTATGGTAATCTTACTGAATTAAAGATGTAGCTATTTTTGTTAAACCAATATCAATATCTTATTTAGTAAAGATTACACAAGCAGAGATCATTGTGTCTTGGGCTGGGTTTATAGTTTTGTAACCACTATGCCATTTTGATACCTCATAGTATTTGGCAGGGATAAGTATAAAATTTTTTTATTAATAAATGCTAACAAAAATGTACACTGGCAATTCTGAAGACATTTCTAAACTATTATAATTTACCAATATATTTAAAGCTAGTTTATTTTTAGAGATTTTATTTGTTACATAAACTTGAAACATAATTTGACTAGTCTTTTCTTTTTGCCTCATAAAGTATTAGACTCAAGCACTTATTTTCTTAAGCCAATTATTTAGAGCACTTTTATAGATTTTCAGTAGTGAAACATTGTATACACAACACATAAATACATAGGTGTATTAGGCATGCCAATAGAAGTACAACTTATAGTTCATAAAGACTTATTTTCCTATCTTAGATTTTCAGATTCTTGATAATGTGTTTCACAAACCTATGCAGTTGTCAGCTAAATATCCTTAAATTTGCATGTTAAAGAAAACTTAGGTGAAATGTAAATAGCAAAATTTACATCTTAAGGTGTAGAGAAACTCTGTTGGTGCTAGAGGGAGATTAAAGATGGATGCCAAATCACATAATATTATAGAAATCAGTCATAGGATTGTATAAGGAAACCAATTTACTTAGATAGGGACTACCTATCTTTTAACTGGACCTCTGAACTATGGGAAAAGCCCACACTGAATCCTGGGTCTTGAAAAAGGGAGAAGTATGAGAATAGACCACGTGATGCTTTTACAGTGCACTTAAAACAAATTTTTTTTTAGACAAAGAGATTGTTACGTGTCTAGTCTACACTCTTCCTTAAAAACCCAAGAGTAGCCTCTGTGGCATTAGCTATTTTAGTCAAGAAATCAGGTGACACAATGCAAAAGCAAGCAGCTTAAGAGCTGAGACAAACTTGTCTGTTTACATTTTTGGGATTCTATAAGGAAAAACAGAGTTTCTGCTCAAAAGGGAACTCGTGCCTTCTCCATTTTCTTTAAGGAACGCCAGGCAGTTATAAACTATTTTAGGTCCCTCACGCAGCAGAGGGTGCAAGAGAAAGGAGAGACAGAAGTAAACAAAGAAAACAGAATTCAGTCAACTGAGGAAAACAATACTTTTGCTCAAAAAAAAAAAAAAAAAAAAAAAAAAAGACAAGGTCCTAGTAGAGAAAGAAAAAAAACAAAAACATGAAGGCCTTTTACATACAAACATGTACACATACACACATTAGCTTTTAATTAAGCTGAATTTTAACCTTTTGAGCTCCTTTAAAAAAAAATCTTCTTAAATCTCATTACCATATTTCAGCTAGGACAAATTGTTGCTATTTCAGAAGTAGCAAGTATCAAATCAGAATGGGCTTGATTTAAGAACCAAACCCAGACTGTTGTGGTAGAAAAAAAGAGGGCAGAACTTTAGCTATCCAACTGCAGCATGGGAGCAACCGCCATTGCTCTTTCAGTTTGACTTGGCTAGCAAAAAAAAGAGGCCTAAGCTATGTAAATAAAGTCTCTTTAGTAGTAAAAATCAAAAATTTATTGCGGCACTATTCACAATAGCAAAGACTTGGAATCAACCCAAATGTCCATCAGTGACAGACTGGATTAAGAAAATGTGGCACATATACACCATGGAATACTATGCAGCCATAAAAAAGGATAAGTTTGTAGCCTTTGTAGGGACATGGATGCAGCTGGAAACCATCATTCTCAGCAAACTAACACAAGAACAGAAAACCAAACACCGCATGTTCTCACTCATAGGTGGGAACTGAACAATGAGATCACTTGGACTCGGGAAGGGGAACATCACACACCGGGGCCTATCATGGGGAGGGGGGAGGGGGGAGGGGGGAGGGATTGCATTGGGAGTTATACCTGATGTAAATGACGAGTTGATGGGTGCTGATGAGTTGATGGGTGCAGCACAGCAACATGGCACAAGTATACATATGTAACAAACCTGCACGTTATGCACATGTACCCTAGAACTTAAAGTATAATAATAATAAAAAATAAAAAAAATAAAAAAATAAAATAAAAAATTTTTTCTTTCGCTGGTCGTTTTTCTCCCCAACCACATCACCTTCGCATGTGTGTGTTTGTGAGAATTTAGCCACTTTAGAGGCCTTGTTTCCCATAATTTGGAACTTTCTAAGTCAAATAAAGTTGTTCAAATCCAATGGGAAAAAGATGGAAGCAACAACAAATACAGAAACAAACAACAACAGAAACCATAAAAACAGTTAAGCAAAACAAACGATCACATAACTTTTATGATTACTGAGTGCTCTAATAGGAAGGAGAAATTAAGACCAGCTGGTTGATAAGCTTTACCCAAGGAAGTTCAGTAAGTTACCTAGGGATACGTCTCAGGCTGAAGACTACACTCTACCATCCTAGAAGCAGCGGAAAAAAAAACCAAACACGTCTTTCTTGCTGCGGAAAATGATGGAATGCTAACTTCATAATGGAATTATCTGCCTTCCATCATTATGGAAGCAGGAAATCTTGCCTCTCTTGTTGAAAGTAAGTAAAATTCCAAAAAAGGGGGAGTTGTATAGCAAAATAAACTTTAGATCTCAACCAAATTTTGGGAGATCAGGGATTCTCTGGAGGGTGTGCTCCCAGAGCTCAGCAAATTTTCCTGTATGTTTGAGCCATAAAGTTAGCTTATGCTGGTACCAAGCACTGAAAGGAAATTTGTCAAAAGTCAGGGGCATATCCACTCAGAACCCCATTGCAGTTACCAAAAGGTGAACCTCAAATATCTGAGAGAGGTGTCAGCTATTTTAGAAAGTTTATTTTGCCACGGTTGAGAGTGCACACTTGTGACATAGCTTCAGGAGGTCGTGACAACATGTGCCCAAAGTGGTCAGGGCACAGTTTGGTTTTATACATTTTAGGGGGACATGAGACATCAATCATTATATATAAGATGTACATTGGTTCTGTCCAGAAAGCTGGGAAAACTTAAGAGCTGGGTGGGGGGGTCTTCCATGTCACAGGCCAGTGAGAGACAAACGGTTGCATTCTTTTGAGTTTCTGATTAGCTTTTCCAAAGGAGGCAATCAGATATCTCAGTGAGCAGAGGGATGACTTAGAATAAAATGGGAGGCAAGTTTGCCCTAAATAGTTCCCATACTGACTTTTCCCTTAAGCCTAGTGATTTGGGGGCCCTAAGATTTCTAAGATTTATTTTCCTTTCACATATATTATACTCTGTGAATTATAAGAATTTTATCTCTTTATTTAGGGCCCTGAGTCTCCACGAAGCTATATCAACAATTAGAGAGCTGAGATCCGGCCACTGCACTCCAGCCTGGGCGACAGAGCGAGACTCCATCTCAAAAAAAAAAAAAAAAAAAAAGATATGAATTGAATATTAATAAATATTTAATATTAATGTATTATCCAATAATCTTAATTTCAGAGTTCTTATAAATGTATAAATTGATCTCATTTATTATTAACACCAATATATATATTAATATGGCAATTATTAAAATAGAATTACTAGACTCTTCACTAACAATATAATATTTGGTATTTGGAGAGCAATCTACACATTTTCACCCTGAGTGATTATATTTACCTCCATGTCTTTGAATCACACCTTCAGAATGATAACCTTCAAGTAGATGCTTCTAGATAGTACCATTCCTCTGTGCTTCAGGCTAATCTATCCAATTACCGAAGTGACTTGTCCATTTTAGTACTACATTACATATACTTCTAAAATTATCTTTAGTAAAATTGACCTCCACCCCTTTCCAAAACTGCCCCACTGCCATAAATAGTACCCTTCTCACTAAATTGTACCAGTTATTCATGCTAGAAGCTGGAAATCTAAGACCATCCTTGATTGCTCCTTTCCCTAAGTCTCTTACATCTGATCTTGTCAGCAAATCTACCTCAAGACCACATTTCTAATTCATCTCCTTCTTTCCACACCACCTCCAGCACTCTAAGCAAGCATCACCTCATACCTGGACTTCTGTGTCAAACTGCTAACTCATGTCCCTGTTACCACTCTTGCCTAGAAACATGGCAGGGTATAGAAAATGTTTTATTATTTTATTTTTTCCCAAGTAGTCTTGTTTGGGCCTAGTTCTTTCAAAATCCAGTGACATACAACAATTTCATGTTGTGTAGTATAGACATTGTCAAGGTAAAAGAGAAAAGACAATTGAACTAGCATCTTAAATAGCCAAACAATTCCAAAAAGAGAATTTGCTAGAAAACCAATGACCATAGTGAACCATGCCCAATGCCAGGTTCCCTATTTATAAAACCAAGATGTTGGATTAGGCCACTTAAAAATCTGCATCGCCATTTTAAAAATCATATATTTCAAGCTTTTAAATATTCCTCTTGGTTTTTTTCCTCCTATTACTGCTATATTAATGGCAGAATCATATGGTCATCCCATTATGAATTGAATTCTCACAACTCTGTGTGTAATTTTTTCCTTAGATTTTGATGATTTTTAAAACTCAGTGTCATCTCTTGCATCTAATATACAGAATAGATATTGTCTACACAATATAAAGTAAGAACAGAAAAAAATGTAACCTCCGTAAGTTTCCCTACTTTCTCAAAAAAAAAAATTGCAATTCAAATAATCTTATAACAAAAACATCTTGACTTTTAAAAGAGGCAATTTAACTAAATCGTTTTAAATAAATCAGCACAAGTCAAAATGCACTTTTGTACTGCTGATGTTATAGATTGATATAAGTTCATAAAATGTTATGATGAAACTTATTTAAATCATAAAATGTCACAGACACTTCTCAGATTATGAGAGAATAGTTCATCAACATATAATATGCCAAAACTGTGAGTAATGCAATAACCTGATATAAGGAAATAGCTGATGATTTTTCTGATGATAACACAATTATGGTACAGTGTCAGTTTAATGAATTACTTTACCATTGTCATGGATACTGAATTATTTATCTCTAATATACTTAGTTACACATAAGTGAAAATGGAAAAGATCCCAAATGGTTGTTGTGTAAATTTTCATTGAAAATTGGTATAAAACTACATTTTCAAGGATGTTTAATTACTAAACTTTATTATTTGTCATGAAACAGTACTATTTGTTGAAGTCTCTCTAGGTTTCTAAGTTAGAATTAAATAAGAACATTATTTTTAGGTATAATTAAAAATTATCTCTCTCAATGTCTATCTAAATACCAGTATATAAACCTACATATATACCTATTCTGGATGTACTTTAAAAAAATTGTTCAACAAAATTGTAACAATTATTATTATTGCTAATTCTTCTGTTCTAAGCCCCAAATTGGCACTAATGGCCTCTTCTCCTAAAATATTCTGGACATACAACTTGAGATTTGCAAGATAGGCACATCCCCGAAGTCAGTTACTCGATGTGAAATGCCATTTTTCCCCTCGTGTTTAGGAAAGTGAAAAGAAACACCTTTCAAAACATTCATAGCAGAGCTTTTGTCTGTGTCTATTGTGATGTCAAGTTGAAAAGAAAATAATCATGAAAATGCAGGAAATAAAAATTTAAAAATAAGTTATCTTTCTCAGTGTTATTTAAACATTTTAATCACTTTTGGGATCATATTAATGAGAGTGAAAATGAGTTTCAATTTTGACAATTTTTCTAGGTTTCTTTTGCACTGACATATTAAATGTGTTTAGTGATCTTCATTTGTGTTGATTTCTCATACCTTTTGTGTTTTATTCCAGTATAAAAAAATCATACGTGGCTAAGTGTGGTGACTCTCACCTGTAATCACAGCACTTTGGTAAGCCAATGAAGGAGGATCGCTTGAGCCCAAGGGTTCAAGACCAGCTGGGCAATAGTAAGACACCATTTCTCCAAAAAATAAAAATAAATGAATAAAAATTAGCTGGGAACAGTGGAACGCACCTGTAATCCCAGCTACTCGGGAAGCTGAGGTTGAAGGATAACTTGAGCCTGGGAGATGAAGGCTGCAGTGAGCCATGATCATGCCACTGCACTTCAGCCTAGGTGACAGAGCAAAACCCTGTCTCAAAACCAAAATAAAACACGGCAAAATGATCATATACTATAGTGTGATACAGTAATGATTAGAATTCACATACATATATACATTTTTTTCTTTCCTCATTTGTAATTTATTAAAAAGGATTCAAGATTGTATCAGAAATACATTCAAGAAAATGTGTTGTAGTGCTCAAGAATATGAGCTCTGAGGCAGCATTATTATCTGACTCCACTTTATCTGACTCCATTTCATAATAACTGTTTGGCTTTGTACCATTTTTTAACCTTCTCTGTGCCCCCAGCTTCCTAATTTGCACATGGGAGATAATAGTACCATAAAAGCACGTAGGAGAACTCTGGGCTCTTAACAAGAACCCAATAAATGTACCAATGTTGTTATATAATGTTAAAAACGAATAATCTTAGTAATCCATTCACATTTGTATTTGTATTTTTTGCTTTAGAACACACTATAGAATAAAAAAAGAAAGAAACATTTAAAAAAACAGATTCCATAATACACTAGTCTCTGATAATCTGTCTTCATTTGATAGAAGCACAATTTTAAATATTTGAATAAAAATATTTACCCGAGGTGGGTAATGTAGAAACTATCTGATGTATTTAAGTGATAAGATCATGAATAATTAATGTTTAATAGCTAATTTTTTGCTGAATGTTTTTAAGATGCCAATCACTTGCCTAAGGATTTCACATATTATCTATGTAAATGGTATTATAATTTATTGGAGGTGCTTTTATCCTAATTTTTCAGATGAGAAAACCGAGGCATGGAAAGTTTGGGGAACCTGCTCAAATAGTAGGGGGCAAATGTCAGTATAAAAGCTTAGTCACTGTGACTCAGGAACTAACAACCTTTGCTCCTCTAATGTACCACCTCCCGGTAACAGTGGCTACGAATACAGTTGTGAGGTATCAACCTCTGTTTCATAATAAAGATTTAAGGATAAGTTATCCCATGGCAAAATATTTGTATCTTGAGACAATAAAGATACTTGAGAAGGCCATCACAAAGTTGTGGATTCTTAAGGGCGAGACTCTAAAACAATGAGATGAATTACTTTTTAGAGATTACAAAGTAATGAGATTAATGATTTTTTTAAAAAACAGATAACCTAAACATGTAAATGAATACTATAGTTTCAAAAACTAAGAAATAATGATATTTTTCAAGTAATTCTGTCATATTTGAAAACATATGTAGATTTTTGCTAAAACTATATTTTACAAGGGAGTGCACGTATGGACCTAGGAGAAGGTTCAGGAGCCTGAATAAAGTGTGGTGAAGCAGAGAATCTTGTCAACATGCCTAACTCCCTAGCTCCTTTGTGCAGATGCCAGAAAAGGATGAGTGCAAATTGGGATCCATGACTCTTAACTCTGCTGGGCAGTCATTAGCCTCTCCCTTGTTAATGGGGAGTATGTGGGAAATCTAAATTTTACCTCACCCAATACTAACAAAGCAGCCTTCCCTGTCCCCACTGGGGATGTCAAAGGAGGCATAGAGGAGATTCAGGATTCTGACCACCACACAGCATAATGAACCTGCACCCTATTATTTCAGCAGTGGTAACACAGGGAGCTATAATGAGACCTCCCTCCTCCTCCCAGCAAGAATAGTATCAGTGGAGGTCTAGTGTGGAGCCTCAAATCCCAGAGATAATAAGTCACTCCTTCTTTGCTGTCAAAGGAGGTTGAGTGAGGAACCCGGACTTTCATCTCCACCTGGTAATAAAAATGAGGGTTCCCCTGATGCACTGATGCAGTATCCTAGACCTGCTAAAAGACAAGATTTACATAAGACCCAGCTTTTCATAACATCCCAAAAGTCCAGAATACAATGAAAAATTACTCATCATACTGTGAAGCAGGACAATGCTAAAATGACAGATGGCAATAAACAGATGCTAGCACTGAGATAGCACAGGTGCTAGAATGCTTCTAAAAAGAATGTTAAAGCAGCTGGCATTCTTAAATTTGCAATTATGAACATGTTTGAAGCAAATAAAAACATTGAAAATCTCAGAAAGAAATACAAATTCTCAGGAAAGAAATAGAAGATGTAAATAAGAAGAAAATGAACACTTTAGAACTGAAAAATATAGTACTCAAAATAAAAATCTGAATGAATGTGACTTATAGCAGAATGAAGAGGGCAACGGAAAGAACAAGTGAACTCAAAGACAAAACAAAAGAAAACAGCCAACTTGAGACAAAACAGACTTTTAAAAGAAATAAGCAGAACTTCAGCAAATTGAAATTTTCAAAAGATTTAACATTTTTATCACTTAAGTATTAGAAGGAGAGAAGGATAGGATGGTATTGAAAATTTCCCAACCTTGTAAAAAAGACCAAAACCTACATATTCGAGAAGCTGAGCAAACACAAACAAGATAAACAAAGAAATTCTCATCAAGATTTATCATAATTAAACTTCAGAAAACTAATGACAAGGAAAAAATCTTGAAAGCAGTGAGAAAGAAACTTCACTTTACCTATGAAAGGGGGGTGGGCATTCAAATAACAGTCAATTTTTAGTCAAAAATCATGAAAAATTGAAGGAAGTGATGCAAATTTTTCAAGTGCTAAAAGAAAAAAGGCAATCTAGAATTCTGTATCTAGAAAAGATACCTCATAGGATGAAAAAACAAATACATTCTCAGATAAATTAAAAGTAGGGAATTTGTGACTGGAGGATCTACCCTAAACAAATAGCTAAAGGAGGTTTTGAAACAAACAGAAACTGATTTTTAAAAACTTGGAAAATCAGAAAAGAAGAAAGAAGAATATAGGAAAGAGCAAAACTGTGGGTAAATATAAACTGCCAGATGAAACCACAAAAGACCCAATATAGCCAAAGTAATCCTGAGCAAAAAGAACAGAGCTGGAGTCATCACAGATTTCAAAATATACTACAAAGCTATAATAAATTACAACAGCATAGTATTGGCATAAAAACAGACATACAGATCAATGAACACAATAGAGAGCTCAGAAATAGATCTATAAAATTGCAATCAACTGATGTTTGACAAAGATGTCAAGAACACACAGTGTGCAAAGAACAGTCTCTCCAGTAAGTAGTGTTGGAATAATTAGATATCCACATGCAAAAAAAAAAAAAAAAAAAAAAAAAAAAAAGATGATATTGGGTAATTGCCTCAAACTGTATGCGAAAATTCAACTCAAAGTGAATTGAAGACTTAAATGTTAATCCTGAAACAGTAAAACTATGAGAAGAAAACAGAGGGGGAAAACCTTCTTGTCATTGGTCTAGGCAATTACTTTTTTTACTATCAACCTAAAAGCACAGGCAACAAAAGCATAAACCAACAAATGGGATTGCATTAAACTAAAAAGTTTATGGGAAGCAAGGAAAATGATCAACAGAGTGAAGAAACAATCTGTAGAACAGAAGAAAGAATTTGCAAACTATACATTTGGTAAGGAGTTAATATCCAAAATACATAAGGAGCTCAAGCTATTTAATAGTGAAAAAAATAATAACCCAACATTAAAAATTGTCAAAGAATCAAAATAGATATTTCTCAAAGGAAGACATCTAAATGGCCAGAGAATATATGAAAAAAAAAAATGTTCAACATCACTAATCATGTGGACGATGCAAATTAAAACCACAGCGAGCTATCACCTCATACTTGTTGGAATGATTATTATCAAAAACAAAAGAGGGGGGCGGTTCCAAGATCACCGAATAGGAACAGCTCCAGGCTACAGCTCCCAGCTTGAGTGACATTAAAAAGTCAGGAAACAACAGGTGTTGGAGAGGATGTGGAGAAATAGGAACACTTTTACAATGTTGGTGGTACTGTAAACTAGTCCAACCATTGTGGAAGACAGTGTGCGATTCCTCAAGGATCTAGAACTAGAAATACCATTTGACCCAGCCATCCCATTAGTGGATATATACCCAAAGGATTATAAATCATGCAGCTATAAAGACACATGCACACATATGTTTACTGCGGCACTATTCACAATAGCAAAGACTTGGAATCAACCCAAATGTCCATCAATGACAGACTGGATTAAGAAAATGTGGCACATATACACCATGGGGTACTATGCAGCCATAAAAAGGATGAGTTCATGTCCTTTGTAGGGACATGGATGCAGCTGGAAACCATCATTCTCAGCAAACTATTGAAAGAACAGAAAACCAAACACCGCATGTTCTCACTCATCGGTGGGAATTGAACAATGAGAACACTTGGACACACGAAGGGGAACATCACACAGCAGGGCCTGTTGTAAGGTGGCGGAAGGGGGGAGGGATAGGATTAGGTGATATACCTAATGTAAATGATGAGTTAATGGGTGCAGCACACCAACATGGCACATGTGTACATAGGTAACAAACCTGCACATTGTGCACATGTACCCTAGAACTTAAAGTATAGTAAAAAATAAACTAAAAAAAAATATTAGCAGGCACATGGAGAAAAAGGGAATGCTTATACACTATTGGTTGGAATGTAAATTAGTAGAGCCATTACAAAAAACACTATGAAGATTTCTCAAAAAATTAAATATAGAACTGCCACATGATCCAGCAATTATTCTCTGGGCATATATCCAAAGGAAATGAAATTGCCATGTTGAAGAGATATCTGCACTTCCATATTTACTGCAACACTGTCCACAATAGCAAAGCTATAGAAATAACCCAAGTTTTCATCAATGGATCAATGTATTAATAAATGTTGTACAAGCATTTTATATATATAATACAAATATATACAAGTATATATAAAATACAAGTATATATATATTTATAAATATACACAAGTATATATAAAATACAAGTATATATATGTACAAATGTATAGAAGTATATATAAAATACACACTTATTTATATAAAATACAAGCCTATTTGGCCATTAGAAAAATTCTTATTTGCAACAACATGGCTGAAACTGAAAGATATTATACTAATCGAAACAAGCCAGTCACAGAAAGACATATACTGCATGATGTCAATTACATGTGGAATCTGAAGAGGAGATCAAATAATACAATATATTGAACTTTAAAATAAGAAAATCAAAAGAAAAAAATAGACAGTAGACCCAGTAGTATGCTGTGGTGGTAAATATTTAACAATAAGCTCTCCAGAGTTGGGAAACATTGATTTATAGTGTTTGCCAATTTCTATGATATGCCAACTTTAAGTTACCTATGTGGCGTAGCAGCAAACACAGAATTAGGAAAAGATGTGCATAATTGCCTCTTGAGATGGTGCCATTAGCTCCAGTCCACCACTGGGTAGACACTGAAAGCAATACTAAAATAATGCTTTAGCAATATGGCAATACTACTAGAACTGCAACATAATTGTTTTGCATGTGTAACATTTATTTTTCATAATTTTTTTTAAAATCATTTCTAATATTTCATAGTCACTTCAAACAGAAATCCATTGGAGAAAACAGTAGATCAGTGTCTTTAACAAATGGACATGTAACACATCTAAACTATGTCAGCCATTTCGGTTCCTGATATACTTCACAGAAGGAACGTAACTGGCAAATAAGCTGACAAATATGCCTCAGGTTGGACTTCAGGTCTTGATTTTCCTGCCAGATAATAAACTCAACCAAGGAGCTTGGAAAGAGGCACAGTTGGGGAACATGTCTGCTCTTTATCAAAATTTGTTACAATTTTCATCACTAAATAACCAGAATAAAGCTTGGTGCTAGTATCTTTTTCAATCTGGAAGAGAAAAATTATGTTGACTGAAGTATCTACCATTATCACCAAGATTATCATATAAACTGAAATGTAATGACTGTGTATGGATCATAAGTTACAATAATCAGAGTGTAGGTGTTATTACTGGCTACGTAATTTAATCGGGTCAATTCTCAGCTTGTAAGAGCAGCTGGGCATCATCTCCAGTTGAGAAAATAAAAGTACTATCATAGGAATCTACAGAACAACTACTAGACTTAGAATCACAATGCAGAAATTACAGCTTATCAAGAAGAAAGATAGAAAGACACAACCCTCTTTCTCTCTTCCCCTCCCTCTTTCTCAACACACACAAACACACACATACACACACACACACAAACAAAAAATCGTTAAAGAGATGTAGTCAGAGATCTTATGTCATAGAAATTGTTTAAATTTTTGCAGAGAGGAATATCATTTCTGAATGCAACTAATGCATTCAGAAATAACTAGTTAGGCTTTTTGAACTCAAGAATTCAAGATAAGTATTTAGTCTTCTACATCTCTTCCAAAATAATTTTTAGACTCATTTCCTGTATGAAAGTTAATAATCTGGAATTATGCCCTATTTACATGATGTATAATGCAGCCTTTTTTTTCTAAAATATTATTATTAATTTTCAGAACATGTGCCAGAAATGTCTCTTTCCAAATTCACATTTCTGCAATAAATCTGAAAATATTCACCCCAACATATTATAAATATACTTTTAATTTCTTAAATTCTTATATTAAATTTCTAGGTTCGAATTTATCTACAATTCACTACAAGATTAATACATAGTAATTTTTCCTTTGATTGTTAGCTTATATATAGAGAGTATGACTTTGCTTTATGCAAAAATATACTCAATATTGGATTTGTAATAATAGTTTTAATTTTAATATGATCAATTTAAAGGCAATATACCTGTACTACTTGGGCTCAGAAATATAGTTTTTAAAATTTTTGATATATTTACTATTTAAATTGAATTTATTTCTAACAAGCAATATAAATGCCACAATCTTACAATGTATCTTTCTAATTCTATTATTCTACATTATTCCTTATTAAAGAACATTTTTTCCTCTTACATGCAAGACCTAGATCTTATTCCTTAGGCACTGATTGACTTCCCAGTTCATTGGCCTCCGCATCTCCAAGGGAGGGTTCTTAGTTCATTGTACTAGTCTGTTCCCTGAGTATAATTCTGTATCAATGTTCTCCATTGCTCTTGGCTCAGACTTCTGCGCCCTTTCATCTAAAAAGAAAATTATCATGACAAACTATGCACAGTGACAGATTTCTATCTGAGGACCAAGATGTTGGAGTAAGACAGGGATCAGCAAGCTATGGAAGACCCCTGTCACAACAGAAAAGACATAGCTCATAAAGCCTAAAATATTTACATCCTGGCTCTTTACAGAAAAACATTTACTAACCCATTGAAAACACTCATTTTTTTTTTGTTACATAGAAAAAGTTATCTAACAGAGAAACATGGATAAATTATTTTACTGGGAGTGGGAAAAATTATTCTAATTATGATTAAGATTTCAGAGAATGTAAGATAAGTGAGTAGTAATTTCGATGAAATAAAAATCAAAATGTTTTGCATGAAAAAAGATAATACATGAGAAAAATGTATTTTCAAATGATATCACTGATAAAGAGTTAATATCCCCAATACATAGACTCCAAAAATAAAGAAGGAAAAAGACCAATACATTCTAAGCAAGAAAAACAGCAAAAGATATAAATAATTTAAAGAAATATTTATTATTTCATATAAAAATTATTATCAACCTTGCATACAATTAAATAGTGCAAATTAAAACTGCACTGAAATATGATGTCTTACTTATCCACCCATTTGTCCCTACAGTCTTCTAGGATTTTGGCTAATACCCTTGGTAGGTTCTCAGCCAACAAATACTGTGAACCACCAACCTCAAGATCACTCCAGCCCTCAGCATCTTGTATTCTAGCTAAGGGCCCAGGAATTATGAAAAGGGACAAGCTACCATGCTATCACCACTCAACTTTCTGTCCTATACAATCCAAGAGCATAATACTATAGGTCAAATATCGCTTATCTGAAACACTTTGGACCAAAAGTGTTTCCGATTCTGAATTTTTTTCAGACTTTGAAATAATTGCATATACATAGGGAGATATGTTGAGGATAGAACCTAAGTCTAAACATATAATTTATCTTTTATAGACATCATATACACATAGAGTTAAAGTAATTGTATATGCTCTTTTCAATAATTGCGTGCACAAAACAAAGTTTGTGTCCACTGAACCATCAGGAAGCAAAGGTATCCCTATTTCAGTCACCCACGTGGACAATTTGTAATTGTTGGACATCATCATCATTTCTGACTTGTAATTTATAAGTTACTAATAAACAATCATTCTCCTGCACTTCTTCACACATAAGTACTATAAGTAAAAATTACGACACACTATTAGTAAAGTGAAAAATTCAGCAGCACGGCAGCAGCACCAGAACCCCTGTACCAGCTGGTAAACAACAGCCACAACCATCACCAGCAGGTTTTCAGTTCCCACCTACAATCCTGTGTTTTAATTAAAAGGTTGCTGTACGCTGCATGTTAATTTTTTTTAGGTGATAAGAAATATCAGAAGTAGTTGAGGAAAAAGAAAGTGTGTCCCCTAAGGATAAGAAGGCATTCTATCGGATGACTTTTTAAAATGTGTCTTTTAGGGTCGTCTGCCTCATTAACAATGGTATTTGTCTTAGTAGTCTCTCTTTGATTTCATAAGCTGACATGGTTTCTTGTCCTATCATGCATACTGCTCTAGTGCTTCCTAAGCTCATCACACATGTTTTACCACGTCATCTACAGGCACTTTGCCTGCAGTGTTAATGGCATCGTTTTCATAGTTGTGTGCCTGCATTTTGACTGTAACCCATCACATGAGATCAGGTGTGGAGTTTTCCACCTGTGGAGTCATGTCAGTGCTCAAAAAGTTTTGGTTTTTGGAGCATTTTGAATTGCAGATTTTTGGATTTAGGGATGCTCAAACTGCAACTGTTTTACACCAATAAATTTCAAGTAATTTTTTATGAAGTCATAGTAATTGGATATTACATTTCCAAAACTATATCAAGAAAAATCTTGAGGTAAAAACTTTAAAAAAATAAATTAATATAGACATCTAAAATATAACTACCATATTCTGAATTAGGCTAAAATAGTATTTCGACATAGCAATAATTTTCTAGTGGAACATAAATTATACACCACTGTAAATGATACATCACTAGAATCTGATACTATAAAGGCAATATCTTAAAATATGGAAAATAAAGATGAAAGTAATCCTAAGGGTTATCTTCCTTTAGATTCCTTATTTTACTTACAGAACAGTAAAATAAGAAATAGGAAATGTGAAAATAATTATTTCTAAAAAATCCTCCTGCTTTTTTATAGAAGTAGTTTTTAAATGAAAGCAATATTATCCTGTTTATTTGATATTAAAAATTTTTATAGAAACAGTCACCTAGGCAACAAAACCCCATAAAAGAATATAACAATTTGGGATATGTTTTTCATCTTTCTTCTTAAGAATCAGTCAAGAAAAATAGTTTTGGATTTTAAGACGTTAGTGGGGTCATTGTTAGAATAATTTGATTTAGAAAATAATAACACAAATATTTAATAGAAATAAGGTTCTGAAAGAAGGGAAGATACATTTCAAAACATTCCATCTTCGTAGATGGAAAGTCTTGGATAGCCATGATGTGAAAAAAACCAAGGCTAGAAATTTAATTCTTTAGCATGGAGGAAGATCATAAGGATACAAATATAAGCAAGATACCTACTTTTGCATGGTGATAAACACAGTTCTCAATAACGCATAAAATGTCATAATGGAATTACAGAATTATTTATAATTAAAATAGGACCATGGAATTTATGTTGTTTATTTTAAAAAAGAAAATGATAAATATATTATAATATATACAGAAAGGTTTACTTTACTTTCTCAGCTCAAACTAAGTCAGGAGAGATCAGGATCTTGATAACATTATTCACATGACCTTCAGATGTCTGGCCGCCCTCTAGGTTGATGGGGTAACCGGGCCACATGTTTGCAGATTATTCAGGTTAGTCTGTCTTTTTTTCACGTGGTGGTGGTCTAAGACTTTCTAGTATCATCAAGTTGACAAGTCGTAATATGCATGTACTCTACAAACCTCTGCTCATGTCCCAGTGGTAATGCATCACTGGTCAAAGCAAGTCATATGGCCAACCCAGAGCCATCATTACGTCTTTCCGGAAGATCAAAATTTGTAGTCAATTTTACAACATACGACAGTTGAGTTTTTGGCTACATATATTTATACATCTCCTGTAAGCAAAGTAACGCAACACAAAATAACTCAAAATAAATTCTATGCTCCTGTAAGCAACATTCCCTAACACAGGACTCTCTCATTTAATCAAATATGGCATAAGAGTTGGAATTTGGATGCATACGAGGACGCTCTTGATGTGGAGGCCTATTAGTAAGTGATCTTTTATAACATACTCAACAGGCTAGATAGGCACGGGAACACCTGATATGCATTCTTATTCAGATAGAAGAACAAAGGAAGTCACATAGTCACTGACCACAGCAATTCCAAAGTCTTGTTGGGAGAATATTGCCAGGGCTCTCTATACTGGGGACAAGAAATATTCTATGAGTATGGCCTAGCAATAATCCCTGGAAATAGGTGCCTGTCCACTAACCTCCTTACATTCCTCAGATTATTTTCCAGTGTCATATTTTTCTGTTCCTTGGCAGTGCCTCTCTATTTAAATGTTCACCACAGCCCATGATTTAGGTTTTTGTCTTGTGTTCTCTCCCCTCTCAGATATACTTCATATTTCATAAGGCATAGACCATCTTTGTAACTGTTGCAAATTAAAGAAGGCAGTAAATTCTTTGCCACCTTTCCCACCTATTTGCTTTCTTCTGGAATTTGTGCTGGCTCTTGGGACTAGATTTGATTAATAGAGTGTAGCAGAAGAGATGTTTAACCACTGGGCATGGGCTGTGAGACATACACGGCTTCTGCTTTTTTCCACATGATACAATCCCTCTCAGAAATCAGATGCCATGTAAGAAGTCCAACTATACCAAGATAACGTATAAGGAAGGCCAAGTTAACCATATGGAGATAGAGGCCACTGTAGGAGCAGGAAGATGCCAGACATGCAGGGAAAGCTTTATTGGATCTTTCAGGCCATTACCGCTTCCTGCCGAATGCAATCAAATGAATGACCCCAGTTAACAGAACATAGAGCAGAAGAAACATCCAGCTAACCCAGTCCTAAATCTTGACCCACAAAATCAAGGGTTAATTAGAGTAAATTAAGTTTGGGCAATTCATTGCATAGAAATAGATAATAACAAGAACAACAGCAAAAAATAGGGTAGCATTCTCAAAATGCTTGCTGCTTATGAAGAGTTAGAGGCCCAGAAATTTCTTTTTAAAGAACTATATTCTTTTGTATGCCAAGATTGTGATACTTTAATTAGTATAATTCCTTAAAAGCTTTATTCCTTGTCTATGAATATGATCCAGGTGCATGTTTATTGCTTCAAGGCTAAATCTATGATTCTTTTGAAGACAGATGGTGCTCTAAGACTTTCTCTACAAGGGATGTGTCAATCTTCAGTAGGAAAAAACACACATACAATTCTGAGAAGCCCTCTTTTTAGGGTCTTAGGCACTAACTTAAATCTAATAGAAATTTTTAAAAAGGTCTTGAAATTCGTTCTGCACCCCTAGACCTTGTTTCACTTTTTGTTTGGGGAGATTTTTACTGACCAAAGAGTCTGAAGATAACAAACAGATTCATTTGTAAATTTGGTGCTTCTCTATTACCTCTAAATTCTGCTTGCAAACTGAATAGTTTATTCTTTAGCTATTCTCTTTTTGCATCTTTTCATAGACAGCTAAAATAGATCAATTGATATTTAATATATTTATTTGGCCTAGAAATCATCTTTCCAAGGTGGCTACATTTATTGGTCAATTTTATATCTTTCCTGTTACTGTACTTGACAGTTGTATTTTTCTGCAACTACAAACACAGGTCACCAAACTGCTATAATAGTTTCTGTATTATTATTCTTTGCTCTTTCTAAATGGTCAGTATATCATTTGTTCTGCTATACTAACAGTTTTCCAGACACTTTTTTCTGCCTCATCCAATATGCTCATTCCCAAATCAGTGCTGTTTTATGTTTTTGTTATGACCGTGCCTGATTTCTAAGTACTAACTTCTTCAGCAGTCAAGAAAGCAAGAATACTATGAGCATTATAGAGATACAGTAAATAGTAAAGGAATTAACCTTGAAAAATGATGACTGAAGCTGAGGAAGTAAAGCTCTGGAAGCGGAAATCCAATAGTCACTACTGAATTCAACTGAAATACTCACAAAGGTGGACATGTCAGAGTTTGCAAGGTAATAATGCAAGAAATCAAGCATATCCAGTTACAAAAGTGGAGCAACAGAAGGGGAATTCATGGACATGTCTATGTGCCTTTGTAGCTTCTGCTTACAAGTTTCAAAACCCAGTGTCTGGTGGTGGGTATGAGACTGCTTCATCCAACAGGACTGACACATGGAGTAGAGGAGAATGAAGCAAATCCACTGTGCATCTCTTTGTACATAACCATATGTGACTATGACAAGTTTGCAAGAGTGATTGTTGTTCCACTTACTCTTCTGGATCTTGCCTTAGTTTCTCTTTTGGCCAACACTAATCGACTCCAAGTGAGGAGATTCTGGAGAAAGCATAGCCTTGTCTCAATCACATTAAAAGCACAATCCAACACAGACTTGTATGACTCCATTTTTAATGTTTACATCTCTTATCCATTCAGAATATATTTTGGGGTATGATGTGAGGTATTGGATACATTTTATATTTTGATGTAAATATGTACTAGAAAGTATTTATTTTGACCACAAATTTAAAATGCAATTGATATATTATGTATAATATGGTATATCACATATACCATATTCTCATTATTTGGGGATTATTTTATATTTTTCCACTGGCCCATCCTCTATTTATAAGTCAGTGTTACAATGACTTAATTGTAGAATTTTACTGTTTGTTTTACTATCTAATAGGATGAGCTTCTACTTTCAAACACACACACACAGCTGCTCTTTGAATCAAGAATTTGTATTCATGTTACTAGATTCTTGGACAGAATTCTTCAGCACTACACACACTATCTATAATCTGACCATGAAGATCCAGGCTTGGAGCAAACTGACAAAAGAAGATCTGATCTCTGTATCTCAAACACCAACAGAGTGTTTAGGAGAAAAATGAAATAGCGAAAAAGAAGTAGAAATAAAATTTCAGTTATTATTTAGCTTAATGAGTGTCTGTCAATCCTAAAAGAAAAAAAAAAAAAAAAAGCAGTGATCAGATTTAAGGGACATATATGAGACTGATGTCCCTCAGAAAATTCTAGCTCTTTTCACTTAGACTGAAATATTGAGTAGCCACTTAACTATTGAGCATAGAAGATGAGTTTCAGAAATAAAGTAGATGATGCTTGTGCTACATCATTTAATAAAACTAAATCAGACTATGTCAATTTGTTGGTGGCTTTTGACAACATACTAATATAGTAAAGCACAGACCACACTGAAATGAAATAAACTCATATATTACCACTAAGATATATGTATTTTCTTGGACTCTAAATATTTCTTCCCTCTGAAAGCACTGAACTAATGTCTTTAGTGTAAGACTAAACAAGCATGCCTACTCAGAGATGACTCTACCAGAATTCTCTTTCTGCTGAATGTGAGCACATCTGATTCTAGGAATAAATGTTTTAAAAAAGTGATAAGGAAAATAAACATATTTAAACCCAACACAAACTCCAAGGTTTTCCCAACTCTTCTGCAGTTTCTATACTTGCTTCCCTTTCCTGTACATATGGACCTTATTCGATCTAGTGATTAAAGCACATACATGTGACTACCATCTTGGTTTTCCATTATGATATTACTTCCTAATATTGCAGAATCTTCCCAACATGAATTTGAACCATCTTAATCTCAGAGTTGTCTTCAGAACTTCGGACATGATTGTCATGTTCCCAAATCAGATTTTCTGGAAACACTGTGAACTTTATGATTAAGCCCAATATTGGCAAGATCCCTGTTTTCCAGCTAACAGTTTAAAATATGTTCTCTGCCCTCACTTTCAAAACTGTTTGAAGTATATAAAACATTCCTGAATGTTCTCCATAATATTTGTGTTTCCCATTTCAAAACAACTATTTCCCAGGTTTTGTAAAATTGTTTCATTTCTTATCTCCTCCTCGGCCTTTATTTAATCCATATACTCTTAAATCTTTGCTTGGATCAGTAGGATTCAGTACCAGATGAAAACAGCCTTCATCCTAACCAACATAGTGAAACCCCATCTCTACTAAAAATACAAAAAATTAGCCAGGCATAGTGGCAGGTGCCTGTAATCCCAGCTACTAGGGAGGTTGAGGCAGGAGAATTGCTTGAACCCGGGAGGCAGAGGTTGTAGTGAGCTGAGATTGCACCGTTGCACTCCAGCCAGGGTGACAGAGTGAGACACTGTCTCAACAACAACAACAACAACAACAACAACAACAACAACAAAGTAGCCTTATGTTTACTTTCCAACCAAATATTCTAATGCTTCTCTGAGATATATGTACTTCAGAAAAACTTGAAGCCATTTTTCTAAGCTTCTAATTTCCTATTTTGAGTAACCTGAGGATCATGAACAACTGTAGTAAACTGGTTTTCTTAATTCCCTCCATTGCCTTCTTCCTGTCTTCCATGTGATCTAAGTTGCTTTTGATAGAACTGTAATAATTTATGTGATGAAAATTATTTCATGAATTTTGGACATCCTGAAGAACTTGGACATGACCAGAGTTTATCAGAAAAGTTTAGACATGAATTCAATACTGGTTTCCCAAATAAGAGAATATTAAACTGAACATTGATTCCATGTCAGGAATATTTCTCTCTATGTGGAATATGCTGACTCACTCAGTCAGATTCAATCTAACAACGTCCAGGAGGATGCTGCCTGCGTGTATAAGTATGTTGGCAACTTAGAGCTACTGTGTAAGCAGAATTATTTTGAAAGGTAATTATATTCATTGACAGCCTAAACAGGACATAGAGTCATGCTAGATAGAAAATACTGCATTTTTAAACATCTACAGCAAAAACTACATGAGAGACATCAATTGTACTTGACTCATAGTATCCTCAGGAATCTGGCTTTTGGTATCTTTGGTTTGATTTTGATCTCATATAGGGAATGAATGTTACTTATAACTTGGGCCATTTTTGGAATCCTTGATTAAGGCAGTTCAACAAAATATGCAGCAGCAATTATGTTAACATTTAACATGTTTTGATTATAACAGATTGTATAACACCAAAATGTCCTCAAGTATATTTATAGATATGTATAACTCTAGGTTCAACTGTGTGTGTGTGTGTGTGTGTGTTCTTAGCAAGTTGAAACTTCAAATAAGTAAATAGGGAAGTAATTATTTAGTGGAATTCTAGAATATGGACCAAAAAGCTAATATTATTACACTTAGATAATATGGATTTTTTGAAAAGAATAACCTTAGAGGAACAGCCTGAATATTTTACTCCAATTTTAAGGCAAATAGATGTTAAATCTAACCTAAATACTCCACACATGCACAATCGTGTCTCTGAAAAGATAAGGATAACATAATTAAACCACAATTCTCAAAATTGGCATATCCTTTATTTAAGCTAATGATGGTTTAATTCTAATGTAGTAAATATTAAATTAACCATTTTTTGTGAAACAACACATTTTATCAAATAGTCATTTCATTAGTTTGTTTAGCTATTGCAGAGTTGCATATACATTAAAACCAGAATTTTAGCTCTAGGGTGAGTCTAGGATACTTTCAAAAAGCTTGTTCATTTCACAATGCCATTTAAATTTCCACAGCTAGATTTGAGCATTTGTTATTTTTAGAGAGCAATGGTCATGTTCATTCTAAAAGCTGAAAAGAGAACTTACCAATTACAATTCTAAAGTTATTTCTAACATGTCTCCTACTTCGTTATTTTTGCCCTCAGCAAGCATGAAACAATGATGTACAGAGAATATCTCAGAAAATTAATATATAGCCTTCTTAAATAATTTCAGTGCATTTGGTATTTAATTTTATATTAAATTTATTCTAAACTCATCTACTGCTTATTTTTTGTCCCATTTTGTACACATAATACTATTTTTACTCAATAGTTGTCATATTAACAGCATAGTAATATGAATAATATCATGCTAATGTCATTAAATGAGAGGAGGTATCTGTGAGCACTTGGGGACTGGGATTGAAGCAGGTTTGTAGGAGAAAATGAAGACCTTGTCCTTAGACATGTTAGGTTTTTGATGCTTAGTTAAATGTAGTGAACCAATTTCCTTTACAAAAACAAATCAATGAAGTAATCTCTAGTTCTTTTCATCCTTCGTCTCTGCTGAAATGATTCCTTCTCAGTGATGTGACTTCATTACTCTCTCTTCTTTATTTTCATCATAGCAATTAACACTATCTGAAATTACATCATTTATTTATCTACTTATTTTTGGTTGCCTCTCACTAGAATACAGGCTCCATGAAGATAATCTATTTTGTCTTCTGCTATATTCTCAGAATCTATAATAGTATTTGAAACATAGTATGCATACAATAAATATTTGTTGAATAGATAATGATGAGATGAATTTCAGATGTTACTTCAGTTACCTCCGGCAATTTGTTTGCGACACCAAATCTAGAGTTTGCTGGTAAGTCCAATCAACTCTAAACAGAACACAGCTATTGCTTTAATAGTTTGTTGTTTGGGATATATATATATACATATCTAACATATATATGTGTGTATACATGTATGCACACATATCCAACATATATATGTGTGTGCTTGTATATATATACATATATATATAGCAGAAAATGGGCCACAGATAATACATAATTTTTATTCTTTTATCACTTTGAGGTAGATTCAATGATTAGTTCTCTGTACTCTAATAGTAACATGTACTCTCTGTACTCTAACAGTAACATTGAAGGTAGGTTCAATGATTAGTTCTCTGTACTCCAACAGTAAACAAGCACGATCAGGGGAAAGAGATACTTCTCACAGGTATTTAGTAAGTGTAATATGTCCTATTTTTGCAATGTGTAGATATTATCTGAGAAAAGATACCTGCAAATTTTACTTTTGCTTACTTAATAAAATAGACAATATAAAAATCTGCATTGAATTTAACTCTCAATGAGAAAGAATAAACTATATGTGGCATGATGAACTATTAGAAAATATTAGGCTTATAAGTGGCAATTTAACTCACTTTGACTTACCTTTCATAATCCTGCCTATATGGACACAAAAAGTCTCAGATTGTTGTCCTGCTGAAAAATTACAAAAGTGCTTCATCCACAGAGCAAAAACAGTAACTCTATTACTATTTTAGTAATAGCTTAGTAGTCTTGCTGTACTGTTTAAGGAAAAAAGACAAGAAGAAAAAGGTTTGTACATGTTCAATACTGGCAAAACCATTCATTTTACTTTTGTTATGGTCACAAATAGTTAATATTAAAAGAGGATATATTAAAACCACAAGAAGTACAACTTCTTAAAAATGCCTAAATAGTCCCCATTTACTCCAGGGATTTGATAGTTATCTTAAAGACAGAATAGTTTAAGCCAGTTATTTGAACTATAGACATTGTTCTTGTCTACTCCAGTAGTTCTTAGCTTTTTGGCACTCAAAATAACATTGTCTCTCAAAATCTGCAGGGGGTTGGTTTCAAAACCCCCATGATTACCAAAATCTACAGGTGCTCAAGTTTCTTATATAAAATGATGTAGTATTTGCATATGGCTTATCCACGTTTTTCCACTTTCTTAAATAATCGTTAGATTAATTTTAATATCTAATACAATGTAAATTCTATAAAAACTGTTGTTATACTATATTGTTTAAGGAACAATGATAAGAAAAAAAGACTATACATGTTTAGCAATGGCAGAACCATCCTTTTTCCATTTGTTTTCCTTTTATATTCCCAAAAAATATATAGTTTATTCTTTCTTATTAAGCGGTAAATGGAATGGGCAAACATTTTCAATCCACGGTTGGTTGAATCCATGGATGTGGAACCCATGGATAGGGAGGGTTGACTGTATATATTTTACAAAGATATTTAACTCAAGTATAACACACACACACACTACAATATACACACATGTGCATATATTCTACTACAAGTGTTCATACATACATGCTCAGTATATAGAACCATGTATTTTTTACATATGTATAACCCTGTGTTCCACCATATGAAAGAAGATACAGGGTAATTTTTAGCATCGCAGAATCCTCCTTTAGGTTCCTACCCAACAAACACCATCATCCACATACAGTGATTACTACTAGTCTTATTTCTCACATAGTAAAAATTTAATTTGCTATTGAGCTTCATATTAATATAAATGCAATAATAAAGTATATATATTAAAAAACAGGTCTATGCAGGTATAATTTACATATAGTAAATCATCCTTTAAAGGTGTACAGTCATATGAATTTCACACACAGTCATGTAATCACCACCACAGATAGATGAGATATAAAGCATTTCACCAACCACCACGGCTCCCTCATTTGACTTTATACGCAATACCCCTCCCTAAAACTCAAGTTCTAAAAAACACTGGCCTGTAGTTTGCTCCTATGAGTTTGACTTTTCAAAATATATAAATGAAATCATATTATGTATAGCCTTTGAATCATATAAGTCATTTGTGATTCATCCCAGTTGGTTGTATCAGTATTCTGTTTCTTTTTGTTATTGAATAGCATTTAATTCTATGGATGCACCAGAGTTTATTCTTTCACCATAGTTGATATGCATTTGGATTCTTTCTAATTTTGGGTGATTATGAATAAAACCTCTGCAGATGTTCACCTACAGAATTGCATGTTGATGTATACTTTCTTTTCTCTTGAGTTAAAACCTAGAAGAGAGCTTGTTAGGTCATATGGTAAATACATGTGTAATATATATGTGTAAATTAAAGACTGTTCTCTGAAGCAATAGACCTTTTTGCATTTTGCATCAGTGATGCTTGATAAAGTTGCCCTTCATCCTCACCAGTATATAATTGTATACAATTGTAGTTTCAATTTTATTTTTCCCAATGACTAGCGATGTTAAGCGGCATTTTACATCCTTAACTTCTGTTTTTATATATTACTTAATAAAGTGTCTGTTCAAATTTTTAATTTATTTTAATTGAATTGCTTGTCTTAATGAGGTGTATGTTATCAATTAAGGGTGCTATAAAAATATACCACAAACTGCTTGGCTTAAACAACAAATTATTTACTTCTCACATTTGTCAAGGCTTGAGAGTTTCAAGATCAAAGTGCTAGCAGATACAATCAATGTATGGTGAGGACTCACTTCCTGGTTTGCAGGTGGCCATCTGCTCTTTGCATCTTCATATGGTGGCAAGGAGGGAGTGGGAGAGCACATGGTGGAGGGAAGGGGAGAGTGCATCCTTATATGGTGGCAAGGAAGGAGGAGGAGGAGGGAGAAAAAGAGAGAGAGAGAGAGAGAGAGAGAGAGAGAAGCCCCTCTTATGAGGGCATTAATCTTATTCACGAAGCTCAATGCTCACTACCTATTTACTTTCCAGTCTAAGACCCCACCTCCTAATGCCATCACATTGGTTAGGGTTTTAACAAATAAATTTTGGGAATACACAAATTCAGCCCATAATTTGTGATAGTTCTTTGTATATTCTGGATACAAATCCTTTCTCAGATATGCATTTTATTTTCATTTTCTTATAATTTGTTTCAAAAATGAAACTTGATCAAGTGTAATATATATTTTTTAAAGTTTGTATTTTGTGTTGGTGTGCTAAGAAAGCTTCAGTTTTTCCAAGGTCTCAATAAGTTTTGCAATGTGTTTTCTGGAAATTTTCTTATTTTAGTTTTTTTCTAGTTTTAAATCAATGATATGTTTCATGTTAATATGGAACTTGACACAAAGTTTGATTGAGTTTTATTTATTTTACAAGTAGATGCCCAATTTTTTAGTGACAATTTGCTTTAAAAAATCCTATACCCATTAAATTCCTTTAGCAAATTTGTTAAAAATCAGTTGAACATTTTTTTAACTCTATCTTTACTTTTTATTATTTTTTACTCCCTACTCTGGACCATTGGTCTGTGTGTCTTTCTTTTGTCTTAATTTTTTAAAGGCATTTTTGTTGATAACATTTTGTTTTTCATTAAGCACCTCAAAATGTCAGTTAAATGACACTCCATTGTTTTCTGGCTTGCTTAATTTTGATGAGAAATTTACCATAATTCTTGCCTTTGTTTTTCTATATGAGATCTATCTTTTTTCTGTCTTCAGGATTGTTTCTTTGTATTTGATTTTCAGCAATTGTACTATATCTAGAATTTTTTGTTATTAATGCTGTTACTGTTGTTGCACTTGTTTCTTTTGAAACAATCTGCATTTTTTCAGTTCGATGTATTTTATGTATTATTCTTTTGAAAATTATTTGTTGTTATCTATCCAAATATTCTGCTACCTTCCTTCTTTATTTCTGGATCTTGAATTACACATGTGTTAGATTGTTTGATATTATACCATAGCTCTTTTACGTTCTGTCTTTTTTCTTTATGTTTTAAGCCTTTTTTGGTTGTGTTCTATTTTCTTATTTTTTAATTTTGGTAATTTCTATTAAAAAGTCTTCAATTTCATCCATTATTTTCTTAACTGTCTTAAGTTCATTTGTGAGCCCAGATAAATAATTATTTTTCATACTTTGCTACAAGTTTTTAAATTTTCATTTGATACTTTCTCTCTCTCTCTCTCTCTCTCTCTCTCTCTCTCTGAGACAGAGTCTTGCTCTGTCACCCAGGCTGGAGTGCAATGGTGTGATCTCTGCTCACTGCAACCTCCACCTCCCAGGTTCAAGTGATTCTTCTGCCTCAGCCTCCTGAGTAGCTGGGATTACAGGTGTGAGCCCCCACCACCACATCCAGCTAATTTTTATATTTTTAGTAGAGACGGGGTTTCACCATGTTGGCCAGGCTGGTTTCGAACTCCTGACCTCAGAGGTTCCACCCACCTCAGCCTCCCAAAGTGCTGGGATTACAGGCATGAGCCACAGTACCAGGCCTTTTCTTTTCTTTTCTTTTTTTTTTTTTTTTGAGATGGGGTCTCACTCTGTAACCCAATGTGGAGTGCAGTTGCACGATCTTGGCTCACTGCAACCTCCGCCTCTGGGGCTCAAATAATTCTCATGACTCAGCCTCCCAAGTAGCTGGGACTATAGGTGTGTGTCACCGCATCCAGCTAATTTTTTGTATTTTGGTAGAGACAGGGTTTTACTGTGTTACCCAGGGTGGTCTCAAACTCCTGAGCTCAGGCAATCACCCGCCTTAGCTTCCCAAAGTGCTGGGATTACAGGTGTGAGCCACTGTGCCTGGCCAATATCTTCTTATAATTTCCATTTATCCTCTAACATTTTCCCATCTGTTTATGATGTTGTCCCCTTTAACATATTAATCATTGCTATTTTAAAATACTTTGTCAAATAATTTCAGCACCTTGGTCGTCTCTGTGTCTTGTTATATTTATTGTTTTTATCCTCATTATTTTTAAGCCTATTTTGTGTGTGCACTTAAATTTTTTGTTAAATCCTGGATATTAGGCGTAGAACAGTAGAAACTGAAGTAAATCATATTAACACCTGAAAATAGGTACATTTCTTCTCTCAGACATTCACCTTGGTGGTTTGGGTGAATCTAGTCAGGACTTTGCTGGGATGATATTTTGTTGTTGCTATGCTTAAATTCTGCTGGTAGTTAGCTGCTATTGCTTTGAATTTGAAGTGAAAACAGGGATGCTGGAATATTTTTCTTAGTGTTTTACACTCAGAGTTTTACTTCTATCTGCATGTCTTTAACATAAAGGGAGTTTCCTTGTATGCCCTTGCCCTTCTGGAAACAATATGCCTTTATTACTTGCTACTTGATGATTATTAGGCTGATGTTAGGTGGCCTACATGGTTGTTCATTGTTTTAGTCAAGCCATAGTCTTAGAGCTTGGGAATGTCAGTTATTTATTGTCCCTATCCTGTTCCCTGTGGTAGAAAAATGCTACCCCTTATCTGTGACAGATCTTGCATATGAGAGAGTTTCTTGCATCTCTCATATTAGTAGAAGATTTTTAACGGTACTGATATAAAGTATTGGGTCCAGGCCAGGCACCGTGGCTCACGCCTGTAATTCCAGCACTTTGGGAGACTGAGGCGAGCGGATCATCTGAGGTTGTGAGTTCAAGACCAGCCTGACCAACATAGAGAAACCCCATCTCTACTAAAAACACAAAATTAGCCAGGCATGGTGTCACATACCTGTAATCCCAGCTACTCAGGAAGCTAAGGTAGGAGAATCATTTGAACTTGGGAGATGTGGAGGTTGTGGTGAGCCAAGATTACGCCATTGCACTCCAGCCTGGGCAACAAGAGCAAAACTCCATCTCAAAAAAAAAAAAAAAAAGATATTGGGTCCCGGATTGTTTCCTATTTGGCTTTGTTTTTGACCTGTACTTCTGCTAGCCACGATCGATCTTCTCCTATGCTCTGAGGGTGAGATGGCTTGCTGTCAGTTTCTCAGCATTTTAAGCCTTTTGCTCTGTATGAGAGTAGGGTCTAGGCAGGTGGCTGAGGTTTTTGTGCCCTTCACCATCAGCTTCCAATTATCTATTTCACACCACCACCATCCACAGAAGTTCTCTCTGGTCTCCTGTACGCCTGCCAGTCTTTCTACTGAGCACCTTACAGAGTTTCATAGAAAAGAATCCATACGTGAATGTGAAGTCTCCCTGTGTGGGGGTCTTTGTTAGGTTTTTTTATTTTCATCTCTATTAATATCCTGAATGTGAGCAGATGAGCTCTTGGATCTGAGACAAATTTATTGTTAGCTCTCTTTTAGTAAATAAGTGTGCCAGTCCCTCTCTCCATAGACATGACCCTTTGTGAATGAGATAAAAGCAAGAGGGGAAACTCTCCTGCATGACTAGCCAAATAGCCCAAAGGCAAGGGGTAAAGAACAATGGACTCTCTCAATTTACAGACAGTAAGAGACACAAGTCCCCTTCTGCTCCCCAAAATAAAGAATACAATAATATAAAAACTTTTGCTCCTTAAAATTAAATGGAAATCATCCTGAATTCTCGCCTTTATTTTTGCAAGGTAAAGACATCTTTCCATGGGAGAGTTAACCCCAAGAATCTCTGGCTTTTACAACCTACAACCATCTATAAAGTCTTGCTTATAGTATTTGGAATGTGAATATTAATATCTGTATAGGAAGAGAGCATTGCAAGCTTCCTGGCACCTTAGGAATTATTTTAGGAAATGGATCCAGGGTGGAATCATTTGGCTGTATCTGGAAAAAAGAAGTTGTTTTATTATCCTTTTAGGTCAGAGCAACACGCTATAAAAATGACTACTGATCTAATAGTATGTGAAGAGTAAAATGTTCCCAGGGGAAGTGAAAGCAAGTACTCTCTATTTTTCTATTGTATACATTTCTTTCCTTGTCTCAGGAGAGGAGGGCTTTTTTAGGATCACTAAGATTTCCAGAGAAGTTTTATTTCTCCGCAGGCGCCCATGGGTTCCATATTGTTGCAAGTAGCCCATATCTGGCCTTTAGCATTTTTTTCGTTTTCAATTTTCATCCATGTTTTCTTACCCACTGTTTGGACAACTGGTGCCTTCTATGTGGTCTGCCACAGGTATATCAGTCAACATCCACTATTTCTCATTGAAAATACCTGTCCTTCTTTAGAATTTAGGCTACTTAGACAGCTCTGTAAACCTGATTCTTTGATGGGTTCAGTCAAAGTTATTATTTTGTACTGTACCCAGATTTTCTCATTGTTAGATCTGGAAGTTACACTGCTAGCTTCCTATATCCTAGATGAAAATGGAACTCATATTATTTATTATTTGACGTCTAGTTTCTTTGGCTCAACCCTATGCTTGCAAAATGTGTCTATGTTTTTTTACCTTGTAGAAGTCTATTCTTTTCTACTGCTAGTAGTATTCTGCTGTATGAACATTCTATAATTTAGTTACACATTCTCCAGCTGATGAACATTTAGATAGTATCCAATTTGGGTTTATGATAAACAAAGCACTATGAACATTTTAATGCAGATATTTTTGTAGAAGCACACTCATAAATTCTGGAGTGATACTGCCTTAACTTACACAGATATATATTTAACTTTAATAGGTAAACTAAATAGATTAAAGAAATGACTAGCAATTTGCACGACCATAGCAAACTATGAGAGTGTTTGATCCTTCACACCCTTGACAACATTGATATTATTGGTGTTTTTAACATTAATATTACTCAGTAATAATTGTGAATATTCTCAATTTGACTTTCTGCATTGATTATAGAATTTAACACTTGGATAACATTTTGCTCCAGTTTACAACATTTAGTTATTTTTTTCACTCCTTAAACTAATCAATATCAGGTTTGAGAGAGCACATTGAGGATATTAGTCAACCTGGTTTCTTTTAATGCTTATTTGTTTTAAAGGTGAGGAAATGTTTGAAATAACAGAATAATACAGAAAACAAAATTTGCAGACTACCTCTGGGTTGCAACTGTTCCTTTATTACTATGGATATAATATTTATATTAAAATATACAAATATACATATATATGTAAATATATTTATATATATTATAATATAGGTATTATATTTATATTTATGAGTAAGATTATAGTTTATATCATCAAATAACTCTTCCCAAATGATACATATATTTTGACTTAGAGAGCGCTATTGAGAATATCTGCATAAATAGTCTCCAGCTCCTGTCAAATTATTTAAATCATTGATTTCACAATTCTGTCTGCATACAGTTGAAAGTCTTTCAAAAGTCAATGCATCAATGTTGCACCCACATGCTTTTCCAGAAAGCAGATATAAATTGACTAGCTTTGCCTTCTTAATGAATTTGTCATGTAACTAAACTATTAGTTTGTGCTTATGTCTGACAGTTACCTTGTTATCAGGCCAAGAATAATGTGCTAATATTTGAATTTTGTCATATGCAATGATTTTTGATGACTCTATATCCAATGCTAAGGTACAGAGAAAGGAAAAATGCTGTCCTTTAGTTTAGAAGTTGGCCAAGGGTACACAGACACACTATAACATCATATTTAATAAGAGAAAAAGTCAGTTAATACAGAAAAGGAGAATCAGCCTCTAAGTTGAGGTATGTTTGGGTGTTTTCTTCATATTATCAACAGCAAGCTGTCTTTCATGTCTAGGATTCACCAGACAAATGATAAATGCCTGATATTCGGTGAATTTGACATTTGGAATGAAAAAAATAGAGGTTTTGAGGCCTTATTTTAGCTCCTGGAATTGAAAGAGCATGCACAACCATATCCATCTCCTGGATTAACCAGAGCTTGTTATTAACTAACAGTGAAGGATGAAATATTAGATATGTTCTGAAGAGTCAAATAAAGTACACGACATGAAAACAAAAAACAATAAGCCATGTTAGAATACATCTCTTTTCAAGCCTCACCCCATATTCTGTCATTATAAGAAAGAATTTCCTGCTTTCCAAAGTAACAGTAATTAATGAAGAGGATGTTTTACATCCCATGTAAAAAGTAAACCTAGCAAACAAGACCTCTTACGACCCTGAGTGTATGGATATCACCCTGTTCAATGAAGGGCAAAATGTGAATATATTTTGTCATAGTTTCTGCTATGTTAACAGGTAATCTTGTGTTACAGCAGGCAAAGTTCACTCTCTATTTTACAGTTTTTCCCAGAGGCTTTCATAGTCTAATTAATCACTTATCCATTTAAGATATACATGTGGTCTGTTGAGAGAAAGAGAGAATAAGTATAACATTTGTCTTTGAAATAATTAAGAAAAAAATACGATTTAAAAATCAACAAAAAATGCAGCAGACAATGTAACTTTGGGTTATAACATGGTACTCAGGGTCAGTGTTTAGAATATCAATTATTATTGAACAGAAAATATTTAATACTACTGCATAATAATGATTATGATCAAGACAATGCCCAGTAACATATGACAAAGAATATATTTTCACTGTTACTCACTAGTGTGTCTGTAAAAATGTGGTAGTACAGGAAACAAAAAGACAACCTATAATTTACATACAAGTATCAACGTTATGTAATTTAATTTACTAAAACATAAACCAGAAAATAAGTAATCTGGGACAGATGTGTAGTAACAGTGAACTGAAGGGGATGCCTTCAGAAAGGGCATCAGTGAATGGCAGATTGTTTTAGCATAAAACAATTGTTTCGTTTCTAGCTAATGGGACGGTTCTGAGTGTTTGGATGGTGATGAACAAGACAGACAAATCTCTGTTTTCCTGGAGTTCACATTCTGTAACAGGGAAGATGTATAATAAATAAGCAAAACAAAACAAAACAAAACAAAAACCATATAATCAGGACAGAGACAAAGTACTTCACATCCAGCTGAGGAGTGATAAAAATGTGGACGTTGTACTGGATATCAGAAATACTTTTGGAGTTAAATTGACAGGATTTGTTACATAGATGCAAACTTATATAAAGGTGGGCATAAAATGTGGCAGTTTGTGCATATTACATAGACATAAATGTACAGACATTTTTGAGAGCTTAATTTTATGTTGTTTTTCGAAATTATTATTTCATTCCTCCCCAGGCCTACAGAGGGAAAAAACATGTGGTATGACCTGTGTGGCTCTTTCAATCTCCTTAAGTGTTCTGATGATTCCTTTACTTGACTTCTCAAATACATTTAATATATTATTCTAGTAAAAGCCTTGATCTTTGTGATCATAATGAATACAGAGTGGAGAGCTTTGTTTATGAAATATCATAAAAAGGAAAATATGAGATATAGTATTCTTTGATGCCCAGCGTGTTCAAATTCACAAAATTAGCCACATCATAAATTCTCTGCTGATTTTCCAGCAATGCCAGAATACTTTCTTTTTAAAAAACGAACTGGGGGAGCATATAATCATCTGAGCAGTGATCAGCATACCAACACATCTTCTCTCTCTCTCGTACTATTGATCATCTCATCATCTACCTCTGCCTCCTTCCCGTCCTTTCACTCACTCTCCTCTCCATATGTCTCTCTGTTCCCTTTTGTGCGTGTGTGTGTGTGTGTGTGTGTGTGTGTATGTACGTCTTTTTGGCTCTCTCTTCCATTTCTATCTCTTCTTTTACATCTCTCTCTTTATTCCTCAAAGTCTTCATGAATTTTTGTTGTCCCCTTCTCTGATTTATTTCTCCATTTCCCATCATGCTTTCCTCCAACTCCCATCTCTCACCTACTATGCCCTCCATATGTGGATCTTTGTAAATGCCCCTCTCCTAAAATGACCAATAGCCTTAGCTATATTAATTAATAAAGAACAGGTGTCTGAGCCAAGCTACAACGATAATACCCCAATATACAGGTCCTAGTCTACATGCATGCATACACTCTCGTGACTATAGATTTCTGCTCAAGATAACTGACTGGCAATCCAGGAAGGTCTGAACTGATCACATTCTTATAGGCCATAGAATGTCAACTTTGCTGTTTACTGGAGAGAAGTCCATAGTGCTCTGTCAGCACCATCATGGCATACGTTATATCATTTTAGCACTCTTATATTTTCTTCAACTCAGTCTGCTGCAGCAAACTGTCCCCATGTTGCTCAGAGTCCAGTCAGATAGTCTCATGTCTCTGATTGCACACTTCATTTATGCCATCCATTCCACGCTTACTTACTACTAAGGTTCAAGATACTATATGACCTTCTCAGAACCCATGATAAAGTCCACCTTATCAGATTAATGACATTTTCAGTTTCCAGCCAGCAAATAAATAGGGCTAATGGCCAGTTTTTCCTCGTGACTCACTGTGCAGTTTACGGCATGTGTGGTGAATGCTGCTGCTACTCTTGCACTGATCCAGCTTCTCCAGGAGCTGCCTTCAGAGGCCAGGCAATAAAACCTGGAAAAGTGGGGATAGTTGATATCCAATGGGGTAAACGTTGACTCATGAGAGATAAGAGATGGAAAGGAGCCATTGAATAAATTCTCTTCCACTTCTAGTAATTATTCTGAGGTCCTATGTTTTCATAAAGTCTTGTTTGAGAAACATAAAGTCTTGTTTGAGAAATGCTTCTTGACAAGAAATCAGCTGTACTTTATGATTATTCTTTGGCCAATTTTGTTATTTACCTTTCTTTCTTTCCTCCCATGCTGCCTTTTCTTTCACTATTACTTTTCTGTGTTTGGAAGCCCCCTAAAATGTTTGCTTAGATTTGGTCTTCCAGGGAAATAAGACTAAAACTTTTTTCCAAAGTTGCAATTATTAATCTCTATGGTGGCCATAAAACCAAGTCAGGCCACTTGAAATCCAGTCACACTATTTTTTATTGATATATAATATTTATACATATGTAGTTGATACAGGTGATTTTTTTGTTATATGCATAGAAAGGGTAACGGTTCAAGTCAGGGCATTTATGGTACCCATCATGTTGAGTATTTATCATTTATATGTGTTGAACACATTTCAAGTCTTTGAAATATACAATACTTTCTTATTTACTACAGTCTCCATACTCTACTATTTAACATTAAAACATACTTCTTCTATCTAACTTTATGTTTCTACCCATTATCCAACCTCTCTTAATTCCTTCCCACCTCTTTTAATTCCCTCCCAACTCACATTCTTCCCAGTGTCTGGTATCTTTTACTCTAACTTCTATATTCATGAGATGAAATTTCTTCACTATCATATATAATAAGAATATTAAATATTTTTCTTTCAGTTTCTGGCTGATTTCACTTAACACAATAACCTCCAGTTTTACACATGCTGCTGCAAAGGACAGAATTTGGTTGTTTTATTGATTAAATAGCACTCCATTGTGTATATATACCACATTTTCCTTATTCATTTATCTATTGAAGAACACTTAGGTTCATTTTATATATTTGCTATTATGAATAGTGTTGCAATAAACATAAAATTGCAAGTAACCCTTTGATATACTGATTTCCTTTCCTTTGGATAAATAACCAGTAGTGAGATTGCTGGATCATATTGTTCTATTTTTGGTTCTTTAAAAAATCTCCATACTGTTTTCCATAGTGGCTATGCCAATTTACATTTCTATCAACAGTGTATAAGAGTTCCTTTTTCTCATGGGGAAAGGATTCCCTATTTAATAAATGGTGCTGGGAAAATAGGCTAGCCATAAGTAGAAAGCTGAAACTGGATCCTTTCCTTACTCCTTATATGAAAATTAATTCAAGATGGATTAGAGACTTAAATGTTAGACCTAATACCATAAAAATCCTAGAGGAAAACCTAGGTAGTACCATTCAGGACATAGGCATGGGCAAAGTCTTCATGTCTAAAACACCAAAAGCAACGGCAGCAAAAGCCAAAATTGACAAATATGATCTAATTAAACTAAAAAGCTTCTGCACAGCAAAAGAAACTACCATCAGAGTGAACAGGCAACCTACAGAATGGGAGAAAATTTTTGCAATCTACTCATCTGACAAAGGGCTAATATCCAGAACCTACAAAGAACTCAAACAAATTTACAAGAAAAAAACAAACAACCCCATCAAAAAGTGGGCAAAGGATATGAACAGACATTTCTCAAAAGAAGACATTCATACAGCCAACAGACACATGAAAAAATGCTCATCATCACTGGCCATCAGAGAAATGCAAATCAAAACCACAATGAGATACCATCTCACACCAGTTAGAATGGCAATCATTAAAAAGTCAGGAAACAACAGGTGCTGGAGAGGATGTGGAGAAATAGGAACACTTTTACACTGTTGGTGGGATTGTAAACTAGTTCAACCATTATGGAAAACAGTATGGCGATTCCTCAAGGATCTAGAACTAGATGTACCATATGACCCAGCCATCCCATTACTGGGTATATACCCAAAGGATTATAAATCATGCTGCTATAAAGACACATGCACACGTATGTTTATTGCAGCACTATTCACAATAGCAAAGACTTGGAATCAACCCAAATGTCCATCAGTGACAGATTGGATTAAGAAAATGTGGCACATATACACCATGGAATACCATGCAGCCATCAAAAAGGATGAGTTTGAGTCCTTTGTAGGGACTTGGATGCAGCTGGAATCCATCATTCTTAGCAAACTATCACAAGAACAGAAAACCAAACACCGCATGTTCTCACTCATAGGTGGGAACTGAACAATGAGATCACTCGGACTCAGGAAGGGGAACATCACACACCGGGGCCTATATTGGGAAGGGGGGAGGGGGGAGGGGGGAGGGATTGCATTGGGAGTTATACCTGATGTAAATGACGAGTTGATGGGTGCAGCACAGCAACATGGCACAAGTATACATATGTAACAAACCTGCACGTTATGCACATGTACCCTACAACTTAAAGTATAATAATAATAAATAAATTAAAAATAAATAAATAAATAAATAAAATAAAGCAAAAGAAAAAAAAAAAAAGAGTTCCTTTTTCTCTGTATCCTCACCAGCATCCTTTATTTTTTGTCTTTTTAATAACAGCCATTAGAAAACAGACATTCTAAGTGGAGTAAGGTGATACAGAATTGTGATTTTGGTCTGCATTTTCTTGATGACTAATACTTTTGAGCATTTTGTATATACTTCTTGACAATTTATATATATTCTTTTGAGAAATGTGTATTTATATCCTTTGCCCATTTTTAGTGAAATTATTTGTATTTTCATTGTTGAGTTGTTCAAGTTCCTTGTATCTTCTAGATTTAGTGCCTTGTTGGATGAATAATTTTTGGTTCTAGAGAAATATTAAAATTGTTTTTTTCAATTTCTGGGAAGAAAGATGTTGGTGTTTAGATAGGCATTGCATCAAGTTTTTAGATTGCTTTGATAGTATTTTTCCATTCCATAAGTATGAGATGCCTTTCCATTTGTTTGTGTGTTCAATTTTTTTCATCAATATTGTGTAGTTTTGCTTTTGTAGAGGTCTTTTATTACCTTGATTCAATTTATTTCTCATGTTTTTGTAGCTATTGTAAATGTCTTCTTGATTTCTTCTCAGCTAGTTGATTATCTTCTTAATTTCTTTCTCAGGTAGTTCATTATTGGTGTGTAGAAATGATACTGATTTTTATATGTCGGTCTTGTATGCTGCAACTTCACTACGTTTATTCATCAGATTGAGAGATATTGATGAGGTGTTTAGGTTTTCCTGGGTAGAAGTTCGTGTTGTCTCTAGAGAGGGGTAATTTGACTTCCTCTTTTCCAATTTGGATTTCTTTTATTTATTTATTTATTTATTTATTTATTTTGCCTGATTGCTCTGGCTAGGACTTCCAGTACTTTCTTGACTCGGAGCAGTAGATGTTTGCAACCTGGTCTTACTCCAATTCTTAAAGGAAAGGCTTTCAACTTTTCCTCATTCAGTATAAAGTTAGCTGTGGGTTTGTCATATATGGCCTTTATTAGTTTTTTTTAATGCCTAGTTTGTTGAGAGTTTTTATCATAAAGGGACGCTGAATTTCATCAAATGCTTTTTCTGTGTCTACTAAGATGACCATGTGGGTTTTGTCCTTCCTTCTGTTGATGTGATATACCACAATTATTAATTTACATATGTTGAATCAGCTTTGCATACCTGGTATAAATATCACTTAATGATGGCTTTTTTTGGTCTGATGTTGGACTCTGTTTGCTGCTATTTTGTTGGGAATTTTTGTGTCTATGTTCATCAGGGATAATGACCTGTAGTTTTCTCTGTTGTTGCACCTTGTCTAGTTTTGGCATCATAGTAATGCTGTCCTCATAGAATGAGTATGGTGACTTGTCCCCTCTTTAATTTACTGAAATATTTTGAGGTGAATTGGTATTAGTTGTTTGTTTGCACTTGGTAGAATTAGGGGTGAAGCCATCGAACCTGGGCTTTTCTTTGTTAGGAGACTTTTAATTACTGTTTCAATCTCATTATTCATTATTGCTCTGCTCAAGTTTTGTATTTCTTCCTGATTCAATCTTGGTAGTTTGTATGTGTCCAGTAATTCATCCATTTCCTTTAGATTTTTGCAGTTTGCTAGTGTGTAGTTGTTCAAAATAGTCTCATAATCTTTTGTTTCTGTTGTAATGCCTCTTTGGTCAATTCTAAGTTTGCTTTTTGGGTCTTCTCTCTTTTCTTGTTAGTTAGTGTAGCTAGTGGCCTATCAATTTTGTTTGTCTTTTCAAAAAAAATCATTTTGTTGATTTTTTGTTTGTTTTTGTAGTCTCCATGATATGATTTGACTGTGTCGCCACCCATATCTCACCTCGAATTGTAATAATTCCCATGTATCAAGGGCAGGGCCAGGTGGACATAATTGAATCATGTTGGCCGTTTCCCCCATACTGTTCTCGTGGTAGTGAATAAGTCTCATGAGATCTGATGGTTTTATAAATGGGAGTTCCCCTGCACAAGCTTACTTGCCTGCTGCCCTATATGACGTGACTCTACTTCTCCTTTGCCTTCCTTCATGATTGTGAGGTCTCCCCAGCTGTATGGAACTGTGAGTCCGTTAAATCTTTTTACTTTATAAATTACCCAGTCTAGGGTATGTCTTTATTAGCAACGTGAGAACAGACTAATGCACTTTATATCATTTAGTTCTGCTCTGATTTTGTTATTTCTGTCCTTCTACTAATTTTGGTTTTGGTTGGGTTTGGTTTCACATTTCTTGTTCTTGAGATACACTGTTAGATTGTTTATTTGAAATCTCTTTACTTTTTTGATGGGGTTGTTTATTCCTATAAACTTGCCTCTTAACACTGCTTTCACTGTATCTCATAAGTTTCAGTGTGCTGTTTCGATTTTCATTTGTTTAAAAAGTTGTTCATTTCTGTTTTAATTTCTTTATTCATTCAATGTTCACTCAGGAACATATTGTTTAATTTCCGTGTACTTGTACAGTTTGCAAAGTTCCTCTCAGTATTGATTTCTAGTTTTATTCCATTGCTGTTCAAGAAAATATTTGATATGATTTTGATTTTTTTTAAATTTGTTGAGACTTGTTTTGTAGCCTAAGGTATGGTCTAGCCTGAAGAATATTTCATCTGCTGATGAGAAGGTATATCATGCAGTTGTAGGATGAAATGTTCTGTATATGTCTGTTGGATCCATTTGGCCTAAATGCAGTTTAAATCCAATGTTTCTTTGTTGATATTCTTTCTAGATGATCTATCTAATCCTGCAAATTGTTAAAGTCTCCCATATGATTTACTTTTGGTTGTGAACAGTGTCATGATTTCCTCACAGGTTTGGATATGGTTGTTAGTGGAGTCTCTGGTAAGGCTTTACTGGACTTAGGGATGCCAGGTGGGCCATTTCTCAAGCCCCAGTGGTAACAGTGGTGAGCCAAATGCACCTCTCTTTGGGCCTCCAAGTAGTGTATGCAGGCTCCTGTATTAGTGGGTTCAGGGAGGTTAATTCTTAGGATCCCAGGTGGCCAGAAGTGGCCATGGTCAGCTGGATAGGTGGGCAGGTTCTTGGGCCCCTGGGCATGGGCGATGGTAGTAGCTGTGGTTGAACAACCTTCTGGGTCACAGGCAGTACTCGCTAATGATAGCCGTGGCTATGATGGGCTTGGTGAGTCAGTTCCCAGGTGCTCAGGTGGATACGCTATTGGTTGCCAGCAGTGGTGTTGGCAGCAACCTGAGGGATTCCATCTTCAGATCTCTGGGAGAATGATAGTTGTAGCTATGAATGGCTTAGTGAGCCAGTCTCCAGGTACTCAGGTGGCACATGTTGTTGGGTGCCAGCAATGGTGTTGGCAGCAAGCTGGGTGGTCACATCTTTAGATCGCTGGGAGATGCTAGTGGTGCTAGACTGGGTAGGCTGTTCCCTACTCTCCTGGGTGGCATTCTTGAGCCCTGGGTGGGGGTTTGTGCCAAGCCAGGTAGACCCACGCTTTGGCTGCTAAGTGGTGCAAATAAGCATAGGCTGTAGTATGTAGGATAGAGCAATACACAGTAATGTGTATGACAGCCTGACCTCAGGGTGCCTGCAATTGTGCAGTGGATCTGCTGTTTGTAGGATTGCTGTGAAAGTGAGCAGGCCCAGGTAGGCAGATGACTTCTAGGTCCCAGGGAGCAAGTACTTTGAACCTCAGCAGCAGTAGCCACGGCAGTGTGAAGGGAGAGCCTGTTCTCAGGGTGAATGCAGGGGCACAGGGCCCTGCTGCTAGTGAAGGCAGAGTTGCTGTCAGCCTTCACAAGCAGGCAACCCGCAGTCTCTGGAGAGCACAGGCTGTGATTCCCTTTGTCCTTGGGGAAGCTACCACAGCATGATGCACCACCCTTTCCTCGGGTGTAGGACTCTGTGTGGGGTACAATGCTGGGGACCCTGCCACACTGCCTGATCTAGCTGACATCGAGCCAATGCAATTCTCTAGGTATATCCACATTATTTTTCAAACATGGGCTGGTGGAAGAAGAGGTTGTGAGCTAATACAGTCTCTCAGAGAAAGATGGTGATAAAGTCATCATAAATATTCAGAATTAAACCATGAAATAAACAAATATGGAGGGGCACAGGGATGTGATTATTTTGATTTCTGTCTTACTAAGACTTAGTTTCTTAGCTGCACTCTCTGTTTTGTTTGCTATCCCAGATTTCCACCAGCAGCTCTACCATTTAGCTTAGGCTAGTTTGATTAGATATCAGACACTTGCAAACAAATGTCTTGAGCTGTAGCCAAATTCATAAGATTCCATTATGTGTCCTTCTCAACTAGTCTTTCAAAGGCCATGTTTTGACATATGTCATCCCACAGCTATTAGGTCTATTGTAGCATCACTTTCTGCCATATGAATCTCTGTTTCTCCTCACTCTGATGTCTTGGATGACATTTATCTTTTTCTTTCTTCTAAATCTCTGGTTAAATTTTGGAGAATGAAACAAAGGAAAGTTAATAGATTTGAAGGTGAGTGAGCATCAACAGCAATAAAATTCCGTTACATTATATGCTATTTCTAAAAAGTGTGGAACCCCATACAAGGCAAAATAAAAAAATGAAAGGATAGAAAATGTATTTTGAAAGTGAATAGATTTAAAATTTGATCTGAATTTGAAATTCTTCAGTTATTAGCTGGAATTGGACCAATTTCTTATCATCTCTGAGCTTCAATTTCTCCAGAATACAGTAAAGATTGAGTTAAGATAATAAGTGCATTAGTTCGTTTTCACACTACTGATAAAGACATACCCTAGACTGGGCAATTTATACAGGAAAGAGGTTTAATGGACTTACAGTTCCACATGGCTGGGGAGGCCTCGCAATCATGGCATAAGGTGAAAGGCTCATCTCACATGGCGGCAGACAAGAGAAGAGAGCTTGTGCAGAGAACCCCCCCCTTATAAAACAATTAGCTCTCATGAGACTTATTCACTATTACGAGAACAGCACAGAAAAAGTCCTGCCCCCATGATTCAGTTACCTCCCACCGGGTCCCTCCCACAACACGTGGGAATTCAAGATAAGATTTGGGTGGGGACACAGACAAACTGTATCACTAAGATACTATGTAAACTGTGTAATAATTCCTGAAAGGTAATATATACTCTCAGTAATTTACAAACTTTATATTTGGGAGATTTAAGTAATCTATGCAAAATGTTGAATTGTGTCCTTTCTCATGATGTTAATTAATTAGCATATTTGCCTCTTTTTTGAGTAAATTTTGAATGTATCATCACAAAAAAGTTTGTGAGGTGATAGATATGTATTGATTTATTTACTCCATGTATATGTGGATATATATCTAAACATCACATTGTACACCATAAATGTATATAAGTATTCTTTGTAAATTAAAACAATATAGCATAAAAGATTTGCCTTTTAATTGTTTCTCCAAAACTTTTTCTAATTTTATTTTGTTTTATTTTTCTTGGAGACAGAGTCTTACCTTGCCACCCAGGCTGGAGTACAGTGGTGTGATGAATCCCAGGTTCAAGTGATTCTCATGCCTCAGTTACCCAAGTAGCTGGGAATTGCAGGCGTGCACCACCACCTCCCTCACACCTCGGCTAACTTTTATATTTTTCATAGAGACAAGATTTCACCATGTTGGCCAGGCTTGTCTCAAACTCCTAGCTTCAGGTGATCCACCCGCCTCAGCCTCCCAAAGTGCTTGGATTACAGGCATGAACCATGGTACCCAGCCACTTTTTCCTAATTTCAAATATTAAAACAAATATATATATACACACACACACACATATAGATGTATTTATATATATATATATATATATATATATATATATATATATATATATCTCAACTTCCCAGAAAGTTCCACTCATCCTTTATACTTTCTACTAATATCTAATCTCAATACTACCTTGTTTGTGGATTTTTTATGGTGGTTTTGCAATATTGCATGCTAACGAACAATGAAAAGCAAGCTATGTATGTGAAGTAGGTATTTTGCCATTTCCAGAACGTGAGGGCTCCCTTCTTTTCCAATATCACATCTACCAGCTTGTTATCCACTCAGGTGTTTATGCAAAGCACTATGCAGTTTTTCTTTTGGCTGGGTGTATCTCACTATCTGACTTGCCTCCATGACTCATTACACAGCACTGTAGTCCTGCTTCTCTACTAAGAATTCTGTTCTATGTTTGTTGAGTCACACTGAATTTGTCAGAGGAATTTTGTTAAGAATGTTTCTATGGAGAAAAGAGTACCTCAGTTTCCTTCCCAGATATATACGGTATCTATCAAAGGTCCTGACCAGGGAGCCGCTCTAGGCTGCCCTCTGGTGGGTAGACATGGAGCTAAGGATACTGAAAGAAGTTGGAACAATCAGACTGAACTTGTATCATGCGGGCTAGCAGAGAAGCAAATTCAGGCATTCATGAGCTTACCATAGCCAGAGTCTGGTCTATAGATGTCGCTCGGCAAAGACCCCAGGGAGCAGGCCTGAAAGCCACTGGAGGAGGAGTGCTGCATCTGAAATCTCATTTGCAGCTGTTTAGGACCCTGTTATTCCCTTACCTGTGAATGGGCAGGTAAGAATAGGGAGCTTATTTGAATGAATTTTCAAGGCACTAGTAAGACAAAGAGATGATAGAAGTTTCCTTTGCAATATCTATAGTGATGACCAAAAAAAAAAAAAAAAGAAAGAAAGAAAAAGAGCCTCATATCACTGTGAGCTGTAGAGGGGACAGAAAAAGATGTTGCTACCGGAACATGAAACCCAGCATCAAAGTGCAAGTGAAAATGTACTGCAGGAGAAACAGAGTGCTTACAAGTAAACACAAGTTGTCATCAGTTGCCAGTTCAAATTCCAAAAAAATACCTCCTGCCAAATATCTAGAATCCATGAAGTTAATGAAAACACTGTGATTCATATGGCATGAACTTTTGATACCAAATATTTGAAGACTTTATTTTGGAATTGAGTGGAGAGTAAATTCCATCTGAGGGTACTTTATAGCGACGACCACCAAAGGAATTCTGCAGTCTTACCTAAACGTTTAGACCTCAGAAAGTAGTAAATTTTATTTGAAAATAACTAACTGCTAACTGAATCTTTAACTTGCATTTTGCCACATGAATGTAAAAATGCAAGTTAAAAAAGTATGTACCTGATACCTACCTAGATGTAGATGAAAAAAATCTGACCTCGCTTAATTGTTATTATAGCCACTATTTCTGTGATCAACTGTTAATTATAACATTTCACCTAATTTTCTTTTAAGACCATATATTATTTTTCCTTGTTTATTTCCTAACATTCACATCAAAGAAGGGAAAACAATTATAAATAGCATCAGGGACTGACCAGACATAATTTATCCAACAATGGGACCTGGATACCTGCCTGTAGAAGAGTAGATGGAATTCTACAAATGACTTTTTCTGCAGGATCCCTTGACGCACATTATGAGCCAAAGAAATAGTGTGACACCCAATCCAATGAGTATCCCTGAGCACTACTAATGTACACTTTTATGAGGATACAAATTGCACACTGATGAACAATACCTGGCATGTGGAAACCTCATTTAGACCACTGGGCACTTAGACACCTGTGTCCTAAAAGCAAAAATTACCTTGTAACTGCTATTGGAAAAGCTACTGCCTACATTTTAAGTAGAATTGATTTGCCAAAGTACAAAACAGTCTCATTTCAAGTTATCTATCTGTGTACAATTTAAGAAGTTTAAATCTTAAGTGTTTTAGGACAAAATCCTCATTTTTTTTTTAATTTTAGTAATTCTAAATGCACAGACCATGTATTTTGCTCACTGTAAATCTAGGTAGGATTGAGACGACTATTCAGGGTATAGTTAGCACATGGTAGTTGATGATAAAACTAGATCTTCCTGTAGCTAGGACCTGATAAAAGTTTCAGGCTCTTGATTTTTGGAATTACCAGGAGAGGTTGACTAATAAAGAACTGTAGCCTGGGTAATTGTTAGAGCCTGGGATTGATGGTCATCAGGAAACAGTGTAAAACTTGATAACAGTTGGTTAATTTGATTTGAAGAAGTCGTTGAAACAGTGTGCAAATGTTCTTAATAGGCCCAAGAATAGAGTTAGAAATAACATTATATTGCTGTTTTTTCTCCTAATTTGTTTCTCACGTACTAATGAGAGATCATAGCTAGAATACGATTTACTGCAGTAGAAGAACCTATAGTCAGACTTTGTAGAGAAAACATTCACAATTATATTAGTAGATATGCAGACAGGTAAAAATTAATGGAAAGATAGTTACTTCTCTGTTTCTCATTCTTAGACCTTAATACTTTCTTCCATCATTCGTAACAGATTATTTCTTTTTAATTCACAGAGAATACAAAACCCATGAGACTAGAACTTTGAAAATTTGCTACTGACACAAATCTAAAATATTTAAAAAATATTTTAATTGTAGTAAAATGTACATAAACACAACATCTACCATCTTTCCCATTTTAAGTGTATATTTTAGTAATGTTAGTACTTTTACATTATTGAAAAAGCATCACCACCATCCAACTCCAGAATACTTTGCATTTCAGAAAACTGAAACTCAGTATCCATTGAACAATACTCCAGCAATATTTCCATAACTCATGATTTGTCTTTCCTTATATTTCAATAGAAGTAAAGTTTTTGCTCCTGTACCAGCCAATAACTTCACCAATTCTCTGTACTTCATTTCTTCTCACCTGAACAAAGGCATATTTTCTATGACTTTTCCATTTTTTTCTACCCTACCTTCTCATTTTCAATTTTTTAAAAATTATTTTGCATTGTCAAATTCTGTCTAACTCCATGCATAATGCTACTAATTAGCTACCTTGGCCATCTAAAAATTTATTCCATCGTCCCCTTATGTGTCGCTCAACATTCTTCTTTCCCCTGTGACACATTTCCTAAATATAATTACTCCCAATTCTAGTCTATTTTTTCTCAATTCCAATTAGCTTCATGCTCCACTCCTATCAAACTTACACCTCCTCATTCTATACAAACAATTTTCTTTAAGGTCAACAATATCAACCTTTTGCTAAATTCAGTGGTTAGTTCTCTTTCTTCTTCCTTCATTCCTCTGTGGCAGATGATACATGTTTTGTAAACCACATGTTTTGCTCTCTGAAATATTTTTCTCCTTATGCGTCTGCAATGCCCTACTCTTCCTGGTGCTTTATTAGATGTTTCTTCTTAATCTCATTGCTGGCTGCTTATTCCTTTCACAAACTCTTATTGTCAAAGTTCCCCAACTCTAACTCTTTTCATCAGTGATATTTTTATGCCTCAGATTACATGCCACTGAATCCCAAACCTTTATGTTCAGTTCTGACCTCTTCGCTGGGGTCCAGTTTTATATTCAACTGTGCACGCAACAACTCCACCTTGATTCCAAAACATAACAAATTCAAAGCAGACTTGATGATTCATCCACCACTGTTCTATTACTGTCCCTTAGTTTCCTTTATTTCCATTTATGGCACCATTAGTTACCCAGTGGCTTAGACCATTAACTCAGAACTCATCTTGGAAACTTTCTTCCCCCTCACATTTCATATCCAATCCATCAGCAAATCCTCTGGTATCACTTCCAAAATGTGTTTTGGAACCTAGAGGTTTCCACCATTACCACTGATAAAACCCTTGTCCAATTATCTGTAGATGGTGGTGATGATTATACAACATTGTGAATTGAATTGACGTCACTGCATTGTGTACTTAAAAATAGTTAAAATGGCAAATTTTATTTTATACATCTCTTTCACTCAGATGATGGCAGGATCTTCCCAAGTTGCCTCCCTGCTTTGTTCCTGTCTTTCTGCAATGCATTCTCCCTGTAGCAGCGAATTTAAACACTTCAAAACATAAGTTAGATATGTCAGTCCCTGTTTCAGATATCTCAACAGTTTCTCATTGCTTTGAAAATAAAATGGAAACTTCTTACCTGTTCTACAATGCCCTACATGTTCCTATCTTGGCCTAAATGTCCTACCTCATCTTTTACAACTCACATTCCACTCACTCTGTTCTACTTGTACTAGCCTGTTTGCCAGGTCTTGAATACACCAAGTTGGTTCCATGCTTGAGGCTTTATCAGTAGCTGCTTCTGCTCTAAATATATTTATCTCTTATCTCATGGAGTGTTTTCTTTTCAAAATCCCCTTTTAAAGGTATTTAATTTTAACGTTTCTTTTTATTTTCAATACAACTTCGAACGACTTCTAAAATATTTATTTTAGTCATGTCTCTCTTGTCAATTATTTCTTTGACTCAAATATAATCTACGAAACTATAAAAATGTTTCTTTTGAAGACAGTCCCAATGGAAATTCAATGTATTAGATGACATGGATTCATTAAACCTTCTTTATATTATCAGATACAAATGCCACTGCCTGATAGATGCGTCTTCATATATCACTAACAGAACTGAGTACTTTGTCACAAAGTTACGTATTTTTTCCAAGCATTCTTTGTTTGTGATTTCTAAAATTTGCAAGATATATTTTTATTTTTATGACAGATATTACCTAAGTATTAATTTTCCTTTTGGTGTTCCATCATAAAAATTATAAAATATAATTTAACTTAGTAGAATATCTTTATATCTTATATATAAAAGATGCATCTTTGTAAGACATATATAAAAGATAATCTTTACATCTCTTAGAAAACACAAAACAAAATCTGAGATAGTTTTTCTACCAGTAAAACCTAAATAATGTTTTTTCAGTCCTACCAAAAATTGTAAATTGTTTCCTTTGTTAAAGTTCATTCCTCATGCAATAAAAAGAGAATATTAAAAAGTACTACATTTTAACGATTATAAACTAGTTTAAACACAAAATAAATGGAAGATGGGAATATATTTATGTGAATATATATGTTTGTGTATATTATGTATAAATATAAATTGCTTGTTTGCCAGGCTGGTTTCAAACTCCTGGCCTCAAGTGATCCGCCCACCTCAGCCCCTCAAAGTGCTGGAATTACAGGTGTGAGCCACCATGCCCAGCAGAGGAAGATGAGGTATAATATATTAAAATCCCAATACACAATATAGTAGAAAATATATTAGTTACAAACTGAAAAAAAAATGGTTTTCAGAGACAATAAATTCTACTTATTTTTGGAACATTTATTTAGATTTGGTCATATTAAATGTAAACACTTTTTCTCATAGATAATTATGTTTTAAATACTATTTCCTTAGCTAAGAAGGATAAAAATAAACTGAAAGTAAAATATTAACCACTCTATGATCTATTTTTCAAGGGAGTAATAAAGACTTTGTAATCATTAAAAATAGAAATATTGAACTCTACTGTATCTTATTAAGAAAAACACCTTTCATATGTTAAGTAGGTCTAATCCTTTGACTCTTTGGTTGGTCGTAATGTTTATATAAATTCTCGGAAATGGTTTCTGCATCTTTATTCACAGAATAAAAGGTGTTATTTCTTCCTACCACCCTCCCAAGGAAAATTTCGAAAGGACAATGCAGTAACATAAACCTGAATTTTAACAAGTCTTTTTGGTAGCAAGTAGTGCACAGAATTTTCACATAGAGCTGCTCCAGCTTGCTTTTCCAGAGTTCTAAGAGAATTTAGAGCTTCTCTGAAACCTGCAGTATGTGACTGCTGTGTAATATCTTGATTGATTTTCTGCTTAAATTGGGCATAAGTGAAGTACGTTGAGAATCAGAAAAAGCAAGGTGGGTGAATGTGGTTCTCATTGACTCCACACAAAACCCTGTGGAGTTCAGATGATGCACCGGATTCAGGATCCTGCTGGGCACACTTGGATTCATAGATTTAATTCTCCAGCACTGACCAAAAAAAAAAAAAAAATCCATCTAGTGATTGCTCTTATTGACCCATGAAGAAAGACCTACATTGATTTATATATTGTGTACATGTTAGGATATTAGGCACTAAATGTGTGAGGACAATCAACATTTCAAGGACTCACTTTTTGTAAATTATATAAATTAGTCTTTCATTATTGAGGGCTTAAAAGACAATAGGGACAGCAGGGCACAGTGGCCCATCCGTATAGTCCTGGGAAGTGAGACGAGAGGATCCCTTGAGCCTAGGAGCTGGAGTCTAGCCTGGGCAATGTAGTGAGACTCTGTCTCCAAACCAGAAAGAAAAAAAAAAAAAAGAAGAAGAGAGAGAAAAGGAGAGAAATAGGTAAAGGGACAACAACAGGGAGATTTTTACCTTCTGTCTAAGAATTCTTGCCACATGTCTAAGTATAATCTGTTTGAATTGATGAATGTTTTTCCAAAAAATAATGCATGGCAATTTGTTTGAAAAGTAATGTCTATTCTCATGATTGTACTGATCTTTGAAACGGCTTCAATTGGTAGAATATGAATAAACCAGTAACTTACTTTCCAAGTAAAGTTTGCTCTTTACAGAACGGAATGATCCTTTCCCCAATACTGATGAAACTTATTTAAACGATAAATGAGCAATGAAGGCTGCTGATCAGAAGGTTCCTGCTCACTGGAGATATTATGAGGGCTGATATTTTAGACCCTGCCTAATTCATTCTAAACACTCAACCAGGCATGTCTGTCCATAAAATTGACTTAGAAAGTAGATTTGCTGAGTTAACCAATGTAATATGAAATGTTTCCTAATTGCTTATATGGTGTGTGTCTGTGTGTGGGAAGGTTAAATACGAAAAAAATCATAGTATATCTAATTACAGAGTTAAGAGGAATGATTTTTAGCATTTCTAATCACAAAGTATAATCCAATCATCATTATTGGCAGACTGCCTGCCACTCATGCTGAGCATATACTCTCAGAGTATATTTTCTCAGACTTTCATATTTATTTGCTTGTCATGATTGTTTTGATATTCAGCTGACAAACTATGCCAAATGACTGACACGAGCAAATGCCAAGGAATATCAGGAGCGAAATAAGACGACAATTGAGTATATTATCATTTTAAATGGTCTGTCTCACCCTGCTGAGGGTTGTGATTTTGTTGTGTTCCTACCTGTCATGCTTGATTAACTAGATCCTGCTTTAGGTGTGTGATGTTTCAAGTTATACTCAGTCCTCTCAATTTAGCAGAATTCAGTTTCTGTGATCACAAAAACATTGAACTTCACTTGCCTTTCTTTCTCTGTCTCCAGTATTAAAGAGGGCTGATGTGAATATGGCCCCTTTAATAAAAGAGGGGATATGTGAAATGAACTCTAATTTGATGAAATTTGAGAAGTTATTTTTTTCATAAATTGTGTATTAATTAGGGAAATAGCACATTTAAAGCTGTTCATAAACTGGAATAGTTTTCAAATAGCATACAGAAAAACATATTATTTTATGTCATCAGAATAGAATGGGATTGTATTATCAATGACATGGAATAAGCCCAAATGTCCCTAAATGATAGGCTGAATAAAGAAAATGTGGTACATATACTCCATAGAATGTTATGCAGTCATGAAAAGGAATGAGACAATGTCTTTGCAGGAACATGGATAGACCCGGAAGCCATTATCCTCAGCAAACTAACACAGGAACAGAAAACCAAACACCTCATGTTCTCACTTCTCATTGGAGGTGAACAATGAGAACACAGGGATGCAGGGAGGGGAACCACATACAATGGGGCTTGTCGGGGGTGGGTGTGAGAAGAGGGAGAGGATCAGAAAGAAATAGTTAATTCATGCTGGGCTAGATACCTAGGTGATGTGTTGATAGATGCAGCAAACCACCATGACACACCTTTACCTATGTAACAAACCTGCACATCCTGCACATGTATCCCAAACTTAAAGTAAAACAAACAATAATTTTTAAAAAATCTAAAAATGTCTATTCCTTCATTGTTAAACTACAAAAACAAAATCTAGTTTTGACAAACTCTTGAGACCTTAAAATGTTTACTTTTTAACTTTGAGCTGTTAAATTTTACATCTACTTTAATTTGGCTTTTAGTCTTGTCTGTAATGGTACCTGAGGTTTTCTATTTGCCCTCCCTAAACTGATATGTAACTTCTAGAATAAACTAAAAGGAAATATGTATTTGCATGATACAGAAAATTAAGCCCTAGTGATAAAACAAATACAGGTGTGTGTGTGTGTATGTGTGTGTGTGTGTGTCTGTGTGTGTGTGTGTCTGTGTGTGTGTGTGTGTGTGTGTGTGTGTGTGTTTGGGGGCCTTTGGATAGCTTCTTCTGATCCTGCCTCTGCTGACTTTTGGGTCTTTTGGCTTTGTTTGAAAGGTAGTGCTTGCCTCAAGGCATAGTTCCTAATAAGTGGGATATTATTATTACAAAGTTTGCTTTTTATTCCTCAAATAATTTCCTAAATAAGAAACAAGCCACAGTAAAGATACACAATAGTTCTCATCAGGTTTAGATACCAGTGTTGCAAATCAAAATATTGCCTGCAGCAATAGCAAAGATATTCCCTCTCTTTGCATTTAAAATTCATGAAGTGACAGAAAAATTAAATAGCACCATAAATCAAATAATATATAAACATAGTTTAAACCCACACTCTGTCTGACTTTATAAGTCTTTTAAAGTTTAAGCGATTTTATAATAGCTGATTTTTGGCAAAGTTATTTCAAAGTGGCAGTTTAATATATAAGTTGGAAAAAAAGTGAAAAACTGAATCTATAGGAGTTTGGGGAGACTAAAGATCAGTGCAGACTCAAGTTATTTAAACATGGTTGGGGTTCCAAATATATATGTACATGACGATCACATAGGCACTTGTTTAAAATGCAGATTATTTTATAACTCAATAGGTCTTAGACTCTGGAATGTAAACTTTAATGGCTACTCCAGGCATTTCTAATGTAGGCTATTCTTAGACCACACTTTTAAAAACTTGGTTAAGCTACTTACTTTAGAAATATAGTCCACCTATTGGTGGCACCAGCTTTTTGGAAATTCAGAATCTCAGGCTCAACACCAGAGTCTGTAAAATCTTCACCTGATTCATAAGCATAGTAAAGCACTGGTTGTAGCCTATTACTTATGAAGTCAAATAACTTCATAAGTAATTTTTAAAGTAACTTTGAAATCTATATTAAGGGTGCAAAATACATTTAGATCCAGGAAGTGAAGAACTTTACATTAATCATAGGGACATGCTGTGATTTTAGTTGTTTGTGTCACTACAAATACTGGAAGAAAAGCCAAACACAAATCCTACTGTTGCTATATCTCCTGATGCTCAGGGAAATGTTTAAGATGTGAGTTCTGGCAACGGGAACTTTCTCACTCTTTGAGTAGAAATATTGATGTCTCAATAGTGTTTGTAGGGCCAGGCGTGGTGGCTCACGCCTGTAATCCCAGCACTTTGGGAGGCTGAGGTGGGTGGATTACCTGAGGTCAGGAGTTTGAGACCAGCCTGGCCAACATGGTGAAACCCCATGTCTACTAAAAATACCAATTTTAGCCAGGCGTGGTGGTGGGTGCCTGTAATCCCAGCTACTCGGGAGGCTGAGGCAGGAGAATTGCTTGAACCCAGGAGCCAGAGGTTGCAGTGAGCCTAGATGGTGCCACTGCACTCCAGCATGGGTGACAGAGCAAGACTCTGTCCCTCGCCCCCCAAAAATAGTGTTTGTAACTTATTAATTCCTTTTGAAGCAATCATTATGGCTCTTATATATGGAAAGGATATTACTTAATGGGGGTAACTGCACTTTGCTTTCCTTTTAAAAGATGGTAGTTGTTTAATTTTTTAATTAGTAAGCTTTATTTTTTAAGAGTGACTCTAGTGTTACAACAACATTGAGTGGAAAATACTAAGAGTTTCGGGGTATCCCCTCTCCCTACACATGCACAAGCTCCTTCACTATCAAGATGTCATGCACAGTGGTATATTTGTTGCAGTCGATGAAAATTCATTGACACATCATCATCCAAAGATCATAATTTTCATTAGGGTTCACTTTTGGTGTTGCACATTATATGGGTTTTGAAAATGTATAATGACATGTATGCATCATGGTGGTAACATACAAGACAGCTTCAATGTCCAAAATATAATCCGTATTCTGCCTACTCATCCTTCTTTCCCTGCTAACTCCCGGCAACCGCTGATCTTGCACAGTCTCCGTTGTTTTGCCTTTTCCTGGATGTCATATTGGGAAGCAAACAGTACGTAGCTTTTGCATAATGGCTTTTTTCACTTAGTAATATGAATTATAGTTTTCTCCAAGTCTTTTCATGTCTTGATAGCTCATTTCTTTTCAGCACTAAATAATATTCAGTTGTCTGGGTATACTAGTTTATTTATCTGTTCACCTACCAAAGGATAACTTGGTTGCCTTTAAGTATTAACAATTATAATGAATGCTACTATAAATATCTATGTGCAGTTATTTTTTGTGTGTGGGTACAGTTTTCACTTATTAATTTGGGTAAATATCTAAGAGTATAATTTCTGGATCATATTGTAAGTGTACATTTAGTTTTGTAAGTAATTGCCAAAGTGTCTTATAAAGTGGTTGTACCAATTTCCATTCCCACGGGCAATAAGTAAGTTTCTATTGCTCCACATCCTCACTAGAATTTGGAGTTATCGTTGTTTTAAATTTTGGCCATTCTAATAGGGTTGTAGTAGTAACTCACTGTTGTTTTAATTTGCAATTCCATAAAGACATTTATACATTGTTGGGTTCATCTTACTAATATTTTGTTGAAAATTTCTGCAACTATATTTATGGAAGATGTTAGGGCATAGTTCTTTTTTCTTATAATATACTTGTCTACTTTTGGTACAAAAGTAATGATGGCCTCAGAGAATGACTTAGAAAAAGTTATTAGTGCCTGTATCTTCTGAAAGAGATTGTAGAGAATTGGTAGAATGTATTCCTTAAATATTTGATAGAATTCACCAGTAAGCCCATCTGGGCTTGGTGCTTTCTTTTTTGGAAGGTTGTTGAGTTTTGATTTAATTTCTTTAATAGATATAGACCTATTCAGACTGTCTACTTCTTGTGTGAGTTTTGGCAGAGTGTATTTCAAGGAATTGGTTCGTTTGATTCAAGTTATCAAATTTGTAAGCATAATGTTGTTCATAAGAGTCTTTTATTGTTGTTTTAAAGTCCATGGTATTTCAAAGATTTGCTTTCTTTTATTTACTATATTAGTAATTTGTGTCCTTTCTCTTTTTTTTCTTGGTTAGCCTAGCTAGAGGCTAAATGAGTGTATTCACCTTTTCAAAGATCCAACTTTTGGTTCTTGATTTGCTCTATTTATTTCCTTGTTTCATTTTCACTTATTTATGCTGTATTTTTTTTTAATTTCTCTTCTTTTGCTGACTTTGAATTTACTTTCTCTTCTTTCTCAAGTTTTCTAATGTGCAAGCTCAGATTGTTGATTTTCAAATCTTTTTTCTTTTGTAGTATATTCTTTTACTGCATCCACACATTTTGATCTTGTATTTTCATTATTTCAAAATATTTAAAAATTGTTCCTGAAATTTCTTCTTTAACCTATGTGTTATTTAGAAGTCTGTTGTTTAATCCTCAAGTATTTGGGGGGATTTTCCAGCTCTCTTTCAGTTATTAATTTTTAACTTAATTCCACTGTGGTCTAAGAGCAGATATTATATGATTTTTATACTTTTAAATTTGTTAAAGTCTGTTTCATGGCCCAAAATGTGCTCTATTTTGGTGAATGTTATGTGCGAGCTTGAAAAAAAATTATAATCTGCTATTGTTGGATAAAGTAGTTGTCAGTTATATCCAGCTGAATGATGAGCTCAACTGTGTTCTCACCAATTTTCTGTTTGCTGGCTCTGTGCATTTCTGATAGAGGAGTGTTAACGTCTCCAACCATAATAGTGAATTTTCCTATTTATCATGCACCTCTATCTGTTTTACCTCATGTATTTTGACACTCTCTTTTCAGGCACATATACATATGAATATATCTATCTCCATCCCTTTCCTTTTAATGTATATGTAGCTTTATATTTAAAGTGAATTGCTTCTACTCAACACACAGTTGAGTCTTGCTGTTTTGATCCATTCAGACAATCCCTAAGTGGTATATTCAGGTCATTAATGTTTAAAATGATTATTGATATAGTTTGATTATTATATACCATATTTGTTAGTTTTCTATTTGATGTCACTGCTCTTTGTTTACAGTTTTTGCACAATTTGCCTGCCTTTTGTGATCTTAATTGAGAATTTTATATGATTATGTTTTTTCTCCTTTCTAAGCATAACAATTACACTTCCTTTTACATGGTATCCCTAGAGTTTGCAGTATATATTTGCAACTAACCCAAGTCTACTTTCAAACAATGTTCTATGGCTTCACGGGTAGTAAAATAAATTTATATTAGAAAAAAAATCTAATTACTTTCCCCACATCCCTTGTATCATGATTGTCATATATTTCACTAAGTTATCTATATACATATAAATATATTACATATTATATATATAAAACATTTAAGTATATACATTTGTATGTATGTATTTAAGCCCACATAATTGAATACATTATTGCTATTTACTGTCTTAACAATTATTTATTAGATCTAACAAGACTAAGGAAATTATGTTTTGATTTTACCTTCACTTTTTCCTTCTCTGATGCTCTTCCTTTCTTTATGTAGACCCAAGTTTTTGATCTATATCATTTTCGTTCTCTCTGAGAAAGCTTTTTCCTGCTTAAATTGTTATTTTTTATTAATAATATTTTCAATTGACAAATGATAATCAGAAATATTTAAGGGTTAAAATGTGATGTTTTGATATACATAAACAGTGTGGAATGATTAAATCAGCTAGTTATCCATCATCTCTCTTACCCATCCTTTTTTTGTGGTGAGATATTTGAAATTTACTTTTAGCTATTTTGAAATATATAATACATTATTATTAACCGTAGTCAACCTTACTGTGCAATAGTTCTCAAAAACCAGTTTCTCCTGTCTAACTAAAACTTTTTCCCCCTGGAAAATATCTCTTCATTTCCTCCTCCTTCTCCAGTCTCTGGGAACCACCATTCCACTCACTACTTCCATGAGTTCAACTTTTTTGTTTGCCTTTCTCTGCATGGCTTATTTCACTTAACACAAAGCCTTCCAGCTCTATCAAAGAACTTCTTTTAACATTTTTCTAAAGCAAGTCTACTGCCAACAAACTCTGTTTTTTAAAAAAGTTTTGTTCAACGAAGTCTTTATTTTTCCTTTGCTTTTGAAGGATAATTTTGCTGGGTATAGAATTTTAGATTGGTGGTGTCTCTATCTTAAAGATTAAATTATTTAACTCCACTCTCTTCTTACTGGCATGGTTTCTGATAAGTCAAATATAATCTTACCTTAACTCTGCTATACACAAGATGTTTCTTTTCTCTGTCTTCTTTCCATATTTTTTATTTGTCATTACCTTTCTGAAGTTTTAATATGATATACCTAGGTATAGGTTTTTTCAGTTTTGTTCTTATCATTTATGCTGATTTATACTCTCTGAGCTCCTGGATTTGTTGTTTGTTGCTTGGCATTAATTTGAGAAAATTCTCAGTCATTACTGCTTCAAATATCTCTCCCATTTTGCACAGGTTATAGCTTTTGTAGTTGTACCACAGTTCATAATCTGGTTTTATTTATTCAGTGTTTTTTGTTTTTGTTTTTGTTTTTTTCTGTGCCTTTTAGTTTTGGAAGTTTCTCTTGTCATATCCTGAAGTCAGATATTCTTTCTTAAGCATGTCCACTCTACTAATGAGCCCATCAAAGGCAATGTTTATTTTTATAGTGTTTTTGATATCTAGCATTTCTTTTTTATTCTTTCTTAGAATTTCCATCTCTTTGTTTATATTCTTCCTTTCTGTATGTTGTCATTTTATCCATTAAATCCCCCAGCATGTTATTCATAGTTGATTTAAATTCCTGGTCATTAAATTGAACATGCCTGCTTTATCTGAATATTCTAATGCTTGTTCAGTCTCTTCACATTAGTTTTTTCTCTCTTTGTAATTTTTGCGTGAAAAGTATACATAATGTACTGGGTAAAATAAGGTGCAGAAAATAGGCCTGTATAGTTAGTTTTCATGCTGCTGATAAAGACATACCCAAGAATGAGAATAAGAAGATGTTTAATTGGACTTAACAGTTCCACATGGCTGGAAGACCTCAGACTCATGGTAGGATGCAAAAGGCACTTCTTACCTGTCTATGGCAAGAGAAAATGAGAGAAAAGCAAAAGTGGAAAACCCTTTTAAACCCACCGACTCTCTTGAGACTTATTCACTATCACGACAATAGCATGGGAAAGACCAGGCCCCATGATTCAATTACCTCTCCCTGGGTCCCTCCTGAAACATGTGGCAATTCTGGGAGACACAATTCAAGTTGAGATTTGGGTGGGGACACAGTCAAACCATACCAAGACCTTTAGAAATGAAGTGGTGAGGTGTGGGCAGAGGAAAGTATTCTATAGTCCTGTGATTTGATCTCTGGGTATATGACATCATTTTTGGCCTTTTTTTTTTTTTTTTTTTTTTTTTGAGATGAAGTTTTACTCTTGTTGCCCAGGCTGGAGTGCAATGATGCAATCTTGGCTCACCATAACCTACACCTCCTGGGTTCAAGCAATTCTCCTGACTCAGTCTCCCAAGTAGATGGGATTACAGGCATGTACCACCACACCCCACTAATTTTGTATTTTTTGTAGAGACAGGATTTCTCCACATTGGTCAGGCTGGTCTCGAACTCCCAACCTCAGGTGATCTGCCTGTCTTGGCCTCCAAAAATGCTGGGATTACAGGCGTGAGCCCCCATGCCCGGCCTAATTTTTGGCTTTTAAGAGACATTAAAACAAAATATTCTTTTTTGATGTATATTTTGGTATTACTGGTAATTTTATTTTTGAAAATGGTAAGAAAACCTTAAATTAAAATTTTAATTTTCCCAAAGCATCTATTATTATATACTTCAGTCTAATAATTTACTTATCACTCACTAATGCCTGATGCTTAAAAACAAGTCTCCAAAATAAAAGCAAAATATATGGTAAATGTGGATAAAATATTTTCACAAGAATGTATTTTTCCTAATAAAAATAAGGAATGAATAAAACGGAAGCAAATTTTATTTAAGTTGCTTTTAGGAACACTTTGATTTCTTCCAAATCCTGAAGAAGCAATTAATTTTACAACTGGATTTTTAATACCAAGTTTATATTGAGATGTGAATTAATTTTTGTGAATGGCTTCTTACCAGGTTCAAAAATACCTCAAAATTATAAGGATCTATCATTCAGTATCATAAAGACAAAGAACAGACAACAAATATTCTATACATTTGAACACTTCTATAGGTATATTTCAATACACAGACTAGGAGACAAAATACATTATTTTTTCTGTATTTGAATCTAACGTTTGTTAAAAAAATAAAGTCTACAAATCTAGTATTGTACTAATAATTAAGATTCAAAATGAGTGGAAAATATATATGTATTTTTATAGAATAATATTTTTTCGATTATGCGAACAATGTATATTTATTATAAACATTTGGAAAATTGTCCATGTATAAGGAAGAAAATGACTTTTATCTATAAAAGTTATTCCACTATGATAGAGGAGAAGTTCTATGCTCATGTGTAACTACGAATTATTTTCTCTTGATGGGGCGTAGGGGGACTGTGTGTTGTGGGAGGTGAACTTATGATTCACTCAGCCTTCGAAAGCAGAATAGGAACAACTCATTAGAAGGTCATATAAAAGACCTTCAGAAGAGGAAAGTATCCTCAGGATATTATTTTGCCCTCAGGCAGAAATCCTGGCTACGATTTGCCTACATGGAGTATTGATTACATAGCAAACCTTGGGGCAATATTCTTTGTCTAACTCATACACCTTCACTTAACCAACGAGAAAAGATTGAGAACTTAAGTATATTTTTCTGAGATTATAAACCTGCAAATAGCATATACAACACGTAAATGAAGGTTTCTATGATTCCAAAGACGATCATTCAAAAAAGACACTATTTCCTTCATGTGTCAGGACATTAAAAATTGTCATATACTTACACGACTCTGTCCCTCCTGAGATCTCTACTAAACTATTGAGAAAAATAAAAATCCTTAGAAATAAAATCTTGGAGATGAAATATAATTTATTTAAATATCTTACTAATAGTTTTGGGTAACTGAATGGGACGAAGGCTACCAATTGGTAGTTAAACTTTGCTGTATATTTTTAAAATAATAACAATTAAAAGCAACATGAAGATGGAGAAGTGAGGAGTTTAGATAAGGAAAAGCAATGTAGAAGAAGTTTGAGGTTCTAATGGTTGAAATGATCAAAGAGCTTTCTAAGAGTAGACATGTTGAATCATTTATTTTTCATAAGTGAATTCATGTCTCTATCGCTTGAGTTCTGAAAACTGATCTGGGCCACTATAGCCCCTCTCCATCTGGAGTCATAGCTGATTTTGTTCAAAATAACTAATGTATTTATAACTAGACTTTCTGGGAGGAGAAGGGAAAAGTGTAGGAGTCTGAATTTCTGAATGACCTCTTTAACCACCCCCACCATCACCAAACTAGATTAGAATACAATATGAATAGGAAACAATTGTTGGGCAAAAGCCACTGATATTTTAGAGTTGTGTGTTAGAGCATTTAGCTTATCTAATTCTGCTGTTTAGTATTCATCTAAAACACAAAAATGTTCTAAATAGAATTATTCATTTCTATATGCCAAATTTACTGTCTCTGAATGTTCCCATCTTATTAAATAGTACTATCAATCATCCAGATTTCCCAGCCTTAAAGCTGAAATCATTTTTTACTCTTTTCTATTATTCATATGTTACATACGGTCTGTGAACAAATCCTTCCCAAAATTATTTCAATTCTGACTATTTCTTACTACTTCCACTTTTAGTTTATTCTACCACTGACTCTTGCCTGGTTGTTCACAATAGCTTACTAATCCTTCTCCCTGTTTCACTTCCTGTGCCCCTATAGTCTATTCTCAACAGCAACTAGAACAATGAGTTTTAAATATATATGTGATTACATCAGTCTGGCACATGGCTGTAATCCCAGCACTTTGGGATTACTTGAGGCTGGATCACGTGAGGTCAGAAGTTCAAGACCGAAGTGGCCAAAATAGCAAAACCCCATCTCTACTAAAAATACAAAATTAGCCGGGTGTGGTGCCAGGTGCCTGTAGTCCCAGCTACTTGGGAGGCTGAGGCAGCGGAATCCCTTGAACTCAGGAGGCAGAGGTTGTGGTGAGCTGAGATTGTGCCACTTGACTCCAGCCTGGGCAATAGAGCAAGACTCTGTCAAAAAACAAAACAAAACAAACAAACAAAACCTTCCAAAGACTCCCTAACACAGTTAGAATAAAGTTCTGAATCCTAGAAGTTTCTGCATGACCTGACTGTTTGCCACCTCTCTCCCTGTGACTCTTCTTCTTGCTCAGATATGCTACATTTGTTGCAGGGCCTTCCTTGCTTTCCTGGAACATTCTGTCTGAAACACTTTCTGTTACCCATATGGTTTCTCCCTTCATAACATTTGGATCATTCTCAAAATAATCTTTTCTCACTCCCACTAAGAGAGGAATCATTTATCTCCCCCTTACTCTACCTTGTTTGTTCTTCACTGCTTATATCATTATTTGCTATTATATTGTGTTTCTACTTAATGCCATTAAAATATAAGTTTCCTGTCCAATATCCCTAGTGATCGTAAGAATAGGCATTTATTTGTTGAGTGAGGGAATAAGGTGGCAAATTAAATCAGTCTCCTCCCATAAGTAAAAAAATCTTACTCTTCAATTAATCCTGCAACTTTTATGGAGGGCATCTGCACATGCAAAGCAGTGGGAGATTTGAGAAATCCTGAGATTTATTAGAGAGCTTCTCTAACCACAGATAATTCAAAATCTAACTGGGTAATATGACAATATTTACATTCTGTTAAGAATTAAATATGTATATAGGTCAAGAAGAAAAATAATTTGTACAGTGAGGCAGTAGATGATTAACTGTTTTAATTGTTCTATTAAATATGCACTATATAATTGCCATAATAGTTTAAGGGAGGAACAAAGTATTTCAATTTGAGGTGTTAAAGGAATATTTCATAGTGAAATTGTAACTGAAAAAAAAAAAAAAAAAAAAAAAACCTGAGAATGTGAAATAGATATTTCCACAAAACAAACTCCAAGCATTTTTTTTCCCCAACTACTTTACTGAAATTAACAAAACTCCAAGTTAAGCTGTACTGGGGGAAACCGCCCCTAATATTTCAACATAGCTTCCTTCTATTTTCCATAAATGTTGGCTGGCTGAGAAATAAAGAGAGACAGTATAAAGAGAGGAATTTTACAGTTGGACCTCCAGGGGTGACATCACATGTCAGTCGGACTGTGATGCCTGCCTGAGTCTCAGACCAGCAAGTTTTTATTAAGGGTTTCAAAAGGGGAGGGGGTGTAAGAACAGAGAGTAGGTACAAAGATCACATGCTTCAAAGGGCAAAAAGCAGAACTACTAATAAGGGTCTAACAAAGATCACATGTTTTTGAGGGAACAGGACAAAGGGCAAAAGCAGAACTACTGATAAGAGTTCAACAAAGATCACAAGGCAAAGGACAAAAGCAGAACCACTGATAAGGGTCTATGTTCAGCGGTGCATGTATTGTCTTGATAAATATCTTAAACAACAGAAAACAGGGTTCGAGAGCAGAGAAGTGGTCTGACCACAAATTACCAGGGCAGAGTTTTCCCAACCCTAGTAAGCCTGAGGGTTCTTCAGGAGACCAAGGCTCATCTCAGTCCTTTTCTCAACTGCACAAGACAGACATTCCCAGAGTGGCCATTTACAGACCTCCCCCAAGGAATGTATTCCTTTCCCAGGGTATTAATATTAATATTCTTTGCTAGGAAAATAATTTAGCAATATCTTTCCTACTTGCACATCCATTTATAGGCTCTCTTCAGGAAGAAAAATTTGGCTCTTTTTGCCCGACCCCGCAGGCAGTCAGACCTTATGGTTGTCTTCCCTTGTTCTCTAAAAATCGCTGTTATTCTACTCTTTTTCAAGATACACTGATTTCATGTGGTTCAAACACACATGCTTTACATCAATTTGTACAGTTAACAAATTATCACAGTGGTCCTGAGGTGACGTACATACTCAGCTTACGAAGATAACAGGACTAAGAGATTAAAGTAAAGAGAGGCATAAGAAATTATAAAAGTATTATTTGGGAACTGATAAATGTCCATATTAAGATGAAATCTTCACAATTTATGTTCCTTTGCCACGGCTCCAGCCGGTCCCTCCGTTCGGGGTCCCTGACTTCCTGTAACAAAGTTGGATCACAATTTCAAGTCAAAATCAAATTAATGATTTAATTTATCCTTTTTGCCTTCTAGTCTTTGTATATATACAGTGTTTGCATATTTACAGTATTGTCATAGATAGAAGCTTATATTTCTTTTCTATTAGCATATAGCATACATATTTTCTTTCTTGTTTTTTTAACAGATTTTATTCCCCACACTGCAACCCTTTCTACAACAAAATAGGTTAGAAGCCTGGCATGCATCTTTCCACACCATTCTTCATGTTTATATAATTACGTACAAACATAAAAGGAATTATCTTCTTGTTGCTGTTGACGTTAAAAAGTAGGATAACACTCCAAATATCTTCATATCTTTCTTTTATCATTTCAAATATATTATAAAAGTATCTCAGTTATTGATCTATGTATTGTATAGCGGCAAAATACCTTATTCTGCCAAATCACAATTTAGTCAACTATGCTTCAATTTAAAAAATTCAGATAATTTCCAATTTAAATTTTAAAAATATTGCCATACCATTGCATATCTGACATTATAAATTGGTGTTTTTATTTTATGCAATAATTGAGTCAAAATATGTTTGTGTGTAACTAGATGAGTGAGATTTTTATTTTGTGTTGATGTTTGAGCTCCCAATATTGAAAAATTGTAGTTGATAAGTGCACTTATTTGCTTCAGACAGTGTGTAGGAATTTTCAGACATCCCCTCCAGGGCCTGCCAAAAGATAACAAAACTCCAGTGCTGTGATATTCACTCCATCATTCTAAAATTGTTAATATAAGAAGAAAGCTAAAATTTTTGCAGTTTGAAGGAGTCTTGGCAGGAGTGAGAAGTATTGTGAGTTTACCTCTTCCATTCCATCCTTCGTGGGTCACTGTTTTCCACTAAGCCTAACAAGGAACTTCCTAGTTTAGTGGAGCCCTCAGGAAGGGGAAAATCTGCCTCTTGGCAGCTGACTTCTTCCTGTTTGGCACAACCATATATGACCACCCTGGTGTGGCCACTGAAATAAAATGTGGTGGTGATGATTCTTGGGAGAACTTGCAAAGAATTTCTGGGTGTTGTGGGGAATATGCCATGATAGAGAACGGTGCCTGGTGCCTGGTGCCTGGGCCTATCCTCCTGTGGAGAGTTTTGAACATAGAAAGCTAGTGGGAGCAATCTGGATAAAGGGTGATTGCTAATAATGTAAGCCTACACCATTACAGTTTAGCATGTCATAAATGTGTGAAATCTCCAAGGAATATGCAGACACCAAATGAGTCTGAGCTATTTCTTTTTCTTTTTTTTTTTTTTTTTTTTTTTTTTTTTTTTTTTTTTTTTGAGACGGAGTCTCGCTCTGTCGCCCGGGCTGGAGGGCAGTGGCGCGATCTCGGCTCACTGCAAGCTCCGCCTCCCGGGTTCACGCCATTCTCCTGCCTCAGCCTCCCGAGTAGCTGGGACTACAGGCGCCCACAACCGCGCCCGGCTAATTTTTTGTATTTTTAGTAGAGACGGGGTTTCACCGTGGTCTCGATCTCCTGACCTTGTGATCCGCCCGCCTCGGCCTCCCAAAGTGCTGGGATTACAGGCGTGAGCCACCGCGCCCGGCCGAGTCTGAGCTATTTCAAAACTAACCTTCTGGAGGAGAGATCCCAATAGTGGTAAGCAGCAGAGTGTAAATCTAGGAGCAAATCTATGGTCCAAGAGGGCATCACCTAACCTTTGTTGTGTACAAATGCCCCGGGTTACCAGGAGGACCCATGGATACATTTTCCTAGAAAGCAAGCATTTGAATATCTGCCATGCAAAAGGTATCAAAGTCTGAATTGCAAAGCACCGGTGATATAAAACTGTCCCCACTTTTCTCTAACATTCCTTTTGTCCATGTTTCCTAGGTAAGAGAGCAGAAGGAGAGAGTGAGGAGAGAGAAAAGATAAATGGATAGATCATGCCTCCTTTCTTCATAGCAGTCCACATAACAAAGAGTCAGGACTGATCTGGGGAATGTTCCAAAACTGATGAAAGATGGAGGTTTTAAATTGGACTTGACTTTATTATCTGAAAAAAGGTTGTAGTTTTCTTATAATTCAAGGTGACTAAAAGACTTTAACATATTTCTAAAATATCAACAAGCAAGGAATGATGATCTAAGCAAATACGTATGAAGATAATGATGGAAGAAATAGACATTTGTTTATAGTTTTTACCCCCATCCAATAATGAGCTTAATTATTTTTATTCATATATTTAAATATGTACATATATGTGTGTATAAGTACATGCGTATATATATAAATACACAAACATACGTATGTGTATACAGGTATTCAGCTCCTTAATGTCAAGAGCTTCATCATGTATACACACACGTGCAAGCACACACTTATACACACGTATTTTTAGTGTTATTTCCATACTAACGTCCCATATATCCTACTAATAACATGTAACACTAACTTTTTTTTCCTGCATATTCACAGCACCAGACATTATCTCTTTATTTTCTTTTTCAAAAATGTTTGCTAGCAAGGGAGGTGAAATTAGGGCCTCTTTATTCATTTCACTATTTTTATTGTCTACTAGAGAAGTTGAGAATCATCTTACATGGTTTTTATTTTAAGTTGTTTTGAGTGTCTCATCTGAGGACTATTTATTCCTGTTAGGTGATTTTTTAAATATTGAATTGTTTTCTTCTTAATATAAATTTGGGGAATATTGGAACTCTTTTTGGAGAATAGCTCGATATGCTGTATGACGTAAAAATCCTAATCTATTTTTTGTCTTCATTAATGAAAATTTATCAGGCAAAACATTTATACTTTTTGAAGTGTAATACTTCTACTTTATTTTTTGTTAAAAAAAATGTACAGGTTAATATATGTTTGACTATATATTATTATATAATATATAAATATTAGATATATAATTATATAATATATTTAATATTTTCTAAATGCTCTATTTTTTAATATCCAAATTATACTCTGAAATTTATTTTGTTTTATATGAGACATTTTTTATTTTCTCAGCTCCTAGACTCAAGATTTTCCTTCTTCACTGCTTATTCCTCTACCATGAATCTATTGCTTTTCAGCTGAACTAATTATTCCAGTTTTCTGTTTGTTTGTTTATTACACAGTTCTTTTTTGTGTATCTTTATCGACCTTAACCTCCTATGTCTTCTTGTCACTCTGACATGTGAATGAGATCTTATGTAAGAATGGGGTTTTGAATTACAGTCTTGCTTTTCTGTGGTAGCTAAAAGGTGTTTAACTGTCTCAATGTTGCAAATAAAAGACATGCTTTTTTGTGCTTTGTAAATAATTCGTATATCTGCATTGAAATTTTAAGGTTTCATCTCTATCTTTTTTTTATTTCAAAGTTAATAATTTTTACCAGAATTATTTAATCCATTTCTTTTATCATTAAACTCTTCCTAGAATAAAAAACTTCTTTTTTTTTATATTACTGCCCCTCCCTTTTATTTATTCTCCCACCTATTCTCTTTCTCCTGTAATTGAATTGAACTTGTATAAAGTTTGATCTTCTTAATATATTCTCCGTTTTTAGAACTCTTTATATTATTTGAATCACTTTGTTGTTTCATTTTGAATTGTGATATATTTCTCTCACTTGATCTTCCAGACAGATTTTATTTTTCTGAGATGATTAATAGTTTCTTGTTAGAAGTGAGGTAAGAGATTTTATCACATCTTCCTCCATGGTATGTTGAAAAATTGTTTTACATTTTTCTTTTCTTTAGTGTCTTTACCCATGAAGATGTCTGTTTATTATGCATGGTCTCTGTGACGTTTCCCAAGCTTAAGAATCCAAAATTAAACCTCAGCTTCTTCCTTTACATTCCTTACATGCTACGAGTTGATTCTTGAATAGTACTTCAAAAAAAAAAAATTTTTGTTTCACTTCCTTTGTAGCCCTTATCATTGGGCCATAGGAAGTATTCACACATCAGCCTCCTTTATTGTACAGCCACACTTCTCTTTTTCTTCCTTAAACACACCCTAGGTAAATATGTTAGACTCCTTTGAGACTCAAGACACCAAAGCTAGTGGGAGGCAGACCCCTCCTTTGTGTGGTAGGAAATCTCTGTGTTCCCAAGCTTTCCTAGGCAACAGATTAATGATGGAGGGCCTGGAAACAATTGGGAACTATTTCAGGTTGACTCCTGTTTTCCTTTGACATACCCTGTCATTTAACCTTTTGAACATTTCCTTACACTCTGGCACTCACACTCTCACAGATTCTGAGAATATGGAAGACTAAACTACTGCACTATAGCACTCCTATAGTTAGTTTGCTGTCGTTTCTTTGAGGTCAGCAGAATAAAGCAAACCTTCCTAGAACTATGTGTTACTCTTTACTGAAAGTTTTCACAGATTTCTCAGGGTCAGATTCCCTCTGAGAACCTAAAGAGATTACTGCTTTCTTGACTTCTACCAGTCAAAGAAGAGGTCAAAATCCTGTATTTTCTTTCCTTCTGTGGAATTTCGAACTGTGGTGTTTCAAGAGATTTTTAGGCAGAGTGTGGGGACAATAGTTTAGACCGCCACATTCTCAGAATCTGTAAGATTCTGAGTGCCAGAGTGAAAGGTTCAAAAGATAAAATGACAGGAGTATGTCCAAGGAAAACAGGAGTCAAGTCGAAACAGCTCCCAGAGGCTAAAAGTGGAACAATTTGAGCAAAACCTTAGATTTGGATTACAACCCACATAGTAAAATAAATATCCTGAGTACCTACTGATATAAACGAGTGACTGCATTAACAAATTAATGGAGAGAAGAGGCATCTCTCCTGCAAAAAAATTCCAAATAATTTATTTAAATACTCCCCACTCAAAAAGGTGGTGCCTATCTCTCTATCCCTTAAATTAGTGTTGTACTTGCTTAAATTAGTGTTGTACTTGCTTAAATTAGTGTTGTACTTGGTAACTTGCTTCTGAAGACTAAAGTATGAAAAAGGAGAAACAAGTAATTTTAAAAGGGGTTAGGAAATTGATGTGGAGGTCAGAGTGGAAGCAGGTGTAAGAGGTTCCAGCCTGGTTGCCAAAGTGTTTGAATTTATCTGCAAGCTCTGCCTGCCCTTAGCTATTGCAGGAAGCATGGTGAATTCTGCCGTATATAATGTGGATGCTGAACCCAGAGTTGTCATCTTCGACCTATTCCATGGAGTACAGGACATTGTGGTAGGAGAAGGGACTCACTTTCTCTTCTCATGGGTACAGAAAGAAACCAGGTATCTTTGACTGTGGCTCTCGACCATGTAATGTGCCACTCATCACTGGTAGCAAAGCAAACAGAATGTCAGCATCGCTGCACATCCTCTTCCCACCTGTCACAGGCCAGCTTCTTGACATCCTCACCAGCGCTGGAAAGGACTGTGATGAGCGTGTGCTGCCGTCCATATGATTCAATTACCTCCCACTGCATTCCTCCCACAATACATGGGAATTATGGGAGCTACAATTCAATATGAGATCTGGGCGGGGACACAGCCAACCCATATCACTATCTTTGCAAATTTTCTGTAAATCTAAAACAACTGAATTTTTAAAAAATACATATTTAAAAGAAAATATCACTTTTCACAAACAAATGGGATAGAAAAATGAAATATAGAATAGATTTTCCTTAAACTAAAAAAAGACATAGACATATGACTTGAAAGATTCATTGTCATTTTAGCCAAAAGTTTGAAATGAAATCAACCACTATACTGTAAGGGTTTCATTTTTATTTTATTTTAAAAACTAATAATTATCTTAAAACTTCTTGGGGTTAAAAAAGTATACCTGAGAATGAATAATAATTAAATTAGTTTTCCCATTGTAGTAATAAAAATATTAATAAAAGCATGAATGACAGTGTTAATTACAACTATAATAATAATAGCTAGCAGCATTTATTTCATTCATTAAAAAACCCTGTATCAGGCAATTTCTTTTTGCCAAGTATAATTTCAGGCACTACAACTTTAATAGTTAATGAAATAGACAAATATCTCTGTCCATGTGAAGCTTATATTTTGCTGAAATATTTACATAATGCTTACTATGTTCCAAGTATTCTCCCACTTACCATACATATATATACATTATATATATAGACTCATTTAATTCTTTTAAATTGCTCTAAGATTTGGCACTACTTTTATTTTAATTTTATAATTGAAGAAAATGAGTTATAATAAGTTTAAGAAATTTGAACAGGGTCACAGAGCTTTAATTGTAACTGAGTCTCAAATCCAAACAACCTGACTATACAGATCATCGTTTTAGCCTCTAGACTCCCCTCATGCATTTCGTTTCTCCTTGTTAGGTTGTTCTCCTATTATCACCTCATGCTGATATATGACAGTGGCATTTGGCTACTTCGGTGGTGAGGACACTGAAGCCTAGCAAGGTCACGTGTTCCAGGGTCTCACTGATGCCTGGGAACAAGGGAGATGAGAGATTTGGGGAGCAGTGCTCACAACTCCAGAAGATTACATCTAATAAAGTGTTTTTTTTTGTGAAGGCAACGAGAGACCTTAACAGCAGATGCAAAGATCCAGCAAAAAGATGGGCTGAAGAGCACTGGCTGGCCATGGGAACGTAAAAGTTCCAACAGGGAGCTGCCTGCAGTTTCTGCCTCCAGCTTCATGCTCAGAAGTGGGACCCATAGATTATTTGGATAGAACAAAATTCTTACATAAATACTAACAAAAAAGTACTCAACTTATAGGTCCAGTGAAAATAAGAATGTAAAAGTAGGTAATTCAGAGGAAAATGCATTGCAAGTAAATACCTTATTTTAAATAACAGTGGGCTAAAATAGTGTGTAGCATATTGTAAAGCTTACTTGTAAATTTCAACACTATTTTTGAAAGAAAGGATATATGATGTAAAAACAATAACGTAACAATATACTGGTAAGAAATGTCACATTATCCTAAGTAAGACCAAAAGGTGTGTGGGTTAGCAGAAGAGATATAAGTAATAATATTTTGAACTCTATTAGGTAAAGAAAAATAAAAATATTCTATTTTATTCTTTACTTGACTAACTTCCGAAATAGAGACTATAAAAAGTATTGTAAACATTTACGTTTACCATATTAGTAGCAAAAATCAAAAACAAATAAATATGTTCTAGAAGAATTGATGAAAGATAAGAAAACGTAATCAATATGGCAAAAGTCAAAAACAAGCTACAAAAGTAGTAAAAGTAAAAGAACAAAATATTAGGAAAAAAATATGAAAATACAGAGCACTAAATGAAGTCATCTATTTGAAAATCAAAGATTCTCACACGTGGCTCACACCTGTAATCCCTGCACTTTGGGAGGCCGAGGCAGGCAGATTATGAGGTCAAGAGGTCAAAACCATCCTAGCCAATATGTGAAATCCCATCTCTACTAAAAATATAAAAATTAACTGGCGTGGTGGCACATGCCTGTAGTCCCAGCCTCTGGGAGGCTGAGGCAGGAGAATTGCTTGAACCTAGGAGGCAGAGGCTGCAGTGAGCTGAGATTGCACCGCTGCACTCCAGCCTGGTGACAGAGGGGGACTGTCTCCAAAAAAAAAAAAAAAGCCGATTATAATTTGTACACTAAAAAATATCTATGAGATAATTTTTCACAAGTGAATAAATGCAATTATAAAGAAATCAGGGTTTCTGATTTAAAAAAAATACACAAATTAGAAATGAATTAGAAAAAAAGTCAAAAATTGACAAGGACTATTATTTCCAATGAAAATATAACTATTTAAAACCACTCTTTTGAATTACTATGCATTAAAATGATTATTCTCATTATTGACTATAGAAGTACAATAAATTTTGAAATATTACTGATATATTAAGTTAAAAAAGCTAATCACAAGGCAGTGTGATCTCAATTTCAAATATTTTACATGGAGTACAATCTTTATAAGCACATATTAAATAATCTTTGTCGAGCTGGAGATTATTTTCATTGCTTTGTGTGTCTGTGTATTTTTACAACTTTCATCTATGTTGATGCATTAAATCAGAAAAAAATTAAATTAATTTTTAATTGTTTGGATTAGCAAATGTGATTCAGAAAGTCATTCTATATGGTTTAACTACAATAGTGGAGGTTGAAATAAAGGATATACTGGTGGAAGAAGGTATGAATAACTCAGTGCTTTAGTTTTATTCTTTTGTCTACTCCAAAATTCCAAGTCTTAATTTACCTAAATATAATATTCTTTTAAACAGATGTTTCTAGCTTGTCAGGGAAATAAATTTGTGTTTATGTGGATCAATTGCACTGTGTAGCTGATAGGATGAACTCTGCTTTTGAGGAATTAAATAGTAAAAAAGTTGGAGATAAAAGAGTTTACTTAATTATTCTTTGTTTTAAAACTAAGCAGATATTTATTTTACATTATTTACTCTTATATCTACAAAAGTGATTTTACTGAGAAAGGAGCTACCTTCTTTGCTAAGAGGTTAACACTCATCAGGACACCCTGCTATGGAGAGGAGCTACCCTCTAGGGTCTCCTCTGAGCTGTTCTATTGCTCAGTAAAGCTCCTCTTCATCTTGCTCACCCTCTACTTGTCTGTGTACCTCATTCTTCCTGGTCACAGGACAAGAACTTGGGAACCACTGAAAGGTGGGGCTAAAAGAGCTGTAACATAAATAAAAGAGCTGTTCCAGCAAAAAAAGAGCTGGAACACACCCCTTGCCCTCCACATTACAGTCAACAAGAAGGAGAGAAGAGTGAAGGAGAGAAGAGTTGCAGCCCTCCAGGGACCCCAACCTAGGAGCTCCCTGAGCCAAGGTTGTGACACCCTCTTTAGGGCTCTGCAGTTCCTGGTGTCTCCAAGATTCTGGGCAAAACTGCATTCCCCACATTCCCTGGTGTCAGCTGTGGAAGCTGCTTATGGTATGCCTGGTCCAGCCACAGTGTCATAAGTAGCTAGTGACTGTGCCACCTTAGAGCTGCCTACCCCACCACAGCTGGCATGCCTGGTTGTGCACAGTGGCTGCACCCCATGCTCTTTCACACATCCCATGCTGCCACATGCCTGGCTTGCCTTTGGCAGGCATGGGATCCATGCCAGTAGCATGAGCCAAATGCAGCCCAGGCCTGGTGGGCAAAAGGAGCCCAGTGAGCCAGAGCAAAACTCAGGCAGAGGCGCCACTGGCCACAGAGGTTTCTGGCTGGCAAAGCAACATCCAAGGATCTCATAACAAAACTACACATATATGCCACTTAGGCAAATTTTAACCCTTCTTTTTTGTTTTCCTTTCTTTTTGTTAACAAACTAAGGGGAAATGGAGAACAAGCAAGAGAAGATAGGACGTTTCTTTCTTGGAGAGTTCCCTCAGGTTCTCTCTAATGAAAAATTGCAGAAATTTAACTCAGGAGAAGGCTAGGAAGACATGCAACTTTGGACCAAATTGATAGATTCACCTCAAATATCAGCTAGGAGAAGAGGAGAACTCACAAGTTAGTTTTCTAATAATACTAGTTTTTGAGATGGGGGCTGTGAACATCTAAGAATACAGATTGATAAGTTCAGAAATAACTGAATAAATATAAATAAATTGCAAATAAAGCTGTGAACTTCAGTTGGCATGCAGTGCCAGATGATAATACAATTAACTAAAGAATTAGCAAATAGAATAATATGCTAATGTGTTATATCTCTGCATTCTGGTCTTGTTCTCCAGGCTTCGGAGACCTAACTTTATGTCCTATTTTGTATACATGAAGTAAATATGCATAATAGATGACCATGACATTGTATTCCTGCAATCTCTAGGTTCTGCACGTTTTTTATATCATATTTTAATACATATAACCATAGCTTAATCTTATTTAGACTTTATTTGTTCTACTAAGTAATACTTTGTGAGAGTGGCCTGATCTCTAGAGTATTTGTGTTTATTATTAAATCCAATTTCTATTTCTTGTTTCTCCAAGTATATGTGTCTGTTTTTCTACCTTTTATGTTATTTGCATTCAAAACCTTTCTAGGTCAGTTTCATATATTTCTTAACATCAACTTAAATTTCAAACACTGCACACATAATAATCTTCCAATCTGGAAAGTACTAGAAGTCATAAGATATTCTTTTAAACAATTTTCATTCAGATCAGGGACAAGATTATTTCACTATGCTACTCTAAAGTTGTAAATTTCAGTCCCATACAAAGTGTTTTATATTTTAACTCATAAATATATCTAGAAATTTCTGAGTCATAACTATTATTTGACAGTAGCTATTCCTACTCATGATTAAATGTTGTTACATATGGTCCTTTTATTTTATTGGTGAGATGTATCTAAGTATTCAATACTAATTCTCAGCTATTTATAATATTTACAGCTACAATCACTACTACAATCTGTGATTTACTAGTCAGTTTCTATTATTTAGGATGTGAATATCAATCCTTTAGAATTTTCTTTCTTGTTTTCATTGTTTGTATTTTTTCCCCACTCTAAATCACTTGTAGTAAATACTCTGTTGTATTTCTTCATCAAGGCTGTTGTATTGTGCGGTATGGAGTCGCAGTTCAGAAGTGCGTATTAGGCTCCCTTCTATTAAAAAAATAAAAGAAACCTAATGAAGGATGCAAGGATGGAAAATTCTATGACATCAAAAGTCCAAGTTGTGTTGCTTCTAGGTGCCTCTCACCTTCCTCCCAAATTTTTCAGGGACTTTTCTTAAGGTAGTGTTATCACAGTTGCTCTTAACTTACGTATTCTGAAGATTGATAATTATCAAACTTATCACTATTATCCTTAGGAATTACTGCAGATGCATTTAAATCAACCTATTCTTCAATGTAATTCAAAGAACTTAAATGAGCCCTGGCCTACTTTCACAGTTTATGTTTGCATCCTGCCTTTAAACACTGCTTACCTCATAAAGAGTCAGTATCATACTTTACGTTCTAGGGTACATGTGCACAACGTACAGGTTTGTTACATATGTATACGTGTGCCATGTTGGTGTGCTGCACCCATTAACTCATCATTTACCATTAGGTATATCTCCTAATAAAAATAAAAATAAAATACAATGGCTTATAAATAAAATTCACTTGCTCTGTGTAGATAAAAAGGAAGCAAATAAATTTTTATCAACTTAAAACAAGTCAGCATCTATTTTGGTTGTGCTCCTACAATATATCCTCCAACTTATTACACCCCCTTAAGAGTTATGAGTGGTCTTCCCTAAGTATTTTGTTTCTGTGATTCATAGAGTAGTTAACTTTTAAAATTTTCTACACAGAGTCCATACCAAACTATTTCGATATATCTACATTTGTTCAAACACTTCAATCTCCACAGAAATACTTTAAGATGAACTCGTATTAGTAGCATTCTAAGTTCATGCATGAAAAAAGTCACAACTTTTTACTAAGAGTTTTAATAGTCACTTCTTTTTTATAAAGTCACATCTAGTCTCATCTTTTTAAATTTCATAGTCATATCTTTTTATAAAGAGCTACCTACCAGTATCAACAATGGTATACATCTCTAGGTATGTGCTATGGTTTGAATATGTCCCCCTTCAAAATTCAGATGTTGCCAATATGATAGTCTTAAGAGGTGAGGCCTTCAATAAATGATTAGGCCATGTGAACTGCCCCCTTGCAAATGTGATTAAGACTCATAAAAGAAGTTTCACTCCATATTTAGCTCTCTTGTCCTTCCATCTTCAATATGTGAGGATGTAACATATGTTCCTGCTGTTGAACACAATAAGAAGACTCTCACCTGACCACAAAATGCTGGCAGCTTGGTCTTGGACTTCCCAGTTCCAGAACTGTAAAATAAATTTCTCTTCTTAATAAATGAGCCAGTTTCAAGTATTCTGTTGTAGCAGAACAAATGTACTAGAACACAATGCATGATATAAGAGTGTCAATGATGGTCTTTGTCATTATTCAAGCCTGGATTTGAAGTTAGGCTCCATCTCATGGCTGAATGGCTCTAAACCTCTTTACAATCTATATGATAGAGGCAATAATGCCAACCCACAGGTTTGCAATGCCAATTAAACTAGATTACAGAAGGGAAAAGCTAACATTATACTCAACACGTATTAGGCCGTCAGTAAATGATAATTCCATTTCTTCTTTCTCCCTTATTTCCAACCATTTTTCCACTTCCTAAGGCTGCATTAGTGATCACTTCATGAAAAATCACATATTTTGAATCATATTACTTTATTTAAAAATGCCTTGTATTCCTGGGGTTTCTGCTTAGGACATTGTATCAAATTTACAACTTTAGACAGTATAGTGAAACCATTGGAAATGGTTTCCATGTCTGGCTACTTTCTGCTGCCTCATAGCTCAAGAGATTGGACACTGGTTTGGGTGCAAAATTGTTAAGGTTTTTCGTTGTAAAAACAACATGTTCCTAGGAAAATAAGTTAAAAATAATTTACAGGTTTGGCCAATATGGCAGACTAGAATCAGTTACTGTGTGCTAAGCTCACAGAAAGGAGCAGAAGGGGTGAGTAAATACAGCACCTTCAACTAAAATATCCGGGAACATACATTGAGACAAATCAAGAAAACCACTCGACCCACAAAGAATGGAGAAAAGCAAAGCAGGGCAATCGCCCGCCCCAGAGCAACGTGGAGCCGGGAGAACCTCCCCAACCCAGAAAAGCAGTGAGGGAATGTGAGACTTGAGAACCCACACTTCTCCCATGAATCTTTGCAACCCTTGAGTCAGGAGATCCCCTCATAAACCCGCTCCACCAGGGCTTTCAGTCTGACACACAGAGAGCTACATGGAGTCTCAGCAGAGCAGCCACTCCGGTACCCATGGAGACCCAGTCACCTGGGCTTCCTGGCAAAAGCAACTGCAAGTCTGGCAAAGCAGGAGGTTAGACCCCAGTACATACCTTTAGGAAAGAGGTTGGATCCAGGGGACTGAGCAGCAACAGTCTTCAGGCTCCACTTCCACATTACCTCATAGATAAGATCTGCTGGCTTGGAGCTCCAACCTTCTACCAATAGTAGCATTACACTTCTCTGAAACGGAGCTCCCAGAGGGAGGGGTGGGCCACCATATTTTCTGCTTGGGTGACTTAGCCATTCCAGCCTTCAGGCTTCGGAGAGTACAGGATGACCAGGGACTGGAGCAGACCCCCAGCACAGTACTGCTGCTCTATAAAAACATGGACAGACAACCTTTTTACGAAAAATGGGAAACACAGTGGTCCCACACGCCCAGGCAAGAGCGTATCAACTAACCAATAAGTCTAAGTGTCACTTAAAGGGTCACACTCCAAACTTTCAACACCAAAAATATCTCATTAACATGCCCCCCTGTGAAACCAAAGACAAGAAGTCAGTTTCAAGTAAAGACTCTACACAAAGCCTCAGTCCTGTGAAAACATCCGGAGAAGAATCTGTTGACAATACTCAGTCTCCACTGCAGTTAGAGGAATATCCACACACAGAAATGAGAAAGAACCAATGCAAGAACTCTAGTAACTCAAACGGTCAGAGTGTCATATGTCCTCCAAATGAGTCCACTAGTTCTCCAAAAAGAGTTCTTAACCAGACTGAGCAGACTGAACTAACAGAAATAGAATTCAGAATATGGATAGAAAGGAAGATCCTTGAGATTCAGGCGAATGGCAAAACCCAATCCAAGAAAATTAAGAACCACAATAAAATGATACAGGCTCTGAAGCATGAAGTAGCTGGTGTCAAAAAGAACCTAACAGATCTGACAGAGCTGAAAAACACAACACAAGCATTCCACAATGCAATTGCAAGTGTTAACAACAGAATAGATCAAGCTGAGGAATGAATCTCAGAACTTGAAGACTGGCTCTCTGAAATAAGACAGTCAGACAAAAGTAAAGAAAAAATAATAACAAGGAATGAACAAACCTCCAAGAAGTATGAGATTATGTAAAGAGGCCAAATTTAAGAATCATTGGCATCCCTAAAAGGGAGGAGGAGAAAACAAACAACTGGGAAAATGTATTTCAGAATATCGTGCATGATAACATTCCCAACATTGCTAGAGAGACCAAGAGTCAAATTCAGGAAATACAGAGAACCCCTGAAAGCTTCTATGAAAGATGATCATCCCTAAGACACATAAGCATCAGATTTTCCAAGGTCAAAATGAAAGAAAGAATATCAAATGCTCTTGATTTGTTTGGTAATATTTTCTTAAGGATTTTTTAATCTATATTTTTAAAAGGGATATTGGTCATTAATATTCTTTTTTTTTTTGAGATGGAGTTTCACTCTGTTGTCCAGGCTGGAGTGCAGTGCCATGATCTCAGCTTACTGCAACCACTGCCTCCCAGGTTCAAGCAATTATCCTGCCTCAGCCTCCCAAGTAGCTGGGACTACAGGCATGTGCCACCATGCCCAGCTGATTTTTTATATATTTAGTAGAGACAGGTTTCATCATGTTAGCCGGGATGTTCTTGATCTCCTGACCTCATAATCCGCCCACCTCAGCTTCCCAAAGTGCTGTGATTACAGGCGTGAGCCACCATGCCTGGCTAGTCTTTAATATTCTTATGATACTTTTATCTGTCTTTGGTATCATGATAATTCTGGCCTCATAGCATTAGTTTGGAACTGTTTTCTTCTCCTCAATTTTTGTGGAAGAGTTTAAGAAATATCAGTGTTAATTATTTAAATGTTTGGTAGAATTTACTGATGAAATTAGTCCAGGACACACATTCTATGAGAGATTTTTGATAACTTATTTAATTTCTTTACTTGTTTTTTTGATATATTTTGTATTTCTTGCTGTGCTATTTTAAATAATTTGCATGTTTCAAGGGATTTTTCCGGTTCTTCTAGGTTATATAATGTGTCAACCTTCATAGTCTTCCCTTATAATCCTCTTCATCTTTACAAGTTCGGTAGTAATGTTCCTGTTTTCATTTCTGATTTTAGTTATGTGAATATTCTCTAATTCTTCATTGTCAAGGTAGCCAAAGATTTGTCAATTTTGTCAATCTTTACAAAGAACCAAATTTTAGTTTCATGAATTTTCTTTATTTCTCTATTCTCTAACATTTATCACTTCCTTTCTCCTGCTAGTGTTGGTTTCAGTGTGCTTTTATTCCCTAGATTTTTAAGGTACAAATTAGGTTATTAATTGAGAGTTTCTTCTTTTCAAATGTAGGAATTTATAGCTATAAATTTCTCTCTGAGCAAAGCTTGCACTGCATCCCATAAATTCTGAGGTGTTGTGTTTTCAATTTCATTCATTCTGAATATATTAGAATTTCACACATGCTTTCTTCTTTAATACATTGATTGTATGAGTGTGTAAATGTCCACATATTTTTCCAGCTTTTCTCCTGTTATTTCTTTTAAAGATTGCCACCTTGTGGTCAGAGAAGATACATTACATGATGTATACCTTTTAAAATGTACGCAGACTTGTTTTTTATCGAATATATGGTCTACTGCAGATAATACAACATCCGTGCTTGAGAAAAAAATAGACTTAAATAGAGTTCAGAGTTTCAAAATAATCACTTCAGATAATTTTTGCCATACAACTGTTACCTACATGGGGAGACAGATTCCTGGCACTTCCTGCTTCCACCATATTATCTGATATCACTATTGACGTATTAGTCCATTTTCACACTGCTGATAAAGACATATCTTTATTTATGAGAAATTTACAAAGGAAAGAGATTGGAGAACTCACAGTTCCACGTGGCTGAGGAAGCCTCACAATCATTGCAGAAGGCAAGGAGGAGCAAGTCATATCTTATGTGGATGGTGGCAGGCAAAGAGACACCATGTGTAGGGAAATTCCAGTTTCTACAGCCATCAGATTTCCTGAGACTTATTCACTATCACAAGAACAGCATGGAAACACCTGCCCCCATGATCCAATTACCTCCCACCAAGTCCCCCTCCCACCACACCTGGGAATTCAAGATGAGATTTGGGTGGGGACACATCCAAACCATGTCATTTCACCCTGGGGCCCTCCCAAGTCTCATGTACTCGTATTTCAAAACAATTATGCCTTCCCAAAAGTCCCCCAAGCTCTTAACTCATTTCAGCATTAACTCAAAAATCCAGAGTCCAAAGTCTCATCCAAGACAAGGCAGGTCCTTTCTGCATATGAGCCTGTAAAATCAAAAACAAGTTAGTTACTTCCTAGATACAATGGAGATACAGGCATTGGGTAAATACAGCCATTCCAAATGGGAGGAGTTGGCCATAACAAAGGGGCTACAGACCCCATGCAAGTCTGAAATCCAGCAGAGCAGCCAAATCTTAAAGCTCCAAAATGATCTCCTTTGACTCTATTTCTAACATCCAGGTCATGCCGATGCAAGAGGTGGGTTCCCATGGCCTTGGGCATCTCTATCCCTCTGGCTTTGCAGGGTACAGCCTCCCTCCTGACTGTTTCACAGGCTGGCATTGAATGTCTGTGGCTTTTCCCAGTGCACGGTGCAAGTTGTCAGTGGCTCTATCTTTCTGGGGTCAAGAGGATGGTGGCCCTCTTCTCACAGCTCCAATAGGCAGTACCCCAGTAGTGACTCTGTGTGGGGGCTCAGACTCCACATTTCCCTTCTGCACTGCCCTAGCAGAGGTTCTCCATCAAGGCCCCACCCCTGCAGCAAACTTCTGCCTGGGCATCCAAGCATTTTCATACATCCTATGAAATCTAGATGGAGGTTCCCAAAAGTCAATTCTTGACTTCTGTGGACTCACAGGCTCAACACCACATGGACGCTGCCAAGACTTGGGGCTTGCACCCTCTGAAGTCACAGCTCAAGCTCTACATTGGCCCCTTTCAGCCATGGCTAGAATGGCTGGGATGCAGGACACCAAGTCCATACGCTGCACACAGCACTGGGACTCTGGGCCAGCCCATAATACCCCTTTCTTTCTGCTAGACCTCTGGGCCTGTGATGGGAAGGGCTGCTGTGAAGTCCTCTGGCATGCACAGAAGACATTTTCCCCACTGTCTTGGGGATTAACATTCAGCTCCTTGTTACTTATGTTACTTATGCAAACATCTGCAGCTGGCTTGAATTTTTCCTTAGAAAATAGAATTTTTTTCCTATCACATTGTCCAGCTGCAAATTTTCCAAACTTTTATGCTCTCCTTCCTTTATAAAACTGAATGCCTTTAACAGCACCCAAGTCACATCTTGAATATTCTGCTGCTTAGAAATTTCTTTCGCCAGATACCCTAAATCATCTCTCTCAAGTTCAAAATTCCACAAAACTCTAAGGCAGAGGCAAAACGCATGCAGAGTCTTCGCTAAAACATAACAAAAGTCACCTTTGCTCCTATTCCTAGCAAGTTCCTCATTTGAACCAGAGACCTGCTCAGCCTGGGCTTTATTGTTCATATAGCAATCAGCATTTTGGGCAAAGCCATTCAGCAAGTCTCTAGGAAGTTCCAAACTTTCCCACTTTTTCCAGTCTTCTTCTGACCCCTCCAAACTGTTCCAACCTCTGCCTGTTGCTCAGTTCCAAAGTCACTTTCACTTTTTCAGGCATCCTTTCAGTAGCGCACCACTCTACTGGTACCAATTTACTGTATTAGTCTATTTTCAGGTTGCTGATAAAGACACACCTGAGACCATGCAATTTACAAAGGAATGAGAACTCACAGTTCCACGTGACTGGGGAAGCCTCACATCTTATGTGGATGGCGGCAGGCAAAGAGCGAGATTGTGTAGGGAAATTTCCATTTTTAAAATCATCAGATCTCCTGGGACTTATACGCTATCAGGAGAACAGCATGAGGAAGACCTGCCCCCATGATTCAATTACCTCCCAGCAGGTAATAGTCATCTAGGGAGAGAAAATGCTGTCTACAATCTGGAAGAACACTTAATTTATAAAATACACTGGAATGTTTGCTCACATTGTCCTTTTATTTTATATATAATGTAATCAACTTGGAGGAGTTTAATGATTTGCCCAGATTAATAGGACAAGTGGGTGGTTAAATATGTTAAAGATAAATTGCTAGAACACCTCCTCATTTCACAAATAAAATAAACTAAGTCTCAAATAGTATGTAGCTTAAATCCCAGGTAGTATTCCAGCTCGTTTTCAGAAAATAAAAATGAATTCTGGAAAAGTGCAGCAACTTATTTTGTTATTACAATTACATAATTGGTCATATTTTATGTCTAAGATGAAAAGGAGCCGCTAAAATGAATGTCTGCATGTTTTTGAAAGAAAATTTACTTTTAGTAGATACTAAATATTTATAAACATTAGGCTAAATGTAATTTTAAATTCTGGTAGTTTGCAGTAACATATTTTTACCTCATGGAATTATAAAACCTTAAAATATTGCAGTTTTCTGCAAGGATTTTTTTAAATCTCTAAAGAACCATACATACGTGATGAAGAAGTTGCCATGGAAATTAGGTATTAAAAACAACAAGTTATCTATTATGTATTCATAAGACTTACGTAATTACATGTACATTTTATTTCAATGTTTTTAGTTTTAGAATTGTTTTCAGAAACAATTATGTGTTTCTGTACAAATGATAAGCAGAAGTTACATATATATGAAAAAATTATATTCCATGGTCAAGGAAAAATGAAAGTAAATTTTTTGAAAATTTGATTTAAGCAAAAAGTAAAAACAATCAGTATTTGTAGTTATATTGTATTAATAAAAACTTTTTTGTATATTGCTTCTTTACATGAACTGAAGTACTTTCATAGCTGTTTTTCTAATACCAGAATCTACCAAATAAGAAAATCATTGCTTTATCTTTCACCATAGTAATAGATAATTATTTCCATGTACATGCATTAACACAATAAAACATTCCTGGCCTATTATATCATAAGGGGTCCTAATACAGTCCAAAAATATGCTTTGTCCTACCATAAAATACCTGGTACAACATATATATTTGCATATTAAATATCTTAATATTTATACTTATACAATATATTTAAATTACATCAACTTATTCTATAAATAAGTGGCAGAAAAAATTGGTAAGAAAAATGTTTCGGGTTACCGAAATCTGTGATGATGATTCATTGATCACTGTAATAAAATTAATAAGCCAACTACTAAAATGTTACTTGACCTGTGTAACAGAATTTACGCTGGTTTAGATTATCTGAATCACCACAATAGAAATTAATGAGGTCTCACTCATTTGTTAACTCTCAGCCCATTCACAGATTAGAATTGTTTCATGATAAAGCCAAGTCCCTCTGTTGAAGTTCCTGTAGCACATTGAGAAGTATACACCTGGGGATAGCCACCTTCAACAAATGGAACTGTGGAAATTTTCTAGGGTGACAATGCTTTTGAAAAAAATAGAATATCCCCAAATAACAGATTAATAGATCCTGGATCTCAATTTACATAGGCTAAGTTTGAGTACCACTAGAACACTCATGATATTAATCCTTAAAAGTCTTTAGATATATTTAATGGGCCTTAAAGATACATCCCCAGAACCATAAGAAGCAACTGGAGGAAGTGTTGCATTAAAATGGAGGAATGGTCCAAGAATCTGAAAGACAAGTGTCCAGGTAACAGAAGATCTGATAAAGGAGAGAAAAAAAAAGATATTGCTAGGACAGCCTAGAGACCAATCAGTATGGATAAGAGCAGAAGGACAATGCTTTCCTAGGACATGTGCCACGTGCACAAAAGTAAAATTGATTTTCATATTTAAAGGAGATTCATGACTTAAGAGTTTGGGAGCAAATTAGTGACAAGTACTTACAAAGTAAGCAAATAATTTTTTTAAAGAAATTATTGGCCGGGCGTGGTGGCTCATGCCTGTAATCCCAGCACTTTGGGAGGCCAAGGCGGGTGGATCATGAGGTCAGGAGTTTGAGACCAGCCTGACCAACATGATGAAAACCCATCTCTACTAAAAATACAAAACAAATTAGCCGGGCATGGTGGCACATGCCTGTAATCCCAGCAACTCAGGAGCCTGAGGCAGGAGAATCGCTTAAACCCAGGAGGCGGAGGTTGCAGTGAGCTGTGATTGTGCCACCGCACTCCAGCTTGGGCGACAGAGCTAGACTCTGTCTCCAAAAAACAAAAAAAAAAAAGAAGAAGAAAGAAAAGAAAGAAAGAAAGAAAGAAAGAAAGAAAGAAAGAAAGAAAGAAAGAAAGAAAGAAAGAAAGAAAGAAAGAGAGAGAGAGAGAGAGAGAGAGAGAGAGAGAGAGAGAGAGAGAGAGAAAGAAAGAAAGAAAGAAAGAAAGAAAGAAAGAAAGAAAGAAAGAAAGAAAGAAAGAAAGAAAGAAAGAAAGAAAGAAAGAAATTATTAACTGTAGGGGGAAAATATGTCATAGAACATTTAGTTATGAAATATATTATGGCTCAACAATATTTATGAGACTATAAACAAAGAATACCGATTTAATCCAAAATTTTGTTAGTCCTGTGGTTTTGAGATTAATGAGCAGAAGTGTGTGTGTGTGTGTGTGTGTGTGTGTGTGTGTGATAAATGCTGTGATATAAATGGGTGAAACACCCATTTTTCCATTAAAAATATAACATAAAATGTATATATTGAGAAATATCAATATAAGCAGGTATTTAGAAGAACAAAAGTAAGTACCATGATAAATAAGTAACATAATTGAAAATAATTTTCTCCGGAAAGTAAAACTTGTTGTGAAGAGAAGTGTCAGAGATAAACGCTGCCAGACCCTAAGTAAGGTGGCAAGAACAGATTTTAAACAGTAATATCTTATTGCAATAGGGAAAAGAATCCAGCATGAACGGAACTCAGCTTTGAATTGTATAGGAGTGACTGGTTGTATTAAAGGGAGATAAGAGAATTGGAAGTGAAAAATTACAAAACGCAGGAAGGGGTGTTGAGTCCATGTGAACTCATCTGGGTTTGCGAACTGGGACATACAGAATTCAGGCTCTGTACCCTCACAGGGACTGGAAGACAGCGGCCTGTGTTCAGGGGATGGCTGGAACAAACTGAATTCTTTTGGCAGCCCTGAGATTTGTTGTTGTTGTTGTTTTCAGTCAAGCACTTTAAGTGGGGGCTACTGTCATCCTAGGGATGTGGTTTTGAGCTTAGAAATAGTGTCAGTGTGTGTTCAAGTCTTTCTAGACCAAAGTTGACAAGTCTATTCAAGAACCAGGATCAGAGGAGTCTGGCTAGGGTGAAATCAGGGAGAATCTTTGTCTGAGGTGAAGAAGCAGATGCCGTTTTGTTTTTATTAGCATTCTAATACTATCTAGATTTATCATTGTAAATGTGTACTTTTAATACAAATTAAATTCAAGAAATCAGTAAGAAAAGTGAAGCTTTTCACCATAAGACATGGAAAGAACAAAAAAGAAAAAAAAACTGAAGCTTTTGATGCACTCAAAAGTTTGAAGGTATGGTCATATAGAGACCTTATCTTCTGTTCAACTCCCATTATTTCACATTTACCTTCCATCTCTCCTAGCCCCAATCTATGAGAAGTTGGAAGCTTAATTGAGCAGAATCTGATATATTAAGAGACCTTATCTTGAGTACAAGTTCAACTCCCATTATTTCACATTTACCTTCCATCTCTACTAGCCCCAATCTATGAGAAGTTGCAAGTTTAATTGAGCAGAATCTGAGATATCGATTGCACACTGTTTTCCTAGTGGTCATAGGCACTGAGAACTAAGAATTTTATTTTACTTTACACTCCAATGTTATAAACACTTGGGCAAGACCAGACAAGAGTCATTCCCTGAGTGTCTGAGACAGACTCTCAAAATTTTTCTATGTTGATAGTTCAGTTTACAGATGGCTCCAGAGTTTCTAAGGGGTCTGAATATGAAGACACTCCTAAGGGCGTACAATTTAGCTTCTTTTTCTTTTTTAAATGCCTTAAAGTTGGTGAGTATTAAGTATTTTCACTGTTGTTCTTTGAAACCCCATTCTGCCATTGTTATTTGCATACATAGCTCTCTTAAGAAAAAATCCCAGAGACCCGGAGAAGTGAACACATCTTTTAGGCAGCAATACCCATCTTAAACCCATATACATGGCCATTATTTGTAGTGTGATGTCGGCCTCAGGAACTGACCTGTTTTTTTATTTTCTTCTGTTGCATAGAGGTGAGAAAATTCTTTACTTATACAGATAAAGCTAAAAATGATACTAATCTCTCTCTTACTGTCTCTCTGGGTCTCTATCTATTTCTTTCTGTCTCAGTTTCCCTTCCTCCCAGTTCTCTTCACACTTTCAAAAGACACTTCAACTCAAAACATTTGGAAGTTTGAAGAATAATGGTAAGTTTTTATTTTTAAAACATGCTAGAATCCTTAGCTCTCAAATAATGGCTGCTATTTATTTTTTCACCAATTGAGTGTTAGGTGAGAAGAATACTTAGCTTTTAATATTAAAACTACTATGTGATTTAATCATCAGGTAATGTGTCATTTTGCAACCTTGTATTTTGCTTTGATAACATAAAGAACAATAGAGTAGATTCATGTGCCTAAAATTTATGTAAGTATGTTACATGTGTATTGACAACAGTATGCTTGCTTGTACAATTTTCACTGAGCAGATTTGCAGGTCTGATTTTTTAAAAGGAAAATTTTCACATGTCTATTTCCAAAAATAAGGACACATTTGTAAAAACCATATGCACTAGGTTGCCTTTTCTCTGCAGTCTATCCTATAGGCTTATATGTGTGTATGTGTTATTCTGCAATTGGTTAATTATTAGTTGATGTAGTTCAATTTCATCTGAAATGCAAAAAAAAAGTGAAATGTTTGATGCACTTCTGCCACATTCTAAGTTTCATGAGGACCCAGTTTAAAATCACTAAGCTAATCCTATTGCCAGATTAAACTTTGATATTAAAAAAAACTACAAAGAGAGAATACATTTAAGGAGAGCTATGATCTATATTTTAATTCACTTTTTATTTAAAAATGTGTACTTTTTCCTTAATTTTTTCAAGACTCTTACCAGATTTTACCTTTATTTCAGGCTGCCCAAAACATAAAAATTTCATAATTATATTATTCTTTCTCCCAGGAAAGCAAATTGTCCAAAATGAACATAATAATACTTTTTCATGCCTCATGTCAAAATTAAAGCAATACATGTAAAATCAGACACTCTGTGAAATGATAATCTTTTGTTGGAATTCCCATGTGGAAGAAGCAGAGAGATAGAGGGAGGCACAAATATTATTTTCTAGAAGATGTGTTTAGTTGAAAGGCTCAATTGGGAGTGAGCTCCCAGGTTTCATTGCCTTCTTCTTTCTTATTATGTATGCTTACATGTCATTGCTCACATGACTGTAACCTATATACATACATATACACATAGATGTATATATACCTGTGTGTATATGTATGTACATGTATATATATGTGCGTATATGTGTATATATGTGTGTATGTGTATGTGTATATATGTATGTATAAGTTGTCAAGCAGAGAGCAGTTAGCATTAACAGTTCTTTAGTAAATTTGCCTGCCCACTCTATGAGTTAACTAATTAGGCTATTTTTTAGAATGCATAAATGAATGTAACTGAGTGCTCAGGCTTAAGAAAATATAATTATTTTCAACGAAGAAACAACAGAACACACCATAAAGGTAGATGGGTGATCTCATGAGTTTTCAGGCTTCGGAAGATATAATTATTTTCAATCAAGAAGCAACAGAACACTCCATAAAGGTGGATGGGGGGATCTCATAATTTACATAGGATCAGGTGTCTCAAAGTGAAACTGGGAAAAAATTGAAAAATAGGTAAGGTGAGAGTCAAAAAGAGAAAAACAGTTTGTGCAGGAAAAACAAGGAAGTTACAATGAAATCTTTATAAGGCCAAAATTATAGAACTTAATATAGATGAGAAGGCAAATATCAGTTTCAAACACTTTAAAATGGTAATGACATGCATATGTACATTTCAGTTATGTCAGACTTAGAGAGTTCTGGAAATATTTCCCATAAATTGCAGAACATGTATTAACATATCTAAATTCTAGCATATATGGAATGGACAGATTTGTGGACCTGGATATGTTAATAAATTGTTTTTTAAAAAAAATCAAACAACAACAAAAATCTCTTAACACAGGCAAGTGTAGAAGTCACCATAAATTTGACAGAGTTTTTTTTGTAAGTCAAGAGTCCAGCTAGACCCTCTGAAAAAATTTTAGGTAGCAGGCATTAAACTGATAATTTCTTAAGTACATCTATTAATGTTGTTTGCAGAACTACTTCAAAAAATAGCAATGTATTAGACTGATTTATTTTATATATTATAAATTAATTTATTAAAATTCTGCAAAATATGTGGCATCCAGGCATCAACAAGAGAAGCAAAATCAGGAGGAGATTATATTTTTATAAAAAGTTATATCTTGTTCTATTCCAAGGTTTTTATTCAGGCAATTATTGGGAGCAAATCTGAATTTCAAAAGTCACATGGTCAGGAAGGGAGGATCACAGGATGAAGGGAATTGCTCACGGATGGAATTTCTTTTGTCTACCTCAGGGAGGTACAGTTCTATAGGATCAGGAGTGTTTCTGAACTGAGAAATATGAGCAAAATTTCTTTTTTTTTTTTTTTTTTGAGACGGAGTCTCACGCTGTTGCCCAGGCTGGAGTGCAGTGGCGCGATCTCGGCTCACTGCAAGCTCCGCCTCCCGGGTTCCCGCCATTCTCCTGCCTCAGCCTCCTGAGTAGCTGGGACTACAGGCGACCGCCACCGCGCCCGGCTAATTTTTTGTATTTTTAGTAGAGACGGGGTTTCACTGTGGTCTCGATCTCCTGACCTTGTGATCCGCCCGCCTCGGCCTCCCAAAGTGCTGGGATTACAGGCTTGAGCCACCGCGCCCGGCCCAAAATTTCTATATGACACTTCTAGGTTCAGCACACAAAAGCCTCCCTCACAATGTTTCTGGAAACAAGTAAGAATCTTAAAGTATTTTAGAAAGGAAGCAGTAAAATTCTCCTTTTTCAAAAACAACAGAATTTTGTATAGAAAATCACAAAGAATCTAGAAACATCTCTTTGAACTAATGTGTTATTTTAGCAAGGGTGTTGAATCACAATCAATTTTAAAAAGCAAACGGGGTAAAAGACTTAGATCCTGTTAAAAAGCCAATATGCAAACACCAAAAATAAAAAGCTCGATGCATTAGTTAACAGGATAATGCATATTAAAGCCGTAATGACCACTTTAATGACAAACATGACCAAATGTTGGCAAGGGACACTCAAATCCCACTCCTCCAATTGTTTGAAAATGTATAATAAATTGCTGTTAATTATAGTCACCCCTTAGTGCTGTAGAACATTAGAACTTATTATAACTCATTCCTCTTATTTAGCTGTACTTCTATATCCATTAACCAATATTTAACCATTCCTCCCTCCCACCCCCATATTTCTCCACCTCTAGTAACTATTATTCTATTCTGTACTTCCTTGAGATCTACTATTTTTAAGTTTCCTTATATGAATGAGAACAGGCAGTATTTATTTTTCTGTGTCAGGCTTATATCACTTAGCATAGTGTTCTCCAAGCTCATCCATTTTTGCCACAAATAACAGAATTTTATTCTTTTTATGACTAAATTATATTCCATTGTGTGTATATACATTTTCTTTATCAATTTAATCTACTCATCTGTTAATGGACACTTACGTTGATTCCATATCTTGACTATATTGAATAGTGTTACAATATACATCTCTGAGTGTCTGTACATGATGTACACCTCCAGTATTGGAAATCATGCAAATGTGAAATACATAGCATAGAGAATTGGTGCGATATGTGAAGGCCCAGAACTTGTGCATGATTTAATCATTTGTCAGGGAAAATGTCTTGCATTTTTCATCTATGTTTTCACTTCTATAATCTTCAAAACACTCATTGCACTTTCATTTGGAGAGTGGTTGCTTTCTAGAAAGTTTGCAAGTACGTGCTCTCTGTGTAAAAGTTTGGTTGTTGCTGGACCATTGCAATTAAATTATTTTCTGCTTTTAGGGCATTTTAAAAACAATTGGGTTTTAAATTATTATCTTTCACCATTAAGTAGCCTCATATACTTAACTTATCACAGTCTTTTTATGAATAAACAATTTCACAGATCTCTACCATTGTGTTGTAAATAATAAAGTAAGAAGAAATATTTGGCTTCCCTGATACCAAATCTGTATTAGTCAAGGTTCTCCAGAAAGACAGAAACAAAAAAGATATATGTTTAGATATAGGTGGGAGAATTTATTAGGGGAATTGGCTCGTGTGATGAAGATGCCTAAGTCCCATGATAGGCCATCTGCAAGCTGGGGTCCCTGGGATGCTGATAGCCAAGTCTGAAGCCCTCAGATCCAGGAATGTCGATAGTACAACTCTCATCCCGAGGGATAAAGCCTTGGGATCTGGAGGGTTGTTTGTGCAAGTTCTGGAGTCCAAAGGCTGGCGAGTCTGGAGTTCTAATGTCCAAAGTAGCAGAAGTAGAGTGTGTGTCCCAGCCCTCAAAGAAAGAATAATTTGCCTTCTGTATTCATTCTCCTTGGACCCCCATCTGATTAGAAGGTGCCCATCAATGTTGAGGGCAGATCCCCGCTCATCCACTCAGACTCACACACTCATCTCCCCTGGAAACACCCTCACAGACATGCACATAATAATGCTTTACCAGGTTTCTGGATATTACTTTCATTCAGTCAAGTTGACACTTAATTTTAAGTCCACAAGTCCACCCCTTGTCAATGTGGCACCCATACAAATCTTTTAAAACCATACTTAATTTCCAAATAAAGACAATAACAAGGTAATATTTCTGCCTAACACCATGTACCTTAACTAATGCAACTATCCTGCATACAAATGAAAACCCATTAGTCCCTTCCCCCAAATTTTGGCATTCAGGATTTCAATATTCATCTTTCAAAACTGTGATTTTCAGGAGTTTAAACATTAAGAACTTTGGACTTCAGGGATTTTCATGTTTCTGGATTTCAACATTAAGGGATTATGGTGTTCAGAATTGTCCTTCTCGAGAGGCACCACATGAATAAATGTATCTGATTTTTACCCCTCTATTGGGATTACTTTGTGGCATTTTCTTCACTGTTTGAATGAGTTCTCCTGAGAGACTGAGCTTCCACTGCCAACAGTGGCAACAAGATTAGTAAAACACCTTTCAGTGGCTTTTTTTCCTTTGCTTTTAACCCCCTTACTTTTTTTTTTTTTTTTTTGTGAGACAGTCTCACTGTTGCCCAGGATGGAGTGCAGTGGTGCAATCTCAACTCACTGCAACCTCTACCTTCCAGGTTCAGGTGATTCTCCTGCCTCAGCCTCCCGAGTAGCTGGGATTACAGATGTCCACAACCACGCTCAGCTAATTTTTGTATTTTTAGTAGAGACAAGGTTTCACCATGTTCACCAGGATGGTCTCAATCTCTTGACCTTGTGATCCACCTGCCTTGGCCTCCCAAAGTGCTGGGATTATAGGTGTGAGCCACCGCGCCTGGTACCTTGCTTTCTTATTTATGTTTACTCCAAAATAAGCTATATCTGCATTCAATTTTTTATCCCAGAGTCTGCCTCTGTAGTGACCCCAACCAAAGCAGCACATATTTCTTACATCTTTACCAACTTGTCATACTAGAAGATGGTAATGTGAACATCATTAACTAATTGTGAAACCTTAGAGAAAAATTTAATTTGAGATGTACCTCTGGTCTTGCTAAGTGGAGAATTTAGTCCAAAAGGAGGTAATACTCTGGACTTTAAACAATGCGGTTTATTTATATGTCTAATGAGCGCATAAATGCATTATTCAGATGTCTCAGAATTTAACCTGAAATTGAACTTTTTTTTTTCCAGGCTCTATCATGCAATGGTTTATATGTAACTAAAATTTGTCTCTTCTTTAGTTAAGATTTCAAACAGAAAACTTTATTTCCTAACTTGATCGTAATACTATATAAGTGCTCAAAAATTGGAACAAATTCTTGAGAATATTCAGTCCAATATAATTTATTATCTGGTTTAGCTATGTAAACTTTCTAGAGTTTGAATCAGAAAAACTCGGAAAATGCCTTCTCCCATGAATGCCAGCCTTTGGTTTGCTGATTCTGTGTTCATTACTCTCATGTACTAATGGCTAACGATGGCCTCCTCAATTGAACCAAGAATTAGCTGTAGCCAATACAATGACTGCATCAAAATTAAGAACATTAATTAGGTGGTGCTGATAGACACAAGGCAGGGACAGCAACTTCCTTTCGATTTCATAAACACTTGCAAATGGCAAGATTTACTAGCCAGTGACATATTTTTCTTTAAATAACGTATTATAGTGTTAAGATTTGGGAGGATTTGAATTTCATCTGATTTGTAGTTGATAACCCTGGAACAGCTTGTTGGAATTGTAATCATTAAGAGTACATGTGCTGGAGAGAATTTCTGGGTTTCATTCCCAGGTGACATTTCTGCTGTTCACCTTTACTATCTTGGGCAACGTATTTATCTTATGATAACCCATTTTTTAATAATCGAGTTGTGTAAGGATTAAAGAAATGTTGACTATTAATTATTTAAAATAGTACCTTATTTCTGCAGGGTGGGCCAGCCGGCTGGAGATTTAGGGAAGACCCAATATTGCAGGATTTTAAGGTCAGTCTTTGTTTCATCCAGGCCTTCAACTGATTGGATAAGGCCCACTCAATTTAGGGAGGGCCATCTGCTTTACTCAAAGTCTACTGATTTAAATATTAATCTCATCCAAAAACATGCTTTAAGAAACCCAGAATAATTCTTGACTTCACATCTCTGCTCAGCCAAGCTGACACAAAATTAATCATCACAACCACTTACATTCAGGTTGTTGAAACGGCAAGGAAGGCAGAGCCTGATGCACACATTATAATAGCTATGATTTTATTGAGTGTGTTCCCCATGTCATTTAAGCTTCATGAAACAGAGACTTTTCTCTTTTTTTTATCATTTCTATATTTCCAGTGCCTACCACATATGACAGTTTCAATAAAATAAAAATATTTTTAACAAATTAAATAAATCAATGGAAATAAAATAGCACCTGACTGTAGTGAATTCTTATAATTTTATGTTGCTTTTATATCCATTTCAAATACAACTTTAACTATCTCATACCAGAAACAAGGGTCAGTCACCCTTGACACACTTTCCAGTTCTATTCCACACCCAAATAGCTCAAGCCGGTGGCCAGGGCTAAGAAATTAGAGGCATCTCTCCCATCTAGCCGACTGGGTTCTTTGTATTCCCATCACTAAATGGAACATTCATGCAGCCCTCAAACATAAAATGACCCACACTCTAACCCTTATCTATACTGCTAATTGCCATGGGACTCTTTCTCTGCTGACTCTTCATTCTTGCCTTGTGTGACCTGTGGTAGAGGAGTGTCCCCATGACTAAATATGCCCTCCTTGCCCAGGATCTGTAAGTAAAAACCTTTGAACTTGCTTCCTATTGTGATGGTGTCTTGAATTTACACCTTTTATCTGAAGAACCAGGGGCTAGCCTAGGTGGAGTTTTAAGAGGTAGAGGGGCAGACAAGGTCAGGGTCCCCATACCAGAGCTTGGTCAGGTAGGCATAAACTGGACATGGGTCAGACAAAAGCCACAAGGTGTCTGCCAGAATAAACAAGTTTTCGGTATGGGGAACACCTGGCCATAGTCATGTATCAGGAAACTAAACATGAGGTCATCTGCCAAGTAAAAGGAGGGTCCCAGGAAAGCATACTATAAACACTCAAGTCCAACACCCCTTCATTTGCCCTTAGGGCAGGGTTGCTGGCTTATTTGGAACTAGAACCGTAATTTAGCTGGGAGCTTTTGAAACACTAACGTATAGTACCGTTTAATATTTCAACATTGCAACAACAGAAAATTGTAAAAGAGAGATAAAAGAACATATCATCTAAAAATGTGCGAAGTTATAAAGAAAATTAATAGCTATATTTATATTTAGCAGTGATAGAAGAGATATTTTAGTAATTATAAAATTTGCAAAAAAAATCTACACTGAAATAGGGCTTAGCAAATGCTTAATAATAATTTCAGTACTATTTGTAAACATTCCCAAGATCTTTCTAAAATAATCAAGTAAAAGTAAGCTCAAGGCAAATTAAAATAGATAAAATTAATGATTCATGTGAGGAAAGTAAAGTTTTAAATTTACCATACTTGTTGTTTATACATCCTTTTAAATGTCATAATGAAAACTGTTGCAATCCATTTAGGCTGCTATAATAAAATACCATAAACTGCATGGTTTATAAACAACAGAAATTTATTTCTTACAGTTCCGTAGACTAGCATGTCTAAGGTCAAGGAGCAGGCAGATGTGGTGTGTGGTAAGGGCCTGCTTCCTGGTTCATAGAAGGCTACCTTCTTGCTGTGTCCTCATACAGTGGAAGGGGCAAGGCAGCTCCCTGAGGCCTTTTTCCTTTTTAAATAAAGGCACTAATTCCATTCATTTGGGCTTAGCTTTCCTAATTAAAACACCCCCCAAAAACTCCAGCCACTAAAACTATCACTTTGGTGATTAGATTTCAACATCTGAATTTTGGGAGGACATAACATTCAGACCATAGCAATAATTATCTTTTGAATTTTATTTAGATACAAGTGAGCCATGATCACTGCACTCCAGCTTGGGTGACAGAGCGAGACACTATCTTAAAAAATAATAACAATAAAACAACACCTATTTATGGGGTTACACAAGTTATATTATTATGTTTACCTTACGAAATAAGAACTTGACCAGACCAAAGTGGATTTAATTTTCTGGGACAGATTCATTTTGTGATTTTAACATAAGTTATGAGTGCAGTAAAAAAAAATATTTTACTACTGTCTGCCTATTCCTTTCTCAAGACAATACTACCAAACAGGCATATTTCATAACAGTCATTTCAGTCCTTGGCTTATGAGAGCTCTTCTTCAAGTATTCAAAACTACGGAGACCTCCCATCCTCACTGCAACTCTTTGAAGGTTAATCAAAATGTGCAAAATGCAGATTTTTCACAACTTAAATTCAGCTTCATATAGGGAGTAGTGTGGCTTTTTTAATAACCTATCTTTGGACAAAATGACTGTCGAGGTTCATTCCTCACTGGAAGCCTGTTAAATGAGCAGGGGCAGTATTGTTCTTTAGTAGCAAGATGGAAGATCCAGCAGCACACCAGTACAAAATTTATGGTCTAAGATTTCTCACAGAAATTACGCAAACATTGCCTGCTCCCTGTATATCTGCAAAGCTAAATCTACATTTCTTAGAGTGGTGCACACAGAATTTTGTGGCATTTAGTTTGGGAAAAAAACTGAACAGTCACAATTCATTACTTTCTAACTTTTCCTGAGACAGGATACAAAGTTCATGAAATATATTGTGTCAAATTCCTTCAGTCCTATGAAGGGAAGTTTGGACAAGTGTTTTCTGGTGTAAATCCATGCTACTATTTTCATCATAAAATATATTTAGTCAACAACTTTAACAGAAAATACCTCTCTTTGTTTTACAGTTATGATTTGGGAATGACAAATAATAGAAAGTTGGAGTGAGGGCTATGATTTGAATGTGTTCCCTCCAAGACTCAGATGTTGAAACCTAACCACCAAGGTGATGTTATTGGAAGTTGAAGTCTCTGGGAGGTAATTGGCTTAAGAGGGTTCTGCCTTCATGAATTGTATTAGGACTCCACTAAAAGGACTTTGTGGGGAGAGTCTGTCCCCTTTTGGTCTTTCCCCTTCTGCCATGTAAGGACATAGAGTTCACCCCCTTCAGAGGATATAGCATCAGAATTTCATCTTGAAAGCATAAAGCAACCTGCATCTTGGACTTCCCAGCTTCCAGAACTGTGAGATAGCAAATTCCTGTTATTTACAAAATTCCCAGTCTGTGATATTTTGTTACAACAGCACAAATAGACTATACCATTCAGCTAGAGCTTAACCTTTTAAAATATCAGTGCTACAGGATTCATTTATGTGCTTTATTGAAATATTAAAAGCTGATAAGGCATAAATTGTATTAAAATGGACTACACTATAAATAATTTTAAACTGTCTAGGAAAAATGAGAAGCAGCATGTTTATTTTCTGTCCATATTATTTGACTTTCAGAGAGTCTATTCAGCTTATGAATTCTGCAGCAACAATTTAACTATAAACTCCTTTTCCTAAGTTTAGAAAATGTTTTGCATGAGATTTGAAAATATAACACCTTAAACCGCCTATCTACTATCATTAGGATTGAAAATATTCCACAGATATGAAGGCAGGGAAAGTTAGGAAAGTGTGAAGCTCATTTTAGGGCTGGGTTGATGTGAACATAACACCAAGAGTAGAAAATAAATTTGAAAAATATGAAAGTTTGTAAAATTTGTGAAAGTTCCCAAGAAATGAATAAGCTTTTAATGCTCAACTGAATTCATAGAACGGAAAAGAAATGCTCAGGCCATACATACGGAGCAGCAGTAGATTTCACCATTGATTTCATGTGGTCTAAAAAATTTATTGAAATAATGACAGATATCTGAGCATAAAAAATAGGGAGTGATGCACCAAAACATGGCTTCAGATAACTTGCAACAAAAGGTATGAAGTTATATTAGAATACTCCACACTGATATTTAATAAAGAGAAATGTAGGGATTAATCTTTGTTTTTCTCAATTCCACAGGTTAGGAGCCCAATATTAAGGAAATATATTAAAAACAATGGGAGATACAGGTTTCTCTCAAAAGTAAGATACTATGAAAATGCAAACATAGTTCTTAAATATTTTGTCTAAATCACAGAAATATGTAAACTGGAAAAGAAAAAAGAAAAATAAAAGCATCTTCATTGGACAAAAGCAATCATAATAAAGAATTTGGTTTTTATAAGCTATTTCAGTCTTTATGTAATTCATTTTAAAGTAGAAACCAAAACTCCCCAAAGTATTCATACTTTTGAAAAATTTAATAAAATATATGAATTAAGATGCACTTGTTTGGATGTCCATTAAAACATTTTATAATAGCACATTTGCAAACATTTTAAACATTTGTTGTCTAAAGGTACAACAGAAGGATACTGAATTATAGAATAAAATGGTCAAACAATGGAATATTTGGTCAAAAAAAGCTTCAAATGAGTTTCAAAGATCAGAAAAGTTCTCTTTTCATAAAGTTCCAAAGCAACATAAAGACCTGTGTACATGGTGCCATTCATACAAATTAGTATATCTGCAATACATCAGAAGTTGGCAAAAATTTTCCATACAGAGCCAGATAGCAAATATTTTAGACTTTGTGGCCATGTGCTATCTGTTTTATATAATCAATTTTGCAACTTTACCATTGTAGTGTGAAAGCAGACTTAGAAAATGCATAGAAAGTACATGTGGCTGAGTTTCAATGTTTTATTTACAAACCGGTGATAAATTAGTGTGGCCCTTGGTCTGTAGTTCGCTAAACATTTGTTGTATGCATGAATGCTAGTTTGAGAGGGTAAAATGATATATGACTTAGGTCAAAATTGGCACCAAAATACTAAAGGCAAATGAAAATAAGATACTACCTTATCCCTAATATTACACTTGTACCCCACCCCTCCCCAAGTATGGTTCTCCTAAGTAAGCCAAATCAGAACAGGAGACAAATTTCAGACGAAATCTCTTCCTTCTCTTCAACTACCACTCCACATAATGCTAATGAATGGTAAGGAGGAAACGATACGGAAAATGCTCATTCTGTTATTGAATACTAAAAAAGAAATCAAAGAATTCATTCTAAATGACTGCAAACTTATTTCATCTTTCAGTGTGGGAGCTGCGACAGGAATAAGTTGGAACCTTGAAAACATCCTTAAGGAAAAACCATACATGAAAGGGATTCTTTTATGAAAGACTTAGCAAGTGGGTGAAGTATGAAAGCATGACACCAAAAGCTGAAACTGGGGACTGGGAGAGGAATAGACAGGTATAAAGTCCCTACAATAGAAAACTTACATATTTCACATCGCATGTATTTAGTCAGAATATTTTTCATGATTGATGAAGAATTAACAATTCAATCTATCCTAGGCAAAGAATGACTTTCCTCATGTACATTTCTAAACAACAAGATGCATAGATCATACATTAGCTCAAGTGAGAACTGAAACCAAGGGCTGAGATGCGCTAGAATTAATTTTCTTTATACCACCTTTCCACCACTTCATGCATATCTGCTTCACTCTTTTATGCCAACTTTTCCATGAACTAGAATCATGTTTGGCAGTTTCTCTGCAGTACTTATCTTCAGCTACACATCTTTATTCACATGACCAGCCCTGTGGGTACAGACAGAAGAATTATAACTCTGATATCCACATACCATCACTTAATTGAATAGAAGGAGAAACAGTTCTATTTAAAAAATGGATATTGCTTCCTGTAGTTGAGAGGAAATCTTGGCAGAGAAAATGAAATCATTAGCACTTTAATATATTCAAAATTGTCATTGTTAAATAAGAAATAAATATGCAACTGGGAAAAAATGAATACGCATTTCACAAAACAGCATATCTGCATACCCTGTAATTGGAAAGTGTATTTAAAAAGGTCGTTGATAAAAAGTAAATGAGAAAAAAATTCTTTTTACAATGAACTTGTCAACTGAACAAATATACACAACTCAGTGTAGCTCAGTGAGAATTTTGGTAAGTTTATAAAATTGGGTCAATATCTTAGTGAGCAACTTAAAAATTGTATCAAGAAATGTTAAAATATGGATATCCTTACATTTTGTAATCAGGTATATGTGTCATTAATTGTATCATTTAAATAGTAATACTTAAAGTGCCTTCTAAACTATTTAAGAAATAGCTCACTACAGATAACTTCATAGCTACCATGTGCTCCTCCTCAACCTTTCCCCGTTCCTCTCAATTTCTTCATACACATGAAATTGACCTCTCACTTGGTTTTATGTAAACGTTGACTTGCTTTTATTTATAAACTCATCATTCATTAAAGATAAAGATAACACTCTTGCACGAATTTGAGCTTAATATAAATGAGAACATATTGGAAGTATATTTTGAAACCTGCTTTATTTCTTTTTGTAGATTTCTTTCTTTTTGCAGATGTCCCTGTGCACATGTGCACGCACATGGTGCACACACGGGAACACCCGTGTTTTAGGGAGAAGGATGGTGTTCATTCCTTGTCACTACTAGGCAGTAGTCCATTCAATGAAAAGGATTCTAACTATCCAGTCTCTTGTAAATCAATATTTGGTTCTTTTCTACTTTTGTGCTGTTTGAAATAATTATGCTATAAATATATTGCATGTGGCTGATAGTATACACGTGAAACATTTTCTTTAGGGAATAGAAATGAATTTCCTACATTATGAGGTACAGATGGCTTTAAATTCATATAATGAAAAATTTGTTTTGCAATGTGATTTTACCAATTTGCACTTTTGTCAGAGACATTTTCCCATTGGTCTACCGTCTTGCCACCATTTTGGTGGTTTCAGAGATTTCCTATATTTATTTTAATTTAAGGGAGTGGAGAAAGATAATAGTTGTCTTCTTGTGGCTATCTGATATCCTGGGAGTTATCTGCTTGTGCCTATTGGCATTTATGCCTTCTCTAAGAAAAGTTTTTTGTTGTTTTTTCTCATTTCTTCTGTTGCCTTGCTTATCTTTTTCTTGTTGATTTGTAAGAGGTTCAGCATTTTCTGGACATAAATGTGTTGTTTGCTATCTGCGACAAACTCTTCCCCAAGATTTTGTGGTTGTATTCATTTGTTTTGTGATATCTTTTGATGTCCAGAAGTTCTTAGATTTAATGAAGTGAGATTTATTGGGGTTAGACTTTGTGGTTGAGTATTTGATGTGTAAGACATCATTCCATACCATAAGATCATGAAGACATTCTAAACTTTTTCTAAAATTTAAATCATATTTTTGATATTTAAATCTAAATTCTCTCTGGAATTGATGTTGTATATGGCAGCAGCCCCCATCCTTTTTGACACTGGGGACTGGTTCACGGAAGATAATTTTTCCACAGACAGGTTTTGAGTGGAATGGTTTTGGGATGATTCAAATGCATTACATTTATTGTGCACTTTATTTCTATTATTATTTCATTGTAATACATAATGAAATAATTATACAACTCACCATAATGTAGACTCAGTGGGAGCCCTGAGTTTGTTTTCATGCAACTAGATTATCCCATCTAGGGTTAATGGGAGACACTGACAGGTCATCAGGCATTAGATTCTCATAAGGAGTGTGCAACCTAGACCCCTTGCACATGTAGTTCACAATAGGATTTGTGCTCCTATGAGAATCTAATGCCACCGTTGATCTGACAGGAGGAGGAGCTCAGGCAGTAATGTGATTAATGGAGAGCAGCTGTAAATACAGATGAAACTTCGCTTGCTCGCCCACCACTCAGCTCCTGCTGTGTGGCGTGGCCCCACTTCTTAACAGGCCTGGGACCTACCCTGGCCTGTGATACACCTACCCTGGTATATGCAGGGTATGATGTAAAAATATAATTTTATCTCAATAACAAATTATTGTAGTAAAACTTACTGAATAATTGATCCTTTCACCATTCTTCTATGGCATCATCTGTGTTATAAGGTGTTATAACTGTTCCTTACCTGCATGGCCATTTCTCTACTGCGCACTTTTCTCTCCCTCTGTTACATATTTTTCTATCTTACTTATGTACCACCCTGTATTCAATACAATAGCTTTCTAAAAGTCGTAATATTGGCAGGAAGTCACATTTCTTTGATTTTGCTACTTTGAGATTCTTCTAAGTTTTCACTACTGTACTTTTCACACCAAACAAATTTACTGAGCTGGTTAAATTTTACATACCACAACAGGTTGGAATTTTAATACAATTTAATTAAAACTATAAGATCAATTTGAGGAATATTGGAAAATTTAAATATTGACACGACTTATCTCTTCACACGTGATATCACTGCATTCTTTAGGTTTTCTTTAATGTTGATATATTGAGACTTTCAACTCTACATATATGAACTCATGTTAAGGCACAGACTCTGCCAGTAGTGTGCCAAAGTGTGTAAATATATGTATTCATATGGAAAATGGATAGATAGGCAAGTAGATAACTAGATAGCCAGACAGACAAACAGTGCTCCATGACAGTGTTTTTCATAGCTACAAATTAGAAGCAACCTATATGTCTAAGAAGAGTAAAATAGTTCAATAAAAACTATGATTCTTGCTGATAGTAAATTATGTGGAAATTTAAATCATGTTTCTGAAGCATGAAGCTAGGAAAAAATTAATAATTACATTTAAGTAAACAATAATTTTAAAATTATACGTATATAAATTTACATGTATGTCTATGTTAACATAAATATGCATTGATAAATATATGGGTTATGATCACCTCTTTAGAATTTAAATACAATTTAACACGAATATACAAAGTTATAACTCATTTTTATGTTGAATTGAGTCCCCCCACCAAATTCATGTTGAAGTCCTAATTCCCCAGTGGCTAAGAATCTGAGTTTATTTGAAAATGAGGTCTTTACAGAGCTAATCAAGTTAAAATAAGATTGCTAGGGTCAGCCCTAATCCGATAAGACTGAGGTCTTTATAAAAAGGGAAAATTTGGAGACAGACATGCACACAGGGAGAACCCATGTGAAGATTAGAGTTATGTTGTCATAAACCAAGGCATTATCAGTAGAAGAGGGGCCTGGAACAGATTCACCCTCACCACACTCAGAAGGAACCAACCCTGTCAACACCTTGATTTGGGGCTTCTAGATTCCAGAACTGTGGGAAATAAACTTCTGTTTAAACCACCTAATCTGTGGTACTTAGTTATGGCAGTCCTAATAGACAATACACCAGTCAACGAGCGACTTCTGGTGCTGACATACATATGTGATTTCTACATGTATTAATCTGTTTTCACGATGCTGAGAAAGGCATCGTGGGAGAGTGGGCAATTTACAAAACAAAGAAGTTTAATAAACTTACAGTTCCATGTGGCTGAGGAGGGCTCACAATCATGGCAGAAGACAAAGAGGAGCAAGTCACATTTTACGTGGATGGTGGCAGGCAAAAAGAGATGGTGCAGGGAAACTCTCATTTTTAAAGCTATCAGATCTCGTGAGACTCATTCACTATCATGAAAACAGTGCAGGAAAGACCCACACCCATAATTCAAACACTTTCCACCAGATTCTTCCCGCCACATGTGGGAATTGTGGGAGTTACAATTCAAGATGAGATTTGGGTGGGGACACAGCCAAACCATATCACCACACTTCTCAATTCATCTGTGAGGCTTTGGTAGCATATTTGTAAAAATAAAAATGTAAAATACTTAAAAGTTCAAACACTTTACGTATTAATTTTATTTCATAGGAGAATAGTATTTTTTTTTCTTTTTAATATAAGGTAAATGAAGGCTCACAGGAGTTTTAATGAGATTTTGCTTGTATATAGACTTAGGTGATGGTATCAACAGAGATGGAGAGATTGTGAAATATTGAATATAGGAAGTTGCAGTGAACAGTAGTCCAGACGCACTCAGTGGCCAGCAGCCTCTCCCTGCAGAGTATTTCCAGTGATCAGCTTTCCCAAGCACCCTAGAGGGCAGATTTCAGGTAATTTCCACCAACAGAGCATCACAGCAACTTTGCCATTTATTGAGACACAGCTGTTCCCTCTCTGACAAGTGGGACTCTTCCATTCAAGTGCCATCTCAGACCTAGAGATAGTGGCTGTCCTTTATATCCACTATTTCTATATTCTTTAGGATTATTTTTCTTTCTTACTCAACTATTCTCTCCTTACTTTGATCCTGTGTGTTAGAGCCGTGAATAATTCTATTAAACTTTCTATGTTCAAATTCCTTCATGGTTTTTCTCTCCCAACATCTGAGTCAACTTATGCTGGATACTCATATTTTTTTACTAACATTTTAAATAGACACAAAAGTCATGTAAAATTTTCTTCTGAAAATCACTCCCTGCCAATTTCATGGCAAATGCTGCACTGCGGGTCATATCACCTATAAGGTGTACAGTGTCTTAGTTCAGGCTGCTATAAGAAATTACCATAGTCTGGGTGTCTCATAAACCAAAAAATGAAATTTTATTTCTCAGAGCTCAGGAAGTTAGAACTTTGAGATCAGAGTGGCTAAGCTGGCACTGTCTGGGTTCCGGGGAGAGTCCTCCTCTGGGTTGCAGAGGACAACTTCCCATTGTATCCTCACATAGCAGAAAGACAGTGAGAGAGCTCTCTAGAGTTCCTTTTACATAGGCATCAATCATACTCATGAGCCTCCACATTCATGAAATAATGACCTCCCAAAGCCTCCACCTCTTAATACCATTGCATTGGGGGATAAGATTTCAATACATGAATTCTAGGGAGACACAAACATTCAGGCCACTGCAGACGGCAAAATGTTTCAACTTTTCAGAGAGATCAGTAAACAAATCCTCAATCTATGATTAAGTGCTTGCGTTATGATCTTCAAAGTATTATTTTGTGTTTATTTTTTTAGCTCTACATAGCTTTTAAATCTCCAATAATACATTTTCAATTGCTTTCTCTAAAAATAACACATAAATTGTTGAAAAAATCAAACTGGGAGTAATCAAGCAGTTTCCTCTATAATTTAGTTTCACCAACTTTAAAAGCGATGGCATCTTGGCCTTGAACTTGGGGATCACTTGTTAGGGTGACAAAGATCACCAGTGCTTTGAAGTCTATACTTTGACAAATGCTGCTATGAGCAGTAAAAATGAGAAAGGATTGAAGATAGAAATGTCCAAGGCATGACCTCCAAAATTAGAAAGGTTTTGATAAAAGGATGAAGGGTAATAGTTTGGAACTTGTGATGACTGGCCAGAAGAATGCAGTAACAAGCTTCTTGGGTTATAAGGTATGGGAGGATAGCCAATTCCTTTGGAGCTACCTGTAAGAGAAGCAATGTTGGCAGCTAAGTTTCAATTACATCTTGGAGAACAAAATTCTGTAAAAAATACTAGGATGACAGGCAAATTAACTTATGTTGAGACTGAAAGTGGGAAACATTGGTGTACTGAAAAGACAAAAGAAAAACAATAAATGAATATGAAAAACAGATGTTTGATCATTTTACATGGGATGTTTGCTTTTCTCTTTTTCACTAAATTTAGGTTGGAATTGGTTTCTTCCTTACCTATTCCACCACAGTCAACATTTGGTTCTTGCTTTGATCACAATTACTTTCTATCTGGCCCCTCTACCTCCAGGTTTATCTCCATCAATCCCTCTCTCCTAAGAGCAAAGAATAATCTATATTAAATGTGAACGTTGTTACTTCACTCTCCTAGTTGCCCTTTTTCCAGTTCTTTAGCAGCTTCATTATTAAGTGAAAGACACCAAGGATTAAGAGGACTTCTATGATCATTCCTTCTCTCCCTGTCCACTGTCATTTCTAGTGAAATGTACAGAACATCCTATCTAATGCATGATGTCTCATACCTTTAGTTGTGGCTCATGCTGCTTCTTCAGTCATCAGGGAAGTGTTTGTTGGCAATGAAAGTGTGTGGTACTATATGACATAGGAGAATGGAGTAGGAGAAAGACAATGTATTTAGAACTATATTTTTAAAATGCTGCAAGATATATTATTTAAATCTGCAAATTAGTGTGAAAATAGATGGAGACTATAATTTCTTCTTAGAAAACTATGATTCTGCCTTTGCTCCAGAAACCAGTATCATCTGTCTAAATTTAAGTCAGCCACCTTACCTTTACTTAAGGCCAGTTTCCACAAATATAAGTTGGAAATAATACTTTAATACACATTTGCCAGAGTAATTAAGATAATTGTATAAAGTAAAGCACATTCAGAAGTTAAATATAAGTTTAAAACTTAGGGAACAATATCAGCAATGTGACAGATACTTGTGAAGTCACAGTTTTTATTTCTTTGTTAGTCAGAGTTCTCTTTTATTTTTTATTTATATATTACTTTGAAATGCAATAATCCCAAAAGAGTTGCATAAACAAAGAATGTATTTTCATCTCGCTTTTAGGTCATTTCTCAATATACTTTGCTGTCATATTTAGAATTTTCTTAACAGGCCAGGAAATAACTTCCATATATCTACAAGCTTTCTAAGGGTCAATCATCTTGCTCTTCAGAGTTTTAGTAGCCTGACATTTATCAATGTGGACAACCAAGAACAAGACTTTCACATAGAGTCACATTACACAAATAGATACAAATGCCCATGGTGGGGGACAGCCTGAAAGATACTATTGAGCATTCCTGATACAGCGTTCTGCCAGCAAATTAGCTTCCTTGAGAACATGGAAATTCACACACAGATTGATGAAGTACAATGTTTTGAAAGCAAATATTCTCAGTTGTGGCATAGGCCACCAACACTGAAAAGAGAAATGTCCAATGTGTTTTGTGTAACTTTGATGATTTGGCAACCTTATACCTGAAATTTTCCATTCACTGAATGTTAAAATTGAATGGCATATTCTTGAGAGCAAAAACAGTGCTTCTGAAAAAACTCGTATTTATAATGTGAATAAACCATTAAATATGTTAAACTTAAGCAGAGCTGGCAATAAGGAACAAAGGACATAGAATTTATTTGCATAAAATGAATTTTTAAAATTTCCTTAAGAGGAAAAATGAGATATTACTGCTTTTGATGTTCTGATAATTTCACATCAAAGTTTTAAAACTGCACATCTGTAAATCACAGATGAGGATAATTTAGTAATCTTGTATCATCTATATGGTCCCATTTTTCTGTGTAGAAAAAACTACTGTCATAGGTCAGAAATCTCAGTGTTCTGACAGTCTTTTGAAGAAGCAAGTAGCTTATCTTGCTACTTTATATGTGTATACTTTTTATACTTTTTGGAATCAGACAAGTATGACAATGGTTACTTGAATTAATCATAACAAAACATGTTATACACTTCTATTTATTTGCACCAAAATTATTTCTTGCTAGGCATCTTTTAAAAAGATAATATATTACTTTCCTTTCATTAATTTTTGTAAAATAGAATTGATCTCATCTTAGAAATGAATTTACTAGTATCACGTTCATTATTCATTTAAGGGGAGTAGTATTTCTTAGTAATCCTGGAAATCTAAAAACCCATTCCCAATCATCCACATTTAAAAATATATGTATTTCTAATATTACCTTTCAAGGTTAATTCATGTAAATTCAAGGATTTTATTTCCTCACTGATTTCTAATGTTACAAAAGCATAATTTACTGCCATTGTGGGTCTTTGCTATCTAAAAGTAAAAATAAAATTGTTGGCTATAGGGTGCCATTTATACATAGAATACATAGAATGAAATGTAAAACTATTACAAAGCTAAAGGGGAAAAATATTAGCTCTAATGGACTTTTGATTGCCAGTTGCAATATTCTAGCTCTACATTTTCCTTCTGAAATAAGTGCTATTTTCTCAATAGGATACATGCATAGCTGTGAGCAATAACAGTAATATTATACCCAATAATTATTTGACACAAGTTCCCCAACTAGCAGAATTGAATTTTGGTTTCTAATATGACTTATGTATGCTAATATGATTTAAATTGCAGAAAACTGAAAAATAGCTGCTCTAATGCCTTTAGAAAAACTATTAATTTCATAGAATGAGTGATTCCCATGTTCTAAAAATCCCATACTTTGGGTGCTTATGTGCTGAATAGATTTTGAGAGGTAACTATTTAAACACAAAATTTTAAGCTAATAATTTAAGACATACTTTCTGTATCTATAAAATACAATCCCTCACATTTTGCTGATTTTGTATTCAAAATGAGGAATTGGGGAATTCATTCTATTTGAAAACGAATTTATTTTGTATACTCATAGCTGACATTTTCCATCTTAAAATATCAACCTTAAACAAATCAATGCTTATTAAATATTTATTAAAACGTGTCTAGTTTATCCTTTAAACACAATTTTCCTGAATTATATTAGTAAGGGGGAAAAAACTGCTTTGTTTTATTTAGGCCAGAGTGAAACACAAAGCCTCCCTTGACAGCCCATCCTGGGATTTAATAATGCTACTCACAGGAAAGTCTTACCTAGATTATGTATAAGCCCTTCATGCTCCAGCCTACACATTTGTGCCCTGGTTGTATCCTCCGCAGAGAACAGAAACAGCTGGCCACCAGCCTTTCTGATAATAACCTCCCAGTACTTGAATTTCATTGCTAAATTTCTTCTTAGTCAATAAAAGAATCTATTTGTAAAAGTTCCCTGTTGGAGCCTCTTAGGCTGCCCAATGTTATTAAAATAAAATGTCCTGTACATACAGCAAAATATATGCTTCGTTTCAAGACATGAAAGACCGTGTTTTTACTATAGTTAAGAAAGCTTGTTAGATATGCCCATTAATTTTACTTTAAAAGTAATAACTTTATTTTATTTTATTTTATTTATTTATTTATTTATTTATTTTTTTGAGACAGAGTCTCGCTGTGTCTCCCAGGCTGGGGTGCAGTGGCGCGATCTCGGCTCACTGCGAGCTCCGCCTCCCGGGTTCACGCCATTCTCCTGCCTCAGCCTCCGGAGCAGCTGGGACTACAGGCGCCCGCCACCACGCCCGGCTAATTTTTGTTTGTTTGTTTGTTTGTTTTTGTTTTTGCATTTCTTAGTAGAGACAGGGTTTCACGGTGTTAGCCAGGATGGTCTCGATCTCCTGACCTAGTGATCCGCCCCCCTGGGCGTTTGTTGTGGCCGTTTGTTCCTTCTGCATCAACCACTTTTCCTTTCTCTTGTTTATATCAATTACACGTTTCTTTGGGAATTCCCTTCTTCCCCTTCTCAGCCACATCTTTTGAGTCAAATGAACTCCATTATAAGCTTAGGGGTGGACCCTGAAGTTCTCAAGTCAATTATTACATTTCACTCTCTACTATCTCACCCTAACACCATGACCGTAACTAATTGATAAAAATTTGACCTCATGCCCCACGTCAGGCTAGTGACACACGAGGGTGTGTTTGCCTGGGGCTTTTGTAAAAAGAGTGCTTTATCTCTCTCTTCTAATAGGACCGGAACAGATGCTGTCTTTCCTCAAACAGATGTAGTAGAGTCCTTCACTATTGCTACTAGGAGAGCAGCCACTCTGGAAATGAAGTTGATAAAGAGAGGGCAAAGCCCGGAAGAAAGTGTTAGGAATCTCTTGATAGAACTGTTCTTGAATTCAGGCCTACTGCTGAACTGTTCTGTTTAATTAATATATGCATACATAGCTTTATTTATATAAATTATTGCATGTATTTATATTTATATTTCTTCAGGTCAAGTGCGGTTTTCTGTAACTTGAAAAAAAGATTATTAATTCATAAAATTTTCTAGTTAAACTTTTCTTTCTAAAAATGTGATTGGCTAACAAGACCCACATAATAAATTTTTGCGGGGATGACATTTAAAATGTATGTATTCTTAAGACTAACTTCTCCCTAATAGTACTCATTATTACTAGTGAACACTTCTTTATTCTAGCCACAAAAAGTCCTAAAAATGTGAATAATTATGATTGAATTCTTCAAAAGAACAAACTTTAATCTCCCAAATATGCCAATCTCAAATTATTGAATGTGCTAAAGACCTTTGTATGATTAGATGCAAATAAGGAAGCAATTAAGTCATTATTAATTTGTACAAATGAGCAAGTTATTCAGGCTTATGTCTCAAGTAAAGAAAATAAGTGACAAATCCATGAGGAAGGGTGACTCCAGGGACAGAATCAGAAGCACCCATGAGATTGTGGTGCAGCGTGGTGTGAAAACACCTTTCCAACACAGCTTCCCAAATTCTCTCCATGGCAAGGATACCCCTGTAAAAATCACTGGTTAACTGACATCCTTTTTAGGAAAAAAAAAATGAGTCAAATTTACATTTCGCTAATTTAATGCACTCTTCGTATCACTTTAGGCTTATTTGTTCTTGTTCTCTCAAAAGGATCCTACTATGTCTAAAAATATTTTGAATTGTTTTCCCTAACTTTTCCATTTATATAACAATTCTTTATCCCAGGAATATTCTTTTGCTCTAAGCCCTGTCTGCCCCTACTACAGCTTCCCTTTTCTCTGTAAAGTCTAGAGATATTTTCATGTTTTAACCTCTCTCAAGTCTTCCCACACACCCATCCAATACCAATACATACATATATACCACATCTTTGCAACCGCTAAAATAGTGTTCCATACCCCTGGAACTAGCCAGTCTGTTGATGGACTTACTAACCAGCATTCATGTGATTGCCTTTATATCATATATTACTAATGTGAATCATTCATTCACTTATGTATTTATTTAGCAAACATTTCTCATCTCCTTTGATATAAGCAGTGTTTTCGGCATCTCAATTGCAAGCAAACTTCAACTAGTTTATAGCCCAATGACTTTGTTAAAACTTAATTAGTTTATACTATATGGAAACATTCTGAAGAGGTTTTGATGTGTTATGTAAAACTAGGTTATGTGATCCTTGAACTACAGTGATAATATCTTTATTTCATTTGCATCCTTATGGCAAAATCTAGAGGTCTATTAGAAAAATAGGAAAGGAAGGCATCCGAATATAAGTTTTGTTTGAATTTACAGTTGCTTTAAAAATGCTGCATAAGAAACATCATTATGTTACATAATGGGAGTCATGCTTTTTAGTTTGACTTTTGAGCAATAAGTTATAACAGTGGAATTGTTCCTGCAAGAAAGTGCTCCATCCCATTGACTTATCTTTGCAAGAGATGGTTTTTGTCTTTAAAATGGAGACACCAAGGAAAACATGTTTTCATGGTAGATAAAGAGAAACTCAATGGTGTATCAAACTTAACTTGATCATAATCTTCACCTGGTATGTTTGTAGGTAATAGAGAGTCACCAAGCACCCTACTTGATTGTTATGACCAAACTCATTTAGGAAATACTACACTGGAGAATCACAGCAAGGTTGACTAGATAAGACCTGACTTCCATCAGTGTTTTACTGAATTGATCAACTAGAAATCTACCTTTACAAGTAGAAATCGTATCTTTCAAGATTCTGCCACCTTTTACATTTCTGTAGCTCCGTTTCAAATATGAAGGTGAAATCATATGCCTTGCTGTACACCTTAAGTCATAATCAATTCCCATGAAAGAGAAAATCGAAGATTCCAAATACTACTTTATAGACAGAACTTAATTTTTTTATTTGTTACTTTTATTTCAGGTTCAGGAATACAAGTGCAGATTTGTTATACAGGTAAACTTGTGTCATGGGGATTAGTTGTACAGATTATTTCATCGCCCAGATACTAAGCCTAGTAACCAATAGTTATTTTTTCTGATCCTCTCCCTCCTCCCATCCTCACCCTCAAGTAGGCCCCAGTGCCTGCTGTTACCCTCTTTGGGTCAATGTGTTCCATCATTTACCTCCCACTTATAAGTGAGAACATGTGGTATTTGGTTTTCTGTTACTGTGTTAGTTTGCTAAGGAGAATGGCCTCCAATTTCATCCATGTTCTCGCAAAAGACATATTCTCATCCTTTTTTTTATGGCTGCATAGTATTTCATGGTGTACAAGTACCGTATTTTCTTTATCTGTTCTGCCATTGATGGGCATTTAGATTGATTTCATGTCTTGGCTATTGTGAAAAATGCTGCAATGAATATCCACATGCATGTGTCTTTAGGATAGAATAATTTATATTCTTTTGGCTAATGGGATTTCTGGGTTGAATGGTAGTTCTGTTTTTAGCTCTTTGACGAATTGTCACACTGTGTTTCACAGAGGTTGAACTGATATACATCCCACCAAGAGTGTATAAGTGTTACCTTTTCTCTAACACCTCTCCAGCATCTGTTATTTTTTAACTTTCTAAAAATAGTTATTCTGACTGGTGTAAAATGGCATCTCTGAGGTTTTTTTTTTGTTTTGTTGTTGGTTTTTTTTTTTTTTTTGGTATGCTTCTTGGCCGCATGTCTGTTTTCTGCTGAAAAGTGTCCATTCATATCATTTGTCCACTTTTCAATGTGGTAGTTTGTTTTTCCCTTGTAAACTTAAGTTCCTTATAGATACTGAATATTAGACCTTTGTCAAATGCATCATTTGCAAATATTATCTCCCTTCCTGTAGGTTGTCTGTTTATTCTGTTGATAGTTTCTTTTGCTGTGTAGAAGCTCTTAAGTTTAATTAGATTACACTTGTCAATTTTTTTTTGTTTTTTTTGATTACTGTAGCTCTGTAATATAGTTTGAGGTTGGGTAACATGATGCCACCAGCTTGGTTTTTGTTTTGTTTTGTTTTTTTGCTTAGGATTGCTTGGCTATTTGGGCTCTTTTTGTTCTATGTGAATTTTAAAATTGTTTTTTTCTAATTCTCTGAAGAATGTCATTGGTAGTTTTATAGGAATAGCGTTGATTCTGTTAATTGCTTTTGGGAGAATGGCCATTTTAGCGATATTGATTCTTCCTATCCATGAGCATGGAATGTTTTTCCATTTATTTGTGTCATCTCTAATTTCTATGTGTAGTGTTTTGCAATTCTCATTGTAGAAATATTTCAGCTCCCTGATTTACCTGAATTTCTAATTACAGAATCTCAGATAGAAATGAATTTAGTCCTTATACTCAGTGTGTTTGTAAAAGCACCTATCAACTTTTTTGTTATACTTTCTGGACTCAAATATCTTTTGTAATTATGTTTCTTGAGAGTATTTTTCACATTATCTTATCAAGCTCCTATACGTACCAATGTTCCCAATTGTCATAATATACGTTTCCATAATATCTTACACTAATATTAACTTAGTGTGTCTCACTGCACTTTTATTCTATGGAACCAAGTGTGTATTATCTGACACATTTCCACTTGTTCCTACATTCTACAGGGTATAAATTCTTATTTTTTAAATTAAGGCTACTTCAAATTTTTATGATCTTCTGCTTTCCTATGTCCAGGGTTGTGCTTTTCTGTCTATGGTAGAACTTTCACTTTCTCTCTTGGCCCTGGGTTCAACAGTTCCTTCTGAACTTCTTGGGAAAAATCTGACAAATAAACTAATAAATTCTGTAAAACAAAATATGAAAGTAAATATCACCATTTCCATAGCCAAATTAAATTTTCATTTTTTCTACATAGTAGCTAAAAATAGGTCTATATAATATCAGTATCATGTCTCATTCTTTCATATTTCTCCTGTTGTTAAGTTTCACTCTATCAGTGAATAATAACTGGCTCTATTTTATTTTAATTCTTTTATTTTAATTATTTTAATTCTTATTTTAATTCCATTTTATTTTAATTCTTATGTGGTTAACTACTCCTATTTTCCTGATACCTTGACTTTTAGTTTGTTTGGAAGAACATGTTCTCTACTGTGAACAAAACTTGTGTGATAGATTTACTTTGAAAATTTTAACTGGATATTATAATTTTGTTAAATAAATTTTATGATATACTTTGAATATTTATGATAAATAATTCAAATGCCTCTAATTTTCTCAATTTTCTTATGTAAATGGAGCTAATTTTTCAGATTATGTAATATATAGAAAGCATTTTTTAACACTTTCCACAATGCAGGCACTCAAGAAGTGTTAAATATAATCATTGAATGAACTTATCTTTGGTTTACAAAAATAAGCAACCAATGCCTTATTCAACAAATATGTTTTGAGCATGCAATGATAGCAAGATATTGAGACATTGGAAAGGTGATACACTAAGTGTTCGGAGTTTGTAATATAATCCATACAAAAGGCAAGGAGTGATTCAAGGTGCAGACTATATTTGTTTCTTACTTAGTGTCTCTATAGACTTTCATTTTGTTATTTGTATTAGGCCATTCTTGTATTGCTGTAAAGAAAGGTTTTACAAATTGTATTGCTATAAAGAAATGCTTTACTATAAAGAAAGTAATTTACAAAGAAAAGAGGTTTAATTGGCTTATGGATCTGAAGGCTATGCAGAAAGCATAGCAGCAGGCATCTGCTTGGCTTCTGATGAGGCATCAGGAAGCTTAGGACCATGGCAGAAGGCAAAGGCGGAAATGGCATGTCACATGGCCAAAGCAGGTGCAAGAGAGAGAGAGGGTGTGTGTTGAGGGGGAGGTGTCATGTACTTTTAAATGACTAAATCTCACGAAAACTCACTATCATGAAGACAGCACCAACTCATGAAGGATCTGCCCTCAGGATTCGAACATCTCCCACAGGGCCCCCATTGCAGCATTGGACATTTCATTTCAAGATGAGATTTGGGTGGAGACAAAACTATGTCATTGTTTAACTTACGCACACTAACCATTGTTCTTCATCAGATATGCTAAAAAATCCAGACTTGTGATACTTTTTCCACATAGACGTCAAGACCTAAACCCACACCAGTCAATGTCTACTATATATTCCAGACCATGAATTCCATGCCATTTTTTTTCTGATAGCTTTGTAGTGAATTTTGATTCCTATGAAATCAAGAAAAGGAAAAGACTGAATCTCTTTTCATTGAAGATAATCACCTCCTCCTAAGGCATTTGTGATCATCCATCTGAGGGCTTTGTGGTGATCCATGTGAGATGCAGGCAGGAAGTGCAAAAAAAAAAAAAACAAAAAAAAAAAACAAAAAAACTGTTCCCAGGGGTAGCTGTCAGCCAATTTCAAGTGACAGTAAGAGGATACATATATGTCTGCTTTCTTATCCCTTCTTGAGACCAGTTCTGAGACAGGTTTGACATAATCTCCCAGGTCTTGCAGGAAGACATTGCTAGTTGTTCATGGTAATAACTGGATTGATAACACCTTTTTGTCATTTTTCAAACTTCTCTATTTTACCTCCCACATAGATTCCTGGAACTTAAATCCTTGCTTTTGGTTTGCTTCTGGGAGGTGCCCAGGCCAAGGTAATTAATACTAAATTGGTAAATAGTAGAGACACTGTGATTTATGGGCAGCACTGAAGTGACTCTGTTGAGGTTAAAGAATATGACTTTATAGTGTTATCGATTTGTAAAGACACACTGAAGAATTTTCATTTTAAATTTGATGTCAATAGCCAAATTTAGTAGTATATTTTTTGTGTTCACATGTCTTTTATGTGATTATAAACCTTCCCTCTATAGTTTAGGTGAGATTAACTCAAATGGTATTAACTAAGATACTATTTGTAAAAAGCCAATCAAAATTTTTAACAATTATAGAAATACACATTTAAAACATTTTTACTCTATTATTTTATGATTATGGTTAGCTTATTTCCTTTTTATGTCAACTTAGAAAATGCATGTGTTGATGAAGGAAGTATAAGCATAACAACCTTGGTCATATTTTATGCTGGGTTTTTTTGCATTTCATATTTAAATGTTATATACTGATATGTGGTTATAAATTCATTTTTGCTTTTAGAAGTTGTGCTACATATATTGTTCAAATAAAAAAAGTTAATTTTTTTCAACATTTCAATGTTGTGGCAAATTAAAATTTTGCAGAAATATATGTATTCTTGGATGAGACAGAAAAATATTGTGGAGGATGCTTCTCTGAAAAATTAAATTTAAAATTAATTTTAAGATATTTTATTGGTTATGTGACCTTACAACCAGTTAACCTGAGTGTTCTTCATTATGGTGCTGTCTGAATTGACTTTTACTTTAGAATGATCTAATTCTGCACATTTACATGATTAAAACAAAACTCCTTAACAGTGCATTCTGAATTAAAGTTTTGAGTGTAAGTGTTGCATGCTAAGTACAAACATTGAGTAATGAATCAAAATGCTGAGTCTGGAAGTATTATGATGCCATGGTGGGGCCCAGTAGATTTATGCCTGAATCATTGCCAGGTGCCACAAAATTACCTCTCACATAAAGTTGATTATTCCAAAATATCGAATTTTATTCTTGGTTGATTTCTTTCAGTTACCTCCATGCACCATCCATTAGCAGATTCCAATGACTGTATATCCCAAGTGTATCATGAATCTGTTTACCTGTTTCCATTGCAGGTTCTACCATCCTAGTGAGAATCAGTCTTCTTCTGATAAGACAATAGCTTCACAATTTTTCATATTGCCTTTATCAATCATCTTTTCTCTATTCATGTATTCTCTAGAGAACAGTTTGAATGTCACCTTTTCAAAGTCTTCAGTGGATTTTTATCACACTTAGATGCAAATGCAATGGCCCTCCCTCAGATTACAATGTCTTAAATGATCTGTTCCATCCTGACCTGGGCAATCTTTTCTTGTACTTCTCCCGGGCTTACCTATTACGTGTCAGTCACTTTGTTTTTCTTGCTATTCTGTGAATGCACCTTGTTTGCTTCTGCCTGAAAGCCTTTCTTCCTCCTGTAATGTTTTTTTTCTTTTCTTGACATACATCGTCAGTCTTACCATTCAGATATCAAATGCTACCTCCTAAAACAAGATTTATTTCTTGACCTCTGAATCCAAAGTAGCCACCAAAGTAGTCAATCTCTAATATATCACCTAATTTTATTGTCCTGTGTATTACTAATTATCATCACATGATAATTTTCTTGTCACTTGTTTAATAGGTTTTTTTTTTTTTTGTCTCTATTCACCAACCAGAATATGCTACACTCCATGAAGGAATGGAACTAGCCTGTCCTCCTCATTAATATGTTATCAGCATCTAAATTATTAGGAGAGAAGGGGACTCACCATGTTGGCCAGGCTGACCTCGAAATTCTGACCTCAGGTGATCTGCCTGCCTCGGCCTACCAAAGTGCTGGGATTACAGGTATGAGCCACCGCGCCTGGCTTTTTTCTATAAGAATTATTTCATTGACTCTTAACCCTCTAAGTTAGCTCTCTCTTAGAAATATAATTGTCTACCTGGAATTGTGGAATAAATGAATATGTGTATGTATGCATGTGTGTGTGTGTAAATATGAATGTCTAAGATATACATACCATGGCAAATTTTGATTTAATCTAATCTTATTCATTGCAATATGTATACCCCTTGTCAGACTCACCACTTTTTTGTGTCTGATTCAGTTGCTTTATACTTTTCAGTTTTAATACAAGGATAAACAATGGTAGTCAAATAGTACAGATATAGGAAACAGAAATACAAAATCTCTGTGAGTGAGAGTCAGATACATACGTGTGCAATAAGAACAAAAGAATATGAAGACTGAAGATGGGCAAATATAAACTACCTTATCTAGAGCTAATTAAATAGACTACTCTCTTATATACAGTTTCACAGCTAACCCCACTCCCTACTCCCACCTTGAATAGTAATTATATACACTTCTTCCATTTTTTTATTATATACGAAAATGTTCAACCAAATGTGTGGTTTCATGATCTGTGCAGCATTTAAAAAATATGTGACGGGTGATAGGGAAACCCTGCCTATCTTTTTGACATTTTACTCTCACCTATTTATACTCTTGAGGAAACTGTCAGAGAGGTAAAAACATTTACCCAAAGTTATACAAGTTGTAAATGGCAAAGCCAGAATTTCCTCCAGTCCTTTTATGTCACCACAGAGGATCCCTGCTCCCCACTGATCACATGGTAGAAACTTGATAAACATTTGTTAGTTTACAGGAAGATAGAGGAGACATAAAAATGGTTTCATCCACTTGGGAAATAAAGTTTACATGTAGCCATCCCTAAATAATGTTGCTAAAAAATGTTAACATGTAGCTATTACATTTTATGAAGGAAATCACAGTGATATCTTTCCAATATTATATTATAAATCTTAAGGGAAGAGAGGCGATACACATTAGCACCCTCATCTTTCTGATGGCTAAGCTGAAGCATCTTTCTCAAGGGCAATCTAATTGCCTCTCCAAGATAAGCTGCTGAGCCTAGGACTTTCACTGTTGTTGTCTAAGCTGGGTCTTTTCTATGCCACTTTCAGTGCTGTTTTATGTACTGTGAATCTATAGCCTGATCTTCTATTTACTAGGTTCATATAAAATCAATATTTATTTTATATAGCACCTTGTACTTCAAATGATCCAAGGTAAATCAATATGTAGGATTCATTCCATAAGAAGAGTAATTAGATAGCCCCTCAAACATTGCAGTTACTGCAAATTTGAAAGCTGTAAGTTGTCCGAATCAAAGGAAAAGTCACTTAGCTTATACTAGCACTTTTCTGAAATACAACTAAAGATGCTTTTATTTATGGCTAAACAGCGACGATAAAGAAAAACAGAGTTGCTGAAAAGATCCCAGTTTTGAGGGTTTTCTTTAATGTGATTCTAGGTGAACAGAAAACATAAACAAAGAATATCTAAAATAATCACTCAAAATTACTTGAGATAACCAAGGGATGGAATGTCAAAAGGTTGTTGGAAGTGAAATTGTGAAATAGAATGTTAATTTTTATTTAGCTTTTTGAGTGTAGGATTCTTAGAATATAATTTGATAAAGCTAATATTTACATTGACAAATGAACCGAGGCATCATTAATGCATTTTGTAAGGAATACATCTGAGAACAGATAAGACATTACAATAATAACTGACTCAAATTGAGAGAATTACTAAAGAAATTGTAGCCTTGGCATGAAGCAGATGACACACTAAGGATATCACTACTTCATACTCTAAGACAAATATATCAGCTTCTACCCTTGGAGGGATACAGCCCTTCCTTCAATGGTTTCATATTTTCCTGAACAAACTACCATCAGATTATCAGCATCTGATCTAGTCCTTCTATCTCGTCATCTGCAAAGATCTTTATGTTCCAACATCTGCCCCTCTGGATCTCTAGAATTTGACATTGCCTGTGTTCTATGTTTTAGTTCCTAATCCTTTATTTCTGATTTCCTGTATGTATATTCCTCAGGTTTATATTCTGAAATCAGAAACTGTAATTTCTAATTTCTAAAGGTTCACAACCTTTTCTTCAAAAAGTGTGTGATCCAACCATTTTGGGGGTTGTTTTCAGATTTTAGAAAAACTATATGATATATAGGCTATTATCATTGAAATCAAACAAATTATATACAGAAAAGTAAGATTGTATGAGTAGAATGAATAAAGAATGGTAAGTAGCCCCAAGTCAACTCAGGTCAAGTTTTGCTGACAACTGACAACTTAGTTCAGAACAGGTTTTTTTCTCAAACATTTTCGGATTTTGAAGTGGAAATAAGAGATGATGAGTGTCTGAATAAATGATTATACACTGGATAGCACTGCAGATTATTTTATTTCAATTATTGTCTTACTCATAACTGTTTTGTTCCAACCTCAGTCATTTATCCCCTTGACTTTCCCACATCTATATTTGGTTGACCATAACAAAATGCTAAGAAAAATCACAAGAAGAAATTACGAGGGAAACACAGGAACAAAGTTCTCTAATAATGGAAAATACCTCAGTTCCAAGTTACAGTTCCCCACGGTATAGGGAAGACAGTGTGGAAATACTTAAGTAAGTAGTAACTGCTACGTGTCCTCCAAAGTTTAATTATTCCTGAATAGGTTCAATAGATTTTACCTGAAGGGTAAATTCATCAACTCACTCAAAATCGTTTCCTTGACTGTCTATTGTATAGAACCCAGTGTGCCCCTTACTGTGTAGAATTAGTATGAGGGTTAAATACTATAATGCAGAATTTCATAAAATAAAATTTACTAAGTTTTAGCAAGGGTAACAGATATAGCTTCCAATTTGGAAGATATGAGAAAGTTTAACATGGATAGAAAAGTAAACACTTAAAGCATATCTTATTGAATTTGAGAAAAAAAAATCAAGTCCTTCTACCTTGTCAGATGTAATCATTTATTGCCTTGATGAAGGCAAGAAAATGCTTTATTAGAAACCTGTAACTGGCCAGCATTCAGAGTAGGAGAAGAAAAAAGGATATATATATATATATATGACTTTAGATTAAAAATAATAATAACTAGAGGCCCTTAAATCATGTCTAACATGGGTAACTTGCCTAATCTGATATCAGCTTAGTTACCTTAAGTTATTCAATGAAAAAATAACAATAAAAGTTGTTATAAAAATAAAGTTTATAATAAACAACAACAATAAAAGATTGACTATGATACGTAACATTTTGGCCCTTAAAAATAAAATGTGCTAGTTCCACTTCCAGTATCAATGAATTTAGATTCTTCAGCTCAAAATTTTATCTGAAAACATCTGGAAAAAGTATATATGAAGACATTGGATTATTATCAATGAAGATAGAGGGTTGGTAGCACAAGGGTAATAGAAAAAAGAGAAGCCTAGAAATATCAGCCCAGAATGTCATACTTCTTTTTTTCTTTTTCTGGAAGCTAACTTTGAAAGCTGTATGTAAGAAGATGAACAGAACACACTTGAAATCCATAGCATTGTGTCATGGATTTCAGGGGTGTTCAAAGAGCATGAGTCTTGTTCATATCCCAGGCATTTATCTGAGATCCCAAATGTCTATACCTTAAAATAAACCATTTACCAACCATGACATATCCCAGGTTTATAGCATTTCAGATCCTGATTAGAATAAGGTTATCTTAGCTGCTAAGAGCTACAAGCCTAGCTGCCTGACAGGAAAAAAAAATGTACACTCTTTCTAGAGGATGATGTTAGAATTGATTTTAAATATAAAATACATGACACTGAATCAAAAATAACTGACATAAAAAAAGTAAAATTTTCACAGAAAACCAAAAGAAAGAAAGAAAATGATTAGAGAAAAATGTATGAGATGTAAATAATGAAGTTATTACTCATGGGCTTTAGTATATTTAATATTAGTATATTTAATATTAAAGAGGTGAAAGAAGCTAATGAATATCTTGAGCAGATATTAAGCAAAAATGAAGAGAGAATTTATAAAGTCAAACTAGAAGAAAATACCCAGAATGAAGCATGGAGAAGCAAAATATTAAAAGTTCAGGGAAAAAAAGCACCTTAGATACTAAGAAAAGGTATTATAGATATCATCTTAAATTATCAGAAGAAAGGAAGAATAAGACAGTATTATTATATGAAGAGTTAATGAAATATACACTATTTATGAACAGAAACCAAAATAAAGCTAGTGTAGCTATCCTGGTGACAGACAAAAGTTTCAAAAGTAGAGCAATTACAAGAGTGGAAGATATTCAATACCATAAAATGTGAAACATAAAAATGATACAATTCTAAACGTGAATGTGTCTGATAACATAGTCTCACAATATATTTTAACCAAAATCAGCAGAGGTAAATAGAGGAATATAAATATAATCATGAACTTGATAGGAATATTTTAACATAAACAGAAATCCAATAACTATATAAAAGATTTGAACATCAGAATGATCAAACTTGATCTCATTAACATACAAAGCACACTGTACCCAGAAGCCACAGAACACACTTTTTAAAAGTGTTCATGGACTATTTTTCCAAAATAATCATACGCTTGTTCAAAAAACAGATTTTAACAAATCTCAAAATATTTAAGTTCTACAGAGAACATTCACTGACTACCATTGAACTATTGAACTGAGCTAGAAAATAACAACTAAATGATAACTGAAAAATCCCCAAGTGTTTGAAGATTCAATAATATGCTTTTATTTAATAAATACAGAACTGAAGAAAATATTACAATGTAAATTGGAGAATAGGTTGTACTAACTGATAATAAAAATTATCTGTGTGTGTGTGTGTTTGAATTACATATATACATATATAGAGAGGATGAAATTCAACTAATAGCATTCTGGTTTATTGCTTTAATTATCTATATGTTTATATGTATACATAAAAAGGGGTAAAATCAATGGAATAAAATAAATATGAAATTGATTTAAAAACAAAAACACTTCACTTGCTACAAGTAGGGTGTGACAATAAAAATGGAGAAAAGTTCAGATCTTATTAAAATCATTTTTATTTTTATTATTAAATTTGACAAATACTTATTGACATCTTCTATGTACCAGACACTTTTCTAGAGTCAGTTGCAGAGATGGGAGATATAGCAGTGAACAAAACAGACAAAAATTTTTTATTGAGATGAAGTGAGGTCAGGTTACCTGCATGAACTGGCTCCTGCAGCAATGTCTGGAGCCCTGGTAGGCAAGAGGATGAAAAGCAGGATGAAGGGTGTCTAATACATGGGGTACCAAGACTTGGCTTTTTTTTCCAAGGTACATAGAAGGAGAGATCATAGAAAAAATATTTTACAGAGATTTACAGAGTTGACTCCTCAATTCACATATTTGAATGAAAGAGTTTTGAAAAATTCAATTTCACAGACCCTTCGTGACTCCCACAATTTTACTTTTTTATTATTTGAACATTCTGAACATGAGACTATAGATAGCAAGACTATTGGAGATTTTTTTTTAAGTACAGGTATTAAACTCAAACTGTGCAGTGGATTGGGTCTAGAGGACCTGAATGTCGCCCTAATTCCTTATTTCAGAAATGCCTGGAGTTGAACAGATTTAGAATTGAAAATAAAACAGATTATTTGGTGGACATATGAGTATGCTTTCTGAGAAATTCCGTAGACTGTGAACCGTATGAGCCGTTATTTACGTTGTAAGTCTGACTTTTGGTAGCTAATCTAATTTACTGTCTGAATCATAAATAACTTTCCCTGTCATGAGAGTGATCTTTCAAAAGGAAAATTTGGAGCTAAAAATGAACTGTGACCATAATAAGAGACAGTATTTCTAGAATTGTGGAAGTAAACATATGACTTTCAATGCTATGCTCTTCTGTATTTTGTGGCTAAACACTGAAGTTTGGACTTAACTAGGTTTGTAAGAATGTGTCTTTTTTTTTAAGTAAATTCTGTAATTAGAGATGTAATTACGATTCAGAATTAAATATGTTTCTCACTGAATCTTCTTCATGACTCTAAAAGAAAGTCTTATTGGTCCAAGAGCAGTATTCCCATTTAGTTGACAAAAACCTAAAAGTGATGTCACTGTATCCATAACTGTACATATAGATTAAAAGGTAAAATACAACTTTATTAAAATACTAAATTAAAATACTTTTAGCTGAATTTATTTACTGATTGCTAACAAGTTAGCCACAGTCACCTATGAAAAATATCTTATGTCCCTCACGCTCATATTTTAGCAATTTATTCCATGAATTATTTTAGTCCAAATAAATTGATAGCTCAATCAATGTATTCTTTGTTAAACATTTTAATCTGAGTATATAAGAGTAGACAGTGAAATAGCAAAGTTTAAACCAACGATACGTTTTTCCAGGTAGTGAAATGCCAAGATGATAATGATGAACTATAGGGCAATATTTTAATATTCACTGTCGTCTGGAAAATGGCAGATGAACTTCAGTGTAGATAAGAAAGTTTGAAAAATAACCTAAACTAAATGTACAAGGACACAGGCCCTGAATTTTTAGTTACAACTGTAACACACACACACACACACACACACACACACACACACACACATTAAAAATCACTGCAAATTATTGTTGGAAAATATTAATCCAATTTATTGTTGCAGAGAGATCAAGTTGATAGCATAGGTAAGTGAAATTTATTGAAAGTAAGATGTAATTCTTTTCTTTTCCCTATACATACAGTAAACTAGGATGTTTTTATACATAAAATAGGGTGAATTGTAGCCAGTTCTCAAAATTGAAAGAAAGCTGTTGAAGACCTAGAGAAAGAAGAATAATTCTGAAGCATCTGGGAAATATTATTTTAATCAAATCTTGAATAGTATAAACCGATTAGCATATTTCTTTTTAAAAAGATGAAATAATTAAGGATTATAAAATTTCAAAGGATATGAATAAAGTGAACATGGTATTATCCTCTGGATTTTGATGAACAAGAAATGAAAAGTACTACCATGTGTTGAGAGCTGTTTAAGATCAACTAAAAACTATAAAATGCTTCACATTACAGGTAGTAACAAGATTTTTTTAATGCTGATAGAGACCAAAAATATACAAAGGCATAGGAAAATTTCTGATAAATGTATATATAATGACAATTCACTTATTTAGGGGAAAAAATGACATGTATTGAATTATGGGTTAGACAATAGGCCAAGTAGCATCAGTTTATTAGTAGAAACAATAAAATAATCAAATAATAACAATCCAGGCTTATAGATGTAATGCTACATGTAGAGACTGGTGGTGTGGTATCTTGCATGTGTGTGTGTGTGTGTGTGTGTGTGTGTGTGTGTGTATGTGTGTGTGTGTCTGTCTGTATGAGGAGGAGAATATTGAAACTACCACATGGGTATAGCAACTAAACTGAATCTCGACAAGTATTTAGGAGGCAAAAGAGCAAGAAGGAAGAAGGCAATAGAGTTTCTAAGGCAGGAATTTGAAAGGAAATAATGGTATATAAAGGAACTGCAACAATGTCACTAGGAGTTGTAACACTAAGTCTTAGGTATTAAGAGTAAGAGATGAGACTGGAGACATAAACAGGCACTCTCTTGCCATTTTAGGAACTTGGCCTGCATCTGAAGGGGAAAGAAGGGCTTTTGAAGAACACAAAATGATGGGGTCTGAGATAGGAGTACAATTATCTTTGTCTTTTACCATTCTTTATCTTTGCCTGAGTTAAAACCAGTAGCATAAAAATGAATTTATCCACTGAAATATTTGTAATGGTAAGATACAAAAGTTCAAAAGTATATAGGTTTGAGGATTATTTCAAACTCATATCACAAACTTTAAAAATTATTTCTTGAAAACAATACAGTTAGGATTGAAGTAAAATAAGATTGGAAGTTGACATGAAATTTCCCTTAAAAACCATGGGAAAGGTTTTTAAGATATTTGTAAAGGGCATGATAGAAAACTCACTTATCAACATCCCTAGGTTTGTGGGGACAGGAACTACAAGGGTGATTATACAATGCATTGATTTAGATGGCTCTAATGTGGATACCTATTTACCTGCCAAGCAACAAGAGTAGTAGCAGGATTTATAAACATTGACATCATGCCGTGCCACTTTTTTTTCTTAGACATAGGTAATTAATGGCATGATTTTGTTCTGACATGAAATAGAAGAAAATCACCCAAGATCGAGAGGCTATGGTGGATGTCAAAGTGATGGAGAATAATCTCTAAAAGTCATTTTTATACATTTGGACAAACAGCAGAAGATGTGACCAGAGGAGGGAAAGATATATTTGACCCTATTTCACCAAACACAGGGGATAATTCCACTTCTAATAAAAGTTGGTAAAACATCTCAAAGTAGAATTGGAACTGAAAACTAAAGAACTTCTGTCTTCCAACTTTAGCAGAGAAGGTGGTTCAGTTTTTTTTTTTTTAATTTATTTATTATTATTATACTTTAAGTTGTAGGGTACATGTGCATAACGTGCAGGTTTGTTACATATGTATACTTGTGCCATGTTGGTGTGCTGCACCCATCAACTTGTCATTTACATCAGGTATAACTCCCAATGCAATCCCTCCCCCCTCCCCCCTCCCCATGACAGGCCCCTGTGTATGATGTTCCCCTTCCTGAGTCCAAGTGATCTCATTGTTCAGTTCCCACCTATGAGTGAGAACATGCGGTGTTTGGTTTTCTGTTCTTGTGATAGATTGCTAAGAATGATGGTTTCCAGCTGCATCCATGTCCCTACAAAGGACACAAACTCATCCTTTTTTATGGCTGCATAGTATTCCATGGTGTATATGTGCCACATTTTCTTAATCCAATCTGTCACTGATGGACATTTGGGTTGATTCCAAGTCTTTGCTATTGTGAATAGTGCTGCAATAAACATACGAGTGCATGTGTCTTTATAGCAGCATAATTTATAATCCTTTGGGTATATACCCAGTAATGGGATGGCTGGGTCATATGGTACATCTAGTTCTAGATCCTTGAGGAATCGCCATACTGTTTTCCATAATGGTTGAACTAGTTTACAATCCCACCAACAGTGTAAAAGTGTTCCTATTTCTCCACATCCTCTCCAGCACCTGTTGTTTCCTGACTTTTTAATGATGGCCATTCTAACTGGTGTGAGATGGTATCTCATTGTGCTTTTGATTTGCATTTCTCTGATGGCCAGTGATGATGAGCATTTTTTCATGTGTCTGTTGGCTGTATGAATGTCTTCTTTTGAGAAATGTCTGTTCATATCCTTTGCCCACTTTTTGATGGGGTTGTTTGTTTTTTTCTTGTAAATTTGTTTGAGTTCTTTGTAGGTTCTGGATATTAGCCCTTTGTCCGATGAGTAGATTGCAAAAATTTTCTCCCATTCTGTAGGTTTTAAATAAATATCGGTACAAAATATCATGAGACAAAATATCCTTACCATGATGGATAATTTTCTGGTTGCTTTCCACACTGCCTTTCCCTCGCCCCTATTTCTACTCTAAGCTTTGTCAGGAAGACAAAAGAATGAATATTCACTACCATGTACTTACCTTTTCAAGCCCAGTTTAAAATCTATGCAGTAAGAATTGTAACAATACTTACAGAGTCAGATGGAGAAAGAGGAAGAGAGAAAGGAAAGGGCAAACAAACATGACCATTTGGAAAAGATCATCCTAAGTAAAAAGAAAACAAAATAAAATCATTTGTGGGACTTAAGCAATATTTTCTCAATGATAACAAAAAAATCAACATAAATGAAAGAAATACAGAAATAATACAGTCTTTATAAAGATAGATTTTTAAAAACTTTTGGAAAAAAGCTCACAACTTCAAAAAATTAAACAAAAAGTTATGAAATGATTCAGTAAGATAAAGAAGAAAAAAATTCAGATAAAATTGAAGATGGTAAAACTCAGGAAAGAATTTAAGGTGGCAAATAATGCTATTGTGCATTATTAAGATGGTATTGGAAAAGCAAAGTTAGCAATCAACAATTTAACATCTTGTACCTGTGATATGAAGAACAGGCTGCAAAAAAAGAATCCCTAAAGTGGAGAGAAGAGGCATGAAAAGAGGAAAGCAGGTATAGAAAAAATGAGAGATACAGGCTTGCACACCACAGTAAGTCAACATGATCATAATTGATATTTCTATGAAAAGTAAAATTTTAAAAGCAGGCAAAAATGGAGCAGATATTTTATTTAAAGATATAATAGAAATTAAGGATGTGAATCTGTGGAATAAAAAGAGTTACTACATATACAGTATTGTGATTGAAAATTAACTAACATTGATAAATAAATTGGTGAAGTTATTGAAAGTCAATTTTAAAATTCTCCATATTCTCAGATAACAGGTATTATTCACTACACACACACACACACACACACACACACACCAGGCCAATTTCAGACTTTGTACTTATGAGCTGTAAACATGCCAGAAAATATGAGAGTAATGTCTACAAAATGTTGATAGGAAAAAGCATGAAAGTAAAATATCTCTACCCAGCTATGTTGATGTACACGTGTCCTGACAAAGAGTTTCATCCATAGATACCGACTGTCATCTGCTTGTGCATGTTATAAACGTTGCATGATGATGTGGTCCCACCAATAGAGAGATGAGGAAAAGTGGGATATACATAGCGCTTTAGACAAGTTATCGGTGCTAATCTACTGATTTCTTCTTTCAAAGGACACAGTCTTTCTCCTGCTCCACCACTGATTTGGTAGTGAAGGCAACCAAGTTAAAGAAAGGATTTTAAAGTGGAAGAATGTTATTATTTCAATGGGCGACTTCAATATTGATCTCTTCTCCTTCTTCCCAATTTTTTTCAAGGAGGTATAGGGATAAAAGACAGTCCATACTGAAGGAGCGTTGCGTGGCACAAATTTGAGGATGCTGATTGTCTACGTTTACTAGGAGCATCACTTGCTAAAAAGTTGACATTGTGTATGAGAATTCCCCTTTCTCTTCCATTTTCTTCTATACAAATTAGAAAAACAGAAAGACGAGTATAGATCCCTTGCAATCTCATTGTCTCCTCTTGTTCTCAATTTTGTATTTCTTTATTTCCCTCCAGTTTTTAATGTTATCCTCCCTTCCTCTACCACCCAGGAGGTATTCTCATCACTGAAAGACCTCTGTTAAAAGCTTTACATGAGTGAAGATAATGTAAAGTAATTGACTTTTGCGTGTGACTTTCAAAATCAGTATAATTTAATACATTTAAGAGCTATCTAGTATACCTTACTACTTTAAATAGAAAATAAAAATGATTCAATTTGTGGAGGCAGAATGATTACATCTATATGCAGAAAGTTGAGATATCAAAAAAAATTAAAAGCAGTGTAACAAAATTTAATAGTAGTTTTGCTAGGCAAAATAATAATAAATGAGCTTTTAAAAAAATAAGAGAGAGATAGGTTAGTGCTCTCTCACCCAGACTGAGGTGCAGTGGCTTTACCATAGCTCACTGCAGATTGAACTCCTGGGCTCATGTGATGCTTCTCCTTCAGCTTCTCAAGCAGCTAAGAACACAAACACACACCACCACTTTCTGCTAATTTTTAATTTTTTTTACAGATAAGGTTTTGCTATGTTGCCCAGGAGGCTGATCTTAGACTTTTGACCTCAAGCAATTCTCCTGCATTGGCTTCCCAATGTGCTGGGATTATAGACACCCAGAAATAAACAAAATTTTAAGACAGACAGTCCTTGTTTTGCACAGTGCCAGATATGCTTACATATCAATTGCCATGGTTTAATTAAAGCGAATCCCCCATAACATGGTTATAATTCCAATTGCTACAGTGTATCAATGGTATGTGTATAAAGCACAAACTTCACTGCTGCTCTTCAATGAACAAATTACTACCTAAATAACGGAGGTACATCCCGATCGATGACCAGTCGCAGCATTTATTTCTAAGCCTGTTGTTGACTGGTCACTGCCTAGACAGCAAAGCAAACAGTTGTCTAACTGCATTGCCTCCCAGTCATCAATCAATGTGATAATTTTCAAAAATAGATAATTTGAATAGGTGAATTCGCCAACCAAGATGAAATTGCAGCAAAGAGACAAAAAAAAAATGGTAATACTGAAAGTAAAATCCACGTTGAATATAAATGGATTTGTAGGAAAAAAATAGCTGACTGTGGAAATAACACTACTGCCATTTGAGAGACTCAAGATATGCAGCCAGAGAAATTTCCTGAAGGTGAATGAGGAAAATGACTGTGATAAAAACGAGTGAACATATGCCAAAGGAAGTAACGTCCCAAACACATTAACCTTGAAGGAACTCAAAGAAATCTCACGATACTCAAAGTGCAGAGGATAAAATATTGGAAGCTGGTCTACATTTTAAAAGGATTGTAGCGATTCACCAAGGCATAGAAAAAATGTCCACTCAGTATCCTATGTGACACCAGGAGAATGGAACAATATTTAAACTACCCATGACACTTTTTTTTAATAGAACACTTTCATTATAAATGTTTCTTATGTTTTAAATTATGGTGTCTAAATATTAGACTTGCTATTTTGGTTCCTTTCTTTAAACTTTTAAAACTGACAATAAGAGATATTTTAATATAAGGTCATGTGACAATCACCATTTTTCCTATATCTTATTATAATCACTTTTTAAAGGATATTTTTAGGGCTACTTGCTATTCTCCAAAGTGAGAACTGTCTGTCCTTATTTTCCAAAATTTCTATAATATGTTAAATATATGACATTATATATATGACATTATATATTTAACACAGCTTGATATATTAACATAATAATAACATATACATATAGCAACATAATATATAGATATATCAACATAGTATTAATGATAATATATACATGTATCAACAATATATTGAATATATTATTTCACAATGAGATCATAATTTGAGGAAAAAATAAAGGAAAATGTCAAAATGTTTAAAACTAGACATCAAATTTGAGCATTCAGTACACAACATTTTGGTGGCAGTAGGGTGGATCGAGAGAAATATTCTACACAAAATCTTAATTTAAGCATGCTATGTCATTCAGAAAGTTAATTATCTAAGTCTAGAGTTTTAAAGTTCCTACATCTCTAGAAAATCAGATAGAATGTTTAATATGCTCTAAACATTACCAAATTATTTAATCGTTCACAAGAAATTTACTTTACAAGTATTGCCCCTTCAGTACTACACTGCCAAGAAACGTAAGTTCATCTGAAACCCCAGAGACCCAATGACATGCAAAATGATGTTTAAGTGCCATTAATTTACTTGATGACTCCAGTGCTTCACTCTGATGTCAAACAAAGGAGAACAGCAAACATTTTAACTTGTAGAAGTAGAAGAAATTGTTCTTTTGTCACCTCCTTAGATTTCTCTATCAACTGAAAGCAAATATAATATTATGATAAGGAAACTTTATCACATCCTACTGAAAGGCCCTTTATGTCTTTCAATTAAGGCTCTGAGACGTGGGTGGAGATGGGTCCCAGATACTGATAAGATACGAGCTCTGTACTCAGAGTTCACCGTCTGTGTTGGGCACTTTCTGTCCCTCTCATTCCTCTCAGAGCAGTTCTCCACATTTGCCTGCCCTGTTCCATGCTCAGGAAGCTTCCCCCAACGGACTTCACCAAGCTCCTCTTTGCAGTTATGTTTGTCTTATTTGTTTCAGGGGATGCAGAACTGAGAAGATAGATGTGAATTTTTTTTTTCTTTTGACCTCACTTCCACAATTTAGCAGTGACTGCTTCCTCCTATGATTAAAGATGCTCTTAGATGGTCTTTAATCTGAGTTCCAGCTCTCACGATGTTCTGGTAATGCATTTTCCTCCTTGTTTACTCAGATCTAGAGGTAGTAAAGCCTTCCTACTATTGTTCCCTGGGTGCTTCAATATCCCTTTTTAGTTCCAGTAACCCTATTCATACCTCTGGAAATAGTCCCTTTATTCAATTATCTTACAAATCCCTCCTGCTTCCTGCCAAACTGCAGAATAAAAGGCAGAATGAACACTATGAGAATGTAAACAGAGAAGCTATTAATCTGTGTTGGATAGATTCGTAAATACATGTAAACTGGCAGTTTACAAAGATAAATTCTGTCTGTGCACAAAACCCATAGACATTAGCTTTTTTGACTCCTCATCTCCTGCTGGAAGGACATAGATCCCTTCGACAGAGTAAAGGGCTTTCGGAGATCAGGAAAACTCCTGGCTAAAATTTTTTCATACCAGTCCTTTATAACAGTGTGCTTTTTCATTCTGTCTTTGTTCTTATGTCAGAATTCCCTGAGATTCCCAGAGCACTCCCTAGGGAAATCTAGGCTGCCTCTACCCCAAACCAGCCAAGAGCAATGGTTTGTCAAGACAACTGTGCAGAACCAAATCTCCACCTGTGCTAAAGCTTCCCTAAACAATTTACTGCCACCAGTGGAAACAATTCTTCATACCCATAGTAAAAGTTTGTCAACCATCCAAGAGGGAAATCAATTACCAAATACTTCTGTGCCATGAATGAGACAAATGTGGTGTCTAAATGCAAGTGCCTTGTGAACAAGTCACATCTAAAAGGGACTAAGATAAACTCTCGACTGGGAACGCAGACAAAAAAATGTTCTGCCTTCTGTGAAACCAACAGACACTTAAGATGACGTGGAATTTCCCAAATGGTCACAGTCAATGAACTTTACTTGACTTTGGGGATAATATTCCTTGACAAAGTTAATGGTGAAAGATTTAGTTATAGATAGCCTCATGTGGCATAACATTAATCAAATCCCTTTTCTCCATATTTCAGTATGAGTAGGATTTCTCATCAGAAAAAAAGGATAATTAGATTCTGTGTCTATTTTATTTTCTAGGGGCAGAATCTTGCAATAGAATAGTCTGTTTTTTTAAAAAAGCATTACTTTACCAATTTCTTTTTTAAAAATCATATTTATGACTATTTTTTTCCTAGGGGTTTCATGATTTTCATCTGTCCAGTAAGAATCACAGAGCCTTAGCGTCCAAAGAAAACTTCTAAAATATTCTCCCAGAAAGTTTTCTGGTCCTCCTTAATAATAAAATATACCATTGTTAAAGTCATTAAAAACGTTAAAAATTTTATTTAGATATGTGTAATTATCATGTTAAATAACAATGTATACATTAAAATAATTTTTAAAAAATGATTTCCAAAAATATTTACCTTGAAAGAAGAAATGAGGTAAAAAAATTAGCAAACTTTTTGGGGCAAATTATAATTGTAACTGTTATAAAGATAAATCTTGCAACATTTCTGCACTGGGGGATATAAACAATGAATTTATTAGGGTAGGGACAAAATTCTTAAACTTGGGTCAAGATACAGTTCTATTACCACAAGAGTAAGAGATGAGGGAATTAAATTGAGCCATTATAAAATGTCTTCTGTCTTCACAAAGGCTAATTATTGGTAATAAATCCAAAATACACTTAAAAATCACTTGCCAATTTAATAAACATGCTGTTATCTTGAATTAATAATAATGGCAGCAGCCATATTTTATATAAAGTTAGTATTGTGTATAAAGCTTTTAACTGCACTGTTTAATTCCATACTATGAATAATATTCTTTCTACTACATCAAACATTTTCTACTACTACCCTGATGAGAAAGGCATCATCTTCATTTTGTATAGTGGAATAAAGAGGCTCAAAGGGGCTGAATGATGTGCTCTCAATTCCTTCCTCTGTTAAAGCTGTTCTGTCTCTGACTCTGTAGTCCTCATGCAGCCATGTTCACTGACCCAACCTAAAATGAGCAGCCGTCAGACAACTGGGTCAAGAAAAACTTTCTGTGGAGTCATTTCACTCTTAAAATAGTCTCTATATATTGAAATAGTTTGATATTATATAAAGTAAAAAGTCTGAGTCATGGGGCAAGATTTTACAGAACCATTTGCTTCTTGTAAAAGAAACACATGCACACACACACACACATGCGCACACACACACACACATGCACACACACACACACACATTCTGCCTTTACAGTAGTACTGCTACTCTACTGAAGCAAAAACCAGAGAAATTAGACTTAAGAAATGTGAATAAAGTAGGAAGACTATTCTTCTCTGATTTTCAGTCTCTTTTTCAGCAGTATTTAACAAGAGGACTCTGACAAGCACGCCTCCTGTGAGCCCAAACGGATGCAACAGATAAGAAACCAGGTGAATAAATAGCCAAGAAAGCAAGTGATTTAAAATAATATTCAACATCTAATGTCAAGTGAAGCCATTAGGGAGAACTTAAACATTTTTAACACTTTGGAATCTTTACCAAATCTCACTACTGAGTCCCAGTTTGCTCAGTTAATGAATGTTTTTGTGCCCTCAGTGTGGAAAGTGTACAAAGCCCTCTGTTGTCCCTCTTTAAAATATCTATAAAACGTACTGCAGATGCCCCTGAAATGAGGCTCATCTAACTGACCCTTTTATAAGATTTATGACATCAGAGTCACATATCCAATTCCAGCTGATTAAGGAAGTTTTATAGAAGCAGAACTAGAAGAAAATGGAACTGAGACGTGGCTATAAATACGGTGTGCAGCGACAAGTCTTTCAGAAGTATTTATTAAATGAAAAATGGTTTTTCCACCCTGACTGCTGTATTTCATCAGAGGCCCCCGAGCTCTCTGTCAATACCCTTTCACACATATAATGAACACAGGATAGGCACTGGAACCAGCAAAGGCACCTTAGCCTCGATGATTCCTTCTCCTTAAAACTTGGTGGGAAACTATGAATCAATAATATATTCGTAGTAGGAGAGGGGGTTTTACTAGTGATAATCACCTTGATCTTAAACTGCATAGAGGAGAAAAGAGAAAGAAAAGAAAGTTTGTAAGATCCATGACCCATTCAACTGTGAGTCCAACCTGGATGGATGATTTATTATGACCCAATTTATTGTTTCTCCTCTAAAGCCAGTCACAATAAAGAACACTTATTCTAAAACTGCTCAGTTTGTGGTGTTCTTTTAGCCTCCTTTTTGGAAGTTGCTTAGCAGAAGGGCATTGTGTTTTATACTCTGAAAATTTTGTTTTAAGGTTTTCACATAATAAAGGATTTGAGCATTATTCAATCCCTTTAAAGAGATAATAGAGTTATATTAAATACAGCTTGGACTATTAAAGTTTTTTAACACTTTTTGAATATTTCACCTTTTACATTGCAGGTTTTATGGCCTCAATCTCTTCATTCTGTGTTTTAAGTTTCTTGCAAATGTTTGTAATTAGAAGCTAAATACCATTTAGAAGTCAGGATTAATATGATAAAGAATATGATTGATTTCTTATTCACATTTCCATGTCCAAATCAACATTGGTATTTGATGCTTGAATTTTTGTTCACCTGTTCTTTTTGAGTATCATGCAACTATCAATTTGCACACTTTTCTCAGCATAGAGCAATGAGTTCCAACACTGTTCTTGCCATATGTATGTTAGTGCTGTTGTAATGTAAATAATAACAGTTGTAACTTGATGAAGAAAAGGAGTGGACCTATGTTGCGCTTGTTTAGCTCTGAAATACTTTCCTGAGCAATAATTAATCAGTAATAAACAACTTTTTATTGAAAAGGAGTCTCACTCTGTCGCCTAGGCTGGAATGCAGTGGCACAATCTCAGCTCACTGCAACCTCCGCCTCCCTGGTTCAAGCGATTCTCCTGCCTCAGTCTTTGGAGTAGCTGGGACTATAGGCATGTGCCACCATGCCTGGCTAATTTTTTGTATTTTTAGTATAGACAGGTTTCATCGTGTTGGTCTCAATCTCTGGACCTCGTGATCTACCCACCTCAGCTTCCCGAAGTGCTGGGATTTCAGGTGTGAGCAACCACGCCCTGCCTATAAACAAATCTGTTTAAGGAATCATAGAATATTTGAGCTGAAAATCTTAGGAGTTGTATTTGTTTCCCAGGGTTGCTATGACAAAGAACTGCACATCAGGTAGCTTAAAAAGAGCAGAAGTGTATTGTCTCACAGTCGTGGAGGCTAGAAGTCCAAAATTGAGGTGTCTGCAGGTAATGTATCTTCTGAATCCTATCAGGGAAAAGTCTTCCATGCCTTTTCCTAGTTTTGGATGGTTCACTGCAATCCCTGAAGTTCTTGGATTGCAGCTACTGCACTTTATTCTCTGTCTCATCTTCACCTGCTGTTCACATGTACATGTCTCTGTGTCTTTCTTTCTCTACTTACAAGGACAACAGTCACATCAGATTAAGGGCCCAGTCTCCTCTAGTATGGCCCCATCATAAGTAATTATATCTGCAACCACCTTGCCTCCAAATAATAAAGTTACACTTTGAGGTGTACATTAAATGCCCCTCTACACATCTTATGAAAGTTAAGACTTCCATATATCTTTTCCAGGAACACAATTTAACCCTTAACAAAAGTCATCTATCAAACCACTTCCTTCAAGGATAAGAAACTAATTTATGTTGGAGAAAAGTTTTATGAATTAAGAATTTATACATGTTATTTTATTTGTTCCTAGTAAGGCAAAATGTGACCTAAAAGGAGATGAAGAACATATACATTCATTAATCTCTTGATAGTGGTAGGGTTTTTTGTTGTTGTTGTTGTTACTACGCCAGAATTATGAGACAAGCTGCTAGGAGCCCTTCTTTCTATTTCTAACAGATGGAACTGTACAGCAATTCTCTCTCTTAGAGAAAATAAAATAAAAGCGAAGGTTCAATGGAAAAGCATGAAGACCAAGGTTATTGGTTAAATGTAAAAGGCTTCAATGAATACAAAAGCACAACAGCACTGAGTCACTCATAGTCCATCACTTATTTAGAGATGAACCATCAAAAAAAATTTGTAGGCCACTTCATGCTGACTTTGAGCTGTTGTCCCTCTAGAAGCAGGCTGGATAGTTTTAATGCCTGTGAGATCTGTGAAAACACAATCTGATTTGGTTCATCACTGCTTGGATCTACAACTCAGGCAATAATTGTCACATTAGCCTTTTGTCTTACTTTTCTTTAAGACTTTGTTCCCTCAGTATTAAACTAGGCATTTGAGCAGTTCTATATTAACTATTTTAGACCACCAGAAAATCCTTTAATTACAAAGGTACATTTTTATATACTTATCTTCTTAGATGCTCAAAGCTTGTAGAAACAAATGTAATAATACACACCACAGAGGTAGCATTTAAAAACTAGCATAAGCTTGCACAACAAATCAGAAAATAGCCTATTCCTGAGATGTATTACTGAGGAAATCATGTTGTCATTGGTTCTAGTCTAAGGCTTTCAGATAAAATCTTGATGTCTGAAAGGAAAGCAAGCAAGCTGTGGCACTTTATTTTAATACTTTACTCCACATAATAGAAGATAAGGATGATAACAGGTAGGAGACTATTTTCTCCAAATAGGACTGTTAGCCAAAGCAGGCACTAGCCTGCTAAAGTCACACCTGCTGACTATCTTCAGTGAATGACGTTGGTGTCCTAAAATAAACAACTTGAAGTTCAATGTGATTTTTGAAATAATTTAACTCCTAAAAATAACATTAAGAATTTGGGGCATTATGGACCCTTGGAGGAATCTGATGAAAACTGAACACTCTTTGCCAAAAATGGTGCATGTCACAGTCATATAAAAGTTTGCATAACATTTCAGGGTCTAAATAGGCTGCCTGTTTTATACCCCTTCTTTTAGGTGATGTTTCTATATTATTAGAAGCACACTGTGGAACAAAACATGATCACAAGAAGTAGTATCATTTTGAGGAACTTGACATAGCACATAACTGTTTCCACCGGAAACCATGTTGGGGAATCTGGGCTCTTTTCAAAGTTAAATTTCTCTGTGATAACCTTGCTATGCTTTTGAAAATTACTGTAAGGACCAGGTATAACACTTAGTGACTTAGTATGCGTGTCTTATTTAGGTAAGCCTTTAAAAGCAAGTATTGAGTGGAATAACTTTTCTTTTTTTAACCAGCCTGAAATTGCCTTATCTGTAAAAAAAATAATTTCAGTTGATATAGTAAACAATTATTTTACTGCAAATATTTGTCCCGGATTTCCTATTTTTCTTAGTTGCTCACTATATAGCATAAAAGCAGAGGTTCAAAAGAAAAGCATGAGGACCAAAGTTATTGGGTGAATGTATAAGGCTTCAATTAATACAATAGCTGTGAGTCATTCATAGTTCGTCACATATTTAAAGGTGAACTGTCAGAAAAATGTGTAGACCACTTCATGCTGACTTTGAGCTGTGGTCCCTCTAGAAGCAGGGTAGATAATTTTAATACCTCTGAGATCTGTGAAAACACCATCTGATTTGTTCCCCACTGAACAAATTTGGTTTGGTTCATCACTGCTTGGATCTACAACTCAGGCAAAGATTGTCACATTAGCCTTTTCTCTTACTACGTGTGAACACAACATATGTCCATTTTGCCACATGTTTTAGAGACAGATTAGAGTATTTGGTAAACATATGACAGGATTCAAGATGGAATGTGTATCTTTCTATTTAAGCTAAAAATTATGTATGCAATAAACTAGGTCGTACAAACCATGTAGGATTCTGCTAAGCATTCATTGCTTGAAATGTAAGAAAACCCAAGTACTGTTAAGAGAGAAAGGAAGTAAGGTAGGAAAGATGGTAGGAAGAAAGGAAGGAAGGAAGGAAGGAAGGAAGGAAGGAAGGAAGGAAGGAAGGAAGGAAGGAAGGAAGGAAGGAAGGAGGAAAGGGAGGGAGGGAGGGAGGAAGGGAGGAAGGAAGGAAAGAAAACCTTACTAAAGTATTAGAAATTAATTGACTGCACAGTTTGCTATGAATTCTGAAAAATATTGTTTTTCCAGGTAGTATTTATATTCTATGCAAGGAGTGTGAAGCAGTCTTAATTCTTTGAAAATGCATGCTCTCTTGCCTCTAGATTGTTACCATATTTGTATCAATTTTTCTTGTTCTCTTTGCCCTGGACACTTTCTCATGATCATCAGATTCAAGGTTTGATGCACCTTCGCTAGGTTTTCACTGTACCCATCCAACCCACAACCCCTAAGACAGGCTCTGTCTCGCTTGTTCCTGTTGTTCTCACGCGTGATATAATGTAACCAATGCTTGAAAAGAAGCATATTGAATAAATGAATGCATAAATAAATGAAGGAATGAATATCTTGATATCCAGAGTGACCCATTTCTCTTCTCTGTAATCATGTGACACTATAGTGAAATCCTAGTTGTTTTCAGTGGTTTTCCATTTTTATTTCTATTTCCACTAAATTATCTTCCTCACTTCTGTGGTTTTCTCATCTTGATTTTCACTCTCAAATTTAGAAGGTTTTTAAATGTATGCATGAATCTATATTTCAAATATCATTTCAAAAGGCAAAACTAATCAAATTATTGTCATACCTAAAACTTTATAGAGCCCACATTAGTCATTTGCTTATAATTCTAAAGCATGATGATGTGTATGTCTCTACAGTTTTGAAAATCATTCCAGATCCAAGATATTCTTGTACTTGTTCAATAATCATGTATAAAGTGCCAAGTATGTACCAATAACTATGCTCGATGCTGAAATAAATAATTGTAACAGAGTTCTCATAATCTAGTGGGAGAAAACAAGAATATAAACAAATAAATTTAGCAATTTTTATTTATATGTAGTTTTTCATTTTATAATATTTTCATATGTGTTTTGTTTGAAAAGGACCATAACAATAGCTATGAAATAACAATGTGATGAATGTAACGTAAAAAATACCCAGAATACTATGGAAGCACAAAAAGGATATAGATCACTTCATTAGCTTATCTGGAAGCTGAAATTCCCCCAAGCTCACAATTCAATATTTTCTTCATGTGAAAGTGCAAAGTAATACACCAAAATGTTGCATTCTTATCTGCTTCATTCATGATTATGTCCTTGTGAAATCAATATATATTAGGTATTTGGAGGGCAGTACTTATTTATACAAGACAATAGGGTAGTAACTTTAGGGCCCTGTTACAATGGGGCCTCTACTTAAATCTATGCTATAAAGGTAGCCAGTCCTAAGATATCTAACACATCATACCATGAGTATGCAAAAATGCACAGAAGGAACTGAATTTTCAGAACAGTAGTTTTTCAGCCCAGAAACTATTTCTCCTTTAATCAAGAAAATTAACATTGTTGTTTACACCCCTAAATCACTCTTTGGTTATTCTTCTATTTTTAAAAAATATAGTATCAACCCCAGCTTCCCATTATTTTATATAAATCGACAATTTTACATTACTCTTGAATGGTGCATTTCGCTATCACTCCTTACTTTTGTTGTTCTGACTACTGTATCCCTGTTCATCATTGCTCTCCAGTTGATCTCTGGGAGGAAATGGCATTCTGTTGGCCTATTAATACTGGGCTTTGTTCCTTCTCACATGGCTGATCTTTTCCTACCTCTATTTCTCTATGTTTTAATAGCATTTATAACCAACAGAATTAGGTTCCTAGCTTAAATTGGATATTATGAAGCACAAGGTAGTACATGAGTAATGAACATTTCTCCTGAGGAAATTAGAGAGCATCCACAGCCACCTTGTGGGCCATCATTAAATCAAAGGAAGGGGCCCTCTGTGAAATGAGCACCGGCTGTGCATTGACAGTCTATGATCCCCTTAACCTGTCAGCTTTCATTACTCTACCGAAGATGAAAAATTACTTTGAATGGCAAGATGAGTGTGACGATATTGTGTTTGTGGATGCACGCATTCCAGAAATTGAAACTGACATTTTCCTCTGCACAGCGCTGAACAGAGAGCAGCATTGTTCACCTCCGGTCCATCCAAAGTTCAAACGAACCATGACTTATGAGATATTTTATTTCCAGGACACCACCACATAAATATATAAGGCATGCTGTATTGATAAAGCCAAGGTCTACCTTATGCAGTGTCTACCTCATACTGTGGCACAAGGAGATTGTTATGGGATTAGGCTAGGTGAAACTCTCTTCCAAAAAAGTCAGAAATGTATTGTTAAATAAATGTATCTTTATTTAACAATTTCTCAGAGTCTGAGGAGATAATGCTAAAAAATTTTGGAACTACCTATTTGTTGGTGTATACCTTATCTAAAGTTTTACTGGATTCATGAGTTTTTCTTGATTTAATTTGTATACCTTTTTCAATTTACATTAAAAATTACCTCTGTCAAGCTTTCAGGGATTCTCAAGTATTCCAGTTTTTGATTTTAAAAATGAAGGTACGATCTATTTCTTTTACAGTATTATACAGATTAATCATATGGCTTTCTAGCCATTTAAATTTTCCAGTAATTTTAACTTTTAATAAGAATTCAGAGAATTTTAAAAATATTTTCATTTAGCTTAAGTGTTTATCTCTGGTTTACTGGAGCCTCCATAAGTCTTGCTTATGTTAAAGCAAAGAGGACTCTAATGCACACTGTAGATGATGCACCATGGATTTGTTACATGAGAGCTTACTTTTGTCTTAGGCCACGTTTGTTCAACCCATAGCTCACGTTCCACATGTGGCCCAGGACAGCATTGAACAGGGCCCAACACAAATTTATAAACTTTCTTAAAAGATCATGAGGGTTTTTTTGTTTGTTTGTTTTTTAACTCATCAGCTATTGATAGTGTTCATGTATTTTATGTGTGGCCCAAGACAATTCTTCTTCTTCCCATGTGACCCAGAGAAGCCAAAAGATTGGATACCCATGCTTTAGACTACAGATGTTACTATCTTTTAGGAAACTGGTTATTTACATATCTCTTTCTCATATCACGATATAACATTGTAGTTCATTATCTTATAATTTGGGTTAGTAATATGAGATACATTTCTTTTTATTTAATATTTCTTTCTCAGAAGACCTTAGCATTTCAACTTAAAACAGGCATTATAATAATTGTGTTTTGGCATTCAGAGGATTGTTAACTTTTCAGATGATTTGTTGTCTGATATTTCAGTAATTCAGTGTGCAATGTGTGCAATGAATTCTGGAAGTATGGATACATTCTATTCATATGCTCATTTAGCAAGATCTCAATAGCAGGTGCTATGGGCAAAGATAAAACTCACCATAATGTTGCCCTTAAAAGTTTACAGAGACAAGGTGCAGTGACTCACACCTGTAATCCCAGCACTTTGGGAGGCCCAGGTGGGCAGATCACGAGGTCAGAAGATCGAGACCATCCTGGCTAACATGGTGAAACTCCGTCTCTACTAAAAATACACAAATCAGCTGGGCATGGTGGGCGAGCCTGTAGTCCTCACTACTCGGGAGACTGAGGCAGGAGAACTGCTTGAAACCGGAAGGTGGAGCTTGCAGTGAGCCGAAGAGATCATGCCACTGCCCTCCAGCCTGGCCGACAAAGCGAGACTCCATCTCAATAAAAAATAAATAAATAAATAAATAGCTACTGTTTTGCTGGGGAGTGTTTGGTAAAGTTTTCATAGGAAAGAGGCCCCAAACTGAGGCATTTTCTTAAGACACAAACACAATGACACAGCAATAAAACATAATAATTTCCAGGACTGTGTTATACTTACATATAAAAATGCATCACTGATGCTTCATGTGTGTCTAACTATACTAGACCAACTATTAGAGCATCCACATTAACAGACAATTACTGGCAGTAATGGATGGGATATCCAAAGGAACACTGATCCGTCAAAGATTCATTAGTCTATGAAAGTGTGTAAATTTACCACAGGTATTCAATATCTGCTAGAGATCTTCTCTGCTAATGGTGTTGAGCTTTACTGTGAAGTCAATGAAAAGAGTCTAGAACCCTCCACATAATTTCCATCATATAAAGTTTTGATCCAGAAGACACAATATAATTTTAAAAGTTTATGTAAACAGGTTTGCAGGTTAAGTCTTACTATGGAGAGAAAGTAAGCTCCCCCCAAATTTCTCAATACTTCCTTTTTGATATTAGTCAAACCACATAACTTTGGAAATGTCTTTTGTATTTTAACAACTACAGTGAAGGTTGACAAATATAATAAATATTATGAAATATTCCTCTTCTACACTTCCTATTGTAAATGGTAAATTTAAGATCTTATTAACTAGGGATACTCTGAATGATACAGTGGCTGACGGAGAGGGTAGAAAGAATACATTTGCTACAAAGGAAAATCACAGACAAAATTTCTTGTGTCTGGTTGATACAGTTCGGGTGTTTGTCCTGTTCAAATCTCATGTTGAAGTTTGATTCCCAATGTTGGAGGTGGGGCCTGTGGGAGGTGTTTGGATCATGAAGGCAGATCCCTCATGAATATCTTAGTGCCATCCCTTTGGTGATGAATGAGTTCACTTGAGATCTTGTTTAAAAGTGAGTGGCACCTCCCTGCTGGCTCCCTTCCTTTGGCTCTCACTGTGTGATGTGCCTGCTCCCACTTCACCTTCCACCATAACTGTGAGCTTCCTGAGGCCTTCCCAGAAGGTGAACAAATGTAAGCACCATGGTTCCTGTACAGCCTGCAGGAACATGAGCTAATTAAACCTCTTTTCTTTATAAATTGCCCACCCTCAGGTATTTATTTATAGCAAAACAAAAACAGCCTAACAAACTGGTTGAACAAAACTTGAGTGTTCTGAGAAATTTCACCTTTAATTTGTTATATTACTGTTCTTCTGAAATTTGATGAAAATAATTTTAACAAAAATATAATCATTAGAAAATATTATGTCTTAAATATCAGGTGGTCTCAAGAGGACTCACTAAGGATGAATTGGGTACTTGTTAGTCTGAACCTAAAACAACAGTAAGGCTATTTCTTAAATATTTTGCCATGCTTTCAACCTTCCGAATTTTTGCTTAGAGTCTAAGTCTTAGACTCTTATGCTCTAACTCACCTCTGTGCATTCATACTTGCCTCATCCCCAGTGCAACTTCTGCCCTTGTGCTTAAAGTAATCATGTCCTTGCCATTTCAGAAATCCTTCAGTGGCTCACGACCAAAAGCTGAATGATCTTCCTGAGCTCCTTAGCATGATACGTCAGTGTTCTGGATTTCTTTTCAATTTTGTCTCCCACCTAGACCTCTTACTTAGGCAATCTGGACCATAATGACAGCATTTTCCCAATACTACACATTCTTTCATACTTTCGAAATTCTGAACATTCTTTTCTCTCTGCCTAGAGTGCCCGTCATCCACATTGTAATTCTGGTAATTTAATCTTCAATATTAAAATTGAGCTCCAGTTCCTTTCCTCTAGGAAGTCTTTTCTATCTTGTCTCAGCAAGGGCAAATGTCTTCTCCTCTGTACTCTTTAAGTAAATCATTTAATCTTTATTTTGGTGTTTACAGAAGATCTGTGGTTCTTTAGTTTATATGCTCTTTTCGTGCAGGGCTGTGGGCTCTGTGGGCCCTTCAGCTGTAGGACTGTGAGCTATTCACATTCTCATTTTTAATGAGTCGCATAATGTCTGGTACCCAGAAGATATTTGAATTTATATTTGAGGAATGAATAAGTCATTAGTAAGCATTTGATATTGAACTGTGGCATCGTCGTTTCTTTTTATTCCGACACTCTCCTTTTCCTCTTCATTGATGGTTCCTGTGTGAGTGTGTGGCCCTCCCCCACTGCCCTGCCCTCAGTTACCTTAGTGGTCATTGCTCAGGAAGAAGGCTCAAATTCTTCCACTGAATTTTAGAATGCAATCACGTAAAAGGGTAAGAAATTCAATCAAACTGCTACACAGTTTGTCAGGAAAAGAAATTAACAACCATGGCACATTTTCCTGAGTTTTATTTATGTTCTGGAAAATGGTTTCCTCCTGACCTAACCATGACTGAAAAGAAACATTGTTTCTTAAAATGTCACCAATAAATTTAACAGAGTGATATTAAGTATTTTATAGGAGAAGCCCTAGCCAATACAAGCAAAAGTTCATCTGGTGTGAGTTATATATTTTTTCTGAACTTAATTCTCTCTAAAAATATAAAAACTGATTATTTGGGAGCAGCCAATATGTTTGCCATATAAAGAATCTTAAGTCCAAGCTGTGTCACTTCCATTAAGGATTGAAGAACAGGAAAGAAGACAGTTTCAGTCTCCCAAGCCCTTTCACTAAGATCATTTCTACAGAGTTGAACTGAAAGTACTTTCTACTGAGATCCAAGATGGATCTATTATTGGAATATTAATGTCATATGGATTGTCTCAGTTTTGGCATCATTATAAGCTTTCTTTATATCACAATTCAGTTGATTTATGTCCTAACCATCCTGTGACAGGGCCATTATTAAGTGGATGCAGGGATGTGATACAGTTCAGTTCAAGTTAACCTTGCTTCACAGTAGTGACATGAGTTAATTTAATTCCTGTCACCAGACTCTGCAAGGGGTATATTGCACATTACCTCTCGTTATTGCAGCTGCAAGTCATTATCTCCAAATCGCCCTTCGTAAAACCTATATGTGACCCTTCTTAAATGTGTCCCATACAAATAGAGAAAGGATGCATAATCATATACCATATAAATGAACCTCATTGGAAGTTCATTACAAATATGTAAAATGTTTAGATGTTTATTTCCAGTAAAATGATGTCAGTTCCATAAACTGTCCCAAGCTCTCTGAAATACCTGAACAAAAACCTATGGAAACATTAACAGTAATCTCAATTGCAATAAGGACAAAGGAGGAAAGTGAAACTTTGCCAAAATAGGCAAAATTCCTATAAACATGATTCCTATCATATATCTGAATAATGAGATTAGATTGCCATTCATAGTACAAATGTAATTTTAGTTTCCCAGAAATAAAAAGGAAGGCTTCTTTTTTCATTCATACTCTCCTTTATGTTGAAGAGATGCCAAATCTCTACCAAAAAGAAAATGAAGCAGTCTTCCTCCCACTGTGTTGATGTTTCTCTTTTTTAGGAACATATGTATGTGTCTAGTGTGTGTATGTGTGTGTGTGTGTGTGTGTGTGTTGAGAGAGAGAGAGAGAGAGAGAGATTTCCTAATATAAAGCAATAAAATTTCCCATGGGCCATGTTAGGACATAAACAAACACAGACATGTACTTGGGCAAGGCAGGAGTGCTTAAGATCAATTTTCTTTCTTCCCCCATTCTTCTTGGATCTGCACGTCACATCCTTGAGGTTATTTATACAAAAATCATCACTATTAATCCTCAGCCTAAACCATTTATTTAGTATGTGGTATGCATTTTACCTTACTGTCCACTGTTTTTTTTCTAGACTGGTTTTCAGAGTGCTAAGGTTTCTAATTTTTTTTTCTTCTTTGACACAATTTTTATTGAGTAGGAAATGTCACGTATTAATCATTTTAAATTATTCAAATAAATGTGTGAGTAAATCGAGTGATCAACCTCTACTCAGTCCACAGCTCCTCGTTATTCCAATTGGCTTTATCTTGCCATTTTTCCCAGCACTAGAGTCTAGTTCTACCTTGGACCTGCTCATCTCTCTCTCTCTCTCTCTCTCTCTCTCTCTCTCTCTCTCTCTCGGTCTCTCTCTCTCTCTCTCTTTCTCTCTCTGTCTTTCTCTCTCTCTCTCTTTGGGCAGGACTCTTTCCTTCTGAAAATAAATTTGGTTAGAGGCTTATGAGATCTGCTCCTGAAAGATTGATTTTCTTGACTCTGCTGATATTTTCCTATAGCGTTATCCAATTTTTGTATTTAATCTTTCTTCCTGGATCTGGCTTTGTAAGCACTTACACATAATTTGAACTTTTTGAGTTTTCTCCATGTCTGAGTTTCCTGAAAACCAACTTGTAGAGTTCTTAATGTCTTCTTGTTATTATTACTAGTCTTTTTGCTATTTCCAAAAAAACACAAATAATTCAGAAATACAATGTTTCTATATCTCTAAAGGAACCAGAAATCCTTGATTTTTTTTTTTTTTTAAGAACGCAGAACAGCACCACCTTAGACCTTGGCAGGTTAGACCTTTACTCTGAATCCTGTGGCTCAGGGTCTGCCATCTTTCCACTTTAGAGTGATTTCCTCCAGGCAGGTCCTGCTCCAGTGCCTGGAACATATTGGGACCTGGCTAGGTCTGTGTTACTCTTTCTCCTGTTTCACGTGTGCCCTGACCCCCTATCCTATATGTGAGATTGACCAGATGCCTCCAAAGAGCTGCAGAACTTGCACCTGAATTATCCTAGTGAGGTAACGCTTTTGCAAGATTGCTGAGGTTGGGTCTTCAGATTAATGCTGACATGCTCCTTGAAGTGAGTGTAGGCTGAGTTAAGGATCCTAGACAACAGAAGCTACACCACTGGTGCTTGGACATGAGCTACATATGTGTTCTAACATGATACCACCTATGGTCTTTATCCTCCAAAGGTGGGAGAGGTGGTGGCAGTGTAACCAGCAAAAGGGTCTGCATGTTCATCACTTACAAAAAGAAACCGAGATGACAAGAGTGAGGTGTGATTAAAAAGAGAATGAAATTTTATTATCTATGCCAACAGAGGGAGCAGTGGGTGTAATTCTTATCAAAAATTTCCACTCTTCAATTTGTGGAGGAAACACAAGATTTTCAAAAGAGAGGGTTTGAAATTCAGACGAGGCAGGGGGGCTAGGATGTGTCAGGTGATGTGACCCACTCCGATGGCTTGTCTTCAATTATTGTTTCATTTAGTGATGGGACTAGCACCGTTGCAGCTGGAGGTGGCTGGTCCATACCAGGAGCTAACCCCTGAAGCTTCTAAGAAAATATACGATCAGAGAAGTGAGCATGGTGTGTCCTTAACAAGCATGTAGGTAAATAGGTGTGTATAGAATGGGGGAAAAAAAAGGGAGTGAAAGCTCATAGTACATTTTGAGGCTGCATTTCAAGATGAAAGAAAACACATATGCAGTTTTTCTCGAAGTTATGTCTTGAGATTGGGGAGAAAGAAGGAACAAAAACAAAGTTTTAAAATGCAGTTTGAAGTCAAGCTGCTTCATTACAGCAGGTGTTCTCTATCTGCCCCCACTTCTGGCACTCAGGGTTACTCACCCCCCTGCCCCCAGTGGGCTCTCTGCCACATGTTAAGCAGTCCTCAGGGATGGCCACATCTATATTTTTCAAGAGTCTTGAGACCATCGTTTCATAATGCCAGCAGGCCCTTCCTACCAGTATTCTCTTTTGCATTCAATCAATATGGTGATGTCAAGCTTTCCCAGCTCAGTGTAAATTTGTAACAAACAGCAGACTGACCTCTTAAAGGCTTGTGGGAATGTTGCCCTCTCCACCAGCACAGCCTTTGTCATTCCTTCCCTGCTGACGGTTCATAGAAGTCAGGTGTGCAGGCAACATCAAAGGAAATCATATTCTACCATGCATTCATTCTGGCTTAAAGACGTCACAGGATAGCTTAGTTGGAAAACGTGTTATTCTACATTTATACTACACAATTCTGACTGGTAAATTTAACAAGAAAATAAGCAGTTGTTCAAAGTTTTCTCCAAACAGTGAATAACACTTGGGTTGATGATCATCATCAATGAAGCAAATAACAACCTTTGAGAAAGTCATTCAAAGCCAGTATTCACTTTTGGCATGATTGATGATGCAGTCTTGCAATTAATTGCAGAACCAGAATTAAATATATGATATTGAAGAACTGAAGAGAAGATCTATTTTGCTTTAATACATTTTAGAGCCATGGCATTATGAGTAATAACAGCTTTGCTATCTTTTTCTCATAGTGGAACATATTAAATTAGCTGGGAAGGACACATTTTAAATAAAGAATATGAAGAGACGGTTTCTGAACCTGAAAAGGAAGGGTTGACTTTTCGGCTTACAAATCTACATCACATGCACTGATTAGAAAATAAACAAATTTTTAAGTTCCTCTTCAGTACACATTACTCTAAATATTCATCATTAAGTCACTATACATTCACAGTAACCCGCAAATTTTATAATGCACATTTAATCAATTTTTATGTGAGAGGGAAAGCAGAAAAGCTTTTGTCAAAGGACCTGCATACCTTAAAGATGACCTTGAGGCAGCATGCTGAATGTCTGTCTTTTCATTTCTATTCTCATTCCTCACCATATCTCAATATTCAAATTAGTTTTACTTAAATTCATGAAAAATAGATGGGCAACAATTGATGTCTGTGTATAAGGATGTGATTGGAGAGTGAGGTAGTTGGTATGACAAGTGTCGCCTGCATCTGATCATGTTGAGTCTGGAAATACTATCTGTCTTTTAGAAAGTTGATTAAAGTACCTTAGGAAGTTAATATAGGTGACCTCATAACACGTAGGGGGTTAAAAGAAGGTTAGTTTTAGGGAATGATGTGTGTCCTTTTGAAGAGGTGAAAAAGATTTTGAAGATAGAATCCAATATAAGGGCAGACCTCGCAAAACATGTAGGTTGAAATAATCAATTATGTCATTTCAATTAATTAGTGTATTGAATTCTTTTCTAAGGATTATATTTTATGGGTTAAAGGATTTGAGTAAAAAATTTATGATATAAAAATATTTTCAAAGGAGTATTTTGAATAATTTCCAATTTAAAAAAACAATGAAATCAACCTAAGTGTGAATTTGGTTATTAACCATGTACAAATCCAATTTATTCTTAAACAGAAAAAATCTAATGTTACTTATAAATTTAATCTACCAATAACTTGAATATAAATCTAGAATTTAATTGGAGAGGATATATTGAAAGCAAAATCAATGTGTAATACATTTCTCATTTAATATGTGAATGTTTAAAATAAACTATAATTTTCTAACTTTGATAATTTAACAGGTACAGGTTAATATTGTTAAGCTTCATCCTTATGAATCATAAACAAAATAAAAATAAGGAAAATGATATAATGAATTGCAATGAAATCATGCTAGCTGAGTAGAAAATTCAATGTGCAGATTATTTGATTTTACTGAGTATACTGACATGTAAAAAATGCAGAGAGGGCATACATTTAAATATTACCATTTTTATTGGATAGTAAAAAATATATTATGTATTTTATTTTGAATTTTGGATTTCAAAATCTTCTTAAATAAGCTTTATAATTTACAATCATAATTAGCATATATGTTATTTTTAAAATTTAGATCTATCATCATAAATTTAAAGATGAGTTTACTGTAAAGAGGTTTCTCCCATAGTAGAGAGTTTCAAGGCCTACTTTTTGGACCAAACTAAGAGTCCTAAATATTTCACTGATATGGAAACTGGAAGTGAAAGACATCAGCTTCTAAGAACGTATACAAAACCCAAATCCATTGCATGTTCTCACTCATAGGTGGGAACTGAACAATGAGATCACTTGGACTCAGGAAGGGGAACATCACACACCGGGGCCTATCATGGGGAGGGGGAAGGGGGGAGGGGAAGGGGGGAGGGGGGAGGGGAAGAGGGGAGGGGGGAGGGGGAAGGGGGAGGGGGGAGGGGGGAGGGGGGAGGGGGGAGGGGGGAGGGGGGAGGGATTGCATTGGGAGTTATACCTGATGTAAATGACGAGTTGATGGGTGCTGACGAGTTGATGGGTGCAGCACAGCAACATGGCACAAGTATACATATGTAACAAACCTGCACCTTATGCACATGTACCCTAGAACTTAAAGTATAACAATAAAAAATAATTAAAAAAAAAATCCAAAGTTCTTTGACTTAGGATGTTAACCATTGTTTGAAATTGTTGTGCATATATATATATATACCATATATATATTGAAATTGTTGCATATATATACACACAATATATGTTCATTTTGCAGACAATTGCCTTTTCACGGTTTAAATTATTTTAGCCAACATTTTAATTAATGACTGCTGCACATACCTTCCCTTTCGCAATATGTGTTTCATAACATCATTATGATTGTGGTGTAAAAATAGAGCCTATTAACTCTGACAGAACTTACGGAGTTTTTCCTAAAAAGGACTCTTGTAAATCGTGCAAGGTACCAGATCTACCAGTAGATATAACAAAATAGGTATTGTAATAAATATTTTGACTTGATGATTAGCAAGCAAATACTGGAGACCAAAGCCATATTTAAGCAAATTATAGCATTCGATTAAAATTAAAAAAAATATGTTTAACATAACTTATAATGGCTTTTATTGAGTAGTCTGTTTCGTGTGCAATTCTAGGCTCTTTTTTGGTCATTACATTTAACCCTTGAAAATGTGGTGAGTATTGTAATCTCTGTTTGATAGATAAGGAAACTAAAGTTCAATGTGGTCACAAAAATTGAACAAATCCCATAGATAACAAATGTCAGACCTGGGAACTTATCTAGCTCTAAAATGTATTATCTTGGCCATCGTTATAACTATCATAAGACTCACTGATTTGAAAAAAAGGCAAAGACTAGAGAAGGCAGTACCACATCGCAGGACACACACACATTCAGAGTTCCTTTTTGCAGGATAAATTTATAAAATAGAGAATATAACAAGAATAATTTTCAGGGATAAATTGTGTTCTTAAAAAATGAATGAAGACATGGTTTATTCAAAAATCCAGAAGTACAGTGAAGAACATAAAACCCGTTACTGTTGCTATAATTCAAATATTTGGAATGCGTTAGGAAAGAAAGTGACCATTACAATATATAAAACTATTCAAATATTTAATGAGCACTGTTGTTCAAGATATTCTGTTAGGCAGTTTCTCTCTCTCTCTCTCTCTCTCTCTCTCTCTTTCTCTCTCTCTCTCTCTCTGTGTGTGTGTGTGTGTGTGTGTGTGTGTTGAAGGACATAGAGGGCAGAATGGTGTCCTCACGATCTTGATTAGACAGCAGAACTTTCAGAAATATTTCAAAGATAAAATTTATGGACCCCCCTCAAGGATGTTGTTAGATTATAACCCTATTTTGTTGGAGGCCAATATTCACAAGCATAAGTCATCTTAATGAAGTATAGATTATTGATCTTAAACATGTTAGTTACTTGATACTGAGAATGAATTTCTGAAACCATAGCTTTATACTGAATGCTCTAATTTTTAAGGAGGTCCTCTAAAAATGCTTTTAAGACAATAAAAAATTTCCTGCCACTATGAAGGTATCTGAAGTTTTAAGAACTTCAGAATCTCAACTCAGATATTACCAAGGAAACTGAAGGACTTTTATGTCAAACATCAGCATTCTCTTTCTACCCCCTTGTTTTACTTGAGCCTCATTTCTTTCCTGAAATCCGTTTCTCAGCCAACACTTTCCTGACTGTAATCTCCCATCCCCTTGAACCCAGTAACAGAAGCAAAGCATCCTCATTCACCAATGTCCTTCTCAGAATATTCAACATTCATGGAAACAAAATTAAAATCAAAAGACCATGAGGAAACTTCTGTTATTTTAAGCTAAACCAATCAGTCATACAACAATACGACCAGCTGCTTGTTAGCCTCTACCATCTGGCAATTATTCCCTATCATTCTCATTCACAGATTTTCCTTCCACCTTAAATCTTGCCATAATTGGAGGTATTTTTTGCAGGTATGATGTATTCAATCTTTTACCCTCTCAATTCTGTGACTACTAAAACTCCAATAATATTCACTTCTGTTACACTCAAACCAAGAACTTTCATATTCATGGAAGTTATCTGATATAATCTAAACAAATAAAAATAGCAAAAGAACACCCTTGCTTTATTTTTATTAAATTATCCAGCAGCCCTTCTCTCTTTTTTCCAGGTAAATGTCTTTAAACAATGGTACTATTGTGACTAAGTCTTCTCTTTTGACTCATTTCCCCAACTATGAACTCTGGTTTCTGCCACTCATGCCACTGAATTTGTCTCACAAGGTCATCATGGCATAAAACATTAAATGCAAACTCTGAGTTATCTTCCCTGATAGCCACCAAACTTATTACATACCCCACTGATATGGTTTGGCTGAGTTGCCACCCAAATCTCATCTTGAATTCCAATGTTTTGTGGGAAGGACCCAGTGGGAGGTAATTAAATCATGGGAGCCGGTCTGTCCCATGCTGTTCTTGTGATCATGAATAAGTCTCACGAGATTTGATTGTTTTTTTCTTTGTTTGTTTGCTTGTTTGTTTGTTTGTTTTTGGAGATGGTATCTTGCTCTGTCACCCAGGCTGGAGTGCAGTAAAGCAATCGCAGCTCAATGCAACCTCTGCCTCCCAGATTTAAATGATTCTCCTGCCTCAGCCTCCAAGTAGCTGGGATTACAGGCACCTGGCACCACAGTCAGTTAATTTTTGTATTTTTAGTAGAGATGAGTTGTCACTATATTGGTCAGTCTGATCTTGAACTCCTGACCTTGGGTGATCCGCCCAACTCAGCCTCCCAAAGTGCTGGGATTACAGGTGTGGGCCACCAGGCCTGGCTGAGACCTGATGGTTTTTAAAAGAGTAGTTCTCCTGTACAAGCTCTCTCTCTTTGCCTTTTGCTATCCATGTAAGATGTGACTTGCTCCTCCTTGCCTTCCACCATGATTGTGAGGCCTCTCCAGCCATGTGGAAAAATAAGTTCATTAAATCTCTTTCTTTTGTAAATTGCCAAATCTTGGATATGTCTTTATCAGCAGTGTAAAATGGACTAATATAATAAATTGGTACTAGGATTAGGGTGCCGATGAAAATATACCTGAAAATGTGGAAGCCACTTTGGAACTGGGTTACAGGCAGAAGTTGGAACAGTTTGGAGGGTTCAAAAGAAGGCAGGAAACTGTGGAAAAGTTTGTAACTTCCTAGAGACTTGTGGAATGGTTTGTGCCAAAATACTGATAATGATATGGACAATGAAATACAGGCTGAAGTGGTCTCAGGTGAAAATGACGAACTGGACCAAAGGTGACTCTGGCTACGTGTTAGCAATGAGACTGTCAGCATTTTGCCCTTGCCCTGGAAATTTGTGAAACTTTGAACTTGAGAGAGATGATTGAGGATATCTGGAGGAAGAAATTTCTAAGCATCAAAGCATTACAGAGGTGACTTGGATGCTGTTAAAGGCATTCAGTTCTAAAAGGGAAACAGATCATAAAAGTTTGGTAAATCTGCAGCCTGACAATGAGATGGGAAAGAAAATCCCATTTCTGAGGAGAAATTCAAGCCTGCTACAGATATTTGCATAAGTAATGAGGAGTTGAATGTTTACCACCAAGACAATGGGAAAATGTCTCAGGGCATGTCAGAGACCTTTGTGGCAGGCCCTCCTATCATAGACCCAGAGGCCTAGGAGAAAAAAATGGTTTTGTCAGCTGGGGCCAGGGTCCCTTTGCTATGTACAGTCTAGGGGCTTGGTGCCCTGTATCCCAGCCTCTCCAGCCATCACTAAAGGAGGCCAAAGTACAACTAGGTCCATAGCTTCAGAGGGTGCAAGCCCCAAATCTTGGCAGCTTCCACGTGGTGTTGAGCCTGCAGGTACACATAAATCAAGGATTGAGGTTTGGGAACCTCTGCATAGGTTTCAGAGGATGTATGACAATGCCTGGATGTCCAAGCAGAAGTTTGCTGTAGGGGCAAGAACTCATGAAGAACCTCTGCTAGGACAGTGCAGGAAGGAAATGTTGGGTGGGAGTCCCCCACAGAGTCCCTACTGGGACACAGCCCTAGTGGAGTTGTGAGAAGAGGCCCACCATCCTCTAGACCCCAGAATGGTAGGTCCACCCACAGCTAGTACCGTGTGCCTGGAAAAGCTGCAGACACTCAACACCAGCAGCCAGGAGGGAGGCGGCACCCCTGCAAAGCCACAGAGGTGGAGCTTCCCAAGACCATGGGAACCACCTCTTGCATCAGCATGACCCAGATGCAAAACACAGAGTCAAAGGAGATGATTTTGGAGTTTTAAGATTTGAATGCCCCATTGGTTTTTGGACTTGCATGGGGCCTGGAGCCCCTTTATTATGGCTAATTTCTCCCATTTGGAATGGTTGTATTTACCCAATGCCTATACACCATTGTATCTAGGAAGTAATTAATTTGCTTTGGATTTTACAGGCTCATAGTCAGAAGGGACTTGCCTTGTCTCAGATGAGACATTGGACTGTGGACTTTTGAATTAATGCTGAAATGAGTTAAGAATTTGGGGGACTGTTGGGAAGGCATAATTGGTTTTGAAATGTGAGGACATGACATTTAGGAGGGGCCAGGGGCAGAATGATATAGTTTGGCTGTGTCCCCACCCAAACTTCATCTTGAATTCCCACATGTTGTGAGAAGGACTCAGTGGGAGGTAACTGAATCATGGGGGCAGGTCTTTCCTGTGCTGTTCTTTTGATAGTAAATGAGTCTCACGAGGAGTTCCCATGCACAAGCTCTCTCTCTTTGCCTACTGCCATCCATGTAAGACATGACTTGTTCTTCCTTGCCTTCCACCATGATTGTGAGGCCTCTCCAACCATGTGGAAATGTAAGTCCATTAAACCGCTTTATATTGTAAATTGTCCAATCTTGGACATGTCTTTATCAGCAACATGAAAATGGGCTAATACACCGACCTATGTGATCCCATAGAAATTGGTAAAAGGTTACAATATAAAAACAACAATAATGGCCTTGGACTCAGGTAGCTGAAACACTAATAGAAAAGAGAAACAAGAAACCAGTGAAAATACACCAGTAACATATTAAGAACTTAAATAAATAAGTGGTTCTCAAAGTATGGTCCCCAGACCAGTAATGTCAGCATCAACTGGGAACTTGTTAGAGTTGTAAATCCTGAGGCTATATCCCAGACAAACTGAATCAGAATCTCTGGGGGAGTGAATTTAGAAATCTGAATTTTAAGAATCGCTAAAGATTATTCTGTTGCACCCAAATTTGTCAACCACTTACATAAGTGTGTGTGTCAGTGTGAATATCTATCTATTCATGTATATTTTTATGTGTAGGCATGTGTATGTACATTTTTATTTTATGTGTTTTCTTGGTCTTTCTTATGTGTGTTTGTGTGTGTGTGTGTGTGTGTGTGAGAGAGAGAGAGAGAGAGAGAGAGAGACAGAGTTTCTCTCTATTGCTCAGGCTGGAGTGCAGTGGCGTGATCTACCTCTGCTTCCTGGGTTCAAGCAATTCTCCTGCCTCAGGCTCCTGAGTAACTAGGACTACAAGTATGTACCACCAAGCCTGGCTAATTTTTGTATTTTTAGTAGAGACAGGGTTTTACCATATTGGCCAGGCTGTTCTTGAACTCCTGAACTCAAATGATCTACCCACCTCAGCCTCCCGAAGTGCTGGGATTTCAGGTGTGAGCCACTGCACCCAGCGTTTTTAAGCAACTTTCTGTGAAATAAAATGACAGAGAATCTGCATTTAAAAATAACTTTATTGAAGGCTTTCATGAGAAGGTTTTGTTTCAATGTAGACCTAAAACCAAGGGTACCATTCTATGCAATTATCGGGGAACATTATGGGAAGAAAACAGAGCAATGTGCGAAGACATGATATAAGGAAAATGCTTCATGGAACTGAAAAAGGCACTGAGTCTAGAACATACTGATTAAATGGGAAAATAACATAAGAAGATTTTAAACAGGCAGGGCATAACATCTATGACCTTGAAGGCCATGGGAAAAGGTTTTGTTTTATTTTAAGTGTGATTGGAAGTCATTAGAAAGTTCTAAATAGAGTAATCCCTTGATTTTATTCACTTTTAAGAAGTTACTCCTACTGCTTTGAGAGAACAAATTGTAAGAGACACAAGTGTAAGTTGAGAGACAGGACAGAAAACTGTAGTGGACTGAGGGAAAGATGATGCTGACCATGGCTAAGGTGTGGCTGTGAAGACAGAGAGATATTCACAGCTTTGTAGATTGGAAGGAAGGGGTTAGAAGGTGTGGTAAAGAAAAAAAATATTGATGAAGACTCCTGGGTTTCTCATGTGAGAAATGAAAAAACTTAAAACAATCATTCATGTTTAGGTCTTAAATTTGTTGGTAATTTATTTGAGAGGATGGCATATGGTAGAACAATAATTTGTTTTATACAGCACTCTTTTGTTACCAAACCTTTATAGAAAAGCCCATTATCCCTATTGATTGGAGATGACGCCATCTATGTTTTGTATTGAGTTCTAAAATAGGTATGAAGAGTCTTTCTCTGCCATCAGTATATTTCTTTATTTCTGTGCCACTGTGATACTGTTTTAATTATTCTAACAAACAATTTTGTCTTGATGCATGTTATGTATTCTTTGTTTCTTTATACCCCCACAAAAAAATATCTTAGTTATTTTACCACACTATCTTTAGAATCAGTTAATGGAATCATTTTAGGATTTTTTTCTAAGAAATTTTAGAACAAGTTAATCCAGTTTCACACACAAAAATCTTGTTGGAGAGTTGAGACAAATATTAATTACTCTGTAGACAGACTATTTTTGGAGATGTGTATCTTTATACCTTTAAGGGTTGTCTCAAAAAATGATATATCAGCCCCTGACCCATGTTCTCTCTTAAATCTTTGAAGAAAATTGTATACTTTTCTCTATCACGACTTACAGTGGACAATGTAGCACTCCATTCCTCTTTCTTTTACTTTTTGTTTTGTTTACTTTGCTATTTGTGCACATAAAAATCACCCTGTCCTCCTTTGTGCACTATTGCTTCTAACAACCAAGACCTGTTGCACTTTTTCTGGAAGTCTCATGCTAAGGTTTCAGGAGCCTCTTTACCTTTATGCAAAATGTTGTACATCCCTGGGAATTCAAATGTGTGCCTCTCCTCCCTTCCTTGAGTCTTCAGCAGCCGTTTACCAATGAAGCAAGAAGAAAAAAGTATGAGAATCCACCTCACTGGCTTCAGGGCACAGCAACTTTGCAGTGCAATTTACATGGCATCCCTTTCCAGTGTGTCCAGATGAAGCTCTTGGGTTTGAGACTTTGCTTGGCTCTTCACTCAGGTGTGTCCTTTTCTCTCCTTCTGTGTCCTGCCTCCCTCCCTCACTTATAAACTTCCCTCAGAAGCTCCTTCTGAGTAGATCACTTGCACATGAAACCTTATCAAAGGTCTCCTCCTGGGAGAGAGTTGATGGGCAGAAGTGGCTCTGGAAAGCTAACTCTAACTGTTGGATTCTTGTTTTGGATCAACTGTCAGCCACATGGCAACCAGGAGCCCACGTTGGTAGTGAGCAGAGTGGGGATATAACTGATTCCACTGTAGCATTACAATTGCAAAGGTTTTCATCTGTAATGATTTTGAAGGTTTTGGGGTTGGGTATAGGTGGGAAAGCATGTATGCCCATATGATAATACTGGGAATTGATAAATATGAAAAATAACCATTATAAGGATTATATGGCTTTGATATGGTATAAGCATAGTCTGCTGTTTCTCACTACAAATTATTTACTCACACTTATTTTGCAGTTTGTCTGCCTTCAAACTATGCTGAAGGTATGGATCCTAGTACAGATTATTCTTCCCTTTAGGTTTGTTTGTTTTTGTCTTAGTTTGATGAGGAGATATTGAGAGGTAGGTTGAGCAACTACTGTCTTCAGTTACAATGAGGTTTCATAGGTTTTTATAGATACCTTTATTCAGATTAAGAAAGTTCCTTTCTAGTCCTGTTTTCTAAGAGCCTTTCTTTAAATTTTGCTGACATTTTTCAAGTAATTATTTTCTGACTCCATAAAATGATAATATGGTTTTTCTTATTAATACATCTTTTAATCCAAAGAATTGTAGTTGTTTCTCCATCCTTTTATATCTGGGATAGAGGTGCCACACTATGATGTATTTCAATGCAATGTTGGTTTAGATGTATTAATTATTGGTTTTATATTTTGTGTGTATAATAATTCATACAGATATATGAAGATTCATATATGTGTACAAATGTATTTTCATATAATGTCTTTTGGGGGTGAATTATATTCCTCCAAAATTTATGTGTTGAAGCCCTAATCCCCAATACTTCAAAATGTGACAGTATTTGAAGATAGAGTCTTTAAAGAGGTGATTATGCTAGATGAGGTCATTAAGGTGTGTCCTCATCTGACTGTTGTCCTTATAAAAAATATGAAGACCATACAAATCACAGAGGAAGATAGTCATAGGCCAAAGAGAGAAACCTCTGAAGAAATCAACCCTGTTGACACCTTGACCTGGGACCTCTAATCTCTAGAACTGTGAGGAAATTAATTTCTGTTGTTTAAGCAATTCAGCCTATGAAACTTGGTGATGGCAGCCCTAGCACACTAATAGAGTGCTCTTGTCTAGAGGTCATCTTTCTTTGTCTTTCCTAATCATCATAACAATATCTGAGATAAGAAATATCTATTCCTTGGAAATCTTTAAAAAATTGTGTTTAAATCATGATCTTTTCATACATTGGTGTAAGCATGTGTGTGCATGTGTATTTGTTGGAGAAACAGCTTGGTTTTAACTACTGTTTCAGTATGTTTATATTGACTAGTCCTTTTTGCTTTAATTTGCAGATTTCAAGTTTTTCTATCGAAGTTTTAATCTCTAGTAATTGCTATAGTAACAAAATACAGCTCTAGATTCTACTTTTGTTATATCTAATTGTTTCTAATATTATTTAATGATTCCCTAATTTTCGTTGTTATTACTATTTTGGTAAGTATTTCCAAGAGTGTTTTGCTTGTTTTCATTTTCTTTCTTTGGTTTTTAGTTTTCTCAAAAAACAAGCTCTTGATTTTATTACCTCCATTTACTATTTTATTTATCTCTGCCTCTATCTTCTTTGTTTCATTTCTTATATTATTTTAGATTTTAATTTTTTAGCGATGTTAACATTTTTCTGAATTCTTGAACTCAATGCTTTAGTAAATAATTCATAAATTTACTTGTTTTCCCAATAATACAGTTAAGTCCACATTTTTTTCTCTAATTACCATTGTGGCTATAATTTACAAATTATAAGATGCTTTGTTATTCTGCTCTAACTTCTTGTTCTTTAGTTAATAGATTGGAAGTCTATGAAATTCTATTTGGAATTTTCAACTGGAAGTTGTTCTTCAGATTCCAAAACTTTTTGTTTGTTTTTATTTTCTAAGTTTTTATTTTTATAAAATGTGTTTCCCTCATTTCCTTATATTTTTGCGCTGTAGTCACAGAAGTCACAGAACTTAAACAGAGACATGCCTTTCTTTGTAGCCTAAAATATGGTCATGAAGAAACTGTTCCAGAGATTCTGTTAGTGAATGCATATTCCCAGATACTAATTTCTATACATAATTAAAGTAAACTTTTTATTTGTGAATCTTACAGATATGTAATTTACTAATAATGTGTCTAGGAACATAATTTTTATTTGTGGCATTAAAGATTGTATTCTCTATAGGAATGCTATATTAAATAGCACACTGTTAAACTATCACTATTTTGGCACCCTTGAAATTGCACAATTATATTTATTATCTTACTGTGAATCATGTATTATATTACATGGTATTGTAGTATTGCACTGCTATGTACTTTTTTAAAAAATACAGCCTCTCTCTCTGTTGCCCAGGCAGGAGTACTGTGGTGCGATCTCGGCTCACTGCAACCTCAGCCTCCCAGGTTCAAGCAATTCTCATGCCTCAGCTTCTCGAGTAGCTGGAATTACAGGTGTGCACCACCATGCCTAGCTAAATTTTATGGATTTTAGTAGAAACAAGGTTTCCCCATGATGGCCAGGCTGGTCTCAAACTCCTGATCTCAAATGATTCACCTGCCTTGGCTTCCCAAACTACTGAGATTATATAGGCATGAGCCAGCCCATACTTTTATTTTAATTTTGGCTTTAAACTCATCCTTAGCAGGAATTATTTGCTTGAGAGTTCATCTCACACCTAGCTTACGAAGGCCTTCCTACGGATTAGTTTTTGTTTGCTCTGCTGGGTTCTTATAGAGTTTACTGGTCCTGAATCATTTTTAATATTATTTTACTGGCCTGGGATTTCTGTATGACACAGATAGTTTTCCTTTGGATACACGGGCAATAGTGTCTAGGGTTCTAGTTTTGTTGCTGGTAATTGTATTTCTACTGAAAGTCTTGGCTCAATGCTGACCATGGCTCTGAGTTGACAGACATCATTTGGTCTGTGTTGGTCCCCTGCTTCTCTCATGCAGCTCACATCAACATCTCCTACACATGGTCCCTGAATGGAAGATCATTTCCTTCAATAAGTATTAGATCTACACATTCTTTAATGCCTCTCTATATTTCTGGTTCCCCAGTTAGTTGTGTGGCTTATTGTTCTTGATTCCTTAATTGATTTGAACACACAAATAGTTTCATCTTGCTCTTGATCTCTATATCGTGTGTGTGTGTGACTGTTGTGAGGAGGAAGGTGGGTCCAGAAAGCAATGGTTACAGCATGTGATCGGTCTAACTCCTGACCCAAAGTCTTGGATTGAGGTTTATTAATTGTCTAAATACTTATAGGTTTTGAATCCACAGGGGACAGGATCCATACATTTCTTGGATTTCTACTTCCAGCACATAGACCAAAGCATAGATGTTTACTGAATGAATGAGTATTTGAGTATTTTCTGTGTAGTCTTTCTTCCAAAAACAGAAACACACAAGTAATATTCACACTTCTTTTCCTGACGTTTACTGACAAAAGTTAAAAATGCAAGCATATTTTAATGATAACATGCCAAGATGGAAGCAATAAAGGGAACATATTCAAGAAATAATAAATAAAATATCTAAAGCCAAGTTTGATTTCGGGATTCATAGCAACTCAGTAAAAGAGAAATGTTACTTTTATTATGTAAGTGTTTGCATTCATTGTTTTACATCCAGCAGGAACATATGGTACCACATACGTTAAGGACTCAGGCCCAAAAGTCATTTATATACACAAGTATTAATTTAAAATACACACACACAGAGTTTAGAAGAAAATTTACCAAAAATTATTATAAGTTAATATAAAAAAGAAAGAAATTGTCTATATTCTGTTGAGTGGGTTGTCCCATATGGTACAGTCACAAGAATTGTGAGTTAGAGTGCTGCAAATTATCTACAACCTTTACCACCCAAGACTGGACTTGTTTTGGTTTAGCAATCTCCTCTTCCCGTCAGTGAAAGTAGAGAGGTAGAAAGTTCATTTTATCAATTTATTATTATCACTTCTTATAGGTTTTGGAGCAAAATAATCAACAAATATTTACTTTGTAGTTATAAGCCTTTGTGTTAAGCATTATGAAGTATTTATGAAACAGTATGAGATACAGCCTGTGTCTTCAAGAAATAAGACAGAACTCTGCACTCATTTACACAGAGACTAGCTACAATACAAACATTATGAAGAACAAGTGGACATGTAGAAAGATAAGAATTTTATAAGACTCTGATAAGCAGAAGCATTTTGTGACGAGTCACTTCTAACCATATTCATCATGTATTTATTGAACCATCTATTCTGTCTTAGGTCCAGAGTTACAGAGAGTACTAATGCAAAATTCCTCGATTTTACAACTATATAATGTAGTAGAGTGAGAGAATTTAGCTTCTTGAGTTCTATGAAATATGGCAGGATTTATAATGTTCAAATTTCTGAGAAGAAGAGGAAAGGTGGTCAAGACTGTATGAATATAAGATATGGAGTAGTTAGCAAATGTTTCATATAGGTTAAATTCTCTGAACAGTATGTTGAAATAACACAAAAATTACAGTGTCTGTGCATCAGACACAATAAAACAGGGATATTCAAAGATAGTGTGTTTGTTTGATTTTCACACATGAGCAGAGGTATCTACATACTAGCAAAAGGCTAAACCTAAGCCTCTTGGGAAATTCAGTCATTTAGATGGGATAAATAGTCTGATGAAAGATGTAGATCCTTAAGCCTTGAGAGAGGCAGCATTGACCCCTATAATTTGTTTGCAAGATGTCCACTGCAAATTCTGCACCCTACAGATCTAAGTTGCCAAAGCTTGTTTTTTGTTGTTTTTGTTTGTTTGCTTTTTTTTCTCTTCAAACAGATATAAACCCCTTCTCCTTTACACTGAACTTTGACTAACTGGGCTTTACCTAGAGTTATGGTATACACTCAGATTGATCATTGTCTAAATTTCTACATTCAAAACAAATGTATGTCAACAGTCTGAAATAGGGAAGACATTTGGACATGTTTTATGAAAGGATTGAAATTATATTTTATTCAAAAATTTGAAAAATCACCAAATACATCAAAGGTATACTTGAGCCCCACAGTGAACTCAGAAGCTCGTTGGCAGTCTCTCTGAACCAGGAGAATTCTGATTAGATAGCAATTTTTGGGTAATATTATTTCCCAACGTGAAAGTGAAACTTGTGATTTGAGAGTTGGATCAGAAAACACATCAACTTTATATGGTAAATGTACCATATCATTAATTGGATATTTAACCTTTGCCCACACCAATCCATCTCAGTAACCCACCTCAACTTCTTTTTCTTCATCCGTATCAATTCCTTATTAGCAATAGGTGAAACAGACCATTACCTTTGTCAAGGAAAGTTTGATACTCTAAATTATTTTTCAATTTTAGGTATGTTAGCCTAAAATACAATAAAGACAAAATTTATCTTTTTTATAACATGTATATAAACAAGAAAGAGGGATTTCAGGCATTCCACCCACTATTTTAGCAGGCTCCTACGACGTAGTGATATGATTCCTTCTTGTTGCCTGATGTCACTCACCAGTCTGTTCCAGGATCTGAGACATGAAAGCTATAAATAAATGTTTGTTGATTTTTATTGCAAATTACAAGTTAGTTAAAAAAATTATTACTTAGTTTATAATTGAGAAACACTGAATTATGTGTATGAGATCTAATTGTATGCATATACCATTAGTTTAAAATATGCATTAGAACATATTGATAAATCAAACTTTCAAAGTATAGTTAACAATACTTATCATAATATTTTAGAATCTAAAATAATTTTTATATTTTTAATGTGAATATTTAAAAATAAAATATAATATTTTTGATATTATTATTAAATGTATAGTTTCTTATTTTCACTTAACTGATATTTACTGATTATAAATTAGTTTAATTTTTCCCATCTCATGTTTCATTTTTACATTCTCAATCTTTTATTGTTCTCCAGACATACTCCGAGATGCTCCACGTTAGTTATTTTGCTTATATACTTTCTCAGAATTGGTATGCCACCCCACTAATTTGCATCTCTATCAATGCAAATCTATCCATCTAAGACAAACCAGAAATTCCTGCTTCTTCATAAAGTTATTTCTGATTTATTCACTAAAATTCAATGTCTCATTTCACTAAATCCCCATTGAACTTAATTTATATTTCTTCTCATTATCTACTTATATACAGTCATGTCAACATGGCTGTGATTTTATGGCTTCATCAGCCTGCAAGGTTCTTGAGAGAAATAACTCTGTGTTATTAACATTCGTCCTCCCTGCATCTAGCACCACATTGACTTGTGTATCAGAGACAGTTGCATACGTACGTATTTATCCCCAGCTTTGTTTCAAACTGCATTTGAGAAATAGTTCACCAAATTACTTAGCTTAATTAAACTTAATTGAGAATAAAGTTATCAAATGTAATAATCTGTTCTCTGGGAAAAATTGTAATTGCTTTTACAAATGCTCTACAAATTAAACATGTTTTTCAGTTATGTTTTAATAGGCATACTTCTGACTCAAAATATGACAGATTTTTTCTTCTTTTAAATAAACAAAAATTCATACCTTTTAGCTGAAGATTTGCTTGATACATATATACAAACTCTTTCTTGACACATATGCTGTAAAAGTTCATAAAATAAAATCCAACCCTCTACAGCCCATGCTAGTTAAACACTGTAATTAAAATTCCAGAGAGCACCAACAGAAGTAAAAGCAATTGTTAGCTATTCTGTCTGAACATTATGGAAGAAAATAGGTACTGCGAGTAAGGCAGGCAAACTGACTATTTGGCAGACTAGTCTAGGATAGTTTTGTACCAAATTGCAACAGGCATCAATGTATTACAATTTTGTCAATGATGACATTTGAATAGCAATAGAAACTTTTTTTGCAGAAATGGGTAAATTTTGTTGTTTTTAGTAAGTATTTTGAAGAATATTTGTGCTTCCACAGAGAAACGCTGATTTTTTCGAGAAGCTCTTTAGAGGACGTAGTCAGGTGTGTCCAGTTGCATGAGGCTGTCCATACATACTATATCTTGTGTCAAAAATAATAATAATAATTTAATGTGTTACTGACTTATGTGACAATAGTCTGGTAACAGAAATGACAGCAGTAGTTGGATGTATTTGCAATGGTAAACACATAGCCACCATTACATAATTAGTATACATTTATTGTAAGTTTGTTAACTCTAGAAACCAGTATGAAACCATTTGCATGATTAAGTGTTTTGAAAAGTTCTATTCCAAAGATTTGTTTTAGCCATGACCACGAGAAGAAATAACATCTAGATCTGACCGTAACAGACCCCACGTTGGGTCTCCATGTGGATCTTCTTGCAAACAATCCAGAGCTCTTATATGATTAAGTGCATTGATTATATACGGATATTCTACTCCCTGCTGGAATCCTCCCCCTATCTAGCACTTACTCACCCCCGATCCTGTCCACGCTCAGAGTGCTATTATTCTCCCCAGTCATCACCACCACCAGCTTTCAGGAGGGGAAGTCTATATTCTTTGAAATAGTTCTTATGCTATTCACTTATAAAAACATAAAGAATCATTATGCAGAACTGTTATTGTAAATATTAAAGTGTTTTCTAAAAATTACCATTATAGTTCTACATAGTGGACAATATCATTATTTTTTATAGACGAGGTATAATGTTCCCATAATTCTACAGCAAATAAGTGGCAGAGTCTGGGATGTAATATAGATTTTTCTGACAATAAATCTCATCTTATATAAATGTCTATATAATGGTGATGAGGATGTTGTGATATAAAATGACTGATATGTCATTCTAGGGGAGCAGTGTTAAATTATTTAGATTTTTAGATTATCTCAGAAACAAGAAAGTATCTTCTGTAAGTGACCTAGGCATCATGAGATCTCTACCTGTGTTTGTCTATTTAATCTGCTTGATTTAACTGACTAGGGTCAAAAGATGCTAGCTTTCAGGATCTCTGTACTACCAAAGCCAAACATCTAAAGCAAAATGGAATCAAAAATCATTTTAAAAGGAAAATAACTAAGCCAGATTTTCATGTAGATAAATGCAGTGCATGGTGATTATGTTTCTCATTTATCAAAGCAGCTGTGTAATGAGAAAGAATTCCCACTATTTCCAAAAGAATATTCCTAATACCAATAAAGGTTGCCCCCCTGCTGCAAATGGGGACTCAGGCAGTCCATCTACATTTGGTCCAGTGCATTATCTGTGAACAGGGAAAAGCTGTGCAGGTAATTTATATGGGATGTATACTCCAGGTTATGTGCCTATCCCCGATACAAAGCTCAGTGCTGTTGTGGCAAACACTGAATGAAGAATGGAATACCGTTTTATATTCTTTCCAGTTTCTGCTTTGTGTCAGCCTTACTTGACAATCATCTTTCCGTGCTTATGTTTGCCTAAGTTCTTGCAATACCCCTTAAACCTGTTTATTCATTTTCCCCCTAGGAACACAATTCACAGACAGAAAGAAAAAAGTCAAAACGATTTAAGTATGCCTAAAATTTCGAGAAATACCATAGCTTATTTCTACATCAAACATATCAAATGGTATGGAGAATCAAATTTTTTCCTGTTACTCTAATAAATATAATTATTATTAAGGAAAATTTAAATGTGTATTTCAGTATTCTAATCCAGAATAATGTCACCAAAATATAATCTCTATAACAAAACACACTTTCCAACATGCTTTGATTATAAATCTGAAATTCTGAAATTCTAATACATAAAACTATTTTAAAAGATTGCAAGCCATAAAAGAAAATTACTAATTTTAAAGTGAAGATTTATTAATAGCAGCAACTTCATGATGTCTCCTTTTGAACATCTCAAAATATTTAAAGGCATTTTCATCCTAGGGAAATGTTTCTAAAACTATTCAATTGGTCTTGTAAATTTAGACACTAATGAATACTCAGTTGAAATGTGTTTTTTTTTTTTTCTATCATTAAGAGATGTGATGACTTTAGACCATATAAACAATGGGAGTGGTAGACAAGATATCTTCCTAATTTCAAATTTTATATTTCTGATTCTATAATAGTAATAGCTCAAACAATTCAGTATGTATGCGTGTGTGTATATATATATATAAAAATATGTATATGTGGGTGTCTATATATGTATATATAACAGGAACATACTTTAATATAAAAATTTTAAATATAAGCAATTTGCTGTTTCCTCAAGGATCATCGTGTATTAAAATGGAAGGCACAAAAAGTTTGTTGCACTTGATATCCAGCAGCAGAAATATTGAAATAAATCAAAGAGTAGAAATCCTCTATTTCTATTCTTATTTCCATGATGTCTTCTCTTTATTGAAGCTAACTCCATGTCAGAAATTTTATCTAAGTTTTCTAAAAATTGCCATTATAGTTCTACATAGTGGACAATATCATTATTTTTTATAGACAAGGAATAATGTTCCCATAATTCTACAGCAAATAAGTGGCAGAGTCTGGGATGTAATATAGATTTTTCTGGCAATAAAGCTCACCTTCTTTTATCCTTTCGCATTACTTCTCTGCTAACTTTGTCAGCAAGGAAAAAAGACTCTTCCAGCGCCACAACTAATCACCTACAATCCATACCTGACCATTAAACAAAATTCTCTCTTTACTATAAGCTCTCTTGTGAATGAAGTGTCATAGTCACTGTTTTCTCTTCAGAGCTTGTTATAGTATCTATTATAGAATATGTAATAATTTTGAAAAAGCAAACAAATAGGTTCATTCATTCTGTGTAAACTCCATAGGAATTAGTTAATTCTCTGCAAAATTCTAATTTTAATGAGAAATTTAGAAGTATGGTGAGAATTAACATCCCTAATTTTTAGTGCAATGTGGGAGAAAAAGGTAATTAACATTCTTAAGGCAAAGCTATACACTCAAGGTAAAACTATTAACTGATACACTCAAAATAACATTTCAGAGATTTTGCATCGCTGGACGGGATAGAAGAGGAGACAAAGGGATGAGTGATTATTGTGATTTGTCAGTAAGATATTTGTTTTACTGTCATATTTTATCCTCTACTCTTCTTTCTGATTTTTTTTTTTCTAGATTTACCAATCTAGATAGCGCATACAGGACACCCATTCAAATGCAAGGTAATACAAACCAACACTTAGATTACTAGCTTTGGATTTATATTATTACTACCGCAGGCAGGACTGTTGGTTTATGACAGTTTATCTTTAGTGTCCTCTTTCTAAATCCTAAGTCCCTTTCTGTAAGATTTTGTCTAACATGACTTTCCACGTGATATGTTGCCAGAGAGACATTTTATCTTCTTTGGTGAACCGATGAAAAGCTTAGACTCAAAAATGCTGAAATTGCTTCGTTTATCTGTCAGGACATTCAAACCTCTCTAAGGCCAGAAGCCAAAAGAGGGCTTGAAAGGGAAAATGATGTCAGAAATAGATCAACTTGACAGGATTTGCAACATTAAATCTCTCAGTTGTTGCAGAAAGGTCTAGAGTCTGTGAACCCCACTTAGTATTGCAGAAGAAATCACTAGAAAATGCACACGGTGAAAGTAATATGTGAGAAAACCAATCTATTTTGTCATTGAAAATCAATCATATATCTCCTGCTTTTATGTCTTATACACATTTGTTCATAAATCATATACGATTAATTGAGCTATGCAACCATATAAGGAAGGGGTTTGGCAAAAATCCGGCCATTGGTTGCAGGGTCACCGCCCTTGTTCCAATTTCCATCCAACCGCTTTAACTCTCTTTGTACATCACATGTGGGCAGCTGCGAAGTGAGCATCAAATGAGACCATCCAACCAGCGTACAGGATCGCAGAGGAAGGGCACCCTCACGAAATCACTCCACATCTAACCTCAGGGCCTCATTGAACTCCTCCATTTAATATATTTACTTAATAACAATCAAACACTGCTTATGCACAACATTCTTCTCAAATGTTTCATATCTCCCCTCTCGAAGAAGCCTATTTTAACATGAGTGTAAACTTCCCAAGAGGAACTAATTTATTACATGTATAAAAATAGTTTAATTTGCATATTACTTCAATAATTTCTGTTTGAAAAGGTGAATTCATCACACTCTGGGATTTTTGGTAGAAAAATATATTCTAAAATATTAAATATTTTAATAGCAATTAGACTTTTCAGATTTTCTTTTTAGTCAGTTTTATTTCAAGTTGCAATTATTAAGAAATTTATTTCTTCCAGTGTTACTGATTTAAACATTTTCAAAATAGACTCATTATTATTTTATTTTTATTTTTAACTTTTTAAATTAAAAAATTAGATTAATACCAAATAATTGAACATATTTATGGGGTACATAAGGATGTTATCATACATATTACATAGTTATCAGATCAGGGAAATTAACATGTCCAATATCGCAAATTTTTTTTATTTTTTGGGGTGTTGGGAACATTCAATATCCTCCCTCTAGCTAAATGAAACTGTATAACATATAGTCATTCTACAGTGCTATAAAACACTAGAGCTTAATCATTCTATCTAGCTACAATTTTGTGTCATTTTAATGTCTTAGGTCTGCCATGATATTTTTTGCTTTGTTACTGATAATAGTAATACATATTCTCTATCTTTATTTTCTATGAACAAATTTACTAGATTTCTTTTGTTTAAAAATAGTTTAATTTTTCCTCATTCTAACTTTGCCTTTACTGATTTTATTATATAGTTTTTATTTCATTATAGCTTTTTTGTTAGTATTTTCTTTTTCTGTTTTTGAGGGGATGCATGTAACATTCCTTTTCTAATTCCTTGAATATGATCTTAGAGAATTGAGAATCATACTTCTCTTCATATATATATACACTTCATATATATAGAAGCTGGTATATGAAGTATATATATACTTCATATATATATACACTTCTCTTCAAATACATACATATATATATATGGCTCTGTAAAAACTTAAATAAAATAGCATTCTGATTTATAATTCAGTAACATTAAAAATTTTCAAGAATTTAGCCAGACTTTTGAAAGCATTTATTCGGGATCTTAAAAGGTAAACATTGAAGAACTTATTTCAATATTTTGATGTTAGTTTTGTAGCAAAGGATTGGGGTACAAAGGTATTTTGTAAATATTTTTCAACATAAAGATGTATTTAATATATACTGCCTTGTATCTGTAAGAATAAAAACTTAATTTCTCAACTGATTTTTATCATTTAAATGATATTTGTCCATTTACATTTTTGAAATAAATATACATGATATTTGTATACATTAAGATAGAAGTTCATATTTAATCTTCTGATACTTTGTCCCTGAATTAATTGGCCCATTTATTATTTCAAAACATTGGAATTAAATCTGAAATATCATTAACAATGTTTCTTTTAGAGAGACTGTCAAAGCATTATAGGAATAATTAAAAACTGGGACAGTGAAACTGGGAGGTGGCAAATATTTCAGCAAGCAACTGTAACCAGAAGAGTTAAAATGTATGCTGATGTTTGATTTATTTATTTTTCTTCTCAATCATTTGCTGTTGTAAATTGCCTGCGGCATCACTTCTAATGCTTCTCAGTAGTTTAAGATTTGTGACCTGGCGCAGTGGCTCACACCTGTAATCCTAATGCTTTGGGAGGCCAAGGCAGGAGGATTACTTAAGCTTAGTATTAAAAGACCAGCCTGGGTAACATAGGATAATCAGGTCTTTATAAAAAAAGTTTTTTAAATTTCTGATGGCATGATGGCACTGGCCTGTAGTTCCAGCTACTCAGGAGGCTGAGGTGGGAGGATCACTTGTGCCTGGAAGGTTGAGGCTTCAGTGAGCCGTGATTGCCCCACTGCATTCCAGCCTGGATAACAAAGCAAGACTGTCTCTCAAAAACAACAACAAAAAGAAAGATTTGTCACCCATAGGTTAACATTTATCTTTTTTTTCACCTAAGTTATAAATACTATTTGGTGATTGTTGTGATTTAGTTTTTGCATTTTATAACCTATTATAGTAAAATGTACTGCTGTGATATTTGTTGATATTCTTTACGTTTAAGGTTTTAGCAGCGTATTCAAATGAAAATTGTTAAATGAAATTTGCTCTTTGTTTGCTAGCTTATAATGTTCTTTCTTATATTCAGAATTAGATTAACGCTTCATGTATTTAGTACTTTAATTTTTCTATAATCTTAAATATTTTACACAATTATTTGCCATGAAATGTATTTAGGAAATCAGCTAAATGTGAATCTGTTCTTAAGCAAATTACTAATAATGGATTGAGTTTGTGATTTTCAGGGAAAATGGATTCCTTTACACATACTAGTAACATTGGAATTTTGGAGGTCTCTATGAGAGGAAAAACTACTGCAAATCCATTCCTTAAAATAATATTGCCTGTAATATATGCAAAGAATTGAAAATTTTTCCAAAGGATAGCATGGTCCCAGCAAGCGTGTGTGTGTGTACTCCTTATCTTAGCTTGCATTCTCCGGAAAATAGAGTCTGAAGCAAAGCCTTACCTGTTACATCTGTCTTAGGAAACACAATGTCAGTAGTGAGGGCAAGAGTTATGAGGCAGAAAAGGAGAGAGCCAATACAATACCAAAGGGATGGGAGTTGTTTAATCCTAGACAAGTACGTGTATCCATATGATGTATTGCATATAGGATACATCTGCCAAAGTGGAGGTGTGGATGATGGTGAAGAAGAAGAAGAATGCTTGTTGGTCAAAGATTTACTCTGTATTTCTGGATTACATGTGCTTTTAGTATCTGGTGAGTATGCAGTGCTTCATGCCTTGGTAAGAGCAAACAATTTTTTTTAAAGCTTTGGATAAAATAAGTGCTTTTTATAAGAAAGAACCCAGGACTATGTAGTGTGCTAACCTAAAATTATCATAGCCCTTGCAGGGATGACTGCTTCGTTAGAGAATTTCTATAGTGGAACAAGTTGTAAGCATGAGATTGGAGTCAGGCAAGAGTCACTTGTCTCTTTTGCAGAATTTAAGGGTGCATCGAAAACTCAGTAATAGAGATAAATAGCATTTAACATGATATTTAAGAAATAAAATTAATGCAAAACCAATGATAAATATAATATAGTTTAAAATAAAGTCAAGCTGTTATTTGTTAAACTACTTTGAGTCATGCAAAAAAAAAAAAAAAAAAAAAAAAAAGCAGCAGTTTGCAATGATCCAACAGTCTGACCAATGCAGTCATCAGGATTTTTGCAGGGTAATTTGAAGAGGGTTGAAAATTGCCTACAAACAGATGAGGTAATTTGAGGCTTGACGTATAGTCTTTTTTTTTAATTGTAGAGCTCTCAGTAATTTTTGCCATTCTGTTCAAAATAAGGAAAAATATTTTGATAAATATCTATATGAATGTACATTTTTCCTTTTGTCCCAGGTTCCAATATGACTCTACCTAGCCTGAACAAAAAAAAAAATGGTCTAGTGACAGGTGAGAACAATGAGATCTGAGGTGCTGCACATAAACTGTCTATAGCCCAACGTGTCCACCTAATGTTTATCAGACCATCATGGCATCACTTTCTGACATTTGAAGTACAAAATAAACACAACTCTTTCTCTGTGGCATGTACTATCTCAAATTACTTTAGAAATGATTCAATGTTGTGTCTTTGTCATCTAAGAGTATTTGAGAAAATGTCTACTCTTATATGCTTTCACCAAGGAAAATCTTAATTTTAATTTAAAGATAAATTATCTGGCCGGGCGCGGTGGCTCAAGCCTGTAATCCCAGCACTTTGGGAGGCCAAGACGGGCGGATCACGAGGTCAGCAGATCGAGACCATCCTGGCTAACACGGTGAAACCCCGTCTCTACTAAAAAATACAAAAAACTAGCCGGGCGAGGTGGCGGGCGATTGTAGTCCCGGCTACTGGGGAGGCTGAGGCAGGAGAATGGCGGAAACCCGGGAGGCGGAGCTTGCAGTGAGCTGAGATCCGGCCACTGCACTGCAGCCTGGGCGACAGAGCGAGACTCCGTCTCAAAAAAAAAAAAAAAAAAAAAAAAAAAGATAAATTATCCTAGACTTGATTTAAAGCACATGTGTTTTCTTCTCAGCTTTTCTTCCGGCATACCTACATCAGCTGTCTTTAGGTTATCTTCTTTGACACCCATGAGAAAATAAAAATGTACAGATGATGTTGCATTGCTTTGATTCTGTCACATATGCCTATGTTCTCTTCTCAGATAGTTTTATATTATTAGATAAGAAAAACTTGAAATTAAATAAGTGTAGTAAAGGATGTGAAATATGACTTCCCTCTTGTCTACAGGTTTCAACAGCCTGAGCCAAAAAAGAAACAATGAGTGCCATTTACCTATACATCCTAGAGTGAACTCTGAACAAGTTCCAATAGTATTAAGCTGCTGTATAGTCAATAGCCATATGAAAGATTATACATAAGAAGAGAGATAGTGGAAAGTGACAACATCTTTAGAGAGAGCTGACTGAGGGCTATGGCATGCCCTTTCTACTCTCTATGGGGAAAAAAAGGAGGATGCAGGCTGACCTCCAGCCAAGTGTGCCAGATATAAATGTATTGCCAAATCCACTATTCCCTAGTCTTGTGATAACTGAGCTGGGCCCTGCAGATATTCCTTCTTTGCCAGATTGCATAATGAAAGCATTTTCAATGAAAGATGCTGGATGAACATTTTATGAAGAAGATAATTTTCTTGCTGTTTAAAAGAGTTTGCTTGCTTGCTTGTTTTCCTTCTGTCTCTTATGGCACAATGAAAATGTTTCCTCATCAGCGAGTAGGGCCTCATCAATGGGTGGCTTCCCTGACAGTACTATGCAAGAAACACAGTGGTACAAACCCTTCATCTGGTTTTGCCATTATCTTAGCAGGTGAATCCTAGTCAATATAGATGATGCTCCCATCAGAGAGCTTCACAGTCCCTCTTGCTGGCATAAATTTCCTAGTGAGTTTCTCTTGTATTCCAGTGAAAAACTGCTGAGTGTGTTTCCTTCCCACTGTCCCTGGTTTATGGCACCTCAATAGAGTTCTCCACCATGACTGGGTTCCAAGCACACATTCTCCAAGTTCTGAATATATTATCCATGATGGGATCTTTCTTCTGTATTTGTTCTGTAAGCTCTAGAGTTGGTGGATGCTTCCTATATCTGCTATACCTATAACTTTTACAGTTCTGTTTATCTTCTTAATAGGTATTCCCTGCTACTAGTTAATTTATTGAATAAAAATTCACCTTCACATTATCAGGGTAGTTTCTGCCTGCTGACTGACATGCTAAGTACATAAGACTTTAAGAAAACATCCTTGATTACTCTGTTCTATATTTTCTTGAATCAATCACTTTCTAGCATAACAGATAATTTGCTTATTATGTGATCATAGATAGCTGCCGTTTAGTACCTCCTTTTCTTTTTTCTCTGTTTTTATCAAATCCTTGCAGTAGGGACTGGTTCTACTCCATTGAGTATGTATCCTCAATCATGTGACTTTCTCCTGGGTGTTTTACTTGCTTCACTTTCTTTGGGGAGACCTAGAATAATTTTCGTTCACTATGTTCTGCTTCCATATAATTGCATTTCTTCCACCCAGATGCTTCTGTTTATCATGACATATGAAGACGATTGCAACTAGCAAATATTTTTCTACTTGTGACTACCCTGAGGAGACATTAGTGAGGTGGGCTAGCAGCATCATTACAGTGTTGAGTAGGAGTGGTGAAAGCAGACATCTTTGTCTTGATCCCAGTCTTAGGGAGAAAGAATTCAGTCTTTATTAAGTTTGATGTTAGCTACAAGTTTTCATAGATGTTTTTTATCAGTTTGAGTAAGTTTCCAAAGTATTCTTAGCTTGTTGAGAGATTTTTGTTGTTGATCTTGTTTGTGATTTTTAATTACGAAGTACTATTACATTTTGTCCAAAGCTTTCTACTTATTTAGATCATCATATGAATTTGTATTCTTTATCTTTGGATATGCTGAATCATATCAATTGATTTTCAAAGGCTCAACTTGTCTACTTTGGATAAACCCTACTTGATCACTGTGTTTTATCATCTTTCTTATGTATTTCACATATATTAAAATTTTCTTAATGACTCTTCCCTTTACATTACTGAGTGATACTGTTTTCTTGGTATTTGTTTCTTTGGTTTTACTATCTGGATAATGCTGACTTCATAAAATGAACTGGTGATTTTTTTCTCCTCCTCTAGCTATTGAAATTTTTGTCAGAAATTAACATTAGTTTTGTCTTAATTATTTGATTATATCACCAGTGAAGCCATTTTGATCTCAGATTTCATTATGAAAAGTTTTTTAGAATTATTCATCGACACATTTTACTTTATATAAGACAAAACAAAAGGGACTTCCTATACGGTAACTTAGTCCAAATGAATACATTAAAAACACCAACAAAGATGCTTACATAGTAAAATACAGAGTACAAATGTATTTTTATTGTAATTCTTTTCCTGTATCATTGAAATAAAAACTGCATAATTATAAAACATTGTTTATGTGTTCATATATGTTTATATAAATATATTAGATATATGTATTATATATAAATATATAAAAATGCAATTTGTATGACAATAATAGCACTAAGTAGTGGAAAGAAAATAGAGCTTAAATAGGAGTAAAATTTTTTAGTAATATTGAAATAAATTTGATATTAATCTGAAGTAGGTTGTTATAAATTAAGTTGTAAATTTTAATCGCCAGAATGAACTTTAAGAAATTAACTCAAAAAACAGGTAGTAAAAGAAATAACAAGGGAATTAAAATGGCTCACTAAAAAAAAAAAAAAAAAAAAATGGCTCACTTTAACGCAGATTAAAGAAATAGTGGAAGAAAAGAAAAATAAAATAAGAAAAACATAGAAATAAACCAAATAAATCCTACCTTAATAAGTAAAATAAAATAAATCCTATCTTAACAGTAATAGGGCCGGGCGTGGTGGCTCATGCCTGTAATCCCAGCACTTTGGGAGGCCGAGACGGGTGGATCACGAGGTCAGGAGATCGAGACCATCCTGGCTAACACGGTGAAACCCCATCTCTACTAAAAAAATACAAAAAACTAGCCGGGCGAGGTGGCGGGCGCCTGTAGTCCCAGCTACTCGGGAGGCTGAGGCAGGAGAATGGCGTGAACCCGGGAGGCGGAGCTTGCAGTGAGCCGAGATCCGGCCACTGCACTCCAGCCTGGGCGACAGAGCGAGACTCCGTCTCAAAAAAAAAAAAAAAAAAAAAAAAAAAAAAAAACAGTAATAATATTGGTTGTGAATGGAATAAACACCTATCAAAAGGCAGAGACTGCAGAATGTGGGGAAAGAAAACAGGATCCAACTATACTCTATCTACAAGAAACACTTTAGTCTTAAAAAAAAAAAAAAACTACCAATATATTTTAAAGCGTTAAAACAATACAGAGTATTTGCTTTAATCATAATGAATTAAAATAAAAATCAACAAAAGAAAATGATTTGTAAATTCATATATATGTGCAAATTAAACAACAGCACATAAATAATCAATGGGCCATATAAAAAGATCAAAAGAGGAATTATAAATACTTTGACATATGATCCAAATCCAGGAGCATACAAAAATAATTAAATACCATGTCCAAGTGGGATTTGTTCCCAGGTTACGAACTTGGTTTGGCAAGTGAAAATCAATCAAATACAGCATATTGATAAAATAAAGGACATCAGTCACATGATAAGCTCTACAGATACTGGAAAAGCATTTGACAAAATCCAATATCTTTATATGATAAAAACTCTCAACAGGCTAAAAACGAAAAGAATTTTCTAAACTTTAACAATGTTATCTATTTTAAAAACAGCTAAAATCTTACTTAATGAAGAAAGACTGAAAACTTTTTCCCTGAGACCATGATTGAGACAAAGCTGTTGAATGTCAACATTTCTTTCACCATTGCAAAACAGAGAAATTAGGCAAAAACATGAAAGACGTATAGAGTGAAAAAGAAAAAGCAACCTATCTCTACTTTTGGGTGACAGAATTATTTATATTAAAAAAATTTTTAAATATCCACGAAAAGAAAACCCTAATGGAAATAACAAACAAGTTAAGCATGGTACAGGATACAAAATCGTTATGCAAAAGTCACTGTCAATTTCCATACACTAGAAATAAACAATCTGAAAAGGAATTCAAGACCAGAGGCCAACATGGTGAAACCCCATCTCTACTAAAAATACAAAAATTAGCCAGGCATGGTGGTGCACACCTGTAGTCCAAGATACTTGGGAGGCTGAGGCAGGAGAATCGCTTGAACCTGGGAGGTGGAGGTTATAGTGAGACGACATCGCAGCACTGTACCCTAGCCTGAGCTACAGAGCAATACTCTGTCAAAAAAAAAAAAAAGAAAAAAAAAAGAATATTTACAATAAAATCAATGAGGTAAAATACTTAAGAATAAAGTTATCAAAAAAGGTGCAGAACTTATACACTAAGAACTGCAAAATATTATTAAAATTAATTAAACATGACCTAAGTAAGTGAAATGATATCCCATTTTCTTGGGTTGGGAGACTCAATACTGTTAAGGTAATAATAGTCTCTGAAATAATCTTTTTTTTTTTTTTTTTTTTTTTTTTTTTTACAAATAACCAAATAATTTACAAGTTTAATGATTTTATGGCATACGAAGGCCAAGGTTAAAAGTGAGAAAAAGCAAAGATAGCTTTTCTCACTCCAGATGCTCCCTGCTTTCTTTTTTTTTTTTTTAATTTATTTATTATTATTATACTTTAAGTTGTAGGGTACATGTGCATAACGTGCAGGTTTGTTACATATGTATACTTGTGCCATGTTGGTGTGCTGCACCCATCAACTCGTCATTTACATCAGGTATAACTCCCAATGCAATCCCTCACCCTTCCCCCCTCCCCATGATAGGCCCCGGTGTGTGATGTTCCCCTTCCTGAGTCCAAGTGATCTCATTGTTCAGTTCCCACCTATGAGTGAGAACATGCGGTGTTTGGTTTTCTGTTCTTGTGATAGTTTGCTGAGAATGATGGTTTCCAGCTGCATCCATGTCCCTACAAAGGACACAAACTCATCCTTTTTGATGGCTGCATAGTATTCCATGGTGTATATGTGCCACATTTTCTTAATCCAGTCTGTCACTGATGGACATTTGGGTTGATTCCAAGTCTTTGCTATTGTGAATAGTGCCGCAATAAACATACGTGTTCATGTGTCTTTATAGCAGCATAATTTATAATCCTTTGGGTATATACCCAGTAATGGGATGGCTGGGTCATATGATACATCTAGTTCTAGATCCTTGAGGAATCGCCATACTGTTTTCCATAATGGTTGAACTAGTTTACAATCCCACCAACAGTGTAAAAGTGTTCCTATTTCTCCACATCCTCTCCAGCACCTGTTGTTTCCTGACTTTTTAATGATGGCCATTCTAACTGGTGTGAGATGGTATCTCATTGTGGTTTTGATTTGCATTTCTCTGATGGCCAGTGATGATGAGCATTTTTTCATGTGTCTGTTGGCTGTATGAATGTCTTCTTTTGAGAAATGTCTGTTCATATCCTTTGCCCACTTTTTGATGGGGTTGTTTGTTTTTTTCTTGTAAATGTGTTTGAGTTCTTTGTAGGTTCTGGATATTAGCCCTTTGTCAGACGAGTAGATTGCAAAAATTTTCTCCCATTCTGTAGGTTGCCTGTTCACTCTGATGGTAGTTTCTTTTGCTGTGCAGAAGCTCTTTAGTTTAATGAGATCCCATTTGTCAATTTTGGCTTTTGCTGCTGTTGCTTTTGGTGTTTTAGACATGAAGTCTTTGCCCATGCCTATGTCCTGAATGGTACTACCTAGGTTTTCCTCTAGGATTTTTATGGTATTAGGTCTAACATTTAAGTCTCTAATCCATCTTGAATTAATTTTCATATAAGGAGTAAGGAAAGGATTCACTTTCAGCTTTCTACTTATGGCTAGCCAATTTTCCATGCACCATTTATTAAATAGGGAATCCTTTCCCCATTTCTTGTTTCTCTCAGGTTTGTCAAAGATCAGATGGCTGTAGATGTGTGGTATTATTTCTGAGGACTCTGTTCTGTTCCATTGGTCTATATCTCTGTTTTGGTACCAGTACCATGCTGTTTTGGTTACTGTAGCCTTGTAGTATAGTTTGAAGTCAGGTAGCGTGATGCCTCCAGCTTTGTTCTTTTGACTTAGGATTGTCTTGGAGATGCGGGCTCTTTTTTGGTTCCATATGAACTTTAAAGCAGTTTTTTCCAATTCTGTGAAGAAACTCATTGGTAGCTTGATGGGGATGGCATTGAATCTATAAATTACCTTGGGCAGTATGGCCATTTTCACGATATTGATTCTTCCTATCCATGAGCATGGTATGTTCTTCCATTTGTTTGTGTCCTCTTTTATTTCACTGTGCAGTGGTTTGTAGTTCTCCTTGAAGAGGTCCTTTACATCCCTTGTAAGTTGGATTCCTAGGTATTTGATTCTCTTTGAAGCAATTGTGAATGGAAGTTCATTCCTGATTTGGCTCTCTGTTTGTCTGTTACTGGTGTATAAGAATGCTTGTGATTTTTGCACATTGATTTTGTATCCTGAGACTTTGCTGAAGTTGCTTATCAGCTTAAGGAGATTTTGGGCTGAGACAATGGGGTTTTCTAAATATACAATCATGTCATCTGCAAACAGGGACAATTTGACTTCTTCTTTTCCTAACTGAATACCCTTAATTTCTTTCTCTTGCCTAATTGCCCTAGCCAGAACTTCCAACACTATGTTGAATAGGAGTGGTGAGAGAGGGCATCCCTGTCTTGTGCCAGTTTTCAAAGGGAATGTTTCCAGTTTTTGCCCATTCAGTATGATATTGGCTGTGGGTTTGTCATAAATAGCTCTTATTATTTTGAGGTACGTTCCATCAATACTGAATTTATTGAGCGTTTTTAGCATGAAGGGCTGTTGAATTTTGTCAAAAGCCTTTTCTGCATCTATTGAGATAATCATGTGGTTCTTGTCTTTGGTTCTGTTTATATGCTGCATTACGTTTATTGATTTGCGAATGTTGAACCAGCCTTGCATCCCAGCGATGAAGCCCACTTGATCATGGTGGATAAGCTTTTTGATGTGTTGCTGAATCCGGTTTGCCAGTATTTTATTGAGGATTTTCGCATCGATGTTCATCAGGGATATTGGTCTAAAATTCTCTTTTTTTGTTGTGTCTCTGCCAGGCTTTGGTATCAGGATGATGTTGGCCTCATAAAATGAGTTAGGGAGGATTCCCTCTTTTTCTATTGATTGGAATAGTTTCAGAAGGAATGGTACCAGCTCCTCCTTGTACCTCTGGTAGAATTCAGCTGTGAATCCATCTGGTCCTGGACTTTTTTTGGTTGGTAGGCTATTAATTATTGCCTCAATTTCAGAGCCTGCTATTGGTCTATTCAGGGATTCAACTTCTTCCTGGTTTAGTCTTGGAAGAGTGTAAGTGTCCAGGAAATTATCCATTTCTTCTAGATTTTCCAGTTTATTTGCGTAGAGGTGTTTATAGTATTCTCTGATGGTAGTTTGTATTTCTGTGGGGTTGGTGGTGATATCCCCTTTATCATTTTTAATTGCGTCGATTTGATTCTTCTCTCTTTTCTTCTTTATTAGTCTTGCTAGTGGTCTGTCAATTTTGTTGATCTTTTCAAAAAACCAACTCCTGGATTCATTGATTTTTTGGAGGGTTTTTTGTGTCTCTATCTCCTTCAGTTCTGCTCTGATCTTAGTTATTTCTTGCCTTCTGCTAGCTTTAGAATGTGTTTGCTCTTGCTTCTCTAGTTCTTTTAATTGCAATGTTAGAGTGTCAATTTTAGATCTTTCCTGCTTTCTCTTGTGGGCATTTAGTGCTATAAATTTCCCTCTACACACTGCTTTAAATGTGTCCCAGAGATTCTGGTATGTTGTATGTTTGTTCTCATTGGTTTCAAAGAACATCTTTATTTCTGCCTTCATTTCGTTATGTACCCAGTAGTCATTCAGGAGCAGGTTGTTCAGTTTCCATGTAGTTGAGCGGTTTTGATTGAGTTTCTTAGTCCTGAGTTCTAGTTTGATTGCACTGTGGTCTGAGAGACAGTTTGTTATAATTTCTGTTCTTGTACATTTGCTGAGGAGTGCTTTACTTCCAATTACGTGGTCAATTTTGGAGTAAGTACGATGTGGTGCTGAGAAGAATGTATATTCTGTTGATTTGGGGTGGAGAGTTCTATAGATGTCTATTAGGTCTGCTTGCTGCAGAGATGAGTTCAATTCCTGGATATCCTTGTTAACTTTCTGTCTCGTTGATCTGTCTAATGTTGACAGTGGAGTGTTGAAGTCTCCCATTATTATTGTATGGGAGTCTAAGTCTCTTTGTAAGTCTCTAAGGACTTGCTTTATGAATCTGGGTGCTCCTGTATTGGGTGCATATATATTTAGGATAGTTAGCTCTTCCTGTTGAATTGATCCCTTTACCATTATGTAATGGCCTTCTTTGTCTCTTTTGATCTTTGATGGTTTAAAGTCTGTTTTATCAGAGACTAGTATTGCAACCCCCGCTTTTTTTTGTTCTCCATTTGCTTGGTAAATCTTCCTCCATCCCTTTATTTTGAGCCTATGTATGTCTCTGCGTGTGAGATGGGTCTCCTGAATACAGCAGACTGATGGGTCTTGACTCTTTATCCAGTTTGCCAGTCTGTGTCTTTTAATTGGAGCATTTAGTCCATTTACATTTAAGGTTAAGATTGTTATGTGTGAACTTGATCCTGCCATTATGATATTAACTGATTATTTTGCTCGTTAGTTGATGCAGTTTCTTCCTAGCCTCAATGGTCTTTACATTTTGGCATGTTTTTGCAATGGCTGGTACCGGTTGTTCCTTTCCATGTTTAGTGCTTCCTTCAGGGTCTCTTGTAAGGCAGGCCTAGTGGTGACAAAATCTCTAAGCATTTGCTTATCTGTAAAGGATTTTATTTCTCCTTCACTTGTGAAACTTAGTTTGGCTGGATATGAAATTCTGGGTTTAAAATTCTTTTCTTTAAGAATGTTGAATATTGGCCCCCACTCTCTTCTGGCTTGGAGAGTTTCTGCCGAGAGATCTGCTGTTAGTCTGATGGGCTTCCCTTTGTGGGTAACCCGACCTTTCTCTCTGGCTGCCCTTAAGATTTTTTCCTTCATTTCAACTTTGGTGAATCTGGCAATTATGTGTCTTGGAGTTGCTCTTCTCGAGGAGTATCTTTGTGGCGTTCTCTGTATTTCCTGGATTTGAATGTTGGCCTGCCCTACTAGGTTGGGGAAGTTCTCCTGGATGATATCCTGAAGAGTGTTTTCCAACTTGGTTCCATTTTTCCCCTCACTTTCAGGCACCCCAATCAGACGTAGATTTGGTCTTTTTACATAATCCCATACTTCTTGCAGGCTTTGTTCATTTCTTTTTTTTCTTTTTTCTTTTGGTTTCTCTTCTCGCTTCATTTCATTCATTTGATCCTCAATCGCTGATACTCTTTCTTTCAGTTGATCGAGTCGGTTACTGAAGCTTGTGCATTTGTCACGTATTTCTCGTGTCATGGTTTTCATCTCTTTCATTTCGTTTATGACCTTCTCTGCATTAATTACTCTAGCCATCAATTCTTCCACTTTTTTTTCAAGATTTTTAGTTTCTTTGTGCGGGTACGTAATTCCTCCTTCAGCTCTGAGAAATTTGATGGACTGAAGCCTTCTTCTCTCATCTCGTCAAAGTCATTCTCCGTCCAGCTTTGATCCGTTGCTGGCGATGAGCTGCGCTCCTTTGCCGGGGGAGATGCGCTCTTATTTTTTGAATTTCCAGCTTTTCTGCCCTGCTTTTTCCCCATCTTTGTGGTTTTATCTGCCTCTGGTCTTTGATGATGGTGATGTACTGATGGGGTTTCGGTGTAGGTGTCCTTCCTGTTTGATAGTTTTCCTTCTAACAGTCAGGACCCTCAGCTGTAGGTCTGTTGGAGATTGCTTGAGGTCCACTCCAGACCCTGTTTGCCTGGGTATCAGCAGCAGAGGCAGCAGAAGATAGAATATTTCTGAACAGCGAGTGTACCTGTCTGATTCTTGCTTTGGAAGCTTCCTCTCAGGGGTATACTCCACCCTGTGAGGTGTGGGGTGTCAGACTGCCCCTAGTGGGGGATGTCTCCCAGTTAGGCTGCTCAGGGGTCAGGGACCCACTTGAGCAGGGAGTCTGTCCCTTCTCAGATCTCAACCTCCATGTTGGGAGATCCACTGCTCTCTTCAAAGCTGTCAGACAGAGTCGTTTGCGTCTGCAGAGGTTTCGGCTGCGTTTGTTATTGTTTACTGTGCCCTGTCCCCAGAGGTGGAGTCTACAGAGACAGGCAGGTTTCCTTGAGCTGCTGTGAGCTCCACCCAGTTCGAGCTTCCCAGCAGCTTTGTTTACCTACTTAAGCCTCAGCAATGGCGGGCGCCCCTCCCCCAGCCTCGCTACTGCCTTGCCAGTAGATCACAGACTGCTGTGCTAGCAATGAGGGAGGCTCCGTGGGTGTGGGACCCTACTGGCCAGGTGTGGGATATGATCTCCTGGTGTGCCTGTTTGCTTAAAGCACAGTATTGGGGTGGGAGTTACCCGATTTTCCAGGTGTTGTGTGTCTCAGTTCCCCTGGCTAGGAAAAGAGATTCCCTTCCCCCTTGCGCTTCTCAGGTGAGGCGATGCCTCGCCCTGCTTCAGCTCTCACTGGTCGGGCTGCAGCAGCTGACCAGCACTGATACTCCCCAGTGAGATGAACCCAGTACCTCAGTTGAAAATGCAGAAATCACCAGTCTTCTGTGTCACTCGCGCTGGGAGTTGGAGACTGGAGCTGTTCCTATTCCGCCATCTTGCTCCGCCCCCGTCTCTGAAATAATCTATAGATTCTGTGCAATCTATATCAAATTTGTAGTATCATCTTGTATAGAAACTGAAAAGAATGCTAGTCCTAAAATTCATATGAAAATGCAAAAACCAGGAAGAGCCAAAACAATCATGAAAAGGAAGAAAAAGTTAAAAGACTCACACTTCTGATTTCAAAATTTATTACAAAGCTACAGCAATCAAAAGTATTGGGCACTGCCATGAAGACAGAGATATAGACCAATGGCATTTAGAGTTCAAAAACAAACACTTAAATTAATGGTCATTTTTATGATAACAAAATTTTGACAAGAGCATCAAGACAATTCAATAAGAAAAGATAGACTTTAACAAATGGTGCTTAGAAAACTAGATATCCTCATGCAAAAAAATGAAATTGGGCCCCTACCAACACAAAAAATAAAATGTAATAGCTAAATCTATACATGCCTTAGAAAAAAAAATAGGAATGTATTTTTATAACCTTGGATTTAGCAGTTGTTTCTTAGATATCCCCAAAAGCACAAGTGGAAAAAGAAGAACAGATTATTTAGACTTCATCAAATTTAAAATCTTTTGTGCTTCAAAGGAATTCATCAATAAAATAAAAGTGAATCCAATCTCCTACTCTCCAATCCACAGAGTAGGAGAAAATGCTTACAAATCATATATCAGATAAGGTGTTAGTATCCATCATATATTTAAAAACCCCTTACAACTCAACAATAAAAAGACGAAAAAACTCAATTTAAAAATTGGTCATAGGGTATAAATAAACATTTCTCCAATAAGGATACTAATTGCCAATAGGCACATGAAAAGATGTTCAACATTACTAGTCGTTAGGAAAATTCTAGCTAAAAATCACAATAAGACATCATTTCACATCCACTAGGTTGCTCATAAATTGTTTTAAAAGGTAATAACAAGTGTTATAGAGATGTGGAGAAATTAAAACTCTCATACATTGCTAGTAGGAATGTAAATGATGCAGCCACTTTGGAAAATTCCTCAAAAAGCTAAACATAGAGTTATCATATAATAGGTCATTTTACTTGTAGGTATAAACAAAGAGAAATGAAAACATTTACATGTAAAATGTTGTAAATTAATATTTATAATATTCCTTATAATATCCCTGAAGTGGAAATTACCCAAATGTCCACAACTGATAAATGGATAAACATATGTTACATAACCATTCAGTAAATTATTTATCCATACAAAGAAATGATACAGGTTACAAAATGAATGAAACTTGAAAGCATTATGCTAAAGGAAAGAAGTCTGATACAAAAGACCACATACTGTAAAATTTAATTTGTATGAAATGTCCGGTAGAAAAAAGTTTATAGAAATTGAAAGTAGATTTATGCTGTTTGGAGCTGGGGAGAGGAGAGAATGGGGAATGATTACTAATATAAGGTTCCTTGTAGCCTTTCCTCCTGCCTTCCTTCATTTTCTTCTTCTGATCCATAATATTTGTTTAGAACTTAAAATTTACCAGAGGCAGGGCACGGTGGCTCAAGCCTGTAATCCCAGCACTTTGGGAGGCCGAGATGGGCAGATCACGAGGTCAGGAGATCGATCGAGACCATCCTGGCTAACATGGTGAAACCCCTTCTCTACTAAAAAATACACGAAACTAGCTGGGCGAGGTGGCGGGCGCCTGTAGTCCCAGCTACTCGGGAGGCTGAGGCAGGAGAATGGCGTGAACCCGGAGGCGGAGCTTGCAGTGAGTTGAGATCTGGCCACTGCACTCCAGCCTGGGTGACAGAGCCAGACTCCATCTCAGAAAAAAAAAAAAAAAAAAAAAAAAAAAAAAAAAAAAAAAAAAAAAAAAAAATTGCCAGATATTCATTTTTCAAGGTATTGAGAATACAGTAGTGAAAAATATATTGTCTTCAGATTTGAGAAGCTTAGAGCCTAATAAAGGAGTAACTTCTATTAACCTTGGCCTTGGTGATTTATCATCAGCCTGAAAAGCACCTTAGAAATGAATCAACTAAATATTGAATTGCACAACGAATCTCTACTTATCTAGTTATTAGCTACAACAATTTAAATATCTGCACCCTCTCGTGTCAATAAGCCTTTTAGCTTCTCGATTGGACCTTTATTTATATACCAATCTATTCAAAATTTTTGAGCACCCAATATAATTTAGGCACTATGCCAGGCAACAGGTGAAGGATAGTGTTCTGTAGAAGTTATGCAAAGTATAGGATGTAGAACATTAAAGAAACCTATACTATACTAAATGTATGCTATGCATACAAATATCTCACCAAAACAAAAACCATGCCATACTATAAAAAATGTATTGATGAATTATGATTTAAGAGCTAAATTTCACCTTAGTAGTTGAGTATCATTATTTTATTATCTGATATCTATAGTACCATTGGGAAAGGCTGAAATCAGTGAAAATATTCACTTGCAGACATAAAAATCTCTACAGAACTCTCTAACCAAAAACAAGATAATATACATTCTACTCATTGCCACATGGCAAATACTCTAAAATAGACCACATAATTGGACATAAAATAATCCTCAGCATATGCAAAAGAATCAAAATTATATTAATACTAAACACACTCTCAGACCATAGCACAATAAGAAAAAAAATCAAGAATAAAGACCAATTACTCAAAATCATGAAATTACATAGAAATATTAAACAACATGCTCCTAAATGCCTTTGGGGTAAGCAATGAAATTAAGATAGACATCAAGAAGTTATTTGATACTAATGAGAATAAAGATATAGCCTACCAGAATCTCTAGGACACATCTAAGGCAGTTTTTAGAGGGAAATTCATAGCACTAAATGCCCACATGGAAAAGTTAGAAAGATCTCAAATTAACAATCTAACATCATAACTAAAAGAATTGGAGAAATAAGAGCAAATCAAACCTAAAGCTAGTGGAAGACAGGGAAAAACCAAAATCAGAGATGAATTGAAGGAAATCGAGACATGAAAATCCATTCAAAAGATCAACAAATCCAGAAGTTGGTTTTTCAAATAATAATAATAACAATAATAAGATAGACCACTAGCTAGACTAATAAATAAAAGAGAGAAGATCCAGATAAACACAATTAGAAATGACAAAAAATAATGTTACCACTGTCCCCACAAAATAAAAATAACCATCAGAAACTACTATGAACAACTCTACACAAACAAACTAGTAAACCTGATAGAGATGGATGAATTCCTGGACATGTACAGTCTAACAAGACTGAACCAGGAAGCAATGGAGTCTCTGAATGCACCAATAACAAGCTCTGAAACTGAGTTAGAAATAAACAACCAACCAATCAAAAAAGCCCAGGACCAAAGAGATTCAAAGTTGAACTCTACTAGATGTACTTTAGAAGACCTAGAAACATTCCTGCTGAAATTATTCCAAAAAATTGAGAAGGAGGTACCTATTCCCAACTCATTCTGTGAAATCAATATCATCCCAATACCAAAAGCTGGCGCAGACACAACAATAGCAACAACAGAATCTTCAGGTCAATATTTTTGATGAACATTGATGCAAAAATCCTCAACAAAATACTGGCAAACCAAATCCAGCAGCACACCAAAAAGCTAAATTGTCCACAATCAAATAGGTTTCATTCCTGGAATGCAAGGTTGGTTCAACATACACAAATTAATAAATGTGAATCATCACATAGAAGAGATAAAGAAAAAAGCCACATGCCTATCTCACTAGATGCAGACATGGCTTTTGATAAAATTTAACATCACTTTACGTTAAAAACTATGAAAGAACATAGCTCAAAATAATAAGAGCTGTCTATGACAAACCCACAACCAACATTATATTGAATGGGAAGAGGCCAGAAACATTCCCCCTAAAAACTGGAGCAAACAAGGATTCCTTCTGTCAACACTCTTATTCAACAAAGTATCAGGAGTCCTGAGCACAGCAATTAGGCAAGAGAAAGAAATAAAGCATTTAAATTGGAAGAGAAGAAGTCAAATGATTAATGTTTGCAGACGACATGATCCTATATCTAGAAAACAACATAGTGTCAGCCCAAAAGCTCCTTCAGCTGGCAAACAACTTCAGAAAAATTTCAGGATAAAACATTAATGTACAAAAATTACTAGAATTCCTATATACCAACAGCAGTCAAGCTGTGAGCCAAATGAAGAAAGTAATCTCATTCACAATTGCCACACAAAGAATAAAGTACCCAGGAATACAGCTAAGCAGGGAAGAAAAAGATCTCTATAACGATAATTACAAAACACTGCTGAAATAAATCAAAGATGACACAAACAAATGGAAACACATTCTATATTCATGGATAGGAAGAATCAATATCATTAAAATGAACATACTGCCTGAAGCATTTTATAGATTCAGTGCTATTTCCATCGAACTACCAATGACATTCTTCACAGAACTAGGAAAAACTATTTTAAAATTTACATGCAATGAAAAAGGGCCAAAATAACCAACACAATCCTAAGCAAGAAGAACAAAGCTGGAGACATTGCACTACACAACGTCAAACTATACTACAGGGCTACAGTAACTAAAACAGCATGATACTGATACAAAAATAGACACATAGACAAAAGGAACAGAATAAAGAGCCCAGAAATAATGCCACATACTGATAGCCATCTGATTTTTGACAAAGCTGAAAAAACAAATAATGGGAATAGGGCTCCCTATGCAATAAACGGTGAAGAAATAACTGGTTAGCCTTATGAAGAAGATTGAAACCAGGTCCCTTCCTCACACCATATACAAAAATCAACTCAAGATGGATTAAAGACTGAAATGTAAAACCCCAAACTATAAAAACTCTGAAAGATAACCTAGGCAATAGCATCCTAGATATAGAAACAGGCAAAAATTTTATGACAAAGACACCAAAAGCAATCACAAAAAAGCAAAAATTGACAAATTTAATTAAACTTAAGAGCTTCTGCACAGCAAAAGAAATTATCAACAGAGTAAACAGACAAACTACAGAATTGGAGAACATTTTTGCAAACTATGCACCTGACAAAGGTCTAATATTCAGCATCTATATGGAATGTAAACAAATCTATAAGAAAAAAACAAACAAACAATCCCCTTAAAGAGAGGGCAAAGAACATGAACAGATACTTCCAAAGAAGACATATGTGTGGCCAATAAACATAAGAAAAAAGCTCAATATCACTGATCATTAGAGAAATGTAAATCAAAACCACAATAAGAAACCATTTTACACCAGTCAGAATGGCTACTATTAAAGTCAAAGAATAACAGACACTGGCGTGGTTGCAGAGAAAAAGGAACATTTACACAGTATTGGTGGGAACGTAAATTAGTTCAAACGTTGTGGAAAGCAGTATGGCAATTCCTCAAAGAGCTAAAAACAGAACTACTATTTGGCCCAGCAATCCCATTACTGGGCATTTACCCTGAGGACTATAAATCATTCTATTACAAAGACGAAAGAACATGAATGTTCATTGCACAACAGTGAATGCATGGAATCAACCTGAATGCCCGTCAATGACAGATTGGATAAAGAAAATGTGGAACATACACACCATGGAATACTATACAGTCATAAAAATATAACAAGATCAAGTCTTTTGTGGGAACATGGATGGAGCTGAAGGTCGTTATCCTTAGCAAACTAACATGGGAACAGAAAACCAAATACCACATGTTCTTACTTATAAGTGGAAGTGAAATAAGAACTCATGAACACAAAGAAGAGAAGAACAGACACCCGCACCTCCTTGAAGGTGGAGACTGGGAGGGAGAGAGGATCAGAAAAAAAAAAAAAATCTACTGGGTACTAGGCTTAGTACCTGGGTGACAAAATAATCTGTACAACAAACCCCCATGACACAAGTTGACCCATGTAAGCAAACTGCATATGTACCCTCAAACAACATAAAAGTTAAAAGAAAAAAAACCTCATTTCTGCAAATCCACATAGTTACATGATTCCGAATAAAAAGGGCAATATCTGAACTCTGATTATTCAGCTTTCTTTTAATAAAATGAGAATAAAGCAGGTATGAGAATGACATTCTGAGAAATAAAATGGTATATATTATTTTATGGTATTTTGGAGAACTTATATGCACTCTTTTACGAGTTAATTATAAACTGAAGCAGTCATCACATTGTATAGAAAATACAAACTAGTAATAGAACAGCTATTTACTCACAAGCACTATTTTCCAATTTACAAATACAGTGTATAACAATTTTCTGTTCTTTCCCATGTGAAGAAATTGTTTATAGTCCTAAACAATCTCTTTTCTGAAAGAGATTTAATTAAGAGTAGATTAGTTTTATAAAGACAATCAGAATTGTGCTATTATTTGTATAAATAGTTAAGAACTAATGTAAAGGATGCTTCCTGCATAGTATGGATAATGAGAAAATAAGTCAAGTTCTAAAATGTTCTAGAATGTTACGATTTATTCTGTTAAGCACAACTCTAAAAGTTGTACGGACCAAAATAACCTCCAGGTCATTAGAAAGCATATTATATTATTTTATAGAATTACATATGAAAACCATAGAAGAAATAATTTTATAGTAAATATAGGAAATCTATAATCATCTAAAAGTGGATATTATATATAATATATGGCAACTTTAATTTACTTGTGCAAAATTTGTTTTTTCTGTATTTCTGGCACCTTTATAAAGGAATTTCAAGTAAACAAAAAAGGTGACTTATCACCGTGTTCACATAGATGGGTTCTAATCAGCAAGTATAATTTATCTTTATTCCATTACTTTCTCTGCCATCCAGTTTTCCCTGGAGAGTTCTCTTTTCGAGCTCAAGGATACATATGTCCAAACATCTATTGATCATATCCAGAACTGAACTGAAAAGATAAATCTAGAAACAGGTTGAGTATCCCTCATTAAAAATGCATGAGAACAGAAATGATTTGGGTTTTAGATTTTTTTTCAGATTTTGGAATATTTGAATATACATAATAAGATAATTTGGAAATGGGATCCAAGTTTAAACACAACTTTATTTATGTTTAATATATACCTTACACACTTAGTCTCGTGGCAACGTTATACAAAATTTTAAATAATTTTCTGCGTGAAACAAAGTTTGGACTATATTTTAACTGCAACCCAACACATGAGGTCAGGCATGGAATTTTCACTAATGGCATCAGGTTGGCACTCAAAATGTGTCACATTTTAGAGCATTTTCAAACTTAAATTTTTGGAGTAGAGATGTTCAACCTGTATAGATATTTTTATTTCCTAGTTCAAAGGAAAAAAATTACTTAATCAAAGGATAATAAATTTCAACACAGACTGGATCATCTATTTTCAATGAGCTGATTTTTAAAATTTGTCAGAAAATATGCATGTTCAATGGAAAAAAACCAAAGTATAAAGACAAATAACTCATAAAAATAAAATGCAAGTTGCTAAAAATAATGATATAAATACTAAGATATATTTAATTGATCAAATTGTTCAATATTAAAGGTAAAAACATTCTGGGTTGGAAAGTATACAAACAAGCCTCCTCAGATAATATATTCCTGGTGAAAGTGTAAACTGATACAATATTATAGAGGGCATTTAACAAAAGTAATCAAAAATCTTAACACTTTATGTACCCGTTGCCTGAGCAATGTCCTCTAAGAATGTATGTGGAAAGAAAAAATACAGGGATGGGTAAAATTTACCTAGGGTGCTCATTCCACTGGGCTCGAATCCTGATTTGATCTCAAATGAGAAATAAGGGATATAGATTTAACTTCAACAGTAATCAAGCAATAATATTGATAGATGCTCTAGAGATGAACAAGAACGTATTGAAAGATCTTATTTTGAAATTAAATTGGACTAATACTTGAGAAATTTCTGTATTTAATAACAAAATAAAAGGGTGGTGAATATGTGATATAAAAGGAATGGTCAAGTACTTGGAGAACATACAATCACAGAGATAACATAATGTTTCAGAAAGAAGAACAATCAACCATCTCCAATCTTGCTCAGATGACAAGGAGAGTGAGGACTAAAAGATGTCCTGTCCATTAGATTTATGATATTAAAGCTATCAGAGAACTTAGTAACAACTTGTTTGTTCAGCTACTCCCAGTAAAAATATTCTTCATAGGCGGGGCTCTGTGGTTCACACCTGTAATCCCAGCACTTTGGGAGGCCAAAATGGGCGGATCACCCAAGGTTAGGAGTTCGAGACCAGCCTGCTCTACATGGTGAAACCCCATGTCTACTAAAAATACAAAAGTTAGCCAGGTAAGGTGGCATGCTCCTGTAATCCCAGCTACTTGGGAGGCTGAGGCAGGAGAATCGCTTGAACCCAGGAAGCAGAAGTTGCAGTGAGCCGAGATTACTCCATTGCACTTCAGCCTGGGTGACCAGAGCAAAACTTCATCTAAAAAAAAAAAAAAAAAAAAAAAAAGCATTCTTCATGGACACTGCTCTTTTTCATTATTTTCCTTTTACAATAAATTTAACTATTTTTATTCCAAATCAATTTATTTCCAACATAGGCCTTTTAATAGAAAGTTAGAGTTTTAGTATGAGAGTCAATCACCATGGTTTGGAAGAGGCAATAGATGTTTCTTCATTCTGAAACATAAGGGCATCAGTGAGATTGCTCACCTCCAGTGCGATGTCAATACCAAACCTCTGAGGTTATCCAATATCTCAACCCATTTTACTAAGTCTTACTCATCTCAAATAATTGAAACCCCTTTCAGTTCTTCAGGTCAAAAAAAATGGAGTCATATTTCCCTCATTTATTTTGCATTGTACATCCAATATGACAGCAAATCCTGGAGACTCTATTTCCAAAGGTATACAGAATCTGATTTTGTATTATTCCTTACTGCTGACATTTCTTCCAAATCACTGTTTCCTCACACCTGAATTATTGAAGTAGCCTACTAATTTTTCACCCTGCTTCCACCTACCTTCCCCACATTTTGTTCTTAATTCAAGAACCATCTCTATACATTTTAAATTAGTACTTGTTACTTCTTGGCTTAAATCTCTCTAATGATGTCTGTTCTAATGAAGAGTATTACACAGCATTCTTACAATGACTCTCATTATCTCTCTAACCTCATCTCCTTCTACTTTCCCCTCCACTCAGCTAGCTGCCTTGACAGCCTTGCTGACAATGGAGCATCCCAGGTTGCTTCCTTCGTCAAGGACTTTGCAGAGAATTTTTCTCTGTTATTTCTTTAGAACACTATGCTTTCTTTACATGTTTTCTCACACCCTTCTCATTGAGACAGTCCCTGTCCACCCTACTTACCATACTCTTGTCCACCCCAAACCCAGCTTTTCCTATTTTTTCTTCACTTTTTGTTTTCAATAAGACATCATTATCTAAAGTCCTATACCTTACCTATTTCTATATCCCTCATGCACAGAATAGCATTGATGCACAATAGTTGCAAAATTAATATTTCATGAGTGAATGAATCAAATATCCACTGAAATATTCATCATGTTTGGCCCCTAATGAAATGTCTCATGTTGCTTTCTGCCTGTCTTCTTCTCATTCAGAGGTATTTCCTCTCCTCTCTGTTACCCTGGGAGGCAGAAATTATTCTGCTGTTTCCCACTTGTCATGGAAATTTTAGCGAGAGAGTCAGAGACCTTTTACTCAGCTTATACTATATGCCCATTCTTTTAATTGGGTTTTACAACCCTTCCCCTTTCTCTTTTTGACCCTGAAAAATATGTGACATATTGTTACTTCGATGGAGGTTTGATTAAAAAAAAAAAACAAAAACAGGATGCAGATTATTTCTTTCCAGGACTCTACAATATCGCTTCCACTCTGTCTTTTTGCCCACATGCCCTCATTTTGAGAAAAATACTTTTTATTCAATTTTTTCTTTTTTTCTTAAGCAAGCAAATGAGCAAACAATCTATAGTTGTTCTCATACTTCTCATCTCCCTTATTTTGCTATATCCCATACACAAAAACAACAACAAAATTTAAAAGGAAAACAAACACTTAACTGCTAGCTGTGCTTTTAGCCACAAATTACATTGCAAACATTTGGTAAACTGAATTGGAGTGCATAGTCTATTCTATAGACTATAGACTTCTGGGCTTCTTTTACCCTAAACTCAGATAAAATTTTATATGTTATTATTTAGAAAAAAAAAAGAAAAAACCAAAAACATTGCAATGCTCCTTCAATCAATGTCAAAAAATTGGAGCCTAGGAAATGCTGTTAAAAGTCCATTTGACCCTAATGCCTAGCATGGAGTTATCCAGCGGAATCTTTAATCTTGACTGTCCTTTGGTAAGGAGTAATTGGGAGGAACAGGGAGCAGGTTCGGTGGAGGGTGGTAAGCGGATGGTTCACAGATTACCCCTCAAGCCATGTGGAAGGCAGGAGAGAACACAGACCCAAAGAGCTAACTCTTATCAGGCCACATGAGGAAATGAAGAAGAATGAGAAATTGAGTCATATGCCATATTTACAGAACTTTCAATGAAAAGTGATTATTCTAAGACTGACTTTAAAAATTGCCAGATTAGAAGACTCCCTCTGAATGTACTAAGACACTAAGTATGTTGTGGGAGAATAAATAATAGCATGAAATTAAGGAAGTCCTACCACCTTTGCCTAAACTTTGAAATGGAGCAGATTTTGCCTTAAAATGTCTCTCCTTCCATTGCATTTCTTAGGGAACAGTTATTATTTTTCTTTGATTTAGGAGTCAGGGGCATATAATTATTCAGCAGATTTTATGCAAATCTTACTTGCAATTTAAAAATATTTCAATTACACAAAACATATATACCACATTTAGTGTCCTTTCCTATCCATTATTGTCCTTTGGCTTCCCCTCTTTGTCTTCTCACAAATGCAGTCACTGACACAAGAAATTCAGTGTGATTAGTTAATTGGGAATAGATTTCAGTAAACCCTGCTAGGGGAGTGGAAAAATGAGACAAAAGAAAGGAAACCGGAGGGGTATAGTATCAGGAAAGTTATCAACTGTGAGCAAAGGAATACCCTGATCTCATGGCAGGAAATCTAGGAGACAGCATAGACAACATTCCTCAGAATTATTCCCATGAAGGGCAAAAGTGTGAGGTATTTAAATGTCACATCCTCATCCATCACAGTTTCAGAACTTCTTTCATAGGTGTTCATTCTAAGGCATTTCTAGTTTGCTTCCCTGGAACTGAGCCTGCTCCTGAAGTTAAGGAGAAGCCCTGAAGCAGAGAATTGCAGTGACTGCAGGAAACATTGGCATGAAGGCAAGTATTGACTGACTATGGGTGGAGCCCAATGATCTGCAGCTATATTTTGTTTACCGAATGGAAGAGTAATTTTGTTTGGCTTCATTTGCTCTATTTCACACTTACTCTGTAAACCTGCTTAGCTATTTTCTTTTTTGCTGATTTCGTATTGATTTTGTCATCTTTTAAAAAACTCTCTATGCCTCCTGATGCCATTCAGAATTTCTGTAGACTATTATTCTTGATTTTACCTTTATCAGAAAATCTGTTGGAGTAGCTGGCTGTATAAACATAAGACTTCCAATTAGAAAGAGCAATAGATTTGGGAAGGTTATCCATATGGATTTTATAGATTTTTCTTCCATCATTAAGCTACTACTGTCAACTCTCAGTTATAATTACATTCCATCTTAAAGCAGACTGACTGCAAAGAGCAAACCAAGCATACCATTCTATTCTCTCAGGGAACCATTCGAATAGGGTGTAATTCATCTGTGTAAGCATTACCATATGTTCTCACATATTGTGGATTTTAGTCTCATGCCATTTACACTGTGGACCTTTCAATAAAAGTGATAGTTGATACTGAAGTGCTCAGTGTGTGAACTGGTTTGCAGGGAAATTCTAAGGATGCTTTCTTTCACCAATATTACAAGTTAGATGACTTAGATAGAAGCTGGCAATTTAAATTAATAAAACATTACATGTTCTTAGGTGATGGGAAAATAAGACATGGTAGGAAATTATTTCTGAAGTTGAAAGAATTCTTTTTTCCAGTAAGCCTTTTGTACTCTATGAAATAATTTAAACTGTGGCCACTAACCTTTTTGGCATCAGGGACTGGTTTTGTGGAAGACAAATTTTGCACAGACCAGTGGGGAGGGGGAATTGTTTAGGGATGATTCAAGAACACTATATTTATTGTACATTTTATTTTTATTATTATTACACTGTAATATACCATGAAATAATTATACAACTCACCATAATGTAGAATCACTGGGAGCCCTGAACTTGTTTTCCTGCAACTAGGCAGTCCCATCTGGGGGTGATTGGAGACAGTGACAGATCATCAAGCATTAGATTTTCAAAAGGAGAACACAACCTAGATCCCTCACATGCGTAGTTCACAATAAGGTTTGCACTTCTATGAGAATCTAATGCTGCTGCTGATCTGACAGGAAGCAGAGCTCAAGCAATCAAGCAGTAATGCAAGTGATGGGGAGCAACTGTTAATACAGATGAAGTTTCCCTGACTCACCCGCCACTCACCTTCTGCTGTGTGTCTCCGTTCCTAACAGGCCAGGGATCAATACTGGTCCATGGTCCAGATGTTGGGGGCTCCTGATTTAAAGAACTAAAAACCTACCTGGGTAAATCATAGCTAAGCAACAGCAAAAGGAAAATATTGATGCTCAAGACAATAAATTCCATTCCAATTTGATCTCTCTTTTTTCTTAATAAAATGTTGATGTATACAAGTACACTCCCTCCTTCTTTTAAAAAGTAAACGTTTGATTGTTACTCAATACTAAGTAGCAAATGTTTGATTGTTAACTCAGTACTAGGCTTATGGTGAGAGAAGATTCTCTAGTGTCTTGGTCCAGCCTCAGTCTTAGGCATGCTGTGGGCATCTGAGCCTAAAAGTGGGGCTTTCTCTACCCCTGCTTTCTTTCGCAGCCAAGCATCTCTGTGTATCTGTGGTTAGATTAGATGGAAGTTTTTATTTACTTTTCCAGTGGTAGTAGACTTCTGCTGAGTTTTGTAGGTTGATATTATTGGTTGCTCTTACCTGTATTCGTTCTTGTCTTCTTTTATTTTTACTCATGTTGGGTTTAATTTACTCTTTCTTTTCTACCTTCTAGAGAGGAACACAGTGATCATTGATTTTTAAAGTTTCTCATTTTGCAATATAGACCTTCAAAATATGCAAATTTTCCCTACATACTGATTAAATTTTTAATATACATGTACTCAAATTTTAAAATATCACATATTAGTTAGTGTTCCATTTAAAATATCTGATTTCTCTTTTCATACACATCTTCTTTGACTGAAATTATGCTAGTTGACTTCCCTATACTTTGGAATTTTTCTAGATAAACTTTTTATTGATTTATAATTTAATTACACTGTGTTCAAGAACCTAATCTGTAAGGTTTCAAGGTTACAAATTAGCTGAGAATTATTTTAGGACACAACAAACATTTGGTCTACATTGGAGAACATTCTATGTGGAAAAAAAATGTGTGTGTGTTTTATTTGTGTGCAAAATGTCTCTCAATCAGGGCTGTCTACAGAATTTTTAGGGCCTATTAAAAATAAAAATGCAAAACTCCTTGTTTGAAAGGAAGGTAGAAAAGTACTATGAAGGTGGTAATATATAAAGTTTCTTTTAGGAAACAAAGACCTGTCGTTTGTTTTGCTGTTGTTGTTGTTGTTTTCAATATGCCTTTTCCTATGAAATTATGGGATGCATATGTCTAACTCTCCACCCTTGTCCAGGTACTCACCAAGGGCAAAAAGAGACAACAGATGCTTGGTAGGCACAGGGAGAAAAGGAGATTAAATAGGACTGGAGCACCAAAGCTGGGGAAATAGATGGCTGGGAACCTATTCCATGGGGGCAGAGAGATGGCAGGAAGTGGGACCAAGTGAAAGATAAGGCTCCAAACCCTGATGTATGTTTCATTGTCCTATTGGACTTCATTTAAAATGTACAAATTCAAATGTAAAATTATTTTTCTCTTTGGCCAAGACTATAATACATAGATTTTATATATTCAATTTAAAGGGTACTTAATATCAATTATTGAAATAAATTTGGCATTATAGGAAGGATAAAATTAAAGACAAGTTTGTCTATATTCTGGCTGGATTCAAATGGTGTGGGATCTAATGTATGTTAATGTTGTTTTGGATTGCTTGATAGTTTTATTTTGTTTTGCTTAATCCTTCAAATATAGTAGCTTGTAAGATCTCTTATAAGATCTATAAAAACTTTTGCAAACTCAATATTTATGTAGTTTTCTAATCTGGTTAATTTTTCTCAAAAATTCTTTGACTTCGATGAAATTTTTTCAATAACTTCTTTATTATTTTTCAGTAATAAATGCATTATTGATGAAAAATGAAGTTGAAAGTGTAAAGTGCTCAGATGCAGAATCAGTTAAGTCTATCTTTTTCATTGGGCCCTGTCAAAATTATGTCTCTTACTATTATGAGTTATATAAAGAATTAAGTTCTGCCACCTTAAGGTAGACTTTTGTTTCCTAGGACATTGGTTACATTTCTAATTGTTTAGGATTCCAAAAGATGCGATAGTGTTTACTCTGCCCCCAATTACCTACTTTAATGATATACTCAACTATTCTTTATGTTCAATGTTTTATATAGTAGCAAAACAAAAAAATAGAAATTTGCATCCTTTAATTTCAAGATAAATTTATTTTAAACGTGTTGTGATTTTGTATGCCTTTGGTCAATTGTGCAACCACCACAAAAGTTGTTTCAGAAGCTTCTAGATAAAAAGTTTAACCTTTCTGGAAAATATTAGCTATCTCTGCCTTCTAGGTCAGGATCTTTATTACATGTTTTCTCAATTCTTCTAATTCTCTAGAAAAATTCTCAAATTCTTCCTTTCTATGCTCATGCTTGTTTATTTAAAAATTTGAAGGAGCTTCTGATTGTTTGCTTCATTGTTCTTACATCAGAACTTCTCATTTTACAGTATGTCTTTAGTGTTGATAGTGTAAGATTCCAAGAAGTCCTGGGGAAATATTTTGATTCTGTTACAATCATCTTCAATTTTCAAGCCTTTTGGAGTCTTAAGTTCATTTCTCCTCTGTCGAAATGCATTCATCATGGGTAAAGACTGTCTTGTTTTGCTTGCTTATAATCATCTTCATGGCAGACACAATAAAGATGTTGGCATCAATAGGATTAGACAAAGAACTCAAACTTGTCAAGATACTTCATATTTGGTCTTTTGCTCTCACTTTTATAAACTTAAATAGGTACACTATACTCTGGCTGGGTTTGGGATTGTATGTGCTTAATCAGAATTTACAAAAAACAAAACAAACAAACAAATCTTCTACAAATCCACATGATTTTGTAGTAGTAAAACACACACACACACACACACACACAACCCCCATAACTGTAAGTCATATTTTCAAACTTGATTGCAGTCAATATTGGGATTTAAATGTGTCCATGTAATTAAAGTGTTCATTGATTTGATTCTCTTGTGAAGCTCCTTAACATTGAACAAGCCTTTCAGGTGGTTGTATATCTTAGGCATATGGACACAGCCACTACCACAAAAAAGAGTGGGGGGGCAGTGATTTTCCAGTTTTATGAAATAGATTAGTATTCAGTATAGGTGAATTGTATAGAAATTCTAGCCCTTTATAAGAAATCGTTATCAGAACATATGGTACTCTTTTCATTCACCAGGCCTTTTTTGGGGAAGGTAACATTGCATGAGGTTCTCTTTTCTAGTTCATTGGAAAATATTTTATTACCCCAACTAGAAGGATATTTACTAATTGATCTGTTCCAAATGCATCCCAGTAGGAAGTCAATTGAATGTGGTTTAATAAAAGCCAATAGAGGCTGCTGCGGCTTCACCAAATAAGCACATTGTATTTTTAGAATAAAAACTATTCTGAGTTATTCAGAACATTCATGTGTAACTCAACTTAATTTTAGAAGAATTAAATTTTAAAAATAGTGATTCCAAAGTAACTGTTATGTGTATAAAATATATTAAAGAAAATAAGCAGGATTTTTGCATCTATGTCTATCAGAGGTGTTAGTCTGTAATTTTTCCTGTAGTATCCTTGTCTGTCTTGGGTATTAGGATAATGGTGACCTTGTGAAATTAATGTATAAGTATTCTCTTCTCTTCCATTTCCTGAAATAGTTTGATAAGGTCTTGTGTTAATTAGTAAAATGTTTGATGGAATTCAGGTATAATGCCATTCCATGTCCGGGGTTTTCTTTGATGAGAGATTTTTATTATTGATTTAATTTCCTTACTCATTTTTGGTCAGTTTGGATTTTCTATTTCTTCATAATTCTGTCTTGGTAAGTTTTATGCTTCTAGGAATGTATTCATTTCTTTCAAAACAAGACATAAAAATTACCAACTGGTATATGAACAGGTGCTCAACGTCAGTAATCATTAGGGAAATGTAAATCAAACCCACAATGTGACATCATCTCACAACTGTTAGGATTATTATACCGAAAAAGACAAGAGATAACAAGTATTGACAAGACTGTAGAAAGAAAAGAAAATCTTTGTAGAAATGGTAGTTCTGTTTTAAAGTTGAGGAAACTTCATACTATTTTTCATAATGGCTGTGTAAGAAGGTAAGTTAGCACAACCATTGTGAAAAACAGTATGGAGATTCCTCAGCCTTAAAAATAGAACTACCATATCATCCAGCAATTCCATTAGTGGGCATATATTCAAAGAAATGAAATCAGTACGTCAAAGAGGTATCTACAGTCCCATGTTTATTGCAGCGTTATTCACAACAGTCAAAATGTGGGATCAACCTGTGTCCATCAACAGCTGAAGGGACAAAGAAAATGTGGTGCATATACACAATGGAATATATTCAGACTTGAAAAAGAAGGAAATCCTGTCATTTGTGACAACATGGATAAATGGAAAGATGTTAGGCTAAGTAAAATAAGCCTGGTACAAAAAGACAAATACTGCATGATCTCACTTGTATATTGAATCTAAGGAAGTCAAATTCATAGAAGTAGGGGATAGGATGCTGGTTTCCACAGGTTGGGCTGGGAAGAGAGGGGAGTTGTTTTATGGGTGTAAAGTTTCCCTTTTGCAAGGTGAAAAGGTTTTGGAGATCTATTGCAAAACAAGGTGAAGATACTTAGTACTACTGAATTTACACTTAAAAACAGATGCTAAAATTTATGTGTTTATGATAATTCAGTTAAAAATAAAAGTAAATGCTTTATTACAGTATTTTCAAAACTTTTGTCAACTGAAAAAAGATTCATTCAGAAATATCTTATTCTTATCGATGTTCTATTTTGTTACTAAATTGAATGTAACAATTTAATAATTAATGAAAAGTTTCTTTAGTTATGAAAATATGTAAGATGTGCTACATATCAACAAAGAATTTTTCCCAAAATAAAATCTCATCATGCAAATTTGTTTACTGAAGTGCTGCAAATAGTTTTTAAAATTGAAGAAAAGCATTCCCTAGAAATTTTATTTTATTTTTCTGTATTTTTTTTTTTTCAGACTGGGTCTCACTCTATCACCCAGGCTAGATTCCAGTGGCATGATCATAGCTCACTATGACCTCAGACTCCTGGGCTGAAGTGAGCCTCTTGAGTCAGCCTCCCAAGTAGCTGACTATAGACATATGCTATAGCCCAGGTAATCTATAATAATAAATAATCTACTAATTATTTAGTAGCAGAGGGTCTCCCTATATTGCCAGGGCTAGTCTTGAACTCCTGGCCTCTAGGGATCTTCATGCCCGACCTCTCAAGATGCTGGGATTACAGGTGTGAGCCAGAAATTTTAAAACAAATAGAAATAGTAAAAAAGAGACAAAAAATCCTCCAATTAAACAAGAGGGTATAATATAATTGTAAACCAAGAAAAAATATAAGGTTGGAGGTAAGTAAAACCATATTAGAAAAGGTACATTGAATTGTGTCATTGATCTTGTAATGCTTAGATACTACATTAAAAAATTATGTACCTAATTATGTCATGTAGAGTAGCAGGTGGTAAAGCAAACTACCTGATATATAAATCTTTGAGAAAAAAACAAATTTGTATTAGAAAGTATGTGTATTGCCACTTTTTTCTATTCAGAAAAGTTAAGTCACAATGAGCAGCAGTAACACAGCCATATGAGTTCTACATCCTTTTTTTTCTTTTTAAGGAAAACCAATAGAAGGGCTAATTTCTTCCAAGTGAACATACAAACTATGTCTTCATGTCAAGTTCTCATTATCATTGAATCATTCCTAGACAGGAAAACCTGGGAGGTAAAAAAAAAAATTCATATTTATGACATCAAAATTGTGGTCCCCTCAAACAAACAGATGACTTAACAGTGCGTCATCACCATCACACAGATATAGTCCATATGCATCTTAGAGCAGGCCTGATGAATTTCAAGACAGTAAGTCTACACGTTTTATTCGTATGGTGAAGAAATATATAACCTAATGAATGTTAGTAAAAACACAACTTACTCTGCAATTTGTGAGAGGGTAATGAAGAACATTATGCAATAATCTTTTTCAATATTAATTTGTGGTTTACTGTTCATCATGTTTCTTTGCACCAATATAGCTACATATTTCTTTCTTTATTTTTTAAGATAAACCTATAAAAGTTTTATGTCAAAATCCCATAAGCCATAGGTAGTTGTTTATCATTCCAGATTTCCTTCTTTATCTACTTTTTAATATCTGTCATATGGACGTAGGTCTTTTTGTATGTATGGATGGATGGATGGATAAATGACAGATAGACAGATAGATGGATAGATACATTCTAATAGACATATTTCATATTTTAAATAATTAAATTTTATAACATTTATTATATTTTTCCCAGTTCTTCATATCTTCATATCACCAATGCATTATCTTCCTTCTGTTTTCTCATTAGTTTCACTACTCTAAAGTTAGATGTATAAAGGCTATGTAAAAACAATTCCATGGGGTGTGTATCACTTAAAATCTTACAATTCTAGGTAAATTCAGCACTGTTTTGAATTACTTTTAGTGACCTGGGATGCAAGTCAATGTGTATCAAAAATAATGGCATAAGCTACTCGGGAGGCTGAGGCAGGAGAACGGCGTAAACCCGGGAGGCGGAGCTTGCAGTGAGCTGAGATCCGGCCACTGCACTCCAGCCTGGGTGACAGAGCAAGACTCCGTCTCAAAAAAAAAAAAAAAAAAAAAAAAGACATTTTTAAATTACAACATCCATCATGTTCCTATTTTTTACCAAGAATCCTGAGAAATATCTAATGAAATTTCAACATAGAAAAATCTTGATCCTAATTGATCAATAAAAGGTCATAGTATCTAATATGTGGTTCTACATTGTGGTACACTTCAGCACTCTCTATATTTGCGTGATTCTAATTTATTTCTTTTCTTTATTTTAAAGGAAATGAGTTGAACAATTTTTATTATTATGAATCAATCACAATGCATTTCTCCAAGTAGCCAAATTTATTATGTCATCTTTCAGAAATGTGTTGAATATAATGTGGTGATTTTAATGTCATTTCTTGAATTTCACTTGCTGAGCCACAAATACTAATACTCCTGCTTTTTTTAGCAAGACATATTATATATACTTAATGACTTTGATATATGTATGAATTCTAATGTGATTTAAATGAGGGTAAAAACAGCAAACATAACTAAAATTGTTTGTCATTATTATTATTGACTTTCTCAAAGGCAAAAACATAACATTGAAAAAAGGCCTTCAAATTAAATTTTATTTGCACTATGAATGATTTAAGGGAAGTAATCTATTATTGTTTGAATAAGATAACAATTGCCTTGAAAGATGAAGTCCTATCTTGATATTGCAGAAATAATTCACAGAAAATATGTAAATAAAATACTTTAATATTTTTCATTAGTGATTCTGTATATGCCCTGGACTTAGCAATTAATATATGTAGAGAAGTAGTATATGACCTTCAATTTCTTAAAATTAGATATTCTAAATATGTCTCATGTCAAATTAAGAAAAATATTGATTTCAATATTGTTTTTGTATTAAACTCAGTTACTTTTCACATTCTATTCTTTGTTCCTTATTTGACTCTACACAATTTTTAAAATTATTATTATACTTTAAGTTCTAGGGTACACGTGCACAAAGTGCAGGTTTGTTACATATGTATATATGTGCATTGTTGGTGTGCTGCACCCATTAATTCGTCATTTACATTAGGTATATCTCCTAATGTTATCCCTTCCCCCTCCCCCCACCCCACAACAGACCCCAGTGTGTGATGTTCCAAGTGGACACTCTGTGTCCAAGTGTTCTCATTGTTCAGTTCCCACCTATGAGTGAGAACATGCGGTGTTTGGTTTTCTGTCCTTGCGATAGTTTATTCAGAATGATGGTTTCCAGCTTCATCCATGTCCCTACAAAGGACATGAACTCATCCTTTTTTTATGGCTGCATAGTATTCCATGGTGGATATGTACCACATTTTCTTAATCCAGTCTATCATTGATGGACATTTGGGTTGGTTCCAAGTCTTTACCATTGTGAATAGTGCTGCAATAAACATACATGTGCACCTGTCATTATAGCAGTATGATTTATAATCCTTTGTGTATATACCCTGTAATGAGATGGCTGGGTCAAATGGTATTTCTAGTTCTAGATCCTTGAGGAATCGCCACACTGTCTTCTGCAATGGTTGAACTAGTTTACAGTCCCACCAACAGTGTAAAAGCGTTCCTATTTCTCCACATCCTCTCCAGCACCTGTTACTTCCTGACATTTTAATGATTACCATTCTAACTGGTGTGAGTTGGTATCTCATTGTGGTTTTGATTTGCATTTCTCTGATGACCAGTGACGATGAACATTTTGTCATGTGTCTGTCGGCTACATTAATGTCTTCTTTTGAGAAGTGTCTGTTCATATCCTTTGCCCACTTTTTGATGGGATTGTTTGATTTTTTTCTTGTAAATTTGTTTAAGTTCTTTGTAGTTTCTGGATATTAGCCCTTTGTCAGACGGGTAGATTGCAAAAATTTTCCCCCATTCTGTAGGTTGCCTGTTCACTCTGATGGTAGTTTCTTTTGCTGTGCAGAAGCTCTTTCATTTAATTAGATCCCATTTGTCAATTTTGGCTTTTGTTGCCATTGTTTTTGGTGTTTTAGTCATAAAGTTCTTGACCATGTCTATGGCCTGAATGGTATTGCCTAGGTTTTCTTCTAGGGTTTTTATGGTTTTAGGTCTGACATTTAAGTCTTTAATCCATCTTGAATTAATTTTTGTATAAGGTGTAAAGAAGGGATCCAGTTTCAGCTTTCTACATATGGCTAGCCAGTTTTCCCAGCACCAGTTATTAAATAGGGAATCCTTTCCCTATTTCTTATTTTTGTCAGGTTTGTCAAAGGTCAGATGGTTGTAGATGGGTGGTATTATTTCTGAGGGCTCTGTTCTGTTCCATTGGTCTATATCTCTGTTTTGGTACCAGTACCATGCTGTTTTGGTTACTGTAGCCTTGTAGTATAGTTTGAAGTCAGGTAGTGTGATGCCTCCAGCTTTGTTCTTTTGGCTTAGGATTGTCTTGGCAATGCGAGCTCTTTTTGGTTCCATATGAACTTTAAAATAGTTTTTTTTCCAGTTCTGTGAAGAAAGTCATTGGTAGCTTGATGGGGATGGCATTGAATCTATAAATTACCTTGGGCAGTATGGTCATTTTCACGATATTGATTCTTCCTATCCATGAGCATGGAATGTTCTTCCATTTGTTTGTGTCCTCTTTTATTTCGTTGAGCAGTGGTTTGTCATTCTCCTTGAATGGGAGCTTCCCGGATTAGACTAAAGGTTAGAGTAAAACTGATATTAGTCACTTATTGCAAGCAAGGAAAAGATTTTAAGAGGTGTTAAGAGTTGCCAGTGGCATCTTACAGAAAGGCAAGTACAACTAGGAGAAAGAAAATTGCATTCAGTTTTGATTTTTAAAAGATGTGTTGGTAATCAATTTAAGTATATTCAAAGGATTCATCATAAGCATAAAAGAGAAAGTAAGTGCAGATAATATAGACCATTCATTCAAGAACCTTGTAGGGAATGGCAGAGGGAAGTACAGTTTTGTTTAGATGAAGTTTAATATTAATGCAATGTTTGATGTGTTTTCTTTTCATTTTTGAGATAAAGGTGAGCACTTATATTAAAAAATCAGTAAGTAGATATTATATTATTTAAGATGCTATAGGTAGGCAATATAATAAACTGAATAGGATATACGAAGAAGAAAAAAGGACTATAATAAAAACAAATGGTAATAAAGTTTCCAAGATGAAATTAGTGTCAGGAAAATAATAAAAGAGATATTATTATATGTATAATACTATATGTATTATAGTAGCACGGCTGGAATGATTATGTACATTTTGGTCTTCAATATTAATTTTGCTCTCCCGATTTTCAACCCAGAAACTCATCACATTTATAACCATCTAGCAAAATCTCATATTTGATATGAGAAAACAAAGACTCAGATGTTTGATTGATCTCTTCAAATCACCTGGAAAGGCAAACCCAAAATAGAACAGACAAGACACCTTAGAAGAGTTGGCATTTGCATCTCATCTGTTGTTTGCCAGTCTTAGTATTCTGATAGCCTCGAGCTAAGCTACAGCAAGCCCATCTCACATGCCCCAGGCTTCAAAATCAGGATTGCACCTCCTTGTGGTTACAAAGTACTTTAGCTGGGGTGAGCGCTTACTGGGTAGAGGGCTTCATAATCACGTGGTTAATTTTGCTGACTATGTGTTTTGGAATTTAGGCTGATAAACTCATTTTCTGTAGGAGGTTCTTACCTGCCCTCGTTTCTCCTCCTCTACCTACATCTCTTCTCCACTCCTCTCTTTAATCCCTGTTCCTCTGCCATTTCTAAAAGATCAAATGATCTATTGATTCAGTCCCTTCATAAAACCTGATATTATTAATATTTTCACATACATTTGAAATTGGCCTATACATTTATTTACTAGTACTAAATAACAGTGAATAATATAATTTTGAAGTCAACCTAACAATAGACTCATGAAATAATTACTGATAGGGATACTCTGCCTGTAACATGCCCCGCTACGGTCCCTGCCTCCCGGTGTCCATGCCCTCATATGAGCCTCTTCTTCTGAGTGTGGGCTGATCTGCTAACTCATATCTAATAGATTATGGCAATATTGATGGGCTGTCAATTCCAAGATTACGGTACAGAAAGATTCTGGCTTCCGTTTTGGTTGCCTTCTCTGTCTCTCTGTCTCACTTCACTTTCTCTTGTGTGTTTCTTTCCTCGGTTTTGATGATGATTTATCTATCGTCTTAGCCTTTAAAAATTCACCAGCTGTTAGTTTGCAAAGTATCTCTATTGCTTTGGTTATTCATCTCATAGATTTTTGTATATTTGTTATTTCTTTGTTCTGTTCTATTTCTTTTTTTTTTTTTACTTTAGCTTTTTTAGTTCACCACATATCTTATTTATTTTTTATTACAAATGAGTTAATTCAAATCTTCATTGTTTCTCAAATACTCCTAATTGTATGTCTTTGCATGCAGAAACACATAAACACACAGTTATCTCACAAACTAAAATTATTGCCATGTATCAAAACTTTTATCTTATTCATGAATAGTTATTTAACTTGTTATACAATTGTAGATTGTCAGTTGCTTTGCAATATTTTTCCATTGCTTCATGACATTGGCCAGTTGCAACAAATTCTGATATTCATCCAGTTCTTATTTCTTTGTAGGTAAACTCTTACATTTGCAGCTACAAATTTATTGCATAGGAAAAAATTTAACAATATATGTGTATATATACATACATACATATACAATTATATGTATAAATTTCATATGCTTCTGTAAAGTATAAAAATAGAGTAAATATTTATAAATCCACCAACCAAAATAAGTAATGGAAAATTACCAATGCCATTAAAGGTCTCCCATTATCTATATTTGGTCACATATTCTTCACTCCTACTGAGGTATAATAACTATCCTGAATATGAATATTCTGAATATTATCATTCCCAAGTTTTTATGTATATTTTAACATACATGTATTAATTGCTGAAATATGCATATGCATATATACATTACTGAAATGTGTGAATAGTAGTTTCTGCTTTATTTAACAGTTTTTCTAATGTACTATTCTACAAATGGCTTTTTTTTTTAAATTATACTTTAATTTCTGGGATACATGTGCAGAAAGTACAGGTTTGTTACATAGGTATTTATTTGCCATAGTGGTTTGCTGCACCCATCAACCCATCATCCACATTAGGTATTTCTCCTAATACTATTCCTCCCCTAGGCCCCAACCCCCAACAGGCCCCAGTGTGTGATGTTCCCCTCCCTGTGTCCATGTGTTCTCATTGTTCAACTCCCACTTATTAGTGAGAACATGTGGTGTTTGGTTTTCTGTTCCTATGTTAGGTTGTTGAGAATGATGGTTTCTAGCTTCATCCATGTCTCTGCAAAGGACATGAACTCATCCTTTTTTATGGCTGCATACTATTCCATGGTGGATATGTGGCACATTTTCTTTATCCAGTCTATGATTGATGAGTATTTAGCTTGGTTCCAGTCTTTGCTATTGTGACTAGTGCTGCAATAAACATACATGTGCATGTGTCTTTATAGTAGAATGATTTATAATCCTTTGAGTATATACCCAGTAATGGGATTGCTGGGTCAAATTGTATCTCTGATTATAGTTCCTTGAGGAATCATCACACTCTCTTCCACAATGGTTGAACTAATTTACACTCCCACCAACAGTGTAAAAGTCTTCCCGTTTCTCCACATCCTCTCCAGCATCTGTTGTTTCCTGACTTTTTAAGGATTGCCATTCGAACTGGCTTGAGATGATATCTCATTGTGATTCTGATTTGCATTTCTCTAATGACCAGTGATGATGAGCTTTCTTTCATATGTTTGCTGGCCACATAAATGTCTTCTTTTGAGTAATGTCTGTTCATATCCTTCAACCACTTTTTGATGGGTTGTTTGTTTTTCTTCTTGTAAATTTGTTTAAGTTCCTTGTAGATTCTGGATATTAGGTCTTTGTCAGATGGATAGATTGCAAAAATTTTCTCCCATTCTGTAGGATACCTGTTCACTCTGATGATAGTTTCCTTTGCTGTGCAGAAGCTTTTTCCTTTAACTAGATCCCATTTGTCAATTTTGGCTTTTTTTGCCATTGATTTTGGTGTTTTAGTAATGAAATTTTTGCCCATGCCTATGTCCTGAATGGTATTGCCTAGGTTTTCTTCTAGGGTTTTTATGGTTTTAGGTCTTACATGTGAGTCTTTAATCTATCTTGAGTTAATTTTTGTATAAGGTGTAAGGCAGGGGTCCAGTTTCAGTTTTCTGCATATGGCTAGCCAGTTTTCCCAATACTGTTTATTAAATAGGGATTCCTTTCCCCATTGCTTGTTGTCATCAGGTGTCAAAGATCAGATTGTTGTAGATGTGTGCATTATTTCTGACACCTCTGTTCTGATCCATTGGTCTATATATCTCTTTTGGCACCAGTACCATCCTGTTTTGGTTACTGTAGCCTTGTAGTATGGTTTGAAGTCAGGTAGAATGGTGTCTCCAGCTTTGTTCTTTCATCTTAGGATTGTCTTGGCTATATGGCTCTTTTTTGGTTCCATATGAAACCTAAAGTAGTTTTTTCTAATTCTGTGAAGAAAGTCAATGGTAACTTATTGGGGATAGCATTAGCATTGAATCTGTAAATTACTTTAGGCAGAATGGCCATTTTCATGATATTGATTCTTCCCATCCATGAGCATAGAATGTTTTTCCATTTGTTTGTGTCCTCCCTTATTTCATTGAGCAGTGGTTTGTAGTTCTCCCTGAAGAGGGCCTTCACATCCCTTGTAAGTTAGATCCCTAGACATTTTATTCTGTTTGGAGCAGTTCTGAATGGGAGTTCAGTCATGATTTGACTTTCTGTTTGTCTATTATTGTTGTATAGGAATGCTTATGATTTTTGCACAAGCAAAATGTATATGCATATATACATCCCTGAAATGTATGGATAGTAGTTTCTGCTTTATTTAACAGTTGTTCTAATGTACTATTCTACAAGTTGCTTTTTTTAAGTCAATATTATATTTTAAGGATGTATTCATATTAATGCTTACAGTTATAAGCCATTAATTTTCATTATAGTGATTATTTCATGTCATGTGTACATCAGTTATTATTAACCATTCATCTGAGAGAGAACATCTGGGTGCGTATTTCATTATTAGCAGCAATAGTAGTACATACATTTTTTAACGTCTCCATGTTCTCCTCTGTAAAATTCTCTTTAGTTTGTAAACTCTGGAGAGGAATTGCTAGGGCATAAAATTTTAACAGTTTTACGATGTTTCATTTCTTCCTTTCAAGTCACTTGTCTTATTCAAGAGAGTATAATCTTTTCCTTTCCTTTGTTCTTCTTAATACATTTCAGAATAACTTTATCAAGTTCCATGGAATTCCTATTGGGATTACAATTAGAACTTCAGTAAATGTGTGGTTCTATCTAGGAAAAAAATAACTTCCTCATTTTACTAATTTCTCTTTTCCCTAGGGAAAAGGAATATGTGTATTTTGTCATTGATTTAGTTCGCCCTACAGTATGTACTGAAAGACATACTCCAAGTTGTTTATACCACTGCTCCATTGAAGGCACAAATCTCCTTTCAAACAGCTTGAAAATTCTATGATTAAATTCAGTAATTTGTAAAGCAAGACCTGAGTCCTTCCCTCTAGAAGATAATCTTTAAAAAACAGAATGGACATATTATGATAGATGTAGGATTCAGACTGTGGGGCTCTACCACTGATTGCTGAGGCACCCAGAAAGACTATCCATTTGATCATTTTTGCCAGTTTTACCTCAAATAAGCCCAAATGATGATGATAGGGAATTTCAGCCTAAATGCCCATCTTTCTCTGGGTCACTATAGAAAGAAGTTTGTCAGTAGCAATGTCTTAATTGAGTTCTGTGTTGACTGGATGAATATGGTGGTGCTGAACTTTCACAGCACATTGAGAGCAGTCCAAGTCAAAGACGTAATTATTTTGTGGTACTAAGTGACTGTATTTAAGAGTAAAGTGCTCTCTAGATTTTTGAGGTATTGTCAGTTCAGATTTCCCTGAAAATTCATTTCAATTGGAAAGTTTACAACTACTTCTTAAATACTCTCCACAGTTTTACAAGTTGACCATATACTCTCAGGTGGCAGATTTCCTTTAATGCATTTCTTATTTCCCCAGTTACCTTTCAAGTATGTTCATTTTTTTCTAGTATCACATTTAGCTCTTTACCTTGCTGTGCCAAAATATTTCAAATGGTCTCCAGAATGTCTATGTCTGTGAACTTATTCAAGCTCAGAGGAAAATCTAGTAATTGCAAAGACCAAGAAAGAAATATCAAATGTTCTCTCTTCTTTGAATCACTTTAGTGCTAAGAGTAGAGGAATTACCTGTCATGTAACTCTAAATTAAATTTACTGGGAAAAAAACAGCAATGACTTTCATTTTCTCCTTGTGATCAATATGTCCATGTTGTCCTCAATATTTTATGCTTTTTCTTTGTATTTGGCCTTCCAATTATGATTAATGGAATTACATTTTCACTTTCTTTGCCAATTTATCTTTTTATTTATTTAAACACATAATGCTATATTACATATAATAAATACATGTATTATTTTTAATAATATACAAATAATTATATATACTCACATAAGATTTAACAATTAAGTGTGCTCAGCATTATTGGCAATTGATTCAGTAATAGTAAAAACAAGAATTACAGATTATCTCAAGATTAATATTGTTGTTCTAAAAAGGTTTTAATGCTTTTTCCTATTAAAGAAAAGTCATTTTAATATTCTAAATGTATTCTCAATAGCTTATAAATATATTTTAATTGTAATTCTAATTATTTGATATTTATTTGTGAAAATCCACTGGAAAGGAAATGGAAATATAGTAACAAGCAACAGATTGTAAACTGAAAACAGTTTAAGCCCAATACAGAATCAACAGAATTCTGACAGGCAAAGTACTTTTGCTAATGTATTGATTAATGTTTTTCAGCTGTTGGCATTCCTCAGTGCATATGGGTAGACACAGATATCTTGTCACCAGAGGCGCACGGAATAGCAGGAGGTCATTTCACCTGCTGCTCGTAACTGTCAGTACTTGGCTTTTGGGCTGCCAGGCTACTCCAAAGGTTTGTGAGGGCCCAGAAATAGTCTTTTCAAGCTGTGATTGGGATGGCCTGTTTTTTTGTTGTTGTTGTTGTTGTTGTTTTTCTAACAGCAACTGCTGCTATGTGGATATGAGATAAAAGAGGTAAGCTCTTTCCGTTCTCTTTAAAACCATGAAGATTTGCTCCTTATTGCAGGACTAGCACCCCTTCTTCATTCCCTGCCTCATCATTTCCCCAGCCTACCCCTCCACATCCATTTTATAATAAAAATTAAATAAAGAAATGGAATGTTTTCCACTGATTTTTTCAGGCAGGCCTCAGTAATGTAAAGCAAACTACATTCTATGTTGGTCTAAAAGAAACAGTCTATACAGAATAGGGAAAGCTTATAATAGATTGAAACCTGATACGCAGGAAAGAAAACAGGAAAGGAAACACATAAGATCCTTAAACTCACTGCCTCTTCATGGTCAGCAGCAGGGTGTTAGAGTAAGATAGAAAATTGAGACAAGAAAGAAAGAAAGAGAAACATATATCTCCTTTATGGGTTTTACAATGGACTGAGTAAATAAGCCAAATGATGATGGCAAATATGAAATCTACAGCAACTACCAGCGATACTGCTGACCACAAGTGAAGGCAGCCTCCTTCAATTGAATAATGAAACAGCAGGAGCTCTCTAGGAAGGATTCATGACAAAAATAGCAACAGTATATTTGTTATGAATAACATATACTGTCTGAAATAGGAAGAAATCTTTCAGGAGACACTAAAAGTTCCCCAGGTCCTCATTACTGCAGTCACCATAAAGAAGAGAGGAAAAGTGGATGACTACTTCTTTCCATTTGAATGAAGAATGAGGATTTTAAAAAACCCCGCAGATTGGCTTAATCGAGCTTTGCTTTTTAAGAATGTTTACAATTAATCAAACCTAAAAGCGCATTGTGAAAAGCATTGCACTTTTATCCTTAATTTATGATGCCATGTTTACTTTCATTTATGAATATCCCCACATGTTACTACAGATTTGTCAGAGCCGTTTGAGATCTGGCAAGCATTTGACAGAGGAATATAGAAATATAAAGCTATTAAATATCTTAGTTATATTATAGTTCATTCCATTTATTTGGTAGATGAAAATAGAGTCCAATAGGAAATAATCAATTTTCACAAATTCACTCTAAGGAGTAAATGAGCCGAAATTTCTAGGGTTACTGATTCCAAACCATTGTGACTCCCAGACTGCTTTTATTTATTTGTATGTTTCATAATTAACTTTGAATCTAATGTTCTAGGAATGCTACTTTTAAATTAAAACCTTTTACTTTGGATTTTCCAACATAAATTTTAAATATAATTTTTGTCCCTCCTCTCAAGATTTTCAGGCCAAGCAGTGGTAGCTAAAGAATGTGGTTTATTGGACATCTGAGCTGTGGTGTCCAAGTGATCTTATCATTTAGCTCCCACTTATAAGTGAGAACGTGTGGTATTGGGTTTTCTGTTCCTGCATTAGTTTGCTGAGGATAATGGCTTCTAACTCCATTCAAGTTTCTGCAAAGGACATTATCTTGTTCTTTTTTATAGATGCATAATATTCCATGGTTTATATGTACCACATTTTCTTTTCCCAGTCTACCATTGGTGAGCATTTACATTGATTCCATGTCTTTGCTGTTGTGAAGAGTGCCACAGTGAACATAGACATGCACATGCCTTTATGATAGAATGATTTGTATTCCTTTGGGTATATTCTCAGTAAAGGGATTGCTGAGTCAAATGGTAGTTCTGCTTTTAGGTCTCTGAGAAATCACCACACTGTTTTCCACAATGGGTGAACTAATTTATACTCCCACAAACAGTGCGTATGTGTTCCTTTTCCTCTGCAACCTTGCCAGCATCGGTTATTTTTTTTTACTTCTTAATAATAGCCTGACTGGTGTGAGATGGTATCACATCATGGTTTTGATTTGCATTTCTGTAATGATTAATAATGTTGAGCTTTTTTTCATATGTTTTTGGTCACATATGTGTCTTCTTTTGATAAGTAACTGTTCATGCCCTTTGCCTTCCTTTTAATGGAATTGTTTTTTTCTTGAAAATTTGTTTAAGCTACTTATAAGTTCTGAATATTAGACCTTTGGCAGATGCATAGTTTGCAAAAAATTTCTTCTATTCTGCAGATTGTCTGTTCACTCTGATGATACTTTCTTTGTCTGTACTTTCTTTGTCTTTAGTTTAATTAGATCGCATTTGTCAATTTTTGCTTTTGTTGTAATTGCTTTCAGTGTCTTCATCATAAAATCTTTGCCCTTTCCTATGTCCAGAATGGTGTTGCCTAGGTTGTCTTCTAAGGTTTTTATAGTTTTGGGTTTTACATTTAGGTATTTAATCCATCCTGAGTTAATTTTTGTATATACTGAAGGCATGGGTACAGTCTCAATCTTCTGCATATGTCTAGTCATTTATCCCCAGACCCATTTATTGAACAAGGAATACATTCCCCCATTGCTTGTTTTGTCAACTTTGTCAAAGATCAGATGGTTGTACATGTGCTGCCTTATTTCCTTGCTCTCTATTTTGTTCCATTGATGTATGTGTCTGTTTTTGTACCAGTACCATGCTGTTTTGGTTAGTGTAGCCCTATAGTATAGTTTAAAATCAGGTAGCATGATACTTCCAGCTTTGTTATTTTTGCTTAGAATTGCCTTGGCTGTCGGCTTGGCATGGTGGTTCACGCCTGTAATCCAAGACCTAGGTGGGCAGATCATGAGGTCAAAAGATTGAGACCATCGTGGCCGACATGGTGAAACCCAATCTCTACTAAAAATACAAAAATTAGCTGGGCATGGTGTGTGCCTGTAGTCCCACCTACTCAGGAGGCTTAGGTAGGAGAATCACTTGAACCCAGGAGGCAGAGGTTGCAGTGAGCCGAGATTGCACCATTGCACTCCAGCCTGGCAACAGAGTGAGACACCGTCAAAAGAAAGAAGGAAAGAAGGAAAGAAGGAAAGAAGGAAAGAAGGAAAGAAAGAAAGAAAGAAAGAAAGAAAGAAAGAAAGAAAGAAAGAAAGAAAGAAAGAAAGAAGGAAGGAAGGAAGGAAGGAAGGAAGGAAGGAAGGAAGGAAGGAAGGAAGGAAGGAAGGAAGGAAGGAAGGAAGGAAAGAGAGAGAAAGAAAGGAGGGAAGGAGGGAGGGAGGGAGGGAAAGAAGGAAGGAAGGAGAGAGAGAGGAAGGAAGAAAGGAAAGAAGGAAGGAAGAAAGGAAGGAAGGAAGGAAGGAGAGAGAGAGGAAGGAAGAAAGGAAAGAAGGAAGGAAGAAAGGAAGGAAGGAAAGAAGGAAGGAAGGAAGAAAGGAAGGAAGGAAAGAAGGAAGGAAGGAAGGAAGGAAGGAAGGAAGGAAGGAAGGAAGGAAGGAAGGAAGGAAGGAAGGAAGGAAGGAAGGAAGGAAAAGAAAGAAAGAAAGAGAGAGAGAGAAAAAGAAAGAAAGAAAGAAAGAAAGAAAGAAAGAAAGAAAGAAAGAAAGAAAGAAAGAAAGAAAGAAAGAAAGAAAGAAAGAAAGAAAGAAATGCCTTAGCTATATGGGCTCATTTTTGTTCTACATAAATTTTAAAATAATTTTTTCTAGTTCTATGGAGAATGTCATTGGTAGTTTGATAGAAATAGCATTGACTCTATACATTGCTTTGGGCAGTATGGCCATTTCAGCAACACTGATTCCTACTATCCATGAGCAAGGAATGTTTTTCTACTTGTTTGTGTCATCGCTGATTACTCTGAGCAGTGTTTTGTAATTTTCATTGTAAAGATCTTCCACCTTCCTGATTAGTTGTATTCCTAGGTATTTTATTCTTCTTGTGACAATTTTGAATGGGATTGCATTTGTGATTTGACTCTTGGCTTAACTCTTATTGATGTATGGGAATGCTAGTGATTTTCGTTTGCTGATTTTGTATCCCGAGACTTCACTGAAGTCATTTATCATCTTAACGTTTATTTCTTTCTCTTGCTTGATTGCTCTGTCCGGCAGTTCAAATACTATGTTGAATAGGAGTGATGAGAGAGGACATCTTTGTCTTATACTAGTTTTCAAGGGAAATTATTTCAGCTTTTCCCCATTCAATATGATGTTTGCCCAGTCAGTTTGACATTGACTGTGGGCACACTGTTTTTAGCTGTAAGACTTTAGATGGATTGTTAGAATACCCAGACTGGGGCTGTTGCACATTTTTTTTTTTTTTTACATTTTTATAGCTGTTAATAAGGCACTTGTTATCCTGTAGAAAGAAAGCATGTATTGATAAGGATTTAATAATCACTGAAATATACCAGTCACTTTTTTACTTCCAAGATTACAACAGATATTAAGAAGAACAAATTGTTTTTATAGGGCTATATTCACTTATTCATTAATTTATTACATTCCATAGGCAATAAGTGATAAATCAAAGTATGGAACATGATTGTTTTAGACATATATTGGGGTAAATTAAACAGGGTGATAAGAGACAAACAATGACTGGGGTGGTCTTGGAAGATAGTATCAAAATCCAAATAACAAGAAGGAGCATTTGAACATTTAGGGACAGCAAGTGCAAAGGTCTTAAAGCAGAATGTTTAGTGTGTTTGAGAGCATGACTAAAGTAAAGTGATCATTGGCTTTGATGAGAGGATTAAAAGGTTAACAGTCTCCTGAAGGAGACATACATACATAGTGGTCTAATTGAAGCCTAAGCCAGAATAGATCCTACATTCTAAGGTAGCTAAAAATGTGATTAGTTTCACGTAGTTGAATAAACCTGAAAGAGTAGTTTCCTAGATTTCTAATATGTATCCAAGGAAGTAGCTTAGTTTAATAAGGCTTAGTCCCAAAGCCATGCCATAAGGAAGGTTAACTCCAAGCTTGGAGATAACACTAAGCTTTTATAGTTGTAACGTATCATATCGATGTGAAGAAATTGTGCAAAATTTCTCTGTGTTCTAGGAATGACTGGGAAAATGGCAGTATAGTTCCATGCTCACCAAACTGTGGTGAAACATTTATTGACAAATGAGCAAAATTCTATTTATGAACATATCAGTAAGTAGGGTCTGGGCTCTTGGCACAATCATGAAGGGATTTTAGGAACTGATATATGACACCATAAAGTGACTTCTTACATGATCAGGATAGATAGATAGATAGATAGATAGATAGATAGATAGATAGATAGATAGGAAGATAAGAAGATAGGAAGATAGCATTGTGAGAAAACGAATACATCAATGAGTAAACCCTCTGTATAGCTATTGTTCTAAGTGTTGAACATGCAGTCACATGTTTAATTTTAAGAGTGACCCAATAGGTTACTTACAGTCCTAACCTTACCTAAAATTTCATAGCAAATAGATGGTGGAGCTGGAAATCAGACCTTTCAGACAAGGTCTGGCTCTACTGCCCAGGCTGGAGTGCAATAGTGTGATCTCGACGCACTGCAACCTTTGCCGCCAGGGCTCAAGCCATCCTCCCACCACAGCTTCCCGAGTAGGTAGGTCTACAGGTTCACACCACCACATCTGGCACATTTTTGTATTTTTTGTACACAGGGTATTTTGCCATGTTGCCCAGACTGGTCTTGAACTCCTGGGCTCAAGTGATCCACCCACCTTGGCCTCCCAAAGTGCTGGGATTACAGGTGTGAGCCACCGCACGCGATGAGGGTCCTTGTTCTTAACCATTATATTGTACTGCCTGTCACATAGGGTGTGAAGCAGGAGTGTGTACCAAACCTCCCACCTCATATTGATATATAGATCTCTGCATTAAACTTCAAACAAAGAAATAATAATGCTCTGGTAAAATAAGTATGAACAAAATTATAAACGAGAAAAGGCATTCTCCTTTGAAGACAATATTAGATTTGAAAGATCAAAATACATTTTGAAATTTATGTCATCGTAGTGTAGATCATACAGTATATTTCTGGCAGTTCTCCACTTTGCCATATTTGGGCTTGATTTGGAGTTCATGGGCTTTTCTCTGTGCTTAATACATTTCTACTCATACCTTCTACTGGTAGCTCGTTACTGATGAGCTCCACATTTCCCTTCAGCCCCCAGCACAGAGCTCACATCTTTCAGGAAGCCTTTTCCAGATACTACAGCCTTGGCTAGGTATCCTGCTTGTGTGCTCTGAAGAATGTCATTTATTAATGTAATTTTAGAGCAAAATATACATATTTTTAGTAGAAAATTCCTAAGTGTATACAACTCGGTGCTTTTGGAGGGTAGTATAGGTTGTATATTTTTCATATATATATATATATATTTTTATATATATATATATGTGTTTGTGTGTGTATACACACACACACAAACATACACACAGGGACAGATATATATTGTATATATGCTGTATTCATAAACTAAGTGACAATAAATTAGTAAAGGTGTTAGTGATATCAGAGTTTCACCTTTCACTTTTTGAAGCTGTGAGGGAGAACAACAGTTTCCCATAAAATGCACCTGAGGTCACCAGGTAACATCACCAGTGTAAAACACGAAACCACTATAAAGCCTGCTTTTTTTGTTAATCTTTTCTAACATGTATTGCATCAGAATAGTTTGAAAGACTATAGCAATAATAAGGTTAACATAAATTATATGTAGAGTAGAAATTAATTGAGTATAAAAATGTAAAAATAAAACTATTTATTTCCTCAGAATTTTGGCTTGCAACCCTGTTCAGGCTGATCAACATCCAAATAGTTCTCCCTTGAGAGTTCTCTGCTAACCAGGAGCCCAAAATGTAAGAAGCTAAAAGTCTCCACTGATTGGATATTTTTGTGGATAATTGTTTTGTAACATTTAATTTTTTTCTCAAGTTTGTATCATTGGTTCTGTGGCTTAAGATTTAATTTTAAAACTGTTTTTAAATGGCAGTGGCTATTTTATCATGCCCTGTGACTTTCTTTCTTTTATAAAATAAATAAGTATGTATTAGGAACATTTAGATTAGTTAGCTTTTTTTCTGGTTTCATGTAGTTTTGTGTTCATCAGATCATCTCATGATCATGAAAACACTGGGCAGAGTATTAATTATTTTGTTAGAGGAGTAAATGGCATACACTGAAAGCTAAACTGGGAAACGAAAAGTACCCTTATGAAGAATGAAGGCAGAAATTTCAGCCAAATTAGGATGCATGAAATGTGGAAAATTACTGTTTGAATGTTTATCTGCAGAGTAATATAACTGTTCTCAGGAATACCTGTGTTGGATGATTTATAGTTTTTGACTTGCTTTTGATCTTCATAATTATATTTTCAATTTAAGGGTAATTTACTTATACCTACATGGGACAATTTTAATAGAAATGTACAATTGCATTGTTAAATTAGCAATTTAAACACACCAGCTCCCTGTTTTAAATGCATAGCCTTGATGACTGTAAATGTTTTGTTCATAATTATTGCCCTCATAATTCATATAGGCTGAAAGTGTAATGAATTTGTGGAAACCACAGTAGCTAATGATACCATTCCTGTAGCATCACTAAATTAAATCTCCAAAGGCAATTTTATATAGGACCAAAAATCTCTACTTGGAAACTAGAAATTTTGCAACTTTATATAACTTGCTTGGTTTATAGCATTTGAAACATCAGCAATTATGCATTCAATGTGTAATTCCCTGATTCAGGCAATTATCCTTATTCGAATAAGTGGGCATAGAAATGTAAAAATCACTAAGATTGAACAATTTTCAATTATTAAACTTCTTTGCATGGAGACTAACTGCTGATTGAGAAAAACACATTTACCTAACTCTCTTGTAAGATATTCCGTGTCGCTAAATTCACACTTTGGCATTCTGAAGCTGAAACATTTGTATAGCATATACTTAAACTGTATAAACATTCTGGGGTATACTGTGAGAAAATTAAACTGTCTTACCACAAAATAAACTTATGCAGCAGCTACCTATGTAATTCTTCTGTGATCTGGGGGCCAAGAAGCAGATGGGGAAGTGGTTCCCAGAGCACCTCTACAGCTGGAATGTCACGTGGCAGCTATGGGAGAATCTATGCTTCAAGAGCTCCACGCCCAGCATCCTGGAATTAGGCTCTGCATTAGACCCAGTGAACATCCTGAAAGCATGAAAAGTCAATGGACTGCATACATTTCTCCTCTAGGAGATTTCGTTTCTCTCAGGGCATAATGCTGAGTGGATCCTGCAGTTTCCCTTCTCTATCAATGGGGTGGTAAGCAGGCAACAGTCCACTTAGGGCTATGCGAGGGAGAGAACAAAAGGGCACACCTGTATCAGTCCCTCCATCCCACAGCCTGTCTTTGTCAAATCAAACCCATACTTGATGGTATGTTACTCAGGAAGATGACTTCTTTAAGACTCACCTAGAAATTCACAGGAAGGAAGGAAGGGAGTATAGGAATAAATCCATTTAAAACAAAGTCAAATAACTTAAGAAAGTTTAAGAAAACGAATGCTGGAAACTAAATGGGCTAAAATAATCTTTCAAATTTCTAAATTTAAAATAAATTGCTCAAGTCTGGGACTTCTAAACGTCTCGCTTAGGCCTTCTTATACTAGAAATAAATACACAGAAAAGACTGGTGCAAAAGACAGAATCTGAAAAGATTGTTTACGAGATTTAATGAGGACACTATATACAGAGGGCATTAATAACGGTATTGAGAGGCTCCAGAGACTAGCAACAGTGAGAGGACATTAGCAACCTAAGTCTTAAAGGGCTAAGGGAGAACTAGGACAACTCCACCTCCACCAGAATGATAGCCTCTATGTAATGAATTCGTATGTGTCAAAAATAATAATGAGTTTCTAGATTTTTTTTTTTTTAGTTTAAAGCAAAAGAGACTACTAAGGAAATGCGGCAATATTGGCAGATGGCGTCTGTCTAATTTAAACCCTGCTTCTATTATTACAGGAAAACTACATTGAGTGCTCCATAAAATCATGTTCAAACTTTTTTGGCACAAAAACAAACAAAAACGTAAAACAGTATGTGGTCAGAAAAATAAAAGAGCTACAATGCTTTGGGGACCCAGAATATAAGTAAATGGGGAAAGTATGGAAGACATTGCAGAGAAAGGGCATTTGATCCGTACTTTGCAACAAGAGTAGAAGTTTAACTTAAAAAGATTAATAGAAGTAATGGTAAGGGTGGCTTGGAAATGTTGAAGATATTTGAGAACAGTTAGCAAATTGGAGTGTTCCATGTACTTATTTAGAACTGGTGATCCAGAGGACAATTTTCTAATAAACTAATTAAATTAATCCTGCTGGGACCCTGTCAAAATCTTTAATCAAAAATCTTTATTTTGATTTTTCACTCCACTATACCATCAAGGACTTTCTGTATATCTTGATTACCAAGTGAAGAACAGGAGAGCTATAAAAATGTTAATATTCATATTAATAATAGTTTATATTTTTATATTAACTTTCAAAGAAAACCACAAAGTATTTCTTGACAAACATTTGGGTGACTGCACGAAACGTAGATGAACATCAGCACTGTCTGACAGTAAATGTAAAACGTGTTACTTTATCAAAAACTCCATTTTTTGTTTTCTTAGCTCTTTAGAATAGTTCACTAAAACTCAATATGTCAGCTAATCTGTAAAATGATTCCGGCAAAACTTCGGCTGCATGAGTAAACGTTTTCCTGATAGCTGGTATTACATTATGAACAAAAGTTTTTCATTCATTCATTCTAATTGCACCCATTTGCCCCAATCAAACAATGAAGGTTTAACTATACAGTTGATGATTTTCTTTCTGTTTGTCAGAGAACTTAATAAATACTCTACATTCTGAAGCTATCAGCCCAACTGACCATCCTGATGAATGGAATTTCTTTTAAATAAAAGTATATTATTGCCAGAGGAGAGATTCGTAACAATCAGATTTTTTAAGGGTTCATCCCTGAAGGACAGTTTCATACATCCTTCTCTCTCTGAAAGACCAGGGAGTTCTAAACTTTCTAGGAAACCATGGTGGCTCTATGCTACCAGAAAAAAAAAATGCTGCAAAGTAGAGCATATGGCCTAGCATAGGAAACTCATTTTTATCTTTTTACATGCCCTTAGATCACTTTCAGGGCCAAATTTTGCTCTGGGATACTTAATTCTCATTGAATTCAAGGGCTGCTGCCTGCTGTGAGGTAAATGCGACTATAATTTTAGAAAGTTTTATTTCTAAAACAGAAAATAGCTCAAAGAACTCAAGAATGATCTGCTATGTAAATTAAAATGGTAATATAAATTCCAGGGCCACGTTTTCTAGTTCTCAGGCTTTGATTCATTTTAGCTTATATTTGCAAAATAGGAAACAGGTGATTATCTGGACAGATTCGAGCTTTCAAATTTTGTTTGATCTTTCCAGTGAAAGAAAGTCAATTGTTTTATTTTCTAAAAGAGATAATTGCCATAATTATGTACCTGTCATGTAGAAATTACCAGAAAAGACAATACTCAATTGATAAACACCTCAATATGATTTCCTAAACTCACAAGTGCCACAGGTTCTGTCTGTGCATCCGGAAACATGGCAAATAGGCAGAATGGGGTATTGTACAATCTATCAGGCTTTGGAGTGTTGCGATAAATGAATCCATTAACACGTAATGTTCCCATTTACTCTAGAATTATCTTCAGACTGAATTATAGACTAAATGTATCCTCATTAACCCTCCGTACAGCAGCTTATAAAATAATATTACTCACCATAACATTAATTACTAGAAATATCAATTAGAAAGATGTGAAGCTATTCAGATTTTGGGGGGCAAATTTTCTAAATAGAGATGACATTTAATTATGTATGCTCAACATGCAGGCTCTCTCCATCAAATCTAAGACTGAATTCCATATCTTTTTGTCTTTTATTCCAGAGATTTACAGAATTAAACCTTTACTTACCAAAGATTTCTTACCAAATGGACCAATAATTGAGACAAGTTGATTGAAACTCTAATCGCATTAGATCCTTTATTTTTATTACCCATCAACAGTAAATTAATGATTTGAAGATGCTTAGACACAAAACTTCATTTCTCCAGCATGTGAACTTGGGCCAATTACCTACCCTCTTCTTTCTTGAATTGCCTCATATGTAAAACTGAGGTAATAATGGCATCAACCTCAAAGAATTGTTGCAAGTTTTAAATGAAGGAATATGGTAATATCTAAAGTGCCTAGAACAAAACGTGGTGAATAATAGGTATTCAATTGAAAGATTCATTTCATTTTCATAAATCATACAGATTTTAATAAACACATATTTAGCCTTATTAAAATTCTTCCATGGATTGGTGCTTATCTTTGTATATATAAGTACAATGTTCAGCACTGGTTGCTGCTGTGTCTACTGACTCCGTTTAGGGAGCTGGTGACCTGCTTTTATAAATAACTTGTAGAAACATGGAGACTGGGCCATGCGCCGTGGCTCACACCTGTAATCCCAGCACTTTGGGAGGCCTAGGTGGGCAGATCATGAGGTCAGGAGATCGAGACCATCCTGGCCAACATGGTGAAATCCTGTCTCTACTAAAAGTACAAAAATTAGCTGGGCGTGGTGGCTGCCTGTAATCCCAGCTACTCAGGAGGCTGAGGCAGGAGAATTACTTGAACGAGGGAGTCGGAGGTTGCCGTGAGCCAAGATCGGGCCACTGCACTCCAGCCTGGCAACAGAGCGAGACTCTGTCTCAAAAAAAAAAAAGAAAAAAAAAAAAAGAAACATGCAGACTGAGGCAAGGGAGACCCCAAGGGACAATAGCAAATCTCCATTAAAGCTGTAAATAGAACACTAGAGTTTTATCTTCCAGTCCAGTGCTCACACTAATAGGATAGACTTTGCTCCCTCTTCCATGGGAACATTCTAAGTTTTCTTTGAAGTGAATATACTCTTCACAGGCTTACAATTGCCTGTAATTATTCACATGGGGACTCTCAGCAAAGATGTGGTAAAGGTTCCATCTGTATGGCTTCATTTCAAGGACCTGAAGCTTTGTGCCTCCTCAGAAATGGAGCTGCCAAAAGAGCTGCCAAAGACAATTTTGCTTCCAGTGTCCCTTGCAAAACTGCAAACTAGATTCTTTTCTGTTGTTGCTGTTACTGTCAAAAATTAATAAAATGTCATGTTTCTCTCTTGGTGAATAAAATTGGAAAAGCTGCTTTAAGAACACTTTGTTCAAAGATATGCTAGTCAGATTATACAAATTACGTACAGTGATAATATTAACCTTTCCTTCAGCCCTGTGCTTGTGGAAAATAATGATGATTAAGAAATAACCCCATAATTTTGTGCTCCCCAAACAGCTTTATTGCAAAGAAAGAACCACCCTTTCCCACACAACTTCGATAAAATTCATGGAGCCCTCTTTTAAACCCGTGACAAAGCCAGACAGACTCTCCAAATTTCACTTCTTTGCCTCATGAAAGATTAGCTGACTCTTTGTACCGACTGACCAATCTGGACAAAATACTTGCGGCCTTAACTTTACCAAATTTTAATTAAGCTTCTTTTCTTCCCTCAGAGCCCTGAACTTTGACTCCTTCTCTGCCAAACCCAGTATTAGCAGGGAGTGTGGAACAACCCTCCCTTAAGAGATCCTCCCCTCCCTTCAGAGAATATTTTCTGCTCAAATGTCAGATCACTTTGCCCTCTCAACACACTCACCCATACCCAGTTTCTTAGCCTTATTTACTCCTGCCTATAAAAGAAAATTTCTTTCTACTTGACCCTTGTAAAGTTTATAGATCTTATGGTCAGAGGAGTCTCTCCACTGCAATTGTTCCCATCGCCTACAGCAATAGTTCTCTCCTTTATTGCAATAATCCTTTTGAAAAAGTGTCTCTGTGCCTAAGTCCAGATTTGCTTTTATTTGACATAGGGCATATAATGAAAACATAAAGATGAAGGTTAAAATGAGTTTTTCTCATATCTAAGATGTGAAAATAGAAACTCTTCTAGTCTCAGTTTTCGTATAGCATGAAAACTACAGAATATATATCTATACCACTATTCAGGATTTTTGAAGCAGAGAGCAGAAGACCAGTTTTGCAACTCCTGATACCCACATCTGGCTAATAAAGTGGCTAATAAAGAAGATCATGAAGGCCTAAGAAGCAGAGAGTGACAAATGAAAAACTTTTTTTTTTTTTTTTTTTGGTGAGAATCATTAGTGTTCTGTGTGTCTCACTCCTCGCCCTCCAAACCACCTGTGTGCATGCACACATATACAACATCTAATCTAGGAAGTGGGGTTTAAATAAGAGTATTAGATAACATTGGCATGTGACTCCTACAGTACAAACATATACATGCCTGAATCCCATCTGAGTAAAATAAAGGATAAGAAATTAGATTGCAAGCTGCTTATTCAAGGGCTTATACAAGGGATAAAATTAAAGTGATTTCACCAGGAGATCTGCAGTCCCAAAGTCTGTAAAGCAAGAGATGTAGTTGCGATTCCCACTAACCAGATATGGGCCATAGGAAAAAGACATGCCCAGAGTTGCCTCAGGACCTGTTCAAGAAAAACTGGGGTAAACAAATCTCAAAAAAGGAAAGCTTGGGTTATCTCCTGATGTCTAGAGGCAGAGAAAAGACAAAGTTAAGAGTCAGAGAATAATACATTACTCCATTAAAGAAATTGCTCTGACATGTCTCAGCAACTGTGGGGGTGGGGGGCTCTAGAGAATTCAGAAAGAGGTTCTCAATAGAGTGCTCACATAACTGTCTGTTTAGAAAACGTGTCACATACTTAAAACGTATCAGTCGAGTAAGAACTACACTGTCCCTCTTATGTCTTTTTCTTTCCAATACAATATACCCGAAGAGTTAGCCAGGTAAAGGAGGTAAGAAAACATTGTGAGATATTACATTTATGGGAGTGCTCTGGCTAGTTAATCCTATAGTTTATTGCTGCTTTTTATTCATATCTGACTAGGCTATTTTGAAAGCAGAGATAAAGTTAACTTGTTGAAAACTGATAGTAATGCAAATAATTTCTGTCCATAGAAATAAAAATTGTGCCTGGTGAAATGCAGTTTACATTGATATTGGATATTGACTAGCTTTGGAAGTTTTTCATTAGTTTGTAAATTTATTTTAGTATCTCAACAAGAATATAATCAGTTATTTCTGTGATTACGGGTATATTTAATAAAGGCATCCCTAATTTTAGTCATTTTGGGTGATTGCTCTTAATTTTAAATGGTGTTACTTTAATCTAACATTATAGATAAATTAAATTTGATGATATCATGTGTTTAGAAGATAATATGTGTTTTAGTTTGTGTGGAGAGACAGAGGACAACTTTACTCCAGATACTTTTTGTTTTCTAAACAGAATAGGCCAGGTGCAGTGGCTCTCCCTGCAATACTAGCACGTTGGGAGGCCGAGGCAAGTGGATCGCTTGAGTGCAGGAGTTCAAGACCACCCTGGGCAATACGGTAAGACTCTTATCGTGAAAGAAACAAAGGAGAGAGAGAGAGACAGGAGGAGAGGAGAGGAGAGGAGAGGAGGAGAAAAAAGAGAGAGAAGAGAAGAGAAAGAGAGAGAGAAGGAAAGAAGGAAGGAAGGAAGGAAGGAAGGAAGGAAGGAAGGAAGGAAGGAAGGAAGGAAGGAAGGAAGGGTAAGAAAGAAAGAAAAAAGAAAGAGAGAGAGAGAAAGAAAGAAAGAAAGAGATGGGAAGGAAGGGAGGGAGGGAGAAAGGAAGGAAGGAAAGGAAGGAAGGAAGAAAGGAAGGAAGAAAGGAAAAGGAAAGAAAGAAAGATTACTTTGCAGGTCATCTTCTGCTTAAAAAGAAAAGTGACAATCATTACTCTTCCTGACTACAACTACTCTTAGTATATATGCCCAATGATGGGAATACAGGCTCCATAAGGACACTCAAAATGCATCTTATTCTCCAGTAAGTGCCAGGTCGAATGAAACTCCAACATAGCTACTTATTAACAGCTTCTAGAATTGAAATCTCACTATCAGGCCACATCCAATATGTGACATATGCTTGCAAATTTGTGGAGAGAAAAGATAATAAAATACATGTGATCAAGACAATTGAGAAAGTCAATTTACAGCTTGGACTACTTGCATAATGGTTTTATTTTCTAAAATGCATTAAGGCTTTATTTATTACATTCCAAGAGTATCTTTCACTGCCTCTTAATGTCTTAATGCTCAAAGCTTAATTTGTGCAATGTCTTACCCAAAAGAGCACATTATTGAGAATAGCTTTCCCTATACTTTTTTTAAGAAGAAGAATTCATCTTGCTTTCACATTTATATATGATAACATCTAGTATAAGAACAAGAAAAAAATCTTAAAAATATAAGTGAGTGGCTGAGGCAGGAGAATGGTGTGAACCCGGGAGGCGGAGCTTGCAGTGAGCCAAGATGCGCCACTGCACTCCAGCCTGAGTGACAGAGCGAGACTCCGTCTCAAAAAAAAAAAAAAAAAATATATATATATATATATGAGTGACTTACTAAGAAACTGTTTAAAAATTTTTAAATAAGTAATTTACTAGAGTAATATTACATATTTCTGGTAATGAAGTCTAGCCTGGTGATGATAAATTGCAGAAGGAACTCACATATTTCTCCTGGTGAAATGAAAAAAATAACAAATGTCCAAATTTTAAGTAATATAGCCAGAGGAAAAAAAATCCAATTTTTACATATAAAATGTTGACATGCTATATAAATTGATATCCTATATAGCTATAAGGAAAAGAGCAAAAAATAATGAAAGAAATATTTTTGGCAATATTGTGCAACTTCAGATGAAAGATCAACAAAATAATAAGACATAGCAAAAAGTAAATACTTAGACGAACTTGGTGTTAGTGACAACTTGACTCATTTATCATTTAGCTTTTATTTTATTAGCAACTATTAATTCAATTCCCTGAAGGCACTAAGGATCCCACAGTGAGTGGAATAGATTAAAAATCCCATCCCTAACTGAATGTACATTATTTTGCGGGGAGATAGTCAATATATAGGTTTCATTGTAATATAAACAAACAAAAATAGAATGGAAAAGCATGTTAATATTTTACTGCCTTTCCTGTGTTTGTGTCATCTCCAGTGGTTTAGTACGGAAAACCACAACAAAGACCAGAGATTCACCTTGCATGGGTATAGACTGCCCAGAGTTTAGGGAGAAGCAGAATCAAGTGTGCTATTTATTTCCAAAACCATTGTAAAGTAGTTGTAATTTTTAAAACTTTGATGTTTAAAAAAAATTGTCTCATATTAGTATCTTGTATTTCTCTACCATTGCAGATAGGGTTTTTACTATACTAATTTACACTGTGTTTCTATTGGATTATTGTCTCTCAAAGACTGGCAACATGTAAGAGACTCAGATTGAAAAGAAAAATCCCAGAAATTCAGATAAAATAATGAATAATGGATCATTGTTAAGGAAATATAAGAAGACAGAAAAATTATGTATGCTACATCTGCAAATGTCACAATTGCTGAGTAAAGATCTTTTTACAGATTTTAATCACCTGGAATGAGAGGAGAATAAAATAATATAAAATTTAACAAAAATGACTCTGAAGACCCTCCATATAGGATCAAAGAAAAGGTAATCACAAGAAAAGAGAAAAGAAAATAAGGAGTTGCTTTAGCAGACACCTTTGCTGCCTTGTGTGACCCTCCTTCTGCTTACCTCTGACATTAGCTGCAGCCGCAATGCAAAGTTGCTTGTGAGTTCAGACATTTTGTGTGCTAGTGGGGTCAGCCCCCATTCAAACCTATCAGAAAGTCGGGGGAGTTCATTTCTCAGAGGTTCTGATGCGTGGAGTCCCCACTATCTAGAGCAGTAAATCTAATTGTGCACTTGTAAAAACTTTTCCTCCTTTCCTGTCTTTTTCTGCCCTGTCATCCTGCTCCCTGGATCACATTCCAAAAAACTACCCACACTGGAGTCCTTGTGCCTGGCCCTGCTTCCAGAAAAACATACACTAAGATACTGATTCAAGTAAAAAACCCTCCAGATTTCAGTTGAACAGAAGCAGCGCTAGAACACAATTGCTTTAAAAAAAAAAAAAAAGTCAAAACAAACAAAGCTTATATTACCTAACTTAAATATAGAGATCAGAATGAGGTGGGGATAACTGTCCTCTAGAGTCCTAGGGTGAGAGAGAAACTAGAAAATCAAGCTCTGTTTTTGAAAACTTTCTTTAACGTGTTTTACTCACGATTGAAGTGTATTTGGATTATCTGACAATGAAATAAAGGAAAATAACTGTTCTCATTCACTCATTAACTCTTTCTTGTGCTGATAATGAATTTAGGAAGCAAAACAATTAGCCAAGTTGTTGTTCACTTATTTTTAGAAATAGCAAACACCAATGTTAATATTGCCATTTTTAACCAGAATTTAAAGATGAACTATGCTTGTTTTAGTGGATCCATTGAACTATCACCATCCTAACCCTTCTCAAAAACCTTTTTTGTTTGTTTAATAATAGAAGTTAGATAAATGCTAACTGCTGCCTTTACTATGACTAAACCAACTTAATTGACCAGTCTTTCATTGTGTTGGAACAGAAATCTATAATTTCAGTCAATTATTTCTCTAAGTTTTTTGTCAGGTACAAATTTTCTTCCTGGGAAATATTTTGAACTTGCCTCTTACTGAAGTAGTTCCCTGTGAATAGATATTCTTCAGGGAAGAGGCTGCTATCCAGATTACAGTTGACCCTTACAGGTTTCAACTGTGAGGGTCTACTTACAAGTGATTTATTTTTTCAACCAAATTCAAATGGAAAATACATTATTAGCAGATGTGAAACCCAGGTATGTAGAGGGTCGACTTTTCAACTTTTCATAGCTGTGGGTTCCGCAGGACCTACAAAGGGACTTGAGTATACATGAATTGGGGTCCTGGAACCAATCCCATACCTATACCTAGGAAGGACTCTCTTTAAATTGTACATTTATATCAAGGGTGCCTCCATCCAACTGATATCTGAGGAAATCCTTTAAATTAATTTCATAGAATACCTAGATATGTTGACTTCAGACACTAAATCTTAACTTTTGATTGAAGCTATCTATTATCTGGGCCCTGACTGCATCAAGAAGACTGTAGTAAGACTTTTAAAACGACACTAACCAACAAGAAAAATTCCAACAATTCACTAGTCAGGGGAGTATATCTAACGTCATACCCCCTTACTCATGCAAAAAGCTTTGAGTGTTTAATATGTATCTAGGTTCTAGACTGAGATAATCTTGTCTTTCTTAAAACATCCATTCTAGTACCAGAGATAAATATTAAACAATCACACAAATACATGATTATGAATTGAGATGTAGACTTTCAAGGAATACAGTGTCCTAGCAAACCACATCAAGAAAGTCATTAGCTACTCTTGGAAGACTATGAAGGCTAAACAAAAAAGTCATGTTTAAGTAGACTGAGTCAAAAGTGAAACAGATGAGGCTGACTGCGCAGAATCTCTGTGCAGCCCAAGACTGAGAACTCTGGGTTGTGAGGAACCTTGGTAAACTGTGTCTTTCTTTATGGAGCTAGAGGGGAGCATCTTCTTTAATACCATTATTTTTGAAACTTGTATTTTCTTGTAACTGTTTAGAAATTTCAATACTTAAGTTTTTCTCCCTGAAATAATGTTTATTTTTCTCTCTTTCCCTTTAATCATTTTTAGAGTTAGGGCTTGAATCAGTCCAAAAGAAAAAAGCAACAACAACACTGCTTTTAAAAAGTTTTCTGTGATAATAAATATGGGAACTTTTCTTGCAGTCAAGAAGTAGATGAAATATTCCTTTTACATAACTTTTTAGGAGATATCTACATGTCATATCTTATTCCCAAGATGATTTAGAGATAATTTAAATACCTAAATCTGTTATGTTTCTTCAGCTGGGCTCTCTCCTCTTCCTGAACAAAGGTGAATTATAGACTTCGGCCTGATGATTGGTTTAATTGGATTTTGTATATGAGAATCAAAAACTTCCTCTTGATGATTTTCCATGCCTTTGGTCTATCTTTGGTCCTTTTCCCTCGTTAGAATATAGCTCTAAATAAGTCATTGCCCACCTATCAATGATTCTCCAGACCTTCCACCCATCCAGTTCCAGAGTTGTCGGGGCAGGAAACTTATTTTATAAGTGCGGTTGTATCTCAAATGAACTTAAACTTGAATAGGTTCCTTTCCCAAACTTGCTCTGTCAGTGAATGCAGGCCTCATCATCCTCCTTTAGTGTTTCCACCCATATAAAATTTATCACCAAATCCTGTTTCTATTTTACTTCTTACCTCCTGCATCTCTCCTTCCTTCATTGTTTTACTGGCTTTACCTTAGTCCAAGTTACTGTCATTTCTTAGCAACAGCCAATTAATTATTTTCCCTAAATCTTTTCTGGTTCCTTTCCTATCTGTTCGTCAAATTGTAGCCAGAGTGATCATTTCAAAACTGAGATTTGATTAGTTTAATTCCTGTCAAGTTTAACATCAATAAATGGTGTAACATTGCTCTTAAGATAAAGACCCAAATCCTCAACGTGGCTTACAAGTCCCGAGGAGAAAATTTCTCTTCCCCTTTCTCATTGCACCACAGTCAGACAGACCCTTCTCCAGTTCTTCCCCCTCTTTTCAGAGCCCTTTTATGAGGCTGTTCCCACAGACTGAGGTGCCACTCCCTTCTCCATTCCCTTCATATGCTATCTTTTGGTTCCCATCAGGAGCCTCATGCCCATAGAGCAAACCATCCTGAGCTCAACTCAGGGCCAGTTTCTTTAGTGTATTCTCACACACCATTGTATTCATTTTCTATAAAGTGTTTCAGTTGGCCTAGTTTGTAAGTATACATTCAACAATGCAATTGTTTTATTAGTGTGTTTCCCCTTACATTAATGAAAACTCCGTGAACTAGGGACAAGTTGCATTGTTAATCAGTAGTATTGTCCTAATGCCTTGCACAGTGTTTGGCCCATGCTGTAAGCTCAATAAATATCTGTTCAATATACTAATTCACTATTGTTTTCTCCAAAAACTTCTCAATTAACAATTGGTACTCATATCTGTCCTATATATAACAGAATAATTTCAGAAATCCTGGCTAATGAAGGAAAGAATTGAAACCTCCTCTCTCTTCTAATGTGAGCACTTGCTGACCTGTACCCCACAGTTGAGGGTTCTGTTCGATGCTGTCAGGGTGGGCCGAGGGCAAGCAGAGAATTTTTCCTCCATGTTGTTATTCATGAACCTAAATTTAGGGTAATAATAATGTCACTCCATAATCTCGCTTCATTTTGCCAAGTGAAACAAATCAACTGAGAATCAGCTTACAATATGCAAGTGAAGTTTTTTAACCATGTAAATAGAATGAATTTCAGGAAAACAAATTTCTAAAATTGCAAATAGTGTTCTAAAAATGAAATAAATAAAGCTTCTAAAAGGTAAATAAAGGTAAACAAAAATAGCAGTCATCTCTTTAGAATTATTGAAAAGTCACTCATCTAAACCGTGTAAGTGTCAAATTCACCTAAACCTAAATTATACGGAACATATAAAGTAACTAAGTTAAGCAATGTAAGAAAAATCAATCCAGTAAAAAAAAAGTATTTAGAAACTCATTTAATTAGGTTGGCATAAGCTCGGAAAAGATAAACAATAAAATCAGTTGCAATTTGTAGGATATATTTAAGATAAAGTAAATAATTTTAATTATGTGATACTGAAATGATTAAACAGTACTGTCTTTTCTAAAGGTATGGGAATTGATGACAAGAGTCTGGTTAAAGGCAGAGGCTTTTATTCTTTTTTTAGCTTTTGTCTTCAAATTTAAGAGTAATCAGTTAACCAGAACAAATGTCTGCTAAGACAAGAACAAAAAAGAAAACTCAATATTATAGAGGCACAAATAAAAGGCACAAAAATTATTTAAGAAAATAGTGATTTCTTTCATGGATCCCTTTTCCATGAGAAAGATTGTTCATAACATATAGAATATGAAAGATATTCTGAATTATGGCATTAAGGAGCATGGTAACTATTCTTTTTTTTTTATTTAATTTATTTATTATTATTATACTTTAAGTTGTAGGGTACATGTGCATAACGTGCAGGTTTGTTACATATGTATACTTGTGCCATGTTGGTGTGCTGCACCCATCAAAAGGGTAACTATTCTTTTAAGAAACAAAGAATGAAAACCAAACAATAACAACAAGGATGATAAAACCTTGATGGAATAAAACAAAAACTCTGTTGTTTTAAAGTTCTGAAAATTGCTGTCCAAGAGAGTCTATGACTCTCCAAACCGAGGTCATATTATATTTCTGTCAATTTAACTTTGATAAGTAAATGTCCCTGCTTTGTGATTCATCAGAGAAAAAGTCAGATTCAATTTTGCTTGTGATAAATATAGATCTGGAATGTCTGGGCATCTAAGCTATTAAACACTAGACAACTATAGTATTTGGATATTGGATGGATTTGGCTTATTACATAGAGTGCTTTTACAATCAGCAGACCCATAAAACAAATTCCTAAAGCTTCTATAATTGAATTTTGAATTATTCTCTAGCTTTCATTTTCAAATCAGTTACTTAATACTTTCCTAATGATTTAATTATCATTTCATTTATTTAACATATTTTAATAAGGTCCAATTATGTGCTGAGCATTGTACTAGATTCTTATTGAAGTAGATTTCAATAAAGATGAGTCAGTATTTTAAGCCATGTTTAGATTTAGTGATTATATAAAATTATGTGCACTTAAACTGACAGATTGAAAAATTAAGGTTTACAAATACATACATTTGTAATATATATAATTACTCAGTTCTCTTCTGTAATATGAAAGAATTAGATCATCACTGGGGTCCTTCTATGTGATTATATATCCTGACTCTTTTAAATTTATTCAGATAGCCTCCGTTTCCAGAAATGTGTTGGCATAGAAATCTGTTCATCAATCCTTCCCATTCTTAAAAGCTGACTATAAATCCACATTACTCATGGAAGCTACTCTAACTAGAAACTCCCTCCCCTATTGAAATGTCACTTAAACTTTAGTTCTGCTTCTGTTGTTGCATATGTTTCTATTATATTGCTTAAGTGCATGCATAGACTCTTTGCCTTTGAGGTCAGCATTTTTTCATTAGCTAGTACTGTATGAAATGACATTTGGGATTCTTACTAAATTTATACAGAAACTTTTTAATCAGGTATGATTTATTTCTATATTTTGCCTCAGACTTTTGCTTCAACTGTAGTCGAACATTACTTCTACATTTACTTTTGAATTTTTAACACAGTATAGTTTCTTTCTGTTTATTTACTTGCATTAATAACTTATTGCATTAATCAATCTTCTGGCATTACCATAGACTGGAATTCTGTCAAATATTAACTAGTCTTTTTATGTTGGTTTTTTTTGGGGGTTTGATTGAAATATTTTCTGAAATGTTATGAAAATGTAAACCTTATCAAGAAACTTAATTTACATGTACACTCATTTCTCTTCTACATTTGTGAAAAGAAAATAATGAGGTAAAATTACCTGCTCTTTGAATGGACCTCATTGTGTATGAACACAGTGATATGCCTAAATCTTCAGATCAGGAACAGTGACTACCATCCCACGGTGTTGGTGATGACCACAGAAAGATGTATAGAGATCATGTTCTTTTTCTTCCTCATCTTCTTTCTTTCTTAAAAATTATTTCCTTCTTGTTTAGAGAACTTCCTTCAGTCATGATTTTAGGGTTACTCTGTTGGTGACAAATTCTCTTCACTTTCTTTTATATATGAATGTCTTGATTTCCCCTTTATTATTAAAAAAAAACTTTTTCGCTAAACATAGAATTCTCGCTTGAGAAAACTTGAAAATTACTGCATGATTTTCTTCTGGCCTCCATCATTTCTGATGAGGAATCAAATATCATAATTGTTTTTCTTTAGAGATAAAGTGGCTTTTCTCTCCATTTTCCAGATTTTGTTTTTAGTTTTCACAAGTTTGACTATGATGCATCTCACTGTAGATTTACTTTGGGTTTACTGTTTTTGGAATTCAGTAGTTTAAGCCTGCAGGTTTATATCTTTTGCCAATTTGGGGACATTTTCAGCCACTTTTTCTTCAAGGATGGTTTATCCCTGACCTCTTTCTCCTCTTATTTGGAAACTCTGACAATACCAATGTTATACTTTTTGTTATAGTAAAGCAGGTCCCTAAGACTCTGCTCTTTTTTTTTTTAAGTCTATTTTCTCTCTGTTGTTCAGATTAGAAAATTTCTATTGTTGTCTTTCAATTTACTAATATTATCTCTGACTCTTCTATTCTGCAATCAAACTCATCCATTGAGTTTTTAATTTAGGTTGGTTTATTCCAGATCTAAAATTTTTATCTTGTTCTTTATAATTTGTATTTATTTGCTTAAACTCCATTTATCTGCTAGGAATTTCTATTTTTTTCATTTGTTTCTAGTGTATTTGCAATTACAAGGTGAAACATTCTTATGATGGTTGCTTTCAAATATTTTTCAGAGAATTTTAACAACTCTTTCATATGAATTTTGGCTATGATTGATTGCATCTTTTCATTGAGTTTAAGATCTTCTTTCTGATGTGACAAGAGATTTTCAACTGCAATCTGGACATGCCGGGTTTATGTTATGATACTGCAAATCATATTTAAATGTATTTTAGCTGGCTTCCTCTAACAATGCTTCAGCAAGCGAACAGGGGGTGCCACTTTGTTTTTGCCAACTGGGGGCATAACACCAGATTCCTGACTCAGATGTTTGTAGCACCTTAGATAGTAGCGAGGGGTCCTCATTACTGCTCATTAGTGGTGGGAGTTTTGGCTCTCTACTATGCCTCGATACTTACTTGACTGGAAGAGGCAGCAATGCCTCATTATTGTTCCCCATATGGAGTTTACTGACCCTTCAAAAGGATGTCCTCATCACCCCTGGGAAAGAGTGAAAGTCCTGATTCTTCATTAGCCCTCTTTAGCTACCACATCAGATTGGAGGGTGAAAATGGGCTTCTGCCAGGTTGGGGTAGAAGTCTGTGCTCCTATTTGGTTCTCATTGACACTGTAGTTTGGGTTGAGGAGCGTTGTCATTACTACTTGGGAGAGACTAAAGCCCTTGCTTCCTACTTGACGTTCTACGACACCATCCTGGCAGAAGGCCTGGAGTGCTTCATTATAACCTGAGTGGGGTGAAAGTCTAGGCTCCCTGCTTTGCCTTTTCTTGCATGGATGGAAGTTGGCCCAGTGTTCTTCTGTACTGTTGGGCTGGAGTGGGGTGGCTATTGTCTAAAAAAGTTCTGCCTTGCTACATCCCTTTCCAGGACAATTGGCTAAAGAAAGCAGGCTTTGTTGGTGGGGATGGTATTAAATTCATTGATGTTTCTGGGTTGCTGGCTTCTTTAGTTTCAAGGCTGGTATATATGAGGCAAAAAACAAACAAACAACAAAAAAAAGAAAATACAAAAAAAACTCACTGCCATGTATTTTCTTAGATCTCAAGTTCCCTAGCCAGTCTGTCATATTCTCTACGCCCTGCAGAGTGTTCATGTTTGTTTTATATATAATGCCCAGGGCTATTTAGTGCAAAGAATGAAGAACAGCACACATACTCTAGCTTCCCAGAAGCAGAACTTCTTTTACTTACTGCTAATTAGAACAAAGGGACAATTATAAAATTTGTAGTCATTTTTCAGGCACAATAGCATAGGATCTTATAACTACTATTTCTGTTGTAAGTTTTAATTATGCAAAATACAAATTAATGTTACATTAAGTCAAAAAATAGAAGTCTGCTGGTACCTGGTGCTCAGAAACAGCCTAATAGTCATCTGATAAAAAGTTTTTCTGTGTGCATGCTTTTGACTTTTATTGTCTATAGACTTTAATTTTCATTTTGATTTTTTATGAAAAAAAACACAAAACAAAACACTCAGGTACTCTTGCCACTTTTTGCATCACTTGGGCATTTTACCAGGTTACCAGGACATCTCAGTGATTACTCACAGCAATTAAGTAATCTTATCCACAACTTTCCTTGGCTCCTCTGATGTACTTTATTTATCTTAGAAGGCCAAAATTAAATTAAAACAACTTTGTATTAGCTTTTACTACATTTGCTTCTCTTGAATTACAATGCCCTCTAGCAATAGACTTCTAACTGCATCTGAGCTCTTCTTCCCATTCTATCCTGGGCAAAACAATCAGAACAATGTCCCTGATGTTCTGCTTTCACTTTACTTCTGTGCAGAAATGTTTGAGGACTTATTATGTTAAAATACATTCAAGCCGGGCATGGTGACTCATGCCTCTAATTTCAGCACTTTGAGAGGTCAAGGTGGGCAGATTATCTGAGCTCAGGAGTTTGAGATCAGTGTGGCCAACATGATGAAACCTTGTCTCTACAAAAATTACAAAAAATTAGCTGGGCACAGTGGCATACACGTGTAGTCCCAGCTACTCGGGAGGCTGAGGCATGAGAATCACTTGAACTTGAGAGGTGGAGGTTGCAGTGAGCAGAAATGCCACTGCATTCCAGCCTGGGCTACAGAATGAGACTCTTTCTCCAAAAAATAATAAATAAATAAAATTTAAAAAATAAATTCAAACCATTCAGCCTAATTTTAAAAGACCATATTCTAATTTTACCTCTTGACATGTTCAATCTACTATACAAAATTGTTTTTTCTACAAAAATAGCTGGCTTATGGCTTCAATATTCTGTTGCATGCTTTTGATGACCAGGTTTTTCTTTATCAAAGGATTCTCCACCAATTTTTTTTAACTATGTAGATGTGTATTAAATAGTTTAATTCCAACTCTATAGCATAGCATGTTGTGAAAGTTCCTATATTCACAACTGTTATCCTTTTAAAAGGCAATCACATTTTCTCCTCTCTCATGTATGTGGCAATAGATAGTTTATGTAAAACAAGCTTATATGATTTATCCTTCTTGTTACTAAAATAATGACTTATAAAACACATAGTTATTCACTTTGTTTTATTCAGTCTTGAAAGGCAACATCATTTTTAGCACTATATGTCACTTAATTGTATGGATTTATCAACTTTCATTTTTTATGTTTTCATTATTTTTTTTAAATACCATGTATTACTTCTACCATTATATGTATGCCACTTTGATTATAATTTCTCCACTTGTCCTATTAGGAGGTATTTCTATTTCTCCAGCCCCATAATTTCAGTTGTCCTGGAGAATTTATTTCATCTGGGACTTTGAGAAACCTTGCAGTTTATGCTCTCCAATTTGTGTAATTCTGTGACTGTCACACATAAAAAAATAATGTTTCTCTTTCTCTCTATGATCTTTTGGATCTATCTTCTGGTTCTCTAATTCTCTCTTCCCTGTGTTTAATCAGCTATTAAATGCATCCATTACAGTCTGCATTTTAATTATTTTGCATTTCAGTTTTATAATTTTTCTTTGATTTTTTCCCTAAGTGCCAATTTTCTGCTAAAATTCAAAACCTTCTTTATAATATATTCAAATATATTTGATATAGTTATACTTTATTATATACATATGCAATAATCTGTATGTCTTATATACACATGGTTATATTTCAGAATGCATGTAACAATGAATCTATATCTCTATGGGTCTGTTTCTACAATGTTTTTTCTCTTGATTTTTTTATCACTTTTGATTTCTTTTTCTTTCTTTTTTTTTTTTTTTTTCTGAGATGGAGTCTCCCTCTGTTGCCCAGGCTGGAGTGCAGTGGCGCGATCTCTGCTCACTGCAAGCTCCGCCTCCCAGGTTCAGGCCATTCTCCTGAGTACCTGGGACTACAGGAGCCCGACACCACACCCGGCTAATTTTTTGTATTTTTAGTGGAGATAGGGTTTCACTGTGTTAGCCAGGATGGTCTCGATCTCCTGACCTCATGATCCGCCCAGCTTGGCCTCCCAAAGTGCTGGGATTATAGGCCACTTTTGATTTCTTTTCTCCTAGTGGCCTTGGTTATTTTATTACTGAAACCCAGAAATTGTATAGAATTATTTCGAAATAATATCAAGAGGAATTTTATTTTTTTCTTTAGAATAGATTTCTCTGGCCCTGTCAGGCATTTGGGAGCATTAGCATTTCTGATTCTTTTTAATCTAATGAAGGGTTAAAGTGATTAGAAATTTTTCTCCTGTCTCTGCAAGAACCTGTCTATTGATGCTATACCTTTAATAATATGGCATCGTCTCAGAGATCTAGCCCAAACCTACTTTTTTGGGGGCTATCATGGAATACTATGCAGTCATAAAAAAGGATGAGTTTGTGTCCTTTGTAGGGACATGGATGCAGCTGGAAACCATCATTCTCAGCAAACTATCACAAGAACAGAAAACCAAACACCGCATGTTCTCACTCATAGGTGGGAACTGAACAATGAGATCACTTGGACTCGGGAAGGGGAACATCACACACCGGGGCCTATCATGGGGAGGGGGGAGGGGGGAGGGATTGCATTGGGAGTTATACCTGATGTAAATGACGAGTTGATGGGTGCTGACGAGTTGATGGGTGCAGCACACCAACATGGCACAAGTATACATATGTAACAAACCTGCACGTTATGCACATGTACCCTAGAACTTAAAGTATAATAAAAAAAAAAAAAGAAAAGAAAAAAATCTTTTATCCTGCATGACATTCCAATGACTTAGAGATTATCTCCCCAAATCAGAGAGTAAATACCAGACCTTTTTTTGGATAACATTACATTTCTTACCACACAGTTTCCAAAGCATGACCCCAACATTTTTTGTTTCATACCAAAGTCTGTTAATTTTTAGTCCTTTTGCAGTAGAGGTTCCAATATTTGCTATAGCTTATTTGGCTACATATTATTATCTAATAGTTTCTTTAAGGAAATGTAATTGAAATTATTTTTCCTGAATCTATTTTTTGTTAATTAGTTTTCTTGCCTTATACTCAAATGATACTCTGGCTAGGTATATACTTATTGCATCAGTTTTTAAAGTCATATCATAGGCAAGGCTCATTGCTTTCTAGTGTTAAATGTTGCTGTAAAAATTCTGTTTCTTCATGACAGATGATTTTTCTTTACCTAGTTTCTTAATACATATTTATCTTTAAGTTTTGTATCTAGTAAACTTACCAGAACCGATATTAGGGTTAATGATACTTAACCAATGTTTTTCTTGTAATCACTCAATTTGTAGATGTAAGTCTTCTTTCATTATACAAACATTTTTAAAAATTATATTCAATATTTAAATTTTCTTAAATAGTGACACCAGCTATATGTCTATTAACTCCATTTTGATTGTCAATTATAGTCTCAAAATTATTTTTTATCTTTTGTTTATTTCCATTGTATTTGTTTGAGTCGTATTTTGCTCTCATTTCAGTGTTCACTACAGCTTCCTGAGTTTATACATTCGACACTTATTTTTGTCATGTTTTTATTTTAGTACTTCTCTCTTTCTAATATTCTGATAAATAATATCTGAGCTTCTTTTGTTCTTGTTCGATAAAGGAAATTGTTGTATTACATTTTTTAAAAAAAATTAAATAAATATGTTTGGTCACACTCTTTATCTGTTCCAAAGCAAATTTTGCGACCAGTTTTCCTCCTATTGCCATTTGTTTTCCTCTACTGCCATTTATTTTTCATTTATCATTATCTTTTTAGGGAACATTTGAATATTATTTGTTATTGAATAATGTATATTCTTTCTGGACCAACTATCTTCAGGAGGTTCCTATCTGTAAAAGGATGAGGATCCTAGTTCAAGATTAACTAGACTTCTTTTCATGTCACTGTGTGTGTGTGTTTGTGTGTGTGTATTTGTGTGTTTGTGTGTGTGTTTGTGTTTGTATGTGTGTTTGTGTTTGTGCATGTGTTTGTGTATGTGTTTGTGTGTGTATGTTTGCATGTGTGTTTGTGTGTGTGTGTATGTGTGTTTGTATTTGTTTGTGTGTTTGTGTGTGTGTGTGTGTGTGTGTTTGTGTGTGCATGCACACTAGATATTGTTGGCTTTTCAGCCATTCAAGACCAACCCCATAGGAATGTTACTCACAGGAACTCTTTCCTCTCTCCTCCTCTACTTACTTTCTTCACTTAAAATTATGGATTTTCTGTCCAATTTCACATTGAACTGTGCCTTCCAGTTTCTTTTTAACTTATATCGACTTAAGTACACAAAACTTCCTGATACGAGCCCCATTTCCATGTTGTTAATGTTCTCAAAAATGGATTTTTTGTTTTACTTATCAGAAGTTTCAATTCTAGGGAGCTGGTAGTGCTCCACTGTCTTGTGTTCAGCAGTGTATCTTAAATCTTCCCAGTACCCTGGGGGACGTGCCCATAATCCCAACAGTAAATTGTTTCTATTTTAACTTTATAATGAGACGAGTTGTCAAGAATGCACACAACAATTTAACAATAAAAATACAGCACATGCCCATAACTCCAAGAGTTTCCCCATATCTCCTTGCTGTCATTGCAGTCCTTTTCACTTAACTCCGGGTCCAGCAGAAATGCTAATCTGCTTTCTGTCATTATAGATTTATTTGGACCATTTTAGAATTTAGAATGTGTCAATAGTAGACATTATTTTAAGGATACCTTAAACCTACCAATCAATCTACCACTTGCATTCTCATTTGTATGAACTCAAAGGAATTCACACAATGAATGAGTTCTAAGAATTATCCAGTTTAGAGTCCCCTGGTATCTATTTGTTCTTTGTTCAACCTCATAGATTTTCACCTTATGGTTGCAAAATGGACTATCATTATCCTTAGCATCCTTTCTTAAAGAGCTTCTTATTCTTTTTCACTGAGTAATTCCCTTCTTCTCTGTTATACTATCTAGTTAATTATAGTACCTTAGCTTTCTTACTCTGATCTGTGCTTTTTTGACTCATGAAAACTTCCACATTCTACTTTGGTTTTTCCTTCCATTGGAGCATATAAGAATGTGCCCCTAGGCAGAAAGTATGATCAATTATAAAGCTCTCCTCATTTTTTTCTTTTCTAAAGGATCGTAGATTATGCCAAACAGTTGTCAAAAATCTGTAAACACCTGTATCATTTTTTTTTTTTCTGCTTTCAAGTGTTGGAGGTGGGCCCTGGTGGGAGGTTATTGGATCATAGGGATGGTTTCTAATGGTTAGCATCATCCCCTTAGTACTGTCTCATGATAGAGTTCTCACGAGATCTGGTTGTTTAAAAGTGTATAGCACCTCCCCCTTCACTCTCTTCCTCCTGCTCCAGCCATGTAAGAGGTTCAGGCTTCCGCTTTGCCCTCCGTCATGATTGTAAGTTTCCTGAGGCTATCCCCAGCCAAGCTTCCTGTACAACCCACATAATCTTTGAGCCAATTAAGCCTCTTTTCTTTATAAATTACCCAATCTCAGGTAACTTTTATAGCAATATGAGAAAGGACTGATACAGCATTCAATAACCTGCTAGCTTGTGACAGATTGTATGTTTTACTGTTTACTACCTTATAAATTAATTTGCATGGGGAGGACTCAAGAAATACTTATTGGTACAAAATAAAAATAATAGACCTTAATGACACAAATATTAAAAATACTATTTATGCAATAAAATTTTATTGGTAATTGGCTAAAATATGTCAGTTTATATCTTCTTATATTCTGCCTCATCTTAATTGACTATGCATTACTAACTTTGCTTTTGTAAAAGAAATTTGAAAACTTTACAATCAAACATGTAGTGTGTTTTCTTGAATAAGAGCTCAAATTTTAGCTTGTTTAAACATTTTCAGAATTTTTAAAAAATTTTTACTGCCAAATGTAAAAAAGCTATGACTATATGAGTATACAGTTTCTTTACTAAAGAATTTTAGAGGAGGCCGAGGTGGGCAGATCACCAGGTCAGGAGATGGAGACCATCCTGGCTAACACAGTGAAACCCCGTCTTTACTAAAAATACAAAAAATTAGCCGGGCTTGGTGGCAGGTGCCTATAGTCCCAGCTACTCGGGAGGCTGAGGCAAGAGAATGGTGTGAACCAGGGAGGCGGAGCTTGCAGTGAGCCGAGATCGCGCCACTGCACTGCAGCCTGGGCGACAGACTGAGACTCTGTCTCAAAAAAAAAAAAAAAAAAAAAAAAAAAGAAAAGAAAAAATTATAGAAAGACAAAGAAGTTTGAATACACCCAAAGCAAAGTGAATCTTTCTTTTTCTCTAGCTCACATGAAAGGATATTGAATCTTGGTGTGCTGAAACTACAGCATCTTTCGCTTTCCAAATTAATTAAGCTTTTAATGATTTCTTTTGAACAACTTTGTTGTTGCACAAAGGTTTCACTAATATTTTGCCTCAAATTCCTTCTTGTGTCCAAATATTATTTTCTGATACAGATGTTTTTAATGTAGGTTTCTTTATTTACCTCATTTGTATACTTAGTTCTCCCATGCAAAAGTCTCTGTCAACTTAAAAAGCATTTGTTCTGTTTCACAAAAGTAGTGTTTAATGCAACTCATGTTGACAGTTTTATAACACTAACCGAGCAGAAATAGCGCTAATTTAGTATGGTTACATTTAATTTGGAGTAAGTACTCAAGATTGATTCCAAACCTGTTGTAACAGGTGCTTAAAAAATAAAAAATAAAAATTTAAAAAGCACAACAAGCACTAAAACAAAAACTAAAATTACCTTTTAGTTTCAGGTTATTTCCAAGGAAAACATTAGATTGAGGATTTTTATAGTATAGTTAATTTTGTGCCACAAACATACATCATGAAACAAAGGGAATTGCACTGAGATAACATTATCATAAAACCATAAATGCTGACAAAGCACTCTGAGATGTCTTATATCCATGGGTGTAAATGCTAATTTGTTAAAACTGACAAAAAGGATTAAAGACAACTTTACATGATAAATGAATAAATGAAATTAATAGAAATGCTGCATTGTTAAAATGTCAATGTGTGTTGTTGAATTCAATGTACTCATACTGTTCTGTATTTCACGCTGATAGAATGGTATTTGCTGGAATAACCTTCAGATTTGTGGAAAGGTTCAAAAATATTAAATTATCTTTTCAGCGCATTAGATATAAAATTCCCAGAACACTGTCCTGCTAGGGCAGATATTTCAACTCAGAGCTAAGTACTAAAATTTCTCATCTAATGAAAGATCTTGTTTTATTTTTAGAAGCTCAGTTCATAAGTGTCATTTTTTTAATTAATTGAAATTTTTATCTATATAACTGAAGAAGTAATATATGGGAGACAATATATTTGTCTCATATGTCAAACATGTGGTTGCTTATGATAGTGCTACTAATAATTGGCTTATAATTATGTAATTATTAAAATGAATTATCAATAGTTCACCCATGTTAGCATTACATATCTAGCAATCCTGTAACATATAAAATACACAGGACCTACGTAGTAGATTTTAAAGGCCCACTCACATAGAAAGAGAGCATAAACCACAGGTTTTTATGAGATTCAAAATCAACATTGAGAAGTAAAAACATGTGGATCAAAATAGCTATAAACAGATGTGAGATTGTGGCTGCCCATACATAATAGTAGTTTTACAAGGAAACACTTATTCAACATTAAAAAAAAATTATAAAGAAGAAAGTTACTGAGCTAATAACTTCATGTTTCAAAGCAAAGAGGATTACTTCATAGTGAGAAATATGAAAAAGAGAAGGACATAACATGAAACCAAGTACTTTGTTAGAAAACAACATAAAATATAAATGTGGCAAAATGGAAAAGATAAACTACAAAATCAGGAGAAGATAGAATAATAAAAACCTATGAAAATCACCTTTTCTATGTTCTACATTTCAACAGTTTAAATCATCTTGCTTCCACTGCTCCAAGATTTTTTATTATTTACAATGTGATAGAAAAGTAATTATTCCCTATTGTTTTATTAAGTAGTTGGACATCCTTTTGTATACCCTATTTGTCCTCTCTCTTTCTCATCTCTTACACCTTCTGAGAGACATGATTGATTCATCAGAGTGAAGATTTTCAGAAGAGCTAAACAAATGTAACTCAACCCCTTCCTTCCATCCCTCTCATTCCCTCCCCTCATTTTCTCCCTTTTAAGATCTACCAATCTGCAGAGATTAGTGCTTTGGGCTACCATTGGCCAGACAAGAAAACGTACTGATAAAGGAAAAATTCCTGGGAAAATTGATCTACATTTGATGGATGTGAGGCCATTGCTATTTTATCTTTGTGTCTTTGTGTGTAAACCCTTTACTTTAAAGTAGGAAGCATCAGAGGCTTGATTCTTTCTGTTATTGTTTTTGAGACAGAGTTGTGTTTTTTGTTTGTGTGTTTGTTTGTTTGTTTGCTCTGTTGCCCAGGCTGGAGTGAAATGGCATGATCTCGATTCACTGCAACCTCTGCCTCCTGGATTCAAGTGATTCTCCAGCCTCAACCTCCCAAGTAACTGGGATTACAGGTGCCCTCTACCACGCCTGGCTAATTTTTGTATTTTTAGTAGAGATGAGGTTTCACCATGTTGGCCAGGCTGGTCTCATGCTCTTGACCTCAGGTGATTCACCTGCCTTGGCCTCCCAAAGTGCTAGGATTATAGCAGTGAGCCACCATGCCCGGCCCAGAGGTTTCATCTTGACTGATACAAATTTCTGTCCAAACTACACCCATTCTAGTGTGAGACAGCCAAGGCTACAGCTGCAGAAAGAACCCCAACTCTTCTATAGCTCTTAGGATTTTTCTAGCTGAATTCAACAAAACAGAAAATGACGTGGGACAAATTTTCCATTTTAATTTCTTGGAATATTAACTCAAAAGAGCAAGAGTATTAAATGTAAACTTTAATTTCTTTAGATTTTGAGTTGCAAAGCAATCTAGATGTAGGATACTAACTCCCTCCATAAGAAACTTATAGTGGGAGAAGATAGGTAATCAAATGTAGAGAATCTAATTATTGGCAACATTTTTAGAGTAGCTTTACATCATTTTTAATTTTATTTCAAAATCTCTAGTTGGCTATGTTGAACGATGAGGCTGTTAATAATTTGAGATCAGAATTTTAGTTGGTGGTGACTTCTGAGTGTTAATACAAAACACCTATATAATATAATACAATAAATATACCACTATAACTCATTGCACAGTTTTCTACTCAAAACCAATCTTGTCCAGAGTTTCATGTTATATTATGCTCTTCTTCAGATTTCTTCCTGTGAAATAACCCCTTTTGGTTTAGAGCATGGAGCTATAGTATTAGGGAAATATAATGAAAAATATAATATTCTCCCACTCATGAAAACCTCTCCACAAAGTAGAGAAGAAAAAATTTTATAATTGAATAAACATTAAGCCAGAATGTGATGCTTATCACAAAAAATTTGCTAAGAGATTTCAAGAACAGAGAGAAACCTCACCCTTTTCTATAGCCGAGTAGAACAACCCATTACACATGTTTTCAAGATAGACAATAAATAGTCATCAAGTAAGATGACTTGACAGCACCATTTGTCGTCCCTCATGCTTCGTCCTATGAAGTATGAAGTATGAAGATGACATTGGGGCAATCATCTGGGTTAACTAATTGACTGAATCTATAGGGAAACAAAACTTCTCAAATCTTTGGGACCGGAGATAGTTTTACAATCTAGGGTAAGCTGCTCATGGAAGTTAGTCTCCTACCCTTCCACAGAAACTGGAAAATGGGTGTGCTATCTCCTTCAACGTTTAAATGCTAAAGAGAAAAACATTCCTGGGTCACAAAGCTGACAAAAGTCCCTTCTTGTCTTCTACAGGATTTATATCCATACATACATTTTAAAGAGATAAAAAAGTCTTACAAGTTTTCTAAGGTAAATGCTATGGAGAAAAAGAAGGCAAGAAGAATCACTCTCTTATCTTTTATAGGGAGAAGTAGCCATTTATTCTTAATAGGTATTTATTTTACACTTGTCCAGTAATTTTCTTCTGTATAATTCTTTCCAACTCTTAAACAATCATTCCCTAAGATAATTGCTGTAATGTAGGGACAGTCACAACTCAAATCCTTTTGTAGGTATTTTGTTCCACAGATTTTTACTTTTGGGGTTAGATTTTAAATCTTGTAATACTTGTGGTAATTGCCTCTCACTGGGTCAGAGAACATAATATGTGACAGTGGCTCCAGGAGGCTCAACAAAACAGCAAGCAAGCATTAGTTGGTGTGCAGGAGCAACGTCAAGGTAAGAGCAGTACCTCACTGATAAACTGATATTCTGCTGTGAGGGATAGCTTACTCTTAGTTGGCAAGACTAATTTTTTAAGCATAACAGATAAAGAATATAACAAGATGGGACCTATTGGGAGGAAATGCTTTGTCACCATATCTGACATTTCCTTTCACATACATGTCTCTATTGAGTCCTCTCTCATTACCTCCTAGAGAGGAAGTAACATATTCAATTGTAAAGTGTTAGAATTCAACACTCTGAATCCTGTGAGCATACATGATTCATCTCTTTCCTCATTTTCACTTTGGATAAAACTGTTTCCGGGAACTGTGTGCTTCTGTCTGTTCTTGGCTGAGTGATAAGGTACACTTAGCCATAAAGTATCTAGCCTCACTCCCAAAACAATTGTAGTCTAATGACTGTCTTGTAAATCTACCTAATCCTTGGGTTCACTATTAGAAAACTCATTGAATAAAGCAACCACACTCAACCAAGCTTTTGCTGCTAAAAATGCAGATATTTTTATCTGTATCTGCTTAACCACTACATTTCCCTCAGTTGCTTTTGACTTCAAAGAAGAAAGAAAAGAAAAACAGTGCATTTCTAACGCACCAATAAATAATAGTATTAGTAGGTACCAGAATAGGCATAATGTAACTTGATTTCATATAAATCCATTAAACATTTATAGTGGTCTCTATTTTGCAAATGAGAAAACAAAGTTTCAAAAAGCATAAGAAAATTATCTGAGGCTTTGTATCTCATAAGTGCTTATCTGACTCCAAAGACCATGATTTTTTAAATGTCACTATTATTTGAACCATATTTCAAGGAACGCTTTATTTCCTAATAACACCTCAACAAGTAGAATTTTCTATTTCTTTTTTGAAACTGCATAGTTCTTAAGTTCCTTTTTAGTACTATCTATACCATTATGACTTTTGCTTAAGTAACTTGTTCAGTCATGAGATTCTGTAAACCACCACCTTTTCTGAAACTCCAACAGTGGTCAACTATAGTAACTTGCATAATGCTATACACCTGGTAGGTGGAGAAAAACATGGTCATAAAATTAAATTCTTCTAAATCAAGACTAAGTCAGTCAGAATGCAACAAAGCTTAACTGTCAGACCAAGAGCTGTGCTAACCTCCTTAATGATTATCAAGTGGTGTAGAGTAAAACCTCTTACAGCATGATTGAAAATTCACCAATCTAAGGAGACACATAACAGTGTCATAAAGTTATATCTTATCAATTTGAAATTTTTTTCTATAATATTTGGAGGCACATACTGAAATTTGAGATTTGTTTCATCAAACAGTCTATGTTCTGAAATACTATATAATTTGATGGAAATAGATAAGACAAATGAAACTGATGAGGGGGTATATATGATTTCTGAAATAGCATATGGTATAGAAAACCAACACTGCCTTTTTATGTGAGTCATAAAGGCCTGAATATCTCTGATGCCATGGACATTGGCATTTTACTTACTCAAGATGGGGAATAAAAGAAATTATCATTCTTGTGCATGAACCTCATGTGGAGTGTTATGATAGACATTTTAAGTACTTTAACTTCTTTGGTAATCTCAACAAACTTGAGACTTATCAACATGACAGATAAACACTACCTCACTTACAGATGAGGAAATTGAAGGGAAAAAGAAATATAGTAATTTTTCAATCTTTATATGCTATTGAATGGCTAAGCCCAAATGAAAGCCAAGTCTGACTTAAACTTGAGAATTTTTTAATTGCAGATTATATCAAAAATATTTCATTCACTTATTCATTCTGGTAAATAAGACAAATTCGGGTCCTGCTATGATGGAACTCAAAGTTTAAATATTTTTAAAATAAATACTTAATTTAAAAGTTATTTTATAAACAACCATATACTGACAATTATGAAGAGTATTTAAACGTAGAACTTATGAGAGCATACAATCCAGTGTACTAAGGAAGTTCTCATTTAAATTGATATAAGAAAATTCGAGTCAACAAGATGAAATTAAACAACTGGGAAAAAGATAAAGACAGCATTTCCAGAAGAGGAAAATTATATGTGATTGTCCAGAAACAGGAGGGAGTTTGGTGGGTTATTTTAATGGAGGGTCTGCCATGCTAGAGAATAGGAAGAGAAAAAACAATCCTCGAGTCTCTGTGGTTTTAAATGAAGGATATTTCTTTCTCACAGTCTACATATATTGGTGTGTCCTCCATCCTCTAGATCATTAGTAATAAAAGTGACAAATTTTGTATTCCGTGGTTTTTTAAAAAATGTTGCCTGAAAGTGACAAGGATCTCATTTGATAGTACAAAGAAAGGTACGTGGCCATACCTAATGTATGAGAACAAAGAAGTATAACTCTAAAATGTGCTATGAAGGAATACTCACAAAGTAAATAAATGGGAATGCATGACTAGGGGAAAGAATAACTTCAAGTGAAGCTGGAGTTTTAGTAGTGGAACAGGCTACCCTTTGCTTTGTAGATACTGGCTTACCTTAGATATATTGCATGTTTCCTTCCAGATCACCACAACAAAGAAAATATGGCAACAAACATGTATTTGCACTGTGTGTGTGGGGGTGCACGTGTGTGTGTGTGTGTACGCAATACATTGGCATAATGGATTCTATGGCTCAAAACTAGGAATATCTTTGTGCCTTATAGGCTTTTATGCAGTAGAAAGAGTCATTAGGATTCTGCACTGACAGCATATTTTCTCAAAAGGAATCAGCCAGTTCAATTATTTCATGACTCAAATGTTGGGACTGGAATTGGCCTGGAGTCTAAATTAGTTGTATACCACCTTTCTTTCTACATGATTAGTTAAGGCAGACTTGAGTTATTTTGGATATATATGATACATAAATACAAAGTGGGATTATAAAGTAATGAATTTAGCTTTTATTTTAATTAATTATAATAAACATCGGTTTACCTGGAATACACCAAGCACTGTGCTCAGAGTTGAGCCTGTGAGGAAGACTAATGTGTAGTTCTTGCTCCCTAGTACCTATCAGTTTAGTGACTTTGCCTTGTGAGATGCTAAATGGCTCTAAGGACAATTACAAGATACTACGGCAATGTTCACAGGCACTGGGGCTCAGTGGAGGCGCTCACACCTGGAATGTTTGGATTCACACCCCTACTCTACCACCTATCAACTGTGTGAATTTTGGCCAAGCCTTCTGTGCCTTAGCATGCCTGTGTAAAATACAGGTATAGGAGTGCCTTGGAGATAGTGGGGTTTAGTTCCAGATCATAGCCAAAAAAAAAAAAAAAAAAAAAAAAAAAAAATTGCAATAAAGCAAGTCACACAATTGTTTTGGTTTCCCAGTATGTATAAAAGGCACAAAAGTTTATTAAGTGTGCAACTGCATTATGTCTAACAAATATACATACCTTAATTTAAAATTACTTCATTGCTAAAATATGATAACAGAGACACGGAATGAGTACGTACTGTTGGGAAAACGGCACTGATTGACTGGCTTGACGCGAGATTGCCACAAACCTTTAATTTGTTAAAAATGCCAGATCTGCAAAGTACAATAAAGTGAAACACAATAACATGAGGCATGCCTGTACTGTTTTGGGGATATGATGTTATCAAATTTTCATTTTAGGAGATGATTTTGGCTTCTTATATGAACAGACTGTCGGGGAATAGCAATAGAATCAAGGCTCCAGTTAGGAGCCTACTATAAAGATAATTTGGAAAGATGATGTAGGGAAATGTAAATTTTCCCTCTCAAGGTGTCATCATTGAGTTTACTGAAATAAACTACAGATTAAAAGGAGAAAAGACACACAAATATATCAACATGCAAGTGCAGGGGAATCCCACAAAGTAAGAAACTCTAAGTATGAAATTCAAAGAGCCAGATTATTGAAGTTTAAAACCCTTTTCTAAGGCAAAAGAAAGTGGACAACATATGCAATTTTCGAAAACGAGTAAATAATATTTAGAGGAAATGAATAGGCTGGAAGAACAGACAATGGCTTGAGACAAAGCTCCCCTGGGCTCTGGAGGAGCTAGTAAGGAGTTATGGTAACAAGGTGAGGAGTGGAATTGCACTGCAAAGTTTGTCTCATTATGCAGACAAAGTCCCAGGTAACAGCATTCAGAAGAATAGATAAAAAGTCTGTTCAGGCAGGCAGGATGATGATCTTTAGCTCTTTTTTCAGTGATTAATCTTTCCTGGTTCATGCAATTTCAGACAATGGAGTGAAGACAATTGTGTTTCTTTTGCAAGAATTTCCCTCAGTCAGATAAGGGAACTTCAGAGAGTCCTCCCTTATGTGGAGGAGAGAAACAAAGAAAGGTCAGAAACATCTTTATTCTGAGGCATCTTGTAAGGCTTTCCAATTTCTTTTAATTCAAAGTGTTCTGCATGCCAATGTGCCATACTTTGGGGTATCATTTTCTGAGCTCCAACAAGGATGTTAACTAACTGAAATAAGAAAAGTGAGCAGATGAGTAATCTCATTAGAAAACGAGTAGAGTATTATCATTTATTGATTATGGATTAGGATGAGAGACAGAAATATCAATGTTCATCTAAGTCTCCATCATGAATTATTAATAGAATGGTCATATTTCCTAGATGGGCAATATGAATGTATTAATAGATGGAAATTTATAGGGATTAATTGAGAATTGAGAGTCAGACATGTTTAATGTGAAGTTTTCAAGAGACATCAAAATGGAGGTATTATAGTCAAGTCTATATGTCTAAAACAGAGCTTACGAGAAAGATCTATGGTGGATATGTGGATTGAAAGCTGTTTGCATATATGGTATTTTCAACCATACATAAAGATTAATTGTGATTTAGATAAAAATTGTAGAGGAGGAGAAGTGCCAAAAGCAAACACCTTTGGCAATCCAACACAGAAAGGTCAATTTGGTAAGAAGGAGCCAGCAAATAATATTGAGAGGCAATCCAAGAAGGAGCACAAGAACCTACAGAAAATTCTGTCCCATTTCTCCACCCTAGGCATCGCATTTTAGAAGTCTCATGTTAACCCATGATTTGAAATCTGAATAATTATTTCGGGAAAGTTGAGAATTCAACTGTCTCTTCACATTCCACCTTGTGATACTTTTAAGTATAGGCAGGCAGTGGCATGTGTGTTTTGAGAGAAAGTGGGGGAAGAGAGAAATACACTGCTGAATGGAAGATTAAAATGCTAGATTTCCCTTCTGCAATTCTCAACTCTCTCTTAGTAACACATTCACATACAATCCCATACAGGTGTATATTATTATTTTTGCTAATCTTTTGCATGCATTAACTGAAATGGAAGGGTTGAATATATTCAGTGCTTTTTGTGTTGCTCTCAGGGCTTAGATATAACACAATTTACAAAATCTAATTGAAAAAGGGAAAGATATGAAAATATTAAGTGCTCTAATGGTTACCTTCCTAAGGCTTTGTGGGTGTTGTTGGCAAGATAACAGAAGAAGTATGACAGTTAAGAGTTATATTTTAAATTCTATAAAATCATTTCGTGGTATAGAATAAAAACTACTTAAGCTATCTTGAATTTATTTTGATGTAAAGCTAAAACTATGCCTAGAAGAGGAGTTGTTGTTATTTATTATTCTCTTTCCACACTTAGAATTAGGATAGATGAAATTTAATTTAATATCACCAGTAGAAAGCTGGCTATGGATCAATATCTGGTGACAAGCTTGTATTCCTCATACTTCACAGACTGTGTTAGTTCTTTCATAAAAAACATGGTGATTCACTGTGTGTTCAAAAAGAGTAAGGGCAGTACAATTAGAATTATATTGTGCAATAGATGCCTTACATCAGAGCATTGATGCACGCAGACCAAGAAAGGATAATCTTTTATGTAATCAGTTATTGTGTACCTCAAATAGGTTCTCAGCATTTACTGTATAGTTACACTGTTCATTTCCAAACAATTACCAGTAAGAAGTAGCAAGTAAGATTTCCAATTTCACTACATGCCATACCTTGAACTGTATAGGGCTGGTAAATCAGCTTGCTAGTTTTTGCTTGCTTTAATTTTTCAGAAATTAAATTGCTCCTTTGTTTGCAATATTACACAAAGTGTACTTGAGCACATCTTATTTGTTGGTATTAAACATGTCGGCACGTTTCCTAGGGAAGAGCAAATTTTGATGTTTGTCTTTTTCCCTGTGCTACATTCTGCATTGGTCAATGAGTAAGGGAAAATTACTGGGCTCTTCAGTAGGTTTATAAAAAATACTATGGATTGTGTGTGTGTGTGTGTGTGTGTGTGTGTGTGTGTGTGTGTGTGATCTGTTTATAACCATTAGTGTCACCACTGAGGCACAATTCCTGTCTTTATTACTGGAGAATATATTCGTATTCATGAGAATACATTCATATTAAATTAGTTTAAGGTAGTTTTTGTTTTTGTTTTTTAAATAAGTTGAGAAGTATGTAGTTCAAGGTAGGTAAGGAGAGCCATGATGACATCAGACACATCTGCTATGCATATGTTGTTTTCGCCTTTAAACTCACAAGAAGACTACTCCAATTCTGCAGTTATATCTGTATGAAAAGCTAGAAGAAGTGGGTAAAGGGAAGAACAAGAAGCAAATGGTGGATGTCTGTTGAGTGTTTCTTTTTTTAAAAAATCTGATGTCCAATTCCAGAGTTGGTGGATTAAGCAATTCAGAGCATGTTTACACCTGTGGACAAGAAATGATAGTAGTATTAAAAAAAAAGAAAAAACTTTTGCTTAAAAAATTGAGAACTAAAAAGGCATAAAATAGTTATAGGAACAAGATATAAGAGAATTAAGAAACTCAGTGAAGACAGATGGCTTTGAAGAACCACTTTTGTCTAGAAGCATCAGCAAAGAGAGGCATCAGCTGAGAAGATGATCAGCGCTGGGACTGGACTGACAAATACTTGAGTTCAGGTCCCATCAGGAGAAAAGGCATTGTCACTGTCCTTTTTGTGCTGCTATCACAGAATAACACAAATACAGCAATTTATAAAGAACAGAAATTATTTCTCACAGTTCTGGAGACTGGAAAGTCCAAGATCAAACTGCTAGCTTCTAATCCGGGCCTTCTGGCTGCAATAACCAATGGCAGAAGGCAAGGGGGCAAGCAGAGAGAGAGAAAAGGGAGCCTTTTATCCTAAACACACTTCCACAATAATGGCACTGATCCATTCTTGAAGGTGAAGCCCTCTTGGGCTAATCACCTCTTAAAGGTCTCAACTCTTTGTACTATTACAATGGCAATTAAATTTCAAATTGAGTTTTTTTGTTTGTTTGTTTGCTTCTTTTTGAGATGAGTCTCGCTCTGTCGCCCAGGCTGGAGTGCAGTGGCACCATCTTGGCTCATCACAACCTCCTCCTCCCAGATTCAAGCGATTCTCTGTCTCAGTCTCCCAAGTAGCTTGGACTACACGCATGCGCCAACACACCAGGCAAATTTTTGTATTTTGAATAGAGACAGGGTTTCACCATATTTGTCAGGCTGGTCTCTAACTCCTGACCTCAGGTGATCCACCCACCTCGGCCTCCCAAAGTGCTGGGATTACAGGCATGAGCCACCCTGCCCAGCCTCAACTCAAGTTCTGAAGAGGACAAACATTCAAATCATACCAGGCACTAAAAAGTCCCCAGGACTTTGGATTTGAATCCTAAGTGGTCATTTCACAGGAATAAGGGAAGTCTTTGGAAGGACTAGCTCCAGTAGAAATTTAAACTCAGTTTCCAGGCATCTCAGAGTCTAATTAAATTAAATGATCCAGGTTCATTCTTTACAACCAGTTTAGTTAGGTGTGGCCATGGACCTTGCTTTTAACAAAGAAACATGGGTAAAAATGTTGTCTATCTTTCTAGGCAGAAATTTACATAGTCAGTACAGGGCTTGCTCCCTTTGTGTGCTAATTTCATGGGACTAGCAACATTTCAAATAGTATTTGCATGTTCAGCTGCCACCAAGTGAGGACCTTAGAGCAAAAGCCTCAGTCAAACAACAGTGGATGTGTAGATGTGTTGTTTTAAGCCACTGAGATTTGAAGATAATCTTAGTGTTTCAGTTAGGATATTATTTCAACATTTCTGTGGATTTCAAAATTTTTATAACAAATTAAAAAAAAATGTAATTCCAGAAATCCAACCAAGAAATTTCCACCTTATATTTTATTGGCTATTCAAACTTGGTATAGGGGCATGGAGAGGATTTTGGCTTAGATAATATAGGGATGAAAGAGTAATATCTTCTCGTCACCCATAGCAAAGTTCATGGCTGCCACCCTAATACTACAAGACAGATTGATATGAGAAAAATATTTACATTCATTTAATACAAGTTTTCTGTGACATGAGAGCCTTCAGGAATGAAGACAGGGAAAACTGTATGTTCTTATTCTTAGGCTTGATGACGATTGGACAGTCGAAGTGTGATTGGACAAAATGGGGTAAAATTGAATGGTAATAAACTGGAGGAAACTTAGCAAGGCCTATTTGTTCATATTCTTCTCCATCTCTTTGTCTCTTCATTCCTTTCCTCCAGGTGTAACAAGGACACTGCTGGAATGAAAGTATTATGGTCTACTTTAGAGGAAGGTCAGAGAATTATCTTATGGCATGCTTCAAGGGCAAAAGCTAGAAAAAGGTCAGAGAAACCATCCTGCTTCTGCTATTTTCTCATATGCCAAGATGCTCTATTTTGGAGTAGTAAGTCCTAAACCCTGTCAGTACATTGCCACCTTAAACAAAATCAGAGTTGTTATTAGTAATGAGTAAGGGAGGGCAGATATAGATTGGCAACTAACAGCGCCTGTCAGTACCACTCTTTTAGCTAACCAATCTTCACATGTAATCTTTTTCATAAACGAGACACCCTCACCCCTTGTCAAATAGTATGACTCCAAAATCTCACCCTGCTTCAGTGTCTACCTTAAAGCACAGGATTTTAAGGTTATGACAAATCCCTCAATTTGAAGCCATCAGTTGTAGTTCATGATACAAAGATCTATAAACTAAAAATTATCTGCTGATATCGTAGCTAATGTACACTACTGGAAAACAGCATACCCACGATATCAAACAAAACTTTTCACAAAAGTAAACACATAATGAGAAACCTACAATAATTGTAAAAAATGCAAACAACAAATACTGCAAGGCAGAAATAGTGAAGGCTTGCTGCCATATAGTGGCATCAATTCCTGGATTATGTAGTTCAACGGTCCTGGGTTCTGTTCCCTGGAAGAATTCCCCTTATCCATTAGTCTCACATCCCAGTACTGATTGCTTAGTAGAAATTAGTCTTTATATTTCACAGCAATAACTCAGATGGGAATCTGGAGACATGCCTTTTCTGGGTGCACAAGAACCTCCATAGTTCACTGCCTGTGATATAAACTAGAGGAACTGGGAATATCACTAGCCAGGCCTGAGTTTTCTTTGCCAATGCAGACCCCTGCAATTAATTTGGCTGCCAGCCTCTTGGTTTATATTCATGTGAACAGACAAGCAATAACATTTTCAGCTTTTACATTTTGACCCACCCCATCCCTTAACTCACATAGGAATCATGACCTAGAAGAGAGATGAAAAAAAATCTGGGAGAAAATTATTCAAGTGAAGTATAGTAAAGGGAGACTACACACACCAGATTTAAAACATATTGTAAAACCTCAATAATCAAATCAAAATGGTAGTGATTTACAAATAGACAGCTAAATGAAATAGAATTGAATACAAGGGCCAGAAGCAGAAACAAATACCTAGTGAAACTTAGTATATGATAAATATAGGACCTCAATACAGTGGGTGTAGAGATATATGTTTTCATAAACAGTGTAAGGGCAACTAGGCAGTGATTTATAAAAGTTAATGGTAAATCCATACTTACTGTGCATCAGAATAGGTCCAAATGTATCAAATACTTAAATGTAAAAATGTGAAACTACTCAATTAAAGCACCAAGATTCCTTTGTAAATGTGGGACAGGGAGGCTTTTGTAGGCAATATTCCAAATCTGAGAGCTGTTAAAAGACAGACTGATAAATTCAATTACATTAAAAAAGAAATGAAAATAAGGAAAATACTTAAGGCATGACAAGAAAGATCAATGACAAAATAAACCGATTGACCTTGGAGGGAAATATTTGAAATGCTTATCATAAAATTTGGCTTTCTAATATGAAAGAGCTCTTAAAAATTGAAGAAAAATAGAAAAATTAAACAGAAAAATGGACAAACCTCATGAACAAATATTTCATATAAAAAAACCTTATGAGTGACATTGAAACGTGTAAAAAATGCTTCATCAAACTTGTGATAAATGAAAAATGCAACTGCACTGAGATGTCGTGTTTCACTCTAGGATATTGGCAAATATCCAAAAATTTGACAACGTCCTCATTTAGTGAGTCTATAGAGAAGTAGACTTTCTCACACATTGCTGATGGGGGATTCAAAATGGGGCAGTTTCACATAGAGAACAATTTTGCATCATCTGACAAAATTACGAAAGCATTTATATATTTACTTAGTAATTTCACTTCTAGCCAGGGGGCCAGCAGATATGCCTGCACACCTGAAAAATGATGTTTGCAAAAATTCCATGCTGTATGATTTTTTGTAATAGCCAAATATGAAAACAACTATTGAGTGCCCATCAATAGAAAACGGTAAATAACAATTGCATATCCTGTTATGTCTAATTGTCATTAATCCTGTGGCTCCCTGGGGCTTTTCGTCAAACAACTTTCTTTTCTCACACTTCATTTTCTCTCAGGACGTGATTGATTCTCAGTTTTTTCATTTATTTCTATTTGCTGACATTTCTCAAATTCTTGTCCGAGCCTCAGGTTTCTCTTTCTGAAGTCTAGGCCTTCATGTCCAAGTATCCATTTGGCATCTTCACTTAGATTAAAGGTGGCATCTCATACTGATGTGTCCAAAACTGAACCCATTTTCTAGCCAAACACCATCCCCTGTCCATTTAACCTGTTTGTTCCCCTCTGCCTGCAATATCTTCAATTCACAGGGATCCTCCTTAACTCCCAATTTTCTCTACCCCTCTACCCATTCAGTTTCAAAGCCTTCCTAATCCAGTATACTTATCATCTATTCAGGCAATTTTATTTTCAAAATTACCAACATCCTAGGCCTAGACACCACATTATTCACATTTACTGCTTCCACATGCTCTTAACTATTCCCTTTGTATCCTTCTTTGATCCTTTATGATTCGTTTTTTAAAAAATTACCAAAATATGCATAATTGACAATATATGATTTATATACTAAATAATATACTTATAGAATAATGTACATGATTAATGCAATATATATATAATATACAGTGATATGCAATACAAACGATAGTGTATAATTGGATTCAACTCTATGGTTATAATTTTCCTGGTTGAAACCCTTATATCATTTTCCAGTATTCATAAAATTCCAAAATAATGCATGGCTATACCTAATTTGGAATTTTTCTTATCATTTGAGTATCCTCTTGCACAACTTGTTTTTTCTTATTGATTTTTCTGCCTTTTCCCTGTATCTCAAACATATTGTGCTCGCTCTCGTTTTAGAAATGCATATAAACGCAGTTGTCACCACCTGAACTATGCCTCGTCCATCTTTGCACCATCAACTTTTCTTCTTTTGTGGCTATGCTGACTAATCCAGTTTCCCTGCATCCTCACCATTATTTACTGTTATAGGTATTTTCTATTTTGATTTTTCTTATAGAAGTGTAGTGGTATTTCATTGTAGTTTTAATTTGTATTTACATAAGAGCTAAAGATGGTGAACAGCTGTTCATATGCTTATGACGCTATCCTATAAATTTAGAGACACAGAAGAAATAGATCAATCCCTCAAAAACTATAAAGGACCAACCAACCACATTGAACCAAGATGAAATAGATAATCTGACTATTCCTACAATAATTAAAGAACTCAAATTTGTAATTAAAAAGTTCCCACCACAGAAATCTCCAGGCACAAACTACTTCAGTGAAGAATTCTACCAAACATTTAACAAATAATTTACAACACTTTTATACAATATTTTGTGGAAAATAGAACAGAATGGAGAATTTCCCAAATCATTTATTGAGGCTGGAATTACCCTGGTATCAAAACCAAAAATAGTACCAAAAAACACACTAAAGAACAATGAACTTAATTCTCACAAAATTTCTCCACTAAATATTAGTTTATGGTTTTTTTTATTGGTGAGTAATTTTTTTATGAATACACCACAGTTTGTCAACCTATTCCTCTGTTGGTGAACATCTGAGTTGTTTCTTGGTTATTTCTAGACTTTAGCTATTACAAGTAATAGCCAAAGCTATTACTCAGCTGTGCTTATTCATGTACACATCTTTCTATGGATATAGTTTTTATTTCTCTTGGGTAAATGTTAAGAAGTTAAATGGCTCGAATATAAGCTGGAGGTATATTTTGGTTGTCAAGAAACAGAAAAACAGTTTTCCAAAGTGCTTGTGTTTCTTTAAATACCCACCAATACTGGGTGAGGTTTCTAATTCCTACACGTCCTCACTATTACACGGTGTAATCAAACTTTTTAGTGTTAGGCATTCAAGTAAGTATGTAGCAGTATCTCATTATAGATTTATGTCATATTTCCATAATAAGTAATAGTTTGGGTCATATTTTCATGTTCTTACTTATTATCTTAAGACTTACATCTTAACACTTATGTCTTGCCTTTTTATCCAATCTGACAATGTCTGCCTTTCAATCGGAGTATTTAGATCATGTTTTCCGTCTTTCATGTGTTTATTATCTTATTATGTGCCTTTGTTTTTGGATTGAGAAATTTGTATGATTCCATTTCATCTCCTTTATGAACCAATTAGCCTTTTTGTATATGTCTGTCTACACTTTATTGATTGCCATAAGAGTTATAGTATACATCTTTAAGTTAGCAGTCTACTTTAAAGTGATATTATATCATTTCATGTAAATAAGTTGAGTACATTACAATAATACATTTCAGTGTTTTCTACTCCTAGATTTATGCTATTGTTGTTATACCTTTTACTTACGTATGTTATAAGTTCTACAGTTCGTTGTTGTGTTTTGAAGTCAGTAGCTATCCTATCAATAATTCTATCTAGTTCATTTTTCATGTAATACATTGTAGTTTTATCCCTCGAAGTTCAAATTGGGCTTTGTGATATATCCCAAGTCTTTACTTAACTTTTGGAGCACATGAAGTACAGAGTGTAACAACAGTTTTAATATCACTGTGTGCTAATTCTAATATATGTGTCTGCTCTGTTTTGATAGATTTTTCTCATCATTATGGATTGTATTTTCTTGCTTCTTTGCATATTTGATCAGCTTTAATTTTATGCCATGAATAAAATGTGTTTTACTTTATTGGATGCTAAATATTTTTATTCTCAGATAAATTGTCTGCATTGTTCTGGTATCTCATTTAGTTACTTGAAAATACTTTGACCGTTTTGTGCCTTGCTTTTAAGGTATGGTAGACAAGACCAGAGCATGTTTTGCTTAGGGTTAATTTTCCCCACTATTGAGGCCAGATAATTCTGGATACTTTACCTTATGTATCACGAATTATGAGATTTTCCAGTCTGGCTGGTAGAGCAGGCATGATTCCCAGCACTGTGTGAGCATCAGGTACTATAATCTATAGTCTTTTTCAAAGTATCTTTCCCTGTTCCCAGGTGGTTTCCATACATGTATGTATTGACAAGCACTGAGCTGAGCATGTGAAGAGGACACTTTTCAGATTATTGTAGTCATGTCTTTGGTAGCTCTCTTCTCTTTGATACTCTGTCCTTCCAACCCTACATACTTTGATCTCCCTGGAGCCTTAGAAACATCTCCTAAACTCAGGGAGTCTGCCAGGTCCCACCTTGGTAGACCCTTTATAAGCAAATGCCTGGAAAGTCTGCCATTGACAGAGCTTACCTTGTTTGTTTACTGTCTTAGAGATGACTGTCCTTTATTACCTGACATCCAGAGACATGAGAAATTTTATTTCAAGTATTTTCTTCCTTCCTTCCTTCCTTCCTTCCTTCCTTCCTTCCTTCCTTCCTTCCTTCCTTCCTTCCTTCCTTCCTTCCTTCCTTCCTTTCTTTCTTTCTTTCTTTCTTTCTTTCTTTCTTTCTTTCTTTCTTTCTTTCTTTCTTTCTTTCTTTCTCTTTCTGTTACCATTGTTGTTCTTGTTTCAGGTGGGAGGATAAATCTAGTTTCCATTATTCCATCTCGTCTGTAAGCCAAATAAGCATTTTTGATGTCAGAAAATAAACCCATTTAAAATTTTATTTTACTTTATTTGTAGGGGAAAAAAAACCACTCTGTTTCTGTCCAAAAAGTTCTGTTCATCAAAGCTATCCTCTAAATCAGAAAAATATTTGATCAATCAAACTCTTTTTGGTTTGTTTGTTCATTTTGTTTTGTTTAAGGCAGGGCCTTGCTCTGTTGTCAAGGCTGGAATGCAGTGGCACAATCATGGCTCACTGCAGCCTCAACCTCCTGGGTTCAGGAGATGCTTCCACCTCAGCCTCTGGAGTAGCTAGAACCACAGGTGTGCAACACAACACCCAGCTAATTTTTAAATTACCTGTAGAAATGAGTTATCAACTCTGTACCTGGGCTGGTCTCGAACTCCTGAGCTCAAATAATACTCCAACCTTGGTCTCCCTCAAATTCTTTTATGAAAAAATATACTGAAGAGATAAGAATTTCCATTTAATTAATAAACATACTTGCATTTAATCAATGTGCATGACACTATTAATTTTCTAAAAGAAGTTATTAGTAAATTGTAATGCAAGATCTGTCTGAGAAAATCGAATGCCAAGCTGATATTTATTACCAAGGAAATAAATACATGTGCTGCATATATTAGGCTATGTTCCACAGATAGAAAAATTCTATCATAGCTGGAAACTGTAGATAAGATGCTCTTGGATCATCCTGAGCCAAGTTGATATAGACTAACTCAAACAAAAACATGGGTTTTGTTCATCCTTCAGTGCCTGTGCTAATATTTCTAACTTTCGGTCTGGGTTTCTTGATTTCTTTTTTCTTCTTGAAGTGATAAAAGAGATCCAGATTTCATTACTGGCATCTCTAAACCAACTTTCATTCTCAATGGCCATATATCTTTTTCCCTGATGTTGTAATGCTTTTGCATCTTGATGTAAGAATAAAAATCATTTTATATATTTTTCTTCTGCTTGTCATGATTTCAAATGCATAGGTTATATCTTTCAAAGGACAATATATATATAACAGAACTAAAAAAAAATGGAAAAACAGTTTCTGAGATTAAAAACAAGGTAATGAAAGTCTAATAAATAATTAAGAACTAGCATTGTGTGTTTAAAGATTTTAGGAAAATTGAGTTTTTTATTTTGTTTACAAATTTGGGTTAACAATTATAAATCTGAGTAATCTATCTAGTGATAAATATTGCTTTTCAGCAATTTTTATCAATATTGCTGACCACAAGGTGTCTGAATACTCTTAGATCATTCTGAACCAATTTGCTACTAAATAACTCAGGCACAAATGTGGATTTTGTTAATCCCTCAGTGTCAGTGCTTATATTTCTATATCCGAGTCCCCAGAACAAGGTAAGATATTGCAAAACCCAAGAATTCCCAAGTTCCCAGCACCTCCTGCTCTGCTGAGTACCCTAAAGTTTCAAGCTTCTCACCAGTCCTTACTCTTATGCAACTGAGATCCAGGCTGCAATTTCTTATACTTTCTGGGGTTCTTATTTTTTCCTTTAGATATTCTATGTCTGGCTTCAGTCACTTGTTTTAGTTAAGCTAAATATATTTATTGTAACAGATAAATTCCAATATTTCAGTGGCATGATACAGTTTTTCTATTATACATTTATATCAAGTTCATCAGGTAGCAGGGAGGACTCTGATCTGTACAGTCATTTGGACGCCCATCCTGATAGGGACCCACCCAGTGTCAAAATGCGGTATCCTGCGCCAAAAGATAGGGATGAGGGAAAAACTATAATACCATGTAGACGTTAATAGGCCAAAAGTACTAATATAACTAAAAGTACCAATATTACTTTAGCTGGCATTCCATGAGCCAGAACTCAGTCATTAATACTACACCAACTGTAGACTAACCTGTGCTCAGGAGAGGGAAACAAATTGATGAACAGTGGGCAGTACTGGCCATGCATTTATATAAGATGTGGAGTCAACACCCAAGGCCCAGTACTTACACATCTCCATGGAACAAAGCACCATCTAGATATTTGGTGTAGATAACAGTAAGAAAGCACTTGAGCTTTAAAGTCAGAGGCACCCAAAATTAAGTCCTAGCTGTGACTTGAAGTGTATCTTTTGAAAATTCTGTGTTGAAGGCCTAACCCTAATTTTCTCAGCATATGATTCCATTTGGCGATAGTAATTACCTTTAATGAGGTAATTACATAAAGTGATGCTATGTGGGTGGTCTGAAATCTAATACGACTGATGTCCTTATGAGAGAGGATTAGGACACAGACACATGGAGGAAGACCATGTGAAGATACTGGAAGAAAACGGCCAGCCATAAGCCAACAAGAGAGGTTTCAGAAGAAACCAACTCTGCCACCATGTTGATCTCAGACTTCTAGGCTCCAGAACTGTGAGGAGAAAAAAAATGTCATTTAATCTACCAAGTCTGTGTTACACTATTTTGGCAACCCTAGCAAACTAATACAGTTCAACTCTAAATAAGTTTTGATGTTAAATTTGTATTTATTTTTGAGATAAGATCTCACTCAGTTACCCAGGCTGGAGTGCAGTGGTATGATCTCAGCTCACTGCAATCTCTGCCTCCTAGGTGTAAGTGATCCTCCCTCTTCAGCCTTCTGAGTAGCTGGTGACTACTCAGCTGGTGACTACAGGTGGATGCCACCATACTTGGCTAATTATTTAAAATTTTTTGTAGAGACAGGGTCTCCCTATATTGCCCAGGGTGGTCCTGAACTCCTGGGCTCAAGCGATCCTCTCGCCTTGGCCTCTGAAAGTGCTGGGATTACAGGCATGAGCCTCCATGTCTGGCAAATTAGAATATTTAAACTGCCAAGTAAATTGCTTACTATATGGAAATCACTCAATAATTGACAGTTTTTTATACATGAATGTCTTATTGAAGTTTTGTGATTTACTTTAAAAATTTCTGACAATGAAAATAAGTCATTTTTATTTAAAGTAAATGGTTAGAATCTCAAAACAAAAGAACAAAAGCTCTGGTGATGTTCAATCTTAAACATTCTGATAAAATTTATTTTAGTTATAAACGGCTAAAATGTACTGACTTCTTGATGAATGCTGGTAGCCTTTTTCATGTTATCTAACTTAACTCTGTCAGTTATATAACTCTCTATAGGGGTTTTCTTATTGCCAGAATATAACTTTCTGCCAAGACCAACTACAGCCCAGGACACCTAAGTCACTGACTTTTGTTTCATTCAATCTCTCAAAACAGATTTATAAAAGTGTTGAGGTTTTTTATCAATTACTTGAAAACAGTGAGGAGATAGGCACAAATGCAGTATCTAAAGCAATTTAGACAGGCAAGGAGTAAGTAAATTGTTCTGGAGAACAAGAGGGTAAAATAATAGGATCCATTATTACAGGCAGTTGCTATTGGTACAGTATCTTGAGAGACAGGGAGGCTTGCTCTGCCAATAGGACATGTTCTTTTACATGTACTGTTTTGTTCAGCCATCTATGAATAGGCAATTCCTTGTATTGCTTAAACACTATAAAAGAATATGTATCTTCTGCCAGTGATTATTGTTCTTTAGCAATCACTGTCACACTTATGACACCTACACAGTTATTACCTTCGTTTTACAGATGAGAAAACAGAGAAAGAGGGTTTAAATGACTTGGACAGAGTTACACAGTTGGAAACTGGTACAGTCAAGCCAGAATTCAAGCATTCAAGCCTGCATGTTCTTAAGTATTGTGCAATGCTGGTGTTCAAGGTAGGTAGTACTATAATCCATAGAGCTAGAGCAAGAGCTTATACAGGTAAAATAGAAAGAAAGAAGGTGAGAGAGAAAGAAAAATCACATATACAAAATAAATTCATAAATTCATACCTGCATTCATTCATACCTATATTCATATGTAAGTCTTTGAAGAGACTATTATGAGACTATACTTGTCTAGAACATCACTAGTTGTGAATCATACATTAAAAATTTCAGCCGGGCATGGTGGCTCATGCCTGTAATCCCAGCACTTTGGGAGGCAAAGGCGGGTGGGTCACCTGAGGTTGGGAGTTCGAGACCAGCCTGACAAACATGGAGAAGTCCCGTCTCTACTAAATATACAAAATTAGCCCAGCATGGTGGCACATGCCTGTAATCCCAGCTACTCGAGAGACTGAGCCAGAAGAATTGCTTGAACCCGGGAGATGGAGTTCCTAGTGAGCTGAGATGGCACCATTGTACTCTAGACTGGGCAACAAGAGTGAAACTCTGTCTCAAAAAAAAAAAAGGAATTAAAACCTAAGGTAGCAAAATGTTAAATTAAGGAACAGTCATGGAAAAACATGTAAAATTTAATGATTTCTGTCCTATCATCATATTTGTATAATATAAATTGCATAGGCAATGTGCTTAGCTAGATTCACACAAAAATTGGAGTATAGTAAATTTGGACATAAATAGAATGCTAAGGATAAAGTAATTTGGGGAAAGGCTATTATTTCTTCCTTTCAATCTTCCTGTTAGTGTAAATATACACCTTTAGCAAATACACAATCATTCTGGAAACACACCTATGTAAATAGGATACTTGCTTTTGTCCACATCTCTTTGAGGAGGTCAGGTGTATTCCTAACTCTTTCCATTTAGTATATCTTTTGTTTACTGTTTGTTTGTTTTTAGTTACCAGCTGCTGTAATCTAAAAACATGATGGTAGTAATGTTTAAAGGACACTCTGAATATCATCAGATATAAGTACATTCAGGGCACATCAAATGTTCTCAGATATAAATATATATGTTTTAGAAAAATTGAGAATTATTCAGCAAATACATTTCCCTATCCCTATGAGATACTGATAAGTTTGTTAAATTTTTAAGAGAGAGTTTGGGAAGTTGGGAGGTGATGGAGGATATGATTTAGGTGATTGAGGAGATGCTGCTCAAAGGATAGAAAATTTCAGTTAAACAGGAAAAACAAGTTCAAGATATTTTTTGTACATCATGGTATCCACAGTTAATAACAATGAATTGTAAACTTTAAAATTGTTAAGTAGTTTTTAAGAGCTCTCACCATAAGTAAATGATAATAAGCATGTGAGGTAATGTATATGTTAATTGGCTTAATTTAGCCATTGTACAATGGATACACATTTCAAACATTATGGTTTACACCATAAATATAGACAATTCTTATTTGTCAATTGAAAATTAATTAAGAAAATATTCAAAAAAAAGAAGAGTACGACATTCACAGATTTAAGTATGTTAGAACGTCTCTTTCATGTGTTAGTCAATACTTAAGGCGATTTTTCTTGAGTCCCTAGGCAGGTAAACAAAAACACTAACCATTTATTTGCCAGATTGTACTGTAATATTTCATCTAGATACTTTTCATCCTTATAAGTGAATATTTCACTAGGAACATGGACTAGACAAAGATAAAAAAACTTGAGAGAAAATTTGCTGCATATAGTGTTTAAAAGCAGCATGCTTTTCATTCTGTTCTCTGTATATTAAAAAAGACACAAATTCTGGGTTTTATTATTATTATTATTATTTTATTTTTGGGACAGAGTCTTGTGCTGTCGCCCAGGCTGGAGTGCAGTGGCATGATCTCAGCTCACTGCAACCTCTGCCTCCCAGGTTCAAGCAATTCTCCTGCCTCAGCCTCCTGAGTAGCTGGAGTTACAGGCATGCACCACCACGCCTGACTAATTTTGTACTTTTAGTAGAGACAGGGTTTCACCATGTTAGCCAGGCTGGTCTTAAACCTCTAACCTCAGGTAATTCACCCTCCTTTACCTCCCAAAGTGCTGGGATTACAGGCGTGAGCCGCCGCACCCATATTCTGTACTTTTGTAAGTGCAGAATTGGTTCCTGAACTTAGTAACCAGGAGTGTGTACATGCATATTAGTGTGGAGTGCATGTTTGTGGCATGGCTTTCTCACAAGCTAGGATCGCTGTAGTTTCCCCACTCTCAAGTTAATGTGCTTTAAGTAGCAGCAGACTCTCTTTACTGTGTCCACAGACACCCTGTGTGATTTCTTTTCCCTTATACACTAACAAAACAGGAAATTTCTGGAGTGCAGCGGCACACTTCCAAATCTTTCAAATAAGATCAAACAGGAAGAAAGTATTTAAAGGTGGTGAAAGCCTTTCTCTAACCAGCGACTTGCCAGCTATGCTCCTTGAGTACATTTCATCCTTTAAAAAAACCTATCAGCTTTAAAAAAAAAAAAAAAGAAAAAAAGTTTCCGACAATTTAAACTCCCAATCACGTTGATACTTAATGCAGTTTCTTTTTTTGGAATTTTATTATAACACTTGCGTTACTGTTGAATGATCAAAAAAATTCCACTGAATATTCTTAGTAGTAGTTTTAATTCTGTCCTTCTAAATCATTAAGCCTCTGCCTTTCATCCTCCATTGGTTTTTTCCATCTTGTTCACATGTTATTAAGAGCAGATTTAATTTCTGTTAGTAAGTGATTTCCATTTCCTTTGGAATCATACTTTAGTAAAATTCAGCTGCAGAAGCGTATCCCAGGACACTTTATTTCGCATTTCTATTAACTCATGTTCACATTTTATTCAGGCTTCCTTTGTTTTTGCCTAATTTTCGGTCTCAGGAACCAATCCAGGATATCGCAAAACATTCAAGTGATAGGAATCTCTAGTTTCCTCTTGATTATGATAGTTTCTCAGACATTTCTAGTTTTTGATGAGTTTGAAGAAAGGAATATCAGTCAGGTATTTTGTAAAATGTCCCCCAGTTGAAATTTTTCTGATATTTTTCACCTAAGAAGACTGAGATTACAGATTTTGAAGAAAATGCCACAAAAGTCAAGTATCAATCTCATCACATTCTATCAAGGGTATATAATATCAACATGACATCACCATTGGTGTTGACTTTGGTCACCTGGTTGAAGTAATGTTTGTCAGATTTTCTCACTGTTAAGTTGCTCCTTTTTTCCTCCTTTCTATACTGTACTCTTTGAAGGAAGTCCACTCAGTGCGGCCTGCAGTTGAGAAGGGAGTTACATTCAATCTACTTAATGAAAGAGTACCTCAGTAACTTGTTTAAAATTCTCCTGCATGGAACTCATGTCTCCCATTTATTGATTTATTCAATCATTTATTTATATTAGTATGAATGCATGAATATTTATTTCTTGGCTATAATCCAATACTACTTCACTTTGCTTCTCAAATTATTACAACTTTGGCCAGGCATGGTGGCTCACACCTGTAATCCCAGCACTTTGGGAGGCCGAAGTGGGTGGATCACCTGAGCTCAGGAGTTCAAGACCAGACTGGCCAACATGGTGAAACCCCGTTTCTACTAAAAATACAAAAATTAGCCAGGCATGGTGGGGTGGCTCCTGTAATTCCAGTTACTCAGGAGGCTGAGGCAGGGGAATCGCTTGAACCCAGGAGGCGGAGGTTGCAGTGAGCCGACTTCACACCATAGCACCCCAGCGTGCGCGACAGAGTGAGACTCTGTCTCAAAAAAAAAAAAAAAAAAATCCAGCTTTGTCCACTGGGAACTCTTTTGTCCATTGGGGACTCTTTGTGTCTCTTTCACATGCTCCATCAAGGAGGTGGAATTTTTTGTTTGGTTTCGTTGTTGGTTTTCGTTTTGAGCACCTTCTTGCTTCATGGGAGTACAGATGTTATGTTATGTATTCCTTGCCCCAGTTCTAGAATCAGCCTTTGCTACCAGGGGCTCTGGTTCCCTTTGATTGAATAATGAAATGAGAAACTGAGATCTGATTGCTAGAGGTGCTTGTTGCTACCAGCTGTCATTGCTTCTAGGCCCACTCACTGACAGAATCAGCTTAATTTTAAAATACTGGATTCCTGATGTTACCGAAAGACATTCCCACCCTGTGGGAATATTGCTGAAGAGGCACAGTTGTGTTAATGTTTTTCCATGTCCAAGGTCACTTAGTTAAATAGCACCAATAATTGTAAGTAGCACTTTCCCCTTGAAAGTAATTATGGATAAAAGCTCTGCTTAATCCTGATAATGAAGTCTTATTGTGTTCTTAGTAAAACAAACAAACAAACAACAACAACAATAACAACAACAAAAAAGTTGTACTTGCAAGCTTTCTATCAGTAAGTTTTTAATATGTTTTTGTGGCACTTTATACTTGACAATGTGGTTTACCCTGAGAGTTAAAAAGAGATGATACTCATATGGCATTTTTATAATTGGATTCTGCAAAACTCAGAAAAGTGAATGAATTTCCTCAAGTTCAGACAACCTGGCACAACTGGAATGTAGTCTAACATTTTTGAATATTTTGCATTATACTATGTTGCTTAACAAAGAATTAAACTCATTTTTATCAGTTACTCTGTTGTTTTCAATAAAGGAGAATAACTTTGTTGCATCACTGACTTATTATTATACAAATTAAAAGAATATGACCTCTGCATTTCCTTTATCCATCTCAGAAAAAATATAGTTTAAATGCAGTGATAAATAGACAGATAGGTGATAGATGATTGCTAGATAAATATTTGGAGAAATCAGATGTCTTCCCTACCTTTATCAGTGACTTCTATAAACTGCAATGTAAATCACCCTCAGAAAGAAGAATCATTTTGCTTTCATTCTTCTGCTACCTCTCATAGCTTCCTTAAAAGAGCTATTTAATGGATATTTATGCCAATGCCTTCATCTTAGAAAATATTGCTCCAATATTTTTGCTTTTCTCAGTTGTCTATTCTAGTGATTAAATGCCATTACTTTGCAAATATTACTCACAATATATAAACACACTTGTTGAGCAAAGCACGTTTTTGTCTCTGTTAATGAGTTTGTTGGCATTATATACTTCACATTTCTCCTTTTTTAGTGCCAATGATTTTTATTTTTCCTATAGACTGTGTACTTTCCAGTTGCGTTTCAAAACAAAAATGTTCATCTTTTTCTTTGATGAACCAAAATTCCCCTTATGTCCTGGGATTTGGTAACAGGATAATGAAGAATTATTTTAACTTATTATTGATAAACATCTCCACCATTTTCTTAGAATATTTTCATCTTCGTGCTCATTTTTATGTATTGTCGTATGTATTTTTCTCTCAATTTTCCTTAATAATTTCCTTCACTGAAGCATAACGGTCAGCTTTCCTGTCATATGTGTTCTTCATAGTAGTGTAGGATTTAGAGAAATCTTTTATTAAAAAATACATTATTTGCAAATACAACTTGATGGAAAATTAATATAGAGACTCTTTCACATACTATTTATTTCATAAATCATCATCCATTTTACAAGCCTTAAAAAAATGATCATGTATTTTAATGCAGTCTTATTTTTTTTATCCAGGTTTAAAGCATGCACATTGGAATTCACTATTGAAGTTGTCTTGCTTTCAGCTAAAGGAGTTAAAATTATATTTTTATTGTTTTTTTCTGCATGGATTTTTGATTTCTGAGGAAGAAAAATTGGATATTTCATGTCCATTTTAAAACCTGTTTCAACATATTTTTTTAAATAAAAATATCTTCTACATTCATTCCTAAGTTCACATATTTATTCAAATGGATTTAAATCTTGCTGTAACTTAACTAGTGTCTGCTCTGCTGTGTATGATTCACTCTTACATGTAAAAATTATTTCAATAATGTCATAAACTTAGACAAAGGTCAACAGCATTGTCTTAGTTATGGTATGCATTTTCGTTTATGCATACTATAATACTTACAAGCATTTTCCTGTTTAGGCTTTATTCTTTATTCTTGTATCTTCAACTACGAATTATGCGACATATAATATGCATGCTCCTATGAAGTGGTTACTCTTTCAGTCTAAGCCAAGCCTAGTTAAAGTTGTAAAGAAGAGGTTGCTAAAGATGGTTCCCAAGAATCCATGAAGTGAGAAAATACTAGAAAGTTGACATGAATGGGTATCAGACAAAACCAGAAAAAGTGGCTTTGTCATGGAAGCAGTTAACCATTGTAGACTTCAACCTAATCCCATACAACCAGTCTAAAGATTCACCATGCTTTGCATTATGATAGAAAAAAATGTGTTTTTATGAAAAAACATTTTATTTTCAATAATATGATATGTTTTATTATTATTAATATACAGATTTTTAGTAAATCAGGGCTGTGGCTAGTTGGTTCACTGATGAATATCTCTGGTAAAGTGTGTTTCAACTTCACAAAATATCAGTATTCTCTGTACTCTACCTCTAACCACATAAATATAAAACATTTATATTTTATATAGTGTTTGTGAAATATTTCTTGGCTTTTATGGATGACTGTCAAAGCCAAAGGATATATTTGTCACTGCTGCAAAACAGTAGCCTTAGATTTTAAAAAAGCATATTTCTAGTTAACAAAATGGATTGGCAGATTACATATTTATAGCATACCTAAAATAGACAAATGATGTAATGCACAAGAAAGTGAATATAAAAGTAACACAGTGCCAGAAAGTGTGAGTTTCTAATATTAATATGTATGCTTATTTAATGAAATGAACCATATTTAAATGGTATCAAAGCCATGAGAATGAAAGAGCACTTAAAATTATAAATATTGCTTATTTAAGAATTTTCTCTTTTAATGAATCCCTACTATAGAGCTACATAAACTATTAAATAATAATAAATTTGTTGATGATTAATTGGATTATCCCTGATTGTGAAATAACTGGACAATCTAAAATGTAATGCCCCATATAGATTCTTCCTATAATTTCTGTAGATCTCATTAAGTCATTTCTATTCTATACTAATCAAGGAGCAAATACTAGCACATTATAACTGAAGTATATAAGAAGAAAGCAAGCCAGAAAATATTAACAAATTTATAGCACAATAAAAGATACCACTTACATTCAGAATCTCTTAGACCTGCGTACTTTAATATAATGATAAAGCAAAATAATTATGTAGCTACCTGTGTTTTTTGGATCTTATGCAAACAATACTTTTTCCTTGATTCTCTATTCCAGAGAAGGAACACATAATCTTCAAAGGATATGAAAATTGTATATTGGCTCTATAATTCTGATCTATATAATTCTTTGTTTGCTTGCTTTTTCCTTAATGAGAGTAATGAGCCACTGTTGTTCAAAGATAGAGCAACCTGTGTATTCCAATTGAGATCCATGTTGTCTCATACTATGAGTTCCATTCACATAAATCGAAAATGGTCCTTTGTGAAAATTTTTAAAAGTTGAGCAAAAAATAAAATAAAATAGAAGCAAACAAAGCTTTCAACAAGCTTTCATCATACACTGATGGAACAGGTACTTGGCTATGAATATGGTTACCTAACTAAAGTTATCTCATTAGTCTGGTTTTATAGTACCTCTTTTATGATCCACATATCACAAAATTACATTCACATTAAAAATAACCATCTGGTATACATCATTTTATGATATTGGCAAATAAATCTACATACTGCAATATGGTAAAATATATTGATCTATAAACTACAACACTGAACAACAAATCGACCATAAACTAAAACCCCAAGCATCCCTTCAACACTAAAACTCCCATTTCCAGGCTTCCTCCTGGGCAGCGCGAGCTGTCACCTGATCCCCAACTCTTGAAGCATAACAAAGATCACAAATAACTTTTGCATGACAACACAGCCAACTTCACAGCTTAGACAACCCTTCCAAGGGCGGGAAGAAGTTCAGGAAGAAGTCATGAACTTATATATGCTCTGTATTGAGTACTCTATTTCATAGGGTTATGGCTGAATATTTTCCAATCTTTGCTTTGAGAGAAAAAATAAATACTGTTTAAGGGGAATCATTAGCAGTTGAACAATTTGAATTATTTGTCTTTCATGTAGCCCCTTCCAGATTTTACATAAACCAGTTACGTGATGGAAGACAAAGACAATTCAAACAATGAGACATTAGTAATTCCACTCTTCATTTAAATATATGTTTTTTAAATGCATAGAATTATCATGCATCTTTAAAATACAGATAAGGGAAAAAGCAGAAAAGAAAAATGTCTCACAAAATCATCAATATAAACAATTTTGTATTATGTTGGTGCAAGGTCACCTAGATAAATAGATACATATTGTATGAAGGCATTATTATCTGACCCCGAGTGTCTTCCCCCATTACCTTTACTCAACGACTGTCCTACAGTTTGGGCTATAAGACTTTGTCCAATAAGGCCCCCAGGTGGGGCAGCATTATTGGAACAGGTGAGTAAAACAAAGAGAGCAGATGCTTGGTTGCACGAGGAGGTCTTAACTTTTAGCCTGTCCAATTATTTTACTATCAAGGCTGAACCATTTCTTAGCCGTAACTGTTCAAGTGCATTTTGAACAACCTTATCAGTATGTTTTTCAATAGATGAAATTTACCTGAACACCTTTTTGTGACTATAGATATATTTTGACTCATTCCTGTCTTCTTATTTGTGTTTTCAACTTACCATCACTTTAGATTTAATTCCTTCTGCTCAGATTGGTTGAGATTTCTTTGTTATATAGTTGGGTTTTTGGTTTGTGGTTGTTGTTGCTGTTTTTCCTTAAATGGGTTGAACATTATTCATCCTGTGTCTTTGTTTCCATTCTTCTATTTTCTGGGACTTTATTCATTTCCCTCATCTTGACTTTTTGTCTGTTTATTCTTATCTATGCTTTTCTTCTTCTCCTGAATAATTATTCTAAGAATATTACTGAAGTTGCTTCTTAAGAGAAGCCTTATCTTATTATCCTACTCCCTGTCAGAGGCTAAGCTGTGTTCCTTTTGTGCTTTCATTACCCTTCCTTTAATTTTTTGACCCTATTCACTGCTTATCACAAAGTAATGAAATTGCTGGAAGATACATCTGCACTTAACTGCAAACACTTTGGGAAAAGGCATTGTATCTCTCACAGTATTTTATGTCCCACACAACACAGTGTCTGGCAAACAGTAGTCAGACACCTGTTGCATACAGGAAGGCAGGGATGGATGTCAGGTATGTTTATCTTCTGGAAATCATTAATGAATGCAATAGAAAATATATACATGATTCCAACAGGCTATGCTGTTTTTCTTTAGTTCTCTGCATTTGCAACTGTTCTGAGGCAACTTTAGGCTTATTGTTCTTCCTATTAATACCGGTAATATCTGAATCTGACATTTCTGCACAAGTTAACTTTCTGAAATTCCGTAACTCCTGCTTTGTTTCTTTGTGGTAAATACGGGCAAGACATGAAATAAATGTAAGTGCATTAGAAGATAATTAGTTCTTAGAGGTTTCAGCTCAGCTTTATGATCTCTTCTAAATTGCATGCTTTCTTTTTATTATAGTGCAATAGTTGTAGTTTCTTCTGCCTACTCAAAAACATTTCTTTACAATTTGACTCTAAACTACAGATTTTACTGATTCACCAAGAGTATATAAAAGTGAGACAACTTCTCTCATTTTCCATCTATGATTTCCAAAAGTGCCTTCTCTATCACCTCAGTGAGTGAGTCTTAAAACTTGCATTTTTAATCAGGGCTCACACACTTATTTAAAGTAAGGATGTTTCCCTATAAAACTCTGCAAGCAAAGTTCACATAATTTAAGTCTATAGTTGAAATTCCATTATAGTATTTCGTTGCATTTTAGGACAGTTTTTCTTTCTTTCTTTTTTCTTTCTTCCTTCCTTCCTTTCTTTTTTTTTTTTTTTTTTTTAGATGGAGTCTCGCTCTGTCTTGCCCAGGCTGGAATGCAGAGGCACCATCTTGGTTCACTGCAGCCTCTGCCTCCCAGGTTCAAGCAATTCTCTTGTCTCAACCTCCGAGTAGCTGGGACTACAGTCCTGTGACACCACACCCAGCTAATTTTGTATTTTTAGTAGAGACAGTGTCTCATTATGTTGGCCAAGCTGGTCGTGAACTCCTAACCTCAGGTGATCCATCTGCCTCAGTCTCCCAAAGTGCTGGGATTACAGGAAGACAATTTTCTAGTAAGTGATAAGTCCCTTTTTTCCACCCCCTACTGAAAGTCAGAGTTAATTTTGCATCCTTTACTTTCTTTTACGTTTATTTTCTGCCTTGACCTAACATGTACAATGATGATGCCTCTGTTTTAATCCAGTCACTGGTTCTTTGAAGCCCTATTAAATTATAAGCTCCCCAAGGACAAATGTTCCACCTTCTTTCTTGCTGGCCTTCTCACAGTAGCTGCACATAATAGGCATTAGAAAATTTTTGTTGACTTCACTTGATTTAAGAGCATATAGTTCTAAGAGATGATTTAAATTGAAGTTAATGTTGTTTATTAAAATAGATGAATGGAATACATAGATCTATGTTTACATTATATAGATTTAGATAGCGGTTTTTCCTCAGCACCTTGCTTGTGTTCACTTAGTAACAATTTGTATATACTACTCTATTCTCTGTTTCTCATTCTATATCTTTATTACTTTTAATACTTCTTGTTACATTAGGTAAATGTGACATAATGCATTATCCGGTGCCCTAGCATTACAGCAATTTTTTTCTGTAACAGCAAATATGTAGATTGATTTTTATGAGAAAAAAATAGCTGAGAAAGTGATTCAAGTTTAAGATTTAGATAGAAAAAAGAATGTAGATAATTTTAGTAATTTATTTTTATTTGTATAAATAACCAATTAGGAAAATAGCAAATTAACTGTATTCTCAATAACCAACATATTACACAGCACCCTAAATGTATATAAAAATTAACATATTGAAAAACTGAGCATTGTGCTGCTTTTCCTGAACCATTTTTAAATCGTAAAACTAATTAAAGTAAAAATGATTTAGTTTCACACTACAATGTCAGCAATTATATATATGTTGCTAGTGTTAACCAATACATTGCATATATTTCAAAATAAGGCATGTTTTCTATCATCAAAAGAAATATTAAAAAGTATATTATGCACATAATGCTATTACAAACACTACTAAAGGTATTAGTTTTCTAAATTCATCATCAGATAGAGACCTGCAAATTACTTCAAGTCCAAATGTGACATATCACAGGCTTTGTTAATTATGTATGTTTCAATATTTCACATATAATGAAAGAATAAAATAGTGGAACAGAGAATTAAAAATATTTGTTGCCACCATTTGTGGTGATCTTTTAACTATTTTCAGGAATTCTTCAACAAAGCCATAGCCAACATATGCAACGAAGAACAATATGAATCGTTCCTAAATTAAGTGTACCGCCATTTCCACATATAGTAAACTCTTCATAATTCCCAAATGTGCATATGTTCCGGGCTGCCTTATGTATTAAGTTTCATTATGATAAGGAGTGAAAGATCTCAGCTTCCCTGCGGGCAGCATGTCCTGGCCCAGTGGCCGTGTATAACCATGATGTGGGGGAAAAGCAGAGGAAACTAGTCAAAATTGAACCCAGAGAAGTATCTTGAAACCTAAAGCTAATTGTGAATGAGAAATTAAATAGGAGTGTAGACACCAAAGAAATCATGCATTCAACTTTAAGCCATCTAGATTCACCCTTAAAAATCACAGAAATGTCTATGCCATGGCCTATTAAGCTAAACTAATTTTAGCCAAAGTTGTGAAAAAGGCTAGTGTATCTTTCTTCTAATTGTTCAAAATCTTTTCTCCTCAGCTAAGATTCTGCTGTCTCCATCCTTTTTTATGTTCCAGGTTTCCTCTATGGTACCACTTCCTTTCATAATAAAGAAGCTGTTTCTACGTCTGCTCTACTTATTGTAACAGTTTATCCTTTGTGAGTCTCAGACTTCAGGGAGCTTCTTCCAGGAAGGAGGGATCAGAACACATTGAGGAGGATCAGCAACTTACCTGAAATGAGATGTTAATGCATATTTGCATAGGATTATGTCTAGGTAGAATTTGATAGCTAACTTTGTATTTAACATTTCTGGCATTTTATAATAATTATCTACTAAAACAGTTCAAGCATTGAATTTCCCAGTATGAAATAAAATTTCACATGTAATATACTAGTTTTTACTATTTTTAGATTTCAAATAAGAATTGTAGAAGTTTAAAACTGCAACAATAATTTTGAGATAACTAGATAAAGAATCAGGTTTATAGAGGTGGAAAGGGTTGAAGAGAGTTGCACAATATAACAAAATTAGTAAGTAATAGAGTTTTAACGTGAACTGAAGATTAAACTTGGAGAAGAATCCAGATCCCAGAGGTGTAAGTAGTCATAAATGAGCTCACCTCTGCTGTTTTGCCATTGAAAAATATGCCTCAGCTGGTATAAAGTTATTAAAATGTGTTATTAACTATCTTCAGTTGGTATAACGACCTTCTGGAAAAGGTGAGATTTGGGAAGTACTCGGATTATATGGTTTCAAGGCAGGGGGAATAGAAGGAAAACTATTAGAATGGGGAATTTCGGTGATTTGATTAGAGTTAATTTGAGAGAAAGGCATTGCAAATGTCAGAGGCAAGCCAGGAGAAATCTAATGCTGGTGGAAATGGTCACTGCATTTGTGTTCCCATCAATAGTGCATTCTTTCACAAAAATGATGGCATTGGTAGGGAGATGATTCATAAACCAAAAAAACATAGCTTTATGGGGAGAGGGGCAGGGAACAACTGTCATGGAACCATCATTATATATAATAAAATAATTTTAGTTAACATAACTAGATCACATAGCAAAACTTGGAATGTATTTATTACAGTTTATGGCACCAGATTTATTGAATGTTATATTCATAAATTTCCTGTTAAACCTGTTTTGCTTTGGACTTCCAGTTTAATGTTAGAGATGCAGAGAGCTGGAGAAAGTGTCACTCTCACTCTTAGAAGAATAAATGTTGAACAGTGTGCATTAACAGTTTATTTTCAGCCTATCAGAGCAATGAAGTTGTTTGAACAGTAAGTAACCCAAAATATGGACAGAAACAGGCACCACCAGAGAGACACAGGATCTGAGCACCTGCTTAAGAGGGTCGGAAGCCATGTAAGATTCTAAGAAGATTGAACTAAATATTTATCAGAAATTTTAAAGGCAAATTGTGGGATAATGTGAGAATATGAAGATTTGGAGGGTCACAGAAATGCAGGAGAAATACAGGATTTTTCACCCTCTTGCAGGTTTTTCTTCCAGAAACCCCAGTAAGCACTCATGGGGCATTTGGGAGAACCTTGAGAAGTTTCCCTAGTGGAGCTGGCTGGGAAGAGGAGAGAAGCCACAGCCCAAGCCTTAGGTTTCATCTGGCTTTGCCCTTGATGCCTATATGACCTTGGGCTATTCTCTCAGCAGTAAATTTGGTAGAAATAGGGCTCCCTTCATTTGTTCTGTGTCTCTCAAAAGTCAGTATTTTTCATCGGCTGACGTCTGATATCTTAAAAACCATTGTTTTCATACAGTTGGGGCAATTTTTTGTTTGTTCTGTTTTGTTTTCTCAAGAGAGATGCTAAAATCAGTCTTTGTTTCTCTATCTTGGGCAAAACCTGAAATGTCATTTATGGATATAAATTCAAAGATAATGAATAAAATATTTGAAAGCAGAATCTGACTCTACCTTAATAAAATAATAAACCATGACCTAATGAGACTTACTCCAGGAATACTAGGTTGATTTAATATTAGGAAATCCTTTAATACCATACACCATATTAATAAATCTAATTTTAAAACCACATAATTATCTTGCTCAATGTGGAAAATGTCTTTGCCAAAATGTCACATGCAATCATGGTTTAAAACTCTCAGGCATACAAGAATTGATAGATAATTAATATGATGAATTATTATATATGTATATATATAGACACATACACACAATGTGTATCTGAAAAGCCCGTGTCATGCTTAATCAGAACCACTAAAGTCCTTTTGATGAAATTCAGAATTAGGCAAAGGTGTTCACTGACTTCATTAACATTTAAAATTGTACTAGTAGCAACTGCCCATACAATTGAACAAAAGAATTCAATTAGAAGCATGAGAATCGTTAAAAACAAAAATACATACAATTAAAAATATTATTGCAAATGATATGATATGATGATATGCTCAAAAAGCTGTGCAGAACCAATGTTAAAGCTAACTGAAGCAATGTAACAATTCAATAAGGTAGCCTGCTATAAAATTCACATACACAAATAAAAGCCCTCATATGTATAAGAAATAATAGTAGAAACATTTCTGTATACAATAGCAAAAAAGAAGATTAAACACGAATAAATTTAAGAACAGATGCACAAAACCTTATGAGGCACAAAACCTTATGAGGAAAACTATAAAATATTCTTGAAAGACAATGAAGTAGACCTGAACAAATGGAAACACATCCCCTTTCTTGGATAGGATGACTCTATGACATAAAAATGTTAATCCTCCTTAAGTGAATTTCTAAATGGAATGCAATCCCTATGAGACCCTCTAAAGCTTACTGAATTAGAGAAGGTGATTACCAAAGTTTCTGGCGAATAAACAAATATACAAGAGTAGCATAGAAAACACAAATAGAAAATCTATAATGAGGGACTAGCCTTCACAGGCTAAAACCATTCTAGCAAGAGTATAGGAAATAGGCCGATGGATGGGATAGAAAGCCCAGAAATATATCCAAGAACTTTTGGAAATTTAGTGTATGATAAAGGCGGAGTTTCATCGTTAAGGCAGTGGTGGAATTTATAATAAATGATACTGGAACAATTGGGTAGTCATTTAAAGACAAAAGAGATAAAATTGAATGCATACCTCATACCTTACACTAGAATACATGCCAAACCATCAGTGCTTTAAATGTTAAAAAAAAAAAAATAGAAATAGTAAAAAGAAACATGAGTGATTTCCAAGCTGTTTCACTGTGACTCCAAAATTAAAATCTACTGAAAGAAATGTTTAATATGTGTGTGCATATATATATGTTCAAATATATCAATATATGTAAATTGCATAGCCAAAAAAGGATATGATTAAAAGACAACAAACACTGAGAGAATATTTGCAGTATGTATTACAGACAAATGGCTTACATCCCTAATATATAAAGCAGTCTTAATTAAGAGACAGAAGACCAAATATCCAATAGAAGAATACAAATAAAACAATGGCCAGATAATTCTTTTTTAAAAAGTAAACAAGTTCTCTTAAAATATGTACACGTTCAAATTTACTCATAATAGCGGCATGTAAATTAACACTGATAAAGCATTTTTAGTTATCATCTTAGTGAAAATTAAAATATACACGACAGTACATTTTGTTGGTGTGACTGACAGTCGCGAAACTGAAACTTTGTAGTATAAAAATGTTTAAATTGCTGAGGGAGAATGCAGACAAGTATAACCTTCTGGAGTACATTTTGGCAATACGTAATAAAACTACAGGTTACTTACCTTTTGACTCAGGAGTTTCATTCCTAGGAATTTATCCTGAGATGATCACCTCCAGCAATGCAAATTAATAAGAACAAGAATAGTCATCCCAACATTATTTGTAATTTTGAAGTATTGGGAAAAAACCTAAATATCCACATATAAAACAGAGGTTGAATGATAGATCCACCCAGAAGAGAACTTTGCAGCTCCAAATAATAAAAAGAAACATATCCATACAGATATGAAGTCAATTCTAAAATATATTTTAAGTGAAAAGAGAAAAGTACAAAAGAATAGCTATAGTGTGATGAAATTTCTATAATAATGACATATAATAAAATATACATGTGTCTGGTAATTTAGGAGAACATAAACACAGGAATGATAAAACAAATTAATTAGACTGGTTACATATTGTGGTAGATGTAAGGTAGGTGAAAAGAATGGGGAAATTAGAATAGGTAGACAGGATGAGGGAGAGGAACATCTCTCTAAGTATCACATTTTATTTTGTAACTGTTCAAATCATGGTAATGTCTCATAGACCCAAAGATACATTATAAAAATTAATCAGGATATAGAAGAACCAAAAAATGGGATCCAAAGAATAATAAGGGAATGTTAAGTGTACTATAAATGAATAATATAATCAAAATTATTGTAATGGGGAAAAACCAAATCTAAGTAATTTTGGAAAACAGTGTTTTGTCTGTTTGCTATAAAGCTAAAGAGACAAAATTATAGGCATGCACACACACACACACAAACTGTGCACAGATTATATGTTTTAATTTGGAAACTTACTTTTTACAGAGTTATGGTTTAGTAATTTGGAGACTATTTTATATATATTGTATTATCGGATTGAGCAAATAAATACATTGTGGATACTACAAGCCAGATTTTCATTGCCAGAGAAAAATGTTACAAGTAAAACAATAGAGTTAATCTACGATATTGGAATCAACTTTTGTACCATCAGTCCAAACTCATGGCTTTAAATATGTGTAGATAGAAGATCATTAGGTAGATATTGAGATAGATAGATAGATAGATAGATAGATAGATAGATAGATAGATAGATACATACATACATACATACATACATATGTGTACATATTTCCCTACTTTTTCTAGCTTTGACCACTAGGAGGATCTAGAAACAGTGATAACAAATTAGCAATTAACACCCCAGCACACAGATTTTGGTTTCCAAATATCATTTTCCAATAAAAAATACCATGGCTTAGAAAAATGGCTGATTCCAGGACTGAAGCACAGAAAAAACAAGATGATCCCAGAACATCTTGTAACACCAGAAAGTTAAACAGTGATAAAATTAAGAAACGGAATCTTATCAAAAACACTGGAACCAATTTGAAGGAGCTCCCAATGGCTATTTCTGGGTAAATTTTAGCACCTATATAATGATAATATTGGATAATAATCCATAAAATAAAATACATATCATTGAACAATATTAATAAAACTCACAAAAAAAGAAAAAATGACAAGGTATAAATCTTTCCCACTGTAAAGTCCTAATTAATAAATGTAGAACGCATGATGAACATAGAAAGTCACCATTTGGCAGACACCACAGTAATAATTATCGCAAGCAAGAATCATTAATGAATGCTAAAATTAGATGCTAAATTGGATGATAAAAAATAGGATAATTGCATAGACTTGAAGTTTTTTTCTAAAGGCAAAAAAATAGTAACTTTATAGTTGAAATGTCTATTAAGCATCATCTTAGCTAAGTAATTAAAGTTAACATTACCAGTAATAAGATACATGAATATTCATATTTTCTGACATACTATACTGAGAAAGACACATCACCATTGTGGTATTCTTGCCAAAAATGCTAAACATAAATTTTATCCAGGAGAAAAATCAGACAAAACCAAAGTTGTGAAATAGCTTTCAAAGGATCAACTCATGAAAGACAAAGAAAGATGGAAGAACTGTCCCAGACCGAAGGTCACTAAGGAGGCAAGACAACTAAATGTAATGTGGGTTACTTGACCAGTAAAAAGATATCAGTGAGACAATTGGTAAAATTTAATAAGATCTGCAGATTAGTTAATAGTATTTATCAAATTAATTTCCTGGTCTTCATAATTGTACTATAGTTATTTAAAATGTTAACATTCAGAAAAGCCTGGCAAAGGGTATGTGAGAACTATTTCCAGCATTTGGTGAACTTCTTTTTATGTCTGAAGGTATTTCAAAGTAAAAGGTTATAACAGTGATAAAAAATAATAAAAGATATACCCTCCATACTAAAAAAATAAATCTGAAAACCATGTGTATCTGTTAATTAAATAACTATTTCTACTTAGAATTAAAATAAAAAATGTTAATGGGACAGCCAAAATGTAATATTTAGTTCTATTTACTTTCCACTATACAAGCATAAAAGAATCTCAAACAATAATAGAAGAGCAGGTCAGATCATTCATGTAAAAGTCAAAAGTATTACATACAGCGCTATACGTTCTGTTGTCTCTTTTATGCAACCATATATAATGAAAGTATTTCAATCAGACCATTAATTTTTAATGCCAGAGTACATTGGACTTTCGGTTTAGTTCATCTTCAATGCTAAACACTAAAGATTATATTTGTGATATGAGTGATAGTGAGATAATTACAGATCTATTTCCAGATGAACTTCCTCCTCTCATTGTTTAGTAGAGAATATGTAGTTAATTGAATGTGTTAGCATTTAGAACACTGTCGGGAGTTATTAGCTATTATTGTTGTTATCACTGTTATTATGAACATGATGTCGTTGCCCTCTTTGATCTTTAACAAACATAACTCAGCAAGCAAGTTTTAATTTTCTTTTAAGCTGTTCAACCCTGAACTACTTAAATTTCAGGCACTAAGTGATTTAATACAACCAAGTAGAAAAGCATACTGAATTATTCAAAAATTATATTCCATAGCACTCAAGCATCAAAGTAGACCTGCTTAAATGGGCAGCTTTCAGTCTCTCTAGTGCGCCTGCTTGATGACCTTTGAGAAGGCAATGATCTTTAACTCATCTTGTTCTGCTTCATGTTCTGCTTTGTGTTTGGCACACAAAATCATCTAAAATAATCACCACCCATGAATGTCAATGGAATTGTGCTATTCTCTTTTACATACTTGGTTTGTGTCATGTAAGACAAAAAAATGCAAAGGGAGAGTTTGGACATTTCACCAAAGCACAATAGTGACTCATGTTTTAAGCACATTAAGCTGTATCTTTCACTTATATCCAAGAAACTAAATAACAAGATAAACTATGGAGCAGAGATTCAAAAATGCTTTGGAGAGATTGTTGAAAAAATTTACATTAGTATGTTTATAAGGAAGATAATCTCTCTAGACCTAATGAATAACATTTCTAATTGCAATCCTGGGAATGAAGTTGTCCGAAATTATTCCTGTGTAGACATGTTACAAGGTTGGAGGGACGGGGGAAGAAGAGTCCATTATGAAAAGGATTTTGAAAGATTCTCTTGGACCCAATCTCAAGAATATAGTAATTCTTTAACAGAATATACATGAATAAACATAACAGAATGCAGGATCTGTATAATTCAGTTTATTAAATAAGTGTATTTTCAAATCTCCATGTTTTAAGGTTACATTTTAGATACATACATTTATAATCAGTAAGATTTTGAATCTATTATGTGTTTTCTCTAGCTCATTATTTTATCTTATAAAAATGTAAAAAAGAAACTATTTAACTTATGGCAGTATAATCTTAAAGAAGAGCTTTGGGAACAATGAAACAAATATAAAAAGTAGTTTAATATTCTGATCTGCTATAGTCCCTTCTGAATCATAAAAGAAAGTAATGATCTTGGTTTGAATTGAATAGGATCTCTAGGGATATATAATCTCATACCTTTGTTTAGGTGAAAGACTAGAACCTAGAAAGACTGGAAACTAGAAATTGTATGTTTAACTCACTAATAAGGACAGATATATGGTGCTTTAATTCACCCATTAATTAAGAAGTTACTGATTATCATGATCTTTGCAAAGTGCTGGAGAAAATAGCAAAGGATAAGGGAAAAAAATGTGTCTTCACAAAGTTTATTACATCATTATTTAAGTTGATTAAACTAATTTAATACATATGAGTGAAATGACAAAGCAGCACAAAGATTGTAAAAAACTGATAAAGAAAAAATTCATGCATTCTCAGTAGAAGGCATTTTATGGACATGAGTCATTTTGGTTTTGCTAGCAATAATCTTGGGGTTTCTATATGTAATCCTATATTTCATTACTCAAAATTTATTTAACAAGATCTTTCAAAAATTCCCTCTGCAAGAGTTTAATGCCTTGTCTTTGTCAAAATACCCAGCCTCACTATTTTATTGTCGTATTTTCTGTGGATATGGATCCAAGATTTTCGAGGCCTGACACCTTTATAATTTTTGGAGCTCACTTTAATGAAAAGAATTCAAACATTATAAATGTTTGAAGCCATTTATTTAAATATTTTTAGAATAAAATATCACACTTATTACTTATTTTTTAAAGTTATAAAATATTGTAAAATGGGAAAATTCTGAAAAATTATTAAGCTTGTTTTACAATTGACCAACTGACATGCTAATAATTCTTTCCTTTCCAGTTGCAGTCAGCAGAGGAATTCTTTTCAGAATTTTTAATTTGTAATTCCTTTCCCTCAAAAAAGATATATCACTAGAAATTAATCCTAAGATTATAATTTAATAAAACTAATAAATAGAAAAATGAATTTGACTAGTTTCTAGGTCTTTAGGGCTCCAGTCATATTTTTCTTCGCCATCTACATGGTTTGGGTACCGGGTACCATAGGACAGATATAAATCACAATGTGACCTCTAGCTCAGAAGTTTCATAACATGAGACAAAGCAGGTAGGCAAGGGGGAATGAGGGGTACCCCTGAAGGCCATTCTCACATCAGAATGTCAAGCAAGAACTTTTACACACACGGGCGGATGCCATTTTTTACTTTACTGCCTCTCAGCCCCAAAATAACTCTTCATTCCCTGTTCCGTGAAAATGAATCTGGGCCCTTTAAATATTGTTTTTTTGCCAGCTGGCACAATGTTAAGATTTTTTTTTAAGCAGCAGGTATGAGTGAGAGAGTGCAAACATGAAGGAGATTTATTACTTGATTTCAGCTACTGTGCTTTTATCTTTCTTTAAACTTTTAATTTCAGGGGTACATGTGCAGGTTTGTTACATTGGTATACTTGTGTCATGGGGGCTTGTTGTACAGATTATTTCATCATCCAGGCATTAAGCCTAGTACCCACTAGTTATCCTTCCTGATCCTCTCCCTCCTCCTACCCTCCACCTTCAAGTAGACCCCAGTGTTTCATGTCCTCTGCCATGTGTCCGTGTGTCCTCATCATTTAGCTTCCACGTATATGTGGTATTTGTTTTTCTGTTCCTGCATTAGCTGGCTAAGGATAATGGCCTCCAGCTCTTTCCACGTTCCTGCAGAGGACATAATCCTGTTTTTTGTTTTTTTTGGTTTTTTTTTTTAATGTCTACATAGTATTCTGTGATGTAACATAACTCCTCCTGCATGCTGGGGTCTGGTGACTAATATTCCATAGCCCTTGCAACAAAAACACCACATGGGCTAAGCTTTAAAAACACTTCTGATTACTGTACACACACCGTGATCCTTGCAAAGTGCTGGAGGAAATAGGAAAAGATGAGGGAATAAATCTGTCTTCACAAAGTTTATTACGTGATTATTTAAATTGATTAAACGAATTTAATACATATGAGTGAAGTGACAAAGCAGCATGAAAGTGCAAAGTGCCTGCCTCTGAATGATTGCTTCCTACCTGCCTGGTGATTCTGAATCTGATCTGGCATTAGCAACGCACAGAAGCTCTCCACCATCCAGTGAGCTGCAACCATACTTTCTCCAGAGAAGTCTCAGAGGGGCTTCCATTCCAGCTTTGTACTTTCTTAGGTAATTTCCCTCAGTCCTACAACGGTATTGGATTACTGTTAACATTTTCATATTTTCTCTTCCATTTTAGATTAAATATGCTTTATATTAAACTTCCTCCTTTAACTGCAGCATGGATTTTGTCTTTTGATTGTACCCAGACTCATACATAAGAGTAACTGAAAGACATATAAGTACAAATCCAAAGTAAATGTTTCCCAAACTAATTTCACCTTTAGTTTGAACTAAAAAAAATGTCTATGACCATTAAAACATCACTGAAGAGATGAGGTGGGTAATTCAATTCAATTCATGATTGAAAGAGACAACAGTTTAATCAGTGCATTTAATTATTTCTCTCCATATATATATATGTGTGTGTGTGTATATATATATATGGGTGTATATGTGTATACACACACACGTGTGTGTGTGTGTGTATATATATATATACACTTTATACACACATACATCCATGCACCCAGACAGGAGCACAGACAGACACACACACACACACGCGCGCGCACGCGCGCACACACACACACACACACACACACACAGGTCTTGGCCTTGGAAGGGGCTATACAAGTTAGCTTAATGAAAAATTGTCCTCAGCCTTGAGAGGTCTAGTCTTTCTCTGGACAATCATTTCCCCATAAAAACTCCATCCTAGGGTTGGCAAACTACAGTCAGTGAGACGAATCCAGTCTGGCATGTGCTTTTATAAATAAAGTTTTATTAAAACACATCCATACCTATTCCTTTCAATATTCTTTATGGCTGCTTTCATGTTGTAATGGCATAGTAGAGTAGTTACAACAAAGATCCTATGAATCACAAAGCTAAAATATTTACTGCTTTGTTTTTACTGACGAGATCTGCTGATGTTTACTCTATATTATTAAAGGGCATTGAGATTTCAGTAGATAACCATTTATGTTGCATGCAAACAAAAAATAACAGTTATTAGCTTCTGATCCAGAAACTGAGGAACAGCTCTATATATTTCTATTCAAAGTCAAGCAGTTGATGGCTTGCCACTCAGGGACCTTGAAATTTTACATTTAATTCCTCTACTATGCTATGAATTATTGTTAATGTCAGAAGACTGAACACTGAATTGTATGTTACCTTGTAATAGTGCTTAAAAAAGACATGGCAAATATACACTTAAAGGAATTCTGCAGTGAGAGCAAAGAGAAAATAGACTGGAGTACCACTGTAGATAAGAGAAAGCTATTATCAAAGCAGAAAGGCTAGGATTTGGAACTCATATTGGAGGCATATTGGAGAAGAGGAGTGAAAATTTAAGATGAGACTGGAAAAATAGATTAGTTGGGCACTTCAGCCCATGATTTTTCTCCTTTGAAATAAGACTAGCATATGTAAAGAACAACATTAAGGAAGGCTTATAGAAGGATTGGGACATAATATAACGGTCATCTATCTAGTGAGATTGGCAAGATCTCTTCACTTCAAAAGACTACCAAGTCCAGCTAAGCAATGAGATCATTCCAAAAATAAATGAGGATCTATTGAAGTGATATGTAAATGGACATACAGCTAGAATCAAATTTGATTTTGCATTATTTCAAGAACAATATGGAAGAAATAAATCTGACATGCCAACTGCTGACCTAAATAGATCAAAACATAAAAATCTGAAGTGAAAAAGACAGGTAGATCTTTCTTAAATAATAAAAACTAAACTAAAGAATTCTAGTTGTTTGACATTATTCTTTCCTTTCTTAAATGTATCTCGGAGAAAGATTTGAATATGTACTCAAATAAATATTTAGGATCAATCCTATCATTAGTCATTAATTTAAATACAATCATATTTAAAATAAAATTTCCTTTCTGTGGACACCTAGGGGAAGATGGATGTACTTAATTTAATCGGAAAATGTCTTTAACTGGGGACTCTGAATACAGAAGCAGCTAGTTTTCATGCTCTATTATTTTAAGCATATTCTGATTTATACTCTGAATTTGCCATAAAGCACTATTCACCACATTAAGAAAGAGAAGTTGCCATTCTTGATGTGGCGTGCTTGAAATACAACAGGAGAATAACAGATACAAGTTACTTACAGTGTGGTCGTTAATGTATTGTGTATGAATAAGCTTTCTTTTGAGTTTGTACTTAGGTGCAAAACTGATAGTACAAGTGTGTTTTAAATGATTTGTCCATTAAAGTAACTTGATTCATACAGTTCTTACACTTCTCAATACATGGACGTCTCGTTCATTGTTATATGTTTCATTACTGATATATAAGTAACCATGACAACATTCGTATCCAGGAATTATCATTGATCCCACAATAAGACATATTAGGAGTCAACTTATTCAACTTACTCAGAGAGAGCAAAGGTAACATCTGCCCCAGGGGAAGAAGAGGTGCATTTATTATAACCCTTCCCAATATGGTCATATGGTGCCATTTTGTTGATTTTCTAAAGGAGAAAACATCTCATAGAAGGAGATTAGTAATGTGTTCCAAGAATGGCATTTTCTTGCTGTGGTTTTCTGACGCCAAGGTACGCCTTGACTCTATAGGTTAAAACACTTTTGTTAATTTAATCTCAGAGAAGTCACTCATAATGAGATAGGTAAAAACACAGACTAATTAACTGTAAAATGAAGCTTCATCATTTTTTAATGGGAAGACTCAAGCCTGTCTTTGGTAACTCCTTACTTCCAAGGTACCCTCCCCAAAACAAAAGAATCACAAAATATTTATTTAGCATATGAGTTGAGCAAAGCTGTCACGTTTTTTCTCTGCCACAGTAGAAAATACTCATTTAGAAACTAGGATATTCTTAGCTCACTGTCCTTTAGACAGTGCTGGATAAGCAATGAACAATTCTAAATGTTTTTTTCCCCATTTTTGTCCCCATTCAGACCACTACTCTTCTGCTAAGACATACTATTTTATTATGGCTTCAAGGAAGGGATTATTTTTCTGCATTATGGCATTAGTTTCCTTTCAAACCTTAGTCCTTCTAATTCCCTATCAACAACACATTTAACTACCATGATTTAGAATAGATTGTTATCATAACTGATTTACTTCTTCATTGAGCTTTAGCTTATACTGTTTTACCTCAGAGAGGGTACACTCAACATCAGACCCAAGGGAAGAAAATGATCAGGAGGAAGAGAATAAGGAGGAGGAAGAAAATGAAGAGGAGGAAGAATATCATAGTAAGGGGGAAAAGTAGTCATTATGGATAATGTATTGAGAATTTATTGAAAGTGCTTCTTTACATGTGTTTAACCAACCGACCCAAAATGCAACAAAAATACCAAATACAGAGTTTGTCACTCTGAATGCCAAAGTCAACACATGGAAAAACGTGAGTTAGAAAGTTAGGGAATGATTTTGTAATATAGTGGTAGGTTGATTTTCTAGTAAGAAATGTTTTAAATAACCTCATTCTTTTCTTTTTTGGTTATTCAACAAATTTGTATTGCAGGACCACTCTACTCAGAGATGGTTCTAAGCACTGGGAATACAGGACTGAACAAGAGAGGTGTGATCCCCACTGTTCTGGCATTTGCATTCTAGTTAGAGAAAATTAGAGAAGGAGAGCAACTAGAATTCATTTTTACATATTATAAGTTCTTTCAATTGAAGTAAGAATAACATTGTGGAGTACTATAATCGGTGTTCAATTGTTTTTATGTTGTCCTTTATTAATAAAGTTAGAAGCAGAAAAGACTTTAGAAAATGAATCCTCACTTCCAAAGTAGAAGTATTAAGACAGTAAATCAGTCTAAATTTTCATTTTGATTACACATCTTTGATAACCATATACTGCTTAAAGTTGTTATGAATAAACAACAAAAATCTGCCTAAAATTTTCCACCTGTTGAGATATTGCTTTTGAAACTTCCTCGAGGACAAGGTTCCACAAATTTGCTCTGTGAAAGTCCAGACAGTAAATATTTTTGGCTTTGGAAGCCAAGAGATGAAACTGAGGATCTTGTATAGATATTTACATTGCTAGAGAGAAAATCATTCTTCACAAAATTTTATTAATGAAATTAAAAACATAGTATTTGTTTATTGATGAAATTAAACACATAATAATAGTAGACCTTGTTTTTTGTAATACAGGTCTACTTATGAGGAATGGAATTTTGGAAAGGAAGATAACATCTGATTGACAATCAATGATAGCTTTTTGATCAAAAACAACTGCTCACGTTCATCTATTAACGGTGATCTGTAATGATTTTTTATGTATGTCCTCTTTGAAAATACTTTCTCACATAGATCCTGCCAAACACTGATTATCAATCCACAAGCAAATTATTTTAATTAAATATATTGATCTTTTGGAAGGCATTCGTAGAATTCCATTAGATTTTTGTTCTTGATATTTGCCTTTAAGCAATTATTATATTGCAGATTTACACTTCCAATTGAAAATTAAGCAGAAGCTCCTAAATAGAATCATTAAAATGAATTTTGATATATGAAAATTTACTTTTCACACATTTGAGTTTGGAAAATCTATCTGGTTCAAAACTGGGTGGGAATGAGGATCTGGCTTCTTGTTTTAACTGTTAAGAGAACATGCAGTGCATAAAGTAACTTGATATTGCTTGTGATGCAAAACAATGTTTAAGTTGTTGAAATAGCTTTACTATGGTGTAAGTTTCACATCTGAATACTGTTTGACCCTGTAGTTTTATGTTGAATTCATTATGAAACACCAAATCTGCAGCAAAAACTAATTTAATGCTATTTATTTTCTGATTATAGTGGTTGAGGGCATTTCTTTCCAGAAAAATTTCTGCATCAACCCTGAGCTGAAAATATTGCAATAAAACTTGAATACTGCTAAGCTATTGAAATGTGCAATATGCTGAGTCGGAATACTGTTTTCTTTCAGTCAAAAATTCACAAAACTGACAGTGGTTGAGTCCATGAGAGGGAGTGAAGTTCACTGTTGACACTACTGATTTAATAAAACATAATAGGTTTTAGCATTTTCCTCAAATACCTGCTGGTGAATAATAAAGTGGGCAATGATGGGCTTTAAACCCTTTACACTTTCACATGTTTTGTAAGTTTGTTCAAATAAGCTTTTCCCTGCTCCATATGTGTTTTTATTATCAGCAGACCCCATTTCAGTTTGTACTGAATTCAAGCTTTCTCAACTTCTATAAAAAATTCCTCACCTCCCCTAGTTTGGTGCCCACCATTCTTAGGGGTTAATTATATAATCAGTTAAAGCTTGGTATTGACTCATCAAATAAGTAAAAACTGATGAGTGTTAGCAACATCTGTGAACTCATCAGGAGCAAAGCAAAGCCACTCAAAATCATTTGCTTTTAAAAAATAAGGTAAATTGATTATCAATGCTGCTCCCAATGTCCTTAACTCATCAAGTAACTCTTCGGGCTAAAAGGCTAATCATATTAAACAAGTTTGTTTTCTCTAAACACATTTCTTCAGCTGCTCTAATCCAACATGATTTAAATAACTCACCATTGGTAAAAGGCTTTTCTTGCTTGACTAACAAATGGGACATTTGAAATTTTATTCTGGTTGTAGCTTCAGTCTAATTATTTATTTTTGTGAAGAAATTCTACTGTGATGAGATACACTGTTTTAAATTTTCTAGTTTTTCTAAGCATTGCATTTGTGTGAGTAGGAAATATTGTGAAGAATGCTTAGTTTGATAATGTCAATATAATTTTTTTAGAATAGATATATCGTCACTGGGCAATTTGCTATCAAATTCAGTACAAAATAATTCATATTCAACTGTGCCTTAAATATACAACATTTAAAGTCATTTTTCTTTTCTTCTTTTTGTTTTAAATTTATGGTCGTGTATTAGTAACAAAATATACCTTAAGTGTTGTGTTATAGTGACTTGTGGAATTTGGAATGCTGCAGAGTTTTAACTATGTTAACACAATTTGTAGAGTACCAAGCATTAGTATGAAGCAATGAGAGTGTCACATACATGCATTCTCTTTCAAAACAACTGAACCTCTCTACTGTTGTAATGCAAAGCAGCCATAGACAACACACGAATGAAGAGCGTGGTTGCCTTCCAATAAACCTGTGTTTATGAACACTAAAATTTGATTCCAAATGTATATGTCACAAAATCTTATTTTTCTTTTGATATTTTCACCCATTTAAAAATGTAAAGACCATTTCATGCTCACACGCATGAAAAACTGCAGGCAGGCCAGGTTTAGTGTAGTTTGCCAACTGTATTTTCTGATTTGGAAAAGGAAACTTAAGTATTTAATGTTTACAAGACATAAAATTAAAACTTAAGAATATTAAAAGCTGGGTAGTCAAATAATAACCCAAGAAAGTTGGTAGCATTTTCCCATTTTTTTTTTACTTTTTTACTCTGATAGATTTGTGTGTTTTGTTGTTGCTATTGCTAATGCATCCCCACTGAGGTTTGCTAAGCTTCCAAAATCTACGGTTTGATATCTTTCTTCAATTTTTGAAAATTCTCAGGCACTAGGTCTTTTTGCTTGTCCCTTTTTTGTGACTATAATAATACTTTTTGTATTATATTATCATCAATAATGGATATTACTTGATATTGTCAAATGTAAGCCCATATGATTAATTTTTTTATTTCTGATGGCTCATTCTTTATTTCTAACATTTTCATTTGGGTTTTTTAAAATCATGATTATATATGTACTAAAAGTTCCCCTTTTCTCCTGCGTTTTTTCATATTTTATTTAACATAATTGCCATCGTTATTTTGAAGTCTTTGTCAGATATTTCCAATATCTAGGAAATATCTGGGCTTGCATCCTTTCTTGAATGTGAGTTGCATTTCTTTGCTTCTTTATGTGTCTTGTAATGTTTGGTTTTACGCTGGATCCTAAGTGTACAAGAAAAAATAGAGACTGAAGTAAATACTTAAAACCAGAAAAAAGCACATTCATTCTATCATTGCATTATTAATGTGAAGGACTAAATTAACTTAATCCATAATGTAACTGGGCAAGAATTTGATGAAATATTTGACTCAATTCGTAATTTGTTTCTAATATTTTGAGTGCAAAGTTACAACTGACATTTCATTGAGACTTAGGCTCTGAGCATTGGTGAGATCGACATATTCTTTTTATGTTTAAAGCCAAGTTACTGGCTATTAAATCTTGGGATCTCTTGAATAACTCTCTCTCTCCTGCTCTGTCCACTCTGTAGACCACATCTGCCAGCTTTTTAGGCTTCTGGAGATTTCTGGGTGCCTCTACATTTTTGCTCAGTTTCCAGCATTTACAACTAATTAAAGCTTGGGGAGCCCAGGAGAATTTTCTCGAACCTCTCTGCCTTCCTCAATTTGCTAATAACCTGCCATCGCACCACAGCAAGAACTTCAGACTTCCTCTTGGATCCCCTTTCTTTGGCTCTCTGTCCCTGGCTCTAGACTTTGGATCACTACTCCACACACTGACCACAAGGTCTAACATTACTTGGTAGGTGCAGACATGATTTATTGCTAGGGCTTATCTGCATTCTAATCAGTTCTCTCAGCCTACATATGACAACTACAAGTTTTTTAAAAGTTCAGCTGGTTTCTCCATATTTCCATCTATAATACAACTATCCTTCTCCTCTTGTTCTAAAATAATAGCAATTGCAGGTCTCTTCTGTTTGAAGAATAAAGTAGAGACACTTTTCCATAAGATGACACAGTGGTGAATTTTATAAGATGTATTTTATGGGGACTCATGTACGAACTATTTGAGAGCAATTTTGGAACGAGGCTTATATTTATATTTAACCTAAAAGTATTCATTAGGAAACAATTATTTTTACCATTGCAAAATAATTATCTATCTACCAAGTTGTGAGACAAATTATAACTTTACCGTAAATTCACTCCATTTAAGAAATTTATAGCTAGAGGCCGGGCACGGTGGCTCACGCCTGTAATCCCAGCACTTTAGGAGGCTGAGGCTGGTGAATCACGAGGTCAGGAATTCGAGACCAGCCTGGACAACATAGTGAAACCCTGTCTCTACTAAAAATACAAAAAAAAATTAGCGGGGTGTGGTGGCACATGCCTGTAGTCCCAGCTACTCGGGAGGCTGAGGTGGCAGAATCGCGTGAACCTGGGAGGCAGAGGTTGCAGTGAACTGAGATCGCACCTTTGCACTCCAGCCTGGGTGACAGAGTGACACTCCATCTAAAAATAAAAAATAAAAAAAAATAAAAAACAAAAAAACAAGAAAAGAAAGAAAGAAAGAAGGAAGGAAGGCACCAGGCAGGCAGGCAGGCAGGCATGGTGGCTCGTGCCTGTAATCCCAGCACTTTGGGAGGCTGAGGCGTGTGGATCACTTGAGGTCAGGAGTTCAGACCAGCCTGGCCAACATGGTGAAACACCGCCTCTACTAAAAATACAAAATTAGCTGGGCATGGTGGTGCATGCCTGTAATCCCAGCTACTTGGGAGGCTGAGGCAGGAGAATCACCTGAACCAGGGAGGCAGAGGTTGTAGGGAGCTGAGATTGTGCCATTGCACTCCAGCCTGAACAACAAGAGCAAAATTCTGTCTCAAAAAAAAAAAAAAAAGAAAAGAAATTTACAGCTAGAATCATAAATGTGAATCAGAAAGTTGGTGTTCTAACTGATTTGTTTAAAGTTGGTGTTTAAACCTCTAGGGTAATTCTTACAAATTAACAAACCATAAGAAGTCTAGAACATAAACATACATACAAAAGATCAAATATTTTACCAAGTGTCTACTGGGTTTAAGTGCTAACAATAAACTTCATAAAAATTGAGATGTTTTACCTACTTATACAAGGGCTACTGTACACTGTATTAATTATAATGAAGATCTGGAGTTTAAACACTCAAAAGACTCTGCCAGTCTCCTGTTTTTATACTAGATTCCTGTATCAGGTTGACAAATGACACAGACAAATTTATATGTATCTGGTATGCAGAGGTGGCTTAGACCATGAATTCCCTAACCATTGTTAAACACATAAATGGTAACATCACTAATAGCATTAATATTTTATAATATGAATGTCTAAAAAATCACCTTAAGTTTTACATGTGCTCTTAAAACAATTTATTTCCTACATTATTATTTAGTAAAGTTGTCTTTTTCTTCCATTGTTGTATAGTTCTATGAAGTTTAATACATGTTTTTATTTTTATTTTATTTTGATTTATTCCTCCTCCACCTCAATCAAGGTAAAGACCAATTCAATTACACCAAAAACTTCCTCTTACTCCCTCTTTAAAGCCACACCCTTCTCTACCTCCATGCCTTGAATCCACTGAGCCCTTTTCCATAGTTTTATCTATCTGGGATTGTCATACAAATGAAACCATACAGCATGAAACCTTTCAAAACTGCCTTGTTTCACTAATTAGATTAGTGATTCTAATTCATCCAAGTTGGGAGTGAATCATTAGACATTCATCCAAGTTGGGAGTGTGTCAATATACATTCCATTTTTTATTTCACAGTATTATTCCATTATGTGGATATGCCAGTGTTTATTAAGCTATTTATCTGTTGAAGGATATTTGAGTTATTTTTGGCTTGAAGCAATTATGAATAATAGTACTATAAACATTTGTCCATGGGTTTTTAGTATAAACTAAAGAGTATCTGAGACAAGTCTCAATCAATTTAGAAAGTTTATTTTGACAAAGTTTTGAGGATGCACCCATGATACAGCCTCAGGAGGTCCTTACAACATGTACCTAAGGTGGTCAGAGCACAGATAGGTTTCATACATTTTAGGGAGACAGGAGACATCAATCAATACATGTAAGATGTATACCTGCTCTGTCCAGAAAGGCGGGACAACTTGAAACTGAGAGGGGGCTTCCAGGCCATAGGTAGGCAAGCGACAAATTGTTATATTCTTTTGAGTTTCTGATTAGCATTTCACTGAATATATTTTTTCCTGAATTTACAGGAATAGTCACTAATGTCTTAGTCTGGCTTAGTTGAAGCAATGGGCCAAAGGGAGCAATCGACTACGGATTTGTCTCACATGAGCAGAGGGATGACTTTAAGTTCTGTCTGTCCTTTTTCCACAAGGAATTTCTTTGTGGGAAAATTGTGAGGGAGGCAGGTAGCTTTTGTATCTTTGTAGCTATTTTATTTAGGAATAGAATGGGAGGCAGGTTTGCCCCATGCAATTCCCAGCTTGACTTTTCCCTTTGGCTTAGTGGTTTTGCGGTCTCAAGATTTATTTTCCTTTCACATTAGTAAACACGTTTTTATTCCTCTGTGGCAAATACCCAGGAGTGAAACTGCTGTCATATGACAAGTATATTTTTAACTTTATAAGAAAATGCCAAACCATTTTTTGGATTGGCTATAGCATTTTCCATTTTATCCAGCAATGTATGAGAGCTCCAGTTGCTTAACACCTTCTAGCATTTGTTGTTATTAGTTCTTTTATTATTATTATTATTATTTTAACCCTTCTAATATGTATATATTGGCAGCTCATCATGGCTTTCGTATTGATTTCCCTAATAGCCATGGCATTGAGCATATTTTCATATGCTTATTTGTCATCATTTTGGTGTTTATTACACTTTTTTTCTCAATTAATTTTTTAAATTCTTCTGTTGTTGATTATTTAAAAATCTTCATATTCTGGATACAAAGCTCTGTGCTGTGTTTTGAAAATATAAGCCAGCCTACAGCTAGTCTTTTTATTCTCATATAGTGTCTTTAGCAGAGCAATTTTGAGAAAATACAATTTACCATTTTATTTTCCTTTTGTAGATATTTTGTTTGGTGCCTTCACTCAGAACTCTACACATCTTTGGGTTAAAGTTTTTTTCTATGTTTTGTTTTGCATACTTCAAAAACCTATCACTCATTTGTATAGATATGAGGTTTAAAGTTGAAGTTCTTTTTTGTATGTGAATGAGAACAAATACTGAGATATGCAAGAATCTGAATAAATCTCAGATGCATTATGCCAACTTACAGACTAAAAGACTATCTGTATGATGTCTACTTTATGATTCTAATTATATGAAATTACAGAAAGAGGCAAAACTATAGTAGTTTTCATGGGCTAGGATGGGGGAAGGGGTAATTAAAAATATTTTATGATTGTGGTGGTGTTGGTTACATCACTGTATGTATTTTTTCAACTCCATTGAATTGTACCTTTAATATTGATAAATTGTATATCAATTATACTTAAACATGATTGTTTAAAAAGGCATGATAAAAGGACATACAAGTATTGGTACTCTGTCCTAGGTAAAAATATATAATCTACTTGGAAGAGCAATATATAGTTTTTAAAATATCACCAACTAAAGCAGTAAGGGTATGTGGTGTATCAATGTGGGTTCATAGAATGAAGCACTTATGAAGGTAACTGGAACAGAAAACATTTTGTGAACCAGGACATGTTTTGTAAACATGAATACACTGTGTAAAATATATTTTAAAATAAATAACATTCAGTGATGTAGATCACAAGAAGCACACACACACGCAGTGAAAACGTAACTGAGGTATGCAAGAATCTGAATAAATCTCAGACGCATTATGCCAACTTACAGACTAAAAGACTATCTCTATGATGTATACTTTATGATTCTAATTATATGACATTACAGAAAGAGGCAAAACTATAGTGACAGAAAACTTCTCAGTAGTTTCCATGGGCTAGGATGGGGGAAGGGGTAGCTAAAAATATTGGCATGCTTGCCCATGGTTTCTTGGTGTGGGCGCATCTAATTGTAATAGAGGTGTTCATACTGTAGATGAAAAGCAAAGGACTGTTTCCTAGTTTTTAGGATTAGCCAGAGCAGTGGATGATGGAAGAATGTTGATGAAAGAATTGGTTATTCTAAAAGTCACTCAATGAGTTATTCACTTTATCATCTTAAACATCACTTATTTTAAGGAACATAATTGTACTCATGCAGTATGTGTTTTTTTATTATTTCTTAGAAAAATCTTACAGCACTTGATAGCATCAAGACGAAGACAAATGCCTCGACATATAGGGGCAGGTCCCCAGTGAAACCCCGCCTTCAAGCCAAAAATAGTTTAAAGCCTGAAGGCCAAGCTACAGGTCAAATCCACAGACTTAATTCAGACCCTGTATTCCTGTTTGGCATGCTTTCCTTTGATTGATCCCCATCCTTCACCTATTTTACATATACTTACCTTTCCCTAATTAGTTTTACACTGTGCCCAGCTTAGGCTGGTGCCTTTGTTTTAAACTTTTTGCATACTCACAAACCAGTCAGCACACACTCCCTTATCCTGTGCCTATAAAAGCCCCAGACTTAGCCACATTGGGGAGATGGCCTCACTTCAGGAGAGATAACCCAATCTTCCTGTCTTCTCTCTGCTGAGAGCTGTTTCATCACTCAATAAAATTGTCTGCCTTCACCACCCTTCAATTGTCAGCATGACCTCATTCTTCTTGGACACAGTACAAGAGCTTGGGACCCACTGAACTCAGGTACCCAGAAAGGTGGTAACACACAGAGGGCAGCTGCCCCTTCAATGGAAGCAGTGGTGGGGCCGAGCTGGTCCCAGAGCCACAGGCAGAATGGGGCAAAGGGTTGACTGAGCTGATGATATGCCACCATCTATCACTCTGCAGACAGCTGAATTTAAAAAGCTAAGTAGCCCACTATAACACCCATGCTTCAGGGACTTCAGGGTTGTGGTCACCCCTGAATGGGTGTCACCAGGTTCCCCTCAGGGTGACACTCCTGGTCTGAGCATGGGTCCCGCATGTATCCTGCTCCTGTGTCAGCACTTGGAGCAGCCAGCCGTACCCCACACTCACTCACTCACATGCTCCCTTCCACCAGGGGCTGAGTGCTTGGTTGTGGCATCCGCAGGAGCCACAGGCCAGAGCACAAGTCAGATGCAGCCCAGCTGGCCGAGTAGATGGGGTACCCCTTGCAGTGAGCCCAACAAAGAAGCTGGGGAAAATCCTGTGTCACTTTGGTTTTCTTTGTCAAAACAACTTTCATTAGTTAATGACAGAATTAAAAAGAACTAATTACTATTCACAGAATAAAGCATTTCAATATCTGTAATAACAACTTGACCTGCTTTACAGCTGAAACTATCTAAAGCTTATAAAGTTTACCGATGTTTCTGAGTAAATCACTTTGCTCAACAGGAAGACTTTCAGGAGACCAAGACCAGTGTCTGAATACCATAGTCCCCATTTTTCATGGGGGATACTTTCCAAGACCCCCCATGGATGCCTTATACCACAGATAGTACTGGACTCTCTATATACTGTTTTTTTCCTATATACGTATATGCATAAACACATATACAGACATATCTATTATAAAGTTTAATTTAAACTAGGCACAGTAAGAGATTAACAAATAACTAATAGCAAACTAGAACAATTCTAACAATACTCAGAAAAAATGCACAATTTAAAACTTATGAATTATTAATTTCTAGAATTATCTATGTAATATTTTTGACCACAATAACTGAATCTGCAGAAAGGGAAACTGCAGGTAAGGAGGGACTGCTGTGTCAGCCATTGCTAGGTCAGCATTTTAATATTTATTTCTTCTAACCCAACTTCTAGTTACTGGGAACCTACCTTATTGCTTATTGCCCGTGCCAGAGGCTTTTCTTGATATGCTGGCCAGTTCCTCCAAGGTGCTGGAGTTGTCTTGATTCTCAGTTCCCCATTATTGAGATCCAAAAGCTCACTGTCAGATTTTTCTGATGCCTTGACTGATCTCTTACATTCTGGACTCTCATTGTGCACTTCTGCCAACCAAGTAGACCACTGACGTTTCTGCCTTAAATTTCCCTCATGCACCACCCATTTCCCTGCCTCTCAGATATCCTCGATTCTTTCCCATCATGGTCCATCAACACTCTCCATTACTGTTCAGTGATAATATCTTCTTCTTAAAAAGCAGGAATATCATTACAGCCACTGATTAATACCCTTGTAGATTAATAAAGAAGAGCAGTTCATCTGCATCTGCAAGTCTACCAATCACAACGCCCTTCCAAACATTTGAGACGTGCTTTACCACTTCCTCTCCTATTACATCCTAAATCTTATTCTAGCCCGGGTGCAGCGGCTCACGCCTGTAATCTCAGCACTTTGGGAGGCTGAGGCGGGTAGATCACGAGGTCAGGAGTGCAAGATGGTGAAACCCTGTCTGGCCAAGATGGTGAAACCCCGTCTCTACTAAAAATACAAAAATTAGCTGGGCATGGTGGCAGGTGCCTATAATCCCAGCTACTCGGGAGGCTGAGGCAGAGAATTGCTTGAACCAAAGAGGCGGAGGTTTCAGTGAGCCAGGATCACGCCACTGCACTCCAGCCTGGGTGACAGAGCAAGACTCAGTCTCAAAAAAAAAAAAAAAAAAAAAAAAAAATCTTATTCTACACAAGACAGTTTATTATTTATCAAACATATCCATTTGTTACCTGCCTTATCATGTTGCAATGATGCATCTCCCTGTCCTTCAACATTGCTTAGTCAGATCCCTCTGATCTGTGGAGCCACAGCTCATTTGACATTTTTCCATGAAATGATTCTATTCTCCCAAAACGAAGATGATCTTTCCTCAGACTGAACTTACAGGACATTTTGTTTGAAACTTTATGACAGCACAGTTCATATAGTTTAGATATTTATCCCCTCAAAATCTCATGTTGAAATGTAATCCTTAATGTTGGAGGTGGGACTTAGTGAGAGGTGTTTGGTTCATGTGACTAGATCCCACATGAATGGCTTTGTGCCATCGTCGCAGTAATGAGTGAGTTCTTGCTGTGTTAGTTCACTAGAGATATCGTTGTTTGAAAGGCTGTGACACCGACCAGACACAGTGGCTCACATCTGTAATCCCAGCACTTTGGGAGGCTGAGGTAGGTGGATCACCTGAGGCCTGACCAATATGGTGAAACTCCAGCTCTACTAAAGATACAAAAAATTAGCCAGGCATGGTGGCGGGCACCTGTAGTCCCAGCTACAGGCTGAGGCAGGAGAATGGCGTGAAACCGGGAGGCGGAGCTTGCAGTGAGTGGAGATCAGACCACTGTACTCCAGCCTGGGCAACAGAGCGAGACTCCAACTCAAAAAAAAAAAAAAAACAAAAAAAACAAAAAAAACAGGGAGGGAAGAGAAGAAGGTAGTCTAAGAATAGTTAGCAGAGCATGCAATGTCCTTGATATGTGAGAGATGAGTTCAGTATTGCAGAAACAAAGAGTGAAAGAGAGTCATGGCAAAAAGGGGTCTAGAAACATTAAAGGGTATTATTTTCATTGGCACAGGTTTGGATTTCGGATTGAAGGGTTTTAAGTAAAGTAGTAGCATGACCAGAGTTACCGCTTAGAAATGTATTGAGAGCAAAACTGGTGGCAAGAAAACCAATCATAATGTTACTGCACGTTAATGAGAAGGACGTGAAGGAACATGAAACAGTTGCCTATTGGACATGAAAGGCCATATTCTAGATTTAATAATATTTATTTTGGAAAACAAAAAAGGAGAGGAAAAAAGAGGTGGGAATAATACAGTATGATCCTCAGATCTCTGTATTTCATAACTGTAATAGAAAATTTAAGAAATAAAAATAATGTGGGGTGAAGATAAATTCCTATCTGAAGAAGAAAATGATTCTGTTATTACCCGTGGATTGTTGAACTCATAATACTGGATCTTGGCTTATGATATTACAAGGCATCATAAATGTACTGGTAGTTGCACAAGATTGAGCAACTAGGTTATAATTATCTCTGGAAAATGAAGCTGAAAAATAGGAAAAAAAATTGGAGAGTATTTTTTAGATGGTAGTGGGATGTGTAAAATACGTGGTCTAAGTTAACGTCTCTCAAATTCATAACACGTCTACTCAGTTAGGGGAAAGTCCCCCCTTCTTCTTACACCCCATCTATGCCCTCATTTCCATGGTAAAGTAACTACACTGATAACAAAGAATTAGAGCAGTAACAAAAAGTGCTTTATAATTTTGTAAAAGATCATTATAGTTATATATTTAATTATAAATTTTTAAAAGTGAACAAAAAAGTTGCCCAGTGGTCTTTTTAAACTGAATCTTATCACATGCTATAAATATTTTGAGTAATAAAAGTTTCCAGGCAGCATAACACTTACAAAATGTGACCTTGATGCAAATTTGGGGGAGATTATTAAGATGCAAGAATATAATTTTCATAGAAATATTAAAATATGCATATATTTATCCTGAAATTGGCATGTTTACAATCAGCCCAGATCAAAATAAATTGATATTTTGAAGCTAAACCAACAGACTACTTTTTTAAAATCAAATTTAGCATAGCTTATGAAACAAAATATCTATCATTTCATGTTTCTTTAAGAAAAATACATAGTGCAAAAGAATGGCAAATTCTGGATGTTGCAGTGACTAGAAAGCAATAAGGAGAATGAAGTTCAATACTCAATTCTAAGTTACGTGTTCCATTCTCTTGTTGATATACTGTGTTCCTGTGCAAATTTTCACTGTTACCTCCAAATTTCAAGTAAAACCACAAGGTATGGAATTCACTCACATGTAGCTTTGTTCAAATTAAGTATATTTATTAATATTTTACATATTGTTTTGTAAAATTAAATATAAAGGGCTTATATCCAGGTATGTGTTGGTGCAGGTCAGAGACAGGTTGATCAGATGTGCAGAGAATCAGTGATATAAAACACCCAAAGAAGGGAGAAAATTGAAGCAAGAGCTCATTAGTAGAATTATAAAGCCCTTGAGAGTTTTCATACATACAATGAAAGGAAATGATTTTACAAAGTTAGAAGTTTGGGGAACATGCAAAGAGATGACTGGTTACATTAATATAATCAGATATATATGGATATTATAGTTCTATTATGTGCTTTTGGGGCCTTCATTGTCTAACCTTATGCTATTAAATTCTAGAAAACTGTTGCAGGTATAATTACTTATATTTTAATATTATCTATTTTCTTTATGTGAAATCTAATGTACTTTATTAGTTCTACTTAAAAGTCCATTGGTGTTTTGGGAATAACTCTAAACGTTTCACTAAACAGAATACATTTATGCATGTGGAATAAACAGAGTAAGCTGGAACTAGTTTGATGTTTTCCTTATAGTCTCGTAACATATCCTTTTGTCATTACGTACTGCAAAAGAATTGCTGATATTGATGGTATAATAGCAGTATTTACTTTCAGAATACACAAGTGGCTCAGAAATCATAATCATCGATATCTAATTGTGCGCTTTGGTTTGTATGATGCTTCTCTACCTGTCAGTGGTAGGGCTTTGTGCATAAACTGTAATTCCAACCAAATGATTCTGAGAGTCAGTAAAATCTAATAATCCCCACACTTTCAAAGAGATGTACACTGAAATAGATTTGCTTTGTGATTGTTTGCAGATGTGATCACTGGCTTGAAACTGCAGACGCTCTTTTTCTTAAAACAGTAATAAACCTGAGTATTATCTGTATTGAATGGATGTAACTTTATATTGCTTTCATTATACAGCAGAGGACAATTTATGCAATGCAAAACTTACTTTAGAAAAAAAAAGAGTTCCACATATCACTTTCATGCAGGCTCTCTGTTCAATGAAATCCTAGTTTATTCTGATTCTGAAGAGCAACTTGCAGAGGTAAAATAATGTTAAAATGCATGCCATTTTAGTTTAGATGTGCCCATTTGGATTCACAGCATGCTATCACTAAGTATTTGATTGCTGATGTCGTGTAGGAAATTGCTTTATAAAAGCCATGCTGGATTTTCAAACCAGGACCAAATGATGACATTGCCATTTGGATTTTTTCAAAAGGACTGAATATATCACTTTTTCTTTGTTTTCCTGTGGTTTCATTGGTCATTTTTTGTTTTGCTTCCCACTCCTCATTTCCCACACTCCCCAACATACACACATATTCATACTCACACACACACAGACACACACACAGACACACACACACACACACATCTGAGATGCAGAAACAGAGAATTGAGGTGAAGACGATTGAATTTGGAGGCAGGCAAATATTTGAATTGGTCTCAGTTTGGGCCCTGTCCAACCTTTGTTCTTTAGCTTGTGCAAAAAACCTCTATACACCAGTTTCCTTAGGCACAAAATATAGTGATAAACCACCTTATCTCTTTCATGTTTTTAATCCATATTTCTTGAGAGGCTATTACATTCCAGGCACTGGAAATATCTAGAGAAGTAGATAGAGGGCAGATCATGGGGAGTGTGTAGTCCATGTCAAAATACTTAAACTATTTAGTTTCAAGGCAACTGGGAACTAATGACCCACTCATCAGATTTGTCTTTCTCCTCTGGGATCGTGGTGGACAGGAGACAAGACTAGATTGCGGCTCCGGACAGAGCAGCACGCGGAGGCTCACTTTGTGAATTTTAGCTCCAGACCGACTGCAAGAACAAACCAGCAATCCTGAGAGAACCCACAGACCCTCTGAAGGAGCGGCCTGCTCCTGCAGGACCTGGGAGACACCCCAAATACTGTGAGTGCCCCAGCTGTGGAAGTGGGAAAGGGAGACCCTCCTCCCCCGAACACACACCCCCACTGGAGAAGCTGAAGGTCTATTTGCAGGAGAAGTTTCCGATGTTACCTGGAGCTGAGTCAAGTTAGAGAGCTGAATGAAATACAGGGGAAGAAGCAGCAGCAGAAAGGCCCTGGGAGCTCACTGGGTCCCCAGCAGCCCATTCCTGCCTGGCACCACAGGGATCCATGGTGAGGGCGGCCTGAGGATCAGGGGGTAAAACTCCACAGGTAGAAGCACTTCTCTTGCTGAACTCTGTAACAATTTGAAAGGGGCAAGAAGCCCCCTGGCCAGAACTTGGGGGAGGGCGTGAATAGGATGTGCAGACTTTATAGGTGGGGAAGAGCTAAAGCCCTTTTCTCTGGCAGCTGGGAGGCAGATCCTCTCAGACAAGTTTCAAGCCCCTCTTGCCATCCACCTGGAAACAGACTCGGGGCTGTCAGTTGAGGGCATGGTGGGAGTGAGACCGGCCCTTCAGTTTGCATGGGAGCTGGGTGAGGCCTGTGACTGCTGGCTTTCCTCCACTTACCTGACAACTTGCATGACTCAGCAGAGGCAGCCACAATCCTCCTAGATCCACAACTCCAGTGACCTGGGAATCTCACCCCCGTCTTCCACAGCAGCTGCAGCAAGACCGACCCAAGGAGATTCTGAGCTCAGACACACCTAGCCCTGCTCTCACCCGAGGGTCCTTCCCTATCCTCCACGGTAAATAACCTGGTATATAATTCTCCCTGGTATATAAGACAAAGGGCATATAATCTTGGGAGTTCTAGGGTCCCGCCCACCACTGGTCCCTCTCCACACTGCAGCTGATGCTTTCTGGAAAGCGCCCCCTCCTGGCAGGAGGCCAACCAGCACAAAAATAGAGCATTAAGCCACCAAAGCTAAGGACCCTCATGGAGTCCATTGCACCCTCTGCCCCCTCCACTGGAAGAGGCATTGGTATCCACAGCTGAGAGACCCATAGATGGTTCACATGACTTTGTGCAGACAACCCCCAGTACCAGCCTGGAGCTGTGTAGCTTGCTAGGTGACTAGACCCAGAGGAGAGACAACAGTCATTGCAGTTTGGCTCACAGGAAGCTACATTAATAGGAAAAGGGGGAGAGTACCCCATAACGGGAATACCCCATGAGACAAAAGAGTCTGAACAACAGTCTTCAGCCCTAGACCTTCCCTCTGACAGAGCCTACCCAAATAAGAAGGAACCAGTAAAACAACCCTGGTAATATGACAAAACAAGCCCCTTCAGTATCCCCCAAAAATCACACTGGTTCACCAGCAATGGATCCAAACTAAGAAGAAATCCCTGATTTAACTGAAAAAGTATTCAAAGGTTAGTTATTAGGCTAATCAGGGAGGGACCAGAGAAAGGCAAAGCCCAATGCAAGGAAATCCAAAAAATTATACAAGAAGTAAAGGGAGAAATATTCGTGGAAATAGACAGCTTAAAGAAAAAAAATAAAAAATAAAAAATAAAAAAATTCAGGACACTTTGGACACACTTTTAGAAATGCAAAATGCTCTGGAAAGTCTCAGCAATAGAATTGAACAAGTAGAAGAAATTCAGAGTTTGAAGACAAGGACTTCGAACTAACCCAATACAAGAAAGAAAAGAAAAAAGAATAAGAAAATATGAACAAAGCCTCCAAGCACTAAACAGGTTATCAAGACAGAAAGTAAACAAGGAAACGATGGATTTAAACTACACCTTGGAACAAATGGACTTAACAGACTTCAGGTGATCTGCCTGCCTTGGCTTTCCAAAGTTCTGGGATTACACGTGTGAGCCAAAGTGACCAGCCCAGAGCTGATTAAGCAAAAGGAAAGCTCTCAACAAAAGGAGCAGTCCTGCACTCAGGTTTCCACCTCACAAATTGAATTCCAGGCCATCACACACGAGTCGATGAGGCCAGGCTCCTCCCCAGCATACAGCCCAAATTCGTGGTGGCTCTACCCCATTCCTCCAGTGCATGTGCGTCTCTGGTTCGATGTGGACATGCCCAGGCAAGACCCTGCACTGGCTCCCTTATCTGCACAAAAACATCTGGTGTGAACACTTGTGGGGCAGGTTGGATTTTCTCCGCGGGCTCTTTCCTATTTCCTAGGCATTTGCCTGTCCCCTGCCTCTATCAATAGTAAAAATACCTTTCTCATAGTTTAAGAGATAATGTATGAAAAGCAACCTGCAAAGTCTAAAATACAAACGCATTAAAAAAAAAAAAAAGCACACGAATCACCAGAACCTTTGTGTCTCTGATCGTGTTTACCAAAGAAAAGTAACTAAAGCTGTGAGTTACCATTCGGAAATTATCTACTATCTACCTGGCCATTTGATACCTCTAAGTCCTTAACCTTGTTATTTTAGCAGATGATATTGTTTTATCATTAACAGGCATACTTTTCCTTGCATCCAAATGAAATGTACTTGTTTCTATTTCATTATGTTTTTTAAATTACATAGTCTAAAAACAAATTAATATTTTTCAGAGAGTAAAACTCGATGGAGGTAATGCTGTTTTACATTTTCCTTTTTATAATTTTTTTTAGAAAAATCAGTGACTGCTTTATTTCTCCTGATCGTAAAATAATACATATTGATTATTGAAAAGTTGGGCAATATGAAAATTATAAAGAAGATAATGAAGATGTCTTTAAAATCACACAATATACATAAATATTGTTCATAATGCTTTTCAAGATTTTTGTGTTTGGAAAATATATCAGACTCTGAATTACTCATTGACTATATAATTTGCCATTAACCATTTTCATTATCATTAAATGATTTTAAACACCAATTTATAATTTCTATAAATCATTTCTATACATTTACATATCATAATTTATTCATCCCTCAGGGCATTTTACTTTTGCCTATTTATTTAAGAAGTGAATTTGTATGTAAAGAATATATAAATAAGATATTAATGAAGACAAAAGCAGACACTAATTACTAGAAAACCAAAAATTTGGAATAGGTAAATATGAAAAACATTTATCTTAAAAAGTACAATAAAATAATCATTAGAAAGGAAAATTTCCCAGGTTTTAAATCCCAATAATGTTTTGTGCAATTCTTCAAAGAATTTTAAGCACTTTGGTTCACTCTTAGTCTAAAAGCATTAATTGCCTATAATGTATCTGATCAGATACTATCCAAAGCATTCATGCAGAAAAAGGTACAGAAGTTCCTATCCTCATTGAGATCATTTTCTAGTGGAGAACATAGTCCACAAACAAGCGATATAGTACATAAGCTACAGTTTAGTTGATACAGTCTATACAAAACAAAGCAGGTTACAGGGTGAAAAAGGGACCTATAATTGTATTTCAGTTAGGGCAATCAGAAAGACCTTCTTGAGTAGAATGACTTTTGAACTGAAAAGAAAATATCAGAATGAAAGTATTTGGAGCATGTTTGTCTGAGGGCCAAAGAAGAGCAAAGGAAAGGCCTTAAAGCGATGTTAAAATGAAAAAAAAAAAAAGAAAAAGAAAACCTATGTTCTAGAAACACCAAGACAGTCTATATGGCTGCAGTGATGCGAGCTGAAGAGTGGGAGTAGATGTGATTGCGGAAGTAGGCAGGTTTCAGACTGCGTGGAGCACACAGTGCTAATGAGAAGTATTTGACTATCATATAAACGTATTATGGTAAACCCTCAGTAGAAGGTTTTGAATAGAAAAGGGAAATAATCTGGTTTGTCTTTATTCTGGTTTGTCTCTGGGTTCTGAGTAGAGATGAACTGTACATGTCAAGATTAAATATGGTTAGAAGGATTTTTTTCAGTTGCTCAGATGAAAGATAATGGTGGTTTGAACTGAAGTGGTAGGGATGGAAGTGATGAGAAGCTGTAGGGCATAAAATATAATCTTAAAAGAAATGCATATTTAAATACACAGAAATGAGGATGAGGGAAAGAAGACCTTCCCCTTATGACAGATAAGTTAAAACCATGTAATGACATGTGAAGACCAAGGGAGATATGGGTAAAAGGTGAAATGCAAAAATTCCCTCTGAGACAAGCTATTGAAACATGCCAGTTCAGATGTACTATAGGCATCAACGGTATGAATTTAGAGAGCTACAGTCTAGTGATAAAGTCTGAAGATATCAATTTGCCATTATCAATCTATAATATTTAAAGGCACAGGAACAAAGGTGTTCACAAAGAGAGAGACCATGGATAATGAAAAGAAGAGACCAGAAGACTGAGTTTTGGGGCTACTTTAACATTGAGAAGTTGGTGGTCAGGTGCGGTGGCTCATGCCTGTAATCTAGCACTTTGGGAGGCCAAGGCGGGCAGATCATCTGAGGTTGGGAGTTCACGACCAGCCTGACCAACATGGTGAAACCCCGTCTCTGCTAAAAATACAAAATTAGCCGGGCGTGGTGGCACATGCCTGTAATCCCAGCTATTCCAGAGGCTAAGGCAGGAAAATCGCTTGAACATGGGAGGCAGAGGTTGTGGTGAGCCAAGATCACACAATTGCACTCCAGCCTGGGCAACAAGAGCAAAACTCCATCTCAAAAAAAAAAAAAAAAAAATTGAGAAGTTGGTAAATGAATTCAGCAAAAGACACTGAGAAAAAATAGCCACTTAATTAGAAATTAAAAGAAAGATGTATTTCAATTAGAGGGGAATAACTACAAACTGCTGCTGAGATGTTAACTAAGATAATTACTCAAAATTGACAATTGAATGTAGAAAGATGGAGATAATTTATTAATTTAACTAGACTTAAGAAAATAAAAGTGTAGAAAAGCAAGTATGGAAATTTGTCTTTCTATAGATAAAGGCTACTATTTCAGATGGAGGAACAGACTAAACAAAGACATTGATACTGCTTTGTCAGTTAGGACTAAATTGGGTGGTGAGTAGCCAAAAGTTATATTCTCAGTGGCTTAACTAGTTAAATTACTTTTTCATATAACAAGAAAACTAATGGTAAGCAGTTTTGGGAGTTGGTTCAGCAGCTTAAACAATGCCAAGGCTGCATTCTTGTGACATTTCCTTCATGCTCCCAAGATGAGAGCTGCTGCAGCAATATTCAAGTCATAGAGAAAAAGGTGAAAGGAACAAAAGATAATGTATCCTTAGAGCAGTTTGCTTTTTTAAAGAACTGAGATCTAAGAATATCTACAGTCACTGAAGTGGACCAGGCTTCTTATGTTAAAAGATAATCATAACCCTGTAGAAATACTGCCTCTTCAGAGAAGTGTTCCCTGACCATTGTCTCTAAAATGGCATTTCTCCTTCCTTCCTTCCTTCCTTCTTTCTTCCTTCCTTCCTTCCTTTTTCTTTCTTTCTTTTTCTTTCTTCTTTCCTTCCTTCCTTCCCTCCTTCCTTCCTTCCTTCTTTCCTTCCTTCCTTCCTTCTTTCCTTCCTTCCTTCCTTCCTTCTCTCTCTCTCTTTCTTTCTTTCTCTCTTTCTTTCTTTCTTGATTACCTGTCTTCTCAACAAGTATATAAACTTCATGAAGACAGGAGTTTTGTTTTTAGTATTATGTTGTCCGTGGCACCTAGAAAAGTATCTGGTACTTACCAATTACTTTAGTAAAATAATAAAAAAATAAAATATCCGTGAATAGATCAGTTGAGTAGGGATTTGTCATCCAAAATATACCAAGTTGACCCAATAAGAAGTAAGTATAAAATAAAGCTTACAATTTAGAGCATTATAGGAGATGAAAAGCAAAATATTCTCATTCTCAGAATTCAACTGGGATGTAGGGCACGTGACCTGATTCTGTCAAAGAGACAAAATTAGGGGAAAGTTAGTAAGGAATTTTGAATTGTTTTCTTAACTAATTTAATTTAATATATGTGTGTGTGTGTATGTGTATATGTGTGTGTGTGTGTGTGTATCCTTTTCTTGAGCTGTTTTTAATTGGCTTTATTGTTGTCATCTGCAACAGTCATGTTGTGTCAGTCATAATAATTAATTTCTAAAATCTCCTTCTAGGGAATATGGTCAGTGACAGGAATAATGCTTTAAGATGAGGGAAAAAGTCTAACTATATTTCCCCTTGGAATTAAACCATATTGATTAAGCAATCTTTACATTTGAAGAGAATGAGGAGAATAACCATTAATTAAATGTGCAAAATATGCTAGCAGTGACGTGCATTGGCAGCATCATCCCCATACATATCTTTAATAATTCCAAAGACAGTTGTCTTATAAATAGGCAGATTTGAACTTCTAGTCTCTGGTCTGTCATGGAAGAAGTTTAGAGCTCTCCAATCCATGCTAACAAGTATAAAACTGAAAAACTTAATCAACAGCTCTTCCTAGATTCCTACGAGGAGTGAGGTCACAAGACAAACCACTGCCCCCAAAACTGGAGACAGCGAAAGGCATATGCAGGGAATCACAGCTCGCAGGAGAAGGAACCCATGAGCAGAAACCTCCATAGGAATTGGATTAGAAAAAACATAACTGGATTAGAAAAACCTAACTCTAATAGATGAGCTGCTGGAGGATCAGTATGGACAAATGTTAAGAGATAAAAAAATCCAGGGGGACCTATTGATGGGATCCCTCACGCTTTTGTGAGTTTGACCTCCAGGAGTTCTACCAGAATCTCACAGTGAATATTGGAGAAAAATTTCCTTATGCTTCTGGCGGACAGAGGGGAAAAGGAACCATTTTGTAAAATGCAAAGCATTCTGTTCTTCTTAGCAAGGTTGCTCTCGTGAGAATCTATTTAAACAGAGTCTGTCATGGTGGATTTTTTTTTCTTCCAACACTGAGTCTCACTCTTGTCGCCCAGGATGGAGTGCAGTAGTGCCATCTCGGCTCACTGCAATCTATGCCTCCCGAATTTAAGCGATTCTCCTGCCTCAGACTCCCGAGTAGCTGGGATTACAGGCGCCTGCCACCACACTGACTAATTTTTGTATTTTTAGTAGAGACAGAGTTTTGCCATGTTGGCCAGGCTGGTCTCGAACTCCTGACCTCGTGATCTGCCCACCTTGGCCTCCCAAGGTGCTGGGATTACAGGCGTGAGCCACAGCGCCTGACCCGTGCTGTGGTTTTATTACAGCCTAACTTACCTGGAAGAGGAAAATATCTAATTTCAGCTGATTCTAGATTTCCACTTGAAGGAAGGAAAATACTCTACTCCAGTCCCCTCTCGCCTGCCATTTGGAAATAGAAAAACACCCAAATTCTACCCACTCTAGTCATCCTTTTCCACCTGGGGGGATGGTGGGAGAAAACTAAGAGACTGTGTGAAGTTCATAGTCCAAAGGCACAGGATATCTAAAAGACTGGAACACATCATGGAATTAAAGAATGTTCTTCTTCCCCCACACATTGCTTCTGCATTACTAAGCACCTATATACAGCCATTTGTTTTAACCAGTACATTGTGTCCTAATATTATGAAAAATTTACAAGTCTTTCTGAAAGGCAGAAAACCATTTGAAAAGACAGAACCAGGATGAAAACCATACTCAGATATGGTGAGGATGTTATCAGAGCAGGAATGTAAAACTACTATGGCCATTATGCTAAGAGTTCTAATGGACAAAGTTGACAAAATGCACAAACAAGGGAGCAATATAAGAATAAACATGGAAATTCTAAGAAAAAGTAAAAGAGAAATGATAAAGATAAAAAAACATTGTAACAGAAATTAAAATGCCTTGATGGAATTATTAATAGACTGCATATGGATGAAAAAAGAATCTCTGAGATTGAGGATAGCTCAGTATAACCCCCAAAACTGAAAAGCAAAGAGAAAAAAAGACTAAAAAAAGTACAGAACCATGAGACAACTATAAAAGATGTACATATAATGGGAAAACCAGAAGAGCAAAAAAATGAAAAAAGGAACAAAAGTAGTATTTGAAAAACTTATGACTGAGAATTCCTCAAATTAATATCAGATATCAAATCACAGATCCAGGAAGCTTAGAGAACATAAAGCAGGATAAATACCAAAAATAAAAAACAAAACAAAACAAAAAACCAAAAATCCTGTATCTAATAAGAGTATCATATTTAAATTATAGAAGATTAGAAAAGCAAGAAAAATTCTAAAAGGAACTAGAAGGGAAAGAAATAACTTACTTATAGAGGATGAATGATAAGATTTATATCTGACTTCTCAGAAAGTAAGAAGAGAGTGGCATCAAATATTTGAAGCTCTGGGAGAAAAAAAAACCTCACCAACCTAGAATTTTGTATCCTGAGGAATTATTCTTCAGAAGTAAAGGAGAAATAAAGATTTTCTCAGACAAACACAATTAAGGGAATTTGTTGCCAGTAGACCCACCTCACAAGAAATATTTTAAAATTTTCTTTCAACTGAAGAAAAATGATATGGGTAAGAAATTCAGATCTACATCGAAAAGGAAGAGTATCAAAGAATAAATATATAAATATAAAATTAAAACTTTTATTTTTCTTTATCTTAATTCATCTAACAAATTAGTTTGTTCAAAATATTAACAACAATGTATTTGTGTATTTTATTATGTGCATATATATATATATATATATATGCTTAAGTGTGCTTATATATAAATGCCAGCAATGAAACAAGTTGTGAGAGAAAGGAATTAGAATTATTTCATTTGCTTGTACTACCTGTGAAGCAGTATAGTGTTATTTGCAAGTAGACTTGGATTCGTTGTAAATGTACGTTGAAAACTCTAGGGTAACCACCAAAAAAGTTAATGAGAAAAAGGAGTACAACTGATATTCTCAGAAAGCAGAGAAAATTAAATCAGTGAAATGCTTAAATACGATCACAAAAGGCATAAAAAAAGAGTAGAAGATAAAATATTAGGAACAATAAACAAGGGCAAAATAGAAAACAATAACAAATATGCTAGATATGAAACTTATTTGTCAATCATTTTAAACACAAATGATCTAAGCAGACCTATTAAAAGACAGAAAGTGTCAGATGGATAAAAAAATAAAACCCAACCATATGTTGTCTGAAAGAAATTCACTTTATTAAAATGAAGATAAACATATTAAAAGTAAATGGATGGTGAAAGACATGTCATACTAACACTAATCAAAATAAAGCAGATGTAGCTATGTTACTTTCAGAGCTAACGTGAGAGCAAGTCAAGTTATCAGGGATACTACACAATAATAAAGGAGTCAATTATTTTTTTAAAACACAACAGTTCTTAGCATTTATGTGCCTAACAACAAAATATCCAACTATGTGAGGCAAAAACTAATAAAACTATAAGGAGAAATAGAATACACTAATGTGGTTGAAGCTTAGACACCTTGCTATCAGAAATGATTAGATCCAAGAGGCAGAAAATAAGTAAGGTTTTAGTTGAACTCAACAATACTATCAACCAAATTAATATAACAAACAGCTATATGCTACTTCTTTAACAACAGCAAATGCACTTTTCTCTCAGGTTCACATGGAACATTCACCAAGATAGATCATATTCTGGGCAACAAAACCTACCTTTACAAAGGTAAAAATATAGAAATCATATGGTGACACATGCCTGTAGCTGTACCTATTCAGGAGGCTGACCCAGGAGGATCACTTGAGCCCAGGAGTTAGACCTTCAGTGAGCTGTGATTGTGCCATTGCACTCCAGCCTGGATGACACAATAAGACCTTATCTCTAAAAAGGAAAAAGAGAGAAATTATAAAAAGTCTGCTCTCTGACTACAGTGGAATTAACTAAAAATTAATAACAGAAAGATAACTGGAAAATCCCCAAATACTTGAACATTACACAGAACATTTCTAAAGAACACGTGAAAATATACAAATGACAAAAAAGTATACAAAAAGATGTCCTACATCATATGTCAGCAGATACATACAAATGGAAACAACAGTGAGATGCTACATTCTTATTAGAATGGCCAAAATCCAGAACATTGACAACACCAAATACTGAAGAGGATGCGAAGCAGCAGAATCTCTCATTCATTGTTGTTGGGAATGCAAAAATGGAACAGCCCTGTCAAAAGATAGCATGATAATTTTTTATAAAACTAACACACATTTACCATAGGATTCTGCAATTGTGCTTCCCAAAGGAATTGAAAGCTTTTGTCCACACAGAAACCAGAATATGAATGTTTACCCCAACTTTATTTATGATTGTCAAAAGCTGGAAACAACCATGATGTCACTGAGTTGGTAAAAGGACAAATAAACTATGGTACATGTAGACAATGGAATATCATTAATCACTCAAAAGAATGAGCTATCAAGCCATGAAAAACATGGAGGCAACTTATGCAAACGTAGTAAGGCATATTTCTAAGTGAAAGAAGCCAATGTGGAATGGCTATATGCTGTATGATTACAACTGTATGACATTCAGGAAAAGTCAAAACTTTGGAGGCAGTAAACAGATTAGTGGTTGCCAAGGGTCAAGGGGGTGGGAGGGATGATGTTTAGGTAATGAAAGTACTCTGGAGGGTACTCTACGGTATAATGGTGGATACATGTAATTATGGATTTCTCCAGACTCATAAAGCACATAACACTAAGAGTGAACCATAATGTAAACTATGGACTCTGGTGATAATTATTTGTTAATGAATATTCATTAATTGTAACAAATGTACCCTCTACTAGGGTATACCAATAATGGAGAAGTCTATGCATGTATGGGGGTAGGGTATATATAGGAAATCTCTCTGTACCTTCCTCTTAATTTTGCTGTGAACCTAAAACTGCTCTAAAAATATAGTCCATTAAAATTAAAAATAGGCAGATTTGTGTAATATTTCTTAGAGATAGAGATGGGTCTAAGAAACAAAATAATAACCACTACCACAATATTTCCCTTAAATTACATTATCTGTTTTAAAGTGCAAATAAATGCAGTATCTTTTAGAAACATCAGAGTGAAGAGATACCTGTCAAGTTACTTGCACAACTAACTAACATATGCTTGAGCCAAATCTCTCTTTTTGCTATCTAGCTTTGACTATTTATTGTACTACTGTATTTATATTATTATCATATTACTTACTATATTATCTTAGCACAACCTGAAGCATACTTGCTGGGGAAGTGGCAACTGGTCATAAAACCCAGGCAACACATTGCAGAGTTTCAGAGGCAGCCCTTTCTTTCTTTCAAAGGCAAAAATAGGCCCTTGACCTGTGAAAGGTAGTGAGAGCGAAAAGGGCTTCTTTTATTATTAAGATCAAATGTGAATGGGATGGGTGTTAGGAAGTACTCCTATATTCCATCAACCTCTGGACATGAAAAACATTGTGTGTGTATATATATATATACATATAATATATATATACACACACGCACACTCTATACTCTATATTCTATCAGAATGAGCAAAAATAGAAATACAGGTGCCCTTCAATGTTCCCCTTTTTCTTACATATAGAGTATTTATTTATATTTATCTGTTTATAGTAATGCTTCATTTATTTTTCCATGTGGGAAATAAGCCATTTCATTTGCAGAATTTGACAGATGAATGGAGTGTATATTGTAAGCAGCAAACGTAAACATGAAAAATATTTTTTTGATGAACATCTTTCTAAAATATACTATACATTTGTCTGCCTTTGAAAAAAGAATATGTGATTTTCTGCATTTCTAAAGAGGTTTCAGATAAATTTTTGAAGCAATGACAGCTTATCCTCCTGAAAATCTCTCTCTTTGTTCATTATATTATTACCCTAGAAAACTAGGCTAGGAAATTGCTGTGAGTTTTCTGTGCTGATCTTCTCTGCCAGTGCCAACCATGTTCTGGTGAGTGCTTGCAGTGATGGTTTGGTTGTGTATAGTGGAGTTGGGCATGAGGGGAGATGGAGCCTTGGCATGAGTAGAGGAGCCACAAAAGAGTCAACATTAGCTAAGGAGAAAACAGAGAACCACCATTCCTCGTAATCAAATCTAATGGAACAGGGTCAGAAGTAGGAGTTTTCAGATTGAAAGGCTAAGGGAGAATTCTGTGGATGAGTGATCATGGGCATTTTCCTGCCTTTCCAACCAAAAGGGCATTGAACTCATTTCTGTGAGAGTATTTCTACTCAACCCAATGAACCCATCAGTGGCATTTAAACAAAGACAAAGAAAGACTAATGAAAAGTTCAGGAAAAGCTGACATGACACTTCCAAAGCTTTCATATTAGTTCCATAGGCAAAGTGATGACAATGTATCACACATCCATGGCGTAGTCCATTCAAAACCACAGAAAAGAAGGAATAATGTCTATGAAGTCTTTTTATTAACTTTAACGTAAAAGGCACATAGATCGTTTTGCTCATTATCATAGAATGATGGACAAATCTAAAAAGGCAGGCCATTGGGAACTGTAATTCAGCTGTATCCATGCCCCTTAACTTGTTCAGCTATATTTGAATGTCTAGCTATATCACACACACAAATATCCTGCCTCCTCATTCCTGGAATATCATGTCTCCCCAGTGAAAAAGTATTATTCAGAGAGAAAATGATTTGTTGAGAGAAAAATATGAGTAACCAGTACTGTTCAAAAAAATGTTAACAAGAAATCTGTGCAATGGATATCAGAAAGATCTCAAATGTCAAAAAAACAAAACAAAACAAAACAAAACAAAAACACAGTCTGTTATCCGTTAAAGAAAACCTCTGACTTTTCATTTATGGATTCTATTTTTAGGAACGAATTCTATTTCCAGGCTCTTGATGAATTCACAAACATTCCTGCCAACAGATTTTGTCCCTTTATTTTATTTGTCTTGAACATTTTATGTTATTTTATAAGTATTAGGAATTACATAAGCCTACTTTCATATGGACAATAACATTTTGTTAAGGATTAATTTGGACACTGATCATTCTTCTCTAAAACTGATGCATGTAAGTCTGTGCAAACAAAAGCTTCCCAATCAAACATATAAACATAGTAACTTAACCTTAGGAGGTAGAATTGAGATATCTTAGGTATTGTCATGCCATGACGGGTAATTAGAAAACAATGTTATAAAAATAGTCTGAATGCAGTGACTCACACCTAAAATCTCAGCACTTTGAGAGGCCAAGGCAGGAGAATCACTTGAGGCAAGGAGTTCGAGATAGCCTGGGCAACATAGCAAAACTGCATCTCTACAAAAAGTAAAAAAAATTAGCCAGACATGGTGGCACACACCTGTAGTCCTAGCTACATGGAAAGCAAAAGGAGGAAGATAGAGCCCAGGAGTTTGAGACTGCAATAAGCTATAACCACACCACTGCACTCCAGCCTGGTAACACAGCGAGACCCTGGCTTAATAATGATAATGACAATAATAATAATAATGACAAGTCATTAGAAAATAATTTGTTTTACTGAAAATAAGTAGTTAGAAACCTATTACATGTTTCTTTCACCCAGTGAGTGACATGTAAAGCAGTAATCTTCCCATTATCTCTTTTGGAAATAAAATATTAAAGAATTGACATCTTCTATCATTCTTATGACACAATGTTGATCGAAAATTTTAATGAAAGTTGAAACTGAAATCCATGAGAACTATTGGGAGCTTTCAAATGATCTGTACAAGTAAGCAATGGCTAGAGATTGTCCTTTGCCCCCTCTATTTTCCCAGCCACAGCCTAGAGCATGTCCTCAATCTTGCATGCCAACTTGCTATAATAGCTTTCAAATTTTTCTTCCCACTTGTATCCCCCTCCTCCCTAAGATTCACCACAGCCTATACAACCCATCAAAATATGTTTCCTAGAAAACATGCTGAAAAATCTCACATGGTTGCTCAAAAGCAAGCAGTGATGCATGATTTATTAAGAGAATTTGTTATTTTCATCATGAGAGTCAATGCAATTTTCCATTATGACAGTTCTCTAACATGGAATATTCTCTCCCCTCTTCTCTGCTAAACCAAGCCCTACATTTTACTCACTCTGCACCTCCTACATTAAACTGTTTCTCTCAAAACCAATCTTATGATTATAATTCCCCTTACTTGCATCCCTAAGCACTTTGTGCTACATGAATCTCACTCCCACAATTTTGAAATAACATTCTGTGAATTTCTGTTTTCTCTACCAGCCTAAATGGGAAATTTCTGTGAATCTGAATCAGAGTCCTCCTCTTTAATTTTGTTTTATGTTTGGCATTTTTTTCTTTAATACAAAGGCATGAGTATAGCAAGGAATATCAATCAAGCAACTAAACAGAGACATAGCTAAAAGTGCACATTAGCTGAACTGTCCTGGGAAAGTTGGTATTTTCATATCAGTGGGATATCTGAAATGTCTCAGAAAAGAGAAAGGTGTAGTGAAAAATCCAAGAGTCTGACCTAAGGTAAGAGCTAACTCTAAGGTTAGAGTTAAGTTTCTGCAGTCAACTACCATTCCAAACTCAATTGTTGCGAAGGCACTGGTGCTTTTCTAATAAAAATTTTTAACACTTTTGTTCTAGCTTTTGATGAAATAAGAGATTAAATAATAGTTTTGTGATACTGCGATATATTTATATATGCTGCCTAGAATATAATATTATTAATAGCATGGTAAGCCACTACATATAGAACTTGTTATTGTTCACCTTGAATTTCAAGACAGTGCTGTATAATATTGGTCTGTTCACCCAGGTGGGGTGGCGAATATTTGTGGTAGCTGAACATTTTTGACAGGCAGAGGCAGCATATTTAGTGAAGCAAATAAATTTAACATAAAAATACTCTTTGTATCTCTGGTAGAATTCTGCTGTGAATCTGTCTGGTCCTGGAATTTTTTTGGTTGGTAGGCTATTAATTATTGCCTCAATTTCAGAGCCTGATATTTGTCTATTCAGGGATTCAACTTCTTTCTGGTTTAGTCTTGGGTGGGTGTATGTGTCCAGGAATTTATCCATTTCTTCTAGATTTTCTAATTTATTTGCATAGAGGTGTTTATAGTATTCTCTGATGGCAGTTTGTATTTCTGTGGGATCAGTGGTGATCTCCTCTTTATCATTTTTTATTATGTCTATTTGATTCTCTCTTTTTTTCTTTATTAGTCTTGCTAGTGGTCTACCAATTTTGTTGATCTTTTCAAAAAACCAGACACAACAAAAAAAGAGAATTTTAGACCAATATCCCTGATGAACATCAATGCAAAAATCCTCAATAAAATACTGGCAAACTGAATCCAGCAGCACATCAAAAAGCTTATTCACCACGATTAAGTGGGTTTCAGCCCTGGGATGCAAGGCTGGTTCAACATATGCAAATCAATAAATGTAATCCATCATATTAAACAGAACCAAAGACAAAAACCACATGATTATCTTATAGATGCAGAAAAGGCCTTCAACAAAATTCAACAGCCCTTCATGCTAGAAACTCTCAATACAAGAGGTATTGATGGGATGCATCTCAAAATAATAAGAGCTATATGGCAAACCCACAGCCGATATCATACTGAATGGACAAAACCTGGAAGCATTCCCTTTGAAAACTGGCACAAGACAGGAATGCCCTCTCTCACCACTCCTATTCAACATATTGTAGGAAGTTCTGGCGAGGGCAATCAGGCAGGAGAAAGAAATAAATGGTATTCAATTAGGAAAAGAGGAAGTCAAATTGTCCCTGATTGCAGATGACATGACTGTATATTTAGAAAACCCCATTGTCTAAGCACAAAGTCTCCTTAAGCTGATAAGCAACTTCAGCAAATTCTCAGGATACAAACTCAATGTGCAAAAATCACAAGCATTCCTATACACCAAAAACAGATAAACAGAAAACCAGATCATAAGTGAACTCCCATTTACAAATGCTTAAAAGAGAATAAAATACCTAGGAATCCAACTTACAAGGGATGAGAAGGACCTCTTCAAGGAGAACTACAAACCACTGCTCAATGAAATAAAGGAAGACACAAACAAATGGAAGAATTCCATGCTCACGGATACGAAGAATCAATATTGTGAAAATGGCCATACTGCCCAAGGTAATTTATAGATTCAGTGCCCATCCCCATCAAGCTACCAATGACTTTCTTCATGGAATTGGAAAAAACCACTTTAAAGTTTACATGGAACCAAAAAAGAGCCAGCATTGCTAAGACAATCCTAAGTCAAAAGAACAAAGCTGTAGGCATCAAGCTACCTGACTTCAAACTGTACTACAAGGCTACAGTAACCAAAACAGCATGGTACTGGTACCAAAACAGAGATATAGACCAATGGAACAGAACAAGCCCTCAGAAATAATACCACACATCTACAACCGTCTGATCTTTGACAAACCTGACAAAAACAAGAAATGGGGAAAGGCTTCCCTTTTTAATAAATGGTGCTGGGACAACTGGCGAGCCATAGGTAGAAAGCTGAAATTGGATCCCTTCCTTACACCTTATATAAAAATTAATTCAAAATGGATTAAAGACTTAAATGTCAGACCTAAAACCATAAAAACCCTAGAAGAAAACCTAGGCAATACCATTCAGGCCATAGGCATGGTCAAGGACTTCATGACTAAAACACCAAAAGCAATGGCAACAAAAGCCAAAATTGACAAATGGGATCTAATTAAACAAAAGAGCTTCTGCACAGCAAAATAAACTACTATCAGAGTGAACAGGCAACTTACAGAATGGGAGAAAATTTTTGCAATCTACCCATCTGAAAAAGGGCTAATATCCAGAAACGACAAAGAACTCAAACAAATTTACAAGAAAAAATCAAACAACCCCATCAAAAAGTGGGCAAAGCATATGAACAGACACTTCTCCAAAGAAGACATTTATGCAGCCAACAGACACATGAAAAAAAATGTTCATCATCACTGGTCATCAGAGAAATGCAAATCAAAACCACAATGAGATACCATCTCACACCAGTTAGAATGGTGATCATTAAAAAGTCAGGAAACAATAGGTGCTAGAGAGGACATGGAGAAATAGGAACATTTTTACACTGTTGGTGGGACTGTAAACTAGTTAAACCATTGTGGAAGAGAGTGTGGTGATTCCTCAAGGATCTAGGACTAGAAATACCATTTGACCCAGCCACCCCATTACTAGGTATATGCCCAAAGGATTATAAATCATGCTGCTATAAAGACACATGCACATGTATGTTTATTGCGGCACTATTCACAACAGCAAAGACTTGGAACCAACCCAAATGTCCATCAATGATAGACTGGATTAAGAAAATGTGGCACATATACACCATGGAATACTACGCAGCCATAAGAAAGGATGAGTTCTTGTCCTTTGTGGGAACATGGATGAAGCTGGAAACCATGATTCTGAGCAAACTATCGCAAGGATAGAAAACCACATGTTCTCACTCATAGGTGGGAATTGAACAATGAGATCACTTAGACACAGGATGGGGAACATCACACACCAGGGCCTGTCGTGGGGTGCAGGGAAGGGGGAGGGATAGCATTAGGAGAAATACCTAATGTAAATGATGAGTTAATGGGTGCAGCACACCAACATGGCACATGTATACATATGTAACAAACCTGTATATGGTGCACATGTACCCTAGAACTTAAAGTATAAAAAAAATGTACTCCAGGACCCAGAGACAAATAGGAAATTACCAAATTCTTAAGAGTCATTTTTGTCCCCTCCGGAGCTGCTCCACTACTTCAAATTCCACTTTTGTAATAAACTTCCCTTTCCCACACCTTCTCCCATTTCATTTTTCGTGTGAAGAAACAAACTTCAGTATCTAATAGCCTAATGTGCTTATTCACCATGGAGAATTTAGCTTGAGGAGAATTCTAAGGCAAGCACTAGTAAGAGAATGATCTCCGCCTTGCTGCCTTCAAAACAAACACATAGCACTACACAGTGAGTTTGTAGATCATACTTATGCTATGGGAAAAAGATTGCCACCAGATGACTGTCACTTAAAGAATATATCCTTTGTGCAAAGGAAAGGAAATGAAATTTGGAGTGTGAGTAAACAAGAGATCATTTGACAATAAAATTTAGATTTGAGTTTTTTCCAAGATATCCTTATCACACTTAAGAGTAATCCAATTAACCCTCTTGAAGTAAAAGCTTCCTTCCACACAAAGGAAAGAAATGTATTCTAAATAAGAGGATTTTCAGACTCTCTGTTATATCCTATTCTTAGAGAGAACTAAGCAACTAGATTAGCACTCCAGATTTGGTTAGTTCAACCCAAAGTACATAAAAAGAGAACAAATAATACAAACAACTTAAATAGACTTCTTAAATAGAAGCAGCGATTTGTATATCGAGTACATTTTTAAAAAACAAACAATAAAAGCAATAGGTAAATGGCACTTACCTTGGTCCTTCAAAAGCACACTTACAAAAACTAAATGAAAGAAAAAGCTCAATAAACTCACCTGAATCCAGATTTCTTTAATCTAGTGGCATTTTACTTCATAAAACTGTATTTTAGAGCAACTTTTTCTTCTCAAATGTAAAGATTTTAAGTCATATAGCCATAGTTTTAGACTGTATAGATTCTCAAATGTCATGTAATCTATGAGAGTAAAGGAAATGTCATCTCTCAATGTTTGAGACACTATTGTTATGCTAATTTTTCAAAATGGTGATGAACTAACAAACACTGAGCATCATCTCTGTACAGACCGCTGATCTAGGTGTTGAAATGTTCTTGTTTGAATTAGTTTTACTTCTACATTTAAAAATAATTACAAGTATAATTAACTATGATTCAAAACCCAACAAATAAGTTACTATGAAAGGACAAAGGAAGGGAAATCATTTAAGATACAATTTTCAAACTAAATTAAACATATTTTCTATGTGTTTCTTTCATTTATTTTTTGTAAGTGTACTTTTGTAGGACCAAGGTAAGTGCCATTTACCTATTTTATTGCTATGTATTTGTTTTGAAGGCAGAAAGATGGTGATTATTTCTCTTGTAGTTATCTAAATTCTAAGTGTGCACAATTTCATGGATACAGCCCAACACTTAATAATATTAGGAATGGCCAATTTATCATGAAAACAACACTGGAGACATGGAGCCACATTTAAGTCTCCCTAGCACAATTTCTTCTGCTAGATCTTACTATTTATTAATCTCTTACCTCAATGTTTGAAAACTTAGCTGAGAAGAATATAACATGATTAATTATAGTAGACAAATCTCAGAAAAGATAGCATAAAATGCCTACGTATACTTTAAGAAATTTGTAATATATTTCTGTTTCAGAAATGGGACAGTAGAAAGTGACAAATTTGCCTTCTCACTCCTGGAAAAACAGTCATTTTTATTTATAATTATACTAAAATCTTTCTTTATTGGAGCTCTATGGGCCCTAAATACTTATTATCAAATGTCTGAGAAAGCTGCAAAGCTGCTTCCATTTGGTGATTTTTTTGGATCCAAGAAAAGAAAAACAAATTTCCATTTTCCTCTCTCTTCCCGTTTTTCCTGCTGCATTTAATCTTTGTTGCCTTTCAAATTCCACAAACATGTTATTGAGAAACCTCTTGTGAAATGCATTTTTTTTTTCATTAAGCGTTTCCTAAGTACCTGCAATTTACTGGTAACAAGTTCTGGACAGAAATGATTGTCAGAAAATTAGGATAATGGATTTCATTAGCTCCCCTTTATTGAACTGGAATAAAACTCAGGCACAGCTTACATAATTTACTGTCATGAAGACAGTAAGCAAAAGACCCAGGGGAACACTCTAGACATTTCTAACACAACTTATTGTGCTCTTTTAACTTTTTATTTAGAGGAAAAAAAAACAAAATAGACCAGCAAACAAACAAACAAAAAAACAAAAAACCACCTCCTGAAACATTTGCTCAGAGACCAAACGCTATGGTACCACATCCTTATTAAGTATGCTATTCAGAAAGAAAAAGTAGTTCTGGAAGGGATCGTGTGGGCCATGCATCTTACTTGGCTTCTTCATTCTAACAAATAGGATTTTGGTTCAAAGAAAAGGAGGAATTAGACATCACAGTGAACACTATTTGGTGTGTGTGAGGGGGAACAGGGTGTGTGTATGTGTGTGTGTGTGTGTTTGATTCAAACGTAACCCAAACAGACCACTCATAAAAACCTGGACCCATGTGAAACACTGCAGATGCAGAGTTGTTTAAAGAAATTCCAGCCTTTCAGGTTCAAACTACAAGTCTGTTTACCTGTGAAAGGCAGTGAATGTAGCCGATGTACACAGCCGTGGCCAACAGACCTGGAAACAAGCCTGGCTCGTTGCAGGTATTAAATGAATATTTTTCAAATTAAATTGACTTGAGTTAAATGTAAAACCATATTTTTCAACAACAGATTTTTTTAACAAGCACCTTATTAAATATTTCATTTTGACTAAAACATCAGAACATCTATTCTATATATGATAGCAGAATAGTCAAAAAGAAAATTATAATTAGTTTACCAGTTGAGCACGTAACCTTTTTTATTTGTAATGCATAAGGAAACACCATTGGTAGGCATGCTCAAAAATATGGCAATAACGAGTAACAAAGTTAGTGGTTGATGTTCTCTCTTCATATTGCAATTATTTCTGTGGCTGAATTTCATTCCACAAGTTTAATATAAAATGTCTCTAATAATGCAAATACTGCCATATGAATTCTCATTTTTGTCTGAGGCTACTATCAGACAGAGGGGTATCATGGCTAGAGCAAAATAAAATTGTTTTTGAAGTTAGAGAGGACAGTATGAGTCCTGTCTATGCTACTTATATCCTAAGTGAGCTTGGGCTAATATTATTTTGGATTGTCATAATTCTATAAATTAGTTTCCATTGCAGGACCTTTATAGAGGCTGGTAAAGTTTGACAGAATTAAGGAATGTGAGGTTTGCATGAAATAAAAAGGGCAAATAGAATTAAACTGAAAAAAAATGCTCCTCTGAATATAGCCTGAGGACTCAATTGTTACAGGACCAACCGGTTTGTATGCCTGCTGCACAGTAACAGAGCAATAAACTGAAACAGCGGGGTTTGCAGCAGAGAAAGAGTTTAATGACTTCAGGGTGCCAAGAGGAGATGGGAGGAGAGTTTTAAATGTATCTCCCTGAGGATTTCCGGGCTGTGGTTTTTAAGGGGATCATGGAGGGTAAAGGGCAGGTAAATTGGGGTCATTGCTTGGTTGGGGCAAGGGGGATGAAATCATCAGGATGTGTAAACTGCATTCCTTGGTGAGTCAGCTCCTCATGGGGTCCTTCAGATCAGCTGACATCAATAGTTTCACTCGTATTCAGGAGCCAAAAGAATATCTCAAAGGGAAACTTAACATTTTATAATGTTCAAGTTGTTATCTATACAGCGGTTAAGAAGAACCATAATCTTGTAGCAAGGCTCTATATGATTCTGAGGCACCCATGAGGAAGGGGTCAGAGATCACTTGCCCTAATAATTAATGCTGAATATGTTGTAAGCTTGGTTTATTTTTATTTCTTCCACTTCCTTCTTCTCTGATTAATTTTATGTTTATAGGGACAATTTCACACTACATTTTGGGTCAGACCTCACTGCCATTCAAGGCAATACTGCTGCCTTGTCATGGAGATGCTACAGAGCTCATCCCAATGTTGACTCACACTGGGATAAGATACATGATGTTCACTGGGTAAAGTATAGTACAATTTCATACTCACAGTTTGATTGCACTAAATATGTGACAAATATACACATGTTCAATGTAGAGCCAATTGAATCCAAATGAGAAAAGGATTATTGTTCTCTCTTACAGAGTACCTGTTTACGTGGTGCCCTCCAATACACATTCTATAAACAAAATTTTAAAACAGCAATATTGTTACTTCTTGTATGTTCTTTACTTCTAAAAGATCATGTATTCCTTTGTAGAGAATAATGTTTTCAAATAAGGATTTATTTCATTTTTCCTCTTTACTACATGGGATGATGTTTGAAAGAACAACCATTCATAAATAAAAGATTCCCAGATAATCACATATCCTTTAAGTCACCAAAATGGATTTGAGTAGCAAAAGTCACATACACTAGATACATTACACAGATTGTCCAGGCTTTTCTTTAAATTTATTTGTCAGCCCTTTTAATGACTAAATTATCATCCTTTGTTTTTCTCTCTGATGTGTGTACTTCTAACACTTTTGTTAGAGTAGCAGATAGTAAAGTCAGTGAAAAAATAAATATTCTTTCTTTGTTTTTTGAATAGCAGAAATCTTTTAGAAAACTCTTTCCAAATAATTAATATCATATTATTCTTATTTTGCAAGCAGATATTTCATGGTTTATTCCAAAAAGACTCATATGGTTCAATATGTAACCATTTTCCCTTGCGTTCTATAAATGTTAAGTGACAGTCTTGAGGGCTAATGTCAATCTGCATCTGATCCAGAAGGTAACAATAACTTAAAATATGTTTTGCATTGTGTCTTGGTGTAATGGCGGTTTGATTAAGGTGAGGGTAAAGCTGGTGTGCTCACTGCTGCCCCTATCTAAGCCTGCTATCTGCTGCCCAGATGGGCAGATTACCTTCAATGACAGACCTAACTCTCCTGAAAGCAAAATGAACTTCCAAAGAGATACAATACACATTTTATTTCATGCTATCACTTATATAATAAATTGATAATATGTGAAAATAATATTTTGTGCAATAAGCAATTGTAGGTATTAAATAGGTTTTTAAAGTGTTTCATGTTTTGCACAAGATAATAATGAGTTAGTAATGAAACTTCCATGCATATTCTTCTGCATACAAGAACACTGAAGTTCATAGAGTTTGAGTAACTAATCCAAAAATCGCATAGTATGAATGATGCTAAAGGGCAATTAGAGTTAAAACTAGACCCTTTGGAAGCCAAGATTGCAATCTTTTTAAATCACCTCACCATCTCCCATTTATCTTCTGGTTAAATTTGGAGAGAAATTATAAAAAGGGAAACACTTTTATAAGTTTTCTCATTGCCATCATTAACAGTGGTGTAATGACAAAATAATTAAAATTTAATTAGTTCTCCCTCTGCTCTCACAGCATTGGAAGCTTATATTCTAATCTTGCATCCTCTCTAACCTAAATCAGTCTTTGAAATGAAGGTTGATTTAACTTGATAGTGGAACTTTGGCTATAGTTACTATTTTGGTTTTTTTTGTTTTTTTTTGTTTTTTTAATTGAGGTGGAGTCTCACTCTGTTGCCCAGGCTGGAGTGCAAGGGTGCGATCTCAGTTCACTGCAACCTCCGTGTGCACCCCCACTTCTGCAGGTTTCAAGTGATTCTCCTGCCTCAGCCTCTCGAGTAGCTGGGATTACAGGCATGTGTCACCATGCCTGGCTAATTTTTGTATTTTTAGAAGGCATGGGGTTTCACTATGTTAGCCAGGCTGGTCTTGAATTCCTGGCCTCAAGTGGTCCACCTGCCACAGCCTCCCAAAGTGCTGGGATTACAAGCATGAGCCATCATGATCAGCCTATATAGTCATTATTTCCTACAGTGAAACAAAATGATGTCCAATCTTAGATCTATGTATTAAATATCCAAAGAGGAGAGGTCCAATGCTAGTATTGGACCCTTTTCCCTATTAGGTACAGGAAAATTGAAGTTTTGTGGGAAAAAATATATATATAGTCTTGCCTATCAGCATATGGCATATGCTCCAAATTTATGGAAATGCACTGACATTAAAGGACTAGAGCTAATTTGGGTATAAAGTCAGGAAACACTTAAGGTCTAACGTCTTTTATTTTAGGAACATGAAGGTTGGAATTAATGAGACAGCTGGAACATTGAGCTCTGTATTTTCCAGAGCTCCATGAGACACTCAAATTTGTTTAACTGTAGAACAAGACTCCAGGTGATGCTCTAACCTGAAAATGAGCCAGGATCAGATGAAAATATTATGTGGTTTCAGCAGAGTAGTCAACCATTGTGAAAGACAGTGTGGTGATTCCTCAAAGACCTAGAGTCAGAAATATTATTTGACCCAACAATCCCATTACTGGATGTATAACCATAGGAATGTAAATGTTTCTGTTATAAAGACACATGCACACATATGTTCACTGAAGCACTGTTCCCAATAGCAAAGACATGTAATCAACCTAAATGCCTATCAATGACAGGCTGGATAAAGAAAATATGGCACATATATACAATGGAATATTATGCAGTCATAAAAAGGAATGAGATCATGTCCTTTGCAGGGGCATGGATGGAACTGACTGCCATTATGCTTAGCAAACTAACGCAGGAACAGAAAACCAAACACCACATGTTCCTATGTATATATGGGAGCTCAATGATGAGAACATGTGGACACGTGGTGGGGAACAACACACACTGGGGCCTGTCCAAGAGTGAGGGGTGGGAGGAGAGAGAAGATCATGAAGAACAGCTAGCACATGCTGGGATTAACACCTGAGTGATGGGATGATCTGTGCAGCAAACCACCGTAGCACATGTTTACCTATGTAACAAACCTGTACATCCTGCACATGTACCCCTGAACTTAAAATAAAAGTTGGAAATTAAAAAAAAGAGAGAGAGCTATTGGTAGCAGAGAATCTACCTTTCAAAACTGAGTTTTTTTTTTTAAAGCCATCTCTCTCTGTGATTGATATACAGAACGTTGCCTTTCCAATTTCTAACTCAACAATTAGGAAAAGACTGGCTTGGAAGAGATTGATTTTTACAGTTTACAGATTTTAAAAAATGAAATTTTAATTTGTCTTGCATCACCACCCTTAAGTAAGCATCATGTGACATTTGTGTATATCAAGTATACAAAAAATGGAAATCACAAAACCAAGATAAAGATATGAGTTCTATTCATCATTTAGAAAAGCAAAATACAAAAAGTAAACTTGTATTTATAGGAAGTGGGAACAGTTCAACATTAGAAAAGAATACTCATCATTATTTTAATATTTAATACTGATCATTATATATGCTTATAAAGGGAGTCAATTGACATTTTTCATATTTTAAAGCAAAAGTATTTTTTGTAAATAAAAGCTCAGACTATAATATGTCTTATAATATAATATGGTCTTATAATTAAGACCATAATTATCTCACAGTATCAAATGAGAAATAAACCAGATTTTAAAACTGACCTTAATATGTAAGCATTTCGTTAATACTGCTGTATTTTATGTCTGAAACTAGAAATAAGGTTATTATATGAGTATGATATAGTTACTTGTATTAGTCAGGGTTTTCTATAGGGATTGAACTAATAGATATATATATATATATATATATATATATATATATATATATATATATATATAAGGGAGTTTATTAAGTATTAACTCACAGGATCACAAGGTCCCACAATAGGCCATATGCAAGCTGAGGAGCAAGGAAAGCCAGTCTGAGTCTCAAAACCAAAGAACTTGTTTGAGGGCAGGAAGCATCCAGCACGGGAGAAAGATGTAGGCTGGAAAGCTAGGCCAGTCTAGTCTTTTCACGTTTTTCTGCCTGCTTTATATTCTAGCCACACTGTTAGCTGATTAGATTTGCCCCCCCAGATTAAGGGCCGGTCTGCCTTTCCCAGCCTGCTGACTCAAATGTTAATCTCCTTTGGCAACACACTCACAGACATACCTAGGATCAATATTTTGCATCCTTCAATTGAATCAAGTTGACACTCAGTATTAATCATCATGGTAACCCCCAGTAGATTATTTTATTTTTACTATATTTGCCATTTTATCTCAGTAGGCAATATTAAGAATATTACTTTATTAAAAATTATGTTCTTAACTCTTTACCCTGAAGTATTGAAATTCCGAAAATTATCAGAAATGATGTCTACAAAATAGTCAGTATGATCATGCAAGAAATAGAAGCTGTATAAAAACTCATTTGAGTGTATTAGAATTTGGTCAAGCAGCTTTAACTAGAGCTCTTTGGGAGAAGAGTTGCTGTGTTTTGAAAATATCTCCCAAAATTTGTGTGTTGCAAATTGAATTCCCAATATGACAGTCTTGGGAGGTGGGGCCTGATGGGAAGTATTTAGATCATAAGGGGCCCTGCCCTCATAAATAGGCTAATGTCTTTATCAAAAGGGCTTGCAGGGGTGGGCTCACCCTCTTACACACTTTGCCCTTACCACTTTCTACTGTGTGAGAACAGAACAGGAGTGCCCTCACCAGATGCTGGACTTCCCAGCCTCCACACCTGTGAGAAGTGTCTGTTTTCAATAAATTACCTAGTCTCAGGTATTCTGTTATAGAAACACAGATCAGTACCAGAAAAACAGGGTGTTTCTATAACAAACATGTAAAAATGTGGAAGTGACTTTAAAACTGGGTAAGAGGTAGAGGATGGAAAGATTTGAATGAGAAGGCTAAAAAAAGCCTAGACGGCCATAAAAAGGGTGTCAAGGGCGATTCTGGTGACGGCATAGAAGAGAGCTGTAGGAAAAATCTGAAATTTCTTAGAGATTACTTAAGTGGTTGTAACCATAATGTTGTAGAAATATGGGCAATAAAGGCAATTCTGATGAGGTCTCAGACGGAAATCAGGAACAAAGTGTTGGCAACTGGGGGGAAAGGGCACCCTTCCTACCAATTGGGAAAGGACTTGACTAAATTGTTTCCATGCCCAAGGGCTTTATGAAAAGCAGAATTTAGGAGTGATAAACTCGGATATCTGGTAGAAGAACTCTCTAAGCAGCCAAGCATTGAGAAGGCTGTATTGCTTCTCTTAACTAACCATAGTAAAATACAAGAAGAGAGAAATGATTTAGAGATGGAATTTATAATCAAAAGGGAAACAGAATATAGAGATTTTGAGAAGTTCAGCCTGGCCATGTAAAGAATTTAAAAGCATGTTTAGGAGGAAAAAAACAAGAGTGTAACCACACAATCCTTACTTTGTTAAGGAGATTAGTATGGCTAGAAGGGAGTGCTATTCATTAAGACAATGGGAGAATGACTGAAAATCCTTGAAGCTGTCACTCCCATCACATGCCTGGAATGCTAGAGCCTGGAAGGCAGAAAAATTTTGAGGAAGGGAACAACACTGATGGAATGTCAGTGCTCCCTTCCCAGGGCAGCCTTGGGATTCTAGTCCCTGCATTCTGGCGTTGCACCCACAGATGTGACTCACAGGCCTATGTGTGACTCTAGCCATTACTGCAGAAGATTCAAATGATAAACCTTGTTGACATTCACATGGTGCTAATTCTGCTGGCATGAGCTGTGGAGGCAGAGCCACCGCAGACAGTCCCCACTAAAGCAATGCCTAGTGGACTCATAGGCGCAGGGCTGCCCCAATACCCCAGAGCTGTAGGGCTAGTGTGGCAGACCAGGTGTCACTAATGCGGGCCTCCATAACAATCGTTTCAGTACGGACTGTGTGGTTAACTTAAATATTAAAAGCCAGTGCCCTTATACAAAGGCTGGGATGTAGCAAAAGCCCACCAAGAGTTTCACCTAGGCCTTTCCTGAACCTTAAAGCGTGATGAAACAAGTTTTATCGGGGGTCTGAAGAAACTCCCCAGCTCTCCACAAACAAGATTATTGAGAGTCTGAAGGAACTCCCCAAACCTCCGTGATTTAGCAGGAGACAAGATAAGGGAAATCTCCCCAGTACCTGGACCCATTTAGATTAGGTAAATTTACTGAGGCTCCAGAGGAAGGTCTTCAAGACCCAGATCTTAGTTACAGAGTAAAATAAGTTAATCACTTATGTCTTTAGATGAATGCACACTTACACATGGACATATAGTTTAGGAGGAATATAAGCTCTGGAAAACTTTGTAATTTTGAGTTTGTCTGGTAATAATTTCCAGGCCTTCTCCCTGTAACCAGTTACAGAAATAAAAACTCTCTTCCTCCCCAGTTCATCTGCATCTTGTTTTTGGGCCATGAGATATAGCAGCCCAACCCTCAGTTTGGTCCAGGAACACTACAAGTGTACAACAGCCTAGTAGAGCTACAAGCATGAGACTTCAACCTGTGAGTGCTGCTGTGTGGACTGAACCCAGCAAAGCCACAGGGATGGGGCTGCCTGAGGCGTTGGGGGCCCACTCTCTGCCCCATTATGTCCAAAAGGCCCAACATGCAGTCAAGGATTATTCCCAAGCCTTAAAATGTAATGTTTCACCTGCTGGACTTTGTGTTGGGACCTGTTACCCTTTATCTCTTGTCTATTTCTGCCTTTTGGAATAAGAATGT